>NC_140589.1:1697976180-1699214805 GCF_964204655.1 Triturus cristatus | reverse complement strand
TTGCTGTGGAAGAAGTTGGATAGGTTGTTGCAGGGTTGTTGGGAGGCAGAGATGTTGTTGGCAGTGGCTGATGGAGAGGTGAAATCCTTAACAATGAAGATGATCTTGCATCTTCCTTCAATGGGGCCCCCTAGTTCTTTTTTCTTGGTGTTTCTTATTTGCTGGTGATAGTGTCTGGGTGCACCCTGGTAAGTAGTTCTGTCAGTGGTGTCATGGCTGGCTCTACATTTCCATTCTATCTGTTTACAGTGTTGTTTGATGTCTCAGACGTCTTTTGTGTACCAGCTCGGATGCTTGTTTGATCCAATATGCTTGTTGGGTTTGATGTGTGCAAGGGAGTCCGCGCAGTTCTTGATATAGTTGGTGAAGTTGTTAATGTCCTAGTTGATGTTGTAGGTGACGCTTGGTTGATCTGTGCTGAGGGTGATGACCCAGTCTGCTTCTGTGATTTCTCCCCAGCTGCGGCTTGGAATGCTGAACCTGGTAGGTGTATTGACTTGAGGTGTGGTGATTTGGAAGTGGATGATGGAGTGGTCGGTCAATGTGAGTGGTGTGGTGGAGTTGTATTTGATGCTCTATGTGTGGTGAAGATGGGGTCTAGTGTGTGTCCTGCGGTGTGTGTTGTTTCTGAGATGAGCTGGGTGAGTCTGATGTTTTTTGGGTGTTTTTTTGCAGTTTATTATTGTGCGAACTCGACTTAAAGGTAGTTTAGCGCTTTATATGAGCTCAATTTACATTACACATAGACGCGTTAATTTTTGTAGGCACAGGGAGATTAAGTGATTTGCGCAGAATCACAGAATGTTGAGTTGACGCTGAGACTCGAACCTGGTTCCCCAGTTCCAAAGTCGTCAGCTCTGGTCATTGAGCCACATTGCTCAAACTTTTAAGGATTGGTGTGGAGCAGGGGTCGTTTTTGTCTTCCAGGTGAAAGTGAATGTCACCGAGGAGAATGTAGGCTCTGGAGACGATGGTTAACAGAGCGATGTCAGTGATGAGGTTTGTAAAGGCTGTTCTTGGTTAAGGGGGTCTGTAGGCAAGAGTTATGTTCATTGTGAAGTTGTGTGAGATTTGCAGCCTGAAGTGCAGGTGTTCCATGAATGGGGTGGCGTTCTCTGTGGATGTTGCGTATTTGATGGATTCCTTGTAGTTGATAGCGAGTCCTCCTCCTGGATTGTAAAGACGATCCTGTTGTGCAATCTTGTAGACTGCTGGGATTGCCATGGCGATGTTGGGGGCCTATGAGGGATTGAGCCAGATCCCTGTGATGAAGAGAATGTTGGGTACAATGTTCCTCAGCAGATTGTATATGTCGGTTGTTGTTTTAGTGAGTGATCATGTGTTGAGAAGCATTCATGCAAGTGGGTGTTGACGTGCAGGTTTGCTGTGGTGTGTGGTGAAGTGTGGGTGTGTAGGCAATGTTGGTGTTTGTGTGGTGTGTGTTTTTGGAGGGGGTGTTGTGGGCATTCTTAGCATTTGCATGGGGGGGGCAGTGGCTGCTGGAGAACCAGCAGTGGGTGCAGGTGAAAGCTCCTACTGTGGTGTGAAGAGCGACACATCAGCAGTTGCGGGAAACATATGAATGGATTTTTGATAAACATCACATATATTCTGGACATTGATTGGGTTGGAATGTTTCTATTTCTGTACACCTCCCACCTAATCTTGGGCAGTAACAAATGGATAAGAGTGAAGTTGATGATGCCAATACCATTTAGAAAGTTGACAATGGCATCATAATATGAGTTAATGGCATTGTGATTAAATGTTGGTAGAGAAATGTGAGGTCCCACTTGTTACAACAGGCTAGTTGAAGATGATGATTATGATGAAGAAAGATTTATGTAGTATGTTGATAACTCAGACTGGTAATCTTACACCATCCAGACTAACTAAGACAAAGTTGTCAATTGATTAGCGAAAAGCAAGGACTAGTGATATGTTCTGAAAAACAACAAATTAATCTTTTTCCCAAGGGTGGTGGAGAGATAGTGGAACAGCCATCATTCCAGGCGTGGCTGAGTACCTTTCCAAAGGAACCAGAAGAACACCCCAGTACCTGGCTGAGAGATGCCATGAGCCCTGACAGAAAAAATGAATGAATGACCCAGACAAAATTGCACTGCGACCTTGAAAAGTATCCTAGTGTGGGACAACAGGAATTGACTGCAAACTAGAGACTTTAGTTAGTGCACAGAGAAGGTAAAAGGAAAGTAAAGGGATTAATGATGGTATGGAAGGGGAGAAGGTATATTACACTGCAGCTTGGCAATAACATAATAAACGACTTTCTGCCATGGAAAACTCAGCTAACGCATGAGATAGCCAATAGGAAAGCAACATTGGAAATGGGGTTCCTCATCTTCTCATAATGGCAAAACTACGAGTTAAAATGTGGGCTGTTATAAGAACTGCTTTAAGGCAGAGGCACAAACTTTTCAAAAAAGTCTTCTTGGTGCCAGGAAGCCAATTTAATTTGTTATAGAGCCCCAAGATACGTTCCATGAGAGACATTTGAAAGACCTAGCTGCTGTGTTCTACATAAGCTGCAGCTTGGGCAGAATACATTTAGGAAAGCCCAGATAAATAGTTACTCACTCAGCTCGTCCTTGTAGCAAGGCTTTCACTATGTCAAATGTTCTAAGTATGTTATACACAGTGTAAAGATATCTTGTTATGCATAACTAAAGTGCTCTGTCATAAACAAACAATCACTGGCTAAGTAATCAAAAATGGTTTTAATATGATCACTTATGCAAACACTGGCATACACAAAGTCCCACAGACTATTTGTGTCTTGGCTATGTGCACAAAAAGCTTGGAATCATATTAGTCAACCCGCTCAAGCTACACAATGTACATAATGGAAATGTTTTCCCTTCTGTAAGCTATTGGTAGGGTGTTACCTTCTCTTAAGCTGAATGTGCCTATGCCCATCTTATGTCTGTATGTTCACTGATGGGCTGCCCATTACTTGTAGGAAGTGTTCTCCCTGCAAACGAGAAAAAAAGCAAATAATTTATTTCCCAACATATGCGCACATCATCAGCTAATCAAATAAAACCCATACATTAAATGTACACGAGCCAGCTGGTGGTTCATCTTTTGCACCGCCTCTGGAGCTTTGGGGGAGGGTGCATCAGGCCACGTCACAGGCGACCCTCAGGAAGCACCCTTTGTGGGGATAGAGCTACTAAAGGAAACTCCACCATTAAAGAGTAAGCCCTGATTTAATGTGAACCTACAAAAGTAAAGCTAGGTGTCTGCCGAGTCTTGCCTAATGGTAGAAACGGTCCTGCGCACCAGCAGCGCCTGCCCCCGCGGACCCCTCTGCGGCCCTGCAGCCCCGGCGAAGCTGCGCAGCAGGGCCTGCTGAGCCCGCCACCCACCCCCATAGAGCCACTGGACTCATCGAAACCCAAGAAGCCGTGCGCCTGGCTGCGGCGGCCGGAGAAGCCGCCCTACTCCTACATCGCTCTAATCGTCATGGCCATCCAGAGCACGCCAGCGCGGCACCTGATGCTGAGTGAGATCCACCAGTTCCTGCAGGCGCGCTTCCCCTTCTTCCACGGGGCCTACCAGGGCTGGTAGAACTCAGTGCACCACAACCTCTCCCTTAACGAGTGCTTCATCAAGCTGCCCAAGGGCCTGGGCCGGCCCGGCAAGGGCCACTACTTGACCATCAACCCGGCCTCCGAGTTCATGTTTGAGGAGGGTTGCTTCCGCCGGCAGCCGCACGGCTTCCGGCGCAAGTGCCAGGCGCTGAAGCCCGCCATTTAAAGCATGGTAAACGCATGGTTTTCGGGGCCTTCGACTCCCAGGCACCCCGCTGGGCTGCCACTTGGAGGACTACGGCTCCTTGGGTCTGGAGGAGCTTGGCGGCACACACCACATGCCCCCTAGCCTTTTCTCCAGCTACATGGCCAGAAAGTGGCGGCAGCAGCAGCCCCCTGCCCTCCTCGCCTGCCCTGGCCCGCGCAATGAACTGCCACTCACCTTATGCCAGCCTTCCGGCGCACTGGAGCTCCTCGGGGGTAGGAGCCTACATGAAGCAGCAGCCCTTGCCGCCTGGTGGCGCTCCTGCAATAGGGGTGCACTCGGGGGTGGCCCCTTACTCCCTGGACCAGGGCTACCTGCACCAGAACACAAGTGATGAGCTCTCAGGTGAGCGCTCCCGTTAGCTAAGCGGGTTACAGCTGGAGTTGGGTGGAGGAGTCTTGTTTAGAAATAGAGTTTTGCACAATGTTTTTTTATCTACAGGGTCTCATCTTTAGCAACCAAACTATGGTGCACTGCACGTGCCATCGAATTCATTCGCGCAAGCATTCATTATCTTGTTTATTCACACATCCATGTACTTATTCCTGCGCCCATTTGTTAATGCATTCACAACATAGCCATGCAATCACTTCTCGTTTAAATGATTATTTTTCCATGAATTTATTTATCTGGACAGTTTATTCTTCACTTCAAACATTCCTCCGTTCACTCACAGAATAATCCATCTATCCAGCCATTCATGAATCCATCTAATCTTTCATCGATTTCTATCATGAAAAATTCGGCTGTGAGGAGGAGATATAGACCAAATTTAGCACTGAGACACTGCAAAGATTGTTTCTTTACAGTGTGACCTGCCCTCATATACATTTGTATGCTTTGATGCTAAACGGATATTAAATTAGTTTAAATACTTTGATTCCATATATAGTGAAAAGCAGACCTTTTGCACCCGCTAGCATCGGAGTTCCACATGCCAACAAGTAGATCCACCTTCCCGTTTGATCAACAGTGTGGTCCTGGGGATACCCATTTATAATCTCAGAACCCCTGTTCCTTCATCCACCAAACTGCTGAGCTCTTCAAATACTCCTCACATGCACTCCCCTACATGAAGTGTCATGTAAAAATGAAATGGGCTTTTACAAGAAATGGAACATTAACTTCTTTATAGTAGTCTGGTGTGTTACAGAGAGCGGATGCGGTAAAATCGCGGCTGCTGAGCAGGAGACCCCGGTTTGTAATCCCGGGTCCTCATTTACCCAAATATGTGGCACCCCGAGCAATAGTAGATGCTAACTATTTCAGGTGCCTCAGTGAAAAAAAACAAGCGTTGGCAAAACCACTAGGTCTGGCCTTGGAAGACGGTGCAAGTTACTATTTTTGTTGTTTCTGGTTTTGAAAACAAGGCACACTTGACGCCTTGGTGGTATTTAAACACAAGGTTCAATTGCACATCTGAGTACATAGTTCTGTGAGTGTATGGCTACCGTAATGGTCTGGCCTGGGCCTTTCGTTGAGGTCGTTTGCAGACTGAATGTTATAATCGTGTTTCCTGATAGTAAATGAGAGTCAACAAAAAGAGTTTTCTTTGGATAAACAATAGGCTACTACTGTTCTCTGTGTCTCCTGTTACACAACGCTCTCATACGCATTCAATCTATCCACATCCATAGAGGGAGCAGTATAATTACACACCCCAACCCCTTACCTATAAATCAACCAAAATAATTTTATAAAAATAGATTAATTTATTCTTCATTTAAATTCAGGTTATGGTTAAAAAGAAAAAGCCTAAGCTAACAATATGTAACTAATCAATATTTCAAAACATCATCATCATAAAATGCAATAGTTACATACAAATTTCATAAAGAATATATATCACATAAAAACACGGAGAGTACATAGAAAAGACAAAAAACTGTGTCATAATATGGCCCACATCTGTGATGATTTCATTTAGTGGCTGAGACTCGATACAATATGTGAAATAGGTATTCGACAGTCCCAGCAGTGTCACAGATTGTGTTCCTTTAATGAAGCATCAACGCATTTCGATGGTACATTTATATAGCCATCTTTATCAAGACCAGATTTATTGTAACTCTCACAAACATAAGATTAAAACGAGGAACAATTTCGACCACCTCTTATTGGAGTCGGGTAAAACCAAAACCAATCTGGGTTAAAAACTCGTCCAGTGGGAATCAAGAACATATACCTCTTTATATTTTATTCAGGCCAACTTGGCAAGATGTAGAATCCCTAAAGAGCCACATGGTGTGCGTTAGTGGCACACTATGGTATATTAGGTTCACGGGCAGCACTGGCTTCGATCGGGTAGTTGAATTAAAAGATGCTAAAGATGATCTTAGAACCACGTACTATGCGATAATGGCACACTGAAGTATGATGAATTCTGCAGGCGTCAATGGCCTTGATCTGATAGTAGGATTGAGAAATCTTTTAGAGATATTTATTTTAAGAAAATGACAGATGTGCCACGAGGCTGATATTACTGTTGGTACGTTTCAAGGATAGGTAGTTACCTCAGCATATATCCCTTTTATAATTAGGGTTTTTGAGTCCTAGCGCTGTCCTCTTGTGTGGTTTCTGTCATCGTCCGGATTAAAATCATGTTTCCTGATAATAAATGAGAGTAACATAGAAGCTACCGTAACGGTCTGGCTTAGGCCTTTCATTGAGGTAGTTTCTAGGACTGTCTGTTGTAATCGTGTTTCCTGATAGTAAATGAGAGTAACATAGAAGGGTTCAGCAGCAGAGGGTGTGCTTCTTTAGCCTGGAAGACAGGGGAGAGAGTGATGGTAATAAAAGGGAGGGGACGGCATTTTTCAATTCTCGCCTAGGGCAGCAAAACACCTAGAAATGGCCCTGTTGAGGACTGTTCTGTCCCTTTTTGACAGATTCCCATCATAACTAATTCAGATTCATTCCCAAGCTCTCCCCTTTCCCAACTTGATATTGTTCCCTTTTTTTCTGTTGCAAACTATAGTGCACTCATGTTCCCTTGCTAGTTGAAAGCGTTTGGACCTTTTGGTAAATATATACCAACACCAGGGAACCACGGCACCAGCAGATTCAGAACTCGAGGTTGGATGCAATAATTGGCTCCACCCACCATCATAGGAACCTCACATCACAAACCATTCAAATGCTGGGTATGACCCCCTAGAACTTCAGCGAGATCACTCCTTTGTAAAGGTGTGAAGAGAGTTATCTTGCCAAGAGTACATTGTGGTTATTTTCTGTAATTTGCATTGGGAGCTTTCCAAGACCATCTGATGATTTCTGATAAATATCATTATAGATTGTATGGCCTTCCGCCACACCGCCAAAGCCGTTATCAGACCACCCGAGGAGTTTCCTCTTGTTTGACGGGTTAGTTTTTGGCGTTCCCACGGCTGTGCCTATAAAAATGGGAAACGGATCCTGTATGGCATGGATGGAAAAGTCCATGCCGTGCAGGAACTGGTGTGCATGCACACAGGGGTGCACATCTTGTGCCCCCTTCTGTGGATCCATGTGCAGAGGAGGCACTGGGGACCCTACATGTTTCCTCTCCGCCACGGTGTCCATGGTGTAAGAACCTCCATGACACTTCCGGCTGAGAGGATATTCATAATATGCTTGGCAGGACCGCAGCGGCCCGCCAAGCATATTGCGGCCTCCTGAGTGCCTCAACACCACCAGGGAACAGCAGTTCCCTGGCATCTGTGGCAGCGCTATGGCAGTCTGACTGCCCGAATCTTAATAGGGCTTTTGGTAGACCGCCACCATTGCGCCCAACAAGTCTGGCAGTTGGTAGACCGCTAAACTCGTAATCGGGCCCTTAGTCTCCCATGAACACATGACTGCATCACAATCTGATCCATCAATCACCATGCCTCTCTGTAGCCAATCAGGACAGACACCATCTTCCTGACTCTTTCGTTGCAGTCAGAAGAAGGGTCTCCCATTTGGTTCTATTGTACCTTATATATATCTAATCGTTCATTGATTTTTATATATATTTCCAACCACAACACTGATATTTTATAGGCAGGTGCCCATATGGAATTAAGGGACCCAGGGGCTCTTAATTGCTCAGTCTTCACTTGCTCATTGTGGCGCATAGGTAGACTTTTTTCTTTAGAGTTACCAAATTTGCAGTTGTGGTATAAAGTGGGAGCTGGGAAGAGGATTGTGCTCATGAGGTTTGAAGCCAAAACACATAGTCCTATTTCTATGCGCATGTTTGTGGATGTGCATGCACTTAGGCCTGTGTTAATTGAACGTGTTGGGGTGGAACACCACCTCACTCATGGTTGCAGTGCCCCACGCAGTTGGACGCTTGTTTAATATCAGAAATTTCACTTATAGTCCCTGTTCATCAGGCAATGCATTTTCCCTTTCAGAGCAAATTTTTACTGATTCAGAAATAGATTGCCAATGATAAATCCAGCACTGCCACTGTTGAACTAATCATAACTAGTACAGAGAAGAAGTTATAGAATTGTATTTCTGTGAGCCAACCCAGCCTTGCAGCAGCCATTCCTGATTGGCCAGCCTTAACAGGCTTAGCCTGGCAGCTTTGATGAGGTGATAAGTCGCCTGCATATAGCAGAGGTTATCTGATGAGGAGAGCTCTGCAGCTGCAGAAAACAGGCTAGGTCAGGGACTGGGTAAATCAAACTAAGCTTCAAAGAGAGCAGGGCAGTAAGGAATGCCAGCCAGGCCTACCCCCTCTTCCTGTAACCCAAGCCAGATGTCAGGCCAGGAAATAGAATTCGCAGGAGGTGGAGTTGGAGTGTTAATGAAATGAGTCACACTATTAGGTTGGTTTAGCCAGCTCTTACTCCAAAGTAAAGAAAATCTCTATCTTGAATTTAAAATGCAGTGCTGTGTGGGACAAGAATATGGCACACTTTTGAGGAAGCTGTCATGCTTTTGGGTGGCACCAAGCACCTTATTGAACGGGGTGCCCCTCTGCTTTTCACCTCCGATCATTTAATAAATATGTAAGAGCTGCATAGCAACTCAAATTTCCTGCCTGAAACTGCAAGAGGGATTGTCCTGCTGTTGCACACTTGGAACTAGATTCCTGAGGACTTTTCCTTGCTTCAAAAAGGAGTAAGGAGTGGATTCCCTAAAGGCAACAGGTTAACAGAGCTTTGTTGCACCATCTTCCTCAAGAAGTACCCAGCCTGGAGTGCGTCCAGTGGACTTTTAAGTATCTGGCGAGCTGATTTGTATACATTGTAGTCCCAGAATTCCAAATACCATCTAAGAGCTTCTAGACCCTTGGGTTTGTATTTTGGACACTTTGAACCCAGAAGTTTGGAGGAACTTTTGGAAAAAGCTCCATAAGTGGTCAGACCTGACGTCGAGAGTCAAGCCGACTTCCTCCAACCGCGACCCGGCCTGAATTTAAGGCTCATTCTGCTGAAAACTCCGGAGCTCCAGACTTCCAGGATTTGACTGGGCCTCGTAGAAAAGTAATCCGATGATGTTGCATCAAAATCGGCCTGCTGGAGGGGACCGCACAATGTCGAGAGAAAATCCTCCAGAATAGTTTCGAAGTCAGAAGGTAAAATTATGACCGGAGCATCCCGCTCAGTGTATTCGAATATGGCTCCATCGCAGTTGGTCTCAAACTTTGACTTTGTCCCAGTCAAGTGTGATCAGATGTCCCAAGTTGGTGCTATATGTTTTTAAGCAGCATAAACTAGTTAATCTTTCAAAATAGATTTCTCTGGTTCTTTATATTGGATTTTAGTCATTTTTGTGTCATTTTAGAAATATAAATATATCCTATTTCCATACATTGGTGTGAGATTTTTATTGTGTGTTGTGTCTTACTTAATTAATGTTATGGTGTTTTTAAATGCTTTACATACCTGTCTCTTGAGTTAAGACTGCCTGCTCACATCCAGCTACCAAGGGGTGAGCCAGGGGCCAATATATTGAGGCCTTATCTGGACCTTATATTGCGTGGGTGTCCTTATTGCTAGTGGTAGGTGCATACTTATCCCTCCCAATAATTCATCCTCCAACACATTCGAACCAGGTCAAGCTGTAATGGAAGCCACAACAGAACTGTCATGGTGGGTGGAATATATGGAAGCCCGGAAAGGCAGGGCCATATTATAACCTCAGCAAACACAACAACATGATGGACACCCTAAGTGGGAAGGGTATGCCCAGACATGGGTCCCATGCTCACTGTGCCACTGGATTCATGCGAGCCTGGCTGATGAGGGGTGATACCCCGAAACCGGTCCCAAGATGCTTGTTTCTGGTCCAGGTAGGGCCTGGCCTGGCAGTTCGGGCTGACTGTTACCATGGGGAGCAGAGTCAAGACTGATTTGCATATGGCTGGGTCCAAACTAGGATGGCGTGGTGAGCAAAAAAACGATGGATTATACCCTGTTCTATGACTGGGGGTGAATGTTTGATTTGTTCAGCATTCCATCCATCATTTGTTCTTTTCGCTTTCATATTCAAACCTCAACCAGAGATCATTATCGAGTCAGATACCAACAGGTGGAGTTGGTGACCAAGATGTGACTCAGTCTCCACAGCCAGAAGTTGACACTTCAGAGCTTCTAGCAGGTTTGTTTGCCATCAAGACCGTGTCAACTCGAAGAGCGAATTGTTGCATCCTGCTGAGGATGAACAACACATCTGGCATATATTATACCAACAAGTTAGAGAGAACAAAGTCAAAGAGGTTAGTGGTGATAGCCAAGGACTTTTGGCATGTCTGCCTCCAACACCACATTTCAATGATGGCGGAATACATTCTGAAATCCAGAAATCTGAGGGATGTCAGAGGTTGATTTTTCAGTGTCTAAATGGGATGGAGGGCCCATGCACTATGAATCTTCTAACATCCTAGTTGAACAAGCAGCTGAAGGATTATTCGGCTGGAGGCCAGACCCAGTGAGGAAAGCAATGGATACTTTTCTTCAGAACTGGAGCAGGAGCCTACAATATACCTTTCTCCCATTCATGATAAACCCAACAGTGAAAGCCCAAGCGAGGTGCCAGAAGGCAGACTTGATCCTGGTGAGTCTGATTTGGCGAGCACAAACCTGGTTTTTGTACTTCTAGAAACCTCTGGGGACCTTCCTATGAAGCTTCCTATATTTCCAGAGCAATATTTCAATCACAGCTCCTTGATACTGACAGGTAAGATAAGGTTCATGGCCTGAAGGTTTCAGGTGTTGCTGTCAGCTGCCTGGAATAAAACAACAGGTTGTCCTCTACATTCAACAGACATACAGCCTCATGCATCAACCCAAAATCCAGTCGGTAAAATACCGATTCCTTATTAGCTCCCGGTATTAAGTAAAAAATACCCAATCCCAATGCATCAACCCAAAAGCAGAAATCGCTATTTAAGGAATCCTTAAATAGCGATTCTTTAAATAGGGATTCCTTAAATACCGATTCCTTAAATAGCGATTGCATTTAAGGAATCCCAAAGTGAGATTCCTTAAATGCAATGCATCAAAGTTAAAAAATTAGCGATTTCGCTAATAGGGGGAGCAAATTACCATGAAGATGAACTGCATGGTAATTTGCAAAAACTTTGAAAAATGCACTTTTGTGCATTTTTCAAAGTTTCATGTTGCGCACACACATGCCCTTAGAGCATGTGTGTGTGCAACATATGTGCACATATCATTTTCAGTGGTGCAACAGGGTGTCCTTTTGACACCCTGGCACCCTTGAAAGTGCTCCCGCTATTAGCGATTCGGTAATACCGAATCGCTAATACAGACTGGCTTTACATTCATTCCTATGGGCCTCCAAGCCCATAGGAATGAATGGGTAGGTATTCCTTATTACCGATTCGGTATTACCGATTCGGTAATAAGGAATATTAAGGAATCGCTATTTGAATAGCGATTCCTACATGCATAGCCTTTTGCTATTCCTTATTAGCGATTCCTTATTTTTCGCTAATAAGGAATCGCAAATGGCATTGTTGATGCATAGGCCCCATAGTTCACTAATACAAATAGGTGATGTTCTGCATTCCAGAAGTGCTGGTGCAACAAACAAAGTATGGATCGCTTAGGGGCAAATTTCTACATAATAATACAATTTTTGTCATAGTTGGCTGCTAATGGCTTAGTTTTCAGGTCAGTAAATAATTCCACATCAGCTATTTGAGCAGGACATGCTCTGGTGGAAGGTAAACCTATAGTGAACATACTTCGTTGTGTAAGCACATGAGAGGAATAAGATTGTCTAATTCCCCAAAACAACTTATTCTACTCAGTGGGATTTTACTGAGATGTTAATGTAATATTGAAATTTCTGCAGAGACAGCCAGAAAGTTTTGGATTGTTCATAAAACAATTTTCCACTAAATTAACAATGTTGTTGCTGTGTCTGATTTCATTCAGACTTGTATACAATAAATGACCTGTTCACACGGTGAAAACACAGCTCATACACCTATTAAAGTTGTCATAAAATTTTAGACAATCTATTAAGCAAGTGGTTACACCATCTATACTGCTATAGGTATGAATCACCAATAAAGGAAAGAGAAAGAAAGATTTCATACAAATTAAAAACTATCTCTGTAACCAATAGCCTGTGTCTCTAACACCCTGATGTGGTGAAAAAATTGTGAGAGTGGAGTGATGGTGCCTCACGGTAGCAACACCAGGGAGGATAAAGCAGGAAGGTACTCGCCTGCTACCTCAAGATCTCATCATCAGCTACCACCACTCCAAGGAAAGAAGTGTGCAAAAGAATATAGGTGGGTTAAGACCCAAAAGACAAGGTGCTAGGGTGTATGATAAGGAATAGCTGTGCAATAATTCGTGCATCAAATGCGACCCCACAGTAGGGACCTGGGGATCAAGAAATCGCTCCCCGTGTCACTATATACAAACTTGAGCTAGATCACACTGGCTTTCGATTTTTATTCTGTGCTGTGTGTCTGCTCATATTAAAATGCCGACATGTTTCATTGCCTTAGGATAAACTCACGGCAATTTCATCAGGGCGTGGGGTATTATCGCTCCACCCTGCACCACTGCTTGTCTATTAAAAACAATTCTGTTAGAGACACAGGGAAACAAAAGATAGACAAACAACACATAGCAAAATTAGTTGGCATCTGATTATAAAGAACGATATGCAGTATGTACTGTTTCCCTGACTGCATATCCTTCAAAACATTTACCGGGATATTGCCCAACATGGGCATACCTTTACCCTCGAGCACTTATGTGTGTGACTGCGATCACTCCTTCAAGGCTCTTCTGGTCACCTCCTAACGTGAGTCTGTCATACATAACAGAAATCATGAGGCCATGGGAGATATAACTTCCCCGTATGACCACCGCTGTCTTTGCCGTAAAATGTTTGTTCTTCAATGATAATACTCCTGTTCCCCATTTTTAGCGTGTATCTACCCTTCTGTAGTGTACCTTTTAATTGTAACTTTCACTCATCGTATGATCGAAGAAGTCCCTATGCTATGTGGTGACTATTGCTCCTCAACCTCGTCCCCAACCAGTTTGTTAACCCTATAGCATATATTCCCATTATAGCTGTGGCAAATCGCATGACAGGTGTTGCCATTCCTCTTTAAAAACCTTCCAAACACACCAACCCGGCAAGACTCACCGTGACCGAGTACGTATCCGGCATCAACTCGGCACCGCGTCTATCCGGCTGTTGTGTACCGTGAATATAAACGTAATCACGCTCAACACGTGATCGCACTAAATCGTTCCCGCCCTCCCTTAGGGGATCAAAGTTTTTTGCGCTATTACCGTCGCCGCCATGATTGAATGGGAAGTCAACAATAAGGTCTTCATTTTTTTGCAAATTCCCACGCTCAGAGAGGAATGTATTGCGATTTTAACAACAGTGAATGTATCATCTGCTCGTGTCGATTATATGGGCATCATCATTTACGATATTTTGAAAAACCTTCAAAGGAACTTTAGAAATGTTACAGAGCCACATATATATCCACATGTAATCCTACATGCAGTTACTGTGGCTCGATCCAAAAAATCATATTTTGGTCAACTTAACTCAACACCCATACGGGCCCCTGCTATAAGGTTGAATATGTATACAATACCTATCAACTTTATTGACCCATTGAAACAGTGATAGGGTTTTTAACAAGGGTGCCTTTTCGCTGTTACTGTGGAAGATGAAGTAACGTAATCCCCACAGATAGAGCACAGAGAATCTGGCAGATCATGTCAGTTGGTGATTTCATCACATACAATGGAAGAGTGTGTGTACATCATCCTGGAAAGGTATCAAAAACTGAATGGATTATATATTTACCTTATTCCATTCAATGAGATCCTTCAATCCAATTTGATCTACACCTTCCTGGTAAATCCAGCGTGCTTCCCTGGTACTCAATCTTGTTTCCATGTTAAATTGGTCCCCCATCACCCTCTCTAGAACCACCCAGCGAACATCTTTAGGGGTATGTTTATGAGATTGGAAATGTTGCACCAATCTGGTGCTCAGTTTGCCTGCACGTAATGTACTGAGGTGTTCTTGTATCCTTATTTTGACCTTCCTGGTGGTTAGGCCAATATAGTGTAGATCACAGGGGCACGTCAATCTGTAAATGACATTTATTGTATTGCAGTTGCTGAATTTATTTAAAAACCAAATTTTGTTATTAGCAAGAGTAACACTTTTCGTTGAAGATGTGAACACACAGACTGAGCAACTCCCACATGGGTAGTGTCCCTGCGGGACATTGGTCTCCCGTAGATCTTGTTTGGGTCTAGTATGTACCAAACGATCGCGGATGTTAGCTGATCGTTTGAATGCAAACCGTGGTGGAGGCATTTGCATATTCGTGGTGTTTAACAAGTGCCAATGCCTGCGGATGATCTGTCTGATTTTCGTGGAAAGTGGACCAAAAGTGGTAACCACTGGAATGCAATCACTGTTTTTCTTAGGAGTCTTTTCCAAAAGAGCAGCGCGCGGCGTGTTGTATGCTCGTTTTCTCGCCTGTTTTATAACCTTCTTGGGGTATGCTCGGTTCTCTAACTTACTGGCCAATACATTGGACTGTTCAGAGTATTGTTGTAGAGTAGAGCAGTTGCGGCGGTATCTTAAAAACTGTCCCACGGGCAAATTACCCCGAAGGGCTCTGGGATGATATGATCTATAGTGCAATAAGGAGTTTTTATCCGTAGGTTTTTGATGCACTTTCGTCACAAGCCTGTCATGCTCTGCTTGGATATCAAGGTCAAGATATACTGCAGATGTTCTGCTCACAGACCACGTGAACTTCAAACAGCCGTCCAAGCCATTGAGCCAATTTAAGAACTCATTGAGTCTCTCTTCCGAGCCTGCCCATATACATAGCACATCGTCTATGTACCTCTTCCAGAGAACAATGTTCCTCTGGAAGAGATTGGTATCAGAGTGGATGTAGTGTGCCTCGAACTGGCCTACATAAATGCAGGCCAGACTTGGGGCAACAGTAGCCCCCATCGAGGTACCAGACACCTGGAGGTATATCTGTTCCTTGCATGAAACGAAATTTTGGGTTAATGCGATCTCTATGCATTGTAGGACAAAAGTCTGAGGAGTGTCATAGAACCACTCACAATCCCTCAGGGCACGTGCTGCTGCCACCAGCGTTGCTTCCTGAGGGATACTTGTGTACAATGATTCTATGTCTATGGTGACTAGAAATTGATTAGGAGGGTCATATGATACATCCTCCAAAAATCTCAAAACATCTGTGGTGTCTTGGACGTACGAGGGTTGGGTGATGACACATTCCCTAAGAAAGAAATCCGCAAACTGTGACAATGGTTCCAACAAAGATTGAATGCCCGACACAATTTGGCGTCCGGGAGGGGGTCGTTGTGTTTTATGAATTTTGGGTACAATATAAAATGCCGGAATTCTCGGCTTCATATTAATCAAAAATTCGGCTTCTCTATATGTCACCCATTTCTTCTCCTTTGCCTCCGTCACCAGTTTAATAATGGTTGCCTGTAGTTCTTTTGTAGGGTCCCTCACCAAGGGTCTGTAATTACAGCGGTTTCCCAGGAGCCTGGCAACTTCAGTGTCGTAATCTTGAGTGTCCATCACCACCACCGCCCCGCCCTTATCGGCTGGCTTGATGGTGATGGCTCGGTTACTTTGTATAGTTTTCAATGCTTGCCAATCTCTATGGCTCATATTACTATGCACAGCAGTATGCGTATTTTGTTCCAACTGAAGAATGTCTTGTCGGACCTTCTGTTCAAAAACCAATGTCTCAGGGCCCACTGAACTATTAGGGGGACAGAACTGGGAAGGACAACGCAGATTGGTCGAAAAAATCGATGCATTCACCTGTTCCTTCCCTTCAAAAAACTTTTTAAGTTTGAGCTTCCTCATAAGGCCATAAAGTTCAGCCCGAAGTTGAAACCCATCATGGCGGGGAGTGGGTATGAACCCTAGCCCTTTGTTAAGCACTTCGAGTTCAATGTCTGTGAGTTGGTATTTTGAAAGATTAACCACTATGTTGTTGTCATTCGCAGTTATAGGGGTGTTCTGCCTCTGCTGCTTGTGATCCTGGGGGAGAAAGACTGCCAAGTTGAATTCAGATTCTGGCGGGCCCGACCCCTTCCCCGGCCTCTGTGACTGATCCCTCTTTGATCTACGGGGTTGTGAGTTTGTTGTCCTAAAAAAACCCTGAACATGGCTCCCAAATCCTCATTGGTTCTATCCCGGGGATTAAATCTAACTCTCTGATTAGAGGTTGATGGTTGGGCAGTATGCTCCTCATCCTCACTACTCGTGTTTTCAAATGTCCAATTATTAGGAGTTCTTCTACCCTGTCGGCGTCCCCCTCTCCCACTGGTTGGAAACATTGACTGTGGTTGGGTCTGTTGATAATATTGGTTTTTAACATATGGAAAAGCCCATTCATGACTAAATCTATCTAGATTTCGCCTGAGTCCTTTAATCTTTTGGTTGACCATGTACGTTTGGTATTCACTCAAATTATCTTGGATTCTGGCTAATTGTTCTTTTGTGTCAGCAATGATTGTATCCGCTTTTATAGACTCCTCTAACTCTAGAATTTCTTTGAGGAGCTCATCGCTGAGTCTCTTAGCCGTGTTAATTATCAAGACAAGCCAGTCCCGGGTGCACTTATTAGCTATGTAGCTCCAGTCCACCCGAAATTTTGTACATGGTCAACCAAAAGATTAAAGTCAATGTTTCCAACCAGTGGGAGAGGAGGACAACGACAGGGTAGAAGAACTCCTAATAATTGGACATTTGAAAACACGAGTAGTGAGGATGAGGAGCATACTGCCCAACCATCAACCTCTAATCAGAGAGTTAGATTTAATCCCCAGGATAGAACCAATGAGGATTTGGGAGCCATGTTCAGGGTTTTTTAGAACAACAAACTCACAACCCCGTAGATCAAAGAGGGATCAGTCACAGAGGCCGGGGAAGGGGTCGGGCCCGCCAGAATCTGAATTCAACTTGGCAGTCTTTCTCCCCCAGGATCACACGCAGCAGAGGCAGAACACCCCTATAACTGCGAATGACAACAATATAGTGGTTAATCTTTCAAAATACCAACTCACAGACATTGACTCGAAGTGCTTAACAAAGGTCTAGGGTTCGTACCTACTCCCCGCAATGATGGGTTTCAACTTCGGGCTGAACTTTATGGCCTTATGAGGAAGATCAAACTTAAAAAGTTTTTTGAAGGGAAGGAACAGGAGAATGCATCAATTTTTTCGACCAATCTGCGTTTTCCTTCTCAGTTCTGTCCCCCTAATAGTTCAGTGGGCCCTGAGACATTGGTTTTTGAACAGAAGGTCCTACAAGACATTCTTCAGTTGGAACAAAATACGCATACTGCTGTGCATAGTAATATGAGCCATGGAGATTGGCAAGCATTGAAAACCATACAAAGTAACCGAGCCATCACCATCAAGCCAGCCGATAAGGGCGGGGCGGTGGTGGTGATGGACACTCAAGATTCCGACACTGAAGTTGCCAGGCTCCTGGGAAACCGCTGTAATTACAGACCCTTGGTGAGGGACCCTACAAAAGAACTACAGGCAACCATTATTAAACTGGTGATGGAGGCAAAGGAGAAGAAATGGGTGACATATAGAGAAGCCGAATTTTTGATTAATATGAAGCCGAGAATTCCGGCATTTTATATTGTACCCAAAATTCATAAAACACAAAGACCCCCTCCCGGACGCCCAATTGTGTCGGGCATTCAGTCTTTGTTGGAACCAAAGTCACAGTTTGCGGATTTCTTTCTTAGGGAATGTGTCATCACCCAACCCTCGTACGTCCAAGACACCATAGATGTTTTGAGATTTTTGGAGGATGTATCATATGACCCTCCTAATCAATTTCTAGTCACCATAGACATAGAATCATTGTACACAAGTATCCCTCAGGAAGCAACGCTGGTGGCAGCAGCACGTGCCCTGAAGGATTGTGAGTGGTTCTATGACACTCCTCAGACTTTTGTCCTACAATGCATAGAGATCGCATTAACCCAACATTTCTTTTCATGCAAGGAACAGATATACCTCCAGGTGTCTGGTACCTCGATGGGGGCTACTTTTGCCCCAAGTTTGGCCTGCATTTATGTAGGCCAGTTCGAGGCACACTACATACACTCTGATACCAATCTCTTCCAGAGGAACATTATTCTCTGGAAGAGGTACATAGACGATGTGCTATGTATATGGGCAGGCTCGGAAGAGAGACTCAATGAGTTCTTAAATTGGCTCAATGGCTTGGACGGCTGTTTGAAGTTCACGTGGTCTGTGAGCAGAACATCTGCAGTATATCTTGACCTTGATATCCAAGCAGAGCATGACAGGCTTGTGACGAAAGTGCATCAAAAACCTACGGATAAAAACTCCTTATTGCACTATAGATCATATCATCCCAGAGTCCTTCGGGATAATTTGCCCGTGGGACAGTTTTTAAGATACCGCCGCAACTGCTCTACTCTACAACAATACTCTGAACAGTCCAATGTATTGGCCAGTAAGTTAGAGAACCGAGCATACCCCAAGAAGGTTATAAAACAGGCGAGAAAACGAGCATACAACACGCCACGCGCTGCTCTTTTGGAAAAGACTCCTAAGAAAAACAGTGATTGCATTCCAGTGGTTACCACTTTTGGTCCACTTTCCACGAAAATCAGACAGATCATCCGCAGGCACTGGCACTTGTTAAACACCACGAATATGCAAATGCCTCCACCACGGTTTGCATTTAAACGATCAGCTAACATCTGCGATCGTTTGGTACATACTAGACCCAAACAAGATCTACGGGAGACCAATGTCCCGCAGGGACACTACCCATGTGGGAGTTGCTCAGTCTGTGTGTTCACATCTTCAACGAAAAGTGTTACTCTTGCTAATAACAAAATTTAGTTTTTAAATAAATTCAGCAACTGCAATACAATAAATGTCATTTACAGATTGACGTGCCCCTGTGATCTACACTATATTGGCCTAACCACCAGGAAGGTCAAAATAAGGATACAAGAACACCTCAGTACATTACGTGCAGGCAAAATGAGCACCAGATTGGTGCAACATTTCCAATCTCATAAACATACCCCTAAAGATGTTCGCTGGGTGGTTCTAGAGAGGGTGATGGGGGACCAATTTAACATGGAAACAAGATTGAGTACCAGGGAAGCACGCTGGATTTACCAGGAAGGTGTAGATCAAATTGGATTGAATTATCTCATTGAATGGAATAAGGTAAATATATAATCCATTCATTTTTTATACCTTTTCAGGATGATGTACACACACTCTTCCATTGTACTGGATGAAATCACCAACTGACATGATCTGCCAGATTCTCTGTGCTCTATCTGTGGGGATTACGTTACTTCATCTTCCACAGTAACAGCAAAAAGGCACCATGGTTAAAAACCCTATCACTTATATAGGTTTTCCCAATAATGTACAGTCATTGCCAATAAAGTTACTAGGTATTGAACATGTTATCCTGGCCTGGAACAAGGGTTGTTGAGCGACCCTACTACAGGTGTTTCTGTACATCAAGCTACAGGTAGTGAAGATGGGGCAGCATATGTTTATGTATAGCGGATGCAGCACTTCATTGTTTCAATGGGTCAATAAAGCTGATAGGTATTGTATACATATTCAACCTTATAGCAGGGGCCCGTATGGGTGTTGAGTTAAGTTGACCAAAATATGATTTTTTGGATCGAGCCACAGTAACTGCATGTAGAATTACATGTGGATATATATGTGGCTCTGTAACATTTCTAAAGTTCCTTTGAAGGTTTTTCAAAATATCGTAAATGATAATGCCCATGTAATCGACACGAGCAGATGATACATTCACTGTTGTTAAAATCGCAATGCATTCCTCTCTGAGCGTGGGAATTTGCAAAAAAATGAAGACCTTATTGTTGACTTCGCCATTCAATCATGGCGGCGACGGTAATAGCGCAAAAAACTTTGATCCCCTAAGGGAGGGCGGGAACGATTTAGTGCGATCACGTGTTGAGCGTGATTACGTTTATATTCACGATACACAACAGCCGGATAGACGCGGTGCCGAGTTGATGCCGGATACGTACTCTGTCACGGTGAGTCTTGCCGGGTTGGCGTGTTTGGAAGGTTTTTAAAGAGGAATGGCAACACCTGTCATGCGATTTGCCACAGCTATAATGGGAATATATGCTATAGGGTTAACAAACTGGTCGGGGACGAGGTTGAGGAGCAATAGTCACCACATAGCATAGGGACTTCTTCGATCATACGATGAGTGAAAGTTACAATTAAAAGGTACACTACAGAAGGGTAGATACACGCTAAAAATGGGGAACAGGAGCATTATCATTGAAGAACAAACATTTTACGGCAAAGACAGCGGTGGTCATACGGGGAAGTTATATCTACCATGGCCTCATGATTTCTGTTATGTATTACAGACTCACGTTAGGAGGTGACCGGAAGAGCCTTGAAGGAGTGATCGCAGTCACACACATAAGTGCTCGAGGGTAAAGGTATGCCCATGTTGGGCAATATCCCGGTAAATGTTTTGGAGGATATGCAGTCAGGGAAACAGTACATACTGCATAACGTTCTTTATAATCAGATGCCAACTAATTTTACTATGTGTTGTTTGTCTATCTTTTGTTTCCCTGTGTCTCTAACAGAATTGTTTTTAATAGACAAGCGGTGGTGCAGGGTGGAGCGATAATACCCCACGCCCTGATGAAATTGCCGTGAGTTTATCCTAAGGCAATGAAACATGTCGGCATTTTAATATGAGCAGACACACAGCACAGAATAAAAATCGAAAGCCAGTGTGATCTAGCTCAAGTTTGTATATAGTGACACGGGGAGCGATTTCTTGATCCCCAGGTCCCTACTGTGGGGTCGCATTTGATGCACGAATTATTGCACAGCTATTCCTTATCATACACCCTAGCACCTTGTCTTTTGGGTCTTAACCCACCTATATTCTTTTGCACACTTCTTTCCTTGGAGTGGTGGTAGCTGATGATGAGATCTTGAGGTAGCAGGCGAGTACCTTCCTGCTTTATCCTCCCTGGTGTTGCTACCGTGAGGCACCATCACTCCACTCTCACAATTGTTTCACCACATCAGGGTGTTAGAGACAAAGGCTATTGGTTACAGAGATAGTTTTTAATTCGTATGAAATCTTTCCTTCTCTTTCCTTTATTGGTGATTCATACCTATAATAGTATAGATGGTGTAACCACTTGCTTAATAGATTGTCTAAAAATTTATGACAACTTTAATAGGTGTATGAGCTGTGTTTTCACCGTGTGAACAGGTCATTTATTGTATACAAGTCTTTAGAGTGGGGGACGACCTGTTCTCTGCCCCTATAGCTCCTTATTGTGTTTTGGTCTGATTTCATTCAGACGGGTGTCTGATGTGCGAGCCTTGGACTTAACAAATATAGCATTCTCTCCAGATGAAGATTTTTTTATTTTTCTAGATTCACAAAGACACATACTAGATTTAGTTCATACCCTGGGTGTCTGTACAATCCTAAATTGTATGTGGTTCCATATTTAAAAGCATATTAAGATTGTATTGGATAAATTAGAGAGGAAGGTAAAGGACAAAGACACATTGCTTTTCAGAAACCTTACAGACCAATAACTTCAGCAAGCCTGTTCATATGGGTAAAGTGGCCTATATATGATGCTGGTATGGATGTCACTGAGTTTGGAGTGCAATCGCCTAGAGGAGCTGTGGCCTCACAGTCTTATTAGTTAGGTTTTAGGTTAGACTACATTATGAAAGCTGCTCAATGAACTTCTAAAAATATATTTTTAATCTATTGTTGATGTTGCTTCTGTTATTGTAGATAAGCTTAGAACAAACTTGATCAGAGCCTCCATTTCTGCCATAGAATAAAACAACTTCTCGCTATTTTGTTGAGAATTTTTGATTCTATTAAGGACATGGAGGCTAGGATTATCCCATCCGTTTGAGGCAATATCTGTTCATGGTGTAATTTACAGTTGTATTTCTCAATGAAGTTTCTCTGTTTGCCGGACCTTATTTGCATTGATGAAATAACAGGGACAAAAACTACTTCAACTGTTTCTGTTTCAGGGAATGAACAAAGGTAGGACTGAATATGGTGCCTGGATTGTAGGCAGTCTGAAAGAGAATGGACCCAGGGGTGATCAGTGTGTCAAGCTCGATTTCAGAAGTTTGAAGTTTTTTCAGTTCTTTGTTCAAGTCGCAGGATGCCTCGAGGATTCACAAAGAAAGCGGCAGCAAGATGGTGTCTCTCCTATCTGGCCGCTGAGAGGCATGGTGATGATTGATCTAACTGTGATGTTGATTTGTGCTTCCCATGAGCGGTCATGTTGATAATACACTGTTTTCACTGGCGGCTGTGTTTTGTCAGTAAAAGATAGAGACGCATAATTCTCAGCTCTGTGTCATTTCAGGCACTTGAACATGGCTTCCATTGGAAGATTATTATGCAGAGATCATAATTTCACCATTTATTTTTAAAATCCCCAAATTGCCATTGCTCAAATTTTGTGTGGGAACAGCTCCCAACAGGAGAAGAACATGAGTTGTACAAGCACCAGGTGGCACTGAGGTCATGACAGAAGCCTCAGGCAAGGCCAGAACCTGACATCCAGGAGGTTTGGGGCCAGCCTGCTGTCAGCTCCACCTGCACCCTGATCATGTTGCCACCTCTTGCAGGATCCCAGCCAGAGGATGAATGTCCCCACCCCTTGTTGGAATCAGTGATATGTGCCAGTCTCTCTTTTGAAACAGGTAAACAACCTTCAAGCAGCACTATGAGATTAAACATAAAACGAGCACATATGTGTCCTGTGATGTTAGAGAAGCAAACACAGCATTCAATGAAGTGTCCTCCTGCTAGTTAAAGCCTTCTTGATCTTGACCAGCAAGGACCGCCTCATGATGTGCTTTGGTGGCTCAACACAGAGTCCTGAACCTCTTGGCAGTGCATAAAGAGAACTCATTCAACCCAGTTTGTCTCTGAGTTTGTGCTCTATTTGTAGACAGTTCAGAAACAGTGAGTAGGGTTTGACTTTCTATTTCTGAGCTGAATATCTGGTTAAATGTATTAACTTTACACACTGCAAGCTTATAAAAGGCTCTCGGCTCTGCGTTAAACCAGCAAAACCCCTCACAATGTGGTCCCCGGATAAAAATACATGTAGGCCTCAGAGCAGTGCTCAATTACTTAGAACATGTTGCAGTGGGATAGCGTGTCCTAAAGGAAGAAACTGCACAGATGCATCAGTCCGTTCTTGGAATGGAGGAGTAAAAGCACCCACAAATAATAAAATTGTTCACTATGGTATTTTCCTCGGACAGTTGTAATCTACAGTACTTCGGACAAGAACCAGGATTGGCTGTTAGTTGCTTTCTGAATATGATTCATAGTGTAAGGCACTGATTTTCTTGAAGTGTTTTTCTACGTTTCCCAATTTCACGTGTCCATAATACCTAGAACTCAAACTAGGGAAACTGTGTAGTTGTTTTCAAATAAATCACATTTTTTTATGGATTTTCGTTCAAATTTATTTTTTATTCCTTTTCTTTGCTCTTTGCCACAAGGGAACAGGTGGCACGGGAGAGCAATGAAAAACATCTGGTGCACGAAAAGATCTGCGAGAGAAAAATAATAACGTTAAGATAATTCATTTGTTCATTCGGAACTTTTGACAAGCAGGATAATGAATGTAAAATCAAAAACTAGGACCTATTTTTATAGAGTAACACTGTGGAATGATTGCCGGGGTCAAATGTTAATGTAGTCTTTAAATCACGTCCAAGCCGAGCTCCCAACACGAATGATACTTTTATTGCAACTCGCACATTGTCAGCAAATTCCGCCGTTCAGCAGCTCGAGTCCCAGTAATGCTGCATTCACTGGCAAGCATTAGGGGCAGTGATTAGATTTTCTTTCTTATTTTAGCCTCCACATCATTCATTGGATGGTCTTCAGTCCATCTCACAAAAGGTAACCATAAAGCATATCTATTAATTCATTTTTTTTTTAAAACATGATTCACGAAGATGTGAACGCAAATTTGCAGACAACATTTTGTCCTCTGCAGAAATGTTCACCAGTTTCAAAGGAAGGAGTCTCCAATTCACGAGTTGGTCCTGTGCGCAGGAAAAGGGACAGAGAATGGGCGCAAAGGAGGTACTTACTCTTTTGACCCAGTCCTCCATGCACAACCAAAAGGGGGTGTGCCAGCTACTCCATGATGCATGTGTGCCCGTGAGGCATGTGGGCCAGGCAGTGTGGGCGCTGCCCTTTGCCTCCTCTAACTGGCAGGTGCATGCCAGTTTGGTCAGGCAGTGTGACAAGGAGCATCTTTACAGGGAGTGAAGTCATTTTGACATAGAAGAGAGCTCAACATCCCTAAACTAAATCTTCATCAGTTTGTGGTGATCTCTATCAATATATCTCCAACAGATTTAAGACTTTCTCATATAAAACAGCCTTCTGTGCTCACATTCGTTTTAGCTCTTTTTGGAGAAGAACCTCTCTGGTAGGCCTGGGTGACCCAACTCGACACGAATTCGAACTACCACACTCGGGTGATAGTCGAAGCGTTTGGAACTTTCCAAACAGCTCCATTAGAGAGCAGAGGTTCTTGACAGATGCACCCTGATAAAGGTGAAAAGTATTCAGCACTTCCTGGTTCTAGATATTACTAGCACCAATCGATTGCTTGAAGTTCGAATAGCTCTGAGCTGTTGTTTCAGTGTATCTCGGACAAGAATTAAATTTAGGATTTAGCAAAAGGTCCTTAAAAGAAAGTACAGTTCTGAGAATGACATATTTTTGGTAAAATATTAGGCAGAGTTAGGAACCTTGGGCTCTGGGTTCATGGTCAAGAAAGTAGCCACTAAACCATGTTACATCTTCAAAATGAGGTGAAGCATATCTAGCAATGTCGATGTGAAATTTGAAATGACGAAACACTGTTGGATGGGTATTAAGGGAGGTGTGTGACACGTTCAATTCTTAATATAAAGACATTAAAATAAAGGATTACAATAAGCCATAGGAAGCTACTCAAATAATGTGGTGGGGTACGCCCCCAGGCTTTGTATTGTTTTAACTAACTTTTTTTCACAGTGCTATTGTTGCACATTTGAGTGTTTAGAGTTATCACCAGTAGTGTGTGGTAATTGGTCATGATTTTTCCATATTGTGGTGTGTTCTTACGGCACTGATCTAGTGCAGGATACCACATATTTCTAGGATTCCTGTAGTACTTTACAGAACGGCCTAACAGTGTTAAATGTAGAAAGTTAGATGATGTTCACTGATTGTAGACTCTTTGGGGCATATGTACAAGCCCCGGGAACGTCACTTTTTGTGATGTTCCCGTGGCGATAGGGGACTTGCGTTATGTACAAGGCAGCTTTAAGCGACGTTAAGTGTTTAGCGTGAAAGGGGCGTGCAGTGGGTGTTGTGGTGGGCATTCCACTGCGACACCCATTGCATTTGATGCTGCCCCCTATGTACAAGGGTGGCATACATAGGAGGCAGCGCTAAAATTAAGACTAGGAAAATCCTGACCTTAAGTTGGCGAAATGAGGAGAGATGCATTATTTCTCGTCGTTTTTGCTTTTTCCATGTGTGCTGCCTTATGCATGATTTGTTTATGTATAGGAAGGTGCCCCTTCCTGTACATAAACAAACCTTTTTTAAAAACGCCATTTTGTAACTTTCATGTCTGCTGCATGAAGCAGCACACATGAAAGTGACAGAATGGCATTTTAGGACTGTTTATGTGCAGGAAGGGGGACCTTCCTACACATAACCAATCCTCCCCTGCACACAGACACCCTTGCACTCTGGTGCAAGAGTGCCTGCTTGCGCTAAGTTGTTAAACTTAGCGCCATCACAGGGGGAAAGGCAAGGCTGCACCACATCCTTGTAAATATGGTGCAGCCTTGCGTTTCCGAAGTGGCGGAGCGTGTTGTTAAGCCCAGGAGGCTAACGACACGCTCCGCCACTTCATTGTACATATCCCTCTTTGTGTGTAACACAGATATAGCGCCGCACATGGCAGAGTGGAGGAAAAGTTCCAAATTGCGCAGTTATTAAGTTTCATGGTGGATCATGGGGGCGATTTAAAGAAATGAGAGAAGTTGTGACTCCAAAGAAGAAGAGAATACGTGCTATGTGTGGGCCTAATGGACAAAGCTCCTTATTGAAAAATTGGCAATTGATTCCTGTGTGTTTAACCCAATATTTAGTGTTGAGCTCTGCTTTTTCAGCTATTTATGAAGGGACCTGAAACATTGTTGTGCCAGGGGAAGCGATTACTCTATCCTGACTCCAGAGGCATTAGGAGTGGTGACAGATGACTTTGGGGACATTTTTTTGTGGATTATTGCGTGACCCTATCTTGTAGCTGATAGTAGTCGGCCCAACAATATCAAATGTTACACCATGTAGAACACAAGCAACAAGCCTATGCGGATTAGGTAAACTAGAGGCTCACGTGCACATTGGTAAATATATCACTCCAGTTCACAATTGTCGTCCTAATAGAAAGACCTTGGTGTGAGCCCGATACACCATAGTATTTCTAGCCTGCTGCCGAGGGCTGTAGAGGTCTTTAAAGGCCCTCTACTCGAGGCAGAAGGGATATAACCTTATATTTAGAGCATCCCTCCCGCTCAGGGTAGAATGTTATACATTAAACAGGGAGAAGCAGGGAGACACACTTTGGAATGTTAAAGCAGGTTCACGCCGGCCATTAATGGCCCTGAGTTTTCATCATTCCTATGTACCTGATGTGGTTTCCTACACTTCTGATGTAGCTTGTCTTTGCTAGGTGTGGGTCTGTGTGTACATCAGGGCCCCTCTGTTCTAAACTCTCAGCATATTTGAATCGTTTCTCCAGGGGTGTTGAGCGTTAAAGTGTCCAATGAGAACCCTATAGTTGTTCATTGTAATGTTGCTGTGTCTGCTAGGCGGCTGATGCGCAAAGCGTAGCCTGCTCAAGAGGACATTGAAAAGGTGTGATAACACAGAGTACGCGATCGCACACAAGTACACGATGGCAATGAATATTTTCATTAATCTTCACTGAATAACTTAAATCAAATTACGTGTAAAATCATTTTCATAAACGTGGGCCAGGAGGAATCACGCATCCAAAGTTAACGCCGATCTTTATTAACCGAGCAGCGTCGGTCTTGGCCATGTAGTGCCGTATGGTAAACAAATCACGGCAAACGAGGGTGCCTTCTACCTCGACCTACTTGACTCCGTCTTGTACTTAGCACCAGTCCAGGCCTCTTACTAAATTGCTATGAGTGCTGCAATGTATACCCTTTGCATACTGTCATTATGGGGCAGATTTATGAGCCCCTTGCGCCACTTTTGCGTCACTTTTAACATGGGAAAAGTGACGCAAAAGTGGCGCAAGGGGCTCATAAATCTGCCCCGTTGTTGGCATATTTCAATGTACAGTCTTCTTCAGATAATGTAATATTGTGACTTATATAAGGTGACCAGCCTCTAGGGCGATGGAACCTTATGCCTTATGTCATTATCTATTTCTATTGTAGATCCCTCTAGCCCATGTGGGGAATGTCCTCGCTATATAAAAATGCATAAATAAACAAACTGTGCACACCATTGTTTTGCTAGGACTTGCTCTGTAGCGCTATCTGCAATGAATTGTCCAGCATAGAATTTGGGGAATAAGCAGCAAAAAGGGGGATCAGAATAGCTTCTTCTAGAATGATTACTACACAAAGAAGGTTCGAAAATGTCACGCATATTACACCAGGATCTAGTGATCATGTCTAACCATTGGCTACATAGTTATTAGTTACACAATAAAGGGTCCTTTGTCTCGCGCTGACGACTCAATGACGAACGCCTTACTGTTATGTTTCTTTAATGGTAGTGTATGTATAATAAAATATTTGAAAGAGTAGCAACAACACAAGTCCCTTTGTAGATAATGGAAGCAATTCACAAAGGTAAAGCTATGAGTGGGGCGCTCCATGCATGTAGTTTGATGCCTAAACCCGGGCCTAAATGTACACCTACATACAGTTAACAGAGTGTGTAAACAACCTACATACAGTTAACAGAGTGTGTAAATGTATGTCTAGTATGGGTGTAGTTGTCTCTACGTCTTTACATAAGGGGTTGCGGACACATGTGGCTCACAATACTACCAACAGCAACCATAAAACAACCACTAGGAAAAACTACAAACTGAAAAGAAATAGGAAAACAGTCACCACCTGAAGAAACTAAAAAATACTTCACATACATTACAAAAGAAACCATATTAATATGTGCCACAGCCTGACCTCTGCTCTCTTGACCTTGTACTGCAAGACGTGGTGACGCCAGACATCAGCGAGAGCCATCATTCTACTGGACATCACACCGAGGAACTAGAAGAACTCTACTGAGGAGATGATTGAGACTGTGGTGGATTCACTGCCACGTGGAGTGGCCTCTGCCCCCAGACTGATGACAGAGCCTGTTAAGTCGAATCCTATGCCAATCATTGGTTGCCTCTGCATGTTTTTCGCTGCACAGGTTGGAGGGCAGTGACAAAGGAGCCCATGTTCAGCATCTGTCACCGACATATGTAATGGGTGAAGGTTCAGTTATGATGCCTATGTCTGTAGTGAAACACATTGAATCTCTCTGTCACAACATAATTGTTAAGTATAGGGATGTATCCTCTTTCAGCTACACAATGTACATGCCCCTATTGCATGCACTCATATAGCAATTTGAACCGTGTCTCCATACCTGCCACTGCCTCACGTCACATGAATGTTTGCCTTCATATGTGCCCATTGTCCCAGCAGCTGTCACCTAAGAATGGACTGAATATTCAATGACTACCTAATACAGACATGTTCTGAAAACCAAATACTGTTTGTGTTGTGATATTTCAGTACTCTGCATGTGTCACTGTCCACAGCCGGAGGGACTCAAGGTCCCCTGGAAACCACACTAGGGCCCACCCATCAGCCCACACCAGGGAACATTCTTTAAGCAGCAGCTTGCTCTTCGGACATAAGTTGCTAAAATATATGTGTCCCAAAGCCATTTCACTGTCATGTTCGTCAATCTGCATCTCAGACACTCCATGTCATCTCAAACAAAAATACATTCAGTTATTAAATTGTCTTTGTGTAAAGAATACCCTATATCCCCCTTTGACATTTATCAGCAGCACTCAGCAACACAATTTGCCACACCTGTTCAGGTTGTCCTCAGTCACACTATCATATCCCCCCCACTCTCTCTCTCTCTCTCTCTCTCTCTCATTCTCTCTGTCTCTCTCTCAATATTAATGTCAACAGCAATTGCTTCAATGGTCACATGTTCACAGCCACCTACATGCAAGGGCAAGGATTCTAGCAGCTGATGTCCCGGGGGATTGTACAACGGAACAATGCAGGGAAATATTTAGCATGCCTTAACCACGCATTTTTTACCACGCATTTTGTTTACAAGGTGTATGTTTTTACAACATTTGTCATTTCCACGCATTGTTTATTTGTATATAAAAACAATGTATTTGTGGAGGAAAACCCTTCCCCCATGGTAAAGGCACCCGTTGTAGAAACATACACATTGTGCAAACATGCATGCTTAAAAATGTGTGGTAAAGTAACAACTTGGTAAAAACCTCGTTGTAGAGGGTGTTTCCCGTCCCTGGGTCCATCCAGACAGAAAGAATACATACCACTGCCAGGTAAGACACAATCCTTTCTCATGTCCATGGGTCTACTTCAAATACTTATTTTATGTCCTATCTGTCTATGTTAAACTGTCATGTTAACGTGTATTATATCTTATCTATGTTGAACCACCCTCACAAATGTCAAAGTTGCAACAGACGGTTATCTTCCATAGCAGCACTTGGGGACAATCTTCCTTGCAATCAATCAGGGTTGGTAAAACGCAGCTACTGACCTGTGAGGGTCTCAAGGCGCTAGGGGGGAGGGGTAGCGGCTCCCTTGAGTGCTGGGGTCATCCGAAGAGCCAGGCCTTGAGGTCCTTCTTGAACTGGGGCAATGTGGGAGATTGTCGGAGGTGGAGGGTGTTTCAGGCTTTTGCTGCGAGGTAGGAGAAGGACTCTCCTCTGGTTCTGGTCTTGTTGATATGTGGGACGGTGGCCAGAGTGAGCTGGCAGGATCGGAGGTGTCTTTTGAGTGCGTGGAAGGAGATGCTGCTCTTTAGGTATACGGGTCCGGTGTTGTGAAGGGCCCTGTATGCGTGGGTTTGAAGGTTATTCTTCTTTCAATTGGGAGCCAGTGGAGATAGCGGAGGTGTTGGGTGATGTGACTGCGACGGGCGTTCTGGACATTGTGAAGGAGTTTCTTGTTGATTCCGGCATAGGGAGCGGTCTGCCTCTGATGAGTGAGTGCATGACAGTCTTTCTGGATTCGGACTGGATCCATCTGAAAGTCTTTCGAAGCATGCAGAGGGTGTTGAAGCAGGTCGAGGATACGGCGTTGATCTGGTGTTTCATTTTGAGCAACAAGTCTAGTATGATGCCAAGGTTTCTTGCATGGTCCGTCCGGTGGGGGGATTTCCAAGGGTGGAGGGCCACCAGGAGTCGTCCCATGTGGAGGGGGTGGAGCCAGGGATGAAGACTTCGGTGTTTTCAGAGTTGAGTTTCAGGCAGCTGTTCTTCATCCAGGTGGCGACAGCTTTCATCCCTTTTTGGAAGTTGAGTTTGGTGATGTTGGGTTCGTTGGTGAGGGAGAGGATCAGCAATGATATCCTTCTAGCCACAATCAGAAAATGTTTTGCAAACCCAGAAGAAAGCCTCCTACTCATGCAAGCTGCCATTTCAGTGGCATACAACACTTCAGAGGATGAGTAGAGAGTTGGCTCCACACAAAATGACACTTCAAAGATCGACTCACTGTTGACCAGATGTTTCACTCTTTGGGCTATCTTCCAGATTGCAAGTTCACAAACACAAGAACTAAGCTCAAATATGCAAGTCCTGACTTACGTCCATCCACCACTGACCCAAAGTGTCACCACATTGAGTTCCCTGTTTGACTCTCCCCCAATGGTGTTCAGTCCATTTTCTCAAACCGCTGGTGAGGTAAGGGTCTCTTTCCTTGACAGACTCCACCCCATAACCTCCAGGTGTCTGACCTGAATGAGTAGAACAACAAAGTAACTTTGTGGAATGGCCACGCATGTGGGTGGTGGATTCGTTCTGGGAAACAGCTGATCTCTGGGAGGATCGATTTCTTGTGAAACAGACCTTTGCATATGTGAGATATGTGAAATTGATGGTGTTGGAACTGGCACTTTCTAGTCGGCTGAGGCGGTGCCCTAGCCAGGACGAACCTACCACTCCCATCAGGGGTAGATGATTACACTCACTGTATAACCTGCGCTCTTCCTTCGGTAACTTGGCACTAAGCAGTCAGGCATATCACAGAGGCAATGTGTAAAGCACATGACTCCATGGACTAAGCCCTCCTCAACCTCAGCTAACCCCGACTACCCTACATCCACGGGCTAGAGATAGAAAACCCTCCCCTGTATACTAGGCTAATTGCGGCCAGAGTCACAATTAGTCAGGGTCCCAGGGAAGGAAATGGGGGTAGGTAGCAGGGCTAATTAGGCGGCAGTTGAGAAATGGGGGTTTGGCCACAACTCAGGAAGTTCACCCATGGTATGCAGAGCAGAAGCAGGTGGAGGGCCATAGTCGTTCACTCAAAGGATTCCACATTAGGCCTTCCTGCACCAGCCCAGTCTGAGAAGCACATAGGGGGGTCACCCAGTCTCTTGACCTGCTTCCGATAGCTCTTGGAAGTGTTCTTCAGCCCAGTCAATTACTCTCACCACCCAGGCAATACTACCTGCACGTAGTTTTTAGAAGTTGGGTCCTAGACTGCACCAAACAGTGGTCATTCACCATTTATTTCAACCACTGCTATATCAGCAGTGACTGTTCATTTACAAGGCAGTATTACATATTCATCGGGCTTATCGCCATCAGTGCGCAACTCATGGCATTAACAATACATGCCTGTTGTCAATGCTTCCATGATTGGTTTTATTGATGCCAAGTTCATCGAACTGTTGTATGTCATCCTTGATTTTGCTTTCTATAGAGAAATAAAAATTTGCTTATCAAAAAAAACCAATACATGCCTGTTGAAAACAGCGGTATTTTGTGTGTACACTTTTGCATGAAATTTCATGCGTTTGTTGTACTATTCACATTATCACTTAAAACACTAATGTTTGGCCTCCTGACAGGCAGCCCACAGGTAGATTACTCATAAAAACCTTCCTAGTGCACTGACATTTTCTACTATATCTACTATATCCTCACTTTGTTCCGTGTGCACTTTTTCAGGAAGCTGATTTACAAATCACCTTGCTGGACTGTAGGATACTAATGAAGGCATAGCGTTTACTACTTATGTGTTCTAATACCTCACAGAATGAGGTTAAATAAGTCACATTTTCAGACGCTGAGTTTCTTCATAAAAATCTTTTCATATGTTTTTGATTGTAGACACCCCTGACGAAGGGCTACTGCCTCAGCCCGAAATGCACTGGAATGAATTACACCGCTAATCTTTGAAGAATGTCAAGACTAGTTCTCATGTGAAAAACTTACTGACAAGAATCATGTCTTTGCAATCAAATCGACTCGATTAAGATTTTGTTTACGAGTGATATAATGTGTAACACTTTAGATTGTTGAATATTTGTGTTGATGTATTTACAAATTCAGTTCATGTCGCTAAAGGAGCATATATTAGCCATATAATCAGATTTTAGTCTCGTTGCCGGGAAACAGTAGTGCACACTGTGTCTAGAGCACTTGTTCTAGGTACTTTCTTTTTTCTCATTCGGGGGAGAGGGTGGAGCCCCCTAACAGAGCGCACACAAAGTTTGAAAAATGCGTTTACTAGTTTACATTTAGTTCAAAACTTTGAGTCACATTTGAGTGCAACACAACTCTCTTTTTGCACTTTCTAGAAGTGTCATTTTTAAGCTATTAATAACAAGTCCACCTTTACCACTGGAGAGGGTTTGTCATTGCAAATCCAATGATAGGAAACATGATGAGGCTGCTCCACTTTAAACTACTATTGCAGCTTGAAGTATTTTCAACTATTCTGCATATTAACCTTTGGGAACAGCAAACCTCATTGGTAGTGAAAACACACATGGGTATTATTCACTACCTGGTCAGTGAACACTCATGTGTACCTGCCCTGCTTTTCACTTGCCACTTGCTTCACCCCTCAAGACGTACTCTAAGGGTGCTCTGGTGGTATTGAAAGGTCCCATCAGGAGTTGCCAAAGGTTTAAAAAGGCCAACCTGAGCATAAGTGTACATGAGCACCCAAGGCCTGCAATGGCAGGCTTGAGACATTTTAAAAAAACATCAGATGTGCACGTGTGCACACACAGGCCTGCAATGGCAGGCTTGGGACATTTTAAAAACATCAGGTAAGCACCACTTCTTAACATGTGTAGGAAGGGCACACACACTTCCACACTGAATTTACAGTGGGAAAGTGCCAAGAGCCCTAATTTGATAAACATAGAATCAGCAAAACCCCGGTGTTGTCCCATGGGAAGAGCTCATATCCTAGGTAGGGAAAACCCACATGGGGGTTCTTCAGTACCTGGGCATTGAACATCCATGTGTATCTGCTCTTCCTTTCGCATACCACTTGCTCTGCCCCTCAGGGCTTACCCTAGGAGTGTTCTGGTGGTAGTGGAGGTCCCACTCAGGGTTGACTAATGAGTTAGACATGCCAACCTGAGCATAAGCACAACGTCGCACCCACTGGCCTGCAATGGCAGGCTTAATACATGTTTGAAAGGCTATTATGGTGGGTGGCTTAATCAGTGCTGCGTCCCACCATTAGCTTGTGCAGTACCTGTCCTGGGTATGTGGTGTGCCTTTTTACAGGGAAATCACAGGTACAAGACTTAAACCAATTAAGTAGCATGTGTAGGAAGGGCACACACACTCTTCCCATTGCATTACAGTGGGAAAGTGCCCAGCATCCTAAGTCCAAGAAAAAAGAATCAGCAAAAACCAAGAGAACAAAAAAAAGGCAAAACGTTTTAGGGAAATCCCCTACAAAGAGCCATGTCCAACAGATAGGGATCAAGCGCACCCTCTACATCTACCTTGGCAGCACTAACAACTAGCAGCAGTAAATCTCACGGCAGATTGAGAGACATACCAGGTCTTAGAGGTCCTAAATGATTTGCATTTGGAACATCTACAGGTGTGAAGGGAGTAGGATGCAAGGCATCATACCAGGTTTATCCAGCTCATACAGGCCCTCACTTACAGGGGCCTATCTGAAGCTACAGGACCTAGTTATAAGCCTCAAACAAATTATGGTTAACCCACCATTACAGGTCCACTAACCCCAATAACCCACTTACACCTACTGCACACCTCATTAAAATCGGTCCCTCTATAGGCCCAGTGTTGTGTATCATGGGATGCAAACAACCCTCCTGTTGAGGTTCTGTAGCGATCCGAACCCGTGAATTCGGTATCATAGTACTGACATGATTTCGGTACCAATGAACCGCAAATGATCCATTATATACATGACAGTGTTTTCGCTGCGCAACTAGCATGAATTCACTGGAAAATAGGGCATTCTGTCATAAAAGTCATGGCATCCATTTTAGTTACGGCATCCATCTTGTTTCTTGCCCTCACATAGTCAATGAACGGACGATGACCCCGGCAGAGTCACCTTGTTAAGGACACGTAAGCTCGAGCCCCGAGAAAGGCTGACGCTGCATGACTAGGCAGAATCAAGCTACCTCCCCTTGCCTGAGGCCAGTCCTGCTGTACTGGTTCTCGTGTCCGTTGTCCTGACTGAAAGGCCGAAGACGGTAGCCATGCCCGTTTATGATCCATAAACACCTCTTATCCTACATTTCAATCCTTTGCACCTGGCTCTGCTCTTTTCCTTCTGGGCTTTTACAATGGGGAGGTTACGATTTTTATGATGGGGAGGATCGGGCAAAGAATGGAAAACTGTCGAGAGGACCTGATCGAATACCGAAAACCTACGACTAATTATTGTTTGATGTCAAATTTACTGTTTGTTTGGGATACCGGGTTGGGCATGAGAAATATTCGTGTAATGTAGCCTAAAGACATTTTGCGTGTATTTAAAGAGTAACCCACTTAATGCAATTTGAACAGTCTCGTAGATTCTGCCTCTGTGTGGTTCCTATGATTTCTGTGTCCCTGCAGTAAATAAACCTTGGTCTTTGACGCCGCCATCGAGAAGCCCGTGTCTCTGTTTATTTGTGCACCGGGACAGGAGGAACTCAGGGGTCTTCGGGTGTTGTTTCCCTGACACCTCTGGACTCTTAAAAGTCCAGAACCTCAAATTGGCGCCCAACGTGGGGCGACGTCATCCGGTACCGGTCCAAAGCCTGAAAAGTTCGAGAAGTTTCGTGTGAAGATTCCGGAGGGAGGTACCCCGCTTCATCGATCCCTGCATGTCATAAAAGTGGCCCGACGATCTCTTCCACGAGGGTTCCCGTTCCCAGACGGCTACAGAGGACCGCTGCCTTGACTGTCGCCCTGTCTTGGACCCGAGGTGCAGACCTTAGTACGGCGAGACGTAGACGGGTTCTCCTTGGTGACGTCTTCCACATTTCAGTTAAGTATTAAGTGGGTTACGCTCAGTTTGGTTGTTCCTTGTTGTTCTGGTTTAATTCGTAGATTATCATTGGTTGCTCTCGTTTAGATAATCTTTGTTTTCGTATTGGTTCATTTTGGTAGGCCTAAGTTCTCTGCGCATTTTTGTTGGAATTTGTCTTTAGTGTCATGACTACCAGTAGTAATTGTTTTTTGTCCTGGTTACGTTGCAACGGGGATTCCCGGTTGGAGGATTCGTGTTTGGTTCCTCCGATTGGAACTCCTACATATGAGCTCTATTGTAAACATGGTCTTGGTCCTATTGCGTATAATGAAGTATGGGTCCGTTATACCAGAAAAGATGGTGTCCTTAGTTGGCCACCGCATGGTAGCTTCGAAACGGAAATACTAGACAATCTAGAAATGAAGTTGTTCAAGAAAAAAGCCCGGCCGGCAATGTTTGATTCTTTTCGCGTATGGCGCAAAGAAGCCAAACAGAGAGAAATTAGGAAAACGAAGAAAGAACAGAAAGAGAAAGGGTTGACTTTAATGGAGTCTGCTAGGCAGCTGCATGTCAACGAGATTGAGAAAGCAATGGAGATGGCGAATAGAAAATATAATTTGGCAATTGATAAATGTTACCCTGTATTGCCATCATGTCCTACTAAGCCGATGGAGGATCATGAAAAGGATCCTCTGTTGTCTTACCTGTTGAATTCACCCCTCACCGTATGCACAGGGTATTACAGTACCACAGTTGCTACCTGTTGTACAGCCAGCTGCTGGTCAGCCTGGAATAGTTGCTCCACTTCCTTTGATTCCAGCTCCTATCCTTCCCGTGGTTAATGTTCCTTCGGCACCCCATCTTCCTGGGGCGCCCGTTCCGCCTTTGCCTGTCGTTTCGCAAACTGCTTTACCTGCTACTCCTACCCTTACTATTTCATCTGCTTCAGCTGTTCTGTCCCCAAACCCTGTGAACATTCTGACTCCGCTTTCCGTTCGTCGGAAAATAACCGACTCTGTAACTAATATCTTAACTCCTCTCTACAGGTCTTTAATTGAGACCCCTGTTTCTGACTCTATACAGAGACGTAGCCAGCTTCCTGGTCCCCAGGAACGAGACACGTTAGATTCGACAGCTCTTAGGTGGATGTCAAAAACTGTGAAGTATGATGCACGAAGAGTGTTAGATACCTTTATGCAATGGAATGAACCAACTCAACGTTATGTTTTTGACGTGATGTGTTCTCTTGTGCGTGAAGAATGGGAAGATGATGATTTAGACTCCGTCCCCTCTGACCTGATAAATATTCAACAGAAGTTTGCCGCAAGAATGGTAATAGGTCCAGAAGTAAGGGGAGCGATAGAACTGATTTTAGCTTACAGGGATGAGTCCCCTCTTCGAGCGACAAGAGACCCTGATGGTTCACCGAGTACTACTAGGAAAAAACGAGGTCAATATCCGATGAGGGAAGTTCCACCGATATGGCGTGATGCAGTTCAAGCTGACGTGGCTCATAATATTGCAGCTGCTCCGGCACATTTCCAGAGAGTGTGGATACACATCCCTTGGAAACGGGCCGAAGTATTAGCCGTAAAACAAGCGTTACCGGACCCGCGTAAAAATCCTGCTGGTTATTACAAAGAGTTAACGCAGACAGTTCAAGCGTGTGTCATGAATTTAGCAGACATTGAAATGCTATTTGGTAATGTAGTGCCACAGCCTATATGGGCCAAAATTCGGCAAGAGAACCACCCAGTCGCCTTAGGAGGTGATTGGGCAGCTATTATAGCGGCAGATGCGCAACAAGTTGGCGGTGCTAAACCTGAACCTCTGATTGCTGCTTTACCTGGCAGAATAATTACTCTAATGAAAACGCTGATGCCAGCGTTACGAGTCAATTGGGATAAATTATCGGCATGCAAGCAAAAGAAGGACGAAAGCGTCTCTGACTTCTTCACTAGATTTGAAGAGACCTTCGTAGACCACAGTGGGCAAGATATGAGTACTGAGGGAGGCCAGAGATTGTTTGTCGACAAGTTCGTGTTTAATTTACTACCTGAGCTTAGTAACAAGTTAAAGGATTCTGAAAGTGCATGGGCAGTGTCGACGACAGCACAGATACTTGCAACTGCTCAGTATTACGAGAATAGAGAGAAAGAAGAGAAGGAAAAGTCAGAAAAGAAAACTAAAGATTTAAAGACTAAAGTTCTTCTACAACAGGCGTATCCGCCTCGTTCGAATCAGTCAGATTCACAGCAGCGACCCCAGTTTCAGCCACAGCCACAATTCCAGCAAGGGACGGCCCAAAGATTTAATTATAATTTTCCGCGACAACAGTTAGCATGGAATCAGTGTGCTTATTGTAAAAAGGAGGGTCATTATAAAAATGAGTGTCCAGTACTGCACCCACAAACTAGTGGTGTCCCAGCTCAGAGAGGTAATGTTGGGTTTATGCAAGCTCCTAGAGGTAGAGGACGTGGTCCGATGACACCACAGACTGATCGCCAATCGAATTATTTCGATCAGCGAAATGCACAATCTGCGCAAACAGGTAGATCTCCACAGTATCATGTTGAAGATTACTATGATCATAATGAGGAGATTCAAAGAAGCGAGCACTAGGACAGCCGCAGGCAAAGAGAGGGAGTAGTATCAATTCCAGTTGATCAGAGTGGACCTTATGTCGCAGTAGTTACCTCAGGCGTGGTCGAACCGTTTCTGTTGGATACTGGTGCGGCAAAAAGTTCAATTATGCATGCGAAACTCCCTGGCGCACCTTTGTCTGGCGTAACGAACACTTCGGTAGGATTCTCAGGCGCCCCTGTTCACAATCCTGTCTCTAGTCCTTTGTCAATATCTGTTGGGCCATGCGAACTAGACGCACCCCTTATCCTAACAACCGGTTGTAATGAGAATCTGCTTGGTTTAGATCTGTTGAAACGCCTGCACGCGACACTGTACTGTTCCCCTTCAGGAGTACAGCTCACATTAGGCAAAAGAGTCATCTCTCCAATGTATATGTCGATGGATAAGCTCCCACTGGAGCTGCGTTCTCTCCCTGATACTCTTTGGGCGACTGGTCCTAATGATGTAGGCCTCTTGGAAATTCCCCCTTATGTGGTAAGTCTGAAAGCTAATGTTAAATTCCCATGAATCCCACAGTATCGGATTTCGAATGAAGTGGAACGAGCACTCTGATTGATTGTGAAAGACTTAATACAGAAAGATGTGATTGAGGAAACTAGAGGGAACGTCTGCAATAGTCCTGTTCTGCCGATTTTGAAACGTACTGACCCTTCCAAACCTCCAATTTACAGATTTGTGATTGACCTCAGAGAAGTTAACAAAATAGTGATTCCACAGTTTCCTGTAGTCCCAGATATCACTGCATTACTGACGTTGATTCCTGCCTCAGCTTCATGGTTTACAGTGATTGACTTGAAAAATGCCTTTTTCAGCATTCCCATAGCCGAGGAAAGTAGAGACATTTTTGGTTCCTCCTTAGGAGGTCGCAGTTTCAGATTCAAACGCGCTCCACAAGGTTATTGTGAAAGCCCTTCAATTTACAGCCAAGCATTGAAGAGTCAATTAGATGCCCTTGTACTCCCTCATGGTGTTGCTCTGATCCAATACGTAGATGATCTTTTACTAGCCGCTGATGACAAGGAAACTTGCAAAGCAGCTACAATTTCTTTGTTGCGTCATTTGTCAGACTTACATCACAAGGTGTCACCTTCTAAACTGCAATATTGTTGCCAAGAAGTGACCTACTTAGGTCATCTTTTGTCAAAGGAGGGAAGAAGGTTGACCCCAGAGAGAATCAAAGCAATTTCACAGATGACTGTACCAAGCACACAAAGAGAAGTGCGTGCGTTTTTGGGTATTACGTCATACTGTAGGCAATGGATCCCAAATTTTTCTCTCATGGCGAAACCATTGATAGCCCTGACTGGAAAAGGTGTTCCGAGCCCTTTGCCATGGTCTGATGAATGTCAACAGAGCTTCTCTGACTTACGTGATGCGCTGTGTTCAGCTCCTGTGTTAGGTACTCCTGACTACAGTAAGCCGTTTACTCTATATGTCCATGAAAGAGAAGGTTGTGCATTGAGTGTATTAACGCAACAATTTGGTGACAAACAGCGGCCTTGTGCATATTTCTCATCCACATTAGATCCGGTAGCCAGAGCGTTGCCAAGTTGTTTGAGAGCTACAGCGGCAGCTGCAGTGTCTATTCGACAGTCTGCTGGACTAGTCATGAACAACATGTTAGTAGTCATGGTTCCACATGCTGTGGATACACTCATGAATCGAACGAAAACTCAGCACCTCACCAGTGCTAGACTATCAGGCTATGAGCTGACGCTTTTGGCAAGTCACATTCAGATCAAGCGATGCAACATATTGAATCCAGCAACACTGTTGCCAACTACTCAGGAGTCGAGTGATTCAGAGCCCCATGACTGTTGTTTCAGAACTGAGGAAGAGACAAAAGGTAGGATTGATTTAAAAGATACTCCATTACTAGATCCAGATGGCACTTTATATGTCGATGGGTGTTGTTTCAAATTACAGAATGGTGATGTGACGGCCGCGTATGCAGTTACGACCTTGAGTACAATTGTGGAGACCGCAAGAGTAAGTCAGAATTCTGCCCAGGCTGCAGAATTAATTGCACTAACAAGAGCGTGTGTTTTAGCTGAGGGAAAGAGAGTGAATGTGTTTACTGATAGCCAATACGCCTTCGGCGTTGCACACAATTTTGGGCGTCTCTGGAGAGAAAGAGGTTTTCTCACGTCCCATGGGACTAAGATCCAACATGGACAGTTAGTCAGCGATCTATTGGAATCCCTGACTCTACCGAATGAAGTTGCAATTGTGAAGTGCAGTGCACATCGGAAGATTACGGATGATGTTGGCCGTGGGAATGCGTTTGCTGATGAGGTCGCCAAAGAAACGGCCAAGAACATGACGAGCCGAATGTATGTTGCAACGTCTGCAAGATGGATTGCTGAATCAGGGATGTGTGAGAATACGATTGAAAGTGTGAAGGCAATCCAGAATGAAGCAACTGAAAATGAGAAGAATGAATGGAAGGAGAAAACGGGTAAAATGGATTCAAGTGGATGTTGGGTCGATTTGTCTGAGCAGCAGCGTTGGATGTTACCTGATGCGTATGTACTTGCAGTAGTCACGATGGCGCATGGAGCGGCGCACATCAGTTCGAAAGGGATCTGTAAAATGTTAGCTCCAGTATGGAAGAACGATGGAATTACTAAGTGTGCAGAAAGAGTGGTGAAAAATTGCATGGTATGCCTGATGCATAATCCTGGCAAGGGAACCCCAACCCCAACTGGCCATTTTGCTCCCCCTTCTTGTCCCTTTGAAGTGATTCAGTTGGATTTCATCCACATGGACAGGTGTAACAATCTCAAATACGTCCTGATGGTAGTCTGTGCCTTCTCAAGATGGATTGAGGCATATCCGTTGAAGGATAACACTGCTATGTCCACTGCCAAAATCCTCCTCAAAGAATACTTCCCCAGGTATGGTATGCCACGGATTGTTTGGTCGGACAATGGAAGTGAGTTTGTAGGGAAAGTTATGAAGAGTGTGTGTGCGGGTCTGGGTATTTCCCAAAAATACCACAGTGCGAATCACCCACAATCAGCGGGTTTGGTTGAAGGGTACAATGGCACCCTGAAGCTGAAACTTGCGAAAATTCAAGCTTCCACTGGCCTCTCTTGGCCAGACGCACTGCCTTTAGCTTTACTGTCCACCAGAGCGACTGTACACTCTTGAGTAGGGCTTAGCCCATATGAGATTGTGTTCGGCCGCCCTGCTAATGTTTGGGGAGTCCCTAGGCCAAAGGAATTCAAACAGATTGAATACCCAATGTTGATTGATTACCTTCATGATCTGACTGCTAAATTGAGCCTTATTCATCAACAGGTATTCGAATCCTTGCCTAAACTGCCGGAGAGTCCAGGTCACACGTTGAAACCAGGCGACCAAGTGGTAGTTCGGAACTTTGAACGTACTCGGAACCTCCAGCCAAGATTCGTGGGTCCGTTTCAAGTCTTCCTCACAACAAGAACTGCAGTACGCCTAGCTGGAAGGAAAAAATGGGTGCACGCCAGCCATACGAAGCGTGTCCCTCTTCCACTCCCCTATGATAATTGGGTTAGACAGGGAATTGGTGTATCCGAGACAGAACCTGTTCCTAGGCACATCTCTTTCAGTAATGCAGAGTACATGACGGACCACCCACGAACGGGAACACAGAACTTTGACACCCCAGCAGGAACCGCTCCTTTGAATCCCGAACCGAGTACTGTACAAAGTGAACATTTGTCACCTGTGGAGTCGAACATTTCCGCACCTGTAGACCAGCTATTTCAAGACCAGACAAGACCCGGAAAGTACAGATATAATCTACGTTCTCATATTATGAACTAATGACATCGCATAATTACCCTTCTGTTTGAAAACTGTTTTGATCTTACTGCATTCCATTCAGTCAGGAAGTTTGCTCAAAATTTTTATCTTTTGTTTTTTTTTTATTGTTTCTCACACCTTGCCATCTGGGTTACCGTAGGGTCGTAACGTGTGCCTTGTTTTAATTTGCAGGGAATCAGACACTAGGTCGGTTTCTTCTGTTTGTCTTGGGAACTCCCAGGATAAACAGAGGCAAGTTTTTAACAGGTACAAACCATCCGTTGCGAACGGTTGTAGAAGATGGAGCTTCCTGAATTACGACGGGTTAATGTCATAAATGTGCACAAGACAAAGCTATATGACATATTGTATAGCGAATGTTTTCTAATGCAATGTACTCTGACACTTCTAATTGTTTTAATAACTTTGGTAGGCGGAATTATTTTTGGTATTCAGTTGATCTTTACAACTGTTGCATCTACAGTATCTCCCCATGCTCCTGTTTCTCCGACTGTTGTTTCTCTTCATTCTTTCCATCCTTTTCCTGCCCACGAGCAAGCTCGACGCTCTGAGTTTATAAATAACACTTTCATTCAACTCTTGCACCAACATCAACTAGTGGTTAATACAACAAACTGCTGGGTGTGTGGTTTGATACCACATACCATGGACAAGGGCATCCCCTATCTGGTTCTGCCTTTTAGTTATAATGGATCATTTGGGGCATTTCAGACCATGTTCGCTTATGCCCTAGAGACCTATCCTCCACGACCTCCGCGTTCCACCCGGTATAACTCTGCTAATAGAGCCTTGGTAAAAGGAATCACTGACATGGTGAGAGATGTCAATAATACTCCGTTCATTCCCAAGGATGAATTACGAGTTTACATGGGTTGGAATGTTACGGAATATGGCATTACTCTGGGTGAGAACAAACGTAAGAGCTCAACTCCGATCTGGGTCGTACCCCACCAAGGTCAAGTCTGTTTGCAAGGAAGTGGGAGGAATCCGAAAGCTTGACTAGGGAAGAGTGACTGTATCGAAACATATGTTTTTCCCTCACAGTCTTCCCCGGCATTCTTAGCTGCTAAGGGTACCTATTTTGTTTGCCAAGACAGAGCATATACATGGCTGCCTGCTGACTTCTCAGGCTCATGTTACATCGCTCAACTGTTACCTCCGACATATACTGCTGCACCGGACTATCACAAAACTAGAGTTGTGAGAGGTGTTTTCAGTAAAGAAGATACTGCTGGCCAAGAGGCAGGAGACTTTTTCAAGGGTTTCCTTCCATTCTGGGGGCCTATGGCAACGTCAACTAACACGGGTAGTTGAATCCACTATCACTGAAACGGCGGGTGCTCTTAGTAACCTGACAGCTGAGCTTCAAGCGGATCGCCTCATGATGTTACAGAACCGTATGGTCCTTGACGTGTTACTTGCAGATCGAGGTGGAGTATGTAAGATGATCCAATCAAGTTGCTGCGTTTTTATTCCAGATAATGCGCCAACGGTGTACAAGGCCATCTCTAAGTTACATAAGATTTCTGACTCTATTCATGTAGAGGAAGGTGACTGGTCACTAATGGGATGGTTCTGGAGCCTGTTGTCTGCGTGGGGATGGAAGGTTCTGATAGTCACTGGTGTTGCATTAGTATTTTTATTTTCGTGCTGTCTCATTGTTCAGTGTGGTCCTGCCTTATGTAATCTCTGCATTTCTACATGCGTAAGAAGACCACCTGTTTTTAGAGATACGCCACGGGATAGAGTAATGCTCCAACAACATATCAGTGACCTGATGAACATAGAAATGGACTCTGACATAGAGTGAGTTATTGCCTATGTAAGGGCAAAAGGACGGTCTGAGGTTCTGTAGCGATCCGAACCCGTGAATTCGGTATCATAGTACTGACACGATTTCGGTACCAATGAACCGCAAATGATCCATTATATACATGACAGTGTTTTCGCTGCGCAACTAGCATGAATTCACTGGAAAATAGGGCATTCTGTCATAAAAGTCATGGCATCCATTTTAGTTACGGCATCCATCTTGTTTCTTGCCCTCACATAGTCAATGAACGGACGATGACCCCGGCAGAGTCACCTTGTTAAGGACACGTAAGCTCGAGCCCCGAGAAAGGCTGACGCTGCATGACTAGGCAGAATCAAGCTACCTCCCCTTGCCTGAGGCCAGTCCTGCTGTACTGGTTTTCGTGTCCGTTGTCCTGACTGAAAGGCCGAAGACGGTAGCCATGCCCGTTTATGATCCATAAACACCTCTTATCCTACATTTCAATCCTTTGCACCTGGCTCTGCTCTTTTCCTTCTGGGCTTTTACAATGGGGAGGTTACGATTTTTATGATGGGGAGGATCGGGCAAAGAATGGAAAACTGTCGAGAGGACCTGATCGAATACCGAAAACCTACGACTAATTATTGTTTGATGTCAAATTTACTGTTTGTTTGGGATACCGGGTTGGGCATGAGAAATATTCGTGTAATGTAGCCTAAAGACATTTTGCGTGTATTTAAAGAGTAACCCACTTAATGCAATTTGAACAGTCTCGTAGATTCTGCCTCTGTGTGGTTCCTATGATTTCTGTGTCCCTGCAGTAAATAAACCTTGGTCTTTGACGCCGCCATCGAGAAGCCCGTGTCTCTGTTTATTTGTGCACCGGGACAGGAGGAACTCAGGGGTCTTCGGGTGTTGTTTCCCTGACACCTCTGGACTCTTAAAAGTCCAGAACCTCACTTTGGGCTTGGTAGCAATCACCACCCCATAAACAACTCAATCAGTATTCACGGACTCATCTTTACTTGTCACTCTCCCACATGTGTCAACCCAACCCACCACTTTTAATTTGTTTTTAAACCTTCATTGTATTCACATTAGAAACAAATGCAGGGTGTCATTTCATGTGGTAGTATTTTATACATGGGATGTTGTCTATCGGCCAATCTTTGTCATGTTCTATGTATGTTGAGGTAATCCTACAAACATTAAAAAACAGGCATGCTTATATACAATGCACATAATTAAAGCATACTAAAGTTGGCTTTAGAAAATATAATATTTATGTATTCATAAATAAAGTTCTATATGAAGCTTAAAGGTGACCATACTCTTTTAATTTTCCACGGTTCTGTCACCGCACTTGTGTTTTATTGCACTATGAGATTTTGCAGAATCTTGCAAGACTTGGTGTCATCTTTAGCACAGTTGTAAGAAATTGGGCTACTGGTTGAGGGGGGCAAAACCCTACTCAAACAGCAACAGGTGGGGCTGGTAGAGCACATTCAGCCCTCTTCCACATTCAGCCCTCTTCCAAGGGTTCAGGACTGGGGTGGCAACACATAGCTGGGTAGGACTCTCAGCTGGCAGAGTCCAGATGCTAGGTAGAAGATGGAGAAAGGCTGTTTTGTCCCTGAGGCTTCTGATCAGGGAGCAAGCCAGCTCACACTTATAGTCACTCTGATGATCCTGGGTTCAAGATGCAAGTCCAGTCTTTTACTCAGGTAGGAGGGCAGCAGGGAAGCAGAGTAGCAGTCCTTCATGCAGCAGAGCTGCACAGCAGTCTGTCTTCTGAGTCTTCCACAGGTCCAGTGTGTGCTGAAGAGTAGGGGCCTGTGATCCTATATTTATACCTGGTGTCCACTTTTGAGAAACATCTAGAGGTTTCGAACTTCAGAGTTGCTTGGAATTTTGTATTTCCTTGCCCTGCCCCAAGAATGTCTAGGTCACAATAGACTAGTGTCCAAACCTTTGTGAGAGTGCTTTTAGGGACCTGCTCCCAATTGAAAGTTATCACTTAAATGTAATAAGGTAACCCAATGTTATCCTATGGGCGAGGTAGGCCCTGCTGTAGTGAAAGATGAATTTAGGAGTTTTTCACTACCAGGACATGTAAAACGTAAAAACACATGTCCAACTTTTTCAATTCACTGCACCCTGCTCTCTGGGCAGTTTAGGGCCTGCCCTATGGGTGACTTGTATCTATTAAAAAACGAAGGTCTAGGTCTGGCAAAAACTTTATCTTGCTAGGTCTAAATGGCAGTTTACAAGTTCAAAAACAGGTTGCAATGGCAGGCCTAAAGCATTTTTGTGGGGTTACTTATGTAGATGGCACAATAAATGCAGCATGCCCACAAGTAGCATTTAATTTACAGGCCCTGGGTATCTGAAGTACCACATTACTAGAGACTTACAAGTAAATTAAATGTTACAATTGGGTATGAGCCAATCTTACCATGTTTAAAAGAAAGAGCAGAACCACTTTAGCACTGGTTAGCAGTGGTAAATTGCACAGAGTACGATGGTTAACAAAAACAAGACCAGCAAAAATAGGAGGGGTTAAGTGAAAGGTTTGGAGGAAGATCACCCTAAGGCTTACAGGTCTAACAGCAATCATCTATTTCAATTGTTTAGCTTTCAAGATCTTAAGATGAGCAGTTCTGTTACTGAAGAACTTAAGCCACAAGTACTCACCTGATAAATGCCATCTTCTTTCCATATTCCTCTGGACAACATTTGATTCTTAAAACCAGTGACCATGTAAATACCTTATATTGCATCTCTTCTGGAGATTCTTGTCTTTAGAATGTGCTTCTTGTCTGCAGTATACAATGGAAACTCTGCAGGAGATAAGAAACAAGTCAAGGTCAGTCACGGCATTCAATTGCTAACACAATGTTAAAGCTAATGATCAAGTTAGATTACAAGACAAGAACAATTCCCCAAAAATCTGCACTCTTATAAGGAATTATTACAAGACATTCTTCACTTGCTTGGAACTAGGAAATTTCTCAGTATTTGTGTATCTGAATGTATTCATGGTGTGATGCAACAATGACAAACATTCACCTGGACACAGGCAATTTAAGAACATTCCCTGTGTGTCTCTAACAGTGGGTAGATGACTTTATGAGATTCCATTTGTATAAACCTCAGCTTTATAAGAAATGAAACAGAGAGGTGAGTCAAAGTAGTGTTCTGTGTGTCAATTATTTTTAGATAAACAGCCATCGAAAAAATAAACACCAAAACCGCTAGGATGTTGAGAACAAACCTACAATGCAGAAGATGTAGCAGCCACAGCCAGCGTTGATATCACTATGGTCTCTCTCATCCCTCTCCACTGTCTCTGGTTTCACTAGGAGTTTGATCACAATCTCCCAGTTGTTACAATGTCTTTCCAACTTTATATTAAAAAAGGCTATTATGTGGACTGAAATTACAGGCCTCAGAGTCAATTAGAACATATTTAGATAGACTGAAAATAGGTGGTATTTCTAATTGTCCAAGAGACTGTACCTGGATAGTTCTATTCCCTCCCCTAATTTTTTTAGGTACTTTTATGCTTATTGTTGGTTATTTTGTGTAATTTTTGGGTAATCAAGGCATTTGGTACATACTCTTACTCCTTGAATTCATTGCTGTCCACTGACATATATATTTGCTTACACCTTCTTGTAAGCATCCATTTATAAGTCATGTACTTATGTAAGACATATATCAGTTCAGTTCCACTCGTCATGAGGTTTTTGTCTCTTTTTTCAGTCATGTTAATATGAAATTAATTCACATGGTCAGATGTAAAGTATTGTTTATTACCTTTTGTAGTGATTTTTTAACCATTTCTAAAATATGATACTGAATAATACCATAAATATTTCTAGAGGATCCAACTATTTGTTCGGATGAAGACCTCACCCTAAGCAACAGAGGGGGTGGAAACATTAACACCTTACAAACTTTGGATCTGGATTAATATTGATTGTTTTGCGAAATGTAGCTTGTTATTGAATAGGTCCATGCTTAAATTTTGTTGTTCCAGCCAAATGTTGTAAATGAGTTGTTTTTAAATACTATCTTTCGTTATTTCACAACTCATGTACTCTGCAGCATATCACACTTTTGGAGTACCTTTTATTTTCAAAAATGATATAAACTTTTGATGACTAGCAATGGTACATTAATATAATCTGGGAGTCTATTTTCGTTTGTGTCTATGGATGATTAATTTGATTAGAAACTCATTAAGGGATGTTACAAAAACATTGATTATGTGTGCATTGCCCAGGTGCTTAGAAATTCAGGGTCACCTGCTTTTCCTCGCAAACTTAGTCCTATGAAACGCAGGTGTAGAAACTAGGAATAGAAATCAGAGCAAATGAGACAGCATGTCTCAAATTACTGATAATACTGTGAAATCACACTGTTAAACTTGGCCCTCTCTGCGGGGTCACCCCTAAATCTTTTGCCTTCACCCCTCCTACTTTCTGAATTTGTTTGTGTTGGTCTTAGGACTCTGTGCACTTTACCATTGCTGAGATGCTTGTTCTCACTCTCTTAAACATGGTAAAATTGGCTTAAACCCAATTGGCATATTTAATTTACTTATAAGTCGCTAGTAAAGTGGTACTACGTGTACCCAGGGCCCATGAATTAAAATGCTACTAGTGGGATTGCGGCACTTATTGTGCCACCCACTTAAGTAGCCTCTGAATGTATGTCTCAGGCCTGCCATTGAAGCCTGTTTGCAGTTTTAAACTGCTAATTCGACTTGGCAAAAAAAAACTCTTGCCAAGCTGGAACCTCTTTTTTAATGAGTAGCCCCTGGGTATGCCCTACACAGCCTATAGGGCAGTGTGAAGTGTATTTAAGAATTCGGACATGTACATTCACGTTTGACATGTCCTAGAAGTGAAAAACTTACAAAGTAGTTTTTCACTATCTCTCCTATAGGATTACATTGGGTTACCTTATTACACTTAATAAGTGATAACATATTGTTTGGGAGCAGGTAGAAATGTCATGTTTGGTGTCTAAGTAATTGTAATTTAAAATCCTCTTAAATGGTAAAGTTGGGTTTTAAATGTAAATATAAAAAGGGCCCCCTGCTACTGGTAGGAAGTTTCTGAGGGACAAAAAAACCTAAACACAAGGGGGTAGATTTACAAAAACTGGCGCATCCCTGTATATCAGCAGGGAAGTACCAGTTATTTTGCATCACGACAGACACCTCTTGCGCCACCATGGATGCGCTGCATTTACAATGCGGCGCACCATGGGGCAAGAATAGACAGATGCGTGACGCATCTGCTGCCGTAATGGTGACGCATTGCTGGAGTCGCGTCGCGACGCAGCTCCAGGAAGGCTCGGGGTGCCCCTATGCCTAACATGCTGCATCAATCCTTACGCCTGCTCCAAGCAGGCGCAGGGTTTTGACGCAGCATGGCCGTAAAAGTGACTGAGTGAAATCTTATAGATTTCACTCAGCCACTTTTAGGAGGCGTTCCTGCGCCGGAACGCCCCCCCCCCCCCGCACCGGAACGCTCACATGTGGCGCAGGGCTTTACAACGTGACGCATCTCCCTAGATGCGTCACGTTGTAAATACCCTGGAGCATGGCGCTGGCTTTGCGTCACCGCTGCGTCACAAAAGTGATGCAACGGCGGCGCAAATGTGCTGTACGGGGCTTGTAAACCTGCCCCAAGGATTGTATACAACAAGTACAAAATGGACTTTTATTAAGACAAGACAATTAATATGAATGATGAAAGCAATAAAATAGTCCAGAGGCACACTACAATTGTCCCTAAAAGCCCTCTTTACTCGTAAAGTTGGATTATTAATCACAATGAAGAAAATACCACTTTGGTGCTTTGATCTTTAAGGCCCTATTTTACACGATAAACTTAAAACATTTGCAACTTTGGTTCAACTGATTGGACTCTTGTTGTTTTGGTGTAAATATTTTCTTTAATTTACTCTATTTTTCTAAATTGGTGTTTAAAATTTCTCTTGTGTATTCCCTTTATTACTGTTTAAGCACATGCTAATTTAATGACTTTTTGTAGTTCACCCTGGAAAGGTTTGTGGCTGTTGCTAGAGAAGGACCCTCACCCCTCACAACAAACAACTCAGTTTCTCACACACACACTTGTAAAAGATCTGCATAAAGTGTAAACCTAATGTATGTAGGTGTAGATGTTCATGTGTCAGGTGTAAATGTCCGCAAATAAGTGATGTGTCAAGATTTAAAGGAAGAGAATATGTGTGAGTAAATGTCATAAGCAGGAGCAATATGAGATATTTACATGGCTAAATGAGTTATATGTGTGTAGGTGCATTGTGCATTTACAGGGTCATGATTGGTTATTACAGGAAGGTCATGTAACAGTGGTGTCTCAGGAAAGTTAGTGTGAATGGTGGCACAGTCCATATTTTATCACACTGACTCGACACTGTGCAACCACTGCGATGCAGCAAACATATTAACAGCTCAAGTGAAAAGTGAGACCAGTTGGCTAAGCACATCTAGACTCTGACATCTGTGCTATGGCTTACCACAGTGACCAGGGTGGAGCAGTATTGTAGTTTATGCATCAGTACTGTTATAAGGTGAAGTTGTGCAATACGCAACAAACTATGTATAAGCTTCAACACAACTTCAGTTGAGTACATGAGCAACCATGAATGATCAATGCATCTGAAGTGCAACTGAAGGATGCGAAAAGTGCAGAGAAGGGGAGAAAATGCATATCTAATATCATCTGCAATACAGGCACAGCATTAGGTTATAGAGTGTACTGTTATGTGACCGGGTTAAAACCATGTAGCGACACAGCCCATTTCTTACATTGTCCTATTTTTCATAAATAACATTTCTGTCGTGACCTTTTGCACATATTTGCGTGCACAACAATGTTGGATTAATTTCTCTGAAACTACTTTGTTTGCACAACTAGCTTCACACAACATTATCACGATGCCTCAACTATCATGTACAAGGCCCTTCTATGCAGTATGTACAAATGTTGTTCTATTTTCTGCAACAGGGCGACAGGGCTATCTACATATCCATAACATCGCTAATCTATACGCACATCACAAGTCTGCTTTTTATTATAAATAAAGAGAATCCCAAAAGATTAGCAGGGGCGGCACTTCAGCTGGCACCGAGGGTCCCTGCATGCTGAGACTTCACCACGCAGCAGTCTGACATCCACATTCTCTCCCAGCAGGTGATAGGGCAGTGGTAGCTCCTCCACTATGGCAGAGGAGCGGTGCCCTACTGCTTTGAGCAGTGTAAAGGAAAGGGAATATAAAATGATAATAACTTTTAGTTGTTATAATTTTATGTGTTCTTCCTTTGCAGGCAGGCGGTGTTGCTCTGCTCACGGAGCAGGGCAGGAGAGGATTGGTTTGCCCACTCCTAAGTGCACAGTGACGCTTTGGTCAGCCCTCTCGGGCTACCCAAACCAGTCATGCGCACTTTCCCCATTCTCCATGCAGGCTGCATTACAGCCTGCATGGAGAAGAAGCCCAGGCCCCCATCCCCTGGTTGAGCGTCGAACCAGGATGGTCAAAACCAATCACAATGCTCCATTGAAGCATTGTGATTGGTCAGGGAAGCCTGGGTGCTTACCAATCACAATGCTGCATTGCAGCGTTGTGATTGGTATGGGGAGCATGAGGACAACAGGAGCAAGGAGCAGAGACGCGGCTACGGGACTGACGGCAAGGTGAGTGTTGTAATTTTTTTGTTTTCCATTGTGCTATTTCGTACCCGTGCCCCCCCCCCCCGCGCCTGCTCCCGCCCCGCCACCCGCGAGTCATGCTGGCCGTCACTATCATGGGGTAGTATCATCCTTTGGGGGGATTCTTGGCTTCACACCTGCACACACTCTAGGTACACTTAGAATAGGGTTTTGCACAATAGGAGTAAACCTGATTACTGCCTTGTTTATATGCCTTCATATATAGAGTGTTTTAGCACCATGGTAGAACTGTATCTCCAAGTTACGGTTTTGGTGCTTGTAATCACTTTTATCTGCTTCTGTCTACTGATTATCGCAGCACATGTATTCGATGCAATAACAATGTTGGTTCAATAAATACATTGAAAACATCCCACTGTGTATTCTCTGTTTAGTTCTCTGAGAACAAGTAAGCACGAGTGACTGAGCAAAAAGTTCTGATCTGCTTCCACGGTCACTGAGTCGTCAGGGTTGTCATGTTAAGTGCTTGCCAGTAGCCATTCGCTCCCAGGTAAGGGTAGGGGGGCTTATGGGGGCACTGTGAGCTAGCTGGTCTCTAGGCCAACATATCCTGCGGCGGTGCCCGAAATCAGTCTTGGCACCTCGCCCAAAGTTTAGTTGTCCAACAAACGTGCAGGTCCTACGTATTAGTGGGAACTGCACGGCAGTACCAATTCAATACACTTGGCATTTCTTACATGACTGCAATAAGTGTCATTTGTGGGTCAATTGTGAAGGCGTAAAGGAATGTGTGAATATCTTTGTGTTATATGCCCGAAGTAGACATGCAGTCCTAGTATGAGGTGGGTATATTTACCTGATAGCCGCAATTGTGTAATTGTGGGCAGCAAACTGATGTTCAATAGCCAACTAATGAAAGTCAAAGCTGCCATGTGATCACTCCTGAACCCTAAAATCTCCCTTACCTCCCTTTATCTGTATCCACCCCTAACCCCTAACAACCCCCTTTCTTCGACTCTCCCCTGAATCCTATAAATGCCCTTTCCTCCCTTTTCCTCTCCTTACCCCTAAACCCTAAAATCACCAATTACCTCCCGTCACCTCTACCCACCTTTAAAACACTAAATCACCCTCACATCTCTTTGCGACTACCCACCCTTTAACCCTAAAATCATCTATTGCCCCTTTCCACTACCTACCATTTTACCATAAATTCACCCACAACGCCTTCACTACTACCCACCCCTGAAAAACTAAAACCACTTTCACATCGCTTAACGACTACCCACCACTTAACCCTAAATCGACTTCTTCACCTTTTACAACTACTCACCTCTTTACTCTAAATTCAACAACAACCCCTTTACCTATACCCACCCTTAAATCCTAAAATAACCCTTACCCTTAAATGATCCTAAACCCCCTTTACTTCTACCCACACATTTACCTACGGAGTAAAGAACGGTAGTACCTCGTGGTAAAGGTAAAAACCCATAGGGAGACCCTTACCTGTGTGATACTTAAATACTTTATAAAGACTGCGGGTAAGTGTCATATGAAGAGTAAAGTCCGTGGAGTAAAAATTAAATGGCTGTGAATGCTGCTGGAGGGACATTTACTCATTTTTCCTGATGGTGGTGCTGCAAGCTTTTTTTACTCAATGGAGCAGAGCGGCAGAGTCCTGAAGTCATCATCAACCTGCATCTGTTCCTCATACATGCCAACTACTTGGAGAACTAGAGCAATGATGGTGCGGTGCAACAGCGGTGTAACTGTGGTGGACACTCATGGGTACAAGATAAAGTTTTAGCCACCGTGCAAGGCAGAAAGCAAGGGCAAAGAGCTGTGCCTAATTTGCCTCTCACTGTTTTCGAGACCATGGAGCAGATATACAAGCCCCTTGCGACACATTTACGCCGCCGTTGTGTCACTTCTGTGACGCAGCGGTGGCGTAAATCATGCGCCATGTTGCGCCGTATTTACAACATGACGCATCTAGGGAGATGCGTCTCATTGTAAACCCCTGCGCCACATGAAACCTGCGTCAGGTTTCATGTGGGCGTTCCAGCGCAGGGTGGGCGTTCCCTCGGAGGTACGCCTCGTAAAAGTTATGCAGTGAAATCTACAAGATTTCACTTAGTCACTTTTACAGCTATGCTGCGTCAAAACCCTGCGCCTGCTTGAAGCAGGCGAAAGGATTGACGCAGCATGTTAGCCATAGGGCACCCCTGAGCCTTGCTGGAGCCGCGTCGCACTTCAGGTTTTGCGGGTCGCAGGTGTTCTGCCGCATCCCTGCTGATTTGCAGAGATGCGCCAGACCTTGTAAATCTGGCCCCATGAATCTAGGTATAATCTACACTTTGCCAAAGCGGCGGCTGTAGTGAAAACGACAGCAATTTCAACAGATAGTCCATTGTGGGTTTTTAAAAGCCACTTCAGTAGTGACGTCTTGCACATCAGCAACTCTATTGGTCACAGAAAAGTCCGTTCCGTCACTCAAGGAGGTAAAAACTGAACAACTAGCAATTCAACAAAGATTGAAAACCACATTAATCAATATTTTTGGTCATTTTACTAATGGATCGGTTTATCCTAGTCCTACTACAGCATTTCAGCCATGTTAACTCTAGCGCACGTCTCACCTGTGCTGGTGACATCTATCAGCAATGATGATGCTAGACCGACTAATGATCCAGAAGGTCAATCAATTACGAGTAATTACTTGAGCAGCAATTATGAGACTTTAAAACTAGCAATGATTCACTTTCGAATGTTTCACTTTCTGCACAGGTCACCGCATTTAATGATCCACGCGCTCTTATAAAGTCCACTGGCTCAATTCATTAAGATGCTTTGAAGATCCCTTTAGGCGCTGCCGAACAAGAACAAATGTTTGGCAGTCCAGTTGTTTTTCATGGTTTTTCCGCTTTCCCTGGTGCAATGAATTTAATACATCTGATTGTTAGTGCTGTTTTTATTTTTTATATACTATATAACAACTGAGCAACAACCAGTATTATATATCCTTGTATTACTTATTCAGATCCGAATGTAGTCACGTGTGGTTCAGTATTTAGTTGCTCACTAATGTAGCAAAGGACCTGCAGTTCCCATGGTGTGGGGGAAGGGGTGTTACCTCCTACACTTTCCCCTTCAAGTGCAGCTGCGCCTTAGAAGTTGCTAGGGAACCGACTCAGAGCTCTGCTGCTGGTTGGCTGCAGAGGCTTCTAAGTCTGGCTGTGCTCAGTAGGGATTGGGTGGCTCCCCATACAGTGGTATGTGTTCCTCCAGTTAGCACGCTACAATATACTGAGAATCTTATTTTTCAAAATGTGGCATTGTATTACATTGTAAATTTGTATAGTGCTTCCCCCTGACAATAACCCAGCTTCACACAGGGTTAGAGGACAATTCCAATTACATAGTATAATACCTCTGAAAAGGCACTGACCTGCTTTGAGGACGTGTAACATGCTACTCTGTGGACCACAAAGTGAATTTGCAGTGTAAGTTGCAAGTGTTGCCAATAGACTTCTAATACATGTGATTCTGCAATCCCTGTATAAAAAACTGTCTCATATTTCTTTATAATTTATTGACTTTTAACACACACAGTCACATATCGTATATGGGATAAAGTATCCCCTGCCTAACATTAGAAGGATATTGCAAGTCACTGAGGAGTTCCATGACCACATAGAGGAGCGAGGGTCGAGTTCTTTAATAATGTTATGGAGCATCGAGGTAACTTGCAATATCCTTATCATGTACGGCAGGTGCTACTATATTCCTTAGAATATATGGCCACACCATCACCTTTCCCATAAGCCACTTGAATCCTTGGTACATAGCTCTTTCAAAAGACTCTAAAATCAAACAGATCAAATAAGTTATAAGATATTTGCTGCAAAAAGATATTACTATCAGTTTAATACAAGTCAGTTTTTTTTTTTTTTAAAAAGGGTGCAGTAGCTCAGACTGTTTAAAAACATGCAGAAAGATTCTAACTTTACTATATTTACCTAAGGAGTGCAAAAAATAAACATTACGGCAGAAATATATTTTTTCTGCACAGCTAGAAAAACCGAGAATACATAAAACAATATTATACAGCTGTTTTAATTATGCTTCTGCTTTATTTATGCTCTGTGATCTGACCTAGCTTTTCACTGGCTGCTAGCTCTGGCAGAAGGCATCCTGATGTCAGAACTCAACTGTAATTAAGTTATTATATTTGAGTGGCTCCGTCATTTCTTTATAATAGGCGACCGGGTGCGCCACAAGTTGCCTAGTACAAAGAAATTAGATGCACATTTTTATACAGGTATTGCAGAACCCATGTATTAGAAAGAACTACTGTAGCTGCTCAACTTTAGAACTTATTACAGTTGAGTTCTGATGTCACAATTCTTGCTGCCTGAGCCAGCAGCCGTGAAGAAAGGCAGGGCATGGAATTCCTCGATGATTTGCAATAATCCTAAAATGTACGGCAGGGGGTATTTTATTTCATATATTTTATGCTACATTATTAGAGTTTGCATATCATGTAGTTGCATGCGAACTGTGGTCTAGGGCAGGGTTTTCCGATGTCAGTACTGGTTGGAAGTGCAGGCACCGAACCCCAATAATCAAGTAAATCCCATTAATTTGAATACCCCCAGCTTTGACCTTGGAAATTTGGCTCCATGATTCTGTTGATCTAGCAGCTAGAAACACCACCCTCTTCCATTAAGCTCAATAAATTAGCAGTGTATGACTTAATAGTGATCAAGACCACTCAATAATCTAGTTCCAGATCAGAAATAAGTTTTAAAATTCTTGGCAAAACGTTACAGAAAAATGTAATAAATGTCATGAAAACCCAGGTACTGAGTGCAAAATCGGAATCAGAATAATAACCCCTATTTAAGCATTGGAATTGCCAAAATTAAGCGTCAAACTCATAAAGAGTACTGACAGCATTCTAAGTAAGGAAAATCTTAATAAAATCAGACAGCGTCTCGGGAGAAAAATGAGAAGTTGCCCCCGATTGTTCAAAACCATGGATTTTTATACATATTTTATGCATAAACAATTAGCAGAAGCTGCAGATTCAGCATGGCATGATCATGGTTAGTTCACTGTGGACAAATCAGAAGACACAACAACACAAAATAGAATTCTTAACACAAATTAATTTCTTTGGATAAGGCAAATCTTCAATTCGCTCCCTCAGCAACCATAGCCCATAGATGTGGAAATACAATGTGAAACATGCTAAACAAGCGCTCATACAAAATAATATGTTCTGCAGGCCTACATCGCAACATCCAATGGAAGTCCTTCAAAATCATACTTAGGGAACACAAAGAATGTTTCATTCACAATTAATGCTTGCTAAACAAATATATCAATGACGTCACACTTGCTGTGGCCTATGGATACTCTTATTTTATTTATTTATAAGGTTTTATATATCGCAAACATGACTTTAGAGGGTGTCAGAATGCCTTACATGAAGGAGAGGTAGGAGATAGGTGTGAGATCAAGAACCAGTCACATATACAAACGAGAAGCAGACACTGAGGATTAACAAATTAAATAGCTTTACTTCCATGGGGATTCAGCAATGTAGTAGTCAAAATCAGCAAATGAATAACATACAGGTATAAAATCAAAAAAACAAGAGGTGTGAACTTAGAGCAAAAACCTGTTCACCGGAAAGGTTTTCACTTCTTTTTTGAAGGAGGTGGAAGACGAATTCAGGCGGACATCCGGAGGCAGAGAGTTCCAAATCTTTGGGACGACACCCAAGAAGGCTCTGTAGCATGTTTTCTTTTTACGGAAAAACTGGGGTTTCAGTACTCTGTAGTGAGAAGGTTTCCAGCAGGTCTCTGAATGGGAAGGGGGAAAAGAGCAGAATAAACAAAACATCAGTAACAGCTTCCATTTCTAATAAAAAGGTGTCTAACTTGAAAATGTGACAATACTAAACTATTTTTTAGTGACAATTGGGAATCATATTCTTTTATTATTTAAAGTGCAATATAACGAGATAATCAGTTATGATCATATATAATCTGAAATGTATTAATTTGCATAAATAATTTATTCCCCAAAATTGCACATTGGAACAAGCTCTAGCAGAAGCAGAAGCATGAGGCAATATTACAGTGATATATAGTCAGAAATCCCAGGAATCACTTCTATCCATGCATAAAACATGCATCACATTTCCAGTCCTTGGCTATCCACAGAGCTGCTACAGCACATCTCAACTCACTGAACACCTAGAGAACAACAATCTGCTGGACACCTTCCAATCCGGCTTCCAAGCCAAGCGCAGCACCAAAACCACCCTGATCGCTGCCACTGACATCATAACCATCCTCAATCAGGGGGAAACAGAGGCCCTGATCCTCCTCGACCTCATTCGACACCATATCCCACCACACCATGATCAAGAGGATTCATCAAATTGGGATCCAGGGAGATGCCAGCAAATGGAATCCTTTATAGCAAACTCACCATGAAAAGACAGATTAATGCAGTCTCTTCCACCTGCTTCCTCACTCTCAGCACGCTCTGGAAAATCTTCAGATGGCTCCCTGTAAACACCAGGAAAACTGGCACGCAGGCCCTAGTCACTACCGCCTGGACAATGGCAACACACTGTAGGTAGGAATCACCACCCAACTCTTGAAGAGACTCCAAACAATATAGAACTCGCCCCCAGACTCATTCTCAACCTCCCTAAAAGGACCCACACCACCCCCAGCTTAAGAAGCTCCACTGGCATCCCATCCACAAGAGATGCCACTTCCAGGTGCTGTTACAAGATCTTACAATCGTACTTTCACCGGCCGTGCTCCAAGAATCTGGAACTCCCTGCCTCCCGAGATCATATCCAATCCTTCCACAGTATCTTTCAAGAAACTTGTCAAATGGATACTCTTGAACGAACTTTAACAGCATCAACTTGCTCTCATCCTCTTCTTTTGTTAATATTCTGATTCTTATTGTACTACACGGGTGCGCTTTATTGTATGCTGGAATGTTAAATTGTTCTCATGCACTAGGGCACCTCTGATACCCCAGCTCTTAACTGGTTCTGTTTCCCCCTGTGTTGTAACCTCACTTACTGTCCTATTGAGTTTGTTACCCTTGTTTTCGACATTTCTGTACAGCGCTCTGATACCCGTATGGGTCTTGTTCTCGCTTTCTAAAACGTTTCAAATAAATAAATAAATACAAAGCCCTTCACAACTAAGGACCAGCATACATCAACCACCAGCTGCACTTTCACCGACCCTCCAGACACCTTCGCTCCTCCTCTTTCACTCACAGCCCCACATCTGCCAAAGATACAGTGGAAGATGCTCCTTCTACCCTGCTAGCCAAGTACTAGAACAACCTTCCCCTTCACCTCTGAACCTCTCCTTCCCTCCCCGAATTCAGAAAGGGATTCAAGACCTAGCTCTTCGACTGATACCGCCCTTAGGAGCTATATCCTAGTGCCTGGACACCCTCACAGGTGATTAGCCATGCTCTACAAATCCTGATTGATGCATTGACTCACACAAGGCTCCATGATTACAGTAGTGAGGCATACGGAGACCTGTCACAACTTAGTTCTATCCTCTGTTGAAGCATGCTGTGACATGTCAATACTGAGAAATCCAGAGAGATTTCAGAATGTGCCTCTTTAATGATGTTCACAATGTATGGCTATCATATAAGGAGACATCATTGTAGCGATCAAACTGTAGATTTATACAAAATTGGAATGTGTGTACTAGTATACCAGTGCAGAAACATAGTCATTACTATTACAAGTACGTTATGCTCTGTGCATTTCAATGGGAAATTGATGCATGCTCCTTTCTCTAGAAAATCGACTCAGCATGTCAATGCGCCTACGGAAGTGATCTGTACAGCCTTCAGGATCACAGGTTTAAGTCCTGAATGGGTGAACTTTTCCCTGTTTCCTTCCCAGGTTGATAGAGCGGACCCCAATGGCTTCGGTAACTATAGTGCCATCTATGAAATCAAGGGTATCACATAGACAGAGCGCCTTCTGGGGTATTTTTTTCATCCATATATCCAATGGTAAATATTATGCACTTCATAGAATGAGGTAAAAAGAGCCCTTCCTACCCTGGGAAAACATTGAACTCTCTGCATGCTGTATGCAAAGAGAGTAGAGTATGCAGGTTGGGCAGCACAGTGAGTTAAGTTCAGTCTGCTCTCAATATATTTTAATCCATGGGTCACAAAGCCAGTCCTCACAAAGCCAGTCCTCACTCTTAACTTAATTTGTGCAACATTCATACCACAAGTTTCAGTTCTACTGTGACAGGTCAAGTGGCTTCTCGACAATCTGCAGAGACATGGCTGTAACCTACATGTCTCCAATTGCAGTCCTACTGAGACAGATCAGCAAGCAAAATCATGTTATCCACAGATTTAAATGTAACATATACTTTCCATATTCCAATCAAACAAAATGGCTAGGCTTAGTTCAAGAGCTGCGGGGCTGTGTGTACTGCTGTGTGCAGAGACTGCCAGTATGTGCGGACTGATCATACGGTGTTCCCTTCCCCCCAAAGAAAGGTTACAGTGTTCCCTTCCCCCCAGAGAAAGTTTACGGTGTTCCCTTCCCCCCAGAGAAAGGTTACGTTGTTCCCTTCCCCCCACAGAAAGGTTACGGTGTTCCCTTCCCCCCAGAGAAAGGTTACGGTGTGAGAAAGGTTACGGTGTTCACTTCCCCCATGAGAAAGGCGGTGGAGAGAATCAAGGAGGCAGGGATGACTGAAATGAGCAGCTTCAGAAAAACGAGCATTGGTAAATGCAATAGGTTTCACTTATGTGATTAATGATAAGCTTTTATATTGTTGTTAGTTTTACCTTGGTGAGCAGTTGTGTAAAATAAGTTACTAAAAGTCCATAAAAGTGTTATGACTTGTTTATTGAGAAAGGCAATATATTGTGCAGTAACATCAATTTTGGTTAACATTTAAGCATTTTTAGCGGCGATCCATTGTCTCACTTCTAATCTCAATTGTCACCTTTCCCTGTAATGAAGCCTGGTAATTATTGTGTTCCAGATTTCTTCTTTTACCTATTTTGAATTAAACCATTCAACAGTCTTTTGTGTGCTTGATTGCCTGTTTTTAGGTCTGATTAGATACGGTGCAATCTGCAAACACGAGGCACATTCTGTAGCAGCCACACTTTGTCAGAACATGGCAACTTCAGCCTGGTTCACGTTATACAAAGCTTTAAAAATAAAATAAAATACACTTTTTAAGGAGCTGACCTTACGCTTTTCAAGGCTTCAGTTTGACCTCAGCCGTCCCTTTTGTCCTTCTACTTCTCCGAGGCTTAGCTGAAGTCTGCACCTCACCTTCCTGTTTCAGGGCTAGGCCCCACCACAATCTACCTGACACCTGTGAAGTGAGGGGCTTGTTCGAATGCAGGCACACAGCAGAGGCGTTAGCAGGCCCAACAGACACAGGCTGGGAATCGGAAAGGGAACAGAACTTGCAAGGCCCACGAACATGCAAGGGACAGGCGTTGGCAAACACTACCAAACAGGCGAAAACACGTAATTGTGCAAACTCGCATAAGAGATGGCACGACAAGAAAATGAGCAAAGAGGAGACAAACATTGCGTGTTCTCGCACCCGTGCAAGAAATATTACCAAAGTAAACTGCATGCATGTACATACACACATGTTACAGGCCTACTTCGGGAAAATACTGCCAACATTATTAAACAAACAGACTTACATACACAGGCTAGCCTGAGTTAGGCCGAGGCCACCCGGCACACCCACCTGTAAATATAACAAGCAAACAGCCAAGGGCACTGGATAGGCCGGAGCAAACAAGACACATTGTGCAAGCACACGGATAAAGTGTACACACAGGAACCATGCTTCAGGCCTGCAGCATACAATGGCAGTAAAGAGGCTGACTCAGTGAGTACAGGAAGACAACTGGCACACAGGTGGGAACATAAAAGACAGAGGCACCCAGAAAGGGCATGAGTACACAGAGAAACAAAGAAACTGCACACACCCGAACTAAGATAATACACGGGTACGGGCACTACAAGTGAGCCACACACAATGGTCCAACAACAGACAGAATAAATAAGACATGCAGGTGCATACAAGAGACGGAAGCATGCAGACCACCAGCGAGCACACAGGAACACGTGCTCAAACACACAAGTGTGAAACAGACAGGTTCACAGAGTAAGTAAGGGCATAAAAAACAAAAACTACCAGCAAAAGCTGATGCAGTAACTGATACTCAAGGGAAAGACTCACCCAGACAGGCCGCAATGAACATAAAGAACACACTGGCACACACATGGGTACATGAGAAACAAATTAGCAGACATAGCTATGGAAGAATCCAGGTAAGACAGAGTGGACATGGACAGCCTCCAGTACACGCTGACACACACAACAAGAGACTGACTCACAAGCGATGAACTAGACAGTAAGAGACATGAAGCCAAAATGTATACAGCAGACAGGCACACAGACACCCAGCACATGCTGACATGTGATACTCATACAAAGGAGACTACCTCCAAGGCAATGAGTGCATACTGAAAAAGACAGGCTGACACACGCGTGAATATACAAGAGGCAGGCCTGCAGACAGGGAGTAAGAGATCTGGGCATGTTGTCACACACACACGATTTCGCGCAATCAGGTGTGGCCAATGCACAGATACACGCAAGGCTGACAGACATGTGGAGACGGAAGTAAACACCTGGGCTCTTACACAGAGGAAAACAGTCTTGGTAAACAGTTACGAAATATCTCCATACAATACATACACAAATATTTGCAATCTGTTGTTCCTGTGGTGACAGAAACTAAGAGAGGATGCACACTGCAAAATATCCTGCTTTAGCCCCTGGGGGACTGGTGAGTGCGCTGCTCAAAAGCGAGCACTAGAGTGGGCCCCTGTTTCTGACCCACGAGGACTGGTGAGTGTGCATTGCGATTAAAGCGTTTGGCTTCCCACAAAACATGCAGAGATGCTTGAATGAAGTTCCACCAAAGTGGATAAAACAGTACTTGGGCCATAGGATACTGATAAGAGGGGAAACAACCTTAACTACGCAACAGTTACAACGCATTCCTTTACATCGCGTGGCGTTGCAACGAAAGAGGTGTGCATCAGTGGGTAGAATGTGTTGGATTTAACTCCAACACCTTCCCTACTTTTGCACACACTGGAGTTGGAATAGAAAATTAATCTATTCCAACTTCCAGCGCCCCCCGACTGAAAGTCGATGTAAAAGTTGACCTTGCAACGGCATGCGATGCAATGGCATGCGTTGTAATGTCACATATTCTGATAAGAGAAACTCACGAAGAAAGAACAGGAAATAGTATGCTACAGCCAATGGAAACAGCGGAAAAGTAAGTGGCAAGCAAACAAACCAATGAAAAGCACAGTCAGGATATATGCACGTTTTAAGATTTATATTAAATACAATAGATTTCACAAGCACAGCGCAAGCGCTGTGCAGGCGAAACCTAACAAGTGCACGTCACTTGTCACTGGTAATAAGTTATTTACAAACATTTCCGTGTTGGATTTTTATAATTAAAAACAGGTTGTGACATCTGAACACAACTGTAATAGCAAAATAATGAACACTGGTTTGAAGGGAAATTAGCACCTTCACCTATTATAAAAAGAAATATGTACATATGTATGAACTGAATACATTGGGCATGTGATGGAGCGGGGATTTGAAAAAAGAAACCCACTCTCGTTGAGTGCCCCCGTAACATATACTAATGTAAGTAGATAGAATACTAATGTACACCCATACATTACATGAGGGTAAACCCGCTTCGCAAATTGCATGAAATTAATCTTAACCAAACGTAAATAACCAGAGATGTAATAATATGGTGAGTAGAATGTTTTGCGAATAGCTTCCACTGCAAATTGTGCGCATAGTATATTAGAAGGCATGTTGTGTGATGCTTAAATAACACTAATTGCCGTTGCTTTTACTTATGCTTTGCTGGAATAACTGCTAACCTGGATCTGGGTAAAGGAGGGTGGTTAACAGTGAACGTTTCATTACCAAATTATTAATAAATGTCTGTTTTCAGTTCTTTTAGTAAATGGACAAGTTGCCATATTTTTTTAAGTTGACCAAACTGTGATGAGTGAAACTTGCGACGCGTACAAACCACGTGACATTGTGAAAAAACTTGCTGAGCCTGCTGAAAGAGTGTGATGAGGTGAAGGACACCACGTTTAACTAGCAGCCAACTTCTGTGCTTCCGTGTGAAAGTCTGCGACTAGTTGGGAAACAAAAATGAACAATGGGGTAGTTAAAGAAAGCATGATCTAATGTGGAATGATCATCCACCCCTTGTTTTAACCAATCCCGTAGCTAGAATGGGTGGCATTCTTTAGTGGCAATGGACATGTACGAACAGGGTATAAAGTATAGGTGACTAAGGGGTGGGGTCAGGTCAGTTGTCGTCGTTATCCTTGATGCTGTCTGGTTGTGGTCGAGAGGCCTTTTGAGGGAGACAGGAGAGTGAGGGTGTGATGCTGATTGTTGGGTTGCAGAGAGGCCTAATTGATCCAGTCCTGTCCTCATCCTGATCTACGACTTGATCCCTGACACTCTGATTGGGGGTCCCTTGACGCTACCTAGGCCTGGGTGAGAATTCAATTGATCTGTGCTTTTGTCTCTTCTTCTACCTTTCTGATTGAGAAAAAGAATTGATGACTATTGTCTAATGTCCCCTCCTTGTGACAAATGTATTTGTTGAAATTGAGTATTTGCTAGATGATCGCTAGATTGTATACTCTCTCATGAGGTGTTTATTTTCAAATGTATGCATTGAGTTAGATAAAATTAATGACTCACACAGAAGTTGTGGTAATTTGTGTCTGCCAATGAATTTGAAATGACTATTGACCTTCAATTAAACAACTAATTGATCCATCGATCAAGTAGATGAATAATTGACTTAAAGTGAGTGGGCAATTGTGTAAATTTGCACTTAGGCAAATGCTGGCACAAAATTGCTCTTCCGTGGTACAACATTTCTGAGTTACTAGTGCAAAGCATGTATGTGTTCTCAGGGAATGTACTATGATTCAATTTTTCTGTGAATACTTTGGGAAGCCATAGCCCATTTAAAAAAAAAAAAAAAACAGCTGGTCTACACCACATGCACTGACTCAGTAACTGACTGACATAGTGCATTCACTGCTGACAGCACTGCATGTAAATAGGAAGTGGCCCATATTGCTGAGCTGCGAGGTCTGGAGCTGATGTGCAACCTGATAATTACCCGTAGAACATGTGTTCTATAGAGAGCAAGACTTCTGACAAAAAGCAGATGCACGGCTCCCGTGTGTACCCCTGATCAGGCGCAGCACATGTCCCCAGGTGTCCAATGCAAATCTCTATCCCAGCATTTCTAGATAGGCAATCCCTGGCCCTGTGGTTACAGCGGGTGCACCTCTGTGCTGCCCATCCATTCCAGTGGACGTCCTCATTATTTCCTCCTGGGCTTGTGGAGTTTTTTACATCTATGTAATTATTATTGATCTCCCATTTCTAGGTGTCATTCACCAATAATATGTCATACTATTAACAACTGGCCCATTCCTTGTTTGATAAGGCGGTAAACTGTGGAAGGTAGTGGAAGGACTACAAACTACAGACATGCGCTGACAGGACTTCACCCCTCTGGGAACATCTGTTTACGGATGCAGGAATCAATGCGCACAGAGAGAGTTACCCCCATGTAAAACTTTCTGCATCTAGCTGACTGACAGGCCCAGCATCTGCTCCTTTCACCGAGCCCTGTCACAGTTTGACTCCTGTACTTTCTGTAATCATGTTGTTTAATATCTCAGGCACATCTCGTTTTGCTGCGGGGGCTCGCAGGGTTTCGATTGAACGGAATTGCAACTGTGGAACTATTTTTTTCTCTCCAAATGTTTGGAATGGCACTGACAGCATTTCTTCAATAAAATATGCCGGGCAAAAAGGATTGTTTTAAGAAAAAAAATGCATGTCATCATTTATGGAATTCTTTCATTAATTATTGATATGTACCCGACATTATTCATTACAGTTGGGGAATAAAGCCTTTGTAGACCGCAGGTCATGGTTGGAGCAGATATCATTATGGAAGAAAGAACAGAGGAAGAGTGTGACTAGAAAGCTGATCCTATAAGAGGCAGTATGTTCTGAGCTGTATTATAGCGCATTTCTAATGGAGATCAGGCTGGGTCAGAGGGCACGTGTACCACCAGGGACTGACCGATGGCTGCCAGTTCCACTTCAGTACAAGTTCCATGTGAAAATATGCCAAGCAAAAACATGTTTTTCACAAAAATACACTTCTAAACATAGACTACCCAATGTGGACCATAGATAAATGTCCTTTTACAATGCGGCGACATGTACTTACTTATTTATTTAATTTATTTATCTAACCTTTTTATAGTGTATACTTCACCAAAGCAGGTTTTACATAGAACAACTCTAGGTGAAGATTTCTTACAAAAAAACAGGTATAGCAATAATACACAGCCTTAAATAACCATTTGAAAACAGGAGTAGCCACAACAGCCTTGAATAACTTGGTCCCTTTGATCCTGAATCACAATGATTAATGTACATTGTTGTGTAAGTTTACGATTGTTTGCTATTCCCAAAGGTATTTTACTAGTAGTATCTTTACGACTGCGAGTGTCCACACATAAAAAGACAGGGCAAACTATTGCAAACTCATGAAACAGTGTAAGTTTAGCTGCGTGAATTAGGCTCTATATGTGTATTAATAACAGAGGGACAATGCACTTAGTGTGCACATGTATTTAGGCACCTCACTGCATTCATCACTCTGTGTCCACTATCCTCTCCTCAATACTTCAGGTCTCAACTACCACATCTGATAAATCTTCCTGCACTGCTCAGGACATCTGAGGGTCTTCACACAAAATGTGCAGATTCTTTTGTGCACTTCAGTGCTTAATTTGTTAAATAATATGTGTTGGTGGCCAAACCACTGATCAGAAGCCTGTGGTCTGTGCTATTACATGGCCGTGCGCCAAATACTAATGCTGCACAGTCCTGAATCCACTTTAATCCAGTACCAGACATTGCCTGCCCCTTTGTCTAGCTGTTGTGGGTTCCTGCTTTCTCTCTTGGGGAAGGCTTTTCCATCTTTCCCTTTCTCCTTCTTTTCCGTTTTTGTGTATTTTCCTCAATTACTCTCAGGAAACATCAAATGATGAAAAAGAAGTGCAAGTGCCCAAAAATTAGTGTTTGTAGCCCCCACCGACAACCACCAGCTCAAATTAAGCACTGATGGGAGCAAATTGAAAGAAGTGTGGGAGAGTAGGCAGAGGCAACAGCATAAGGTCTCTTTAAAAAGGGCAGTGCAAAGGAGAGAACACCTCAAAGTAACTTACATCTCCAACACAAATCTCAAAGACCAGTGACTAAATCACATATGTGGCTTGTTTTGGACTATAAAGGTGGGAGCAAGTGTCCCATTCTTTGTTGAACATCACTATCTGATCTGGAAAGGGAATATCGCCAAGACTTCTTCCTGCTGGAACCAGGATTGGAGACTAAGGTCTCACGGTCTACCATGTGGGTGAGGGATCATCACCCAGGAACCAAGAACCGTTTCCTTGTACATAGAGCATGAGCCTTTTGCCTGTCTACCAAGAACCAGTGTACCATGTGAGGAAGAAAAGAAAGCCGGGAGGTAGCAAAGCCCTGCTGGGATTCTGGTGAGTGGATTCCAGTGAGCAGAGAGTGATGCATGCGGTCCAGTCAGGATTGGAGTTGCGAAAGGCTGTCCACTCTGTAGCAGAAGTCGACAACCGCTGTCTGGACTGTCATGAAGTTCTGGGCCATTGCCTGGTAGCACTGATCTCATTTGGGCCATCACCTCTGTCCATGACCAAGTGTGCCAGGATGAGGGCTACTGGGATGGTTGGGGACATAGCCCATGCAACTGAGGCTGTTGGTCAGCCCCTGAGAAACTGAGACTGTGCACCATCACTGGTGTGTTTGAGTTCAGTGTTTCAGGAGGGGGCAACTTAGACTTTTGGGCCCATCACAGAGAGGACCTAACCTTGATTGGGAGTGCCACCATATCTGTGGTCTCCATATCCCTGGAGGGTGCCACTAGGACCATTGGGGACTTCACTGTGTCAGAGGGTTCTACGCAACCAGCAGAGAGGCTTGGGGACAATTCCAGAAGACTCCTCCAGGAATGCCACTGCTTCATCAACCTATCAACGAGAACCATGAAGAAAAATAAACCCCTTCTCCTGCAAACCATTGCTTTCTGTGACCACTCCAGTACGCGGATCCCACGGACCACAGAAAAGGTGCAAGGCAAACTGCTCAAAGTGGAGTGTGAGGGAGAGAATCACTCTGGCTCCTGGGCCCTTCTGAAGGCTACAGTTGTGTAAGGTGGAAGCAGGGCTGTAAGCCCATGTGAGTCTTGGCCTTGAAAGTCACACATAGGCTTCCAAGCCCTAAACCAAACTTTATGGGCATCGCTTTTTTGCTTGAACATGTAATACCTTAAAAAAACAAGAGACAAGAGACATTTGGCAAAACAGCAACAGTTTGTTTAATTAAACAGTGCAGCAGGGAGAACAGTTACAGGTCTAGGATCTGAGGACTGTCTCAACTTGCACTCGATCTGACATGGGTTTTTATGCAATTCATTGAATGCCATTAAATAGTTCTGACAATCTTTTTTTGGTAAGGAATGTGAACCACTGTCTTTGGAGCCATAAAATAACGTATTCGATGAGGGATCCGGGTAGGCCGCGACCTTGTGTGGACACAATGCGGCCAGTGGGTAACGTGTCCAGATGTCCAGCATGGGGATCGCATGATCACTGCATGTACTGTGCTTGCTGTGTCCTGATTGGCTATGTGTTCCTAACTTCATGTGACATCTGAATTTATGGTTTTTGGACAAGAGTGTAACCCTCTGGCCATGTGTGCTTTATTGGGGCTAATCTCCCCGGACCGCTGTGGTGTCGTGTGCCTATCGGTGGGATTGATAATGGGTTTCCTGTTCGCGTGTTTGTCTGCAGAGTTTGTCTACCGGCTAGGTGCCACCTCACCTGTGATGAACCCTGGACGTAATACTACGCATGCGTCGTTTGCACTAGCACAAAAATGGTGCTACAACAAACATACAACACATAGCATAGCAGCAATATCAACAATACCCACAAATGGTTTGATAAAGCAATTTTACATGCTAAAAGGCATATAACCAATTCACAAAAGTGAACTGTGAATGAAAATATTAGGCAATGAGAGAGGTGATGATTTTGGGGTCCCCCCTAACCTAGGGAGAAGACCAAGCAGATGCCTTGAACACAAAGAGCATATCATGCTGGTGAACGATTCAGTGGTGGTCCCTTCCTCCTAGGACCACCCCAAGCACAGTTATGGGCAAAAATACAATCCCAACCAAAGGCCCTGCAAAGCATTATGGGACGAGATTAGCAGTGGGCAGTGAATATTATAGTGTCCAATATAAAAATAATTCTACAAAGAGCTGCAGTTCAACTAGTCATTACTAGATGTCCCTCACGGGTCAAATGCAAAAGCATTGAAATTATTATTACATCAAGCTGCAGTTCCACTAGTCATTACTAGATGTCCCTCACGAGTCAAATGCAAAAGCATTGAAAACCCTTTCATGAAGCTTTTGCATTTGACTCGTGAGGGACATCTAGTAATGACTAGTGGAACTGCAGCTTGATGTAATAATAATTTCAATGCTTTTGCATTTGACTCGTGAGGGACATCTAGTAATGACTAGTTGAACTGCAGCTCTTTGTAGAATTATTTTGATATTGGACACTATAATATTCACTGCCCACTGCTAATCTCATCCCAAGCTTTTGCATTTGACTCGTGAGGGAGTTGAGGAATTTCTGGACGCACTGAGATCCTCCCCCAAAGGCTCGAGCCCAGGTTTGGACGGTCTAACTTGGGAGTTTTACAAGAAGTTCTGGGGACTGTTATACTCTGACTACTTGCAGGTCCTGGAAGAGGGTTTTCAATATGATTGTTTTACACACGATTTTTCCGCAGGGGTTATCACCCTCCTTTATAAAAAAGGAGATGAAACATCACTCCAAAACTGGAGACCAATTTCACTACTAAATGTGGATTACAAATTGGTATCTAAGGTCCTGGCGCGTAGGTTCAGGAAAGTTCTTCATTCATGTATCCACCCTGACCAGACATGTGCAGTTCAAGGACGCACCATCGTTGACAGTTTGGTTACCATTAGGGATGTTCTGTGGTATGCTCACGAAAGATCTCTGTCACTTGGGGTTTTAAGTCTGAATTTCCAGAAAGCTTTCGACCGGGTGGCTCACCCATACCTTTTTGCTGCACTTCAATGCTTGAATGTACTGCAAAATATCCTAAGCCTCCTACACACTCTGTATAACACAGCACACAGCAGAGTGAGCATCAATGGTTTCCACACACGAGAGTTTCCCATCCGTGCTGGGGTGCGACAAGGATGTCCCTTGTCCCCAGCGCTCTTTGTCTGTGCTTTAGAGCCTTTCCTGTGCAAGCTACGAAGTGACAAAATCATCAAAGGTGTGTTTGGGGGGGGGGGGTGGTGCTCCTGCCAAAACGGTTGCATACATGGATGATGTCACAATCTTGTGCACGGATGCACAATCTGTGCGCAGAGCTCTACTACAGGCTTCACTCTTCCAAGAAGCATCAGGTCTCCGCTTAAATGTGGACAAATGTGTGTGTCTCACTATGGGTCCCTGGGACCGGCTAACTAATCTCCCAGTTGCAGTTACCACAGAACCCACAAAAATACTAGGGGTGCACTTCGCCACTGATTCTCATATAGAGAAAAACTGGAAAGAAGTGCAGGAAAAAATGGAAAAAATGATCACCTTCTGGAAATTGCGCAAACTCACCATCGAGGGTAAGATCATGGTAACAAAAGCTGTTCTTCTTCCTATTCTGCTATACCTGTCTATGGTTTTCCTTCCACAGGCCCGCACATTGCAGAAATGCTCCAAATTGATTTTCTCTTTTATTTGGGGTTCGAAAATGGAAAGGTTGAGCAGGGAAAAGATGTGCACCATTTGGAAAAATGGGGGGAAAAGTATGCCTAATGTCGAAGTGTTTCTCTTTTCTAAAGTATTATGCTATGCTGTATCACGGACTAATGTGGACTCCATGTCTGTACCAAGTTTCTTCACCAAGTATTTCTTGGGAACTATGCTGCGGGGATATGGATTGTTTACACACTCAAATATAATGCCATTTGCACTGAATGTACCCCCATATGATAATGGACTTTGCAACTTTCTAAAGACTCTGGACTCCAGCATACTCTCTAGAGCGATATGTTCTCCTGCGAAAAAACTGAAACAGGCTTTGGTCGCACTGAAAAACCCCAACAAGTGGGTCTCCTGTAGGAGACTCAGTCCTTGCGTTTCTGGAGAATGGTGGGTCACCGAGGTCTCACACACAGCCAGAGGGACTTGGCATGGATGAGCATACACAACTGCCTGCCAGTGAAGGTGTTCCAGCATCACAGAGGATTGGCACCATCAGCGCAATGCCCACGTTCCCGCTGCGGCCACGAAGAAACTGTCTTTCACCTGTTCTGGGGCTGCAGGCAGGCGCAAGCCTTTTAGACTTTGGAAACGCCTTTTCTTCTCCACATTGCAGACATTGCTGTGCTGAATTGGAACACTGTTCTGTATGGACATTCTATCTCCTCCCACGGCTTGGAGACTTTTGAACTGTGGTAAAGAATCCCTATGGGACTCAAGGAACTTGTTCCTTTTGTTGCAGAAAGAAATCTCTGCCACTGATTGCAGGAACCTCTTCCTTAACAAACTAATGACTTATGTTTATGTTGACCGAGCATTTTTGGGGGAGGCAGAAGCTGGTGCACTCTGGCGTACGGACAAATGGAAGGGGTGGATCTCTTAACACAGGCTTCACGTTTGCTCCTTTCTGATGCATAATACCCTGCCACCGGGTTATAAGGATTGGCACTTATATAGGTATTTTTTTTTCTGACACCTGCGAGAAATGTCATTTTGTAACGGGATTCTCACATATTTTGAGCATATTGTAGATTGTCTTTTTCCTGTATGTGTACCTTTATATAACTTAAATAAAGGTTTAAAAAAAATATATAAAGACAGAGATACTTATTGTATCATAACTTGCACTGTGCAAGATGCTGTTTGCAATTATTGCTCAGTGCAGACAAGCACACACTGCTAACAGCTATGCACTACGCAATTTGCATAGCTGAGCGTAAGTATGCCCAGGGTTACCTGTGACCTGTCGATTAGTGGTCTTGTGCCTGGGTCTTAGTGCCTGCCTGACTACATATTTCTGAGTTGGGGTTGATGAGGAGGTCATGACAGCAAAATCCGTCAATAAAGATGCAACTTCGTTTTTATCCATGAATGTATTGTTATTGTATTGTTATTCATGCTGAAATCGACTTTCTTAATGTTAATAACTTAATGCTGGCTGCTATTGAGGTCAACTCACAGACTAGACTTGGTAGACTTCTTGTGTGGATTATTTTGTGTGCTGTGTTTATAGTGTGTAATAACTACTGATTCTTACACTGAAGATCAGTACTGGACTGAGCAATCATTTCATTAGGGTCACTGGGGGGTATTTTGAGATATGAGCCCCCGCATATTATGCATCTAGTTTTCCATGAAGAGCCTTGGCGTGCTTGACCTGCTCAATCACTAAGAGTTAATTCCTGAAGATGTAGTATTTGGTCCAGTTACTCAGGAACAACAGAAGGTCGGGCCCCAGGACATCAGGAGTAAAAGGCCACAACCTCCACGGTTGAGCCCAGTAACTCTTGACTGCCCTGTGATGGAGCAGAGAGAGGAGAGATAGAGGGTGATTCGTCGCTGTCCGTCGGTTTGCAGAGAGTCCTAGCTGATCCTGTCCTTGTCCCGTTTCCTGTATCCTGAAAATCTTTGTTCCCTGAATCTATTTCAGGGGACCCCCCCTACCTCCTTGGCCAGGGGGTGGTATTTCTCTGATTCTTTGGGTTAGTATATCTTCATGATTCGTACTTTGCATAATCATTTGCAAATGTATTTTTGTCTCTGAAACTTATGTCTCTTCATCTATCCACTCCTTCATATGCATATCATTCATTTGATGAGTATGACACTGTTTGCATTTTGCTGATGTTTTTCTCTCCCTCTCTGTGAGATTTCTTTGCATGCCTTGTAACCTGTATGCGAAGAGCATTAATTTTACACATTATTTTGCGATAAACTTTATTAATCTTATCGAGAGTCTGTGATTATTTAGCTAACTAGATAGTTAGATAGTACTATTATTACCATCAACTTCTCAACTAATTGGTCCATCGACCAGAGGAAAGAGAGTTGATATACAGGTTCAGTTATGTATTTAGAAATGTTAGATATGAACTTGTCAAAGAAAACTACTGATCACATCATTAAACCTTGACCCCCAGCGCAACAGGGATTTCATGATTTGGGAGAATGTGTATGGGTCATTTGCATGTAATGTTATTGAGTATTGATCCTTGAATAGGTGTAGCGCTGGATCACCTGTGACCTTTTGAATGGGCTTCTGACAAAAGTTATCACTAGTGTTTCATAGTAATCAAATAATTTTTTGAAATGTGCCGGTCTGGCGTTTTCCCAAAAATTATAATAAAAATATGCACATATAAAGGGCTACGAGCCAACCAATTTTTATCCATTAGGTTGCTCAATTATTACTCAGTTATGCCCCTTTCCCAGTGTTGTAGGGATTCTGCTCAGGAACAGAACTATGCTTGGGACCATAGATAGCGAATGAGTCTCTGTATTAGCTCAGTACCAGGAGCCCGGGTCCGACTAGCTATAGTGTCTCACTTGCCCTCCTACTCATATCCAGAGAGACAAGTGAATTGACACACCAGAACACAGCACTCCCTACCCTCCCAGGGATCGCAGTGATAGGACACTCCCTTTCACTCACACACTTGTACTCATCCACAATAATATATGATAGAGACACGAAGGAAGTTTGAAATGTTTATTTAAACTATCCTGCTCCAGAATGCAGTACACGTGCCACAATCAGAAAACAACTGGCTAGCAAAAATACCATCAGCATTGTCAATAGAGCGTATATTATGAAAAGCCATTTTCTATTATAAGACAGAATAGCCTAACCCCCCTCCCCTTTTACAGAAGCAAACTGATTACACAGCAAAGATCTCTGGGTTTAGTAGCGGACCCCGTACCTTAGCATACACAGATGGACGTTCTACATCTCAGATACTGCGGTGCTAGTGCCTGACCAGAACAAAATAACAAGGGACATTGATGTTTGACCATGTCCCTGTTCAGACTAAATCCCAGGAAAAACAGAACGAGAAAACAACTGGAGGTTCTGTGTGAAAATATAATGTGGCACAGAAGCAAACGTCTTTATATAGTATCATCGGCAAAGCTAATGCAGCCTGTGTCGTGCGCAGTTAGGCTAACATAGGGAAAACTACATTGGGCCCTGCACAGAACACATTACACCACCACATCACACACTAGGTGAATGTCTCAGCCCACATCAACCATTGAACACATTTACTTTAAGGCGACTTTTAGATTGCATGCCCTTCTACATCTACCCAAAAATATAGACATCCAAGATTAGCTATTTGAAGGCACTTGTATTTGCCTGTAAATGTGTGTGCAAATGTATTTTTTATAACCACTACCCTCTTAGCTTGGTGCAGGTAATCTGATGCACTTGCTTCTGACTGTAGAGGGACCGCTAGTAACAACTTGAGGTACTGCAGGCCAGTGATGACTTTAGTTTGATCTGACTCAAGATGGACATCTCGTAACAGCTGCAGGAATTGCAGCTTTGTGAAATAATTTTGAGGTGTTTGCACCTGATTTAAGAGGCACCTCTAGTAACGATTTGTAGTACTTCAGATTTGTGAATAACTTGAAAGCCACAGGAAATATGAAACATTCATTGTAAAACCTATGTATAAAAATATATGTACCTATGTAAATTTGATTAAAGGAACCTTTCGTCAAATATCCTTACTGATTTTTCTTAACTATCATCGACATTATTCTTCTTACTACTACAGCACAGGGTCCTGTACTTTAATATTAGCAAGGGAAGTGTAGTGACACTTGTTAGACCTGGCATACTTGGCGTGGGTCTCCCTTCCATTTTTTTGCGCTATGCCTCCTCTGTTGTTGATGTGTTTTTGCTGGTTTAGATGCTTTGGACACTTTGCCACTGCTAATCAGTGCCAAAGTGCAAGTGCTCCCTATGGTAAATTGATGTATGGATTAGTGACTCCATGATTGGCTTATTTGATTTAATGTCAAACCCTAGTACCGTGCACTGCGTGTGCCCAGGACCTGTAAATCAATTGCTGCTGGTGGGCTTGCAGCACTGGTTGTGCCACCCACAGGAGCAGCTTGCAAAGTGTGTCTCAGGCCTGCCATTACAGAGTCTGTGTGCAGTCTGGTACTGCCATGTCGACTTGGCAAGTGCACCCACTTGCCAGTCCCTAAACCTTCCCTTTTCTGCATGTTAGTCACCTCTAAGGTAGGCCCTAGGGCAGGGTGCATTGTATGTGAAAGGTAGGACATACCATGGTGTGTGTGTGGCATGTCCTGATAGCGAATTACAGCCAATTTCGTTTATCACTATTGCAAGGCTACCTGCTCCCATAGGCCAGAATGGGCAGTTTGATTATAACATCTTATAATCCTAACTGACCCAGGAAACATGGTAGAAAAACGAATTTAGTATGCCTGAACTCAAAATGATTAAATACATCTTTTAGTGAAGTTGGTTTTAACATTCTGTGTTTGAAAATACCACTTTTAGAAAGTGGGTATTTTCTTACCTAACCATCCAGCCTGCCTCTGCTAGGTTGTGTATTTCATGTCTGGTTTGTGAGTGACAGGAGGGCTTGGGCTTCAGCAGTCTGATGGGTCAGGGCTGGGCTGAATAGGACCTTGGCAGAATAGAGAGTAGGGGGTGGAGATTTCCTTTCACTCACCTGAGCCCTCTTAGAATAGAGAGTAAGGGGAGGAGACTTCCTTTCAGCTACCTGGGCCAGGTCTGCTCTCAAACAATGCTGTCTCCACCTCCTGCCAGGAAGCTGCACAGAACTGGTTCTAGCTAGGTACAGGCACCCTCTGCCTTCAGAGGACAAAGGATTTACTGGCATAAATATTGGGGCCCAGACCCCAGAACTTTAGATCACTTCTGGGAATCAAGACAAACCTTTGCCAAGGAGAAGAACCAAGGAAGCTGAAGGAGGAGACTACCCCTATGCTGTGTGTTGTTGGGGATGGCCTGCAGTGGTTGCTTCATTGCAAGGAAAGGAGGAAAGTGTTCTTTTATATCATCTTGAAGAAGATCTCCAAGGGCTTGAAGATTGAGCTTGCCTCCTGCCTGAAGTCTCAGGGATACAAGACTTCACCCCCAGCTCCTCTCCTGAATTCCCTTGCTGGGAATTCAAGTGCCTGCTGTTGTTTGGGCCTTCTGAGAGACTGCGTGTTGCTGGGAGCACGACTCAACGAAGAGGAAGCGCGTCGCCGCCGCAGCAGTTGTCGTTGAATCACGGAGTAAGCGTGCCGCCGCTGCCGCTGTCACCATCACATCGCCGAAGTGCCTCGCATCACCGGAGAAAAGTGCCGCCACCACAGAGGTCGCTGTCGCATCGCCGCAGAAGCATGTCGCAGGGCCTGTCGCGGCTCAGAAGTTCACTGAGTCGCCGCACGGCCGATGGGCATGCACGCATCACGCCTACGTTGTCGCACCGTAAGCAAGACGTCATTTTGTCGCATCACACAGGATCGTCATCGCATCAAGGCACCATCTTGTCGCATCGTAATCAGGGCGTGTAAGAAATCGGCGCATCACCTTCCTTGCGACCCTTTTGTTTGTTTTGCGTTATGCATCTAAGGTACATTGAGAATAAAGTGTCGCAATTATCACCTACATTGAACTGAACTATTTCTACCATTTGACAATCATATTTTGGAGTATTATATTGTGGATTTTTGTCATTTGCGTCTTGTGTTAAGTCTATATAAAGATTACTTATTTTTATATACCACCTGTGTGGTGTTCCTCTGTAGTGTTGTCACTGTATTACTGTATGTGTTCACAAATGCTTTACACACTGCCTCTGAGATAAGCCTGCCTGCTCGTGCCAAGCTACCAAGGGAGTGAGCAGGGGTTATTTTAGGAGTGTACCCCCTTACCCTGACTAGAAGAAAGGGTCCCTATTTGGACAAAGGTACCTACCTCTGCCAACTAGAGACCTCCAGTTCTAAGAACACTCATAAACAGTTTAATAGGGTTTGAGGCACTTGATTTAACTAGTAAGTGCTAATATTTGGGTATATTAGTATGTCACCACAAGTGTTCCATAGAAATCCAGACATTTATTTTAATGTTGCATCATAGATTCATCATCATATACCAGATTTGGCATATTTGCTCATCCGACAGAAAATATGCACAATTCGTTAGAGTACCAAAACTGTATATGTATATTTTTAACGTTGAAGCCATACACCCTCAGCTTTGAGTAGGGCATGTGAAGCAGTTGCATTGGACTCAGAAGGGACATATAGTACCAACTTGAGTTATTGCATCTTTGTGATAGACTTGTTAAGCATTTGCTTCTGATTTGAGAGGGACATCTAGTAAAGCTTTGAAGGACTGTCACCTTCTTAAAGACTTCAAGCTGTTATTTCTGACTTTCGAGAGACATCTATTAATGACTTGAGGCACTGTAACTAGGTAAAAGGCCAGAGCTATTGCATTTAATAATGTTGTTTCGTTTTATCATTGCAGATGTATAGAAGTCAAGATGTGGAAGTTAAAGGATTTCAGAACACTGCAGGCATTTTTACTATCGTAGATGTTTGTTGAAGATATCCCCAATGTTCCAAAATGGTTTACCCAGGTCATTAGACCTGGGGGAAAGTTAAATGAGACAATGTAATTGGTGTAGTTTGGGGAATTTCATGTTGCAGTTATTACGTGAAATTCTGAATGTTAGAAATGGGGGTCTCTAGTTGGCAATGGTTTGCACCATTGTCCAAGTAGGGGCCCTTCTTCCTAGTCAGGGTAAGGGGGATACACTTCTAAAATAACCCCTGCGCATCCCTTTGGTAGCTTGGCACGAGCAGACAGGCTTATCTCAGAGGAGATGTCGGGCTCTCAGGGAGCTCGACAGCCGCGTCTGGCCTTGGCCCCAGCCTGAGAGACTGGGGAGTGTGCTGCCAGGGCCCCTGTGGGCCCATACTGGGAGGAGGTGGGAGGCTCCCTGCCAACTGTGCAGCTGAAGAAGCAGGAGCCTGCCGTCAGTTTGCAACTGCAGTCCCACGGAGAGCACCGGAGGGCAGGGGCCTAGAACGAAGTCCTGCGGAATGTACCAGGTGCCTGGGGCGGGTTGCTGGGCCTACCGGACCTGCTCCGAGGGGGTGAGACGACCCCAGCCGTGGCCACAGCCTGAGTGACTGGGGAGTGTGCTAATAGGGCCTTATCAGCTCCTGCTGTAAGAAGGTGAAAAGAGCAACTGAACTGACTACCCTGATGCCAACGGGAATAGCCCTCTCCCACCCAAGGGCTTCAGACACAGAGGGTGTGGCTGTCCTTGTGTGCAGAGTACTCAAGACTGCTTGTAGGACACATTTCAACAACGCGGTCTTAGGGGAGACCGCCCACCAGTGTTCGTATGGGCAAAACCACTATGAGGCACAACCAGAATTAGGTCTTGACAGCGGGCTCTAAGGGGGGAAACGGGCCCTCCACCACACAAGTGGTGGGCCCTAAGGACCCCACACTACAAGATATTCTGCAGGCGATCATGGACTCCGGCGAATGGCTAGAGGTGAAAATAGTCAGTGCGGACTTGGGGATCCTGCGAGAGGATCACACATGCCTCCTCGAGAGGGTGTCAACCAATGAGCGCCAATTTTCAGAGTCCACTCCAGCTCTAGCTGCCCTGAAAAAGCAACTAGCAGCAGTCGAGGCGAAGGTGCATATGCTGGAAATTCAGGCAGAGGACGCCGAAAATCGCTCCCATAGAAATAACATTAGGGTGGTGGGCCTGCCAGAAAAAGTAGAGGGGGCCAACATGGAGGACTACCTAGAGAGCTGGTTGCCTGCAGCAGTGGCACTGGAGGGGCTCTTGGCCTTCTATACGTTTTAGAGGGCACACAGAGTTCCTGCGAGACCACCCCTGCCTGGAGGCCCCCCGCCATGTGGGGGCGAGGCTCCTGCACTATAAGGAGAGGGACTACATACCAGCACAAGCAAGATGCAGTGAGGACCTCAGAGTAAACAATCTGGTGGTACACATCTTCCCAGATTTCTCAAGAGTGGTGCAGAGACAGAGGGCCTCCTTCAAGGAAGCCAAGCAGAAACTCTGCCAACTCAACTACAAATATTCCATGTTGCTTCCTGCTATACTAAGAGTGATCGCCTCTGAGGGGACAGAGTTCTTTCATGCCCCGCTGGAGGTCTGGGACTGGCTGGAGGGTTTGCAGAGCGGGGGCCTGCCCTTGAGCCTGGACCACGGAGGAAATAAGGGGGCAGGTCCCGTAGCAGAAGAACACAGAGAGATACTATTGAGGAGGTTTACCCCGAGGGGAGATTTGTAATTATAAGGGACCGACTGGAGGGAAGGATTGTCAGTATGGTAGACTTATACACCCCAAAGTAGACCAAGGCCCATTTCTAATAAATGTATCTCAACAGTTGGCACCGAAACTTCCCTCCCTGATGATTGTGGGGGGTGATTTCTATTGTATGGCTGACGCTGCCTTGGACCGCTCTCACGGCACCTTACGAGACTCCCAGACTGTACGCACGGCCCATGCTTTTGCAGAGTGACAGCACAACTGGGGGCTGATAGACTCCTGGCGAGAGGCATATGCTACCAAAGGGACTACACTTCTTTTCAGGCCTCCATGAAGTAAACGTCTGGCTCAATGTCTTTCTGTGCATCCAGGACGTCCATAGCCTAGTCCATGAAATTGAATATTTAGCCCACACTATATTGGACAACAACCCGATCCTCTTGTGGTTACGATGGACTCATTCTCGCTCCTCCATTCCCACATGGAGACTCAAGCCTGAGTCACTGGAGGACCAGGTATTTCATGAAACGATCCGGGGGAAATTCATAGGATACTGTGATTACAATGCGGGCATGGCATCCTTTAAGGCAGTCTTGCGTGGTCACTGCTAGCGGAGACAAAGGGCGTATGGCATACCCTGCTTGGATAGATCCAGGCGTCGGAAGAGGCAATTCCGGACCTTGAGGTCCAACAACCGGAAAGACCAGATCTACAGGCAACACTGGCGGAGGCCAGGGAGGAAGTGGAGGTTCAGGTAGAGCACCTACAGTGGTTTGACAACAAGGAGTATATGGACAGAACCCATGCTGACAAGGACAAGGCTAGCTCCTTGTTGGCCTGGCTGGTTAATCTGACCAAACGGGGATCAGCTATAATGGAGGACAAGAGGGGCACCAGAGTGCACTCCCAGGGGGACATCAGCGATGTATTTGGTAGATATTATGTGATGCTCTACACTCGTATCACACCGATAAACATGACAGTGACACAGGCATTTCTGGACGCGGCGCCACTGCCACACATGGGGGAAGATGAGGCGACGGCAATGGGGGAAGATATCTCGGCACAGGAAATATTGTGTGCTACTAAACGTACGGCAAGGAACAAGACCTCGGGGACGGACAGCTTCTCGACAGAATTCTATGTGACCTACTTGACGGAACTGATGCCCAGACTATCTGCATTATATGCTGCATCCAAAAACACTGTTTCTCTACTGAACACTACCATTGAAGCATTTATTGTCCCTGTCCTGAAGTCGGGCATTGCTGATGTTACATATCGACTATAAGATCCTGAGCAAGATCTTGGCGACCCGACTACTGGCCTACATGCCGAGGCTGATACTCCTGGACCAAACGGGGTTCATTTCGGGCCGCAATATGGTGAATCAAATACGATGGCTCCTAGCCGTATGGAAACCGATGACTATACCTGAGATGACTCAACAATATTTGCTGTCGATATTGAAAAAGCTTTTAAAAGCATTGAGTTGCATTACCTTCATGAGGTGATACTGCGCATGGGACTGGGCAAAGGTTTTGAGGCTTGGACAAAGCAGACTGCAAGAGTGCGCACCGGCCGGCCTATATCCGCGAGTTGCCCCGTGGAGTGGGGGACCAGGCAGGGAGGCCCCCATCTCTGCTGCTCTTTGTCATTGCTATGGAGCCCTCGGCGGCACATGCGAGGACCAGGGAGGCATTCAAGGGGCTGACAACCGGGGGACACCACCACAGAACAGAATAGTGCTATATGCTGATGACCTACTACTATTTCTGCGCGATACTGGGGACGATCTAGGGGGAGACAGACACTTGTTGGAGGTGTTTGGCTGCCTGTCGGGCTGCGTGCTAACTGGCATAAATCCAGACTCTTCCCAGTGGTGCGAAGGGAGGACCCCCCCAGGCATCTTGCCATTGATCAGTGGGAGCTCAGGTGTGTGGCATATCTAGGAGTCAGGGTATATCACGCTGGAGCTGACCTACTAGAGGGCAATGTGGGCAGCGCGGTTGGTTCCCTGCGGGCCTCCATTTTTGGAAGACGCTGCCCACTATCAGTGATGGGACGGATAGCTCTTCTGTAGATTGTGGCCTTGCACTGGCTCCTCTATTTTGTTACTATGCTTCCCCTGTGGATCCCGGGGAAGCAGTTTAGAGCGCTCAGAACCCTGACTACAGAGTTCATTTGAGGGTCCGAGTGCCGGCGAGTAGCATTGGCCACAATGCAGCGACCTACCAAGGAGGGAGGCCTTGCAGTCCCAGATTTTGAGCTGTATTATTTGCCGGCTCAGTAACAGTGGCTAATCCAGGGAATATCACATAGCCGCAACCTGTGCTGAACCCCCGGCCCCTTTGTGACTCTGATCAGAGAGCTCCTTCAGGTTCTCCTTTGAGTGCGGCGCCCTGGCCATAATGACTCTACTGAGCTCCGCTCTCTGGCACGGTGCTGGAGCAGGGAGGTACAAAGGTTGCGCATCAAGACCCCATACTTCTTGGAGATGCCATTAGATTTCATGCATGCACTTCCACAGGGGGTCGACTGAAGGGGATTGGACTTATGGACGGAAGCAGGGGTATCAGCTGTAGGGGACTTATACAGGCTGCTGCTCTCGTTTGAGGACTTCAGGACATGGCTTGATTACCCCAAGGGCATATCCCGCTCCATTGGGCAGTCACGTCAGCGATACCAAAACACTGGGGGGGGGGGTAACATAGAACCCGCATCAACCCAGAACTGCGGATACATAGCAACAATCAGCAGACACTATTAAAATGGCTTCTTGCCTCTACAAAGCACTGAGGGTGGACCAACATCTCCTTCTACATGCGCTGAGAACTAGTTGGGGGGAGGACTTGGGTGCCCCTATTGAGCCGAAAGACTAGGACTGAATAATGGAACAAGCAGCTAAGGTATTTAGAAATGTATGGTTTAAGCTGATAAAATATTATGTGCTTTATAGATCATATTTGACGCCCGAATGGGTAGGCCGACATTTCCGGGTCCCAAATGCGGCTGTCCCAGATGTGGAGTAGTAGGGGCTCACATCCTCCACATTGTCTGGGGATGCCCCGCACTTCAAACCTACTGGGAGGGAGTCATAGAAACGACCGAGGTGTGCATTTGGAGGGAGGTTCCACACACCCCTGGACACTGCCTTCTGGGCTAGTTTCCCCACCCGGCCAAGACTAAGATCATAAGCAGATTCGAAGACCTGGCTCGCAATTGGAATGCAGCTCGGAGACCACGACTGGGGGTGTGGGAAAGAGAACTGGTCAGGATGTGAAGGGAGAATTCTCCTCAGAGACGCACAGCGGGCCTGAGTAAAATAGAAGTTGCCCAAGTATGGGGGGCACTGGTGGACTGCTTGACTAAACCGGAGCCAGAGACGCCGGCGGGATCTCCCAGGGGGGTCCCCTGGACCCCCTGAGAGGCCGGACCTGGGGCCTAGCTCCACCCCTACTTCTTCATAAGACCATGACTGACCTCAAGCGTGGGGATACACTCCCCTCCTTGGACCCAAGACCCACAGATGCAGTACACATGGGATTAACATTACTAATGTTACATAGAAGGTGATGCAATGACTTACGGGGGTGGGGGGGAGTTCAGCTGCTGGAACAGGCTGTGTTGCCCTGTTTATCGGAGGTTCTTACAGTTATTGGCATAAAAGAGATGTATCTGTATACCCAGCTGATACTTTAAAACCTCAATAAAATCTGTTTACAAAAAAAAATCATCCAAGAACATCTGTCCCAAAAAACAAGAATCTTCAAGACAGTTTTCCTTCACTGCAACCTAGCACTCGGGGTCAAGTGGATCAAAATATAACAGCCCTAAATCGGGATAAGGATATACAGAATAGCTCCTCAATAGGGCACCAACAGGCTAATTTTTTACCACTGACCCAAGGTGATGCGATTAGTAGACCATACCGCCAGCCGATTAGTATCTATCCTCAACTCCCCCCAGAATACAGTCCTTTGGTTGTAGTTTTAAAGGTTGTGCCACTGTTGGGACTCTCACAAAGACAAGATTATCCTCCACTCAAGGTTAGGACAGCACACTGTCTCAAAAACAAGCCAGGCTGGGTAGACGATCTGTCAGCAGAAAACCTCTTAGAAGATCAGCATGAGTGGGAAATCGGACAAAAGAATCACAGGGTGATTGTGTGATGTTCGATTTTAAAAGACCTTGTGTCACCTGTTCTCTCTTTCAACTTCTTCAGCCCCAAATTTGATCACACGTTCTATTAAAAGCTGTGCTGCTGGGCTATTTTTATAGGCCACAATCCCAGGCTGGTGTTCACTCTGCGGTGAGAGTAGCTGCCCATGGAGCTGTTTGACAGCAGACCTTTGCTGCTGAGACAAGGAATAGATTTGATAAACTCCCACCCCTGGAGCTGATGGATTGACTTTCTGCTGAATTTCACCTGCAGCCCTCTTGTCATTTGAAGCCTGGGGGTCCATGTCAGAACTGCCTGTAGTACAGTCACACCAGAAAGACTAATTTTATTAATTTCCTAATAAGGTTTATCTGGTAAAAGCATTAGACTACTTTCATGGAATGTAGCAGGGATACGCTTCAAATTGAAAATTCCAGAGTGGATCTCGCTGGTGCAGAATTATGATATTATATGCTGCCAGGAAACCTGGTTTATTGATTGCTTCGGTGTAAATGGTTTTCATTCTTGGTGGACTGCGGTGACCCCTTCAAGGTCAGGCTGAATAAAAAGTGGTTGGGCTACACTATTTTTTAAGAAGTTGACCAAATTGAAAATTGTGGAAATCAACTGTAACTCTTATCAAATGTTGCTACTGAAAGTTCCCGAACCCTTTGACTTGCTACTGAGTAATTTTTTTCATAACCTATTTAATCCTAGTATTACTCATGGGATTGAAGGTTTAAATGCAGAGTTAATTAAAATATTGGATGCGCATAAAAAAGAATTGCTTTTGCTATGGGTTGGAGATTTCATCATGAATTTATGTAACGTGGAAATTAACATGTTATGTGATGCTCTGGATACAGAAGGGACTACGTTGACACTTTTTAAGCATGTGCCTAATGGAGAAGCCCTAAATGACATAATTTTATCTACGGATTTGGTTTTCATCAGTAATTTTTGCCCGATTGATGCCGAAAATCTCTTGACCTTAAAAGGCATGGGAGCCTGTACCATCATAGACTATGTTGTTTTGTCTTCTGAGCTAGTTCCCTTGTTATCAGAGTACAATGCACTAGCAACCTGTAGCAGGAATCATAATCCGTTAACAATTACTCTTGGTCTAAATTTAACCACGTCATGTACTCAGACAAAATCTCAGGAGATAGTCTATGTACAGAATAAAGGGGTGTGACATGAATAAGGAACACTTTTTACAAACCCTTGTTAAGGAGAACCAGGACCCTTTTTAAATCATCATAAGCGAAGAGGAACTACCAGGCATTATTTTGTATGCCTTTACTTCATTATGTTCCTCAATCGCCTCTAAACTTCTTGCACATAAGAGGGTCCAGGGCCAACCTGCGGTGGATTGGTTTAATTATGCTTGTACTGTTGTTTATTAAAGACTTATGGCCCAATTCACAAAGAGCTTCTACAGTCATGGCAGAGTCTTCACACTTGTGGTAGAATCTCCACAATGAGAAACTGCAGTGCAGAGACTCCGTCACGACTGCGGAGGCACCTTGTTACTTGGGCCCACTAAGTGGCTCTAAGCACTCATCCATGAAAAAGGCGGGGAAGCTTTTGTGAGGAAGGCTTACATGGGATTATTGGAATGATAAAGATCAGAGAGAAGGTTTGGAAATAACTAGAGATGGCTGGGGCACTTAGAGACCGCACAGCTTTCTGGGAGGTGGTGAACCACCCTTTTTTAGGGATTACCAACAGCCTAAAATAGAGTCCTTTATTCCTTAATATATTTGGGTTGAGCTGTTGGAATTGGCCATTTTTGTAGAGTCACCCCCGAAACATTTTGCCTTCTTCTTCCAATTTATGCTGACTTTGTTTTTGCTGCCTTAGGATTCTAAGCAGTTTACCAATGCTAACCAGTGCTAATGTGCAAGCGTTCTCTCCCCTAGACATCGTTATATTGGCTCATACCCAATTGGCATATTTATTTAATTTTAAGTTCCTAGTAAAGTGCAGTATGTGTGCACAGGACCTGTAACTTAAATGCTACTAGACGGCCTGCTGCACTGCTTGCGCCACCCACTTAAGTAGCCCTCTCAGGTCCGTCATTTCACAGCCTGAGTGTGCAGTTTACACTGCCATTTCTATCTGGCAAAATAAACCTTTTGCCAGGCCCAACCTACCCTTTCTGTACATATAAGTCACCCCTAAGGTAGGCACAGTCCTACCTAAGGATAGTGTGCAGTGTATCTAAAAGGCAGGATATGTACATTTAGGTTTTACATGTCCTGGTAGTGAAACACTCTTAAATTCATTTTTCACTACTGTAAGACCCATATCATCCATAGGATAACATTGGGATTACCTTATTACATTTTATAAGTGTAATTTCCAAATGGGAAGATATCACTTTTTCAAGTTTGGTATCTCTGAAATCCTAATTTAAAATCCTAATGTATGGTGAAGTTGGATTTTAAATTACAATTCTGAAAATGCCACTATTGGAAAGTTGCAATTTTCTTGCTTTAGCCATTTGGTTCCCTTAGCCTGTCTCGGATCATCTGACTAGACGCAGTTGTCAGTTTGGCTTTGTGTCCTCCTAGACAGCCACACTCAAAGGGATCTTAGGTGTGTCTCAAATGGGCCATCTCTAGCAGGATAGAAGGGAGAAGCTGGGCTTAGCCTCATTAACACTTGAATAGACTATGTCCTGTTCACACACAAAGGGCTGCAAACCCCCTGTAGTGAGCCAGGAGCCAGGCAGGAAGGGAGGACCTTTGTGCACTTCAGAGGCATGTCTTTGAAGTCTCCCCCACTTTAAAGGCACCACTGGTTATAGGTGCTAGACCTCAGACACTACCAAGTCAGTACACTTCTGGACCTATGGATACTCTGCCAGGAAGAAGGACTGCTGTACCTATCTGCTGGACTCCTGCTTTGCTGTGCTGAACTGCTGCCTGCTGCTCTGTTGCCTGTGTGAGAAGGACTGGACCTGCATCTCTGATTCCTTGTGCGCTTTAGTACTGGTTACAGTGCACAGAGTCCAAAAAGCCAACAAAAGCTGTTTCACAAAACAGGATGGTGAAGGCAAAACTTATGGGGATAATACTGCAGAGAGGGCCAAGTCCAACAGTCAACTAATGGTAGTAGAAGGTGGAGTCATTGGTGTCTTACTGGTAACATCTGAAAGATCGCACACTAACTCTTCTGAGGAATGCCAGACGTCTAGTTTCACACTGAAGGCAAGACATGTTGGCCTCTTGAAAACATTCTTGACTGTTTGTCATCGCTTACACTTTATTTTCCAGCTTCTCAATTACTTTGGCACTGTTGAGTCAGGGACAAAAGAAGAAAGCTGCAGAATACAACATTGCTCACAGAGGTACTGCATATATCAGGAGCAGTCTGGGGCATCACCTTCCTCTGGCACACTCACACACAGCACAGTTTGAAAGGTTAGCAAGGGTAAAGACCCACTGAGTCGTCCTGGGACACCAGAAAATATTAATGTCAAAGAGATTGGATAGACCACAGCCACCATGAGATGTTGGCCCTATATGGGGCTCTTTATTCATGTCCTTAATTTAATAGGTATAAACAGTGTTCAATTTTCAAACAATTAATGTAAAAATGTTAAGGTAATAAATATCAGTGATTTAGGGGGTCATTAGGATGGCTGGGGGACTTGAGTCCGCCCGCCATCCTAGCGGTAACGGGACCGCCCTCCTGTAAGGCGGCGGTCCCGCACTCCAAATCAGGATGCGACCGCCATGGTGGCGGCCGCATCCCGCTTTTTAACATTGCGGACGGTGCTGCTGGCTGCAGCACCGCCGTGATGTTGAAAAACGCATGTTGTGAATTTCCATGCACAAGGTAGCAGGCACCACTTGGTGCCTGCCACCTTGTGCATGGAAATGTAGGGGGGTACCATGTTTACCCCCCAGTGCAGCGACACCCCCCACAAGGGGGTCCCACAACGGGCCCCACACCCAATTCCCACCAGCCTTTCCATGGCGGCAATGCCGCCATGGAAGGGCACCTGGCCACACACATCCTAATATGGCGGACGTTGCCTGCTAGGCACCGCCACCATATTAGTGGCACTGCTCCGCCCGCCAGACAATTGGCGTGATTGCCACTGGCGGAAAAGCGGCGGACGGGCTTTACGTCATCCTAATATGGCAGTGGGTAAATCTCAATGTGATGTTGGAATAATCGCGATCGTTCCGCCATCGTAATGAGCCCCTTTGTTCCTGTGAGGAATTGGGTTGTTGGTTGAGTGGGGTGTTAACCGGGCTCAAGCAACAGTCACAATCCCTATCAGGGTGAACCCAAAAGTAACAAAATTATCCTGAGCTTAACCCTCTGGTACCTAGGCACAAAAGCAGTCAGGTTTAACATAGAGATAATGTGTAAAGTGTTTATGCAGAACACAAACAGTAATTAAGTGAAAACACAACACAAGAAAAATGACACACCAATTTCGAAAAATAGAGTACATTTTAATAAATTATTTTACACAAAAAAAGATAAAAATCCAGCCAGCAGAACCGAAGTTATGAATTTTTAAGCTAAAACCTAAGCACCTAAAATATCGAAACTGGGGAAATCTAGTCCGGCTGACCGCGATGGAGCACAAGTCGGATAAATGAATGGATTGGGCTCGGTTGGTGCTTACCTTTGGAATTTGAAGAAATTGCAACAAAAAGTGCCTGAGAAGGTAGTGGTCAGGGGGTCAAGGCTTAAGCGGTGTAGGAGGAGGAGGCATCATCATCAGGTAGTCACTGCTCGAACTCGCTGTGAATTGTTCCATGTTCAGACTTAGTCTCAACTCAAATGAAAATCAGCTTTATTCGGCTTAAAAACAAACCATAAAAGCACACACAGTTTAAAAATATCATACACAATACAGGTTTCACACTTAAAAGGAATACAGTTCATCGTTATATATACAAGAGTTAAAATTTAACACAATCTTTAAAAGAAATATTTAGATACAGTCTATATTTCTTTCTAACAGATAATGCACATCTTTTAAAGTTCATTGTCGTCTGAAAATACCCGTGGTGTACTCAGATGCTGCAAGAACACCAATCAATCAATCAGGAAATTTGTAGAGTGCACTACTCACCCGTGAAGGTCTCAAGGCGCTGGGGGGGGGTGCTGCTACTGCTCGAACAGCCAGGTCTTGAGTAGCCTCCTGAAGGTTAGTAGGTCTTGGGTCTGCCGTAGGAGGATGTGAAGGGTGTTCCAGGTCTTGGCGGCATGGTAGGAGAACGATCTGCCGCCGGAGGTCGCTCTTCGGATGTTGGGGATGGTAGCGAGGGCGCGGCCGGCGGAGCGGAGCTAGCGGTTCGGGGTGTAGAAGGTGAGTCGTCTGTTGAGGTATGCTGGTCCGGTGTCGTGGAGTGCCTTGTGTGCATGGGTGAGGAGCTTGAAGGTGATCCTCTTGTTGACGGGCAGCTAGTGTAGGTCTCTCAGGTGGGGAGTGATGTGGCTGTGTCGAGGGATGTCGAGGATCAGGTGGGCAGAGGTGTTCTGTATGCGTTGCAGTTGTTTCAGCAGTTTGGCTGGGACTCCCGCATCGAGGGTGTTTCCGTAGTCCAGCCTGCTGCTGATGAGGGCCTGGGTGACCGTTTTTCTTGTGTCGGTGGGGATCCACCTGTAGATCATGTGGAGCATGCGGAGGGTGTTGAAGCAGGAGGATGAGATGGCGTTGACTTGCTTGGTCATGGAGAGCGTTGAGTCGAGGACGAACCCCAGGTTGCGTGCGTGGTCGGTGAGCATTGGTGCTGCTCCCAGGGTGGTCGGCCACCAGGAGTCGTCCCAGGCTGACGGGTTGGAGCCAAGGATGAGGACATCCGTCTTGTCTCAGTTCAGCTTCAGAAGGCTGTTCTTCATCCATTCGGCGACAGCTTTCATTCCTTCATGGAGGTTGGTTTTGGCGGTGAGGGGGTACTTGGTGAGGGATAGGATCAGCTGTGTGTTGACGGCATAAGAGATGATGTTGAGGTCGTGCAGTCTGGCGACGCGGGCGAGCGGGGCCATGTAGATGTTGAACAATGTCGGGCTGAGGGATGATACTTGGCGTACGCCGCAGATGATCTCGGAGGCTTCGGAACAGAAAGAGGGGAGGCGGACGCTCTGGGTTCTGCCGGAGAAGAAGGAGGTGGTCCATTCCAGAGCCTTGTCTCGGATCCCTGTGTTGTGGAGGCAAGTGCGTAGGGTGCGGTGGCAGACCGTGTCAAAGGTGGCTGATAGGTCCAGGAGGATGAGGGCCGCGGTTTCACCATTGTCCAGCAGGGCCCTGATGTCATCGCTGGGGGTGATGAGGGCAGTTTTGGCGCTGTGGTTGCTGCGGAACCCGGACTGGGACGGGTCCAGGATGTTGTTCTCCTCGAGGTAGCGGGTCAGCTGCTTGTTGACAGTTTTCTCGATGACCTTCGCTGGGAACGGGAGCAGGGAGATGGGCCGGAAGTTCTTAAGGTCCCTCGGATCTGCCTTGGGTTTCTTGAGCAAGGCGTTGATCTCGGTGTGCTTCCAGCTCTCCGGGAAGGTCGCGGTCTCGAAGGAGATGTTGATGGCCTTGCGGAGATGGGGTGCGATCGTAGCGCTGGCTTTGTTGAAGATGTGGTGTGGGCACGGGTCTGATGGGGAGCCGGAGTGGATGGTATTCATGATTTTGATGGTGTCATTGATGATAGTTCAGGTGAGCAGGGGGTCGTTGTGGGTGGTGGTCGTGGGGTCTGAGGTGTCGTTGGCTGTCATGGTGGTCTGGTTGTCAAAGCTGTCGTGGATGTCTGTGATCTTGCGGTGGGAGAATGTGGCCAGGGAGCTGCACAGGTCTTGCGATGGTGGGATGTCATTGGTGTTGGAGCTGGGGTTGGAGAGTTCCTTCACAATGTTGCAACATGGCAATTGCTGTTGTGTGCGTTGTTGTCGAGGCAGTCCTTGAAGGAGGTCCTTTTGGTGGAACTGATGAGGTGATGGTGTTGGCGCATGGCGTTCTTGTGGGCTGTGTGGTTCTCCGGTGTCTGTTCGCAGTGCCATTTCTTCTCTAGTCTTCGACAGGCTTGTTTGGAGGTCTGGAGGTCCACGGAGAACCAGCTGGCATTCTTGTTGGTGTGTCTGTTGGAGGGTTTCTTGATCGGGGTGAGGGTGTTGGTGCAGTCATTGATTCAACTCCTGAGGTTGCTGGTGGCGGCGTCGGGTCGGTAGGGTCAGCGGGTGGGTCTTATACTGTCTAATAATTACGTCCTGAAAAACAGGTATTAAAAATCATTTTTGCACAGGCCTTTACTCTGAACAAAAAGCATAAAATGGACCGTGCTCTTTTTATGAAACATTACCACAAGGACATTTTGGTAATTCTACGAACCGAGGGGCATATGTACAAGGAGTTAACGCCACGTTAGCTGCACTTTTCCAACGGTTTTGTGGCGAGATTTTTATCGCCTTATGTACAAGATGCCGCTAACCTCTGTTAGCAGCAGGTTTCCGGCGAAAACATCCATTATAAAGATCGCCACTCTATTAGCGATAATGACATGCAAGGGAGGCGTTCCTGTGCAAAAACGGCCACTAAATCCACTTAGCCATACTTACAAGGGGATTCCTTAAGTTTGGAGGACCAAAAAAACTGCCTCTAACTGCAGTTAGAGGCAGTTTTTTAAGACCAGAAAATAGCTGGTCTTTGAAAAGGGAGATAACCCTTGGGGCCTCATTTCAGCAGGTTTTGTTGCTGGACCGTGCTGCAAGCAATGTTGCTGCACTGCCCTGCGACAAAATTACAGGGCAGGACTGCGCACCATCAATAAGATAGTGTGCCTTCCTGGGCCTCACTCATGAAAAGTGTTGCAGCGCAGCAACAAGACAGCATTTTTCACTACCCCCTTCTTACGAAACCACGGATGCGCTGTATTTACTGGACAGCACTCCATGACGCAAGTAATGACAGATACGTCTGGAATCCTGACGTATCTGTCAGCCATTGTTGCAGTCGTGTCACAACCATGGCGCAACTCCAGCAATGTATGGGGCCAGCCTATCCCTATGGCACTGCGTCACCCTTATGCCTGCCATCATGCAGGCATAAGGTACTGACGCAGTGCCGTTCTTGAGGGGGTGTCCGGGTGTCGGCGCAGTTGGAAATCCATTGGTGGCGATTGCGCGCTGCGGTGTCATCGTCTGTAAGCGTTGGCGGAGTGGTGGTGCGGAGGGAGTTGATGAGACGTACTTCGGTGGCCTTGATCTGGCTGCGAGGGGGGCGATGATGGTGGTTGTGTAAGGTGGGCATGGTGAAGACGTGATGTATACAATGATGGTCGGTCCAGGAGAGTCCGGTGGTGTGGCTGTAGTTGAAGGTCCCGATGGCAGAGGAGACGTGCTCAACCATGTGTCCTGGTATGTGGCTTGCTGCAGGGACTAGCTGCTTGAGTCTGATGTTGGGGAGCTACCTCAGGAGGGGCTAGTGTTCTGGTCACTGGGGGTTGTCCAGGCGGAACTTGAGTTCGCCGAGTAGAATGTCATCGGTGGATGGGAGAGCATGGTGTGCAATGATTTCTACAATGGTATCGGAGAACGGGTGACCATGGCCCAGGGGGCCTGTGGATGAGGGTGTCGCAGAGGATGGGGTTGGGGTTGGTCCGGATCTGGAAGTTGAGGTGTTCCATGGTCACCGTTGGGTCATTAGAGTGCGTGGTCAGTCGGAGTGTGCTTCTGTAGGGGATGGCAATGCCTCCTCCTGGACGGTCGGGATGGTCCTTGCGGGTGATTTACTAGCTGTTAGTGATGGCGATTACGATTTCCAGTCCAGAGCAGATGTTGGTCCTGGCAGGCGATGCAGCATCCAGGGTTGATGGCGAGGAAGGTTCTGGCGCTGTAGGGGTGGAGTGTCCGAGAGGAAAGGTCCTTGGTGCTGAGGGCGGTCCAGAGGCAGACGGGCTTGCCTTTGGAACGGGAGACATCAATTACAATGCAGGCATTACATCGTAATGCCTTTAGAACGCAAATCCAACAATCCAGGTGCCTTTACATTGCATTACATTACAACGTATTGTGAGGTCAGTAATGGGGTATTTAAAGTTTTTAGGGTGGGTATGGGTTTCAGGGGTTGGAGATGAAATGTGGGGTGCTTTATTGAGTAAAATTTGGGGGGTGTTTTGTGGTCAATCATGGAAATTGGGGTGTTCATTTCGATCAAATATAATTTTTGGGGTGTGTTTTGGGGGCTCAAAGATGAAGTTTGGGTTCAGGGTTTGCTTTGGGGTGCAAGGGTTAGTTTTAGGGTTGCACTCACTGAAGTGGGAATAGCAATGTTTGCATCTCCGCAATCCAACACCTTCCTTACTGTTGCAATATGCCTAGTATTAGTATGCATTGTAATGGAATGCGATATAATGGTATGCATCGTAACTCTATATATACCTTTGGCACACCAGTGGTACGCCCGCTGCGCATGGCCACACAGCAGCCGCCATTGAGAAGTGCTGCGAGGTGGACTGGACAGCTCGGAGGTGGGAAATACCGGAAAGAACACTGGATGGGTGTGGACGCGGGTGTGTGTGTGTGAGCGGGTGTTGTAAATACTTAAATGAGAGAAATCTACCTCGAGGCCGGGTCCCGTGTCTTCGTTGCTCCTGTTCTCCTGAGTCTGCTTCCAGGAACAGGAAGTAGGCAGCCAGGCTCCCTCCCCTAAGTCAATTACAACGCTGCAATGCGGCATTGGGATTGGTAATTGGCACCGGGACGAGGCGTTCAGCCAGGGGCTGGAGGTGTGGGCATGTTCTCCATGCAGGCTGTAATGCAGCCTGCATTGCGAACAGGACAGTGCGCATGACTGCTTTGTGCAGCCTAAGCGGGCTGACCAAACAGTCACTGCACACTTGAGTGGGCATGCCACTCCACCCCTGCCATGCTCCATGAGTGGAGCAGCCCTACCCACCCTCCCGCCTCAAAGGAAACATGGCACAATAACATCAGGAAGTTATCATCATGTGATGATTGTTCCTCTTCTTGCACTGCTTGGAAGCAGTGGCGCAACGCTCTTCCGCCATAGCGAATGAGCCAACACTGGGGGTGCGCCATCTACAGGTGCTAGGCCTGGGCGACTTGACCCCCGGGCCTCCTCCACTACGTGTCCCACCTTGCACTTACCTGGACATTGACACCGTGGTGCAATCAGCTAAACTCTCTCCAAATCTGTGACTCAGCTAGCAGAAGCCTCAGCCAGGTGGGATTTTACAAGCGTGGGTACAGCAGTCGCTGCTAAGTCTGCTGGTGAACCTCCCGATACAGTCAATGCAGCAGGGCCCCCATAGATGTGAACTTGCAGTGCTCCTGCAACACAAGCTCCAAGGGGAGCAGGGCGGTCTTCTCACACAGGTCAGCAACGTGTCTCCATGCGACCGGCCAGACTTCACCACCAGGAACGGGCGATTGCCACACCTCAATGTCTACTGCCACGGCTCATCGACTCCACAGCTCCTACGCATCCCACTCCAGGATCCAGACGCAGGTCCAGCAAGGCATCCAGGCTCCAGGCGCTGGTCCAGCGATGCATCCAGGCTCCAGACGCAGGTCCAGCGAGGCATCCAGTCTCCAGATGCAGGTCCAGTGAAACATTCAGGCTCCAGACCCAGGTCCAGCGATGCATCCGGGCTCCAGGCGCAGGTCCAGCGAGGCATCCAGGCTCCAGATGCAGCAGGTCCAGTGAGGCATTCAGGCTCCACTCACAGGTCCAGCAACACATCCAGGCTCCAGACGCAGGTCCAGCGATGCATCCAGGCTCCAGACGCAGGTCCAGAGATGCATCCAGGCTCCAGACGCAGGTGTGGTGAGGCATCCAGGCTCCAGATGCAGGTCCAGTGAGGCATCCAGGCTCCAGGCGCAGGTCCTGCGAGGCATCCAGGCTCTCATCCTGGTCATACTGGATGTTGGAATCTTGAGGGGGTTGTTGATGTGTGCTGCACTTGGCCCTGGCTGCTCCATTCTGCATTTCATTTTTTTGCCCCCTATTTTCTATTGGAAGTTGACTGAAAGGTTATTTTTCCAATAGAGACAAAAAAACTCATGTTGGGCTGACTAACGTGCGTTTTTTTGCCGCTACGGGGCTTTCGTTGGTTTTCACCCTCTAACGCTGGAATTCCTATTGCCATCGCACTAATGTTAGCGGCAAGTTTCACTGCTGATACCTGAAGCTATCGCCATGTAGCAACGTCTTGTATATACGTCGTTAACAAGGCAATAGTTTTCAGCGGTACACAGCGGTAAGAAATGTGCCACTAACTAGTGTTAGCTGTAGTGTTCGCCAGTCCTTGTACATATGCCCCCAAGAGTATTGTATGGGTAACACGACTAACAAATGTGTCATATTAGTTCAAAGACATGTTAGAAAGAATCTGGTGTAATTTTAAATAGTGTGAATTGACTTCCATTCTTTGTCTTGCCAAATTTAATCAAACAAGCCACTTAATTTATAAAAAAAATAACAATTAACAGGAGTACAGCCCGTTAACCCAGGTGAGACCGGGCGTAGTATGCAACAAATAACAATGTCTCAACTGGAGAGTATTAAGAGAAGACAATTTACAAGCGGTGAAATCAATCACATTTTGGGAGGGGAACAAAGGAGGGGAGACCACAGCGTAGGGGTGAGGTAAAGAGAGTCAATTTTTATAATTCTGTAAGTAGTTGAGAAGCACTACAGTACATATATTTATACAATGACCATAACACACAAGGTGGGCACTGAGCGTGCTAGTGAGAAGTGGACGGCGCAGTGACACAACGGTGCAAAAAACAGCGTGAACGTCGAGATAGGATAAGATTTAAAGTGGTCAAAAAACAATGCAAGTATATATACAAAATGTCTGTACAAAATTATTCAGGTAATTGAATTGACCACAAGAGCGCTTGAGTTCTAGGCTGTGTAGTCGACGGCGTTTCAACCTGGATGATTTCAGGTCATCATCAGGACAATAGGTCATTAAATTGAAGGTAGTGCTCTATGGAGAAGAGGGGTAGAAAAAAGGGAGAGGGGGGTGGTCAGAATCAGAGTGGACCCGGGGGAGAAGGACAGCAAGAGTAAATAATTGAGAAAAGAAGTAAAATTACCTAGTAGAAAGCAGTTGGTGGGGCATCATGTGTGGTTCTGGATCTTAATAAGTAGAAGGCGCTGTGTTAATCTGTGGGCGAAGAGGAATGTAAGAGGAAGAAATACAAGAAATGTGAAAATGGGCAGTGGGTAAATGAAGTAGTGGAATAATTACCCGGTAAAAAGTCCTATGGGACGCGTTGGCGGAGGGCCAATAGCGCGTGAATGAATCGGGTGCGTATGTCCAATGGGTCGGGAGCTGGGCGCGTGGGGCGGGAGTAGTAGATTCTGAAAAGACACGAGCAGTTATAGTTAATAATACCGCAGCCATTAGGGGGAAGGACAAACAAGGCAAGCGAGGGCAAGGGGTGGTGGGGACTTACTGTAAGAAGGCGTCCCAGGAGGGAGGAGTGAATCAGTCCGTCAGCTCAACTACTTACAGAATTATAAAAATTGACTCTCTTTACCTCACCCCTACGCTGCGGTCTCACCTCCTTTGTTCCCCTCCCCACATGTGATTGATTTCACCGCTTATAAATTGTCCTCACTTAATTTATTACAGCTTCTTTAATAAGGGCCTTGGATTCATTCCATATGCTTTCAGGGTTTTAAAAGAGCTCTCAATATCCCAAACTGGAAACTTTTTCTTTACATATGTCAGCCACGGAATTGCAGCCATATTATCTAGCGTTAAGCTGTTGGAAATAAACATTTTCAAGAGCCTTGCTCTGTTGCCCAAATCTTCAGCCGGAAAAGGAGAGGGCCGAGTTCGATTTTATCTTCCTGAAAGCTCCAGCCCAACATCCAAATGACACATTATATTTGAGGTGGATTGAGGGACCGCAAGCATTCTGCACAGGAATTTGTTTTTCACCCTGTGCAACTGTTCAACAACAATGTAACCCCAATCCCTGCGCCATAGCATCCGATTACCACACATTTAGAAATATAAATGTGCCAAATTTTCATGATAGGTTTATGGCCTCATCTACCCGCAAATCAGAACATAGACTCAATAGATCTCCGCATATAGAGAACCATGGGGCATATTATCAAGAAACAGCGTTAAAATTATCGCCAGACACCAGAACATGGGCTTCTATGGGAATTCTCTGCGGCATATTATCAAGCCCATTATCGCCGCTTTAGCTGCAGTTTTCTGCCGCTAAAGCAGCGATAATTTTAACGCCATGCTTGTTAATATGCCCCCATACTTTTTATCAGTCTGTCCCAATTTATTGCAGAATCGAATAGGATACCGAGGTAAGTAAACTTTCTCTCTTTCATTACTGTAATCTCATTTAATAAAAAGGTCTTGTTTTTCAAGTTCTTTGGAGCACAACTAATTTTATTCATGAATAACCTTAAGCAGGCCAATATGTATATACCATGCTTTGCTTAATGGGTGAAAGTGCAGCTGCATACCGTCCCAACCCTGGATATTATCTCAAAATATCTGTGCATCCTCTTTGCACTCCCCTATATTGGTTAAGCCGTAACCCTATTTGTATTTTTTCTGCCTGCTCTTCCGTTGTCTTTTTTGATTGTGCTGATCAATCATTAGATTTTACCGTGCCTGTTGCAGGCAGAATCCCAAATAACACTGCAAAGTGTAATCACAAAGCCAGCGCCTGCATAGTTAAAGCAGGATGCAATGTTGTCCAATTATTGGGGACACAGGCTGGTATCTTCTGTTTCTCTGCATTTGAATATTTATTATTGGCCCATTCCAGTCACGTTTTACCTTAAATGACAGAGGTCCAAAGCTTGTTCAATGCACGAGAAATGTGTGCGTGCAGCAGTAAAACCCGCGTCCACGCAGAATCCCTCGACTAGTATTTTTTTTTTACATCCATGACTGTCGCTTGCGAGGCAGCAGCTGAGTGAAATATAATTGTGCGTGCACTGTCTAATGTCCATAATCACAGCCATCTCCGCATTCGGCAGCATGAGGTCAACAGTTCAGGGCCTTGTTAGCGAGGTTTTGGCGGAGGGGGAGGGGGGGGGGGCGGAGGGGGGCGCCCTCTGATGAGAAGCATCCATGCTGATCAGCGCTGGGCATGGTTACAGATTGAAAACACTCTTCCGGATTGAGAAATTATGCAAGGAGGGCTGGTTTGTGTGCTTGGAATGGAAAGCAAGTGCTGGCAACGCCAATAGGTCTGGCTTGTGTTTGAAGATTCAACGAAAACATTTAACAAGCATTTACAATGCAATGGTCTCGGCATTGTTAAAGTTAGAGCTATTGGCATTGCTCCTGACATTATTTTTGTTTATGTTTTTGTTTTTAAAACATTTAAAGAAACAGCTTTGGTATTTACAATATCAATAGCTTAATCACTCTCAAATGCGAGACCTATTGCATTTGCACCCACACACAGAGCCACACACACAAAGCCACCCACACACACAGAGCCACCCACACACACAGAGCCACTCACATAGAGCAACCCACCCACAAATAGAGCCACCCACAGAGCCACCTACACACACACACACAGTTACCCACACACTGACTCTCTTAAAGCCCTGCAGCATAGCAGCTGTCAATAAAGCTAAAAATGTTACAGCTATTTTTTTTATTAGAAAACTTTTATTGTATCCGCCACCCCTGCACCTCCACCAGCTCAGCCAAATCCCTGATAGCTTCGCTGCCTCACGCAGATGAATGTTTGGATGATGTGTGCCAGCAGGTGTCAGAGGGTCAATGGAGGACAAGGAAGGGGCCTAAAGGGATGCTAAAAACATCGACCACCGCATGATAATGAAGGGCTAAAGCCACTTTAACCCCTTGCATGCCCGCCCCTTTCCCCGCCCAGTGCCGCGCTTTGTATTAGCGGGCGGAGTTCATGACGAGCTGGACTCGTCATGGGCACAGCGCCACCGCAGCCCATGACGAGTCCAGCTCGTCATGGGCACTGAAGGGGTTAAACTAGCAAAGCATACAGAAACGAAGAGGCAGGGACAAATACAAGGCTGGAGCAAGATGAGATGGGAACTGCTGTTGGCATGACCTTAATGCATACAGCTCTGTGCGCCCCTCAGAAAACTAGTGCCCTGGGCCTGGAGCCCGTTCGCCCATGCTAAAGGCCGGCTCTGAGGAGAGGCCTAATGAAGCTAGTTACTAGGACCCCCCCCCCCAACACCCCATGAGCTGGTAACCAGCTCACCTGCCCAGAGTACATTCCGAAATCATCATAGTTATTACAAAATGTGCTTTTACCATCTTTTAAATGAGAAAGATGGCAATACGTTTCAGGCAAATCATTGTTTTTTTTTTAAGTGTTACTTTATTTACTTCAAATATTGGGTTTTTTATTAACTAAAATGTATTTGTTATAATCCGTAGTATTAATACAAAAGGGTTTATACGTAAGGCTTCCGGGTTTACTGACTTTTACAGATAAATTCAGACAGGAAACAATGTGTTTCCTGTCTGTATTTATTTTTTAAAAACGGGAAAATACTGAAACTGGTGCTTCTTTTGAGAGACTCTCCATGCTGTCTGTCATGAATTCCAGATAACAGCTGAGCAATTGGACAGCGTGGAGAGGTGAAAAACAGGATGAGATTTCCTTAAATACAGGAATATGTTAACACATATTTGTACTATAAAGTAATATGTAGCTGTGAGGGTAGTCTTTTGTTAAAAGTGGCTGCTTAATTTGCTAAAACATGACTGGCATTCACAGGGCACAAGTCCTAAAAAGAGAATTGGGGGGACGCTGACGTCACAACAGGAAGTGACGTCACGAAAGGTGGCTTGCACCATCAGACGTATTGCCTCCCCTCGCTCACCCCTTAGATGCGATTGCATCAGAGAAGCCAGCGCGTGAGCAGCATTCTCAATGAGCTCCGATCTCGCCCCAGAAAGGCCAAAGAGTAAAAGTGTGGCTCCATTTGCTCCAGTTATCGAGTTCCCGGTAAAATAAGTGGGGGGACGCCGTCCACCCGCGTGGCACCCCGACTCGAGCCCTGGGCATTCATATATGTGTGCACGTCCAAGAGTTAAATATACAGCTCCATTTCTTTTTAAAACACAAAATAAATATGGATGAATACCAATGATTTGGCCCCAAAAAAATATAGATAAATACAGACCGAAGTGTTAAAAAAAAAAATACCATAAAACCGGGATCCCTAGTTATTAGCAAAATATGTTTTGCACGTATTTATAAATGGTTCCACAACCCTTTTCCCTTGCTTTTGCCCTGGTGTAAAGCTCTGTCAATAACCAGGAGAGGAGTGAAATGTGTTTTCCCCCATTTTGTATCACACGCGGGAAAAGAAATGGTTTTCAGAAGTGTAGGTTTCTAGAAACGAACCCTGAGGGATCATGACCCTTCCTTTTAGAGGGGCCCTAGTGTATTAAGCAAGCTAAATGAATCAGACAAGCGTTATATCTTTATTTAAAGATGGTTCTAGTGGAGTCTGGGAAATAGATGCTATGCTCAATGCTACTTCTTAGTTTCTGAAAAAATGTATGATCCTATGTGCTTTTTGTAATGCCCCAGTCAAATTAGTCACCGGAAAGCAATATTATTAGGAAATAAAGTTAAGGATTTAATCAAATATTAATGGTCAAATCAAGATACCCGTGGTCTGACAGTTAGATGACTTCAGATCCCATAATGCCCTTGGGTCTGGTCAGAAGGTGCTTGTGAACAAGTAACAGGGTATTTATCAGGTCACGTAGTAAACCATTGTAAACACGTTTAGTTTTCTCAATCAGGATACCCTGCCCCACTTGTTCAAATCAGAAGTCCTATCTACATCTAGAAATGATATGTTACTACAATTCTAAGTACCCTGCTTCAGCAATACTAAAAGGACATTTCTGTGCAAAATATGCTGGTGCAGTTGCCAGGTAAGGGGATGTTAATGTATATTATTCGCAACTTAAAAATGTTTTTAAAAAATTGTTTTACATGTTCTTACTTCCAAATACCCCATAAACTTTTATTTTACTTCAAAATTATTTCTAGAGCTATCATACACCCAAGGAGTTATTGCTGCTGATACTGATGGGCGGCTATTACTACTCTATAATCCTAAATACAGGGGTGCTTATTTCCAAGCCCATTGTGCGTCACTTTCAACTTGGGAAAAAGTGACATACCTGTGGTGCAAGGGGCTTGTAAATAAGACCCAGGGTTTTATCAAAAGCGCAAGTTTAAAAGGCATGCATGTAATATACCAATCACATGTGCTTTATAAAGCTTTTGCCAAGTGTTACAGCACATTCATTTCACGTGCAGGTTTTGTAAAGCACTGTATACTAACTTGCGGTAGCCTTGGAGCACTTATGGTGTGGCCATATTCACAGGATGGCGAGCTCGGGGTAATCCTTTCTGAGTGATTGATGTCACTCGACCTGCGGCGTTGCCCTGTATGACAGGCCGCCACCGCCTGCCTGCTCTGTATCAGTGCTGGGCCACGTGCCAGACTAGAACAGCGCTTCCTTATCTGTGACCAATGGACGTGCCTCGTGTTTTAACACAATCATAAAACAGGAGCAGGATTGCTGACCCCCTGGGGCCTCATAAGTCCCAGTGCCAGGAGGACGCATGTGATAAATGACTCCTGAAACAACCCACCCCTCAGAGTGGAAATGACCAGCCCATGTGCCGGGGGCCTCGCGCCTGTACTGTGAAAGATGACAACATCCTCCGCTGTCCTGTGTGTAAGGCAGGGAGAAAGCAGGTCACTGCCTAGGGCAGGCAGCAGACGACTGAGACAAGCAGCAAATATTGGTTAGATGGGTCAAAAGTCCACCACGAAAAGAGGGAAATGAAAAGGAGGTGGAGCAGCAGAATAACACAGAACGGCGTTGCTGATTGGTCAGGGGTTAAGTGACTCGGGATGTTAAAATCATGCATTCCACGGACGGGAGGAAAGGAGAGGTTGCAAGTGACTTCCTCCTGACGTTCCAAGCCCACGTTTTCATAAAAGGAAACAATTACAACCATTTACCTCCACAAATAGATGTAGGACACCACACCGAGGAGCAATGGAGATGACGCCATAAACACCGCCGCCTTTCTCCGAGGTCAAGCAGAAATGCCTTGGAGAAAGGCAGCGGCGTTTTCGGATTCGGGGGCGTGTTTTCGGATTCGTGGGCGTGTTAAACACGCCCAGAGAAAGAATCGCAAAAAACACGCCCCCGAACCTGAAAAGGACGGGGCCTGTTCGGAGAGACAAACCTCTTCTCCAATGGCTGGCCAGTATTCAAGAGGCCAGCCAATGGAGAAGAGGAGAGAAGAGGGGCGCGTTCAAGCCCCTCTTCTCCAAGTCATTCAATCTTGCGAGCGAGACTGCGCAAGCGCAGCCTTCGCTAGCCGAGACCTAAAAAGCTTGCAACAGTAAAAAAAAAACAAAGTTCTCTCTATGAGATCAACAATTTAATATGTAAGGATTCAGTGGAACTGTGAGATGTGAATGTATGAGATGAGAGAGAAATATTCCTCTGGGCGGAGCCAAAGCCCCCCCTCTGTGTATACTTTTAAATATTATTAACAATAGATTTGCAGAGACAATTCATGCCAACATATTAGTAGTGAAAAGGGAGAGATTTTGAAAAAAAACACAGGGGAATGTATTTTCCCCATTGACTTCTATTGAAGCAGAGACAATTTCAGGCGGGAGACAGCTAGAATAAAGAAGCCATTCACCACTGCAAAAATGGCGAGTCTCCCGCCTGAATCGGTGCTTTGGGCATATATGCAGAGAGCATTACTGTCAAGCCAGACCAAAAAGAAGATCTGGTACAATCTAACTGACAAGGGAGAAATTAAAAATGTGTGGAATGATTGTTTTTTTATTGTTTCTCTCTCTCGGGCTTCCCTCATACCCTTTCTTTTCAATGGACTTTATTAAGAGCAGACAAAAGTATAACCATATTACCACACATTTACTGTGTTCCGCTTATTTCAAGAAATGCAGTATTGCTGCATTCCTGAAAGTCAGAAAGGTTGCATTGTGCAACTTGGGAAGTTAACAGCAATTAGTTTACTCCCTCCTCCACACACAAGGCTCGCTGTGAGCGGCCTCTTCATTTTGTTTTGATTTCAAGGCAAATGTTTTTGATGTGAAAAAATGGGGCACATGGCAAATTTTAAGGACTGTCTGAGTAAGTAAGTAAGTAAGTAAGTAATATGTTTATTGTGCAGTTAATTAAAACCATTACAAAAGTTGGCCATCTCTTACAAACAATAAAACATTGATTTAAAAGGCGGATAGCCACAGTTAAAAACACGCATTAAAATTGCGGAAAAGATCCACTCCCCCGGCCTTAGTGACCCATAGTCCTGTTTCTTCAACTTTGTTTGCAGTGAGCAGTTCATGAGATAGAATTACCCCCCTTATCAGAGTCTTGACTACAAAGTGAGGGCAGGCAAATAGGTGCAAGTTTAAAGTGAATAGTGCCGCATCAACATCCATTGATTTGTGCAAAAATATCCTATGGTTAGCCTATTGATGCTTTTCCTTGAGGCTTACATGTGCAAAAATGCTTAAAATGATGTGCTTAAAATGCTGTCACGGTTGTTGCGCAAAGGGTTAACAGGATGTCTCCAACTCAGTTCCAGTGCAACTTCTTTGATGATCCAGCGGTATCTGTTTTAATCGAAGATCAGCTGCAGTTAAAATTTTTACCAGGCAGCAGCTTAGTCGAATGTCTTCGCCAGAGAAGCTTGCAAGCACCGCTTGTCTGCACGTCCGTATTTGGTTTTTGTTAAAGATAGGTCTGAGTAGTAACCGGCGCTCCTGCATCAGCTCACGGCAAATGGTTATGATATGGACTATGCCCTCCTCTTCTTCCCCGCAAAGACGGCACATTGCTGGCTTCGGAGGGTGCAACCAAGGGGGCAGATGGTGTGCAGATGGTAACAGACCTAACCGGAATTTCAAAAACTTCTCTTTGGTGGTTTTGGAGAAGTTAGAGAGGAGGTAGGCTTGAGGAGTCGCTTTACTGTTGGATTGTATAGTGAGCCAGCCATGTGAGCGTTCTGTCAAGGCCGCTTTGTCTTGTAAGATAGATTCTTTTTTGACAATGTTATTTATAATTTTTTTGAAGCTTGCCATGGTTCCCGACGTTGCCCAGAGTTGCCGTAACCCCAACTGGTCCAATGCAGTGTCCAAAAAGTGTCTAGCTGGGCAGGTTTCTGAAGATTCTACTTCTCTCCACAAGTAGGAGTTTAACGTTTCTGGCTGCCCTTTTTTGATCTTAAACCAGGTTTTAACAAAAGCTCCTTTTCGGGCCAGCTCTTGTCTTTGTATCCCAAATTCAAGCCTCATTTGTGCCGGAGATGTATATCCAGGCAGCCCGTATATTATTCTCAGTGCTCTTGCGATGGTGCCGTTCAATGTTTCCGCATCCCTCCCTCTCATGGCTTCACTTCCGTAGGTGATTGATGGAATGAGTTTAGCCTGTATCACCTTGGTCAGAGGGAGAAAGCTTGGTACAGCGGTCATTTTTTCAGGTTTCTTAATGCTACCGCCGTTGTTAATCCCCTCTTTTTTATTGCCTCGCATTGTGCTTTGTAATTGCCTTTGCTGTCGATCATGACCCACAGATATTTGTAGTGTTGTACGACTTCAAGCTTGACTTTTGCCAGGTGCCAGTTGTATTTTATTTTTAGTTTCCGGTGATTTATACACATGACTTTTCTTTTATCTTGATTAATGCTTAGTTTGTTGGTCTCTGAGTATTGAGATGTAATGTCCAGCAGGCGTTGTAATCCTATGGGTGTCCGACTGATGAGTACTAAGTCGTCTGAATATAGGAGGTTGGATAGCTGACGGCCTCCTAGCTTCAGGGCATGCAAATTGCTTCCATTAAGTTGGACTGAAAGCTCGGCCATAAATAGATTAAAAAGTGTCAGGGCAAGTACACACCCTTGTTTTAAACCTGAAGTTGTGTTAATCTTTTTAATTAGATGGTCTCCTGCCCCCAACTTTACTTGTACCCAGGTGTTACTATGCAGAAGGATTAGTTGTTTTAGGAGCAATGATGGGATACCTAACGTTTTTAGTTTTTGCCACAGAATATTTCTGTTTATATGTTCAAACGCTGAACTGTAATCAATGAAGCAGAGGTACAGGGGCTGTTTAATTACAAGTGCAGCGTCTATCATTAATGAGAGGGCGGAAAGATGTTAGTGGCAGTGCCCATGTCTCTGCAGAAACCGGTTTGATTGTAGGGTATTGCTTTAATTTCTGTGGCCCATGTTGTTCATTCTTGAAGGAGTATCCCGGCATAATATTTGGCTTCATTGTCCAAAAGAGCTACCAACCGATAGCTCTTTGGATCACACCTGTTGCCCTTTTTATAGATGGGAGAGATTATTGAGCCCCTCCACGATGATGGTACTGTTGATGTCTGCAGGATTCTGTCAAAGATCGGTTTTAGAACTGTAGCCCAAAATTCAGGGTCTTGTTTGAATAGTATGGGCGGAATCCCGTTTGGGCCTGGAGCTCCCTTCCGTCTGCCTTTCGAGATTCTTTTGCGAAATTGGGTGTTTGTGATTGTGAAGTTCTGTCCATGTACTGCATTAGAGTTTGGCTGAAATGGTTGAATTTCCATTCAAGGCGCAGGGTTATTTAAGCCAATTTGGGGAGTCAGTTCTTTGTTAAAGTGTGGTTCGAGGTAAGTTATCCATGCTTCTTCTGTGACGTTGAAGCTGATGCACTGACCTTGCGGGTTACATAGGGCATTGATCTTCTTCCAAAATTGTGAGCTATTGTTGTTTTTTATGTCATACAGGAGTCTGGCCCAACGAGATTCTTCGGCTTCCTTTTTGTTTTGCCAAATAAGTTTTTTACGGGTAGCTTTTAACTGCCTCAGTTCTTGTAATGCCGAGGGGTCTTTCTTCAACCTCCGTAGTGTAAAGTTTGTCCGTGCTTTTAGCTGTTTTAATTTGGCGTTATTCCATAGGTTGAAGCCTGGCCGTAGGTTTTGATGGCACATTATTCTCCTGTTTCGAGAGTGTCCCTTTATATCTCCATGGCTGTTTCGTAGGGCTTTTGTAAATGCCTCCCAGCCTCCGATTATGTCGGGGTTGGCTGCTTCCCCTTCTTCCCAGAGTTGTTTCGCAAAAGAGAGGAGGCCTTCGGGATCATTGGTGCTGCATTTTACTCTTCTCTCGTTGTTGGTATATTCTGAGCAGAGTGTATGTTGATGGCTCTTCTACCGTGATTTCCTGGGGTAAGTGATCGCTGAAATCTACGCTCCCAATGTGATAGTTTTTTGCTTTTGTGAACATACAGCAAGAGCAGAATGTATAGTCAATTGTGGACCTTGTTACTGTGTTGTTAAATGTTGCTGTTTGTGGGCGATCTCCAGGAAATCTGGCGTTTAATGCACGTGAGCCCAGTTGCTCTAAGAGCGACAATAGATTTTTCGAGATGTTTGTGAGTCTTCCGTCTGTGTTAATGTCTTGAGACATTTCCTCCCAAGCAAATGGATCCTCCTCTGAGTAGATGTCATCAGCTCTTTTCCTGAGCATGTTTAGGTTGAAGTCCCCTGGCATTATCCAGTTATTTGTTTTCTCTTCTGTTATTATTTTCACCAGTTCCTCCTTTAGTTGTTGACTCCCTTTGTTTTTATCACGTGGGTGCAGGACTGTCTGAGGTGGAAAGTAGTTTGCAATAACTGCGGAAAAACGGTCAGTTTGCAAAATGTTGTAGATCGGGACGTGAAGTGAAATGGTAGGAAATGTTGAGTGTGAGGAGAATGAGTCATATGGGGGGTGCTACTATTCTAGAGATAATAGAAAGATCAGGACAGGGTCCATTTGACGGGTGAACCCGTCAAAATATTATTTGATTTGGGTGCCAAGGTGATGTTAATCCCAAGATTTTTTTGAAGCAAAATCTGAAGGGCAAGGTGAAAATATTAAAACCGACATAAAACCAAGGGGTCATGGTGGTGAACCAATCGAGTTACTGGGTATTTTTGGAGGAAAATCGAGTTCAAGAGCAGGACCATACCCAGGAACATCTACATTTCCAGCAAAGGAAATTCACTTATAAATTGGATTCACCAGAGGGATCTATATGTGTATCTGGATCTCAACAAGACTCCCTCAATCAGAGTTAAAGAATTTCCTGCTATAGTCATGTCTCTGAAGTAAGTGGAGATTATGTGAGAGAGTTTTGTGAAGTATTTAAAAAAGAACTAGGATGTCTCAAAGACTTCGTACATTTAATCAGACTCAAGCCTAATGCTCAACCCAAAGTGGCTAAAGGCCAAAATAATCCTCTACTGGTAAAGGATAGTATGAGAAGACAGAAGGTTATTTGAAGGTGGAATCATCCATAAAGTAGAAGCCACAGAATGGCCTGTGTTGATGGCTCGTAAAGCCAATGGAAAGGCGATATTATGACTTCACCTCAGGAGCTCAATAAATCAGTAGTGGTGGATCATTATCCCCTTCCAAACATCAATGAGATGTTGTGTTCCTTTAATGGGGCTAATCATTTCATATCCCCAGGTTTGCATAGAAACTATATGCATGACAAGTTTATTGAAAGAGCGTAAGGAGTTTGTGTGGGGCCAACAGTGTGATTGTGAATTTGAAGACGTGAAGTCATACTTTAGACAGTGCATCATGTCTAGGGAGTTTCTACCCTGGAGATTAAATCTTTGTGAAGACGGATGCCAGCTCAAACGGTCTGGGTGCAAATCCCATGTAAAAGTCAAAGGGGCAGATGTGGATACTTATGTTCAGTGCCCTATTAACGTGAACTTTACTTTATTGTAAATAGATTCTACCATTCCCCTTCCATTAGTTTGTACTTTTATCATATTTATTTTATTCTGTTAATGGTTATGCTGTGTGGGCTGAGGGTTGTTCTGAAATTATAGTGGGTTGCTTAGGGATAAGAATCTTGTGGTCAGTCTGATTGGATCAGGGCTGACCATTGGAGGATGTTTGTGAATGGGGTCAATATTATCCTGTACGAAATGAAGACGTTCCTTTCATTTACAAAGTGTTTGGACATTTACTGCAACTTAACATGTCATAGAAATGAGGAATACCAGGTCCTCCCCTTATAAGCACACTACAGGAATGAAGCCAATTGCTGCAATGAATGCTAAACTTGTCCCTTGTGAATTACTCATTCAAGGTAAATAATGCTTCTTTTTAAAGTTGAATTACTTCCATAATGCTTTGGAAGTCACCAGCTGCTCTTTGTTGTTTTCTTAGTGTTTGAGATTTTCCTTTTATTCTGTTGTGTTCACCTCTTTTTCTGTAGCAGCAGTGATGAAACAATATAGGGGACAGCGAGGGCCTGTGCCGTCTACCACTGATCGCAACAAGGCAGGGTGCGGCAAGCACATGTTCTGTCTATCATGCTTCCTTGTTTTCAGCTGTGTGGTTTGTTGCACTTCCTTGTGACAGGGTGGTTGCGGAGCAACACTCGCACAGTGTGACACACTGCGCGATGACGTGACGTGTACGTGCAATGCTCAGCAATGACATAGATGGTAATGAACGTGCTGGCCATCCATTTTGAAATATCTCTGATTAATTATGACCTTAGAAGGGGTTCTCCTCCTTCCGGCTGGCCCTTGCCCACATTTTGCCTCTAACATGGCTGATGGACTTGGGGACAAGGAGCCCATTTCACTGAAACAGAATTAACCATCATCAGTGAGGGTTATTCTGTGAGAAATTGGGGTTTTGTTTGAGGGGAGTGTGAGCCCATCTCAAGCAACAGGCACAATCTTTGTTAGGGTGAACCACAATAAGTGACTAAATCAACCTGTGCTTAAACCTCTGGCAGGTTGGCACAAACGCAGTCAGCCTTAACTTAGAGGCAATGTGTAAAGTATTTATGCAGCACACAAACAGTGATAAAGTGAAAACACAACACAAGAATAATCCCACACCAATTAAAAAAAATACAGTAAAAGTTCATAAGCTATTTGACATAAAAACTACAAAAATCGGATTACCTAGTTGTGCAAGACTGAGTAAAAGTCATAAGATCAGGCCGACTGAGACTTAGTGTATGCTTAATACAGGGTCCAGGTTAGTCCCGCTGAAAAGGTTACTTTTTAAAATCTAGCGCAAGCACTCCAGTTCACTTTCGAGGAGGTGGCGAGGAGCAGGGAGAGTGTTGCGGATGGTCATTGCTGTAGCGTGATGAGCAAGCTGAGCATTGTGGATGGTCATTGCTGTAGCACGAAGATCCTGTTGGGGATCGTGGACAGTTGTTGCTGGAAATTCTTGTTGGCAATCACCAAGGGCTGTTGGTGCTGTAGCGCGAAGCGCAGATGTCACTTTGCTGGTCAATGTAGGTGGTCGCTGTAGCGTGAAGAGTCGGGTTTACTGGAGCATAGCTTTGGCAGTCAGTGGGCGGCAAGATCTTGGTGCAAACAGGCCCGTTCATGGTTGCAAGGAGCCCATAACTTCAGGAATCTTTCCTTTCTTCAAGGAGAAGCTCAACTGCCCTCACTACAGGAGAGACCAGCAGGCCTCAGCTAGTTCCAGTTGCAGGTTTTGGCTTGACTGTTCCCGTGGGGAGTAGGATCAAGACTGATTTGCATGGCTGGGTCCAAACTGGCGTGGGGTGGTGAGCAAAAAAAATATGGATTTCGGTGCAGATCTCTGTACTAGAGGTGAGTGTTTGACATTGTTCAGCATTCCATTCATCAATTGTTCTTTTTGCATTTGTCACCCCAAGTGGAACAGGGAGGACCAGACTTTGGTCCTGTGCTCACCATGCCATTGAATTCAGGCTTTCCTGGCTGATCAGGCGTGTTACCCCAAAACCCATCCTAGGATGCTTGTTTCTGGTCCAGGGAGGGCCGTGCCTGGCAGTTTGGACTGGACTGTTCCCAAAGGGAGCACGAAAATGTCTGATTTGCATATGGCTGAGTCCAAACTCGGGTGGCGTGGTGAGCAAACAAAATGATGGATTTAGGCCCAGGCCTCTGTAGTGAGGGTGAGTGTTTGACATTGTTCAGCATTGTGTCCATCAATTGTTCTTTTTGCATTTCTCACCCCAAGTGGGACGGGGATGCCCAGATGTGGGTCCCCTCACTCACCATGCCACTGGAGTAATGCCATCCTGGCTGATGAGGGGTGACACCCCAAAACCCGTCCTTGGATGCCTGGTTCTGGTCCAGAGAGCACCTGGTCTGGCAGTTCAGGCTGGACTGTTCCCATGTGGAGCAGGGTCAAGACTGATTTGCATGTGGCTGGGTCCGAATTGGGGTGGCGAGGTTAGCAAACAAACTATGGCTTTAGGCTCAGATCTCTGTACTGGGGGGTGAGTGTTTGACATTGTTCAGTATTCGGTTTAACTATTGTTCTTTTTCTATTTGTCACCTCAAGTGGGACGGGGATGCCTAGACGTGGAGTCCTTCAGCTGGAGGAATCCTGTGAGGAATTGGGTTGTTGGTTGAATGGGGGTGACCTCTGTTCAAGCAACAGGCACAATCCCTGTAAAGGTGAACCATAAGAGTCACTAAATTAAACTGTGTTTAACTCTCTGGTAGCTTGGAACAAAAGCAGCCAGGCTCAACCTAGAGGCAATGTGTAAAGTATTTATGCAAACCACAAACAGTAATAAAGTGATAACACAACACAAGACAAATCCTATCTCAGTTTAGAAAAATAGAGAAGACTTTAGTAAATTATTCGACACCAAAACAACAAAAATCCAATCAGCAGAACCAGAGTTATAAGGTAAAAACTAGCACCTAAATAATCAAAGCGACAGCCGCGACATCTAGTCACACAACACAACACCAGGTCAAAGTTGAAAAAAATGGGCAACAGCAATGGAGCGCGGATACAAAGAGTGCATTTGGCCTGGTTGGTGCTTACCTTCGTATTTAGAAGACATTTTGAGGAAAAAATTTCTAAGAAGGTAAAGTTCAGCATGGTAATGATGCAGGTGGTACCCGAGAAGGGAGAATTACTGTGCCGGGAGCTGCTGGATGAAGTCGCTGCAAAGATTTCTTTGTTCGGTCTTAGTCATATTTTGGAAAAGTGGATAATCTCCAGTGGGATGAAGTTGGAAGAAGTAGCCAAAGAGAGTTTCAGGCGGCTGGATACCCCTTTGGTAAAGGACTGATGAAATGGATTTGCTGCTGCAGAGATGAACGTAGCGGGACCTGCTCTGAAGTTAGGCCGACTGGTAATGCACCTTGGGTAGATAGATGAGCAGGTTCATCCCAGTCTCCTCTCGGTTATCAGAACAGTTTTTAGCCCCAAAAATCCCAAGTTTGGGATATTGGTTATCTAGGCACCACCAAGGGTCCAGGACTAGAGCGATACCACTGGGGGGGACTAAGACTTACTCAGACTGGGTCCAGGGGCTGGTTCAAGGTGGTTGGAGCCTTTTCCGCCCCTGAGGCTCTGACCAGGAGGCCAGCCAACTAGCCCTTGTTGTCACTCTGGTATCCCTGGGTTCAACAGCCAAAACAGGGCTCAAATAGCAGGTCAGGCCTCTGAGGGTTCAAGGTAGATTCCAAGCTACAAAGCAGTTCTTTCAGGTGCAGCAAAGCAGTCTTGTGAAGTAAACAGCAGGTAAGAGCAGCAGGCAGTCCTCTCCTTCTGCAGATACAGAAAGTGAACTGAAGACTGGGTCTGAAGGTCCTTTTTTATACCTGGAGCCTTCTTTGAAGCAGGAGAAGGTTTTAGAGAATTGCCTTTGAAGTTCTTGAAGTTTTCTCCTCCCCTGGCTTGAAGCTGGCTGCATGTTCATGCAGGGGTGATAAGTCCTTTATGTGAAGGCAGAGCACAGCCTATTCAGTTGCAAGTGGGGCTGTGCCCAGCTCTGCCCCCAAGCTGCAAGTACCAAATAGTTCGGGCATGAAAATTACAACTTTCAAAATGTGGCATTTTCAAAATTGTAACTTTAAAGTCGACTTTTCCATTAAAGACGATTTTTAATTATTTGCTCAGACACCAAACATAAAATGTTTACCTGTTACTAATCAAACGTTAGCACTTATTAAATGTAATAAGGCAACCCTTTGTTATCCTGCACCCTGTTACTATTTTAATTGTGTCTTGTGTATCACGCTCTTACCCTCTCAGCCGATTAGGCGCTGACCGGGGACTGGGGAAAGACGCGGAATCTTTCTCGGAGCCGCCATCTTGGGGGAACCACTGTTTGCGGGCCAGTTGTTTTTTGCCCTGATACTATAAATACAGTGCTAGTGCGCACGCACCTACACTTAGCAATTCCTGAGGCGGAAGCCGGGAATCTTTTTAAAGCATTCGGACACACTTAGCGCTTGCTTTTAAAAACTGCACCATGTTACTATTTTAATTGTGTCTTGTGTATCACGCTCTTACCCTCTCAGCCGATTAGACGCTGACCGGGGACCCGGTGAAAGACGCGGAATCTTTCTCGGAGCCGCCATCTTGGGGGAACCACTGTTTGCGGGCCAGTTGTTTTTTTCCCTGATACTATAAATACAGCGCTAGTGCGCAGGCGCCTACACTTAGCGATTCCTGAGGCGGAAGCCGGGAATGTTTTTAAAGCATTAGGACACACTTAGCGCTTGCTTTTAAAAACTGCCCCCTGTTACTATTTTAATTGTGTCTTGTGTATCACGCTCTTACCCTCTCAGCCGATTAGGCGCTGACCGGGGACTGGGGAAAGACGCGGAATGTGTATCACGCTCTTACCCTCTCAGCCGATTAGGCGCTGACCGGGGACCGGGGAAAGACGCAGAATCTTTCTCGGAGTCGCCATCTTGGGGGAACCACTGTTTGCGAGCCAGTTGTTTTTTGCCCTGATACTATAAATACAGCGCTAGTGCGCACACGCCTACACTTAGCGATTCCTGAGGCAGAAACCGGTAATCCTTTTAAAGCATTCGGACACTCTTAGCGCTTGCTTTTAAAAACCGTACCCTGTTACTATTTTAATTGTGTATCACGCTCTTACCCTCTCAGCCGATTAGGCGCTGAACGAGTACCGGGGAAATATGCGGAATCTTTCTCGGAGCCCCCATCTTGGGGGAACCACTGTTTGCGGGCCAGTTGTTTTTTGCCCTGATACTATAAATGAGAGCACTAGTGTACACGCGCAGCGAACACGCGTAGCGGGCGCACCGCTGGCGCGCTGAACGCAAGCCCGTCTGCGCCCATCTGCGCCCGATCGAGCCCAGAGGCAGGAAACACTGCCCAAATTAGTACCGCCGCCCTGACTACAGCTTGTATAACTTACTCCGGAACGACCTTACGTGATATTGGAATGAGAGGATCAACGAACCACTCTCCCAACATACGTTGCCCTACTAAGTTTCCTATTGCCCTTGAAGGTCCGGTAGTCTGTAGAACCTGTCTCTTCCAGAGCATTCCAGCCACTACATGCCCCCATGACCTATTAAACAAACCTGGCCAAACTTCTAACTGCTTAAAGTACATTCTGTGTAACGTATGACCTCTAGCTAAACACCCGATTGAGATATGGGATATGATTTCCTCCCATTCCCCCGAGCTTTGTTTTATTACTGAAACCTGGCTAACACCACCTACCCATCCTTCGATCAACCTGGCCATCCCAGAGGGTTGCAAATTCATCCATCTAGATAGAGTGGGCAAAACTGGGGGAGGAATTGCTATTGCTTCAAAAACCATCTAAAGGTGCAATGGTTGTCCACCTTAGGCACTGACAGCTTGGAATTGGGGATTTTTAAAATCACCATGTCCCCTAAGGACGCTTGGAATGGAGCATTAATCTATCGACCTCCAGGCCGGAAAACACATTTTGCCTACTATCTGATTGAACTTATTGCCATGCAGGTCCTGGCCTCCAGTAAGTTTATCCTGCTGCGTGACTTTAATTTTCACGGGGAAGACCTTGCCAACCCAGAGGTAAATAAGCTTATCTCTAGTCTTAATCATATTGGTCTCTCCCAAAGGGTTCCTGGCCCTACTCACTGGGCTGGCCATGCCCTGGACCTAATTTTCACCAACATGGAGCACCTTAGCAGCTATTCTCCATATCCCTTAACGTGGACTGACCATTTTATGGTCATGTTTACTTATCAACCGCCGTCCATACTGACTCCTACGGGACATTTGGAACGAAAGAAGAAGGAACTACGTAGGTCTTGGCATAAACTTACGGTCTTGGCATAAACTTACGCTGGAATCCTTTAAGAAGGTGTTTCCCCTCCATACGAGGGAATATGATTCCAGCAACTCTGATGTCTCTAGCTTGCTGGAAAGTTTTAACTCCAAATTAGTGGCAGCACTAGATCTAGCCATCCCTCAAACAAATCAGAGCCCATCCCAGCGGCGGCAATCTGCCCCCTGGTATACAGGCAAGCTGAAAACTGACAAATCCAATTGTAAGACACTAGAGAGACGATGGAGAAGTACTAAAAACCCTTCGGATAGACAAGCTTATAAATTAGATCTAGCTAGCTACCATCAGAATATAAAAACGGCTAGATGAACCTATATTCTGAATCAAATCGATCAGTCCAATAACTCTTCCAAAGCTTTATTCAACATAGTTAAAGATTTTGTGTCACCTCAAGCCTGTAAACAGGCACCAGTTGAGTCTCAGGAACTCTGTGATTCAATAGCTAGCTACTTTCATTAAAAAATCTCATTGATTTATGCGAACTTTCCAACCCCCGAACCTCAGAACTCAGCACCAATTACTGGACCAGATGAGTTGGCAACATCATCCGCTTGCTTTCTTGACCAGTTTGAAATAACTATGCTTGACGAGATTGCTAATTTACTATCGTCTGCAAAATCGGTCTCGCCAGGCGACCTGTGCCCACCTAAAACTATGGCCCTTCTCTCCTCTAGCTGTGCGCCGGAAATTCTAAAAAATGTTAACTGTTCGGTTCAATCAGGCATAATCCCTTCCGTTTGGAAGGAGGCCTATTTACGTCCCATCTTGAAAAAATCTACTGCAGAGCCCCAGGTGCTCAGCAATTACAGACCTATATCTCTGCTACCTTTGCTGGGCAAGCAATTGGAAACCATAATAAATAGGCAAATAAGTTCCTAGCTAGAATCTAATAAGATCTTAGATCCCTCACAGTCTGGTTTTCGCTCTGGTTTTAGCACGGAGACAGCCATTTTGGCAGTCACTGACTCTGTGAGGCAGGTTATGGATGCGGGAGGATCAGTGGTGCTGATCCTCCTAGATCTCTCCACGGCATTCGATACCATCTCCCATTGACTGCTAGTGGAGAGACTACACGCATGTGGCATCCGAGGACTAGCCCCAAAATGGCTCATAAACTTCTTATCAGACAGATGGCAAACCATAATGTTGGGACCATATTTGTCCCAGAAAAGTTGGCTAGACAAGGGTGTGCCTCAGGGCTCATGTTTAAGTCCCACACTCTTTAATGTTTTTATGGCCCCTCTGGCCAAAATTGTTGAACCTTTTGGGTTCGAAATAATCTCTTACGCTGATGACACTCAGCTGATGTTCCCAATCGGTTCGAATCCCGAAGATGAGAAAACACGATTCTCAGCTGATATGCTTGCCATCTCAAATTGGATGACGAAAAATTGCCTCCAGCTAAACCCCAGAAAAACTGAGCTTATGCTCTTGGGTAGAGCTTCCACCATCTGGACAGCTGATTGGTGGCCTGAGCAGTTGGGAGTGGCCCCAAACCCAACTCATTCAGTAAAAAATCTTGGACTAAAACTGGACCAGATCCTTACGATGAAGGATCACATCACAACCACCATTAGTTCCTGATACTACAGTTTACGCCTTCTACGCAAGATACTCCCCTACTTGCCATTGAAACATCGAAGATCCGTGGTCCAGGCGATGGTGATGAGTTGTCTTGACTACGGAAACACACTTTTAGCAGAAGTGGGCAAGACACTGCTAGCCAAGCTCCAAGTGATCCAAAACACTGCGGCAAGGTTGATATTAAACTGCCCTCTTGGCTTCCCTTCACTCCCTTTACTAAGAGAGCTTCACTGGTTGCCAGTGAAAAAACGATCCTTTTTCAAGATCTGCTGCCTTACCTTTAATGCGTTGAATGGTAAGGGTCCTCTCTACTTACAAAAGAATTCACAAAACAGATTTCGGGTTGTAATCTCAGATCCAACTCATTAGCTCTACTAAAGGTCCCCCGTATACGTCTCAACCGTACCGGGGGTAGAGCCTTTTCGTACATTGCCCCTAGGTACTGGAATCAGCTCCCAATGGCCCTACGTAAATGCACTTCCTGCCTGGTTTTTAGGAAACAGTTAAAAACATTTTTGTTCTAACTCTTACCCATTAACTGATACCAACTTCTTTGTCTCTCTTTTCGCTAGGTAAGCGCCAAAGTGCCCCCGGGTGAGTCGTGTGCTATAGAAGTGCAGCTAACATAACATAACATCCTATGGGAGCGGTATGCCTCACGATAGTGAAAAGTTAATTTAGGAGTTTTTCACTACCAGGACATGTAAAACCTAAAAGAACATGTCCAACTTTTTAATTACAATGCACTCTTTCTTATGCATTACCCAGGCCCTATCTTAGGAGTGACATATGCAAAAAAAGAGGAGTTTAAGGCTTGGCAAGAGGGGAAAATTGTCAAGACAATTTTGCAGTTTAAAGCTGCATTCACGCTGCAATTGCAAAAACCTGGGACACGTTTTAAGGGACTACTTAAATGGGTGGCACAATAAGTGCTGAAGGCCAACTAGCAGCTTTTAATTTATAGGACCTGGGCATATGCTATACCACTCTACAAGAGACCTATAATTAAGCTAAATAGGCCAATCAGGTGTGAACCAATTTTACCATGCTTGGAGGAGAGAGCACAGCCATTTTAGCACTGGTTAGCAGTGGTAAAGTGCACAGAGTCCTGGAGCCAATATAAATCAATCTCACCAAAATGTGTAGGGTAAAGGCAAAATGTTTGGGGGTGAGCTTGCAGAGAGGGCCAAGTCCAACAGATCCCTAAGAGCTCTCACCCACTCTTGCATTCTGCATATCTTCCCACTCCTGGGGCCACCACATCCAATGTTCCCCAAAACCCTGGTGGAGTTGTACCCATCACTTTAACCATCGTTACTCCAGTTCCTGTTCCTCTATCCCCCTGAAAGGTTTAGAAGGATAGCTCCAAAGTCAGAGTGTTTATGAATCAGTGTCAACTCCCGTTCTTGTGCTGCCCTGCTGCCTTCCCAGACAATGTGTCAAAAATAGCCTTCATTATTTCTTAATTAGTAGGGAACGTATTGCCTTGGTCCATCCCCCTTGTTGAGAGTGATGACCCATTATTGTACAATTTCCCAGCATTTAAGGAAGCCATGAAATCACTATTTGGTTGTCACTATCATGCTCCAAAGATCGGTGCCTCGCTGAAGTTCCTCAGTGGCAGTTGGTTCAGAAGGTCCAGGTATTAACAAAAGCAGATAGTGCATTCCAGAAAAAGCCCCTGTCGGAGGAAAAAACCCAGTGGGAAAAAAACGTCCAAGAATGGCAGAGTAGTGCAAGAGCAGATAATATGTTCCAGCAGCAGACAATGAATCCAGGGAATAGGACACCAACAAGAATCAGGCAAGGAATCCAGGACACTGGCCAGCAACCAGGAACAGACTTAGAAGCATACCGGAATACTAAAGAGAAGAATATCTAACAGGAACTAGGAATAACTGTTAACAAGTTAGGAGTGAAGAGGCTACAAAAAGACTGCAAAATCATTGTGATGCAAGGAAATAGAATTCAGTGATCCTTTTATACCCCAGGCCCCAGGAAATAACATTAGGAAGGATGGCATAGTAACACAAACATATAAAAAGAGAAAAACATTTTTATTATCAAATTTAGAATTTAGAACCAATGACAAATATAATGATTCTATTCACAATATAAAATCCTATGTGCAATCTAGAACATTAGGTCGATCCATCAATTCATTTTCTTATCATAAGTATGCAAATAATGTCACAGTGAGTAAGTGTGGAAAATCACAGCATTTCACTAGAGAGTGTGCAGTAAAACCCAAGAATCCATAAAAGGTGGTACACATGATTAAAGAGCATCTTTCCAGTTAGGGAAACAGAGACAATAAGTAAGTAGTGAGGTCGACCCACGAGTCCCGGTTTCCAAGAGATCTTGCATTATCTGGCCAATACCTTTCTTAGGTTATCCAAACATCTGATCGTAACTGTGGTTATCCTGTTCTCGGGACAGCAGACAAAACGTTTTGGACTTTACTATGGCCAAGACCTTTTTGCTCCTGACAATCAGGAAAGAAAATCCTGAAGCAGTGAAAGCGGTGGATGGGTCAGAGTTATCCAGTGAAATGATTACATACTAAACCAAACCCATTGAAATACACTGTGATAATGGTCATGTTGAGCGCATAGGCTTTAACCTGATTGACACACCAATCCTTGAAGCAATTTCAGTAATACCATAGCTCCAACTTCACAATCACATAATGTGTTGGGCCCTTCGTAAATTCACACTTGATTATTGTGTGCAGTCTTTTTATCCAGACATCTAAGGTTTGAAATAGCCATTTGCCTGTACTTCAGTGCAAGAGTCTACCATAAGATCTCTACCAGAACAGTATGCTGGTTTCTTAGACATCTTCAATAAGGTCTAACGAACTACCATGTCCCCAGATCGCAGTTTCAACTGTCGCAAAGATCTTCTACTGGGTGCCTCTCTGCCTTGTAGTTACGAGTATGCCTTATCAGAACCAGAAAACAAATATTTATAGAAGTACTTAGATGAATTATTATCTTACGTATTCATTAGACACTTGTGCCGAAGAAAAGTAGAGAACTACGGGCGTGTATTGATTATTGGGCTGTAAATAAAGCCACAGTTAAAAGTAGGTACCCTCTATGTTTGACCTGTCATCCTTAGGGTGGTTTTCCCCTAAACATTTAGCCTTACTCCTCCATTTTTGCTAATTTTATTTTTGTTGGCCGTAAGACTCTGTGTACTTTACCACTGCTAAACAGTGCTAGAGTGTCTGTGTACTCTCCTTTAAACATGGTAACATTGGCTTACACCCACTTGGCACATTTAATTTACTCGTAAGTCCCTAGTAAAGTGGTACTACATGTACTCAGGGCCTGGACATTAAGTGCTAATAGTAGGCCTGCAGCACTGATTGTGCCACCCACTTAAGTAGCCCTTTAAACTATCTGGGTCATTGGGGACCTCCATCCCAAACTCTGCTAGTGGAATCTGAACCACCCTCCTCAGGATGACTTCCAGGTGCCTTCCCTGACATTCTGATACTAATCCAGAGGTCTGTTCCCTTTTCAAACTCCCTGGAGTCCGTGAGGTTGTGGAGAACCAGGTGTTGATGCAGCTCTGTGAAACAGTTACTGAGCATGTATACTCTCAATAATAGATTGTCCAGCTTCTCAGAACTACTCACTTGGCTGTCCTTCACCCAATCATTGAGTGTCTTACTGGAGAAGTCCAGAAACTGTACCTAAAACGGGTCAGTCAGTTTATGACTTTCTCTAAACCTTAATAGGTATTCCTCTGGAGCGAGACCAAACTTATAGTGGCTGCTTTCATGGGAGTGTAGCACATATGGTCAGTCATACAGGGTATCCCTCCCAAATAGCTGGCATGTGCCTCCACCGACAAGCCCCCAAAACTTCAATGGAACCCTATGCACTATTAGGGCTATCTATTATGCTGCAAATCACCTATGAATATCACCTCTCACCTCAAAGCTTGGCACCAGTTCTTTGGGTATGTGGACCCTTGTGTCTTGAATGGACACTGTGCAGTCACTGCGACCATTTTATTCTGCATGCCCTGAATAAATTCTTTAACTTTACCATGGTGCACAGCAACTGTGAATTACCTTCACTTGACCTTTGAATACGAGCATTAGAAGAGACATTGTTCACCTAAAGTCTAAAAATATCCCCCAGACAGAAAAAGTATTCTAAGATTCAATAGTGCACACCCTAAAGTATTAAAGAGATAATCTACTGTTGGACTGTTCTTACACATTAGAAGAAAATGTTCTAGCCTCAGGATTTCAAATTGGAGGCGAAAACAGTGACAGAGAAACTAAAGGATAGAATTTATCCTGTACACTTGATACAGAAGGCGGAGAAATGCGCCAGTTATAGTGACGGATTGTCTCCTGAGTAACAGAGATAATCATGGCAAAAAACAAATGGTACATATGATGATCTACACAAACGTTTCAAAAAAATGTAAAAAGTTTATCAACAAACACTGGGGCATATTGAATAACAACAACCTCTCCCTAACAATATCCCTCTTTTCATTCAAACGTAATGCAAGCATAAGGAACATATTAGTCCACAAGTTGGCCAGCCTCACCTGATTATGCTTTGTCTTATGTCCTGTGTTGTGACAATTCATGAATTACAGCCCGACATCATGGACTAAACAATGACATTAACAAATACAGGGAATGACGATTTAAAATCACTCCTGATGAAAGCTGTATGAGCTGTGAGGAATGTAGAATGAGGGTATAGGGGTAGTAAGCCTCACCTTAATTCACCCAAGTAATTAACTTATATTCTAATCATACTAATGGCACCCACAAGAAAGGGAAACAAAGTGACTACTAGCTATTTTCAAAATGTATATTCCCCGTTAGGATTAGAACATTATTAAAAGTGGTCCCTGGAATATGGTTGAGCCCACCCTGGTTTTTATGAACCAGGGTGCGACCCAATGATGAAGCATGACACCAGTAGACTGTGTGAGGGTCCACAAATGAAATACTGAATATTCCTTCAGGGGCAGGAGGACAAGGTCAAAATTCTACTATCATTTATAGGGTGGTAGGATACCTGTGTGAAGTGAATTGTATTAGGGAGAAAGTTTCCTATGGTTCCCAAAACATGCATTTCTCTCTCCCCTCCCCACATGTCAATGTGAATTATGGTTATAAGATTTTCGGAATTGTGACTTAAAATCCGAATTGCAATTTCTTAGACACCAAACATAACTTTTCTACCTGCTTCCAACCAACCGTTTTCACTTATTAAATGTAATAAGGTAACCAAATGTTAGCCCATGGGAGGCCAGTAGTAAAAAATGAATTCAGGGGTTTTTCACTACCAGAACATGTAAACCTTACAATGCACCTTTACCTTTGGGCTATTTAGGGCCTACCCTAGGGGTGGCTTATATGGATTGAAATGGAAGGTTGAGGCTTGACAAAAAGTTTATTTTGCCTTGTGTAAATGGCAATTTAAAACTGCACACAAAGGCAGCAATGGCAGGCCTAAGACATGTTTAAAAAGGCTACTTAAGGAGGGATGCACAATAAGTGCTGCAGGCCCACTAGTAGCATTTAATTTACAGGTCCTGGGTAGATGTAATACCACTTTACAAGGGACTTACAAGTAAATTAAATTTGCCAATTAGATGTCAGCCAATTTCACCATTTTGAAAGGAGACAGCACTTTAGCACTGGTTATCAATGGTAAAGTGCACTTAGTCCTAAAAACCAACAAAACAAGTTCAGAAAGCAGGAAGGGTGAAAGTAAAAAGTTTGGGAGCGACCTTGCAGAAGAGGGCCAAGTCGTACATGGTCTTAGCCAAGTACCCTCATCTTTATGGGGGACCAAATACCCAACTGAGCATTGTAGCACACGCTCAAACATGGAGGGATATGGATACATGCTGCAGTGCAGTGGATATCCACAATCGCCTGAGGAAGATGTGAGGAAAGCGCTGGGAAGACCTGCATTGCTGGGCTCATGTTAGGATCGTAGACAATTTTAGTCTTGTCAGTAGAGCCACATACACACCACCACTGCATGACAGTACTGTAGCAGAGTGTCTTTAAAGCTCTCTGGCTTACACTCCATGCTCAGTTGGTAGAGTTTAATCAGCAGAAAGACAGTAAGTATATGTACATTGGAATTTGTCACATAGGTAGACATGAGCTTTGAGTCATATGTCCGCTCATGTGTTCGATGTACATTTTATATTCATCCTATTTATTCTAAATAACATGTTTTATGTTTTTTGTAAAGTATGTGAGGTTTAGGGTTATTGACATGCATGTTGTTTGTTTATATTTTTGTATTCACTACAACTTGGCAACCCTACTACGTTTTCTCAGTCCATGCATGATGTGGTGCACCATTCCAGGGTTTTTATTGGAACTCTGGGGTTTATAGCCATGTAACGTCTGCCTAGTGCACTTTACAACCAAGGACTGGTCGCTTGTACAGTTTAAGTGAACACTATTTGACAATGTTTACAAAATGCAGTGTTGTCTGATACATGACATGATACAAATGGCATAATTTTGTGTTTAAAAACTAAAAGCAAAGTGAAATAAATCACACAGACTTTAGAAGTACTGTCTAAGGTCTTGTTTAATCATTTATATGATGGTAATGGTCTACCTGGGTATCTGTGCAGAGCATTAGTGTGCTGTGTGCGTATGTCTGAGAGCACTTCTGTACGGACATGTCTGATATCCATTGCACCGCATAGTGGTGTGAAATGAGTGTGTGTGTGTGGGAATGACAGTGGGGAACTGCTTGTTATTCACGACCCTGGATGGAAGTTTGCCTGATACGTTGATTTCTTGCCAGAAAAGCATTGTTTGACATTGGTTTTCCTCACGCTGCCTTGGCCGTGGTGCTGCTTAAAAGTGATATGAATCATTGTTTGTACAAATTTCTGATATCATTGCGACCCGGGGTGCACCCTAAAACTGTGTGGTATTGAATTATAAGAATTGCGAGGGTAGGCTTGGGCTGGACAATGTGTTGCACCGCATAAGGGTGCTGCTGGGGGATGCAGATTAGGATCTTTCCCAATTGTGCATATTACTGATGTCATTTGAACACAGTTGGGCCTAGTACTGCTAGTAATAATTCCAAATGTGATTTATGCCCAGAAATATATGAAGTTCAGGTTGTGTTGATTATCGTGTGTGTTGAATACAAATGTTATTTACATACATCATGTGTGAAGTCCCTTTTGTGACGCTTAAGGTATTTAGAGAGATTGAGAGCTGTGCCAATGCTTTACGCATTGCCTCTGTGTTAACCCTGACTGCTCGGTGCCAAGCTACTTAAGGGTGAGCGCAGGTTATACAGTGAGTGTAATCACCCACCCCGTGAAGGGAGTGGTAAGTCCTGCCTAGGTGAGGTACTGCCTCAGCCAACCAGAAAGTGCCAGTTCCTACATCCAGCCTGGAGAATATTATCGTATTTCACCCAAAAACCTTTCTAAACAGAGTCTGAACAGCCTTCTGGGGTGTGAGGGGAAGTACTGGAATTGGGAACCACCAGCAAGGTGGAGGAAGATGTACGTCTACCCCTGCCAAACAAAAAGACCTGGAAGTGGTGTCCCTAGAGCAGGGCCCTACACCATCTGGGTTTGCCACAGCCAATCCTTAACTCCTGAGGCCCCCATTCGATCAGGGCCTCCTGCTGTACCCCTGCATTTCCTTCTTCGTCTAGTGCCCACCTGGGAGAACACAAGTCGAGGGACCAATCTGCCTCCAAAACCAACACCCAGCTAGTGCTTTCCAATCTGTACAAAGAGAGGCTTTCACACAGTGGCTTAAATCAAGAATGTGATGACGTCCATTTTTGAGGCTTAGGGAGTGATCTCTCTGGACATCTGGGACTTAATGGGAAAGGTCGGGATGCACTGAGAGATACTCTGTGGGAAACTGAATAATATAACTGGCGCCATCACATACTTGATTGCACCATTCTGTCTCATTTACCTCCCCAACCCACCCCATCTCCTGTTGTCTCATCTCCCAGTTTGTCTGTCCTTTACTTTTCCTCTGGTACATCTTGTGTTCTTACTTTCCATGGGGTGTCTGGTCCTACACCAGCCAGTTAAATCATCAGAGTAGAATTTGAACATTATAATGAAAAAAGAGAGAGTGCGGATGCTAGTGAATTTTCCCCAAAGCTAGGGCCCAGATGTACACTCTTCATCTGGTTTAGGGTGGGAGAATTCAGACTTACTTATTAAATTTGACAGTGGACTCTTATTTTTAGAATATGTTTGGAGTATGGACTTGTTTCCCTTTGTATAGAGACGGGTTCCATTGACACTTCCTGCCTTTTGTTTATCTTTTGCCCAACCCCCTCCAAGTTAGCTTTTACATCCTGTATCAATAGTTTTATGTTTTTACTTTTCCCATTCCTAAGAAAAGTCTTTCGTTTTTGTAATATTTTATTTTGAAATACATCTTTTCAGAAAAACAAAAATGAAACTAAAACCAAAAAGTCATTTTCTTTTATGAATTTATGATAATGTTTATTGAATGCAATGTACTTCAATAATTTTTTTTAACTGTTTGACAAATGCTTTCCATAGGTCTTTTCGGTTTTAACATGGTTTACTTTTGAAGATCATCAAAGCTGAAAACATAAAACAAAAAATCTGAAACTTGAGAAAGGTTTGAGGTGTTAAAAACAATCATATTTTTATTAGTGGATAATGGCATAAAAAAGTGGTCACACCTAATATGTTTTTTTTCCCCTACTACTCTGCTTACGCAGTGCTGGTGATAAAAGTCTTTGTGACTGAGAACGGGTTCTGGCTGGTTGTGCAGGTAGGTAACAGTGCAGGTGGGGCAGGTGGAGCTGATGGCCGAGCAGGTGGGGCACGAGCCACTAAAGGTAGAGAAGGAGCCACTGCAAGTGGGGCAGATGCTGCTGCAGGTTGGGCAGGTGTCTGTGTAGAATATTTTTTATATGTTGGCTGTGAAGATTAACTTTACCTTTTTTTGGTCATTACCTCTATCATCTTCCTGGCAAAGGCTAGTTGTGTTGCACTCTATCAATTCTTAACTGTTCTTTGTACATCTTTGTCCTGTCTTGGTAACATTTCACAACATTATCCAAGGTATGCATCGACCTGTCCATCTATCTGAGGGACCTCTTTAAGTGAGTCTGAAATGTCATACAGTGTAGCCTCCATTACATGAATGTCCTGTCTCACATTGTTTTGCTGGATGAAAGATTCATCATCCCAGTGGCCCCCAAGTTCCCATGTCAACCCCCCACACATGATTGGCTGTCTCGAATAATCAGCAGATTGATCAGCAAGGGGAGAATTGACACCTAGGAAATTGAGGGGTGGAGATTCATGAATGGGAGATACCTGATCCTCACCAGGATTGCTCAGAAAATTGTGAGAAGGTCTCAGATCCACCTTTATGGAAAGAGTGACACAGAGACCTGAGGTGTGAGGGCTTGGTGGGGGTAAGAGTTCTGTAGGCGGATATAGTCTCTTTGGCTGTCTAGATAATGACTGAGGGCTAGAAATCTTCAGAAAGGAAGTAGGAGGAACACTGCTGAACACACATGGAGCTGCCTTCAGTCTTTTAGGTGAAGGGGCAACATGGTCTTTTTGGTTGCCTAGATAATGAGTTAGGACTGGAAATCCTCAGAAAGGAAATAGTAGAATACTGCTGCCCACACATGGAGTTCCCTTCGGTCTGTTAGGTGATGGGGGCAACAATGCCTTCCACTTGATACATGTTTTCCTCCTCGCCCAGCTTCTTCTCATTGTCCTCCTCCTCTCCTTCTTACTTTTGAGCAGTGCTAGCTGCAGGTGTTGTTGCTAGGAGAAGGATTAGATTCTCTCTTTGGATTGCCCATCGTCCTCCGCATGAAGCTGGTTCAACATCATTGTCCGCTCCATGTCTCCAGTATCTGGAAGAAGAGGATTTCAACTAATGAAGTCCATCCCATTCCAGTTTCAATCCTATTAAGTGAGATATTATTATACTACATATTTTACGAAGAATTTTAAAGAAGATAGTAAGGCATTAGTTGAACTTATCATATGTTATGAGTGATTGAACCGTGGATGAGATTTATAAACAATAATGGAAACTCACCAGCTTTAGCCACAGAGATGCATGTTGTCAGCTGATGAGCCGTGGCACTAAAGTTGTAGCAGTGAAATACTGTTTGGATCCAGCAGCTAGAAACAGAAATTGTAATTTAAATTTATATCTTCATTCGTCATAATTCAACATGAACAAAAACACAGATACATGACACATAGATATACAGGAGGTTAGCAGACACCATAACATGATTTAAGACATTTGAATAGACATGCAAATATATTTGTGGTATTGAGTGTCTCAAATATACAATGTGGAAGTAAAACATATGTGTTACCAGACTACCTGATACCTATATGTAAGCATTACTAAAGATGTTAAGACAGAGTTTAGATTACTCCTTTTGGAAAACACAAATTAAAATGTTATATCTAGACCAAGGCAACATTTTGAAATGCATTCATACCATTACATTGACATAAAGGTTAATAGAAAACAGTTTAATGCCAAAAAAAAGAAAAACTGTTGTCTAGCATTTTAAGGTTCTGAACAACAGTGATGTGAGAAAAACACATAGCTCTAACCTGTAAGGCATGACATAAAGATATTAGAATATTCATAAATATAGCTAGTGTAAAACGTGCCTTGTCTACTATTTGCCTGCTGTATGGTGCCAATCCTGTTGTGATATGATTGAGTGGAGGGGAAGTCCCTGTTGTGGGAGATGTTGGATGGGAAAACATCACAGGGCCTAAATCCAAAACCCAAAAAATATATACATCCTATTACAAAAGTACACATGCAAAATTTTTAAATCAACTATATGGACATTGATAAACATATTCTGCCATTTCTCTGTGGGTACAAGGCAGTTAGTGCCGTTCTATATCCCTGCAAAACTGTCCCTGTGTGCCACCCTGCTGCTGGTACATGACTTCTGCCCCAGCTGAAGGATTGACTATGGCTGTATGAGGAATATTACAAAGAAAAGTATCAAACCCTTGAAAACTATATTAATCGTAGTGTTAGAAGTGGTTTATGGTGAACAAAAAGCAATGGAGGTCTGAGTGAAGTTCAGAGATGTATGATGCTTGCAGCTTCACCTAAAAGATGAATGGCCTGATTTAGAACTTGGTGGGTGAGTAACTACGCCACAATGGTGACGGATATCCCGTCCGGCAAAATATAAATCCCATTACATCCTATGGGATTTATATTTCAGCGGATGGGATATCATCTCCGTTGTGATGGAGTAGCCCGTTCGCGAAGTTTTAAATAAGGCGCTTAGTCATTGCTCGCATATTATGACGGTCCACTCAGGAATAGGTAGATGATTCCCAGTTTTTAGCATTGAACTCGCAGAGTTGTTTTTTTATAAAACAAATGGGAAAACCTGTACTGCAAGCCACAGTGTGCTACATGTAAACCATGGACTAACTGACAGAGTCACACACGCAGCATACAAAGAGAGAAGTTAGGTAAAGTATGCGGGTGTTGGTTAAAGTGTTACCTGGCACAACACTAAGAGCAGGCCGTTATAGTAGGTGGGGGTGCATGATTTCCTTATAAACCCCATGGTCTGAACCTCCTCCCCCTTTGCTTTGACCGCATCTGTCACCTTCTGTCCCAAAGCTGCCTTCTGTGCTCCAATGAAGTAGAAGTGAGGCATCCCATATAGTTTGGTAGTTTTGCACCCCAGACTTCGCTGCAAGGGGGGTCTCTTTCTCAGTAAAATGCCTTTTTCATCTCAGCACAGGCAGCATCATGTCTTCTGCCAGTGTCCCAAACAGGCTCTCATGAAGTACCAGGAGCTTCACTGGAGGCAAATACTAGGTTTTCGGCAGAATATATGTGGTTGGAAATAAATGCATGTCAGGTGTGCCTGATCGATTTCAGGTGTATCTCATTTTCCAATTGGTTGCCAGGTGTAGGTTTACAATTCACTACCATAAGTAAACCTAGTGTGTGGTGATTCTGCTCTGTATGCGGGGTCTCCTATACACAGCCATGCAGAATTTCTGCCCCAAAAGCGGATCTCTGCCAGTTGTAAAATGCAATCATAAGTTAGACATCATAACTTTGCGACAGTAATTTATAACTATTCAGACTACACCTTCTCAAGTGATGGAGACAAGTAAGTTACACTTTTGTAGTAAATCTACACTAGAGGAGTTTGTGAATACCATAAGTAGTAGGCTAACTCCAAAGTGTAAACTTACTCCAAAGTGTAAACTTACTTAAAATTGTAACTTACATTTGTTGATCAAAGCTTTTGTGTTTATATCCAGGTGTATAGTGTGTACATTGGGATTTTCAACTTCGCAAGTGAGGAATGATGTTCTCTAGGTGGGATAACCCTTTACACCCTTATACTACATTGTTTTTTCCGTCAAACCTCATTGTGTTTTGGGGACTTGACTAACAAGCCGAAGATGGCGGACGCCTAGACCCGTTGCTCCGTGCTGGCCCGTTCAAAACTCTGAGCCATCTGGGGCCTGGTTAGTTGGTGGCCCTAGCTGCTGGTGTGGTCCTACGCTGGCAGAGCCCCTGAGGCCTTCCCTTAACAGGCACCTCGGCCGGATCACCGGGTGTCTACCTATAGAGTGGAGAGCCTACGGCTCATGATGTTGGGTGAGGCTACAGGGGCCTGTGGTGCTGCTGTCTTCCTGGTACCGGCCTGTGGCCTGTAATAGACACAGGGACAGTAAGCATGCTCTGATGACGGGCGGGGAGAGAATAGTGGCCCTTGAGACAGTGATGTGCTGTGGCCGCCGACTGCTGGGAAGCCAGTTTAGTGTACTTGGGACCTGAGCTGGGGTCCAGGAAGTGCCAGAAGCGTCGGAGGTGCAAGAGACTGGTGGGGCGACGCTGCAGTTTGCAGCTCCCCGGCTGTGAGGAAGAGCGCCAGCCACGCAGTGGAGAACTAAGCTGGCCCGGGCCCACTGGTGCTGCTGGGGGATGCTGCCTTAGCCCCGCCGGAGAACAAGTGATGACCTGGTGAGGCCGTATTGGGCAAAATCTGTCGTCACTGCCCAGGGGCCGTGACGGTTGACTGTCAAGCTGACTGGCTCCTCCCCCTGTCCTGTGATCCGGGCTGGGCCTCGTTTCTGTGAGGAGGAGCGCCCGTCAAGCGGCAGAGGACTAAACCGTTTCAGGCCCGTTGATGCTGCTGGGGGCACTACCTTTATACTGCTGGAGAGTGAGTGGTGAGAACGTGAGTCATTGGGAGCGGAGTGGCCCTTCCTCCTATCCTATGACACTGGCCCAGAAGACCCACATGGGGGCATGGCAACCTGGCTGAGGCGTACCCGGTGAAAGGCTTTGGTGAGTTGTGGAGTAGCACTGTTTCTGTCTGGTCCTTGGTGGGGCTGGGTGGCCTGCGATCTGTGACTGTGGACCCGACTTGGTGCCTTAGGGGGTGAGCCCCTGTCACCTGCATGAGGATGCTAGGCAGTGGTTGTGAACTGGGTGTGAGGAGAAAAGCTGGGGACCAGAGTAAGGTACATCAATTGGCTGCTGGGGGTGCCCTAGGGCCAGTTGAAGTTGCTGCTGGTGGGAAACTGTGCTCCCACCTTGGGGTAGAGCCCTGGCTTTGATCATAGAGAAGTGGAACACTGCATCCTCTTGATCCCCTGTTTGCGAATGCCTGTTACACACAGGTACTGTACCAGCAGTTTGTGATCCACACACACATGCTTGACATCATTAATAGAATTGGGAAAACCCTGGCCGACACAGGGGGCCCCAAAGTCGGGTTGGGGGGCCCGATGCCCCCATCTGAGCAGAGAGAGGACAATGAGGCGGATGATGCCTCAACACACTTCAACCTGGACTGGGTCCTGGCTGCCATTTTGGATACCAAGGTCACGCTTAAGCAAGATATTGGGGCAATGTCTGTGGGGCTGGGGCTGCTGCAGGTGGAGCATTATAAATTGTCAGGCTAGGTCAAATCTGCAGAGCAGACACTGGGGGACCTTCTCTCTGAACAGAAGGCATTGAACCATAAAGCTGAGGACCTTGCAGCTAGGGTTCTTACCCCAGACCGAATGGTGGAGGAAGCTGAGGGATGGAACCGTCACCACCTGATTGGCCGCACTGAAGGGATTGAAGGAACAGATATGGTAGCCTTTTTGGAGGATTGAATTTCTTCAATAGTTGCAGCTGTCCATCTCACAAAATTCTTTGCATTGGAAAGGGCTCACCGCCTGCTGGTGTGCCCCTTGGCGCCGGATAGACCATCGCAGTCAGTGATCGCAAAATTGCTGCATTATAGATAGAGATCAAGACATTATTCTGCAAAGAGCATGTTCCAACGGCCCATACGAGGTTGATATCAGTAGAGTGCTTATATTCCCGGACTTTACAGCAAAAGTGCAGCGACAGCGGGCTTTCTTTGGGGAGGCCAAGAAGGCTCTCTGTGCTGAAGGCATACAATACTCCCTGATGTTCCCAGCTAAGCTTCGCATACTTTTGGATGGTAAAACCCACTTTTGTGACACCCCGGCAGTGGTTTGGGCCTCAATAGACTCCTACAAGACAGGGGCAACTCCTGTGAGGCCTCCGGGGAAACCAGTGTCCACCCAACATAAATCCATGAGACGGCCCACTAAACCCACTGGGGGTCATGCTTTGCAGGGACCCTCCATTTCCCAGATGGAAGAGCAACGTAAAGCTGCATTCCAGACTGTGACTGACATTGTATCCTCATAGAGGTCGGTTGGGGACATGGCCACTTCCTCCGACCACCGAACGCGGCTTCCAACTCAGGAAGCTCGGCACTAGTGGAAGGGGGCATGCATGCCATCACTCCACAATCAGTTGACGATATAATTTAACGTACATTATGTTTGATTCAACTCTTGGGGACATTGTGTGCTGCCTGTTGTGGCATGTCGGGTTGGGGAGCCTCCTTGGTACAATTTGTCTATAATTGGTTTGGAACACACAAAGATGATGGACGGAATGTTGGACATTGTCAAACATTCACCCCCAGTCACAGATCTGGGTTTAATCCATCGTTATTTTGCTCACCACGCCACCCCAGTTCAGACATAGCCATATGCAAATCAGTCTTGACGCTGTACCTCATGGGAACAGTCCAGACCGAACTGTCAGGCCATGTCTTCCCTGGACAGGAATCAAGCATCCTAGGACCGGTTTCGGGCTATCAGCCCTCATCAGCCAGGATAGCTTGACTCCAGTGGCATAGTGAGCACGGGACCCACGTCTGGGCATACCCTTCCCACTTAGGGTGAAAATGCACCACACAAAGATGATGGACGGAATGTTGAACATTGTCAAACATTCACCCCCAGTCACAGATCTGGGTTTAATCCATCGTTATTTTGCTCACCACGCCACCCCAGTTCAGATATAGCCATATGCAAATCAGTCTTGACCCTGTGCCTCATGGGAACAGTCCAGACCGAACTACCAGGCCATGTCTTCCCTGGACAGGAATCAAGCATCCTAGGACCGGTTTCGGGCTATCAGCCCTTAACAGCCAGGATAACTTGACTCCAGTGGCATAGTGAGCACGGGACCCACGTCTGGGCATACCCTTCCCACTTAGGGTGAAAATGCAACACACAAAGATGATGGACGGAATGTTGAACATTGTCAAACATTCACCCCCAGTCACAGATCTGGGTTTAATCCGTCGTTATTTTGCTCACCACGCCACCCCAGTTCAGACATAGCCATATGCAAATCAGTCTTGACCATGTGCCTCGTGGGAACAGTCCAGACCGAACTGCCAGGCCATGTCTTCCCTGGACAGGAATCAATAAATATTTTTTTTTCTCCTCTTTTTTTCCACTTTCTACGTGTGCTGTATTTTGCAGCACACATAGAAGAGAAAGATGCCTCAGAGAATTGTTTTTGTGCAGGAAGGTGTCCCTTCCTGCACAAAAACAATCCTTTCTGCATTACAGGCACTATTGCACCACGGCACAAGTGTGCCTGTGTTGATGCACGGGAGCACATTGTACTCCAGAGCAAGGAAAGAACAGGAATGTGCTGACACGTTAAATATGGTGCATTCCTGCCCTTCCCTTTCACGCAGCTCAGTGCAGCGCAGCGCAGCTGGGTGGCTTCTGTGCTGCATGATACAATGATAAATAAGCCCCAGGGGTTCAGCAACTAATTATCATTAGCATATCACTAAGTAAAATGTCTTGATTTTTTTAATCCTATCAGAAATCTTTGTTTCCATCACACTTATGAATTATGAAACAGTGCTTCATTGTTTCTTAAGTGCTGATATATTGTGCAGTATGTGTACAGTACATTTACAGGCATTTACATTTGGTTGTATTAGAAAAAATGTATATCCTTTAACACTCTTCGTTCATCAACAATAGTTCCTCATAGTTCACTTTATAATATCCTCTACTTTGCAGTCAGTGAATGAAAAAGAAAACCCCAATCTCCATGTTCAACAAATAAGCAGAAATTTGTCCAAAACATAGCCTAACATTTGGTCTCTAGCTTTTAATGCACAGCAAAAGTGACAAGATAAAACAGTAATTATAACGGTGTCTGTACTTCTCTTTCACCTACTGAATTCCGGGGGTTCTCCACCATCCCCGCCACCCTATTTCCAGTGCGTTTGGATGGAGGAGTCCCACCATAAAATGTCAAGTGTGTTCAAATGTGTTTGAAACGTGTCTGCCACATGTGGCTCGCCGATGCTAAGCATGGGTTGATATGGTAGTTAAGACCAAGACTCTTTCTTAGTAGGTTGGTACTGTGAGTGTCCTTTCAGGGGAAGCTTTAGCACTGGTGGCGCCCTGTGCGACAATGTTTGTTGGCATCCCCCAATGACCACCTCCGCCACGGATTCCCTCACTACCACCATTTGGCAATGCCCCCCAAGTCTCCATAACCACTGTCTCTTAGATTCATTTAGTTTTATAGCGTCGCTCATACCCTTTTAAGATGTCTGAACACTTTACATCACACACGCATTGCACAGAGACAATCCTCGCTGTGCAAATCAGTGTATAGGAAAGGTTACGTAAGACAGAGGCCTACAAGGAGTAGGAGTCACAGGTCAGAAAAAAATATATAGCTCTACTATTATACTTGCAATTTACAAGGAGCGGGCAGGTTAACACTCTGCACTATGATGAGTCTAAACTTTTACTAGACAAAGCTCTCCAGGAAGAACATTAAATCACCGGAGTTGTAATGTTTATTGATGTCTGGAATTTGCTGGATCAATGTACGCGGCATCAGGTGCTTTTGAAAGATGAACATGGTGCCCCCACCCCAAGGCAGCGCCCGGTGCGGTGGCACCGATCGCACCGCCCTAGAGCCGGTCCTGTGTCCTTGTTTTTAGTCGATCAGTAAAAACGGCGGTGCATGTTCATAATTCCCTCCCATGTAGTCCCTAAACATTTCCAATTACGCAAGAAAGCTTGCCTGGTTAGTGTGACTAATTTGCTGTGCTTGTTCTGGACAGCATGCCGCTTCGGCTGGTGTTTAATCTTTAATTGAATGAGATTGGGTGTTGCTTGCAGGGATTTATAATGTCACAGGGGCGAGAAGGAGCTTTACATTTCCACTGGAAATAAAATTCGCAGTCAACCTTTCCGTCAAAAGGCGCTTTTCCATGTTTGAAGGAAACGTTACACCGCGATAAGCGCTGCGGCGCCGCTGCCCAGGCTGCTTTGCTTCCTTTCGCGCGCGCGATTTCGTAATTATTTTCACATGTTTGAGCATCTAGGTCGCAGCAGCAGACTGAACATGTATTTATGGATATCGAACACTCTTGTTTAAATTCATAAAGTCCCTTTCTTCCTGCGCAGAGAATATGTTAGCGCCATTTTAGTTTTCAATCATGCGCCTACTTTAGGCAGGAGTGAGTGTCCCTACACTGACCAAGCACACTGACAAGAGCAGCCCGTGCATCTCTCTCTCGTCGTGTTATGTGTAAATGCCAGGCAGCAACAACAGGTCTGGCCGAGGGTGTGTCAGTTTGTCCTTTCTTGTCAGCCACAGAGCTTTGCCTGCTAGCAAGCGTATGGCAATAGTAACCGAGAGGACTGAACTACACGCCGTCGAACAAAGTGCAGTGTTGGCTAAAAAGCCAAGGTTGGAAACAGCTGAAACACGTGACTTGAGGCCTCTTGACAGCTATGCTTTACATCGGGTCAGATGTCTGGAGAGCCAGTTTGAGGTCTCTTAGAAATGAATCTGACTCGTTTTCCGCACTTTCACAGCTTCCAATAATTCTCTCTAGCTCTTTTGTCTCTCCTTATAGACCTGAAAGCCTTAGGGTCGTCTTTCTCCCAACTTTTTGCCTGCCTCCCTCCATTTTTCTGCGCTCATTTTTGCTGGTTTAAGGACTTTGAGCACTTTACCACTGATAACCAGTGCTAAAGTGCATTTACTCTCTCCCTTAAACATGCTTTGATTGGCTTGCAGCTGGTTGGTATAGTTAATATACCTGTAAGTCCCTTGTAAAGTGGTATACCATATACCCAGGGCTGTAAATTAAATGTGACTAGTGGACTGGCAGCACTGATTGTATCTTCCACACGGGTACCCTTTCAAGCCTGTCTCAGGCCTGCCACTGCCAGGCCTGCGTGTGTAGTTTACTGTCACTTTAATTTGCAAATTTAAAACTACATGCCAACCCTTTTATTACATGCAAGCCACCTCCTGGAAGGCCGTTGGTAAGCCAAAAGGCAGAGTGGTAAGTAGGTAAAAGATAGGACATGTACATTTCTGTTTTTCATGTCCTGGTAGTGACAAACAAACTATTTCGTATTTCACTACTGTGAGGCATACTACTCTCATAGGCTAGCATTGGGAATTCCTTAATACACTTTTCAGCTATAATTCCTGATCAGAGAGGAGTCGTTTATTCATGTGTCATATGTTTGGAATGGTCTTGATAAATACTCTTTACTGGTCAAGTTGGATAAAATGCTACTCAAAGCGGACATTTCTCTACTCTTAGCTCTTTTGTGTCTGACAGCCTGTCTCCAATACACGTCTGGGTTGGGTAACTGCTACACTTTATGCATTCCCTCTAGACAGCCACAAACACAGGAAGTTGAGGGTCATCTGCATTCTGAGCACTCATCTGCATTCTGATGAGTCTTCCTGGGCAGGGAGGAACGAGAGAGGCTGACACTTACACTTCAATAGGTAGTGTTTTGTCCTCACACAAAGCACTGATTTACCTCCCTAGGTTTAGCATGCCAAACAGGACTGGGTTGAAAGGGACTGTTTACGCTTCAGAGATCAGCCTTTGATGTCACTCCCACTTCAAAGACACTTTTGATTATAAGTACTGGATCCCTGACCCACACAAATGAGACGCTCTGGATCTTGAACTGAACCTCTGTCAGAAGGACTGCTGTGCTGCTCAAAGGACTCAACTGGACTGTTTTTCTGCAAGGACTGTTTTTCTGCTTGTTGCTCTGCTACCTGCTGCTCACCGACTCTGGTGAAGGAGAGCTGAACTCTGCCTTCCCTCCAAGTGATCTCCAAGGGCTTGCTGTCTTGCCTCCTGTTTTGTGAAGTCTTATGGACACGAATGACTGGGAAGCTGGTGCTGTTGAACTCTGTCTTCTGTGAGCCCTACCCTTGCCTGAGGTGCCACTTCCAGTTGTGGGCCGGAGAAGTGGGTTCTCCAGTTCTTTTGCTACAAAAGTGAAGCATCATCACCACTGCGCTGATCGGAACCGATGCAGTGCCAACCTGGAGACAGCCCTGCATGGCTCTATGATGACGAGAGATCTGTCAGTGAGGTTCGATGACGATGCATGCCAATCCGAGGTCCCGAACGCGATTCTAGACTTCGGGGCACGAAGCCGACTGTGAGGTTTGACAATGACACAGCTCTGACCCAAAGGTCCAGACCTCGAGGCTCGACTGCGAAGCATTGACCCCCCTGCACGAATTAGAATTGATGCATTGCCTTCACTGCGTGGAGAAGATCGACGCATTTCATTGCTTGTGGCCAGGAAAGGTAATTTGTTCATCGAGGCCCGCGTGGATCTTGAAGCCGGCCTACGCTTCCACATGGTCGGACCAAAGTTTGACTTTGTTCTAGTCCAGTGCGACCTAAAGTAACATTTTCAGAGTTACTTGCCTCTTAGCTCTTTACTCCATTTATTTCTTCAAAATTCAATATCTCAACTTCTACGCATCTGACCTTTGTCATTTTGGTCTTATTTTGCTCAAATAAATATTCTTTATTTTCCTCCAAACTGTTGTAGAGTCTTTTTGTTATGTTTTCATTGTGTTACTGCATGAGGTATTGCACAAATACTTTACACATTGCCTTCCAAGTTAAGTCTGCCTGCTCTGTGCAAGCTACCAGAGAGTGAGCACAGGTTAATATAGGATTGTGCTGTGACTTACCCTGACTGGGATTGTGGTTCTTACTTGGACAGGGTGCATACATCTGCCAACAACAGATCCAATTTCTAACATTGTAATTGGTCATATAGTTGTGCTGAAGGTCTTTGTCAAGGTGCACCAGAGCATCTGCCTTTCCCTGAGTATTTCCTGGGCAATAAGTGATCACAAAATCATATTCACTGGAGTATAGGACCCACCTCATCTGCCGAGGGGTAAGTGCTCTGGCGGATCTAAACAATGGTTAGTTTTTGTGATCTGAATAAATAGAGATGTGTGATGCAACCCTAAAAGATAATGTCTCCACTCCTGAAAGCCCAATTTGATGGCTTACAATTTGCTTTCAGTGATTGTGCAATTTTGCTCAGCTGGTAACAATTTCTTGGAGAAGAAGGCTGTAGGGGGCATTATACCAAATGTAATATCTCGCTGGGACAACACTCCACCATAGCAAACTGGGAAGCATCATCTTCAACAAAATATGATTGAGTGGGATCAGCATGTTCAGAATGGGGGGGTAGCAGATCTTTCTTTGACTAAGAGAAAGGCACAGTCAGCATCTTGAGTTCAACTAAAGGGAGATTCCCTTTTCCAAGTAATTATTTGATGGGAGTTGCAGTATCTGAAAAATGAGCGATAAAGCACCAATAGAAATTGGTGAATACAAGGAATGACAGGACTAATCATACCGAAGTTGGACTTGGCTAATGCAGGATTTCTTTAATTTTCTTGGGGTCCATGTGAATACCACGTTGGGAGTAAATAAGCCCTAAAAAGCCAACAGAGGTTGTGTGAAAAATGCATTAGTCTATTTCAGATAACAAATGATGACTCAGCAGGCTTTGTAGTACCATTCGGACATGTTCTTCTTCAGTTTGAGTTTAAATTAAAATGTCATTGACGTATATGATGACATAAAGGTTAAAAAATGTTCCAGGACTTCATTGGTCAGTAACTGGAATGCCACAGGAGCATTGCACAATCTGAATGGCATTACACAATATTCAAACCGCCCAACATTCATGTAAAAGGCAGTGTTGCAATAATTCCCTTCAGGGAGCCTGATCAAATGGTAGGCCCTTCTGAAACAAGGTCAATATAAATGGTGGAACTTTTCACCTGGTCTAGGAGTACAGGGTAATTTTTTTTTTTTATTGTTGGCTTGCTAAGGACCCTGTAGTCAATACAAACCAGCAATTCTCAACCCTTTTAAGGGATAAAGAACAGTGGGGATGAGACTGGGCTGGAAGGATGGTAAATAAGTGTACAAGGCAACAATTCATCTATATTATTCAGATGCTTTGTTTCAGGTTGCGTTAATGCGTAAAATCAACTGCTGGGTAATTACGCACCCGTAACTAAGTCTATTCAGCAGTCAAAACTGTGAAGGGGAGCTAAGGTAGTAGCTTTGACTTTGTCAAAGATGTCCTGGAATTCTGTGTACTGTACGGGTAAACCTATCACATCAATAGCTGAGGGAGCAGTGCATAAATGTGGAGTTTTCCACTCTGAAGATTTTTAGTAACAGTGTAACAAACAGTACAGAGAGTCTAGGGATACTGTGTGAGAGGGCCAGTCAATATGAGGATTGTGCAGTAGAAGCCAAGGGACTCCCAGAATGGCTCCAAAAATAGGCATGTCAATTAGGTCGAATTAGATAGTCTCCGAATGTCCATTATCACAGACAATCACTATGCCACTTGAACGGTAGGTGAGGAGACCTGAGGAATGTTCAGACCCATGAACTGCTCTGACTGGTTTGGGACATACGAAAGGAACACCAAATGCTTTTGCAAGGGTGATGTCCCAAAAATTATGCGTGACCCCAGAATCTAATAAAATATGCATGCTCTTCTGTAACTGGTTGAAATTACTAAGGTGACCGCAATGGTAAAGTGTTTTGGAACGTGCATCATGGTATTTGCCAAATACGGGAAGATTACACAAGAGGAGACACTACAAGGGTCAATCTCCTGCCCCTCCGAGCCTTTCAGTTGTCTGAGTGAGAATCAGGGTCATCATTTAAACCATCAAAGGCCCATATTTTTCTGAGAGATTTAGGTTTTTCAGGGCATTCCCTGGCAAAATGCTCTCCCTTTCCACAATACAGGCACAAGTTCAGTTTGCGTCTTTTTTCTTTTTCTTCTGAGGAGAGGGATCCCCGTAACCCCCTCAAATTACATTGGCTTACTTCTGTCAGGGCCCTTTCTATCCTGATTTTCTGTTTTCTCACTTTGGTAAACTAGAACACAAACCATTCCTCCTTTGCCTTTCTGACCTTTTCACTCTTTCAATATGTAACCAAGCTTGACATTTACATTTATAATGTCAGGGCAGTCGTTGGGGGGATCCACAATCTGAGAGAGGGTATGTTTGAGCTCATCTCACAGCCAACACTAAAACAGAGAAGTCTTCTTCTATTCCGGCCAGTGTGTTTCAACCACTCATCTATTAAAATTAGTTACATAAGACAGCAAATCTTGGGAGCATTGCTTTAAATTCTAATAACTCATTATCACTTGTCTGCATGAATGTATGTTTGGTGACAACGTTTCAAATTTTCTCTTTAAACATTGGGAAATTGTACAATATAAAATCATCTCCCTTATCCAGGCTAACTGCCCAGGTGGCAGCATTTCCTACTAAGTACGAAATCACAAAGGCCACTTTTGCGCCATCATCAGGAAAGGAGGCAGGCCTAGAGAGAAACTGAAGATGGCACTGGTTCATAAAATTGCTATATTTAGTGCTATCCCCACTAAAGCATTCAGAGGCCGCCAAAGGCGCTGGACTAGGAATCAAGACTGTCAAATTCACTAGTGGAAAGACCTTATGGTAGATCCTTCTTGAACAGGCACCAAGGTAACGGACTGGCTAAATTAGCTGAATATGAGCTTTGGGTATTGCCTCTGAAGATCTCCCCCAAGGTTCGCCTTTAGGCTTATACCTTATTAACTTGATTTTAATTGCTGGTACTCAAACTTCAATGTTTCTACTTCAGTTTGCAAGGCATATAATACCTGTCTAGGTCTTCCACAGTAGGCGTGGGCTCTGACGAGAGAGTAGGTAGGGTCTGATTAACTCCACAGAGTTAAAGTGGTCTCTTTGCTTCATCTACGCTTAGGCAGATATCAATGTTGTGTGTTTGGCTTCCTGTCAAGACTCCACTCACTTGAAGTCCATGGAGCTGCAGGAGTGAAGACAATCCACCCAAGTCCTTTGAGAACAACCCTCAACACAAAATATTCCACGAGCTTTGTCCATTGTGCCCAAGGGAAAATGGTGATGAGGATGATAAGGAAGAAGAAAGGGGAGAAAAAGATCTTCTGGTCCTTTTTCACGGCTTGTCCACACCGGGGTCTCACTGACTCACTGGGGATGTTTTTAGAAGAGCACAGATACAGAGTTAACACCAATATACCTATTTTGTATACACAAGAACAATCACCACACTGTTTATATTACAGCAATCTTTCTCAGAGTGCCCAAAGGTGAAGGCTTAATGGTTATAGGCAATTAGTTTGCTGGGTTACTGTGCTCAACAAATTTAACAATAGTCTCAGAAATCACCAGAACAGTTCTCCTTATTTTTGTGAAACAGCTATTCTTGAAATCCTTATGTAAACAATTAGAGGGATGGCAAAAATGCAGAGAGCATATATTGCTTTGTCTCTCACTATTTTTATTTCATAGTAGACATTGGAGTCTGAAATCTGAATGGTCCCTCTTTTTCTTTCTTGTAGGGTCCTGGGAGGTTCTTCTTCCTTGTGCTTAATGGTTTTTGTCCGTCGGAGAGAATACAGAACCAGGTATGTGTTTTATCTCTCTTTGCTTTCTACGGTATTAATGGAATCAGGAGTGAGGGATCTCACCCATTAAACAAATATATACCTCCACCAGTGATGTACAGGTTCTAGTTACTAACTCTGTTTAGTTAGCTAACAGTAAACGTTTTTCTCTTCGCTTGTCCTGTTTTATGACTTGTTTGCCCTTTCCTCTCTCCTCCCCATCAGGCCCCTTGAGTGAGTGTGTACCTGGGAGAGCCACACTCCTCCAGGAACTAGTGGGACACCTCGCGACACCATCGGCTCTTCTTAACTTCTGCAGGTTTTGCCTGTAAAACCGGAATGGACGTGCCTTCCTTCATCAAGGCAGGATACTGCGGGACTTCTCGTTGGTGCTCTTCTGATGGAAATTTTCGGTGGCTGTACACTTGGGTAGCTTTGTATGCATCTCCTCCAGGGTGTTCATCTGGGGTAGCCTTCTTCTCCTTGATCTGGGTGACGACGAGATCTTTTTCCACCTTCCCAGTTTTTAAATGGGCCTCACAGCAAGGGAAGATTGCCACTGGTACCCGTGACTCCGTGATGTCACCAGAGAGAAAAATACGGAAGTCCTGTTCCTTAAAGGAGTCATCTTCTTTGCAAAAGGATTTAGTCTCATGGAAAGCAGTATGTGAACGGTGTGGCTGAAAATAAAGGAGATGGGTAATGTAATGAGGGAATTGATCGTCTTCCTCTTTCTTCTCGCTTACTTCATGGAACAGATCCGTCACTTTGTGACACATTGTTTAAGCTATACCAAAGGGAATGTTGGACGGAGCGTTTGAGCATTTGAGCAAATCAAACACTCACCAGTCTGTCCCATGAGGCACAGGGTCAGACTGATTAGCATATGGCTATGTCTGAACTGGGGTGGTGGAGTGAGCTAAAGAATGATGATGGATTAAACCCAGATCAGTTGACTGGGGGTGAGTATTTGATTTGCTCAAACGCTCCATCCATCACCCCCTTTGGTATCGCTTTGATCGCCATTAGTTGGCAGGGTATGCACAGACGTGGGTCTCTTGCTCACTTTTCCACTGGATTTAAGATAGCCTAGCTGATGAGTGTTATGATCCCGAAACCGGTTCCAGGATGCTTGTTTCCAGTCCAGGGAAGATATGACTTGGCAGTTCGGGCTGGACTGTTCCCATGAGGCACAGGGTCAGACTGATTTGCATATGGCCATGTCTGAACTGGGGTGGTGAAGTGAACTGGAGAATGATGATGGACTAAACCCAGATCAGTTGACTGGGGGTGAGTGTTTGATTTGCTCAAACGCTCCGCCCATCATCCCCTTTGGTATCGCTTTGTTCACCCTTAGTTGGCAGGGTATGCCCAGACGTGGGTCCCTTGCTCACTTTGCCACTGGATTCAAGATAGCCTGGCTGATGAGGGTTATGAACCTGAAACCGGTCCCAGGATGCTTGTTTCCGGTCCAGGTGTGGAAAGTAGGCCTCAGCTAGGCCTACCAGTGCAAGGGGTTCGCCCTTCTCTGCACAGAGTCCTCAGACTATTAGAAAGAAGTTGGCACAGAAACTGAAATAGAAAATACAGAGTTTAATAAACCTCATGAGGTGGAACCACATTCACCCAGCACCCTGTGGTGCTGAATGAAGGTAGCACACAGAGTTTAATAACCATGGGTCTTTTATACCCACACAGGGGCTCAGAAAAGGGCGGTACAAGTATACATGAGAAGAGTTACATACATAGATGGTCATACAGAAATGCACAATCAACAGTAAAGGAGGAGCTAGCAGTTGCTGACTCCGGTAGAAACAACCTGATAGTTACAGACTAAAAACAGATGCATGGACAGTTAGATATTCCTGCGCATGTGCAGGGTAGCAGAGTCTAAGTATAGCCAGTCCTTTAAACAGAGCACAAGGGAAGACAAAATGGCTGCCAGAAATACAAAATGGATTCCACAAAATGTACAGGATAGCCTCTAAATACCAGATGGATTCTGCTAACGCTAATTTAATCGCAGCCAATTTACGACACAGGGAAGATATGGCTTGGCAGTTCGGGCAGGACTGTTCCCATGAGGCACAGGGTCAGACTGATTTGCATATGACCATGTCTGAACTGGGGTGGTGGAGTGAGCTAAAGAATGATGATGGATTAAACCCAGATCAGTTGACTGGGGTGAGTGTTTGATTTGCTCAAATGCTCCGTCCATCATTCCCTTTGGTATCACAATGTTTAAGCTGACCTATGGGTAACAAGATTTAAAACATATGTCTTTGTCTTTCGAATAAGGATTACTCATTATTTAGGAGCCTACAAGTTCAGTGCACTGACTTGGTCTTGGAAGCCACTGTTTAACCTTGCGTCTTTCTCTTTCTTTGTAGGAGGAGAGAAGAAGTCAGCGGCTGCCCTGAGGAATTGCGAAGAGGCGCTAATGCAGGCAAGAAGAAGCGGGCCTGGAATGCTCCAAGTTAAGTTGTTTTTCTGGAAGGGAAGTGGGGGCAATGTCTGCTATGGGCTGAGCCTCAAAGCCAAGCAAGGTTTCCTGTAAATGTGCTGTATTTATAGTACTATGCATAAGATTGATGCCAAATCTCGCAGGAACGAGCAGATCTAATGATATTTTGGCACTGAGCATGAGAATGCAGGAAAGAAGCAAAGGGGATGGGAAGGGAGCCAGGAACCCTACTAGATTTGAATAATAAAGATAAGTGTCTAAATTGAAGTACTAATGAATACGTGATTGTTAAGTGTTCCTCTACTGTAAAATGCGTATGGAAGAGGCGGGAAAGGCCTAGGGGTCATTTAAATATTGCACACAGAATGAGGTAGTGGGTAAAGGCAGGAAAGGCCTACATGGTCATGTTGAATAATGTGCCTTATGGATACAAAGGGTAGGGCCCTGCGGCGTGCCTTCAAATTGGGTCCCAGACACCTGCTGACCAATAGCCATACAGGGCATAGATGGAGCAGGGCATAACACCTTGCTATAGTGAAAATATAATTTTCAAAAGCACATTTTATTGATTTTAAAAGCAAAAGTATCATTTTAATAAGTAAGTGACAATATGGTAATATGAAAAAAGTTAATGGAGGACTCCATCCGTTCTGGACCCTCCACAGGCGTCCAGTTGGCTATCCTATAATATTTTGGGCCAACTCCCCCCACCTTCCATGTAGTATCACTTTCCGCCAATTCAAGGTGGAGAGGTTAGGTGAAGTCCCTATTGGGGATTCACTTGTGATCTTACTACATCCTCCGACTCAGGAGGTTCCTTTTGTTTGGTGCTCTCCATTGGGGTTCACCACTACCTACCATAGGTCCTGAAGAAGTGTCGCTCGATTTCGGAGCTTCCATGACACGAAACATGTTGACCTTATAAAACCCACATGCCACCTAGGTACCTTATGTCCTGTTGTTGGGACCACTGCTTTTACTTAGACCCAGTTCTAGCATTGAATTAAAAATATTTTTAGACCTGGAGCCTATTTTAAAATCACCCACTCACGTTATCATACACATAGCACCAACTGCCCATAAACACCCTTTACATACGGCGATCTCAGATCAAAAGAACTCCGCCAAAGCAGTCACCAGTCCCGTTGGACATTGCAACGCCGGTCTGACGAGGGGTGCCCTATTATGAAGCATGACACCCTAAACAGGTGTGTGAGGGCATTATGATGTGAAAATCAGATCTCCCAGCGACAAACACTTCTGGCATACAGTGACATCTTTCACACAAATGCCATAACAGAGGAACTGTCCACCCACAGTGTCTTGCATAAAAAAAAACAGCAGCATCAGTCCACAAAAAAGGTAGGTCATCATGTAAAAGAGACACTTTATCATGCAATGTGTATGTAAGACCATTTTACAATAAAATGTGCACTCAAACAGCACTGCCAGAGTTGATTTCCATTGTTAGAAAATGAGGAAAGACAACTGTTATTTACTGTTATTGACTGTTATGTTATTCTTCTTTTTTATCTCATTTCTTCTGGGATTCCTGCAAAAATCCTCTGTCTTTTTTTCACATTACAGTACTTTGCTCTTCTGACCTACATCCTATGTGTCAAATTCTGCATTCTACTTCAGGATTTAATAAGGGGGAGCTTCAAAAGACTGCCCTGTGCCTCTGTTTAAAGAAAAATCAGAGTCTGGTTCTGAAAGAGCAACTGTCAATTGAACCACTGTCTCTCTAGTGGCACTGCACACATTGGAGTCTACTTGGCAAATAGTGGTCAGTAGAATTTAAGTGGTTAAATGTATGGGTGAAGATCTTCAGACTGTTGCCTTCCTGCACAATGGTTTATCATTATTGTCAAATAATAACTCATATGCCACAATGTTTTGCAACATTAATTGTCAAATTTGCAAATTCTATTAAGGCCTGCCATTTACCACTTGAAAACATGCAAATTGCAAGTTAGAGATTCCATAATGTTGGAGGCATGAGAAAGTGAACCATCACAAAATTAAGAAGTACTATCCATGGTGTGCCTTATAAGTCTTCAAATGTGCACGTTTGAAGACCGTCTTTATGCTCAGACCTACCGGTGGATATTCGTTGCTTCTAAGGCTAAAACATGTGACTGGGCAGGTTTAAAGAGTGGGTTCTCCAATAACAGTGCAGCCTCTGTTGTCTTTTTTCTAGTATGATGTCTGCTTATAATGATCACCAAGACACCGAGGCCTAGCACACTCACTAATGACTGAGTCAGGGGTGCACCACATCAGCACTGTTGCTCCGGACTTCTGCATACTGAAAGGATTTGGATTGGGCACATTTCCATATGCAGCACTCAGGGTAAAGTGCAGAAGGGGTTTTACTTGTTCCAGTTTGCAGAGCTATAGTAGGATGGACCCAAGGACATCATAGGCAAATCACCTCGACCCCAATGGTTGAAGTCCAGTATTCCTTGCTCGTCCCTCAAATGAGATCTGACAATTAGTTGGTATGATAGGTTTACTATAGTAGATTAGCTATGGTATAGTACGTTAAGTATGCGATGTAGATATGAGAGTAGGTATGTTAGGTCAGAAGGATGCTATGGTAGGGAAGGAATTGTAGGTACGGTCATTGTGGATGTAGTTTAGGTACAGCACAAAAGTAGGCATGAGAGGCAAGAAGGTAGGGTAAATGAATTGTTATGGTAGGTTAGGTTAAGCTACTATAGGTCGTCATGGAAGGTCTGGTAGGTTGCATAAAGTATGTTAAGTGTGGTAGGTACGGTAGGTAGGTGTCATGGGTTAGGAATATTATGTATGTAGGGAAGGTAGAATGGGTATGTTAAGTTAGGTGTGGCAGGTAGCTATAGTACATTAGAAATGGTAGGCGTGGTAGGTTAAGCATGAATTGTACATTGGGTAGGGTAGGATGTAATAAAACTTTCTTCTGATATTTGAAAGTGTGCTCTAATAAACTATTATCTAGACTCCTAGCTTACAATTCAAAGCATTGTAATGCAAGCACAAACACATAACAGTATTAAAAAAGCAAAGCAGTTTGCTTAGAGGTGGTTTATAATATTTGATGCTGTAAATTGTTTATGATTGTTGCTACAATTCATAGCAAGAAATATAAAAAATCCAGTCCTGTGAGAAATGAAACAGAATGATTTAATAATACAATTGCATAGGTGCTTAGAAGTAATGATAAGCATCCTTATGAATATAAATAGCAGCAAATGACTTGGGGATGATACAAAGTTTATTTGTCTCAACAGTAAATCTAGAGACAGTTTGTTGGGTGGATTTAGCTAAACACTTCGAGGCAGTATAAGACTCGCCTTCAGTTGATTTTACAGAGACTGGAGCATTTTGCACCATAGACTCAGCTGTACAGTCTTTAATCAGTCTCTGAACTGAATCAATTCAGTCCTCAACAATCTACAAATATGGGTTAATAGGGCTTATGGCTGATGAAAGGTACGAGGAGATTAAAGAATTGGAAAAACCACACTTGTCCCTTCCACTCTTAGTCTGGGTTAGTTTCATCCTCCACATCGGTATAAACACAAAAGTACTCAGGAAAAGAAAGATATACCGGGCCTAGCTCGCAGTGACAGGGCTGTTACTGTGCACTCTGCTACAGGACCACTGTGGTGGGCCGAGCCCAGCCTGGTCCTGCCGCGAACAGGCGGCATGCACAGCGTGGAACAGTGGCGATTTTTCTAGCACTTACCGGCACTGGAGAACTCTTCCTGGTCTCTCTGGATTCTGGGACATTAAGAACAAAGCCCCCTCTCTGCAGCAAAGTGCAGCAGAGGAAATCAAAAATTTAAACCAAAGTACATTGGACTGTATCAGAATATAAAGATAATTAACCCAGTGGCAGTAGCCTTAAAGATGCATCCAACACTTCGCATCCATTCAGTGTTCCATGTCTACCTGCTCAAACCCTGCCATCCAGATGCATGTCCCAAAACACCTCTTCCTTCTCTGGATGTTGAAAGGAAGATTGAATATAAAATAAATCATTTTAGTTTCAAAAGTAGTACGAGGGCAGGTGAATTATTTAATAGACTGAAAGGTTTTGTGATCCTGTTTGCCATCTCCATGCACCAAGACTGTTGCACAAGTTCCACTAGCGACATCCAACACAAGTTCCACCAGCAACATCCAAATAAGTCGAGACAACTACTGAGACGGCAGTGCATAAGGGAGGGGTAGCTGTCATGGTCATTCAGAAAACAACATCCTCGCTAGCCCTTAAAAATCCCAAAAGGAAAACACCTAGCATGAACATAGGTGGGCTGACGTATCAGAGCCGCATTTGGCTACACCAAGCATGGTCATCCACCGCCCTGGGCACAACCAGCATATAACGAGCAGTGTCACAAGGATTAAACTGATTGTGTGTGTTATCACCACTGAACTGTACTCAAAATCTAACCAGGGAGCTCAGTTAAAGCAACATGCTAAGCATGATGCAAATCTAGTATTGTTGCAAAAGCATCCAGGAAGAAGCACACTAACAGGTGCATAAACGAAACTCTAAAGCTTTGGAACCTGCTAGAAGCTTCCAGAACCTACTAGAAGCTTTCAGAACCTGCTAGAAACATCCAGAGCTGTGACTCTTCCAAATCCTGCTAGAAGCTTCCAGAACCTGCTAGAAACTTCCAGAACAGACCGCATATAGTTTGGAAATCTTGGTGGCCATCTTCCCTCCATGTGAACCACACCCTTGCTAGGAAGTCAGTGTGTCTAGAGAGGAAAGAAATCTGGCAGAAAACTTACCTGTTGGCATTCTTCTGGAGCAGAACCTGGTCCAATCATCCAGAATCTCAGCAATCCAGCTGGCGTTCATCAGCAGAGGTCAACATCTGTATGAGAGGAGAAAAAACAAACAAGTTAAGGTATGTTCCTGTCCCGATGAAGATCATACGTACTCATGAGTACAGATATTCTATAATAGGCTGAGTCATAGCATTTAAGAACTGTTGAAAAGCTGCACCTATGGGAAAGAAAGAGACTTAGGACTACATGCATCAAACATGTTAATTGCGAATACCTAATTGCGAATTTGCAACCCCCAAGGAATCACAAAAGTCACGTGGATGGTGGCCTGCTAAGGTCAGCAGACCACCATGTCCATGACTACTTTTAAATAAAGCAATCTTTTTTTTGTAAAGCAGCCCATTTTCCATTAAGGAAAACGAGATGCTATACAAAAAGTAAAATGAAACATTTTCTTTTCATTTTTTAAGATCAGGCAATGGTCTGTGGGACCACTGCCTGCTCTTAAAAATGCTTTTACAATCATTCACAAAGGGGTCCCTTGGGGACCCCTTCCTATTTGTGAATGGGTTACCACCTACTTGAAGAAGGTAGTAATATGCGAATGTTTTGTGACTGCATTCACGGTCACAAAACATCCATGCATACCGGTAGGAGTCGGTATTTGGAAGGGAAACCCTGAACACGCCTCATATACCGAATTGCAAACCCATTTTGCGATTCGGTAACAGGTTACTGAATTGCAAATAGGGTTTGCTGCATCTAAAAAGCATTTTTTGCGTTCGCAAGCGGTCCGATTCTGCAAATCAGCCTGTTTGCTAAGGCAATAATGCTTAATGCATGTGCCCCTTAGAAACATTCTGTCTAAGGGAAAGAAACGATTTTCAAGAGATGCAATTAAGCACTTTGGGAAACTGTAACCACAACGCTAAAGAAACAATGAACTATTCTGATTACATATTTTAGAAACTGAAATCAGAACTCTTAAGAGACATTTGGCAATCAGTCAGAGTTTGGTGATTTGCTGGGAAAAGGCCAACCAGAACTCACAGTTCTAGAAATACTTCTGTCAGTAGGAGCCAATGCTTATCAACCAGCTAGTAACATTACCAAGGGTACATGCTAAGGTCTGATGTATAAGTACTGAACTAAAATTTGTGTGTGGGTGTGTATCCTTCTACAGAGTTGCACAAGGAGGAAGATATTGAAAAGGAGATCCAGGTGTAGACAATGATAGAACCGCAGGTGATTGGTTTGTTATGTTGTACCATCTACCTTTCCCCTGGGTGATTTTCTGTTGTGATCCTTGACTTGTTGGCCACTTCATGAACCATTGAGGGGTGTGGTAGGTCTCTCATCGTGCATCACTCTTGCCGGACCGGATACCTCATAGGACTATGTTGGGAACACAGTCAGGGACTTGGGCAAGGACTGGGAACTGGCTAGAAAACGTACAGTGCACATAAAGAGTAGTACAGCGCTGCCCAGGATCACATAGGGAGTCAGAGGAGAAAAAGGCATCCAAAGGGAAAGCCTGTACAAGTGAACAAGATGGCTAAGACTCAGAAAGGAAGGGCACTCACAAGGCAATTTAGCATTCAGACTAACTACACCCAGGACGGACGTGCAAGACATATATGATACAACATTAACAATAAAAAAGAATGTGGGATAAAGCACTCAGGAGCTCCACACAGTAAGACTGAAGCTCAGTAAGTTCCTCACCCACAATTGCTGTTACAGATACTGACTGCAAATACCCACATATAGGATATGCATGCAAAGACAGGGTCTGTGGAGCTGATCCCTATGGCGATGTAATAAATGTAACTCAAAGACAGTACTCACAGTAAACAAGAAACACCACCAAGGTAGTCAGCTGTGGCCACGGATCCTGGTAATCAAACAGGAACTCGCAAGACTGTAACAGCAAGGGGGTAGAACTAAATACAGGCACAAAAGACAGGGAGATAGCAACGAGGAGTGCTTAGCAGGAAAGCAAGGACTTCACAGGGCACACTTGGCTGAATACAAGTAACCAACATACAAGATAATTAGAAGCAAGACAGCAGTAATAGAAATACAGCAAACTAGGAATTGGATCCAAGGAAATGGGAAGAAATGCAGGGACTGGAAAAGGATACACAGAAGGGGATGCTGCCAAGGTATACTAGAATAGTGCAAGTTCAGGAATCCAGAAAACAAAGTAGCATTGAAGGCATTGAAGGCAGGGCTGGGGCAGGAACAAGAATTGAGCTAAGGCTCAGGAGGAAAGGTAGCACTGCAGGCAGTGCTAGTTCAGGAACAGGGAATTACTAAAGCCCAGGAGTCACGGTAGCACTGCCGGCAGTGCTGGTTCAGGAACAGAGAATTACTAAAGCTTCAGGAGTCAAGGTAGCACTGCAGGCATTGCTAGTTCAGGAACAGGGAAACTACTAAAGCTCTGGAGTCAAGGTAGCACTGCCGGCAGTACTAATTCGGGAACACGGAAAACGGCAACAGCTCAGGAACAAGGAATAACTAAAGCTCAGGAAACAAGGCTATCAAAAGCTCAGAAAACACTGTAATTGATCTCACCAGTACACAGCCACAATGACCAACACTGGACTGAAGGGAGCTGGGGCTTAAAAGAGCTCACAGTAATCACATGCATCAGGTGTGAGCAGGCTAGCAACAGCCAGCCACAGGTGAGCTGAATTCCTCCACCCATCCTTGGCCTCCAGGGGTGGAGACAAAGCAGTGAGCAGAGAATTCTAAGTAATGGAGTTTCAGGCATGAGCAGGCTGGCTTCCACATAACCCGGCATGGATTGGGAATGGATGTCAATTCCCTAATAGTGTCCAAATGGCTGGAAGTCAGTATATGCATGAACAGGAGGGTCCAGTAGCTTATTATGAAACTGGGGAGTCCCACAGTTCAGCCCCCTGGTGGTGGACATGAGAACGCAGGGAGCAAGTTGTGACAACCGCAGGTTGAAGCTACTTATCAGATGTTCCCCTTGGGTTTTGACAGTATGGGATTTCTCTGGTAAACAGATTGGATTGATCAAAACTACTGAGCCAGTTAAACTATAAGTAAGACCAGATGCAATTCCTCTAGTACTAAATAGTATAGGCTTTCAATTTATGCCAAGCGTTCTTCTCAATTTGTTTCCATGAAAAGAGACAATTTTTCAATGCATTTCAAAATCCAGAATTGTGTAGAATTTCACAAGGGTATACGGAAAGTCCTTCAATTTAGCCAAATCCTGAAGAAAGATCTAGATGATTAAGACATCCCTGCAAATCAGTCTAATCCAATATAGTATATTATGTAGTGGCATCTAAAAACAAAAGAGCTCTGCAAATGTAAATACAATTGCCTTATTAAATCATCCAGCTGATAGTGGGCATAAGGTCTCACCAATAAAAATGCAGTACTGTAAAAGGGAAGTAATCTATCTCAGACATCATATTGAAAATGTGTGGGGAAAGTCTTAATAGAACGCATTTCTGCAATCCTGAAAATGAGTCTACCAACCACCATAGGGAGGATCTGCCTGTTTTGGAATTGTTGGCTGCTGTTGTCAGTAGATTCCAAACTTTTCCTTCTTGCAAAGTCTTTACTAAGGCTGACCTACTGTGACATACAAGATCTGGTACCATTCGACAAAGAAAGTACTGAAGCATTTAAAGAATTGAGAGAGAGTCTGTGCAATGCACCAGCAGAGAAAATGCCTGACTATAGCTTAACGTTTTTCCTGTTCTGTCATGAGAGAGGTGGATGTGCATTGTCAACCTTGCCACAAAAGCATGGTGGGTTAATGCGTCCAGTTGCATATCTATCAGATAAATTGAATCCAGTAGCTGAATGTCTTCCAGGATATTTGAAATCGGTTCCAGCTGTCTGTGTTGCTATTGAACAAAGTGAAGGAGTAGTGATTGGGCATCTTTTAATCATACATGTCCCTCACTCAGTTGAAATTTTGTTGACTCGAACAAGAACACAGCACATAACAAACAGTGAGCTGACTCATTATGAACAAGTCATCTTTCCAGGGGAGAACATTTCCATTCAAAGATGCAACTCACTGAACCCAGAAACGCTGCTCCCTATTTCAGATAGAGTCTGTGGAAACAGGGAAGTTTATGAAATAGAGGCTCTGATGGTAAACCAGAGAACAGTTCTATCTTAGTTACTGAGCTTTATACCAATCCAAGACCAGACATGAAAGAAACTCCCTTAGAAATGACTGATCTGACATTATTTGGTGGCAGCTATTGTTTGAGAGACCCATATGAAGCATCATTGAGAGCAGCCTATGCAGTATGTTCAATTTCTGAGACCAAAGAAGCATCTTTACTGCCAAATGTACCTTTAACACAGGTGGAATAATTAGTAGCAATAACAAGAACCTTCTGCATCTTCAGGAGCTTCTATTAAAAGCAATGATGATATACTGGATCTGTTGTAAGCAATACAACAACCAAAAGAAATTGTGGTGGTCAAGTTCCATAAAGCTGGAAAAGACCTAACTGCACTTGGCAACACAAATGCAGATCAGATCGCAAAATACTGTGTATTACAAAATTAGACAGTGATGAAAATAAAGATAATGAATCAAGCATACGTACTATAAAAAATGCAGCAAATGTAAATTGTTTCTTCAATTCTGACTTCTTTAAGTGAGTTGAGAGACCTGCAGGAGGAAGCCTCCATTGAAGAGAAAAGGGAATTGGAGAGAATAGATTATAAGACAAATTATCAAGATCTGTATGTTAATGCTGAAAACAAATGCTACTAATAATGTTTCCCAGGTCAGGGAAAATACAATTGTTCAGAACAAATTCCTAGGCAACTTTTATTCTATTGAGCACTAAAGAGCATAATTGCCAAAGGCTTAGTGTACAGATAGTAATCCATTATTAAAAAAAACATTTTATTCATACAAAAATGACATAAAAACAGAGTTATTTTTTTGGGATAAACACTGCCTGTGAAATCACACAGCAAAAAGAACACAATCTCATTGTTCAATTAATACATATAAGTGGCTTGTATATATTTTCAATGAATACAGACAGTCCTGTCAAAGTACTTTCAATACCTTCATCGCTGATATGTAAATATATTAATGCAAGATACAAAATTATCAAAAATACACAAGTAAAATATCGAATCTAGAAAAAGAAGAATACTTTCCAATACGTATATTCAAAGTGAGAGACACAATATGGTGGACTTGATCATTGATTTATCTTCATGGAATTGTGTCTATGCGTGTTTCAGTGACCCAAGCTCCTTAATCATGCAAGCCAGAAATGCGATATGCCAGATCCTCGACTACGACTGGTTAGGAAATGATGGCTTAAAAAGGAGTTTAGAATGATGGTGAATCCTATAGACGTCAAGCAAACCTTGATAGCTCATGGGAAGATTTATAAATGGCGCTTGGGTCACCGAAACGTGCGTAGACTCGATTCCATGAAGATCATGTGATTTCATAGGCAGTGTTTATCCCCACAAAATATCTCTGTTTTTATGTCATTTTTGTATGATTTGTTTTTTTATAATGGATTACTTTGTGTACACATAGCCTTTTCTGATATTGTGGAAAATAAAGGATTCAGAAATGTAGCTGAGGACATATGTGTGAGGTGTTTGGTGTGTCATAGAAATAATCAGGGAAAGATAACCTTAATCATATTGGCAAATCAGAAATTCCATTTACAGGGTTTCAAGCAAACTTTGTAGAGATGCCACCATGCAACAGTTTAAAGTACATCTTGGTCATTGTCTGCTTATTCTCGAAATGTATGAAAACCTAGCCCCACCCCCGAGATCAGATAGTCTTCCAGTTGCCAAACTTTTGTTGAGGGAATTGATACCCAGATGTGGCCTCCCAGCTTCTGTTGAGACAGATAGTGGTACTCATTTCAAGATTGAGGTTTTGGAGATTATCTGCACAGCATTCCAGATAAATCAGTAGTCCCATTGTGGTTATCAACCTCAATCTTTATGTGTGTTAGAAAGAGCTAATGGTATAGTCAAGAACAAGTTGGCTGACGTGTGTGCTTCAACTGGTTTAAAGTGGCCCGATGCACTTCCTCTTGCCCTGATGAGTATGAGAAGTGCTCCTGACAAAAAGATTGGTTTATAACACAGAAGGAAGTTATTGGAAGGGCAATTAGACTTTCATACACTCTTCAGCTGCATTCGTTGCACTAACTGTTGACATAGTATCTGACTGATATGCTGAAATCTGTCTCTCATCAGGTGAATGTGGAAACAGAAGCATCAATGGAAATTGCCTATCATAACCTCAAACCAGGGCATTGCATAGTGGTCCAGAAGCACGTCAGGAAGACCTGCTTAGAACAGCGGTGGCATGGACATTACCAAGTGATATTGATGACTAACATTGCAGTAAAATGCGCCATCGTGCTGTAGTGGATCTACACTGAGCACACGAAAAGAATGAAGATGTGGTAGAAACAACCACTGAATCAGCTACAAAGCTTCAAAATCAAGCACAAGGTGAAGTTTAAACCCAAGATCAAGTTCGCAGTGTTGATCTGGAGAGGGGTGAGAATTTTGAAAATGGTGGAGGAAGGTATAGCTTCATTAAAGTTTGAGGCCATTAAAAGCGCTGATGAAGAGCCTGAAAAGCCTATATTTCAGTTTCAAAGCGGGGTTCAGAGTAAAGATCTGTTACCATGTAAAAGCCAAAAGCTAGAGTTGCAATAGACGAAGTAGTTTCTAATCTAAAGAATGAAAACTTACAGTTGACAATGTGATTTACTTGAACCCCCAGTGGAAGAAATTAATTTACAGAAAATCCTGCTGGCAAAGCTGATCAGAGCTCAAGTGCAAGTTCAAGCTCACATTCAACCTCTTCAGTGAGTAAATAAACCCTGGAAACTATTGATGGAGAACAAATAAAAGCTGAAGAGGAAATTCAGAGGAAAAGAACTTGCAAAAGAAAGTATTGTGAACTAAAAAAGTTTGATAGACCTTTAGATTCTGAAACAAGTGAGATTGAATAACATGTTACAAAAAAGTTGACAAGGAGAAGGGTTCCAAATAGAAAATATGCTTCACCTAATGGGTATATCTAGCTACAGTTTCAGAAGGAGAACCAGGGTTATGTGTTATGTTATGTTATTGCCACTTTTATAGCGCTCAAATCACCCAGGGGCATCTCAGCGCTGTAGAGGAGCATCTGAGCAGGGGGATCACCAGAGTAATTAATACTGATAAGCTTTCAGTTGTTTCCTAAAAATATTATAGTTAGGGATCTCACGAAGAGTGATGGGTAATTTATTCCAATATCCTGGGGCCAGGTAAGAGAAAGCCTTGCTCCCGGTGCGCGTTTGACATATGCGAGGCACACATAGGAGAGCCTGTGAGCTGGATCTGAGGATTCGGGATGGTCTGTAAACTTTAAGGTTTTTTTAAGGTAGAGTGGACCTTTGCCTCTCAGGGCATTATATGAGAGGCAACTTATTTTGAAAAAGGACCGTTTCTTCACCGATAGCCAGTGCAGTTCCTTCAACAATGGGGCAGAGGGAGTACCTGCGGGACAGTTCAGAGTGAGTCTCGCCACGGTGTTCTGGACCACCTGTAACTTAGAGATCAATGTCTCACCAACTTCAGCCAGCTGGGCATTCCCATAGTCCAATCTACTAATCACCATTACCTGTACGAGAGTCCTGCGAGAATTCGTGGGTAGAAAGGGAAAAATTCTATGTAGAAGGCGAAGATTATAGTAGCATGAACTGGTAGTGGCGGCGGCGGTTAGAAAGTTACAATCCAGTGAATCAATGGCAGTACAAGTTTGAGAGTGAATAAGGGAGTGAACTAGAGACAGAAGAAGAACCACCTTGGAATAGTGGAAAGAGACTGTTGAGCTAGAAAGATCAAGAAAGCGTTGTTTCAAGAAAAAAGACAAAATGCTGAACTGAAATAAACTTTTTTAGAAAATGAAACTAAGAAGATTATCTTAGATTTTGTTTTGATTACTGTTTCAAAGAAAAGTTTAGCTGTCTTCAAATTTTTGAAGCAACAACATAATTTTGTTGTCATAATTAGAAGAGTTGGGTTGGTAATCATATTAATACTCTTAGCAGGACTGTTGTTGTGCTTGCGGGCTCCAGTGGTATATGCTTTTGAGAATGTTAAAATAACCACAGTTAGAAATTAATTTTAAACATGATATACTTGATCAGTGGGTTTCAAGAGTGGGTTTCAAAATAACATCAATTCTAAAATGATTAATGAGTATATAAATGGGGGGGCGTGGCTAACGCCCGAGCAGAATGGCGGCGCGTCCGTAATTCTCCCGTGACGGCGGAGAAGAATAATGACTGCGACGCAGCCCTCATCAGCTCTCTTTCTCCCAGAGCAGCGGTTTTTGTCACGGAAGCACTGAAGCGCCTCTGGAGCGGGGTTTTGTTGTTTACGGCGCTCCAGGACGTCTACTTCACCTCGACTGCGCTGCAACGCGCTTCTGAGGTAATGCGGCCACCATTTTACCGCGTCTGATGAACTTCGCCAGCATGCAACAGAGCACTACCGGTAATTGCCCTTTCTGTGACCGGCAGTTACTTGATCGGTGTGTGTCTGTTAAATAAGCGTTATTGAGCAAATGTCTGTTAATTTTTGAATGACTTTTCTACTTTTTCTGAGGCCACATTTTCTAACAGGAGCAACCTCATGTAGCCACCTGGTCTCCTCATATTTTCTACAAAGTGAATATTAGTCTTTAAACGGTTACTCTTTTGTGAATAACTGTGCTCACTACCTGCCTACCTTGCCGTGAGCTTCACCCAGCCTCTCAACATATTTGGAGCAGCTATTTTGTTTTTTGAATCTCTTTATTTATTTTTGCTGGGACATTATTTTAATACATGGTGAACGTAATTGTTACTTGTGACCAATGTCTGAATCTCAACATTACCTGAAGGAATGTCACTGCGAACTGTGGTAGAACCACGCAGGGGTTGATGTATGCATCTGTAACTCTTGCTGCATTTTTATAGTGATAATAAAAGGACTTTTGTCAACGCCCAAGGATTATGACGATGTCGCAGTGACGCCCAGAGCTGGTGCGACGAGCCTAAGCTTACCGGCTGTTTTTGACATGTCCTTTTCAGTGGTATACTTTACTGAAACCGCACTCACCTACAGGAATCTTTAGTGGATACCCCTGAGTCAATATGGTGGCGTTTTTGCAGGCGTAAACACCCCTTTTGAAGAGAGTTTTTTCACGTTTTGGCATTTTGTGAGGGAGGCTCAATTGTGGGGCCGCATCTGGGTCCCTTCTCATACCTCTATTATTTTAGCCTTCCTTTACATGACCAGGTTTGCTTTTACTTCACTTCAGCATTACTTCGCCTTGGGGTGACTTTAATCTACTCTTCTGCGTTTGCTGCTTTTCTTGGTTTTGGGTCTCCTACATTTTCCATTATTGTCTTACTGCCTCATTTAACGGTTTCCTAACTCCTCATGGGCAAACTCCGGAATTTAGGATTGGCTGCTTCCTCTCAATTGCCTGCGGACTCGGATTCGGACTCTCCTCCTCAGGTCATGGTAGACACCACAGCACCTAAATCTGATGTAATACGAGGTGCCATCCCTAAGGCGCGCGGTAAAGGGAAGCTGCCGTCCTCTCTAGCCTCTTCTAAGCACCTGAAGAAAGATCCACCTTCTCCAGACAGTAACTCCTCTTCAGCTTCTATGGATCTCATTCTGGAAGAACTTCGCGCTTTCAAACCTTTTATGGAAGCTACAATGAAAAACATGCAGGCTATGCAAGAAAAATGGTCATCTTTGGAGTCACGTGTTCAGACTTTGGAAACCTCCACTGATTCCTTACAATCCTCTTGTTCTCTTATTCCGTCACTGGAAGCGGAGATACATCTACTCAAACGTCAGACAGAGGATTTGGAAAATAGGAATCGCAGGAACAATCTTCGCCTTTATGGCCTCCCGGAACTTACAGAAGGGTCAAATCCCACTGGTTTCTTTCAATCCTTTCTTGCCAAGATCTTAGATGCTCCAGCCTTATCTTCAGTTAACATTCAAAGGGCCCATCGTCTTGGCCCAAAAGCCGCTAGTAAGCCTAGAGGTGTCATTATGTTATTCCTGAAATTCACTGACCTCCTTCAGGTCCTCTCAGCCGCCAAACTCAAGAAGCAAATTATATGGGAAGGTCATCGCCTCTATCTCTCACAAGATGTCTCTAAGGCTACTGCGGATCGAAGAAAGAAATTCCTAGATATGAGACCTCAACTACGGGCCCTGAATGCTAGATATGGTCTGCTACATCCTTGTCTCTTCAAGGTCACATATAAAGACAGAACAACTACGTATGAAGACCCTGCTGCCTTGCAAGCGTTTCTCCTGCGACATGGCTCAGATGTTATGGATGTATCCAAACCTGGCTGATATGATTTGTTATTTTTTCATGATTCTAGTGGTGTTATGATTCTGTTTTTTGCTACACTATTGTTGGTACTGTGAAGCTCCTACTGTTTTCTTCTCTGACAACAGTTTTTACTCTCATGTATCCCCTTTGTGGTTCACTTATAGTTTTGTTTCTTTGTTTCCCTTTGACACATTTTTCTCTTTAATTGTTAAATGTCTCGTTCTTACAGACTTTCTCTTCCTTCCTCATATCCCGTAGTGACCTGTTGCTTTCCTTATGCTGCGTCTTTTGGATTCATAATATTTGAGGTTTGATGTCTTCTCTGGATGTCATCGTCGTTGTCTCCCGGCGTCCTCACCCCTTCCTCGTTTTTGAGTCTTTCATTCCGTAAGTATGTTTTTCAGTCGTTCCTTTCGAACATGTACTGTCTTCTTCTTGGTTTTTGTTTCTGTTCTTCTTTCTACTCCTGATTCCTTATCTTTGGTTCCTTTCTCTCTTTTTTCACTTCCTTTTACTTTCCCTTACCTCCTATTTTCCCCCCTCTTTCCTGCCTTCTCTTGGATTCAGTACTATTCTCATAATGGTTCCTTTCTTTTTTTCCTTTCCTTCTCTTCCTCTTTACTTTCTCTCCTCATACCCTTTCTCCTTCATTATTTTGTTACACTTCCCTTAGTTTTCTCAAGTTACTTTTTCTGTCATAATAAGCATGTTGCTGTTAGCTGTATTTCTTTGCTATTCCATTCCGTGTTACATCGTGGAATGTTAAGGGTTTAAACAATCCCATTAAAAGGCAAAGAGTTTTATCTCATTTAGCGAGACTTAATTCCGATGTTGCCCTCCTTCAAGAGACTCACCTCTCGGACTCAGAAGCTCTAAAACTCAAGCGTTGTTGGGTGGGTCATGTTTTTTGCTCCCCCACAGTTTCTAAGAAAAATGGTGTTGTGATTCTATTGCATAAAAAGTTAAATGTTTCTTCAATTTCTTATGAATGTGATGATGAAGGCCGATGGGTTATTGTTACACTACTTATAGATAATATTCCTATCACCTTTTTTAATGTATATGCCCCAACTGGAATTGACAGATTATTTTGGCCCTCTATCTCAACTAAACTGTCCTCCCTCACCAACAACTATATACTTTTTGGGGGAGACTGTAACCAAGTTGTTGACCCTTTCCTTGACCGTCACTCTAATGTTAATTTTGTTCCTTCTAAGATGCATGCTCAATTTGTTAATGCATTCCAAAACAATGCTTTGGTGGATATCTGGAGATTATGTTATCCCGACCTAAGAGAATATAGTTTTTACTCCCCCCCTCACCAATCACAATCCCGCATTGATCATATCTTCCTTAGTAAATCCTTATCCCAACATGCTATACGTTCTGACATTGGTTCCATCCTAATCTCAGACCATGCTCCGGTTTATGTAGACCTTGACCTACTTCCCTTTTCCCCTCACTCTGGCAGATGGCGTTTCAACAATGCCCTGCTTTTGGACAAAACTTTCTGTTCTGAATTTAATGCTTTTGCTACTGAATTTTTTCTCCTTAACCATATCCCTGATTCTTCTTTTGTCACTGTTTGGGATTCTTTTAAAGCAGCTTCTAGGGGTTTTATCAATAATTTTGTAGCTCGACGGAAGAAACTTCGAACAGCTGAATCCGAACGCATCTTAGCCAATATCAAGACTTTAGAGCTTGATTATCATGCCTCTAATTCTGAACCTTCTCTTAAAAAGCTCATTGATGCGAAACTTTCCTTTAATAAATTTACAACGGACGCAGCTTCCAACCTTCTGCTAAAATGTAACTCCAGATACTATGGAGGTAAGAACAAAATGGGGAAACTTTTGGCCAACTACTTAAAGATAAGGAAGGAACGAACAAAGATTGAATCCATTAGGACTTCCACTGGGAACTCTTGCTTTAAGGATAAAGACATTCTTTCTGAGTTTGCTAAATTTTATGACAATCTCTATACTCCCAAGCACGTTCCGGAGGCTACGGATCTTCTCTCATATTTTCACTCGCTTCCTCCTCCCCCGGCTTCTCACGTTGATTTCACTGCCCTGGACCGAGACATCTCGCTCTCTGAAATCTCCCATGCTGTTTCTAAATTGCGTCAAGGTAAGTCTCCAGGTCCTGATGGCTTCACTATTGAATTTTATAGCCACTTTGCTTCACTACTTCTCCCTAAGCTATTACTATTATTCCAACCCTTTCTTGCAGCGGGTTCTTCCAGCGGTTCCTTCCAACAAGCCTTAATTTGTTTAATCCCCAAAGATGATAAAGACCTCTCACTGTGCAAGAATTACAGACCAATTTCACTGGTCAATACGGATTATAAAATTTTGGCTAAAATTCTGGCGTTGCGCATGGACCCCTTCCTACCTGATCTCATTGGTCCCGAACAATCAGGTTTCATCAAGGGCCGTCTCTCATCTGACAACTCCCGTGTTTCTCTTAATATTCTTAGTAAGGCTTCCTCTATGTCGCTTCCCTTCGCAGCCATTTCTTTGGACGCGGAGAAGGCCTTCGATAGGATTGGGTGGGATTTTATGTTCCAAGCCTTACGCTGGATCGGCTTTTCTTCCAAATTTATCTCTATTATTTCTTTACTCTATTCTAACCCCCAAGCCTCCATTTTTGTCAACGGAATGACTTCAGATTATTTCTCATTACATAGAGGAGTCAGACAGGGGTGTCCTCTATCTCCATTACTTTTCGTTTTAGCCTTAGAACCCTTCCTTACCAAAATTCGTCTGTATAACAGTATTTCAGGTTTCAAATTTGGTTCGCGTCAGGTTAAGCTCTCGGTTTATGCTGATGATATTCTTTTCTACTGCTCCGATCCTGCTTCCTCTATTCCTTCTTTTCTTCAACAGGTGTTCTCCTTCTCCGCGGTTTCTGGTTATCGCCTAAATGCTGATAAGTGTGAGATTTTACCACTAAACCCTATTTGTCAAAAACACCTTTTCTCCCAAACAGGTTTCTCATGGCAACCATCAAAGATCAAATATCTGGGTGTTTGGTTCGCTCCCCGCTTGTCCGATACACTCAAATTTAATTTTGATTACGTCTACAAGAAAATGGACACGTCGATTCAACGCTGGAACGCACTCTTTCTGTCCTGGTGGGGTCGGCTCAATTCTATAAAAATGATGTTATCCCCTCTTTTGCTTTATACCATTTCCATGCTTCCAGTACACATCCCAGTTTCTTTCTTTAAACGGATCGATTCTTTGCTGCTGAAATTCCTATGGAATAGCAAGCGACCTCGGATAGCTTTGGCATCATTACGCAAAGATAAGGCCCATTCTGGTGTGCGCTTTCCGGACCTCAGAGCTTATCATCGAGCTTTCTCTATGAAGCAATCAGCCCGCTGGCTTTCTCTTGACTTCCCGCACTATTCACCTATCTGGTTAAACATGGAATCTTTCTTTCTATCCCCTTTTACCTTTCGCGAGTTCCTGTCCTTCTCGTCTTCTCTAGCCCGTCTTCGTACACCTGTTATATCTCATTCCCGTACTCTTCTTCTCCCTTACATAACATCATCTTATCCCTCCCTTCTTTCTATTCACGACCAACCAATATGGCATAATTCTCTTCTCAAAATCCGTAATCGCACAATATTTTGGAAGACATGGCACTCTCGTGGATTATGTTGGATTTCTCAATTAGTTTCTCAGGGAACCCCTCTCTCCTTCCAGGAACTTCAATCCGCCTTCTCGCTGCCTTCTTCTGCTCGACCGCAATATCTTTCTCTCCTTCCAATTCTGATCTCATACCTCTGCTCCTTAACGCCTGCTACTGATATTCCTCCGAATCGCAAAGTTACCTCTTTATTATTGGAGACGTCTCCCTCAGCTTCTGCCATTTATAACTCTTTCCGTTATTCCGCTGACAGACTAAAATCCAAACTTGAAACCACATGGGAATCGGATCTTTCTCAAGACTGGCCAACATCCCTTTGGGACAAATTATGGGTTAAACTTCATAGAACCTCTAGAACTGCTAATACTACCCAAATCTTATTTTTTATTTATCATAGAACTTTATGTACTCCTCTTGCTTTATCACGTTTCTCTTCAAACACACCTCCTATTTGCTGGTCCTGTCCTTGCCCTATTGCAGATCTCAAACACATGCTATTCGAATGCCCTCCTATTTCCAAGTTTTGGCACCTAATATGGACGCAAATACAAAGGATATTCCAATTTCAACTCCCCTTTTCCCTTCCGCAAGTTTTTTTAGGTTCTCTGTCACCTTCCCTTCCACAATCTCCTTCCCATTATCTGTTACTTGATCTTCTACTTGCTGTGGCCTTCCATATCATTACTTCTAATTGGAAGCAAGCTACAAATGTCTCCTATCAATCTTGGTGGAATGCAGTTTGCTTTCATCATCGCCTAGATACTAATTACGTATCCCCCATCTCCCTAGCAATCAAGCGCGACTTGATTTGGCTTCCTTTGGTATCGTACCTTTCCTCCTCTGCCCCGGCACACATCTCTCCAGATCCTGACACGGTTGAGGTGCATAAACCACCATGATTTTATTGTTTCTTTACTGCCCCTTGTTGATATGACACTACGCTCTAATATGTTATATGATATTTTTTGTTTTCTATGATGTTTTGGTTTTTGTAGACTTCATGCTTGTTATCTTTGCCTTTGATGAGAAATTTTATTGATTTGCTTATTTTTTGTACATGCTTATCAAGATGTCTTTGTCCCTTTCCTTCCCCCTTTTCCTTTCCTTCCTTTTCTTCAATAAACTCAAATTAAAAAAAAAAAAAAATGAGTATATAAATATTATGAATAATAAGGGTTGCTTTTTCTGTGCTTTCCTTTCAACCTCTGTTGGGGAGGGTGCATTTTTATGCAATTATTTTCTGTGGGGAAATTGCAAGGCTCATTTACAAGTACCTGCATCAATTTATTTACAGATCGGCGGCGTAATCTCTGCTCAATATTGCCCCACATTGACAAAATGATGCAACAGGCCCTATTCGTCAGTTTTGTAGGCCTGTGTCAAAAAATACCTGCGCTGGAACCGGCTGTGCCACGCCCTTTATGATGCATTGAGGGTAGGCGTTCCCTAGTAAAAACCAACTCAGAACTGACGCATTGATATTTACAAGTTCTATGTGTGACCCAGCTTTGAGAGATGTCTCACTAAACCTGGAATGTGTCGACATTCCTACAATACAGGTGTAGGAAATGATGCATTGACTTTTCAATAGGAATCTGACTAACTGAAGTCACTTTACACACTGGAATAGGTTATTAAATCACATCCCCTCTACTAGTAGCAAATCTACACATGTTGCAGGACACCTTGACCAATCTGGGACCATGGCACCTATGATATCATCATCCACTGTAGCAAGGCATTGTGATGTTGTGTACTCCATATAAGAGACAGGCCAGGATTGTCACATCTCCAAGGAGGAATGGGACCCCAAGTCCAGTCAAGCCTACTACAAAGCATAGCCGGTAAGTACATCCAGGACCAATGTAATGTGTACAATGTGACTATTCCACCATTTTACAGTCCATTACATTGGTCCCCACACATTTGGCTATTTGCGTCATTTAGAATTGACTCATAACCTCTGTTTTTTTACGCATTGCTGAAGTAGTATCGGTCGTAAGGCCATCTTGAGAAATGTGCCCCTTTTGGGGCTGACGCGTTGCAGCATCCTTCCCACATATACCTCAGAATTTCGGATGCATTGTTGCGGCCTTACGCCATGGTGCCTTATATTGTAAATACGACGCACCCATGGCATCGTAACCTGTCTTGATCGGGCGCATGGAAATGAGGCCCTGTATGAGGTCAAATTTGAGAGTTTTTAAATTGTGGGGTGTCCTACGATTTTAGGATACTTTTTTTTCTCCCACACCTATATTTGAATCTGTGTGAGGACCAAGACCATGCAACTGTGCGCAGCCCTTCTTGTTTTGTTATAGATCTTCTGTCTAATCGGGTTGGTAGTCGGGTTTATGTTTGAAGAAGAGCCAAAGGCAATGTAACAAGTAGTATTTTCGTTGATAAAGTTTTTACCCATGAGGAAGTCATTGATGGTAGCTACCAAAGGACTGATTTCACAGGCCAATGGGGACTCTTGCAGCGTTTGTCGCGAGATATCGATATCCACCATTCGTTCAGTAACATACATGGCATCAGTTTTTTTATGACTGTCCACTGTCCAATCAGTCTGCAGGCAAACATAAGTGAGGCGTTCACTCTCTAAACAAAAGGTTCGCCGGATACTGATGAAAGTAGGTGGGTTCACTTTATATAAGTGGTGCGGTGATCACATTGAACTGCAGCACACATCCGATTTCAGAGGTTGCACCAAACATTTCTGCCCGAATAGACAGAGATGACAGCCATATGGTCGGCACGGGCGTAGAGAAACAAGAAGAAACTAATCCGGATGCATGCATGAATATATTTGCATAGTATAATTAGTTGCAGACCTACAGCATGTTGCAGGGCTTTCGGTCCCAGGTAATGTACTTGAATATAGGCAGCTGTGAGGTCGCGCTCATATAATCTCTAGTGATGCAATGACGTTTCATTTGAAAGGAGGGGGGCTTTGTCTTGGTCCCTGGCTGATCGGAGCTTTTACACATGATTTTTCTGTTCTTTAGGGAGAAAATGGTAGAAGAGAAAACATCTAGCTTAGTTTCGCAAAAGTAAATTTTTGAGTACTGCATTTGGAAAGGAGCAGAGAAATGGGGGCAACTCACAAAGGGGCATATTTACAAGGGCTTTATCTCCGCTTTTTTGGCTTTTAAAGCCAAAAAAGCAGAGATATAAATATCGCCCTATTAACAAGAGGGTGCTAACATACATTAGCGCATGTTATCACCCTTTTACCCAACGCCTCCCTTTGCATCTCTAATAAGATGCAAAGTGGGCGTCACTGGGCAGGACAACCTTGTAAATATCGCTGATGTGCACATCGTGATATTTACAAGGCTGCCAACGCATTTTAGCAGACGTTAGTTTTGGGCGAAAACCGCTGTGTGGATTGTGCTAATATGACCCTGTGGGTCATATCAGCAAGGTTAGTGCCGTTTTGCAGGGAACATCGCTGGAAAACCAGCGATGTTACCTGCAAAACGGCAATCTCCCCACTATCGCAGGTAATTATATCGCCCTGGGGAAACGCGTTGTAAATAACGCGCTAACAGGGCGATATAATCAAGCGATAGACGGCGATAATTAGAAATGCGCGTTTTGCGTCCATTTATCACCGTCCTTGTAGATATGCCCTAAAATATTCTGGACTGGAGGTATGACATATCGTTGGTGGTAAGGTTATGATTAGGGGGAACACTGAATTATTTAAACAGGTTTCGGAAGATGGTAAAGTTTAACAAGATTGCTTGTGTGTGTTATGCTCTGTTTTGCTACGGGGGTGATGCGTTCTATTGTTGAGCTGCTGTGTTTTGTGCACCATTATTGCAATGTGATGTTGTGGTGAATTGTGGTTGTAGTATTGTGTTCCAGTGACAAACAATCATTTGTCACTCTCCAAGCTGGTAAAATAGCACTGCTCCAGCTCTTCAACTATTTAAGGCAACAGTCAGCCCAGAACTATGGCACAGACTTTAGGCCCGCATCACATAACGGGGGGTGGTAAATTAGAGCAGTGACTGTTTGGGCCGTGGCGTGCCAGTTGCCTCCTGCAACGATTACATCACTTCGAAATCCACGTGAGGTTTGATATATGGGCACACTCAGAAGTATAAGAATAAGATGAACAGTCTGCACAAGCCCAATAGAAATTTAAAGCCATCGCTTAATTTGAGCCGATGGTTGGCGGTGGAAGCCACGGGCAATCATTTTTAGGGACCGGCACTTATTTTTCCTCATCAGACATTTACTGAGAGCAAGAGCGAGAAAAGCACTCAAAGGGGAAAGAGGAAGGAATAGAAAGACAGGAAACACCATCACAAAGCGGAAATGCAGAAACCGTAAAGAGTGAGATAAAGGGGCAGTGAGAATTAAAAAGGCTTGAGCTGGATTCAAGATTATGCAGTCTTTTGAGCAGACTTTTGGGCATTGGCACTAATTCTCTTACAAATGAAGCACTGGTAAAAGCAGACCCTGGCATAACACAAAGCAAAATCTTACTAGTGCTTAACTCAGAGAAAAAACATCACTACAGAACTTTTTAATGGCCAGGGCTTTGAGTCGTGACTTCCATCTACTTTGTGGACTGAATTATTTAACGTTGTTCTGTAGGCAGCATACAGTCCTGGGGCCTGGAAGAGGCTGCTCGGTGGTACCAGGAGGGATTCTGATCTTTACAGACAACTCTACTTGTCATGCCAGGCAGCCTGCCTGAGAAATTCACAGCACAAGCAGATGTGTATGTACTTACAATTGATGAGAAAGTCCACAGTGGCTCGTTCTTGGCCTCTTGCCATGAAAGATGTATCAATAAGCACAGTACACCGATGAACATCAATTGTGCAGAGAAATGCTGTAAAAACACATTGCACACATAAGCAGGTGAGAAGTGTATATCTCCTGCATAGTTAGAAAAAATGAAGGGGCATATCAACAAGGGCTTTATCTCTGCTTTTTTGGCTTTAAAAGCCAAAAAAGCAGAGATAAAACTAGCACCCTATCAACAACAGGGTGCTAACATGAAAATTTGCATGTTAGCACCCTTTTACTCTACGCTTCCCCTTGCATCTCTAATGAGATGCAAAGGCGGCGTTCCAGAGTAAAATAATAGGAGAAATGTCGCTAAGCGACATTTCTCCTATTATCAAGAATATCGCTAACCCAGTTAGAGACAAAAAAAGCAGCGCTAACCTCGGTTAACGCTGCTTTTTTACATCTGGTATTTTTCTGACTTAGCCATGATATCCTATGGAAGGAGGATATCATGGCTAAGTTTGTCTGTCCCTATCAACAAGCTAATGTGAGATTATCGCTGGGTTTCCAGCGATAATCTCACGTTAGCCACTTAGCGTTAGGATTTTTATCGCTATTGAGATAAGCGTTGCTAATAGCACGCTATCTCAGCGATAAAAATCAACGCTAGCCGGCGATAATTATCCTAGCGCTAAGTGCGCTTAGCGATAATTATCGCCGGTTGTTGTTGATATGCCCCGAAGAGTGTTATGTTATGTTGCATTCTACTGTAGCATTTTGTTAATTGATTCATAGCTCTGAAGAGGCCTCAAAGCGCTCTCATGTTCAGGGATTCCTGTCTACTCTTTCAGGAGTGTGTCGGTGAAAATATAGCAGATGTAAAATGTCTTATAAAGGAGACATTTGTTGAGGTGCTTTGGGTTCAAATACATTCTGCAAACATGGTGTAGTGCACATGGCGGCAATAATGGCACATTCCCTTTTATTTGTGCTAATTGTATATGAATATTCCCAGAAACTCCTTATTTTATTCACATTTTAGATACGTTGGGGCCAATTCATTACGGCATGCAAGTACACAATAAAAGAGTACTACAGGAGTCCCATTTTATGTGCTCCAAAATGCCTTTGTGAATAGACCCGTAGTGTTATTAAAAAACGGAGAATAGGTGCAGCCACAGGTACCTACGCACTATTTGTGTAGTTCACAGTCTTCATTGTGAGTTCGGCGCGCAGACAAAATATCAGCTAAAAAATGTTGTGTAGACATAATAGTGTGTCAAGAAATTCAAGGACAAAAATATTGTGAAGGTAAGCAATGCTTTCCTACATACAACTCCACATATATGTACATTGGCTATATATAGATATTTATGTATTTTTGGCACAATATTCTGTCCACACAATATTTGTGTTTCTGATAGTCTGTCAGTGATCCTGTGAGTTCGCTAGAGATGGGAAGAGCTGTATATTGTTCATGGAACATAATCATTTCAGAGAGACAAGCAGCGCAGTAAAATAAGAAATGCATAAGAATGATGCCATAAGTGTGATTTTAAAATTAGTAAATTTATTACATGCAATTTGTAAGAGCAAACCAACTTCCAGTTTAGAGATCATTCCTCCTGGGTAACACAAATATTGGATCTGTAGTCAGGCACAATAATTTGTTTCTCATTTATATCAAGGGCGATCTTTTCACCGAAAAGCCACAGAGAGAGATCTACTAACAAAAGATCCAAATTGTGACCAATTTAGATTACATTTCAGGTGCCATGAAATCTTGTCACTGAGTGGTAGTTTACCTCTGCCTGCAGCAAATTAAAATGAAAATGGAGCTTCATTTAAGAAGAATCAATTTTGCACGTGTGCCCAAGTGAGTAGAATGAAAAATAAAGTACACCCCAGGCTCTTCTGCCTTTTGACTAGGTTTGTGCTATAGAAATACCAGATACATCCATATATAATCACATGGTACTGAGTGAGTCCTAACCCTTTTCATGATATCCCACAGAACTATTTGTTTCCCAGGTGAAAGTTCGAAAAAATGGTTCTGACTGATGCACTTGACAGCATGATTTTAAAAACAAAATTGGAGAAAAAGGTACATGATTGCCAATCTTTACTTCTTTCTTCATTCTTTCTTTTTTTAGAATTCATTAACCCGTTTCTTCTTTCTTTCCTTTTATTCTCTCTTCATTCTTTCCTTGTTTCCTTCTACCCATTATTCATTCTTGCCTAATTTATATTTTTCTTTCATTTACATTCCTATGGCACTTCCTTTTTCGTTCTTTCTTCCCTTTTGCTCATTCTTTTATTACAGTGTTTTTTCTTTTTGTTCTTTATATACTTATTTTATCTTATTTCCATCTTTACATAATTATATAATTTACCCTTATTTAGTTTGTTTATTTGTTTTACTTTCTTATCACCTTTGTGTCCTTCCTCCTCCCTTCTGTTCATTCCAACATTTTTATTCCTTTCCTTCTTGAATGTTTTATATTGTTCTCTCAGTCTTTCCTTTTTTTGTTCATTGAACTTCTCATTCTTTCTTGCATTTCCCATTCCTTCTTTCTTTCTTCCTTTCTGCTCACCACTTTGCTTTATGCCATCCTTCTTGCAACCTTTTCTTTCCTTTTATTTCTTATTTCTCTGTTTTCATGCAAATTAATCCCTTTGCATACTTAGTCATTTCTTTCCTTAATTTTTTTCCTTCTTTGCAGTGTTCTTTCCATCCTTCTTTCGTACTCTCACTTATTTAACTTTTTCATCACTTTTGTCTTTCTGGCAATTTTTCTGCCCCTTTGCCACCCAAGGCTTCCATCCTACTTTTTCTTCTTTTTTGCAGAATTTAGGAACACCAGCTCCTGTCCTATCAACTAGGAATCACAGATCAAAGTTAAGAAGTTACATCTTTAATCTGACCAGTGACACAGCCACTTAAGCTGGTTTAATGGGTGCTTCACAACACCCTTGTTTGTGCCACCAGCTAGGTATAAAAGTAGTACACCGCAGCTTTCACCCTCAGTAAATAAATCTTTTGTGATAGAAGGAAAAACTGAACTAAAACAGCCGCATGCACGTGATTGGAAGGTAAACACATTCTAGCCAAATTAAATGGTATTTATCTCACTGTGTAAGCTGCTGAAATATTGTTGTTAATTGCCCAGTACTTAGGCATTCACCAACGACTAATTATGCAGTTTGCAAATACAGACAGTGTCACCTAATTATTTCATGGGACACAGAGACCAGCTGGCACCAAGGGTTCCTGCCCTGGTCCAAACTGGAATATGCAAGGAGGCCACCACTTGTGCCCTTCAATGCAGTCTGGTGCCGCTGGAAAGCGCCTACACCCCAACCCAATACACCAACTTCTGTCTGGGAGGAGGTCACAACTTCCTGTGACTAGAAACCTATTGTTCTACCTTCCCCTGCTCGAGCTCAGCTCAGAAGCAGGAAGGCAGAAAAGCATCCGTGGGTGGTAGCAGCACTAGCTTGCTGGCAGACCCTGAAAGGCTGCATCTGGGAGTAAAGGGGGGACCTCTGTCGAGCCCTCCAGCACATGGGATTATACCTCCAACACTGGAATCGGTGTAGAGGTATGATTCCAATATGTTTGATACCAAACATGACCAGGTTTGGTGCAGCCTAGCTCGTAATGACTGATGTCCACTATATGTCTTAAAATGGATGACCACACTTACAAAGCCTGAAGAATGGAATCTGGGTTTTGTAGGGGTGTCCTGCTCTTGAAGAGGCACCCTCACACTTATAACCAAACACCCTGCCCTCAGGACTGAAGAGCCTTCCATAGGGGTGACTTATAGGTTTTAAGTGCAGTGACCTTAGATATAAGGAAACTTATATCTGTTGTGAGAGATGCAAGTACCCTCTCACACCGGCTGCAATGGCGGGCTTGTAGCCAGAGTTTAAGTGGACTCCCATGGGTGGCACAATAAATGCTGCCGCCCATCGGAGACCCCTGGTGTACCTTTGCCCTGGGTACCTTAGCACCATATACTAGGGAGTTATAAGGGTACATTAGGGTACATTAGCAGCCAATTGTGGAGATACCAAAGTTCTTACCAAAGCCATTTGGAGAGAGAGAGCACAGATGCTGGGGTCCTGATTAGCAGGATTCCAGCAGACTATAGACAAAATCACACTGCCACCAGTCAAAACGTGGGGGTAACCATGCTAGAAAGACCCTACCTTCCTACAACTATTATTCATTGCAGTTTGCTTATGGTTGAAATAGGTAATCTTTCTAATTTTAACCTCTGATTGGCACATAATCTCTGACTTTTAAAGTCTATTTTGACACCTACTATTTCTTTTTTAATCTTCAAACTTTGATCTCTCCACTCTCCAGGAAATCACTCTCCTTTTTGTAAAAAAAACACTCCACTGCCCGTTGTTCTTAATACAGAAAATTAATAAGGTAGGGTTTGATTCCGGTGGTTGGAAATCCACTTAAGTCTGGATATAAACATTTCTACCTAGTGCGACAGACTGATCACATCTTATAGACCTTTTCGGAAGTGAGTATGTAGCTTCTCCATAAACTCAAATCTTGTCTCCATTTTGTACAGTCCAAGTCAAGGAAAGGAATTTATTAGGCAGAATGACTTATCTTGGTTAGTGTATGGTCTCCAACAGACATAACCCGATTTGGCATCTTCCATGCTTTTTACATGATGACACGACAACATGGACAATGACATATTGAAACTCTACATGGTCTGTGCCAATCCAAGCCTGTGTGACATTCGGCTTGGTAGGGTAGGCATAGGTTTTCTCTGTGTATTTTTAGTGTATTTTCTATTGTCCGTAGTTAGAGAGTCAATTCAGAATACATATATATGTTGAATTCAAAACTTTCTATCATCATATTATAAATGCTTTTAAGGCAACATATTCTTATGAATTCCAATTGCCATGTGCAAGCCCATAGGTTTGTTTTGGTTATTAGTTTAACCCTAGGCTTACTGTTGAGCCTCCACAAAGGCTTGTTTTTTACCTCTGCACTCTTGCCTTTTACCTCTGCACTCTTGCCTTTCTGGTATTTTAAGTTTATCGATTCTTTGATTGAAAAGTTCATCCAGTTCTGTTTTTTTGTTTGCATTTTAGGAGTAGTTGTCCTGCAATTAGACTGGTGCAAACACGACCACAAGTACCAGATTGAAGAGAAAAATATCTGACTGGGCGAGTTAATAGCACACAAATTCAGAAACTGAGAGGGTAAAGCAGCAAGGCTTATGTTTGAGAAACTGTGTCTGAGACTCCGGCATTGCATTGTGAATTTTCTTAAAACTGGACTATATCGTATGACATACAATTGAATGGATCAAGAATTGTGGGAGAGTCACAACAACAAAGAACCAAGGGGCATATTATCAAGGACGACGTTAAAAATGATCGCCGGTTTAGCGGCAGAAAACTGCCACTAAAGCGGTGATAATGGGCTTGATAATATGCACTTGAGAATTCCAATAGAAGTCCATGTTCTGGTGTGAACATGGGCCTCTGTTGGAATTCTCTAGGACATATTATCAAGCCCATTATCGCCGCTTTAACTTCAGTTTTCTGCTGCTAAACCTGCGATAATTTTAACGCCGTCCCTGATAATATGTTCCAAAATGAGGGTCACTAGAGAGCTAATATATCGTACTCAGGGAGTTGCTATGTGCATATTTACCACAAAAGAGCTGCTCCTAGTGTGATAACCCAAACGAGTTACAAGAACGTCGTGAGTGTGGGCATCTCACAAAAAGTTACGGACGGGTCTCACACACCACCTGGTGTCATGCTTCATCATTGACCAGTCCTCGCCCTCCAACACCTTCGTTTGATGGAGGGCGGGCATACACTTGACGACAAGGATGCACTTCTAAGTGACTAAGTGGGGGCCTGTGAATATGTGAGTGGGGTTAAAAATCATTATAGTAGTCAGAGGCGTTTTTAATGTGAAATGAAAACTATATGATATTAAAATGTAAATGTGACGGTGATTGGGGTAGTTAGTGTCCCCTACCGTCTAGTGAATGGTCGACATGTTTCTGCCCAAGCGGCCCAATTGGGTCCATGGCATTCATCAGGACCTAGAGATGAGAAAGGGGCTCCGTTCTTACCAAATGTTGGTAAGATGTTACCACTGTGTGAGTGTGGCGTTGGTCACACTTCACTGTTTTTAACTGTTTCCAATGGTGAAGCCCTAATTGAATGGACAACTTGTCCCATGGGGCAATGGGCGGAGGGAATCCACAGTTTTTGTCTCCTTATGACATGTGATGGATGCGTCCCGAATCCTGTACGCCCGCTCCTGGTCCTCCCGAATGTGCTATGTTTAGAGAAATTACATTGAAGCATATTAGGCTGTTATAAAGCCCAGTACGCTGCACAGTATTGATCAATGCAATGTCACAAGCATACATTATATAGTATGTCATTGATCATCGTGGGCTTAGAGCGTCGTATATTTACATTTTTAAATCAAGAATATATGTCAAGTACTTGGGTGTTGCATTGTGTATTATCAAAACAAGGCCTTGTACATTGCTTTCTCTGCACCAGTAGAGAGGGTCGCTCTGGTATTGAATTGTTGGTCCAATTTCATGTTACTATAAAACAGCTTTGTACTGGTTGATAACCAGTTGAAGGTGAGAGCAAGAAATAAAAAACTCATGACAAAAATGAGTGGTGGCAGAATCAGGGCCATACCTCACAAATAAGAGTAATTTTATAGCAAGAGTGAGCCTTGCACATATTGAGTTGTACTGTATCATCTTTACAATATGCTTTAAAATGCACCTGTACAAGACAATGAAACCACACATTGACTGCAAGTCAAAGGTTATGTATTGTTGCACCAATGATTGCATGCAAGGTAAAGCCAGACCTATTGCCTTTGCCAGCTCTTGTTTACATCTGCATCTCTTTTCACAGATACACGGAAAGCATTTTACGCAGCAATTTGCAAAGTTTCATGTATTTTTAACATTGTGCAACAGATATGCAGTTTCACCATTTCTCATCAGTGCTCAGTGCAAGAACTACAATAGTCTGTATATAAGCTACAGAGGGCTATACCAGCCATTAAAGGCCTTCTCCAGTGTTAAAAAAGGAGTGGGGCTTTAGTGGCTGGTATAGCCATTACAATGAACTATAAGGCTATTCGAGCATTCCACCCCATGAAGGCAAACGGCCTAATTAAATAATACAAAGGCACCTCCCCCCAACCCCTGGTTCCAAAGCCTTTGTTTCACAGCTCCTGTGATTGTTCAACAGATGACAGCCGCACTCAGGGCCACCGCTATTAGCTGTTGACTATTCACAGCAATAGCTTTGATAGAAGGCTGAAGTCAACTCCTGGTTCTCCCTGGGCTCTCCAAACTCTCTGGCTCGTTCAGATGAGCCAGGGAGACCCTGAAGATAAGTCGAATACTCCTCCCTCCTTCCTCCTCCAGTGACACTGTGAGATTCTGGAGGAGGAAAGGCTCCAGTGTGCGCGGTTGCACAGGCCCTCTCCTTTATGTCCCCCTCCCCAATCTACTATACTTTGGAGAGGCAGGAAAAGAGATAGGCAGAGGCTGTGTATTAGGACATTTTAGAACATTGGAATGTTGGAAGCTCCATTGAAAACAATGGAGTGTTCCGGACTTATAAGGGCTGGTATAAGCCCGGAGCACCAACATTCCAATGCTTCTTTGTTCACAGCTCTGGCTGTGAACAAAGGCTTCAGGGAGCCTGAGGGGATTTGAATCCCCTCGCGCTCCCTGAAGGCTTCGTTTTATTTGTTAGAAAATTCTGCCCTCTAGTGGCAGAATGCTCTAATAGCCTTTTAGCCCTTCATAGCAGGGCTATACCGGCTTTTAAAGTCCCTCTCCTTTGTTAAAGTCCCTCGCCTTTGGCTCGGGCCTTTAACGCTGCAGCGGGCCTTTAATAGCCGATATAGCTCGCTACGGCGGGCTATAAGGCTATAGTAATGTTGAGAGCAGCGGGCCTATACCAGTTTATATAGGCCGCTGCTGCTCTATTGTCTTCAGTGGAGCTCTCAACCTTGCAATGTTGTTCTAATTCCATTTGACAGTGTTTCACTTTAAGTTTTCTACTGTCAGTGCCATCTACTTGTAAATTTGGCAGTAAAAGCGTTAAAGAATCGCACTGCTTGGACTGAGTCCTCCTACAATTAGAAACTTTACTTTTTATGTATTATGCCAATAATGCTGGCCATTTAGATTACAGGATTGCACACAGTTACCTTCCTCCAGTGAGCATGTTCCGAGCAAGCGATAATTAGGCCCTTTTTATTATGCAAGCGCAGTCTCACATAATTACCTTTTTATGGTTATTAGTAGTTCACATAATTTTTCTTCTTGAGTGGTGATGATTCTTCACACAATTCTCACCTGTTGTAGACTTGTTAAAGCAAAAAATGTCTTGAAGAAATTGTAATACGGATGTGTGCCGACACCGGCCGAGACATATTTTCTACTTGAAACAGGCTCCGGCTGGTGTTATCACGTGTGACCTACTGTGCTTTTTGGTACAGTTTTGTATACAATTGAAACACACCATCAGCGAAATGCACTTCTCGCGTTACTCTAACTTTTATGATCATTAGGCTAAGTTGGAGATGAAAATATTTTGAAATGTGCCAAGGAATGGTAATAAAACAACAAGATTGCACAGGTTGGGTGTATTGTAACTGCTTCACGCACACTATCTCATGAGAGGTTCGCACAGCGCCGAGATGCCTCCGGGTGAGTTGAGCGCTATATTGAATATATTTAACATAACAGAGCTAAGTTTGAGTGTATTCAATAATTCAGTTATCTCAGTTTTATCAAGTCGCAATATTTATGATTTCACGTGGGTGGTGCCTAGACGGGCCGCTTTCTGAGCCACATGACATGTACATTCGATTAATCTCAAATCTCAGGACAAGAGGAACTGTTAGTAATGGGCAAGATCGAACATTGTAAGTCACATTGATTTATCACTCTGTTGCGTAGGAGTAAGTTAAGACATTTATATTTAGTTTTTTTAGATATGATATATGGTGTCCCTACATGCTGTCTTGATAATGTATGTTCTGCATCAGCTTCTGCCGCCCGCTGACAAGATTTTTTATTAATTTCAGCTTTGGATTTTCAGAAACCAATTAAGATGCGAGTTCTAAGAATTAAGAAACACAATCGGAAAATCCTCCCGAAACGTCCCTGCATCCAATTAATTTGTCATCAGGGTCTTATGAATAAAACTGAGAGAATATTTCACACAGGTTCATCTGTAAAGCCTCAAAGTTTAATAAAAGTGCAATGCTGTAGCCTAAATATATATTCTTTGAAGTACAATTTTATAAAGTAGTCACTGGGCTGTTCTTGAACGGAAGTCCTTCCGTAATTTTCAATAAATATTATTGCAATTCTTTTATATTTATATTTTTAGTGCAGCACAAATGAGCAAGGATCTACTTAAGGCAAAAAATATTGTTCAATACGACAGAGCTTGCCAGAATTGCGCTTTTTTAGAATTAGATATAAAACCAAGATACCTGACATTTTTTTAAGTAACACTTAATATGGTGCCGCCTTGCGTTTCCCCTTGCGATGGCGCTTAGGTCAGCAACTTAGCGCCAACGCAGGCACCCTTGCACCAGAGTGAAAGGGTGTCTGCATACAGGTGAGGATTGTACCATGGTTTGTTTATGTGTAGGAAAGTGTCCCTTCCTGCACATAAACAATGCTAAAATGCCATCCTGTCACTTTAATGAGTGCTGCTTCACACAGCACACACAAAAGTGACAGAATTGCATTTTTTTAAAAGGTGTGTTTATGTACAGGAAGAGACTCCTTCCTGTACATAAACAAACCATGGTATTTTGCTTTTTACATGTGGGCTGCACAAGGCAGCACACATGGAAAGAGCAAAAACGAGGAGAAATAAAGCATTTCTCCTCATTTTGCCAACTTAAGACCAGGGTTTTCCTGGTCTTAATTTTGGAGCTGCCTCCTATGTATGCCACCCTTGTACATAGGGGACAGCATCAAATACAATGGGTGTTGCTGTGGAACGCCCACCACAACACCCACTGCCCACCCCTTTCATGCTAACTATAGCGTGAAAGGGTGCCTTATGTACAAGGCAGCGATAAGCCATGTTAAGTGGCTTAACGCTGCCTTGTACATAAGGCGCAGCCCCTATCGCCACCTCAGCGTCACTATAGGTGACGTTATGGTGGCGATAGGGGCTTGTACATATGCCCCACTGTGTGCATGGGAGGATTGGTTATGTGTAGGAAGGTGTCCCTTCCTGCACATAAACAATCCTAAAATGACATTTTGTAACTTTCATGTGTGCTGCTTCATGCAGCACACATGAAAGTGACAAAATGGCATTTTTAAAAAAAGGGTTGTTTATGTACAGGAAGGAACACCTTCCTGTACATAAACTAACCATGGCATTTTGCTTTTTCCACGTGTGCTGCACAAGGCAAAAACGAGGAGAAGTAATGCATTTCTCCTCGTTTCGCCAACTTAAGACCAGGATTTTCCTGGTCTTAAATTTGGCGCTGCCTCCTATGTACGCTACCCTTTTACACAGGGCGCAGTGTCAAATGCAATAGGTGTTGCGGTGGAACGCCCACCACAACACCCACTGCACGCCCCTTTCACGCTAACCATAGTGTGAAAGGGGGCCTTATGTACAAGGCAGCGTTAAGCCATGTTACATAAGACAAGGCCAATATCGCCACGGGGACGTCTAAAAAAGTGACGTTCGGGTGGCGATAGGTGCTTGTACATATGCCCCTGAGTTTTCTGGACGCAAGCATGTATTTAGCGGGACATATTGTTGCTGCGGATTATATATCCTAGTGTTTTTTTGCTGTGAGCATTGCTTACTTTTAATGAACATAGAATTTACGCAAGCACTGCAATTTAAAACGAAACCTTCTAATAAAATCTCAAAGTTTACCTCTAATATATTTCAACTTTAAAATTACTTTTTAACTCTTTACATGTCAAACTCTAACTCGAACTTATCCCCAATTTTACATCAACTATATTTCCCTTAAACTCGTAATTTTTTCTGGTGGAATTGTGAGAAATGAACTGGTGTAGACTCTATCGGTTCCTGCTTAAAGGCTGGATGCTCAAGAGTGCATGTTGCCTGTGTGTACGATTGTAGGACTTTGCTTCTGAAAACCCCACAATATAACAAACTCAGAATTTGCACACCTACAAAAGTTGTTTGAACACTAAATTTCATTCTCTAAATCAGGAGTTTTGTGGGTATAAAAACGTTTCTACTCCATACGAGTGCATCCTTAACAGAGTAGCCCCATCCTCATCGAGAATCCTTAACGTCTCCTGGATTTCTCAGCTGTTATCAACTTTGTAGGATCATTCTTTAAAATATGTAAATTATCTCAACTTCAAACTCTCTCAAGCACATACAATCTATCAACTGCATAAACCAAATAATATAACTAATAACTATTCACAGCAATAGCTTTGATAGAAGGCTGAAGTCAACTCCTGGTTCTCCCTGGGCTCTCCAAACTCTCTGGCTCGTTCAGATGAGCCAGGGAGACCCTGAAGATAAGTCGAATACTCCTCCCTCCTTCCTCCTCCAGTGACACTGTGAGATTCTGGAGGAGGAAAGGCTCCAGTGTGCGCGGTTGCACAGGCCCTCTCCTTTATGTCCCCCTCCCCAATCTACTATACTTTGGAGAGGCAGGAAAAGAGATAGGCAGAGGCTGTGTATTAGGACATTTTAGAACATTGGAATGTTGGAAGCTCCATTGAAAACAATGGAGTGTTCCGGACTTATAAGGGCTGGTATAAGCCCGGAGCACCAACATTCCAATGCTTCTTTGTTCACAGCTCTGGCTGTGAACAAAGGCTTCAGGGAGCCTGAGGGGATTTGAATCCCCTCGCGCTCCCTGAAGGCTTCGTTTTATTTGTTAGAAAATTCTGCCCTCTAGTGGCAGAATGCTCTAATAGCCTTTTAGCCCTTCATAGCAGGGCTATACCGGCTTTTAAAGTCCCTCTCCTTTGTTAAAGTCCCTCGCCTTTGGCTCGGGCCTTTAACGCTGCAGCGGGCCTTTAATAGCCGATATAGCTCGCTACGGCGGGCTATAAGGCTATAGTAATGTTGAGAGCAGCGGGCCTATACCAGTTTATATAGGCCGCTGCTGCTCTATTGTCTTCAGTGGAGCTCTCAACCTTGCAATGTTGTTCTAATTCCATTTGACAGTGTTTCACTTTAAGTTTTCTACTGTCAGTGCCATCTACTTGTAAATTTGGCAGTAAAAGCGTTAAAGAATCGCACTGCTTGGACTGAGTCCTCCTACAATTAGAAACTTTACTTTTTATGTATTATGCCAATAATGCTGGCCATTTAGATTACAGGATTGCACACAGTTACCTTCCTCCAGTGAGCATGTTCCGAGCAAGCGATAATTAGGCCCTTTTTATTATGCAAGCGCAGTCTCACATAATTACCTTTTTATGGTTATTAGTAGTTCACATAATTTTTCTTCTTGAGTGGTGATGATTCTTCACACAATTCTCACCTGTTGTAGACTTGTTAAAGCAAAAAATGTCTTGAAGAAATTGTAATACGGATGTGTGCCGACACCGGCCGAGACATATTTTCTACTTGAAACAGGCTCCGGCTGGTGTTATCACGTGTGACCTACTGTGCTTTTTGGTACAGTTTTGTATACAATTGAAACACACCATCAGCGAAATGCACTTCTCGCGTTACTCTAACTTTTATGATCATTAGGCTAAGTTGGAGATGAAAATATTTTGAAATGTGCCAAGGAATGGTAATAAAACAACAAGATTGCACAGGTTGGGTGTATTGTAACTGCTTCACGCACACTATCTCATGAGAGGTTCGCACAGCGCCGAGATGCCTCCGGGTGAGTTGAGCGCTATATTGAATATATTTAACATAACAGAGCTAAGTTTGAGTGTATTCAATAATTCAGTTATCTCAGTTTTATCAAGTCGCAATATTTATGATTTCACGTGGGTGGTGCCTAGACGGGCCGCTTTCTGAGCCACATGACATGTACATTCGATTAATCTCAAATCTCAGGACAAGAGGAACTGTTAGTAATGGGCAAGATCGAACATTGTAAGTCACATTGATTTATCACTCTGTTGCGTAGGAGTAAGTTAAGACATTTATATTTAGTTTTTTTAGATATGATATATGGTGTCCCTACATGCTGTCTTGATAATGTATGTTCTGCATCAGCTTCTGCCGCCCGCTGACAAGATTTTTTATTAATTTCAGCTTTGGATTTTCAGAAACCAATTAAGATGCGAGTTCTAAGAATTAAGAAACACAATCGGAAAATCCTCCCGAAACGTCCCTGCATCCAATTAATTTGTCATCAGGGTCTTATGAATAAAACTGAGAGAATATTTCACACAGGTTCATCTGTAAAGCCTCAAAGTTTAATAAAAGTGCAATGCTGTAGCCTAAATATATATTCTTTGAAGTACAATTTTATAAAGTAGTCACTGGGCTGTTCTTGAACGGAAGTCCTTCCGTAATTTTCAATAAATATTATTGCAATTCTTTTATATTTATATTTTTAGTGCAGCACAAATGAGCAAGGATCTACTTAAGGCAAAAAATATTGTTCAATACGACAGAGCTTGCCAGAATTGCGCTTTTTTAGAATTAGATATAAAACCAAGATACCTGACATTTTTTTAAGTAACACTTAATATGGTGCCGCCTTGCGTTTCCCCTTGCGATGGCGCTTAGGTCAGCAACTTAGCGCCAACGCAGGCACCCTTGCACCAGAGTGAAAGGGTGTCTGCATACAGGTGAGGATTGTACCATGGTTTGTTTATGTGTAGGAAAGTGTCCCTTCCTGCACATAAACAATGCTAAAATGCCATCCTGTCACTTTAATGAGTGCTGCTTCACACAGCACACACAAAAGTGACAGAATTGCATTTTTTTAAAAGGTGTGTTTATGTACAGGAAGAGACTCCTTCCTGTACATAAACAAACCATGGTATTTTGCTTTTTACATGTGGGCTGCACAAGGCAGCACACATGGAAAGAGCAAAAACGAGGAGAAATAAAGCATTTCTCCTCATTTTGCCAACTTAAGACCAGGGTTTTCCTGGTCTTAATTTTGGAGCTGCCTCCTATGTATGCCACCCTTGTACATAGGGGACAGCATCAAATACAATGGGTGTTGCTGTGGAACGCCCACCACAACACCCACTGCCCACCCCTTTCATGCTAACTATAGCGTGAAAGGGTGCCTTATGTACAAGGCAGCGATAAGCCATGTTAAGTGGCTTAACGCTGCCTTGTACATAAGGCGCAGCCCCTATCGCCACCTCAGCGTCACTATAGGTGACGTTATGGTGGCGATAGGGGCTTGTACATATGCCCCACTGTGTGCATGGGAGGATTGGTTATGTGTAGGAAGGTGTCCCTTCCTGCACATAAACAATCCTAAAATGACATTTTGTAACTTTCATGTGTGCTGCTTCATGCAGCACACATGAAAGTGACAAAATGGCATTTTTAAAAAAAGGGTTGTTTATGTACAGGAAGGAACACCTTCCTGTACATAAACTAACCATGGCATTTTGCTTTTTCCACGTGTGCTGCACAAGGCAAAAACGAGGAGAAGTAATGCATTTCTCCTCGTTTCGCCAACTTAAGACCAGGATTTTCCTGGTCTTAAATTTGGCGCTGCCTCCTATGTACGCTACCCTTTTACACAGGGCGCAGTGTCAAATGCAATAGGTGTTGCGGTGGAACGCCCACCACAACACCCACTGCACGCCCCTTTCACGCTAACCATAGTGTGAAAGGGGGCCTTATGTACAAGGCAGCGTTAAGCCATGTTACATAAGACAAGGCCAATATCGCCACGGGGACGTCTAAAAAAGTGACGTTCGGGTGGCGATAGGTGCTTGTACATATGCCCCTGAGTTTTCTGGACGCAAGCATGTATTTAGCGGGACATATTGTTGCTGCGGATTATATATCCTAGTGTTTTTTTGCTGTGAGCATTGCTTACTTTTAATGAACATAGAATTTACGCAAGCACTGCAATTTAAAACGAAACCTTCTAATAAAATCTCAAAGTTTACCTCTAATATATTTCAACTTTAAAATTACTTTTTAACTCTTTACATGTCAAACTCTAACTCGAACTTATCCCCAATTTTACATCAACTATATTTCCCTTAAACTCGTAATTTTTTCTGGTGGAATTGTGAGAAATGAACTGGTGTAGACTCTATCGGTTCCTGCTTAAAGGCTGGATGCTCAAGAGTGCATGTTGCCTGTGTGTACGATTGTAGGACTTTGCTTCTGAAAACCCCACAATATAACAAACTCAGAATTTGCACACCTACAAAAGTTGTTTGAACACTAAATTTCATTCTCTAAATCAGGAGTTTTGTGGGTATAAAAACGTTTCTACTCCATACGAGTGCATCCTTAACAGAGTAGCCCCATCCTCATCGAGAATCCTTAACGTCTCCTGGATTTCTCAGCTGTTATCAACTTTGTAGGATCATTCTTTAAAATATGTAAATTATCTCAACTTCAAACTCTCTCAAGCACATACAATCTATCAACTGCATAAACCAAATAATATTCTTGGAAATATAAACCTTCTAATGTGTAAAACGGCCCTAGCTTTAAAATTGTGAATTTTGTTTTACGTTTCGACAGCTAGGTGCGAAGTACCATTTAAGCAATTTGGAACAGTTTGCCCTTAAGCCTTGGTGGGACCCCCTTTTCAAGGGTAAGGTGCAAGCAGGAGTTACTGGGTCCAGCCGTGGGATCTGAGGCCTTTGACTCCAGATATCCTGGGGCCCGGCCTATTATGGATCCTGAGCAACTGAGCTAAGTACCCCTTCAGCGCTTGACTGTCAGGAATAGTGTGGCCGTCCAAAGCTCCTTCAGGGGGAGGTAGATACAGGGGTTGAACACAGTCTCACAACTCAAAATATGCACAGTAGCAGCAATAAATTATTGTCTGCCTTTTTCTGAAAAAACAGAGAAGTATTTTATTTTATGGCTATTATCACAACGGGAAATATGGCATTCACAAACAACTTCCACAGTTCCCCCGGGGTCAGGGCTCATGTGTTATAACTATAACTTTTCAATTTCTAAGGTTTGTGTAATTTACGTTGGTTTTGTAAAGAAATGATAACGTTTTCCTAACTGTAACTAATCTTAAATGTATTTTTTCAGTGAATCTGTATGTTTTTTGTAAAAAATAAAATGTTACTAAACATAAAATGATTTTTATTATGGTGTTAATTCTTTTAAAATTTGGACTTGCAGTAATTTTGTGAAAGGTCAAAGTTCATTATGAGCATCAGTGTCATCTGCGTGATCATTTTGCTTTCATTTGCGGCTCCTCGAAAGTACTGCGCCAACTCCGTAATTTTTTTTAATTATATTTACATCAAATAAATATATATAAAAAAATATGGTTTCATGATTTAATAGATAGTTAAATATCTCCATTAATATTGGTTTCTTCTTCTATTTCTTCATTGAGCATTTGTAATTATGTCTGAAATTCTGGCAATTCAATGTAATTTTTATAAGCATTAAATGCAAATTCATAGCACTGGGAGAGCCCTAAAAGATGTTCTTCTTTGCGCAATGGTTTAAATTGTTGAAGAAGTGCTAAATAGTACAATTATTTCTTTTCTGCTGTGTCACAACCTAATGATTAATACTTGTTAAATGTAATTGCTGCAGACTAGTTATTTTTCTTACCTAATTACCTGTTTTTGGTAGTAATGTGCTTCATTAGAAGCCCAAATTGTGTTTAAGCCCATAATTGTCCTCATATCAAAAATAAGTTATTGCTATGATGTAGTTTCCTAAGGGCCAATTATCTCACTCTTTATATATTTGTATATCTACCTCTGTGTGCCTTATTCTTGTATGTCAGTGTATGTGCAAGATGGTTAGGGTTTTCTTTGTTGGGCACAGTTAATTCTGTGAGGCAGACAGCATGCTAAGAAAGTAAGTGATGAAAATGATGTAGCTTGAAAGGAGTTGAACTAACATGGATTGGTGAAAGCGGTGAAAGAGGTTTGGCATGGAACAAGTTATTCCCTCCACTTTCCTCTGTTAGTAAATGTGACCATCCCAACTTTATGGTTATCCACTGTGGAAATTGAGATGATGGTGACATTTTCATTTGTGTTTTCAAATATTTGTCAAATACAAAAGTGGAAGTGGTCTACTCTAAATGCTGCTAACTTTGAAAAGCCTTGAGGACATGTGAACAGGTAGTCAGCATTCCTTCACGATCATAAAATGTCTTACATTTTTCATCTAAATATAAAATATAGCAATGCAGCACTCTATAATTCTGATGGTGTGTATTTTTCTACCTATGGAAACTATATTTTAATTTTAAACCTAAAAAGGTGATTTGACTAGCAAATATAGATGTGCCTATTAAAAGGAAAATAAAGGTGCTTTTTAGAGCCACCATATCTTATGTCTAATTTTATTTTGCCAAATATACATTTTCTTTTATTTCAGTAAGTACCTGGGTACTTTCTAGATAGTTTGAAGGAAGTACCGCAGTATTTTGTAAACAGACTTGGCTAAACTGCCTAATTTCTTCCTATTCCTTACTAAACAGAGTACTAAGCTATATTTCACCTTAAACACAGAAAAACACAAGTGTCCTTATTACGATGTCAGGCAGACTTGCATTCGCCCGACACCGTCCGGTGTTGGAACCGACCGCCTGTAGGTCAGCGGTTCCGACCTATTTCTCTATGGGAACTTGTTCTGCGGGTGGTTTCCACCCGCAGCACAAGCTCCCATAGAGAAATGGGAGTTTGGGTAAATCCCTTCATTGTCTGGCAGCCACCGGAGACTACTGAGGCACTGGGGCCCTACTAGGGGCCCCCAAAGTCACTTTCAAACAGGCCGACATGAAAAGCTTGTGGGAAACCAACATTGTAATTCTGATGGCGGAGACGCCGTCCTTAAGGGATTACGTGCCAGTTCCAACTGGCCAATGGGCTGCTTGAGCCCTTTGGAAGCTTGCTGGAATGACCGGCTGATTTGACTTTCGACCTCCTACATTGTTATTAGGAGATCAAAAGTCAAACCTTGGATGTTGGTCGTAAAGCCTCCGACCTGTGTCGGAGGCTTTCTGACCGACATCCAAATTAGGCCCAAAGTGTGGTCTAAACAATGTGGTTTCCTTTTTATTTTATTTTATGTTGCACGGGATTTCATTAACCAACAATATTGTGTTTTGACATCGCTCTGTAACGCGCAATGCTGCGAAGGTACCGCTGTTTACTGTGGTCCAAGTTATATCCCTTATTACTTAAAAAAAATATGCAAAAATCAGATCAAATAACAAAAGGACCCTTTCCACACCATAGTCTATTTTTCAGCTAAAATTCATGTAAAGCCGTTAAGCCATTTTGCCATTACATCAGCCATTTTGCTGGTACATTTGTTTTAAAAGTCTATAGAAAATGCATTGGTGGAAAAACGTGTTTTGCAAAGCTCCTTTTTTTTTTTTGCACCCACTTAACTAATTGCCACAAAACATTGCATCATCAGCAAATGTAGATAAAAGAATAGGTCTCCATTTATATTGTAGGAAAGTGCCCTTTTTGTATGGTCACCCCCACAGTTTTTTCTTCAATGTTGATGGTTTTGACTCTGAAAGTGCACTGGTGCCTGCTAACCAGGTCCCAGTGCTCTCTACCTGAAATATGATGGATGTGAATTGCTCACCCTAATTTGCAAGTCCTTGGGAAGTAATACCAGTGGTACCCAGGGCATAGGGTCTAAAAGGGTCACCAGGACCTGCAGCACTGATAGTGCCACCCTGAATGACCCAAGTAAAGAGATGACAGTAGGTCTACCATTGCAGACTTCAGGAGCAGTGCAAACTGCTCAAACTAACCTTTGCCCTCACCATGAGAAGCAAGGTCACAGCAATATTTTTAATATATGTCTGTCACCACTAACGTAGGCCTCTTGAGCCCAGGAGTCAGGGTGCATCATATTAAAGGTGTGGACATATAAGTGCAAGCATTTATATGTCCCTATATAAGTCTCCCTCCATTATAGACTACTATAAGAGTTCAGTGGGCCTTCGGATACCATGGTCCGGCTCCTTTATGGTCCCACTGAAAATTGTCATGTTTGGTATCACACTACTTGCGGACTCAAGTTAGCCCTGCTGGCCCCCTGCACCTTTCAGCCTTGTTTTATGTTATGCTCCGACTGAGTTGTTTTTACTACTTTAACCGCTTCGCATGTTCTGCTATTGATGAGTTTTGCTGCTAGCTTTTAAAAAAAACGTATTTGCTGCTCACCACTTATTGCACGTTCAGATTGCTCTTTTGCACTTCAGGGCCGACCCCGTTCCGACGCAGATGACGTGCCGATTGTGCGGAGGGCAGACCCTTCTTTGCTGCTGTTTATACACACACACTTCCGGTCAGGATGTGGTCTAGTCGTCCACCGGAAATCAGTATTTAAACACCAGATGGTGCGGACGCGCAGCAGGCGTGACACCTGCGCACCGCCGGCGCACCCAAGGTGCGCCTAAGGTAAGCCCGTCTGCGCCCATCTACGCCTTGACCACGCCTAGGGCCAGAACCCATATGCTAAGATGCTAAGATACTCCGTTAGGGAGTTATCTCTTTTTAATAATACGAAGGATAGTTGTTGTTTGCTAGGTCCTGGTGAAGGCAATACAAGATGTTCATGCGGCTTCACACTTCCGCAAGCACAAAGGATTAATGCCCTCCAGTCTCACCAAAAGTTTCAGAGCCATAATCCCTCCAAACTCTCTAACAGAGGCACGATTCACGGTGGCCTTATCAATGTTAAATCATTGGGAAAGCACAAATATGAAGTTGCATATACAATTGAACATTTGGGATTAAATATACTTTTTATAACGGAAATCTGGTCAGATGCTGCCTCCGACCCAGATTTTATCACCGCAACCCCCGCTGGATTTCGAGCAATCAAGGTAGATAGGCCTTTAAAAAGAAGCGGTGGAATAGCTATCATTTTTAGAGAGCATTTTCCAGTAACTTATTACCCTACCTCAACGCCCTCTTATGAGGCTCTCCACATTGCACTTGAACTCAGCCCTAAGTTGACCTTCAAAGGCATATTATTGTATCGATCGCCAGGCACTAGAAGCACTTTTACAATGAACCTTGATAGCCTTCTTGAACCTTTTAAATAAGGATTTCACCATCCTTGGAGATTTTAACGTTTATCTGGAAGACAAGGACAATAGAGAGACAAGGGTGCTTTTAGACACATTGGAAGCTGTAGGCTTAACCCAACTAGTACAGACCCCCACCCATGAGGCCGGGCACACGCTAGACGGCGTTTTTACTTCGGCCCCTGGGCTCATGTTAAATGAAACTCTCCCTCTGACATGGTCAGACCATTCATTAATCAAGTTCAGTCTTCCAGGTACTATTGTGGGACATGTTGGTACCACTAAGCCTCCCGCCTCCTCTCATATAGTATGGAGTAAAGTAGACAAAACAATCCTCCGTACACATCTGGAAGGTTCACGACCACAATTCCTTGGCCATACTGACCTCGCAGTTACCAAATACACAGACTGGCTTATTGATGCAGTCAAGGCCTCAGTACCCACAAAAATATCTTCAGGGAATAGGAACACTCCATCTGCCCCCTGGTTCTCTGACAAACCTTTGAAAGAAAAGCAAAACTGTCGCCAAATGGAACATCGTTTTTATTTATTTATTTTAAAGGTTTTATATAGCATTGGCTGGATCCAAGAGTATCAGAGCGCTTTACATGATTTGGTAACACAGAATAATAGACATACTTAGTACAATTGAGAAAATAAGGCAAGGCAATGTGAACTTTAAGAAAGTTGCAAGTTCGGAAGATCAAAATCAGGTATCAAATCGAAGATAGGAAGACACTGAAGAATTATATAGTGTGTCAGTAGATGGAGGGGCAAGACAGTGAGGTATATTTGTGGAGGGGAGGGAGGAGGTGAAACTGTAAGTAAAGGGGGGCTAATATAGACAGTGAACATGGGAGGAGTTCATGGCCAGAGACAGTAAGTTAAATTAAGAACCCCAGTATTTGTTGAGAAGGAGCAGCTTGAGGTCTTTTTTAAAGTAGGGGTAGGAGGGGTTGCAACGTAGATCTTTGGGAAGGGTATTCCAGAGAATGAGCGAGACTGAGTTGATTTCTTTTTTAGCAGAGGAGGGACAAGGGCAAGAGCGTTAGTGCTCCTCATTGTTCTAGTTCACCCAGCTTTTTGGAGTTTGTCAGAGAGGTAAGAAGGGGTATTTTGATGAAGGGCTTTGTGCGTGATGCAGGCGATCTTGTAGGTGGATCTGCCTTCGATCGGAAGCCATTTAAGTTTTTTGAGAACAGGGGAGATGTGATCGTAACGCTTACAGTCAGTAATAAGCCTGGGGGCTAGGTGGACTTTAGGGGAACCAGCAAGAGTGGCGTTACCGTAATCAATTCTAGTCAGGACTAATGATTGTACAACTGGTTTAAAGTCATCTGCTGGAATGAAGGGTTTAATTTTTTTAAGGTGATGTAGTATGAAGAGAGCACCTTTTGCCGAGTTTTATATATGGGGAGTGAGCCTGGGGTTCTGATCAACACTAATACCAAGGGATTTGACTGAGTTGGAGATGGCAAGAGAGTAGTTAAGAGCTTTAATGTCCATGATCCAGTGTTGAATGGGGAGCGAGTTGATCTTGGGAGAGAATAGGATGATTTCCGTTTTTTGGGGATTTAGTGTGAGGTGGTTTTGGTGGAACCACAGTTGGATCTTAGTCAGGGTATCGTTAAGATGTAAGACGTCGTCATGGGATTTGATCTTGTAGTATAGTTGTGTGTCATCGGCATAGAGGTGATAACTGATTTTCCCTTGTTTAAGAATGAGGGTAAGGGGTTCCATGAAGAGGTTTAATAGATTGGGAGAGAGAATAGAGCCCTGTGGAACGCCCAAGGAGACAAGCTGAGGTTTAGAAAGGCAACCGCTGACTTTAATTTGTTGAGTTCTATTTTGGAAATAAGAGGTGAACCACTTGAGAACATCACCATCAAAGCCGAAACGGTCTTTGAGAATATTGAGTAAAGCGTCATGGTTAACAGTATCAAAGGCTACAGAGAGGTCAAGAAGAATAAGGAGGGAGGATTCGCCTTTGTCAAGGGAGTGATGTATGTCATCAGTAATGCTGAGCATTGCTGTTTCCGTGCTGCATCCCTTTCTAAAACCTGATTGGAAAACATCTAAGAGGTTGAATGAGTCGATGTGTTTGTCCAACTGTAGCAGGACGCATTTTTCGAGGGCTTTGGATAGGAAGGGAAGGTTGGAGATAGGGCGCAGGTTGTTGAAGTCGTTGGGGACAGCCGCTGTATTTTTGACGATGGGGGTAATTTGGCCAAGTTGGAGGGAAGCAGGAACACTAACAGTGGCAAAGGACGAGTTGATGATATTGGTCCATAGTGGGGCGATGATGTGTTTTAGTTCTTGTACCAGATGAGCTGGAAGTGGATCTCTAGTATGTGAGGATGGTTTAATATTGGTGATGATGTTTAGGACATCACTTTCTGAAACTGGACAAAAATTATTCCAGGAAGCATTATTTTTTAGCTGGGGGGCGGTAAGGTAAGGTTCGTAATGGGAGAAAGAGAGGGGGAGTTGGGAGGAATCAGGGGGGGATAGGAGTGGAAGAAGGCTCAGGGGGAATGTTAAGGAGGGGGTGTTGACTGTGTGGTGGGGGAGTTGTGGTGAAGGATTGGTCAATCTTGGTGACTTTATCTGAAAAGAAGCTAGCAATTTCTTCACACCTCTCAACCGTAGCTAGTAATTTAGGGGGGGCTGAGGTAGTTTGTTTTTTAACAATGTTGAAAAGCTCCCTAGGACGATTTCTAGCCCGATCAAGTTGTGTATGGAGGAAGGAAGCTTTTTCGTTAAAGATGTGTATTTTGTAGTTGGCCCTTGCAGCTCTGAGGAGGACAAGATTCGAGGTGGAAGGTTGTTGCCTCCAAATGCATTCAGTCTGTCTGAGAGCTCGTCTCTCTTTGTTAAGGTCAGTATTGAACCAAGTTTTGGAGGGAATAGTTTTTGGGAGTTTCAATTTGGCAGCGGCAATTTGGTCAAGGACTTCAAGGATAGAATTATTGTAATGATCACTAAGACCAGTGGTGCTTTTGGAGAGAGGGGAAAGCTGTAGGCGAGCTTTAATTGTAGATTCCAGTTCGCCAGGAGGAATAAGGTGAAGATTTCGGGTTAGCTTCTTTTGTATGTTGGTGTTAGAGGGAGGAGGGGGTATAGAGCTGTTAATCATGAAGAGGATGAGGTGGGGATGGACCAGTCAATGGGGATGATGTGGGAAACAGAAGGCAGTTCCTTGCTAGTGATAATAGCATCAAGGGTGGCACCTTTGGAGTGAGTTGGAGAGTTGCAGATTTGCGTCAAGTCACTGATGTCAAGTAAGTCATTGATGAGGTTAACTGCGGGGTCGTCAGTTTTGTTCCAATTGAGGTTAAAATCACCAAGGAAGAGGTTTCTAGTATTGGAGAGTGAAGATTCAATTAGAAGATCTGACAATTCCTCCACAAAAGAGAGAGGGTCACCAGGGGGGTGGTACATATTATGTAGGCAGATAGGCGGGGAACCCTGTACTGTAAGTTCGGCACCAAGGTATTCAAAAGTGGATAGGTCATGGTGGTGGGCAGGTGAAAGTTTAAGTTCTTCTTTATAAATTATAGCAGGCCCCCTCCAATTTTTTCGGGGCCTGTCTTTTCTGAGGATGGAGCAGCCCGGGGGAGAAAGCATGTCAAAGATTGATGAGGAGTGGGAGTTGAGCCAGGTTTCCGTCAAAAAGGCGATGTCAATGCTTTCGCTGAGGATGGTTTCAGCGATTTCTGTTACGTGACAAGAGGCCGACCCGCAATTAACCAGCATGCAGTTGAGGGGTTCAGGGTCACTGGGTTTGGTGGAGGAACAGGAGTGGATAGAAGTGAGTTGCTGAGGGGGTCTGGGTGAAACTGGGGAAGACGGGATCCTACTAACGCCCAGGATCACTGGGAATGATGAATGAGATAGGGGGGGTTCGCAGTCGAGGTGGAGTGGGGGTAAATATGATTGAGGTCAGCGAGGTCATGGGGGAAGATGATTCGGGAGGGGGGAGGGCTGAATGAGCTAATACTGTCTGTCAGTTTAGATGGAGAAACAGGAGAGGACGGGATCCTACTAATTCCCAAGATCACTGGGAGAGATGTATGAGGTGGGGGGGAGTTCGAGGTCGAGGTGGAGAGGGGGTATTATTCTGTTTTTAATCAGGATGGTGACCATGCTTTATTAAAATTGTTTGAAGTGGATCACCTACCCCTGTTTTAGTTCACTTACTTCTCACTTCACATGCACCTACACCAACTATTATAAGTAACTCCCCCCACACACCTCACTCATCGGCGTTGGAAATAAAGATCTCCGACAGGAAGGCCCCATTTGGGTGCCTGATCGGGCATTGCACCGCCGGCCCGATAAGGAGCAAGACCCGGTGATGAAGCAAGACACCCGCTTGTTGGGTGTGTGAGGGTCTTCTTTTCCAGAAGGAGTGACCTTCACTCCTGCGTATCTCATTATTCTCACAGTGTCACCCTGGTATCTTCTAGTGATTTTAACACACCTTGCGTCAATTTTAGGAACTGCATACCTCTTTGTTTTCACTGATTGATGGGCACGTATGCTGGACCTGTATAAATAATAAGATAGATTATTATTTATAAAGCCCCCTTTTCCCACTATTTGTTTGAGCTTCATCGCAGTCAGCCTGAACTGGTGACTTTATCCCGGTCTGGCGTGACCAGATATCCACAGTTGGCGCTTTGTGCTTTTTGGCGCTATTTCTATTGAAATCTTTAAACCTGCATATCTCTAGTTCTACTGACTGGATTTTTATAATTTTGGTCTTATTTTATCTATTAAAAATTACTCTAAATTTCAAACTGGTGTGGGATCCTTCTGGAGTGTTGCACAAATACTTTACACATTACCTCTGAATTAAGCCTGACTGCTATGTTCCAAGCTACCCAAGGGTTGAGAAGAAGCTAATTTAAGGTTTGCTGGTGACTTCGCCCTGACAAGGATTGTGGGTCCTGCTTGAATAGTGTTTAACCCCCCTCTACCACTAACCCAATTTCGTTCTGTAGGCATTCAAACAGTTGGTCTCCTTGATCCTCCCACAACTTATGGAAGTATATATGGAGGTAGTGCACCATGCAGTGAACTACCAAGAAAGTGTACCATTCCCAGCTATACGTGGAATGCTATGGTCTCCGGACTGGGAGGACCGTATTTCCCTATATGCTGAGGATGTCCTGCTATATCTCACTTCCCCTAAGAAATCTCTTATAGCTGTTTTTGACATTCTGGCCATTTTTGGCAGATATTCCGAGTTTGGAATCAATTGGCAGAAATCCCTCCTTTATGTCCTCTGGAGAGGCCCTCCTCCGCTACCCCTAAATTGCCCAATACAAATTGTCATGGAAGGTTTCAAATACCTGGGAATATTCGTCTCTCTTGATCCTTCCCTCTGATATGCCCGCAACCTCATTCCCCCACTGAAGGCTTAGATGACACATCACAAACTGGAAGACGCACCCGCTTTCCCTTTTGGGCAAGGCAGCCCTTTTTAAAATGATGTCCTTACCCCGTTTCTTATATGTATTACAAAATTCAGCTGACCTTGTCCCGTACTCCTACTTCAAAGAAATAGAAGGGCTCCAATGGAAACTTCTATGGGATGGGAAACCGCGTATAGTTTTACACAAACTCACGCTCAACTGGTATGATGGGGGGATCAGATTACCGGATATTAAAAAATACTACTGGGCTGTGCATCTTGCAGCCATAAATCATGGCACCTACGGCTGCTATGACGATCCGGGGTTCAGGATGGATAGATGGCTTCTCCCCAGCGGTGCCTATGGCCGAAAATTGCAAACCAGGCAGATATTCACTTACAGGTCCCACCGGGCACGCAGTTGAGATCTGGCACTTAGCTAATAAATCGCTCGGTTGGTACTAGGAACTTATACTTGCTACGCCCCTATGGGACTCTCAGAAATTGGGACATCTGTGGAACTCTAAAGGCTTTGACAAATGAGACCTAATAGGTATATCACACATCAAAGATCTCTGGGACGCAGGGGACGTGAAACCCTTTGACTCTCTCCAGTGCCCATATGAGTTGGCAGATTCGGAGCGATTCCGATATCTGCACTCCGACACGTGCTGCGATCGGTCTTGCCCTGAGACTCCTCCCTTACCGACTCATCCCCACTAGAGGACAGTATACTCGACGGACACTTGCCTGAGAAAGCCATTTCCCTCATATATAAAAAGTTCATAAACAATATGGACGATTCTCTTTGCCTGCTGCGGGAAAAATGGATAAGGGATGGCATCGAAATGGATGACGAGGATTGGTAGTCGGCAGTCTCCTCCCCGAAAACTGTTGCAATCCCAGCACATCTCCGTTTAGTACAACTGAAGATCCTACAAATGAGAGGGCCAACTGATGGGACTTGCAGGCGGGGATGTAACCAACTGGGCACATTCATGCACATCATTTGGCATTGTGAACCTATCCAAGACAATTGGCAGAAGATACACGAGGTGATGGGGAAGGCTCTGGGGGTTGCCCTTCACCTGGAGGCACGTAGATGCCTCCTAAATATCTGGGAGTCCACTGACCTCACCACTAACACTATACAGTGGGTCACACTTGGACTCATGGTCGCCAAGAGGAACATAGCTCAGCTCTGGGGAGCTACACATGCACCCAAAATCACAGACTGGAAGAAAGATCTCGACTGGTGTATGTTTAGGGAAAAGACGGTTTACACTGCCCGTGGCTGCCCCCGGAAAATGGTCTAAGATCTGGAACCCCTGGAATGTCTATTGTGGTAATATCTGTGTCCCACCCCGTAATATTGATTGTGAAGATTCTCCGTGATCTCCAATGAACTATCCTATTGTATCTATATTGGTAATTGTCTCCACTGTAATTTTGATTGTCATGTTTACTGTACAGTACGTATATGTCGATTTTTGTTAATAAAAAGATTTATTAAAAGAAAAAGAAAGTGTACCATTGAGTGATACAACTGGCCCAGTGATATCCAAAGCTTTAATAGAGATCCATTTGTATAGCATATTTCCTAGAGGGATGGTTTCTGTCCAGAAAACAAATTTTATGTTGAACTACATGATGATGTTTTGGGACGCGATTGGTGTTACTTACAAGATTTATCCCCCCAGTCCTGCCCTGCACCCCCAAACAAAAGAATTGGTTTGTGTCTATATTAACTCCTTCAAGAGCTTGATGGATCCACTGGAGCAACCAATGATGAGAAAGTGGGACATCCTCCTACCTTAAATACGTTACATATAAGGAAGTACTGCAGAAGGGATTAGGCTTTAATTCATTTGAACTCCTGTCTGGGCACTCCATTGATGGGCCATTGACACTTGTGACAGATAGTAGTGCAGGAAACCTGAAGTATCACAGAAAGAAGATGGTTGAATGAATGTACGATGAGGCTACAAATGAACAAATAAAAAAGAGGGAGGAAGAAGCTAGATGTGCTTCTCCCCAGTGCAGTGGGAGAGCTGCTCATATAATATGCATGAAATTAGCAAGGTGCCCCACATAATGCCCTGCAGGGCTGGCTCACCTTGCACTGTCTTGCCCTAATTTTGGTTTGTCTGCCATGGGGTGATCCGGGGACAACAGGGTCACCACCAACGAACTCAGGAAAGAGAAGCCTTTCCCCCCTAAATGGATTTCAGGAGTCCACACCCTAAGTTGGGGGGGGCAAAACCTTCCCCACCCCTGGATTTTCATGACATTTTCAAGCACTCCCAAGACTAAAGCCTTTGATCTACAGTGGGGAGAGTTGCAACCTCTAGGGACTATGACTATGTTTGCATTCATTATGGCCTGAAAGGCCTAAAGGTGGTTAAAAGCAGTACTTTCATTGAATCACTCTCGAGGGGCCATTATTATAGTTGAAACGCTTTATTGGTTACTGCAATGATGTCAATGATTATTGTTCACAGTATATATGTTTTAGTATCCTTAATGAGTGCATTCATGCTGGAGTATTATTTTTGATAATTGCAACTAGGTGCACAATGATGATTTTCACATGTGGTTTATTGATCTTAAACCTTGACAAAGCCAATAGACGCACTTGGTATAGTGGTGTGACCCCTTTAGGGGGTCACAGGTGATTACACAATGTCCTATAAGGTATTTTCCATCTGCTAATGTACATATTTGTAAATTATTGTCTAGTATTTAGTAGTGTGTGTGTGTAATAAATGTGCTTCTTCTCTTTCTAAAGAAAAAGTACTAACTAGGCAAACAATTATTGAGTGTTATTATTGCGTGCCAATGAATGGTGATTCCTAGCCCACTCCATCTCCCTTGAGTAGGCTTGAACTGCTCTGCCTTGCTCCCCTAAGAGAGTCAAGCACTGCAATTGGGTGCTTGGTTCCCAGTGAGGACAATTGGGGACCTATTAAGCCACACAACTAATAAACACATTTTCTACATTAGGCATCAAGCACACGATAGCACAGCCAATACAGAAGGAGAATAGTAACCTTCAGGGAAGCCAAGAATTAAAGGAATGATACAACCTGAAAATTACACAAACTGGGCACCTGGAAGCACAAGATGTTCTGATCATGATGCATGTTTTTAATAGGGCACTTGAGGACAAATTCACTGGACATTTCATTGTTCTTAAAACTATTTGATTGACTCTGGTGCTAGAGAAAGTTGGAGTTTTAAGCCACTGTTCTAATAGCCACCAAGAAGACTAAGAAGGAAGGTGAGTTCCTTCCACACTTACTACGCAGCCATCCAAAAGATGGCTGAGTAGAGGGAAATAATTTCCTCCCTGATCTGACACCTACACAGCAAGAACAGCCTTGTATTGTCTTGTGATAATTTTCAGACTGTTTTCACTAAGTCCTGGCTCTAAAGGTAGTGCACAGATGGCACTGACTTGTGGGACAGGATGTCTGTGAAGAGTCACACTATAGGGTGTCAGACAAGACACATGACTGCACCAAGGCAAAAGTCACTAAGATGCTAGACCTCAGTGTCACTGAGGACTCACATAGACTTGGCCAGATCAATAATGTTGGTGCCTAGGAATTCTACCATTGATTTGAAGTTTGCAGGGTCTATCTTTGTCTCAAAGATGTCACAAAGACTGACATCCACCTGATACCCTGGGTGGACGAGCAGTGTTCAAGCTAGATCCTATAATGGTATCAAGCACCCAGCATCTGACCTGTGGCCACTTCTAGAACACACTTACCACTGATATTTTCTGAACTCTGCAGGAACATTATTGGTTTTGAATTATGCCATTTAGTTGAAAAATATTGCTGCCACAGTCCAATGAAATGAAATGAAAAATACATTTATAGAGCGCAATACAATTACCCGAAGGTGTCAAAGCGCTAGCTCATCAAGTAAACATATGTCGTAGGGTCTTAACTCAGAGTCAAAGGTTAAACAACTATCACCCTTATGCATCAAGCCAAAATCCAGTCGGTAAAATACCGATTCCTTATTAGCTCCCGGTATTAAGTAAAAAATACCCAATCCCAATGCATCAACCCAAAAGCAGAAATCGGTATTTAAGGAATCCTTAAATAGCGATTCTTTAAATAGGGATTCCTTAAATACCGATTCCTTAAATAGCGATTGCATTTAAGGAATCCCAAAGTGAGATTCCTTAAATGCAATGCATCAAAGTTAAAAAATTAGCGATTTCGCTAATAAGGGGAGCAAATTACCATGAAGATGAACTGCATGGTAATTTGCAAAAACTTTGAAAAATGCACTTTTGTGCATTTTTCAAAGTTTCATGTTGCGCACACACATGCCCTTAGAGCATGTGTGTGTGCAACATATGTGCACATATCATTTACAGGGGTGCAACAGGGTGTCCTTTTGACACCCTGGCACCCTTGAAAGTGCTCCCGCTATTAGCGATTCGGTAATACCGAATCGCTAATACAGAATGGCTTTACATTCATTCCTATGGGCCTCCAAGCCCATAGGAATGAATGGGTAGGTATTCCTTATTACCGATTCGGTATTACCGATTCGGTAATAAGGAATGTTAAGGAATCGCTATTTGAATAGCGATTCCTACATGCATAGCCTTTTGCTATTCCTTATTAGCGATTCCTTATTTTTCGCTAATAAGGAATCGCAAATGCTAATGTTGATGCATATGCCCCTATGTTTTCAGCGCCTTCCTGAAGGTCAATAGGTGAGTCTCGTCTTTTAACCTTTGGGGAAGAGAGTTCCAAAGATTGGTTTATTTTATTTATTTATTTTTAGCATTTCTTAAAGCGCGAACAAATGCCCGCAGGCGTCTCGGCGCTGTACTATTGTGAACTCTCCTATGCTTGGCTTCTGGCTCTTAGAGGTTAAACAACCATGTTTTCAGCTTCTTTCTGAATAACAGGAGATTTGGGCTGGATCTGATGGATTGAGGGAGTGTGTTCCATAGTTTTGGGGCGGCAACCAGGAAACGTCTGTCTCCCCAGTTGACTAGTCTAGTCCGGGGTACCACCAGATCGTTCAGCTTGGCTGAACGGAGTGGTCGAGGAGGAATATAAGGAATAAGGTGGTCTCTCAGGAATTGAGGGGCTTGTGGGTGTAGCGATTTATAAACAATACACAATGTTTTGAATTTGATTCTATCCCGGATAAGGAGCCAATGAAAGCTTCTCAGGGTATCAGTTATAGGTTTAAATTTGGGGATATCCGAGAGAAGTCTGGCCGCTGCATTCTGTACTGTCTGCATTTTCTTGATGACCCTGATTTGGGCATTGGCAAACAGGCCATTGCAGTAATCTAATGCAGACAGGACTAGGGCACTAACTAATGTCTTGCCTACACTTTTGGGGAGAAATGGGAGGATCTTTTTTACCAGGCGTAATTTGTAAAACGCTGTGGAGGCCGTCTGGTTGGCATGAGCCATAAAGTTCAAGTTGTCGTCAAAAATGACGCCTAAGTTTCTCACCTTCGTGGTTGGTTTGGGCAAGGCTCCAAAGGATGACGGCCACCATACGGAGGACCAGTTAGGACTAAGATGACCAAAGGTTACCACCTCGGTTTTATCGGAGTTCAGTTTTAAACAGTTTGCTGACATCCACTGTCCGATGGCCAGCATGCCTGCTTTAAAACTCTCCGCTACTGTTTCCCCATCATCTCTGATGGCCAGAATCAACTGGGTGTCATCCGCATATGAGGTAAGGTTCATCCCATGCGTTTTGATTGTTTTAGCGAGGTCCGACACATAGATGTTAAATAGTGTCGGGCTAAGGGATGAACCTTGAGGTACCCCACATGGCAAGGACAACTCTGCTGACTCGAGTTGTCCTAGGGTGACTGCCTGGGATCTATCCGTCAGGAAAGATGCCAGTAGTTTCTTAGCTAGGCCTTGCACGCCTATCTTTTCAACACGGTCGACCAGGATCTTGTGGTTGACCGTGTCGAAGGCGGCCGATAAATCTAGAAGCACCAACAGTGCTGAGCCTCCTTGATCTCGGATTAATCGGATGTCATCCGCCGCTTTGATAAGCGCCGTTTCTGTTCCATGAAACTTGCGGAATCCAAATTGGGTTTCATCGAGCAGATGGTATTGCTCGATAAATTCCGCAAGTTGAGTATTCATGGCTTTTTCTGCTATTTTGGCTAGAAACGGGAGGTTAGCTATAGGCCTGTAGTTTTTTAACTCCTTTTTATCTAGGCCAGATTTTTTCAGAAGTGGCTTCAGTAAGGTCTTTTTTAAAGGGGTAGGGAAGATTCCTGTGCGGAACATTAGATTGCAAATTTGGGTTATAACTGGGACCACTGTGTCCATTAATGGGCGGAGAGTTTTCAAGGGACAAGGATCCAATGCTGAGCCGGACTTAATGGATTTGATGATGTCCTGGATTTGGTTTTCTGTGATTTCCGCAAACTGTGGAAAGATGTTGTCAGTATGTGGCGTTATTATATCATCGGTGCTTTGATTATCAGCGGAGTTAAATGCTGAGAAGATATCATTCACTTTAGTGAAAAAGAAGGATGCTAATGAGTCACAAAAACTTTGTGAACAAGGGGGATTCAAGTCAGGAACACCTCCTGCAAGCTGTTTGGTTATGTTATAGAGCTTTTTATTAGAATTTTTTGCACTTTCGATTTGCTCGCTGTAGTACTTTTTTTTGGCCTCTATGATCAAGTATTTGTACTGAATTTGAAGCTCCTTATACATATGTTTGCTTTCATCGTCATAGTTTTTCCTCCAGTGTCTTTCTTTGTTTCTACATAGCTGTTTATGTTTTCTGAGTTCTTCTGTATACCAGGGTGCTGAAAGGGAACTTCTATTCCTGGACATTCGTTTAACTGGTACTAATTTGTTAGTAGCCTGGTCCAGCCAAGCTTGGTATTGCTTTGTAGCTATTTCTGGATCAGTAGACAAGGTAGGCTTAGAGTTGTCTAGTGCTACCTTAAGGTTAGGAATATTGATATCTTTCCATACCTTAAAAGGTTCCTGTCTGCGGGTAGGTGTTTTAACAGTGGAGGATTCACTAATTTTTATAGTACCTAGTACCAAGTAATGGTCAGTCCAAGTCATTGGGAGGACGTCAATAATTAGAAGATTATCTAGATTAGTAAATATTCCATCTAATGTATGCCCTGCATTGTGGGTAGGTCCCGTCACCAGCTGTGATAGGCCGAAGACCTCCATTTCCGACTGTAGGGATATGGTGTCTTTATCTCTATTACAGTCCAGATGGAAATTAAAGTCTCCTAGCAGTGTTATAGACTTCTCGGTTGCAAAGGCTTCTAAGATAGTGGCAATTTCTGTGAGAAATCCCAACCGAATTTCTGGCCGTCTATATAATAGTATGCCTCTGAATTTATAAGAAGGAGACAGGTAGATATCAAACTGGAACGCCTCACATGCTGTGGTGGGTATTGCCGTGATGCGGATTTTGAGAGTGTCCCGGGCAATTATAGCTATCCCACCTCCTCTTTTTCCTGTTCTGTCCAGCCTATAGGCTTTAAATCCCTTTGGGACGGCTATCACAAGATCTGGATCCGATGTTTTATCCATCCAGGTCTCTGTCAGGAACATTATATCAATGTTCCTGTCTAGAAGTAGATCGGCAATTTCTTGCCTGTGTTTAGCCAAAGAGCGAACGTTAATGAGGGCAGTTATAAATTTTTGTGTTGCCTGATTTTGATTGTCGCTTCCCACCGGTTTGTTTAAAAGGGGGATGGCCGCCTGACAGTGCTCACATTTTAAAATTGTAGTGGAAGATATGGAGTCCGGACTGTATCTGGTACATCCTTTCATAAGTTGTGGACGTAGATCAGTTAGTGAGGAGTGAGTGTAGGGTGGAAGGCGGGTGAATTCGGTAGAGCCAGGGGTGGTGGCCCTAGGCCCGTGTCCGGCGCGGACGGGCCTGCATTTGGCGCGCCTTCGGCGCGCCCGCTGCGCCCGCCCGCTGCGCGGACGGAATGACCCCATTTTTTTATACTCTGCCGAGGATGGTGGGAGGCGTCCTGCCACTGGACCGCCAACCCTTTCTCCCTCCAAGATGGCGCCTTTACCCCGCGTCGTCAGCCCCTAATCGGCCACGCCGGGAAGGAAAGGTGAGAGGAGCGCGCCTCGGTGTAAAGCAAATCTTGCACTCGAGAAGCGCAATTATGCAGTGGTATTAAAAGCGCAACAATTAAAATATTTACAAGGTTTTAAAAGTTAGCACAATTACACCGCAAAGGGATAGAGAGTAGAGCCCCCGGCTTCCGCCTCAGGGGAGAGTAAACAAGTACACAGAACGATGGGCACTACTGTTTAAATATCCGGGAGGGCGGGAGGCGTCCTGCCACTGGACTGCCAACCCTTTCTCCCTCCAAGATGGCGCATTTACCCCGCGTCGTCAGCCCCTAATCGGCCACGCCGGGAAGGAAAGGTGAGAGGAGCGCGCCTCGGTGTAAAGCAAATCTTGCACCCGAGAAGCGCAATTATGCAGTGGCATTAAAAGCGCAACAATTAAAATATTTACAAGGTTTTAAAAGTTAGCACAATTACACCGCAAAGGGATAGAGAGTAGAGCCCCCGGCTTCCGCCTCAGGGGAGAGTAAACAAGTACACAGAACGATGGGCACTACTGTTTAAATATCCGGGAGGGCGGGAGGCGTCCTGCCACTGGACCGCCAACCCTTTCTCCCTCCAAGATGGCGCCTTTACCCCGCGTCGTCAGCCCCTAATTGGCCACGCCGGGAAGGAAAGGTGAGAGGAGCGCGCCTCGGTGTAAAGCAAATCTTGCACTCGAGAAGCGCAATAATGCAGTGGTATTAAAAGCGCAAAAATTAAAATATTTACAAGGTTTTAAAAGTTAGCACAATTACACCGCAAAGGGATAGAGAGTAGAGCCCCCGGCTTCCGCCTCAGGGGAGAGTAAACAAGTACTAACACTAACATGTCCCAACTAGAAAGCTTCTACCACCCCAAGCACTTTTTCTTGACTTTTCAATGAATGGTAATGGTTTCCTTACTGCTCTGCAATATTTCTATGTCATGAATTTGAATGGTACAATGATGCTCAATACAATTTGGAAGGACCTTCCCTTTCTGATGTAGGTGCTCATGTTCTGCAGGAAGCGTAGCTGACAATCAAAGAGAATGAGTGCCAAATTAGGTAGAACTTGGTGGTCTATTTTGGGCACCATATAGGAGGTATGGAATATTTTTCGGGACCACAGATGCTCTACACTCACAGAATTGACTTTGAAAAAGCATCCCTAATGGGTTATTTGCAGTGGTGGTTGCTATGGACCAAAAGTGGTGGTCCAGCAGGGGGATGAAAAGGTTGTGAAAAGAAAAGCAGAAAAGATCACTTACCTGTGTACTGCTGCCGCCTCTCCTCCGTCCTCTACTGTTCCTGACTCCCGGCAGCACACAGGCTCCCAGACTCCCCTAAGCCAATCACGATGCTGTTGTTATGCTGGTAATAATTTGACAGCATGACAACAACGTTGTGATTTGTCTGAGCGGCCTGGTTTGCTGCTCAGAGAATGCCTGGGAGCCTGGGACTGGTCTCCTTCTGGCTGTGCAACACAATTAAGTAGAGAAATTCTAAGTGTGCATGACGGTTTGTCCCTCCTAAGATGGCCAGCTAAATAGTCATACGCACTTATGGTGCCCACCTCTCCTTCTCCATACTTTGCATTTTTAATATTCGTTAAAAAATGTAATACATGTATTCAGAATTTTAAAATGTTTTACCATTCATTTCTATGGAGAGATAGTCTTTTTTTAAGTTTCATTTAGTCAATATTTTTCCTGCTACCTTCAATTTTGCAGTCTATTTGTCTCATTTTTAGTCTCTTTTCTGGGATCCAGGTCGGGGTATGGTGCTGCTGTTTGTCAGAATAGGAAAGTCCTATTTTTCAGCTTTTTGAGGTTGGTGGGAGGTCTAGAGGTTAGTCATTGAGTTGTTTATGAGTTACTTTTAATATTTAGGGCTTAATTTAGAACTCGGCAGACAGGTTACTCAGTCACACCAGTGATGGAGTTACCTTCCGCTGAAATATAAATCCCATAGGATGTAATGAGATTTATATTTTGGCAGACCGGACACCCGTCCACCGAGTTCTAAATCTGGCCCTTAGTTGTATTAATAGTAGTGATTTTCACTCGTGTAGTTTGGGGTTTTCATACACTGTTTTAGTAATGTATCATTATGTTATGTTACATTGTGCTATTTTAATTATTTTATGATGATTAAGTGTGATGTATAGGTGTTTTTGGGACTGTAATGTGTTTTGCTGGTGGGTTTTCTTGTTTACTTTATAGGTTTTTGCGAACAAATGTGTCCTTTAGGCACTGGGAGTTACCATTTTAAGGAAATCACCTTTGATTTATAATAAACCAATATTTTAAACTTTGGTTCCCTTTTTTTCCAGGAGCATTTATTTTTTTAACTCCTTCCATGCTCATGACGAGCTCAGCTCGTCATGAGTCAGAGTGGAGCTGTGCTCATGACGAGATGAGTTCGTCATAACGGCCGCGGCCCGCCCACGCGCGATAAGTTCAGTGGGCGGGGTCGTGACGAGCTCAGCTATTGGATTTGTTTTATTATTTTATTAGGCTTTTTGGAAAATATTTTCCTATTTTTGTTTATTACTATTTTGACTATGTGGATACAGAGGAAGTTCTGCAGCTACAGAACAGAAAGTTATATTTACTTTATTGCTTTTGGTTGGAAAATTTTATATTTTATTGTTTGAGTAAATATGAAGTGATTGTTACTTGGAAATGTGTGGTTTACGTATTGTATTTGTTTTACCTGATGGATTGAGTTTGTTCTTTGAGCATTTCAGCTTGTTCAGGTTTGCATTTTTTCATGTAAATAATGTATATATTATTTCATTATCTCCTTCTCATTTAACAATGGAGTTTCAGTTAATTTTCATATTGATGCAATACATTTCTATGAGGCTCAGTATGTTTCTGCCCAACACGTGTCAGAATCGGAACCAACCGACTCGCGCTTGACGGTTCCACCTGCCCGATTACGATGTGACTGAACACTGTTCGGTCGGACTCCCATTGTTTCCTATAGGAGTCCATGTTCTGCCCGACAACCGTCCTTAACACTGGCTTCTATGGGTAAATGGGGGGGGGGGGGGTGGAAAACCCTGCACGCTGTCACGGGCACCCTATTGTGCCAGTCACACAGTGCACGGGGGGGAGCCCTTAGGTACTCCCCTATGCCCACAACCGAAGGCTGCAAGGGGCCTCCTAAGGACCCCAAAACTCACTTTCTGACAGCCTTTTCGTGTCAGACAGGTCACTCGGAAAGGCTGTTGAAAACCGTCATCGTAATCCCGAGGTCGAAAACGCTGTCCATAGAGGTAGTTACGATGAGGTTCTGTCTGACAAGAATTCTCGGAGAGCCAGTCGGAACTGATTTGGAATGACCGAGTGGTTTACATTGCAACCGCGAACATCGTTATCGGTCAGGCGTATTGTAAACCAACCGAGTCGGTTGGAAGGGTTCCAAAACGGTCGAGGAAATTCCGACTGTTGGTCGGAGCTATCCACCTGAAATCGTAATCGGCCCCAAAGTGTATTATTCATAGCAAAAATTATTTGTCGGTTTAGATTTTGTGACAGTTTTGGGGACTTTTGTAGGATATTATTTATTTTATAATATGCTTTTGGCTATAATTTCTATGTAATCTATTCCTTTGTTGTGTATGAAGATTTTGGGCCATATTACAAGTCTGTCTGCCATAGGACCATGTCCACCTCCGAAATGCTACTGTATTACAAGTTGACCACAGGATCGGCAGTGTGGAGGTGGGGGATCTTGTAGCGGTGGTGAGTAGTTTTCACAAATATACCGATGCCTGTGTGTGCATTTTAACTGCAGATGTGTAGGACACACACATATTCATGATATATGTGGAAAAATAACATATACCCATTACCGGGGTTCAGCCATATGTGGGCAGTCCTGGCAAGGTGTATATGGTTCGAAAAGGACTCACCTGCAGATCGCCACAAACAGGGTCGTAATCCTCGGCGTGAAGATACTGCTGTGAAGGGGGGACCTGGAGAAAGGGATAGATGTCAAAAACTACCTATAAGAAGAGAAAAGTGGTTAGTACGTACCCCAATTAGTTTGTCACCGCCAACTTGAAGCAGGCAGTCAGACCATTTCTGTCTGCTCATGGAACAGGAAACTCATAATATGGGGGGTGGTGCAACTCTCCTGTATTGCTCCATGGCGGCTGCTTTTCCTAGACCGTGAACCCGTGGTTTGCTGGCAGTCTTGGCAGTCCAGCAGCAGTCTTTGCAAAGCTGATCTGCCCAATTTGTAATACAGTGGTCAGACTGATGAGCTCACTGCTCACGGACCGCCACCACCGATATGGCAGACCACGGGACCACCAAACTCGTAATAAGGCCCTTTGACTTTGTAGCATGTCATACATTCTTTTGGTTTGTTTGCAAACTTTAGGTACAATTTGTGTAAAAGAATTATCCATTTGTTGTTGTTGGTAGATTTTCTCTTCTTGTAATTCTGCTATATTTATAGAGTGTAGGTGGGTTCTGACTAGTGTGCCAAAGTGCTGTCATAGACATTCCATCTGAGTGTGTGGAATTTGGGTTGTCGTCTGTGTCCAAAGTGATGCTTTCTGAAAAACCCAAGTGTCTTCAAAATAATCCATTGGGGGCTAGTTTACCTTTGTTATGTTGGCAGAAAGGACTTTCTATTAGTAAATTGTAGTGGTTAGCAACCTCTGTGAAATCAGCTAGTGCTGTCAGGTTTTTATTTCAAAGGCCAATTTTGATGTCGGTCGGAGCCTCGTATTCTCCTCGACCATGTCGGAACACTTCCGACAGCCTCGGTCAGTTTACAATCCTTCGACCGATTACGATGTTCGCGGTCGGAATGTAAATCGCACGGTCATTCTGAATCGGTTCCGACCGGTTCTCGGAGTATTCATGTTGGTCGGACCGAATCGTACACCCCTATGGACAGCGTTTTCGACCAGGCGATTACGATGCTGATTTCTAACAGCCTTTCCGAGTCGGCCTATACGAAGCAAAATGGCTATCTGAAAGTGACTTTGGGGGCCCCTGGCACGGCCCCCTTCATTCTGAGGCCTTTGATCGGGGACAAGGGGGTGCCTAAGAAACCCCCCTGTAAAACCCTGCACTGTGTGGCAGGCACAGTGGGGTGTTTGCGACAGGGTACAGGGTTCTCCACAAACCCCCATTTCCTCATAGGAGCCTGTATTATGGCTTATTGGGACCGCTGCTGCAGTGGTACAACGATAAGACCCCCGAACTCGGAATCAAGCCCTTAGTAATTGCTTTCCTTATTGGGATGTATGACTCTCTCTGTTATTGTATCTGAAGGTAGTGTAATAGTATAAATAAATTCAATTTTTAACAGTTTATATGTTTGTTAATTACATATAAAATTATGCAACTATTTCTATTTTTTTTTGGCTTACATTATTTTATTTTTAGATGTTTCACAGTATTTTGCATCTTTCCTGTTGGGTATGCTCTAATGTGGAGCAGGTACTTTTTTCTCTGTTGGAAGACAAAAAAGTGCCCGTTTCATTTTAAATGCTTATTTGTTTGTCGTAGAAGTTGGGATTTATTTTTAATCACTATTGGAGTGAGTTTATTCAATAATGTATGTATACTCACTTTCAGGAAGATTTTCAAGACCTGGCTCTTCAGCTGAACGGATCTGCGTACCCCCCCCCCCACACAGCTCCTTGAAACCCTCATGGGTGAGTAGCGTGCTTACAATTCCCTGATTGATTGATTGACTTTGTTATGCCTTTTTGCTGGTTTGTGAGAGGTGTTATTTCTGGCACCTTATCACTATTTGAAGTTGTAGTGTTTTCTTTTAGGAACTACATGTGCAGAGATAGAAGTTCGAGAGTGGTTTGTTAATTGATTGCTATTTTGCATTATACATTTTATTTACAAGTACGTTTTTGTTTAAATATATGTCATGCTTGCTTGGTTAGGTAATTGTCGAGATGTATATATTTCTTTTGAGAGGTCTGGTGAGAGAATATGGCAATGTTTCCTTGTCTTGCAGCAGTTGCCATTTCAGAAGTATTTAGTTGATAAACGAGTGTGTCTTTTATATAGTTGATTTCATTGTTTGTATGATTGTATTGGTTAAGGTCTTTAATTTTATTGTGTAGTTGTGTTTTTTATCAGTGATGCCCTTCCATGGAACATGCTAATTTAGGTTTTATTGATAATGTTTGATAGATAGTTTGATTGTTTTGACTTTAATTTTATATGTATATGTATATATTATCTACTGGTGGTCGCCAGTAGATAGTTATAGTTAGGACCGTGTTTCCATAGGAAATCTCAAAATTCTATTTTGAATACCTTTGGCGCCGGTTGACGAATCTTCGCGAAATTTTCTAACTAATGGGGCGCACCGCTCAGCTCCTACCCTGAAAGTCTCGGGGTGATTCGTCAAGCGGGGGCCGAGAAAAGAGGGTGGTCCCAAAACGCGTTTTCTCCATGCATTTTTCCATAGGACCTTTAGTCAAAGGTACAGCCCTAACGGCTGAACAGAATTACTTGAAATTTGGCAGAGAGGTAATCCTCAGGTCAGGGAAGTGCCTTTTGCAGGTCTGGTGTGTATCTGTTCAGTATTTCCTGAGAAAATAGCATTTAAAAGCATATAAATATCTATACGCGTGCACCGTGCGCGCACGGTGCGCGCACATGCGCGCACGGTGCCGTGTGCGAGCGAAATTCTGATTGGTTGTTAGATGTCAGTCAACATTCGAATCGGTCGAAATCAGGAAGTGTCAGCTGCCATTTTGTCTCTCGCACTGAAAAGGAAAGGGGGAAAAAAGGTGGAAAACGTGAAAAGGGGGCAGGGAAGAGAGTTCCGGACCCCCTAGCCTTTGTCAGGGGGTCACAGAAGGACCCCCCAGGGGGAAAAAAACATTTCATTTTTTTTTTAACAAATGGCGCGGTGCGTGCACGGTGCGCGCACGGTAAAAAAAAATATATTAACATAACTTAGCATTTAAAAAACCGTACAAATTCACTTAAAAAACCATAGGTTTCACACACGTTATAGTTAGGAATTAGCATTTAAAAAACCTTGCAAATTCACTTAAAAAACCATAGGTTTCACACAGGTTATAGTTAGGTGGATATTTCTCTCGTAAAAAACCGCGCGCGACCGCCACTCTATCACAAGGATGATGTCATCAGTGATGTCATTAGTGATGTCACTGACCATGTCATGAGTGATGTAATATGTGACGTCATCAGCAGTGGATTGCTGGCGCGCGAGTTATAGTTATCTGAACTAACTATAACGGGGGAATTTCATTGGTTTTTTATGAGAGAAATATCCACCTAACTATAACCTGTGTGAAACCTATGGTTTTTTAAGTGAATATATATATATATATATATATATATATATATATATATATATATATATATATATATATATATATATATATATATATACATATATTACCTACTGGCGGTCGCCAGTAGGTAGTTATAGTTAGGACCACGTTTCCATAGGAAAACCTCAACATTCTATTTTGAATAACTTTGGCGCCGGTCGACGAATCCTCGCGAATTTCTCAAAATAGGTGGGGCGCTACGCTCCGCTCCTGCCCTGAAAGTCTCGGGGGGATTCGTCAAGCGGGGGCTGAGATAAAAGGGGGGTCCCAAAACGCGTTTTTCCCATGCATTTTTCCATAGGACCTTTAGAACGAGCTACAGCCCGAACGGCTGAACAGAATTACTAGAAATTTGGCAGAGAGGTAGTCCCTAGGTCAAGGAAGTGCCTTTTGTAGGTTTGGTGTAAATCTGTTCAGTAGATTCTGAGAAAATAGCCTTTAAATCAATATATATATCTGAGCCCGCTTACGGTACGCTTACCGTACGCTTACCGTACGCTTACCGTAAGCTTACGGTGGCGTGCGCGAGCGCGATTCTGATTGGCTCTTAGATCTTAGTAAACATTCGAATCGCCCGAAACCAGGAAGCGGCGTCCGCCATTTTGTCTCTCGCACTGAGTGTTGTTTATCAAACATGATGGCCAAAAACATGTTACGGGGCTGTTTTGACAACTCCCTCCCACATAGTCATGTTGAGGGAGTCCCCAAACATCCCCCAAGAGCAAAAACGGTTTTATTTTTTTTTCGGCAATTTCGCGGGGTACGCTTACCGTACGCTTACCGTACGCTTACCGTAAGCTTACCGTACGCTTACGGTAAAAAAATAAAAATAAAAAAAACACTATCCACACTTACCCCACCCCCTGTGCTTTTGGTGGCCGCAGGCCACCAAATGTGCAGGGCTTATTAATAGAGAAAAAAAACGTAATTTTGGCAACATGAAATTATAAAATCGAAATAAAAAAAACACTATCCACATTGACCTCACCCCCTGTGCTTTTGGTGGCCGAAGGCCACCAAATGTACAGGGCTTATTAAAGTTGATAAAAACCGTGCACGGAACGAACTGCGTTAAGTGGGCGCGCACGCCACAAATGGCGTAAAGTAACTTAGCATTTAAAAAACCGTACAAATTCACTGAAAAAACCATAGGTTTCACACACGTTATAGTTAGGAAATAGCATTTAAAAAACCTTGCTAATTCACTGAAAAAACCATAGGTTTCACACATGTTATAGTTAGCTGGACATTTTACTGATAAAAAACCAATGAAATTCCCCCGTTATAGTTACTGTAGGCAACTATAACTCACGCGACCGTAATCCTCTGCTGATGACATATGTGTCTTTATGAAAAAAAAATATTTGTAATATATGTATAGCTAAAATTTAATGGAAGAAGATATGGGCAAATAAGTGTCTAAATACAGTATTAGCATCAGCAGAGGATTGCGGTCGCGTGAGTTATAGTTGCCTACAGTAACTATAACGGGGGAATTTCATTGGTTTTTTATCAGTAAAATGTCCAGCTAACTATAACATGTGTGAAACCTATGGTTTTTTCAGTGAATTAGCAAGGTTTTTTAAATGCTATTTCCTAACTATAACGTGTGTGAAACCTATGGTTTTTTCAGTGAATATATATATATATATATACATACACACACACACACACACACTCATAGACATGTAATTAGGGTCCTGTCCTGATTTTACAATATTGCTTGCCAAGATAGTGCAAGAGTATGTTGAGTGATTTGAATTAATCTTTTAATTTGAGTTTTTACAGCCCCCTTGAGTGGGCCAGGGTTGGCAGAAGCTGCTCATAGCCATGGGGTACGTGTCGTTTACCTAAACGCCAGTGAACACATTGCCTACTCATTCTCCCAAAAGTGAATTCATGCAGGATATCATGGCAGGGTCTCCTTGTTCCCACAGATTGAATGGATGCTGTATACGAGAGTGCATGGATACATGTGAAGAGGTGATTCATGATGCGTTCCCTCCAGGATGGATGTGGCCCCAAGGGTTGCAGAGTGTTCATGGTGGGTTAGCGGTAGTTTGAACTGCTGTCTTCCTTCCATGTCTAAGCAGTTAATTAAATTCTGACAAACCATTAAAACTATTACAAAGGTGTCTGACTTGAAACATCATCTTGTAGAAGGAGAGGGAAAGACCTTCTGCTGTTGTGTGGGCCTAGAACTAGTGAACTCTAGCAGATCAACCCGGAGCATCTCGTATGCAAATGAATAGCCATGATGCAAAGAATATGAATGCACAATTGCTACGCAAGAAACATTTTGTCTGACATCTCTAGCAAGTGGGACAGTTTCAACTTCATAGAATTGCAGCACTCTAAAAAAGCCCTTCAAAGTGATTGTTTCCCTTGAAATGTCTGGGTCTAATTTAGAATTTGAGTGGACAGTTGATTTTGGCCATTACCTGAGTATTGAACGGAATCCCTGGTGATCAGTATATCCATCAAGGAGGGTTACACAGCTTTGAAGTGGAAGGCAAGGACCAGAGGCAAAATAATGTCAGACCTTCATGTTGGACTTGCATTTAAAAGGTAGTGGAGCACTGAATTGCCAGAAGTAGCTACTTTCTTGTGTAATGAGTTCATTTTATATGCAATTTTTGGTAATAACTAATATTTCTGTATATGGGTACTGCTCAAACTTCTACTGTTCTCAGATTGTAAATTTAATACAGCTCTCCCTCAATACATGTCAGAACATCTAGGAATGATGGTAGCTGTGAAGCCACATGCAACAGAAGTGATCGGCTTCCCTCACAGAGTGTGAACAAACATGTAGTTCAGGCCCAAATTAAAATAGTAGCATAACATAGCAGGCAAAGTTGTCAGAGACGCATTCACTATCAGTTCAGGCATGTGCTTTCTGTCAGGACTCTTGAGAAGAGGTTAGGGCAAGGGCAAATAACAGAACTTATTCATATATTTATTTTTGTGATTTTATATAGTGTGGACATAGCCATCAGAGTGCTTTACAATAAAGCAGAACGTATCAATTACAAATGGAAAATATTTATGTTCCATAGAGGTGGAGAGAAAACCAGGTTAGCCTCCACGTGAGGTATAAAAATCAAAACACAACGACCGGCCCAATTATCCAGAGCAGAACCCAAGTAAACTTATACCAGAAGAACACAATGAACCCGTGGGTTACAGTTGAAACATAAATCTATCACACCCATTATATTAATTCTCGACTGGGTGTGATATTGCTTCAATAAATGAAACAAGGGCCCATATGATCAAGCCAACATGATATATCATCTCACAATATTTCGATAGAAAGGTAGAACAATCAGTGCAGATGGCGCACCGTGTACAGAAAGCGCTCAGTGCAGTGGATACATTTCCATATATACATATGTACATCCAAACATCATAAGGTAACCGCAGAAATTCCCAACTTAAATCTAAATATATCAGTATTGTCTTAAATCTGTTAATGAGATATCTCCATGAACATGTTGACTTTTTGACCCTAGTGAAACCAATCCATGGGTCTGCCTGTAAATTAATTGCCAAAGCATATATATAACCAATCATCAAAGAACATGCACACACTAACTCCATGCGACTGATGATTTACAGGCGTACTGTAGAATTGAATGCAGAATATTTATTGCCAGTGACTGCATCTTAAGGTAGTACTCTGGCATTGTATGACCTGAAGAATGGGGATACAGGATTGTACTATTAAGGTGCCGATTACGATCCGGTAAAAACCGGGTACGAACCGTCGGTCGGAGCGTTTTCTCCGTCCGACTCGTACCCGGTTGTAAAACTTCACAAACATGGAATTAAGATTCATACATACACAGGGGGTTCGACACGTACAAGGGTGTACATACACCGGGGGTTCGACACGTACAAGGGTGTACATACACCGGGGGGTTCGACACGTACAAGGATGTACATACACCGGGGGGTTCGACACGTACAAGGGTGTACATACACGGGTGGGGGTACGACTCGAGCGTACGGGGGCTGGGGGGGGTACGGCGCGTATGCGGGCACATGTCTCCATGGTTGCTATGGGAGTTCGGTGCGGACGGTGTTTTTTCCATACGGTTGTAACATCGGACGCACGGAATGGATCGTAATTCCGCGGTCGGACTTCACTTTTCACATTTGTACGGTAAATCGTCCGTGGACGTGTCAGACACATTTTCCGACCCGAGGACGTGTGGGGAATAATTCCCAATGCGATTCGTATGGACTTTTTACCATGCGAATCGTAATTGGCAGTTTGTACGGCACTTGTAAGATTCGTACGGTAAACAGACCGGATACGAGTCGTACGGGGAATTTTTTTACCGGATCGTAATCGGCACCGAAGTATCTTTTTTATCATTTGTAGGTTTTTAGTTGGCCGCCAATGTCCTGAAGAGACCCATGGATTCGTTTTGCTAGGGTCATGTCCTGTCACGAAAGGGGCTGCCACATGTAGGACAGATCTGAGAAGACCTAGCTGAACTTTGGGAATGCCAGAAAGGATTGCAATTCCATAGTCTAGTCTGGAGAGCACAAATGCTTGGACAACAGATTTAAGGTTGTGTTTTGGAATGAGGTTCCTGATTCCCAAAAGAAGTCTTAACTGGAACCGGGCAGACTTAGCCATGAAGGCGACATGTTTTTGGAGTATTAGACATCTGTTGAGGAATTTTTCCAGAGATTTGGCATTCTGAATGATGGAAGGGCGGCCTTGGATCAGCAAATTATATTTCTCTGAATAGAGGAGAAGAAATTCTGTTTCCGCTGGGTTTACTTTGAGGCAGTTATTAGCCACCCAAGATTGAATTCTATTCATGAAGTTGGATAAGTGGGTGTATTCCTCTGGGCATGGGACCTTTAAGTAGATTTAGGTGTAATCAGAATACAGGTATACGTGGACTCTTGAGTTCTTAAGGAATGTGCAGAGGGGAGTGAGGTAGAGGTCGAAATAGGTAGGGGAGAGATTTAAATCTTGTGGGACTCATTGTTGCAGGCTGACTGGATCTGAGAAGGCATTCCTAATTTTTTCAATTTGGGATTGGTTAGTTAGGTAAGAGGTGAACCGCTTAAGAATAACACCATGAATACCCATTCAATGCTTCAGGGTGCCTAACAAAGTCTGGTCGCTAACTTTGCCAAACGTTGCAGAGAGGTCAAGCAGCACAAGTGGACAAGAATTGCCCATGTCTAGGATGTGGAGGACATCATCCACAACCTTCAGAATTGCAGTTTCAGTGCTGTGGTCCTGAAGGAATCCAGAATGACAGGAGTCTAGGAGGTTGTTGTCTTGGATATGTGATGACAGTTGGGAGGCAATGCAACTTTCATTCACCATGCCTAGGAGAGGCAGGGTGGATACTGGGCAAAAGTTGTTGATGTCATCATTGTCCAAAAATTTATTTTTAGGGGAAGAGAAATTTGCCCCCTTTTTACACAGTCCGGGAACAAGCCCTGATCCAAATGGCTACTTATCCAGGGTTGTACAAATGGGGGGAAGTAGTTTAGGTAGGGATTTGCTGATAGAAACTGGAATGGCATCTTATAGATGATTGAAGGGTTTCATATTTGATAGAGTTTTTTGTAAATCTGTCTCAGAAATTGGGGCGAAAGAGGACCATGCAGTGTTAGTTTCTCCTTGATTATGTTGCAGACTTTGGAAGGAAGGGAAATGATAATGCCCTTTATCTTTTTGTCAAAGAAATCTGCAAAGTTATTGCAAAGGATCTTCAATGCCCTAAATAGAGTTGGAGAAAGGTTTGTTGGTTTGATTAATTACCTCAAATAGCTGCTTATTTTCATTCTTCTTCATATCAAGGAGGGATCTTATATATGATATCTTGGCTATGGTGATATGGCCTTGGTACTTTTGTCTTTCAGTATGAATCTTTGTTAGACTTAATGGTGAGGGTGCTCGCTAATATTTTTCCTTTCTTTGTAGAGTGCTTTGGAGTACAAGGGGCAAGAGGGTTTGGCTCTACTGTATTTGCTCTTGATGGATGCAAATTCCTCAATCAGGGAGTCCATGCAGGAGCTGTAATTGTCTGTGGCCTCATTGATGTCAAGTTGAAGAAATATCCATGTGAGAATTGATAGTGCTTGGTTGGCCATGGTTTCAGTATCAGTGTTACTGGTATCTCTGACCCAGATATTTTCTTTTTTCGGGATGACCAAGGGTTTTCTTGTTTGAGAAAGACACTATGAAAGGAATTTGTAGGTGATCTGACCAATCAACCGGGATGGGGTCACTGGCCGTAAGGAGAAATGATCTGGAGATAATCAGGTCAAGAGTGGCACCTTTGCAGTGTATGGGTTTCTGCCAGTGTTTGTGTAGGTCATTGACTTCTAGGAATGTTAAAAAGTGGTTCAGTGGTTTATTTCCTTTGAACACCCATTGGAGGTTGAAGTCAATGAGAAAGATAATGTAGTAATTTCTGATTAATTGTGTTGTGAAGGATTCCATGCACTCTTCAATGAAGGCGACACTTTGACCAGGGGGGTGGTAGATCACGTTAAACCTGAGGTTAGAGGAATTCCAGTGATACGCACTCAAAGGATTGAAAGCAGATGTTGGGGAGTGGTCTGCAGCTCAGAGAGTTTCTGTATATGACTGCTAGGCCAGTGCCTTGTTTGTCTTCCAGTCACTTCTCAAAATGGATAAGAGGGGAGGCAGTAGGAGGGGAAGAGCGCTGTTTGTGATATCGTTCAGCCAGGTTTCGGTTAGCATCAGAATGTCGATGTTATAATCAGTGATTGTGTCTGAAGGCAGTGTTGGACTGCAGAGGACAGTTGTGCAGCATGCAAGTAATTGAGAGTTTGTGTTTGATTTCCCCGAAAGGAAGGATGGTTATATAGATCAAGTTAGAGGATAAGTTGTGTTTTCAGTGGGGATGGGAAAGTAGTCTTGCGTTTGGTTTGAGATAACGGTGGGGACAGAGAGGCCATTTTGTATTTGGCTGGGAGAATGAGTGTTGGAGGCATTGGTGTTTTCATTGCTTTTTGCAAGGTTTTGTATTACATGCTCTTTGAGTGGGGAGCATGGCTGTTTGGGTCTGGGAGAACGATTATCAAGAGGGATCGTGATTGGAGAGGTGCTCTTGACCTGTACCTGATGAGGTGGGTCACATTTGTAAGAGGTAATCAAGTTGCTGAACCAAAAGAAGACCTGGTAAGAATGTCTATTTTTTTGTGAGATAAGATATAGAGGACAGGATTGCAGAGAAAGGGGACAAGTGGTTTACAGGGGAGGCTTATAATGTTCTTTTGTGGCAGGTGATTGAGAGTCAGATGCATGTGGGCTGGAGTGGGAAGGAGATGAGAGGTGGCATGGTGCAGCAGGTGATAGCTTTTGTTTGAATCTGTTTTTATAAAGTTTTTGTTAACAATTCAGACATACACAGTATGCATTGCTTTTTGGTAATAGCCATTTGGTGGGTACATTGATAGTGAGTATATAGTGATGCAGATTCACTCAGAATAGATCCACGTATCTGTCTGCAGCATACACATATTACTACTATGTGCACATGTGCCTTGCATATTAATCATTAGTACCCATGATAGTTCTGCGGTGCCTAAATATGTAATGCATGTCGGCTCTGTGAGCTCTTGCTGTGTATTGGTCTGTGAACTGGGGAGGCGGGTAACAATATAACAAGGGCAACTTAAAACATAACAGGTGATTGTGTGAGAAAGCTGGAGGTCTTACTGGTCCCTCCACCTAATGTGTCCTTTGTGCTGTCGCATATTAGGGGGAGTCTTGTGTGTGTCTGAGGGGTAGTATTGGGTAGTGCGCATTCAGGTTCACAGCCCATTATCTCAGATGCATGTCCCTCTCAGATTCTGCCCTCCCCTCCTGATGTGTACTCCTACGCAGTGGCATTAGTCGAGGGTGGAACCTCTGTGTCAGTATTGTGAATGTTCTGTATCTCAGCTCATACCATGTCCCAGCTTGTGGCAAGTGGAGTCCTGCTGATACCCAAGGTGTCCTCTCGGCGTAGTGAATACTCTCAGCTTTGCCCCATGTCAGCATAGAGAGCCTCCACACTAATATGTGAGAAGGAACAAGAGCCTTCCATCTCCTGGTGATCAGTCTTTTAGCTACAGTGAATCCTAGATCCAGGAACCTAGAAGTCACTTTGTGTTTTCAGCTTCTGTGGTAAAGGTGTAATGTATAGGTCTTCCATTCAAATGGGAGGGTGTGAGCTGTAGTTTGGGTAAGAGTGTCTGCTACGTCCCTCCAGCACCTATGCAAGTTTGGGCATTCCCATAAGATGTGTAGTAGATCTGCATCATTGAGGTGGCAACGGGGAGAAGCTGCGTCTACTCGGCCAAAGTGTTGGTTAATTTTAGTGGGTGTGAGAAATGCTCTCTGAGTAATTTAATACTGTATTTGGCATAGGCGTACATTCCTGGGGATACGCACAGGGCTCTCCAGCACTGAGGCCCACTCGGGTTCCGTGAGTGGGCGGTGCAGGTCAATCAATCAATCAATTCACTTTATTTGGATTTTGCATAAAACCATTAACGTCAAATAAAGTAGAATATACAAAACAAATCTATCATGAAAACTAATCTGCCAAATAACATCAAATGCTCTATATAAAAATGATTTAAAAATAAAGTGAATGTATAATTTATTTAAAAAAAAGAATAAAAGACCATACAAGGACTAAGTACAGGGTACCGATACATCCCGGGACATAACTCAACCATCCCTTGTATACCACACACAGTTCATCGCAACTGGCTCGTAGCCTAACTGCAGATTTTATAAAATTAAGGACATAAAAAACAGTATTGCCAGATAACATTTGTAAAAAAGTGAAAGCAGGGCGAACCTGCCTGAACTGAAACTTACTCAAAAAGGGGGTAATAAAAGCCTTCTGGGGTACCTCATAATAGTTACTGAACATTGTAAAGTGGAGCATGTCCTGTGGAGACTTACCATCGCAACCACAGGACATTACGCTCTGACCCCTACTACACCCATGTGGCTGCCCCAACAAGAGATAAAAGAGATCAAAACAAAACCTAGTCAATAAAAAACTTTTGTAACCACTTAGGGGTCCCAGGAGATATGGTTCTGTAGTTTGCACAGTTTTCAAGATGACAAATCTGCATACACTGGGCTTCCTTAGCTCCCGGTCTTCCCTATCTGAGGACCGCTGACTAAAAAAGGACTCCTTTGCCCACCCCAAATCCTTCCTTTTCACCGATTATGGGTTGGAAAATAAATCAGCTCTTCCCAAACTTGAGAAAAATCCCTTGATATAATTAAGCCAAGGGATGCGGTAGGCATGGTTGAGGGCCATACAATCCTTCAGGACCAGTTCATTTAAAGTTGTATTCTGACTAAACCAGATGTTTAACCACAGGAAAAGTGGGTGATAGGCCAGCAGGTCAGACAGGTAAGCCACACCCAGCTCTTCATGTACCTCTAGCGTTGAGGTTCCCTGAGGCACACTTTAGAGACGTCTCAAAAAACTATTTTCAACTATTTGTAATTCCTCATGGGCAGTGTATCCCCAGGTTTCGCTAGAATACAACACCTTGGCAATACACTTTGCCCGGTATATCTGCAATAGAGCCCCAATTGATCTCTTTCCCAGTCTCGAGGCAAAGTTAAAAATGACAGCATTGGCTTGCTCAAAATCTCCTTTCTTCCTATATTTTATTGGCCCCATTTCATCTTATCATCTAACAGGACCCACAGATAGGAAAAGACATCTGTCAGCTGGACCTGAACAGATCCAACTTCGAAGGGATAATGCTTTTTTGGGCGACTTCCCACCTGCATCACATAAGATTTTGAATTGTTTATCAGCAAGTCCTGTTCCTCCATGAATGAGGCAAAGAAATTAAGCAGCGTTAGCGGCCCTCTTGAAGTCCGGGCCATAAGGACCGCATTGTCTGCATACAGTAAAACAGGCAGACCATGCCGACCGACCTGGAGATAATCCGCCTTAGACTCCACTAAAACTGTCTCCAAATTATTAATATGTAGGTTGAACAAAAAAGGGGCCAAAATACACCCTTGTCGGATTCCTCGTTATATTGAAAACTGGCGGGCAACATTAAAATGTTTAGTGTATCTAACCTCGGCCTTTGTGTCTCTATGGAGGTCCCACGGGAAATAGGCAACATCACAATACACCCCGATGGACAACATGGTCTGTCAGTGCTTTGTTCTTTTGACCCGATCAAACACAGATTACAGGTCCATAAAGGTCAGGTGGATGGTACCAGGGCAAGCAACCATTTCCTTATTTAAAATCATAAATAGGTTCAAACATTGGTCCACGGTCGACTTTCCTGGGCGAAAACCATACTGGGCATCTGCTAAAATGTTGTTATCTTTTGCCCAGCGTGCCAGCCTATCTAATAGGATACGTCCAACCACCTTGACCACCAACTCCAACAGGCAGATTGGCCTATAGCAGTGGGTACTGTCTCTATTTCCCTTTTTAAATACTGGGACTATAGTGGATATGGCCCAGGAACCAGGGAGACCCGTCCTTACCGCAGCATTATGGGCCGGGAGTGGGTGGTGTAGGCCTCCCTCCCGGTGGAGTTGGAGCGGTGCCAATGTAATTGCTTTGTGTTGTCTTATGGAGGCAGCAAAACACTGTGTGAGATGCCCGCCTCATCCCATTATGTGCAGGTACTGTATGGTAAGGTGAGTTGGGCATCTGTTAAAATGTTGTTATCTTTTGCCCAGCGGGCCAGCCTATCTAATAAGATACGTCCTCCACTTGGAATCTAGGGCAGCCAAGAGCGAGCAGTGTAGTAGGAATTGGCCTGGATGCAACCCACCCTATTCTACTAGTGTATCATATGGGATTAGGACACCCTCCCGCTATATGTCTACCATGCCCTTAATCCCCGCCTCTCGCCAGCCCCGCAGCTCAGCGGCCGTAGTCATCATGCTCCCTCTAGGCGTTCCTTCTAATCGTAAAGCGGTTTCAAATGGTGTCACTTTCCCGGTAATATACAAACTCCTGCGGTTACATCTATACGCCACGATAAGCAGTAGTGACACCGTCCGTTTTGCTTTCACGCAAGGGTGAAACAGTCTGGTCAGGGCAGGTAAGGTAAGGGGCAGGGCAGTAGTATAGTCCCCGTGTCACTGAGCTGGCAATCTGCCAGCCATATTGCTGCTAGGTAATACTGTTAGACCTCCCCAGTCTGTGGGCAAGGAGAGCTTCCTTATCGCCTTATCGCCGCTCAATGTTGAGAGCTGCCGCATATAAAGTCTCTACCCGAACTCTCTAATGGGAGAAAAAAGGAAGCCGGGATGTATAGTGGTAGGTTGGCAATGTAATATAAACACCGTGGGAGGATCACCATTTTGGTGAGGGCCTCCCGGCCTGTCACTGACAGCAGGAGCGTACCCCAAAATGACATTTGGGAGCAGACGGCGGTCAGTGCTCTACCCAGGTTACCATCCAGTAAGTCCGCCTGTTCCCTATATATTCTTATACCCAGGTAAAGAATAATATGTTGGGTCTTGGAATGCCTCGCTGAAGGGATATAAACATGACTTAGCAGTGTTGACTTTCAGCCCCGATAAGGAGGCGAAGTCTCCTAATATATGTGCTAGTCGTGGGGGAATCGAGTGGATGTCTCTGATGTACACCAGGTGGTCACCATCCCCTAGTGGAATGCTTCCGCTCGCCCCAGCGCAGACATTCTCCGCCAGTGGTTCTATAGCTAGCTGGAAGAGGAGAGAGGACAGTGGGCACCATTGTCTAGTCCCTCTTCTCACCGAGATTGGGTCAGATATGTATGGGCCTACTCTTACCCGCACCACCAGATCAGTGTATACCAGCCGTACCATGTATATGAACATGCTGCCAAGGCCATATCGTTCTAGTGTGGCAAACAGGCACTCCTACTCCAGGGAATAAAAGGCTTTCTCAAGATCTAGTATTAGACACCCCTAGTATGGCCAGCGGGGTGTGGAGTATGTTGCGACTCATATTTAAGGAGGTGCTTTGAGAGGGCATGAACCCATTTTGATCCACATGGACCAGGTCAGGGCCACAGTCGCTAGTCGGTCTGCCAGGATCTTCACCAATATCTTAAAGTCTGCATTGAGGAGGGCCAGTGGTCTATCACAACCCAGGACTATGGGGTCCCCATCAGGTTTGAGAAATGACTTCAGACTTGCCTCGTGCATGGACAAGGGGAGTATCTGCTCAGTCAATGCTGTAGTATAGAGTGCATGCAGGCATGGAATCAGTGTTGTGGCATACGCCTTATAGTTTTCTGCTGAGAGTCTGACCGGCCCAGGTTTTTTCCCTGTTGCCAGCGCCGCTATCACATTGTGAAATTTGTAAGGGGAGATTAATATCTCTCTTTGCTCTTAGATTAACCCGGGTAGATGCACTGAGTCTAGGAAGGCCTTTAGTCGATGTTCATCGCATTGCCCTGAGTAATGGTATAGCATTCCATAGTGATGTGCCATTACTTCGTATATTTCATGCTGTGTGTATAGCATATATCACGCCTCGTTTCACAGAGTGCATATGGGCTGACGAGTTTGTCCCTGGCTCAGGAGCCATGCAAGCATCTGACCCGCTCTATCTCCTGTTGTGTGTGTGCATGTGGAGTGTGCCGCATAATTTTGTCATCTAAGCCTCTCCAGAAGGTATACATGCTCAGCGTTCAGTTCTTCTCAGCGCTAAGTGTCTCCCGTACCTGCTGCCATGTTGGTCTCATAGTTCAGTAGCTGACACTCTACTTTGCTAAGTGCTTTGCTTAGCTGCTTGCGCATGTTCCTGGTGAGCCCTAAACAATGCCCCCTTAGTGGTCACCTTAAAGGCATCCAATTCTATGAGCGCATCACCTGTAGAATCGTCATTTACCTTGAAATAGTCCAGAATCGCTGTCACTAGAGAGGAAGGGAATGCCTGATCATCCAGCATAGCTGGCTGAAGGTGGCATGTTGGGACGGGTGGGGAAGCCTATCTCCCATTTAAGTTGCAGCTGCTGTGGGCTGTGGTCAGAATGTGTGCATCCCAGGTATTCCATTTCCTTGATAAGGGGGGAGAGGGTATGTGATCCTACCATACGATCCAGCCTTACATATAATCGGTGTACTGGTGAGTAGAGTGAGTTAATGCACGTGTCTGGGTTGAGAACAAGCCACGTGTCAGTCAAAGACCAATGATCCAGCCAAAGTGTGTCAGAGGTGGGAACGACCTGTCCAACTCTACTTCTAACATCGAGTCGAAGTCGCCCCCTATCAGACTGGGAATTCCACTGCAACGGGCTAGGACCTTGGTTAATTTACAGAGAAATGAAGTTTGTTCCACATTGGGGGCATAAATAGAGCCTATGAGGAGATTGTGTCCATCAGCCTACCCCTCGTTAACACATATCTGCCTTCCGTGTCCGTTACTGTTTCCTCCATCACATAAGGGACCCCTGCTTTTACCCATATTAAAGCCCCCCACGCTTGGGAGGAGTAATTGGTGCCGTACACCTACCCTCAGCCAGCGACGGTGGACGCGATCAGCTTCCATCTGGGTCAAATGCGTTTCCTGCAGGAGGGCTATGCTGGTGGATCTCGGCTGTAAGTATGAGTATATGGAGTATCTGTGCGCGGGCGTGTGAATTCCCCTCACATTCCATGTGAAAATATTGGTTTGTGCCATGTTTCAGAGGTGCTACCCCTATTATGATAGGGAGGTGTGAATGTATGGCAGGGGACCAGGTGATTGCTTAGTGCTCCTCGGGGTGTCAAAAATAAAAACGGAACTTGGGGTTCAACAGCAAACTGCATAACTATATGAGGGAAAACTCATGGCTATTGATCGTCCAAACAAAGTCGCCCAACCATCGCAACTACTATGGTGGCCTGTGTCTAGCTATAGGGGCTGTGTGGTGTGAACATTTAATATCATATCACCCCCTCGATGTTCTGTTGAAGTGTCAAGTAATCCCCTCTAAATTTTAGATGTAGGTGCGCACATTATCTAAACAAAGGAAGCACCATGTCTCGCTTTGCTCCCATATCGGGCATTCCAAGTGATTAACCCTCCCCTGTGCCTCATGTGTGGCTGGAAGGATAAGGCATGAGAACAAAGCATTGCAGCATTTGTAAATCAAACAACATTATTCACTTATCAGGCTGTTGGTAGATGGTTATTTTATATCGTTTGATGTTTGCGGTGTGATGTCTTGCAGATCTAGAGTCCAGGTTTTCGGATCATGCGGGAGTCGATCCATCTGCACTTGGTGAACGAGCAGACCTGTTTTGTGATCAGAACCTTGTGTTGTGGACCGGATCGTTGTGGCCATGTGGAGCACCTCCTGTCTTTCCATCAGTCTTTACTCCAGGTCTGGGACCGCCAACCGTGACACAGTGCGGTTAGGGCCTCTCTCGCCAGAATGTTGTTTGCTCAGCGGTTGGCTGGGGCCCCATCAACAGGCCCGTTTCCTCTAGCCAGTCCCAAATGTATGAGGGCACATCGAAAAAGCAAGTGGCACCTTTCACAGCAACCCGCAGTTTGGCTGGGAATATCACAGAGTAACGAATGTCTAACTCTCAAAGCTGGTGCTTCACTGCACCGAAAGACCCCTGGTGTCTCTGCACCTGTGCTGTATAGTCCGGAAACAGCATGATTTGAGCATTTTGGATCGTTATGTTGGTCAGTTTGCATGTTTTCCTCAGAACTGTGTGTTTGTCTCTATAATTCAACAGTTTGAACAGGAGTGGTCTTGGTCTTGTTGAAAACTAAAATGGCGATATGATTAAGCATTCACTAAAGACATGAATTCTCTCTAGTTAAAGCATCTCTTTTGTCTTATGTTGCCTACTGTCCGGACTCCATTTTGTACTGTCATGTCTCCACGTGCTCAGCACGAGAAGAGTCCTATCTTCGTGTTAGTTGCTCTTGTAATCTGCCTAGTAACAGTCTATAAATAGCTCCTTTGTCCGTCTGGCGCATGTCCAGACTTGACCACATCTGTTATCAGTTAGACCTTGCTTGACCATGTTTTCGCGGGCTCAGGAAATTAGTTACTCCACCCACATATTGATTCTGTATCGAAAATGTCCATAAAAGGTAATGAATGTTGCTTCATGTTGTATCCACCCACTTATGAGCCCCTCTGTTGTGTATAAAAGGGGACTGTGTACGCGAGTTCTTTGTGCTACTCTATGCAATACTGAAGAGTGTTGTATGGATTGTAGGACCACCCTTAAGGGTTAATAAACTCTGTCTTTGTACTTTGCAGTTTCCGTGCCAACTTCCTTCTAGTTTCCGTTACAGGAGAGCGAACCCTTGTATTCTGCGGGCCTAGCTGGGGCCTGTACTCATCAATTGGCGCCCGTCACGTGGGGCTCATCGGCGACTCGGATGCTCGAAGGACTGGTCGTGACGAAGGTGAGGAATTTGGCCGGGGATGTGATCACTGCCAGAGGCATTTTAGTCCTGGCATCCCGAGGTTTTCTTCCTTCCCTTCCGAACTGACCATCTGGGTGGCGCCGGTCCTCGACTGAGACCTCTTCTGTCGGTTTTGCAGTGACAGCCGTTTGGGCGAATTTTGGAGCTTGGCAGTTGGAATCTGGACACTCTTGATTGGTAAGAACCGTTGTACGGTACTTGCTCCGAGTTTTGAAGCCTGGGTTGGCCATTTGAGTTTTGATTTGTGATGACCGGTCACATCTTGTATTGATTACTGTGAGAATATATGCGTTGCAACACATATAGGCAGGTAATGTGGAGATATTTCTCCGGAGCTGTGTAAATTTGAACGGCGCAAAGTTTAAGTGCCATTTTTTTGATAATACTGCATATTTTGCATTATTTTTGAGCATGCCTGCTTTTAGCGCACTCCGTAAGTGGTGCTGCTGCTTTGGAAACCGGTTAAACCTCGAGGAATCTGCTCCGGCTCCCCCAGAGGGGACTCCTAATAGGGATATGTATGTGAAACATGGTCTTTCTTCTATAATGTACAGCACAGTATGGAGGAAATACACCAAAAAGGATCCTGAGTTGCGCTGGCCTTTGTATGGATCATTTGATATGCGTAAGATTGAGTATGTGGAACAGTGTATGTGTAAACGGCGTGCTCGTCAAGATATGTTTGAGTGTGTGCGGTTATAGGTGAAGGAAGTGCGTGAGCGAGAAAAACGTGAGAAAGCGCTGTTTGATAAAGAGCAACGGAAGAATGATCATGTGCGAGCACAGGAAGCGAAGCGTTGGGAGGAAAGAGAACTAACGGAGAGACAAGAGAAAGAGCGTAGGTTGCAAGTCTCGGGTCAATATGCTGTCCGTCAGCCACTTTATCCTGTCCTTACTAATCATGATGATGATTTTTTTCCTATTAGATCGTTCCCCGCCACCTTATGTAGGTGCGTCTGCTCCGGCAGTTCAGGATTCTGGATTGGGTAAAGATAAGATAGACACGCGATCCATGTTATCTCTTGAGCGCTCGGGTGAGCTTCGGAAACTTTCTTTTCGTGCAGTCTCAAATAAGATATCTTCTGCAGAGTTATTACCGCTTCTGGAAGGATGGCAGGATAGGGAGAAGTTGTATTTTGCTGCCATCTTCTCTGATGAAGTGGTTGCTGCCTTTCGAAAATATTCTGATGTTTTTGAGACACAGGAGATAGTGTCGGATTCTAGAGCACTACGTAATGGTACTTTCTCTCCCTCTCAGGTGCCTGATGCGGTCCGACGGCTGTTTGCGCTACGGGATGAGATGCTTCAACTGCGGGACAAAGCGCGCTGGAACAGGGAGGAGGAGAGCTTGACCTTGCAGGCGGATGACCAGCAGCCGTCTTCCTCCCAGTCAGATAAGAATGAACTAGTGCATGCTAAACCCATGCGAGAGGCGGCACCTTTGTATGTTCCTCCTAAAGGAGCGGGAACTAGTCCGGATATTACTTCCGCCGATGCTAAGGGATATTTTGTGTATAATTGGGTCTATACTCCCTGGCATAGGGCTGATGTTATGGCATTAAAGAATGCATTGCCTGACCCCCGCAAGAATCCAGCGGCCTTTTACGAAGCAGTCGAAGGGGCCTTGAATTCTTGTACTATGACCTTAGCAGATATAGATTTGTTCTTTGGGCTCATATTACCACCGGATATGTGGAGATCTGTGCGGAAGGTGGATGATGTTGCCGCTTTTAAGGCTAGGTGGTCCGAGATTGAGGATGAGGATAAGGAGAGAAAACCCGCGCAAAAACCGCCTCAGATTATCTTAGATCTCCCCGCTGCTATTTTGACCAAGTTGAAAACAATTATTCCCCCTAAAAAGATTGACTGGAATATGTTAGCCTCGTGTAAACAGAAGGTTGATGAATCAGTTGCAGATTTCTTTACGCGCTTTGAGGAGACATTTCATGATTTTAGTGGTCAGTCACTTACGGATGATACGGGTCGACACCTTTTTGCTGATAAATATGTGGCGAATTTGTTACCGGAAATAGCAGCTCGTTTAAAAGCGAGTGAAAGTTCTTGGTCCACCGCGTCTCCAACATCCCTCCTGACTATAGCTCAGTATTATGAGCGTCAGGAACAAGAAGCGAAGGGGAAGGAGGAGAAGAAATCGAAAGATTTAAAAACAAAGGTGATGTTAGCACAAGTCTATGGTCCGCCTCGGCGGGGTGTCGATCGAGGTGGGGGAGGATTCTATGGCCCCCCTTCGGGTCGATCAGATGTAAATAGGAATCAATGTGCATATTGTAAATAGTCGGGTCATTGGGCCAGAGATTGTCCGGCGTTGTATGCATCTCGTCAGGGGCGTAATCAAGGTGTACCAAGAGGTAGAGGGGGTTTCTCGAATTTCAGAGGGAATTCTAATGATCGTGCTCGCTTTGAACCTAACGCGCAGCAGCGAGATAAACCCAATGTATTTGATCGACAGCACCAGTATCAAATGTCAGGGACTGACAGCGCTGGGTACCATGATTCACGGCATGCATAGGAATGCGTTGGATGGGGGTTAGAATCAGTTGAAGTACCGGTTGATCAGAAGGGTCCTTATGTTTCAGCAAAGGTCTTGGGTTCTACTGATCGGTTCCTAGTTGATACAGGAGCGACCCGCAGTGCGCTGTCCAAACAATTGGTTCCGAGGGCTCCCCCGTCTGGCTTAATGGTTACATCGGTAGGGTTTGATGGTACACTCTCTCGAAGCCCTCTTTCCCAACCCCTTGCATTCCATGTTGATCCCTTTTCTGTACTCTGTCCGTTTTTGCTTGCCCCGAACACGCCTGACAACATTATGGGTCTTGATATGCTCAAGCACTTTAGAGCTACGATCCGCTGTTCCCCCGCTGGAGTACGTGTGATATTAAATGATAATCACCCGATGACAGATCGGATGTGTGTGGTCGTGGAGGATTCTGTGTTAGCTTCTCTCCCTCATTCTTTGTGGGCTACTTCAGATACCGATGTGGGACAGATGGTGATTCCGCCAGTCCATATTAGTGTCCAGGAGGGTGCGGTGTTACCGCGCCTCCCTCAGTATCGCATTTCCCAGGAGGGGGAGGAGGCGCTCATTCAGATTGTGCAGGATTTGATTAAGGTGGGGGTAGTGGAAGAAGTTCCCTATAATGTTTGCAACAGTCCTATTTTACCCATCTTAAAGAAAGACACGGATGCTAAAGTTTATCGGTTTATCATTGATTTGAGGGAAGTGAACAAGATCGTGATACCTCAGTATCCGGTGGTTTCTGATATCACGACGTTACTTACTCTGGTCCCGCCAACGGCGACCACGTTTTCAGTTATTGATTTGAAAAATGCCTTCTTTTCGATCCCTATTCATCCTGATAGCCGATACCTTTTTGGTTTTACTTTAAATAATAGGTCTTATCGATTTTGTAGAGTCCCTCAGGGCTACACAAAAAGCCCTAGCATTTACAGTCAAGCATTGAAAAGGAAATTGGATTCCTTTGTTCTGCCCGAGGGTGTCGCCCTTATACAATATGTCGATGACATCTTGTTGGCAGCTGACACTCCTGAGCTGTGTGAGAAGAGTACGTTATCTTTGCTTTCCTTTTTGGCATCTCACAATCACAAAGTGTCGAGGAAGAAATTGCAATTCTGTAGACCAAAGGTAACTTATTTGGGTCACCTTTTGTCTAAGGAGGGGCGTGCACTCACACCAAATCGTATTCAAGCAATTTTGGACACGCCACTGCCTTCTACACAGAAGGACGTGCGTGCATTTTTGGGTCTTGTTTCTTTTTGTAGGCAATGGATATTAGGATTTTCACACATAGCTAAGCCATTATTAGCCCTTTTGACAAAAGACACACCGATTCCTCTTCCCTGGTCAAACGAGTGTGAAATTGCCTTCCAGCAATTGCGACAGGCCCTTTGTTCAGCACCAGTGTTAGGGACCCCTGATTATACAGAGCCCTTTTCACTGTATGTGCATGAGAAAGATGGATGTGCATTATCAGTTCTAGTGCAGATGCACGGCGGCAAGCAGCGCCCTTGTGCATATTTTTCGGCTGTACTTGATCCTGTTGCCCGAGCATTGCCTGGGTGTTTTCGCTCGGTTGCGGCGACAGCTGTGTCAATACGTCAAAGTGAGGGAATTGTGTTATCTCCCAAACTGTTGGTATTAGTCCCCCATGCTGTTGATGCCCTGCTTAATCAGACAAAGACGCAGCATTTGACCAGTGCCCGTTTAACGGGATATGAGTTGACGCTTTTGGCTCCTCATATTACGTTAAAGAGGTGTGTAACGTTAAATCCGGCCACATTGTTGCCGTTCCCGGAAACTCAGTCTGAAGCATGAAAAGCACACGATTGTATTCTGGTGACTGAGGAACAGACAAAGGGTCGTATTGATCTCCAGGATACGCCCTTTCCAGATGTAGATGGAGAACTGTGGGTGAACGGATCATGCCTGAAGCTACCAGATGGTACAACTTCAGCAGCGTATGCAATTACCACACTGCGAACAATAGTGGAGACAGCACGCATACCACAGAAATCAGCTCAAGCAGCGGAACTGATAGCATTAACACGAGCATGTGAGCTCAGTGCAGGATTGTGTGTGAATGTTTATACAGATAGCCGCTATGCCTTCGGAGTAGCGCACGATTTCGGCCTACTCTGGAAGGAGAGAGGGTTTCTAACGTCGCATGGAGCACAGATAATGCATGGAGAGTTAGTTCACAACCTTTTGACTGCATTAACATATCCGAAGAAGATTGCTATAATTAAATGTAGTGCCCATAAGAAAGTGGTTGATAAAGTTGGAGAAGGGAATGCTTTGGCAGACCGAGTGGCACGAGAGACTGCGATGCAGCCTGGTGCTACTGCAATGCACGTTGTGAGGTCTCAGGCAGAAAGATGGCACGATGCAAGGAGAGAAGTGCTGGAAATACAGAGGACCGCTTCCGATAAGGAACGGGAGCAATGGTCTAATGATGGGGAATTGGATGATGAAGGTTGTTGGAGAAATAAGCAGATGGATAGATGGAAGTTACCCACAGCTTTTGTACAACCTATGGTTCAGATGGCACATGGGCTAGCACATGTTGGAGCTTCCGCAATTGTAAAATTGCTTACCCAAGTCTGGGAGCATCCAGAGATTGCTAGTACGGCAAAGAAGGTGGTACAGGCTTGTATGATTTGCCTGAAGTACAACCCTGGAAAAGGGACACAAACTCCAGCAGGAGGGTTTGTAACACCCACTGCACCTTTTGAGGTATTGCAGATGGATTACATTCAGCTTGAACGCTGTAACAATCTGAAGTATGTTCTAGTAGTGGTTTGTGCCTTCAGCAAATGGGTTGAGGCCTACCCTACGAAAGACAATACTGCAATGACTACAGCCAAGATGCTATTGAAGGAGTTTTTCCCTCGATATGGCGTTTGCAGACTGTTGTGGAGTGATAACGGACCCCATTTCGTAGCAGACGTTATTAAGTATGTACTGAAAGGACTGGGAGTTTCCCAGAAATTTCATGCAGTGTTTCACTCTCAGTCTGCGGGATTAGTTGAGAAGTACAATGGTACTTTGAAGCTTAAGATCGCGAAGATCCAAGCTTCGACTTCTTTGACTTGGCCAGATGCTTTACCACTGGCATTATTGTCAATCAGATCGATACCGCATTCTCGAACCGGTCTCACGCCATATGAGATCGTGTTCGGACGCCCAATGAATATTTGGGGTACACCAAAGCCAAATTCAGTGTATGACATACCTTGTGTAATGATGAGCGATTACTTGGCACAGTTGACTGATAATTTGGTTTCTATTCATCAACAGGTTCGAGAAACGCTCCCTGACCGATCCACTGGTGAAGGCCATTCTCTTCGACCTGGAGATTATGTCCTAATCAAAGCGTTTGAGAGGACGAACAGTCTGGAGCCGAGGTGGTCGGGTCCTGAGCAGGTGTTGTTGGCGACAAGAACAGCGGTGCGAGTCTCCAATCGGAAGAACTGGATTCATTCCACGCACTGTCGGAAAGTGCCGCCAGGTTTGGTGGAGCCTGCTGTGTTGACCGACCATCGAGAGATCCTGACTACCCACAAAGGCCGTGTTGTGGAACCGAATGACAGCGAGGAGCTCTTCTCGGACCAAACAATTCCAGAAGTAAGGCGATATCATCTCAGACCAAGGAAGTGAATTCTTCAGTATCGGGACAAACTGTCAGAACGGCCCTTAGGTTAGTGAAACGGAGAGCCAATGAGGCAAGGGGGGGGGATCAGCCCTGCATTAGCGTAGTGACACCCGTCTTGGCCCGCTGGTGAAGAAATCAACCGCTGCCTAAGGGGAAGAGTTCTGACAACCTTTTAGTTTCAAGAAGGTATTGATTTTTCATTCTAAAATGGAGAAGAGGAAGATTCTTTGCGCAACAGGTTTTATTATTACAGTAGCTATTGTTGGGATAACCACATGGTTTGTTGAGGATGTGACTCCTGCCCGAGAGTTGCTTGTTTTGACTACTCCAGTGCCTGAGGAGCACTACTTTTATACCCTTCCATATCAAGAATTGAAGCATCGTCAGTCTTATTTGAATAACACTTTCATTCAGATGTTGCATCATACCCATGTCGCCACAAATGCTACGAACTGTTGGATATGTGGTATGATGCCAGCTCATCAGAAGAAAGGAGGGACGCCATTCAAACCTCTTCCTTTTTCTCATAATGGCTCCTGTAGAGCATGGTATACTTTGCTTTTTGCCACACAGAAACCTACAGTGGGACGATTACTCTTTAGACTTAATAGGGAATGTCATCAAGATAAAGATGGTTACCCACAAGCGAATGGGACAATATGGGAATGGGAAGAGTATCGACCAGACAATGAATCGATTCCCTACATTTTCACGAACACTAGAGACACTGTGGGGAAGGACCGATTCGTGATTCAAGTGGCACAAGCTCAAGCGGACCTGTGCGTCCAGAGTGTGGGTTATATTCCTGTTGGTGTTAGTGACTGTATCACTATCTTGAACATTGACGGGTTGAATAATAGTACCTTCTTAGCATCCCATAATACATACTTCGTATGTGGGAATAAGGGTTATTATCGTTTGCCAGCCGGTTGGTCCGGAGTATGTTATGTAGCATTCCTATTACCTCCTGTATTCTTGGCACCTGCATCTTATCATAAAGATTTGAAGTTGTTGAATAATGTGACTGTAAATAGGTATAAACGTACTCTATCTATTGATGATGTTGACCAAACTGATACTAGCCTGCAGCAGTACATTGATTTTAATTTAGGATTGTTTTTCTTTGTTGGAGCTGCCCTAAATAGTAGGAAAGTTCGAAGATTAACAAGAGTTGTAGAGGCTGTGACAAATCAAACCGCTGCTGCTCTTGGGAATCTTACGGAAGAATTACAAATTACTAGAATTGTTGCATTACAGAATCGTATGGTATTAGATGTTATGTTAGCTGACCGAGGTGGAGCATGTAAAATTATCGGGAGTAGTTGTTGTGTGTTTATTCCTGACCATACGCCATCAGTTTATAATGCTATTAATAAATTGCATAAAATCGCAGCTGAGATTCATACGGAAAATGGCACTTGGACCTTTTCTGGATGGTTTTGGGCATTGATCACCACATGGGGGTGGAAGGTTTTAACTGGTCTCTGCATTATTGTGGCAATTCTGTTTTCCTGTTGCATCTGTGTCCAGTGTGGTCCTTTACTCTGTTCTTTATGTGTGTCATTTTGTATTCCTGATAAGAAAGCTATTGCCAATGTCACCTATCAGAAACATTTAACCAAAGAGGTGGAAGAGATGATGAAAATTGACATATATGATGATTATCCTAATAAGCCGAATGTCTTCAGTAAATGCTGGTATTTATGCAAAAGGTAGGAGGGTGTACACGCTCAAATGAAGGAGCTGAGCATGGGGGTAGGTTTCTGTGTCCCGCTGGAATGTTTGGTGGGTGGATGATTGAAGCCAGGAAGTAGGAGGGTGAATGAGGGTGTGGAAATATGGATTTTTATGATCATTTATGTCCCCTATCTTGGACCCCAACGGTTTCATGTATAAGTCACAAGTACATGTATGTTCCCTTCAGTTCCAGTTATGAAGACGCAAACACATGTGCGTCCACCGTCAACATGTCCTCTTTCAGATCCGCCATGAATGGGCCGGATATTCTATTCCTAAGTATGAAAGGCCACCGGCTTTATATGGTTCATTTATCCCATTTTACAGTCCAGGCGAGTAGGCCCTGATTCTGCCATTAAGCCTTTTCCTGCCTTCTGCCTCTGAAAGCTCCAGTCTGAGCTCGCATCTGTATCCATGAACTTTGTCCTACTCCCTGCGCGGCTAACGGTGCCTGACTCGGCCTGTCTGCCTGCCAAAAACTGTATTTCACCTTCAAGATTATCTGCTCTGCTCCGCTCCTCATCCAACGCATTCCTGTCTAGTAACTTAAGTAAACATTCTTCCAGCTACCGAGCAAAGGGCCCGGCTTCTCTGTCTTTATGCAAGTAATTCATAGCCCTGTTACTATGGAAGATTTCTGCCCTTGCATCTCATGTAGACACTTAGACGCTTGTACACGCACTCACAGTCAGTATAGAATAGATTTTGTTCGAGAGACCTTTCCTTTTGGATAACATAGTTCTTTAAACATAGGATGTTAGATATGATTTGGGATTAGGTTGACTTGACCCCCCAGACTTTTGTCTCCACATGTAGAGCTAAATGTCAAGTCCCCTTCACCCCCTAGTTGCACGTCAATCACACGTCATGCTGCTGCGCGCGCATCTCTGCCAAGTATTTTTGCTGACATTGCGAAATTCTTTCATGGAACCACCCATTTGTGACATCATACCTAATGACGTTCTTTAGTTACGCCTAGTTACACCCATTTTAGTTACGCATGTATGTCTTTATCTCTGTTATCAACTGTTACGCCTCCTGCATCTGTTTCACTGTAATGCCTCTTCTATAAAAATGATTACCTGTCAATAATGTATTGTCCTTCACTTCCTGAACCTCCGTGGTGATGGAATATGAAGCCCACAATTCGAATTGTTATTGGAATAAAGCCCGTTCCGAATCTCTAATACCACGGATTCTGCCTCTTATTTTACTGAGCTATTCTTATTAATTTTCCGCATCAAATTAAGTACCGGTAATTAAATTATTTACCACATATATGGCGCCCGAACAGGGACACTTTCTCATCTCACGCGCCGGAGGTGCGTTGCAGGCCCAGTCTCCTGCCACAGCTGGACGGACAACAACGCGTACCCACAGGATTTCCTGTATCTCCCTCCTGCCGAGCGGGGGTAACTGAGGCTGCGATCAACACCCAGACGAGGCGGTGAGAAGTGCGAAGTATCCCGACCAGAGCCTAGCTGAGAGAGCAAGATCCGAGGTATACAGAGGCCCACCAGGTTCCGAAGTTCCGAAGTTTCGAGTCGAGTCCAGTCCGGTCCAAGTCCAGTTCAGTTCAGTTCCGAGGCCTTCCGTTCCGAGCTACCCGGTGAGTACCATTGCCGGGGAGTCGTTCTGACGTGCACATAGGTTGTGCCGGTCAAGACGGGTTTGGGTACACAAATCCGGTCTGCACTGTTTCAGCAGTGTATCTGTACTGTTTAGCAGTATATCTAGTATGTCTAGTATATAATTCAGAATTACCTAGTTAGTGCCGAGTATTATGCTTAGTGACTAGTTCCCTAAATGTCCATCATTGTTGTTCATTAAATGTTAAATGTTAAATGTTTTAAATACGTTCTGCATATTGTGGTGTGAATGACTGTTCATTATTGTGTTTTGTTGTATTAAACGTGTTCAAAATTAGGTATCAGATCAGTTCTCAATATGCCGCTCTTTTCGAAATTAAGACAGATCAAAACTAGAAAAGGGGTACTCGAAGAAGCTGTTCCCATTCCTCCTAGGGACACTCCAGGGTACTTCATGTATCATAAACATGGCCTAGACGCCATATTATTTCTTGATTTATGGGTAGACTACACCAAGGAATTACCAGAAAGTCAGAGGTGGCCCGCAGCTGGGACCTGGGATGCAGATTGCATCATGAAAGTAGAGGAAGAATTATGGAAAAAGAAAGCTAGACAATCACAGAAAGATGCCATTGAATTATGGCGTAAAGAATCATATAGACGTACAGAAAAAGCACTCAGACAGGAAGAGAAAAGTAAGGAGAATTCAAATAAAGTCCGAGAAAATCTATTAATTGAAGAAGGTACCCGAGCAAAATCAGAACAAGTAGACAGACAAAGAAATGCCCTTATGAATGGTATGTATCCTCTTCTGGCCGAAGGGTTACCTAAGGCTACTCCGGAGATACCAAAAGACTTGCCACCTCCATTGTTTCCGATAAAAGCACATCCCAAAGGGCATCCCAGAACCGCAGAAGATGTTTTCCTTTCCTCTTATTTAGACGACGCAGCTCCCGAGTATGCTAATACTGCACCACATAGACCGCCTGCCGAGGGGGTTCAACGCCAAGACCCTCCGTCTGTACCTCCGCAACAACAAACTCCGACACAAGTTCCGGCAAGCACATCTGTTTCTACAGCTGTACCCACACCTATGGTTGCTATATCACGTTCAACGAATCCTTTCACATCCAGCACCCCAGGCGGTGCTACAGGAGGTACAACTAACATTTTTTCCACGCCACCCAGAGTAAATAAACTTTCCTTTCAAGAATTAGCCCACCAACGTACGCCCAAACTAGTAACTCCCGACATGCTTAAGGAACTTCTAGTAGATTGTAGATATGACCCTGTGCCCGGCAAAGAGGACGAAATGCTGCTGGCATCATTACGTATCCGACGAGCTGCAATATATTTAGGGAGGCTACCAGGAATGACTACACATTTAGAAAATATATATCACTTTGTCCAGTCAGGGCGAGATTCTGAAAGTATTAATAGAGCCATGGAGTACCAGAAAGTGGAGATACAGGGGGAACTGTTACGTTTCCTCATAAATTGTGTGATCAGAAATCAAGACCGACCAGGGGTAAATCCGGAAGAAATGCGAATTCTTACCACATGGAGTCGGAATATATCAGAGGGGAGACATGATAAACTATTAAGTATAGTAGCTATGTGCCGAAAGATCCGCAAAGAAGTAGAACGAATACACGAAGAAAGATTAGCGGTAGACCAGCCTGAACAAAATGAGGAGGAGGAAGAATTAGAACTGCCCACAGGACAGTTAGAAACCATGGCCTATGTAGGTAGAGGAAGATCTTGTAATAATACTAGATGCTTTACTGATCCGATACGTCCGATACGTCCAGATAATAACAGAAATTTCCAAACCCCTATAATAAATATAAGGTCCCCCGAACATTCGTTCCAAGCCGCTGACAAATTACTCCGAGAACGAAGGGGTTATCATATACTCGATTCTATGGACGAACAAGAATTAGCCAGGTCAGCCGTTCACTGGGTTGATAGTCCCGGAAAATATAGTGATGATACACTAGCGCACACGTTTTTGAACCTCACCCCAGATGAACAGCGTTTAGCTGGTATCTACATGATTCAACAACTCCTTATATTATATAAAAGCCAACACTCCGATCCTGGTCCTTTACCTGATATATTGACTGAATTACTCACGAATAAATGGAGAGGTTCAGGTACTGAGTTAATTAGAGAAATACTAGAATCCAGAAAGCAGTACTTTCTTTTTGTATGCCCCGAACATGTCTCACTGCCCATCAAAGAAAGAACGACGTATTATATGGATAGACAGAATCCCTTACGCGAAGTGCACCCGATAAAAGGTGATGACAATCAGTTTAAACGTGTGTTTGTATACACACCCATATCTAAAATAGAACTATTAGAAATGAAGAAAGTGGTACCCAGTCATGACAAAGACCCAGCGGGTTTCCACCGTGAAATTAAAGACATGTTGCTCATGGGAGAGTATACCTATCCCGACATTATGAAAATATTAAAGGTATTAATGCCTGCGGGCATTTATGAAAAACTCAAAGAAAAGGATTGGGAGGTGGGAGACCAAAAGATAGATTGGACAGCATTAGAAAACGAAGAAACAGCTCGAGGTCCAGGTTTAGGGCTCGGGGAAAAGACCAAAATACTACCAGGTTTATTAGTACAGGTACTGCCACGTTTATTAACTACGAAAAAGGAAGACTGGGGTGCAATCTCGGCCTGTAAACAAAAGCAAGATGAAGACACTAGTGATTTCTATGCCCGATTCGAAAAATGTTTTGGTATAAATAGTGGAATAAAAGCAAGTAGCGAATCGTATCCACATCTGTTTGTGACAAAATTAGTTGAAAATTCCTTGCCCCAAGTTAAGAATAGAGTATTGAAATTCGAGAGTACCTGGCAAGGTAACACTCCGTCACAAATGTTACAAATGCTACAGTACCATCACAATAGAATTAGAGAGGAACAAGAACATGAACAAAGACGCATGAAAGACACGAAAATGAAAATGCTAGTTTCCCAGACAGTTCCAGCTGACGGTCATAAAAAGGGTATGACACAGTCCAGTGATTCAGCAGGGTCTGTAAAAGGGACATGCAACTATTGTAAACAGCCAGGTCATTATATACACGATTGTCCAGTCTTAAAACATAATATCGCCATAGGTATTACAAAAGAAAGACCACGGCCACTTAGACAGGATCAGAACCAACAAGGAGCCCCGCAGCATGCACAGGCCATGCCAGCTCCGCAACAGTCTATGCCAGCTCCACCACCGCAGCCTATTGCTGCCACACAAACAACGACACGACAGATGTACCAGACCGCACAGTATGACTATCCTGATTATCAACGATACTCATGAAACAGCCTAGAGAGGGAAGTTGGCTTACCCCTTATCGAGGTCCCTGTAGATCAAGAAGGACCTTATGTACACAGTGAACTATTAGGCCAAGATAGAAAATTTTTACTTGATACAGGGGCAAGCCGAACAACCATAAAACGTAGTGAAGTTCCAGGGGCACCCCTCTCAGGCTCACAGAATATTTCCCTTGGTTTTTCAGGAAAACCTATCATTAACGAAGTATCACAGCCTCTTCCACTTACGATTGGTCCCTTGACACGAACTACAGATTTATTGCTTACTAAATCATGTCCAGAAAACCTGTTAGGTATAAAAACATTGAAAGCTCTAGGAGCTATAATATGTTGTTCTCCGGAAGGAGTAAGATTGTTTTTACGTGATTTCAAAGGGCACTATGTGTCCCGAGACATGGATCACCGACTGCAGACTTTACCCACACATTTATGGGCACAAGGCCCTACAGATGTTGGTTGCATGAACATTACACCATATCGAGTCACACTAAAGACAGGAGTGGTACTACCACGAATGCGACAATACAAGTTACCCCCAGATGCTGTAGTGGCTTTACTGCAAATCATTGACGAGCTTATTACCCAAGGAGTGGTTGTGGAAACCGACTCCAATGTATGTAATTCCCCGATAATTCCGATTCTTAAACTAACTGATCCAAAAGCCCCGCCAGTATATCGATTGGTTATTGATCTGCGCGAATTAAATAAATGTATTGTACCACAATACCCCGTAGTCCCAGACATTTCTTCATTACTGACAGCCATTGATTCCGAAGCAACATTCTTTACTGTAATTGATCTCAAGAATGCCTTTTTCAGCGTCCCAATAGATCCGGAAAGCCAATACTTGTTCGGATTTAGTTTAAATGGACGAAGCTTTAAATTCACACGCGCACCTCAAGGATTCACAGAAAGCCCCAGCATCTATAGCCAAGCACTGAAACGAGAACTTGACAGTATCCACATGCCAGTCAACACTGCCCTGCTTCAATATGTCGATGATCTGCTGATCACCGCTAGAAGCGAACCTGAATGTGAAAAAGCCTCACTGACGGTTTTACAAGTTTTGGCCGAAAAGGGGCACAAGGTGTCCCCTTCTAAGCTGCAATTCTGTGTCCAGCGAGTTGTTTACCTTGGGCACTCACTGTCCAAGGAGGGAAGACAGCTTACGTCAGATCGCATCCAGTTAATTACTAACATGCCAATACCCAAGACACAAAAGGAGGCACGGGCTTTTATAGGCCTCACTTCATATTGTAGGCAGTGGATCCCTCAGTATGCATTTCTAGCAAAACCACTCATTCAGTTGAGAACACAGGAGGCAGCCACATCGACTGTCCTCCCTTGGACTCAGGAACATACACAAGCTTTTGAAAGCCTAAAGAAAGCTTTATGTCAAGCACCTGTTTTAGCAACACCATGTTACAGTAAACAGTTTACGCTCTTTGTTACAGAACGCGAAGGTACTGCCTTGTCAGTACTCACACAGGAACAAGCAGGATCACACAAACCATGTGCTTATTTCTCTAGTACATTAGATCCAGTAGCTCAGGCACTTCCAGCGTGCCTAAAATCAGTGGCAGCAACAGCTTTAGCAATCAGACAAAGCGATGCCATAGTGTTAGGACATCCATTGACAGTACAAGTACCACACGCAGTAGAGGTTCTCTTGAACCGCACACAAACACAACACTTGACTATAGCGAGACTCACCGGTTACGAATTAACATTGTTTCAGCCACACATAGAAATCAGACGTTGTAGTACATTGAATCCTGCCACACTTTTGCCAGTAAACGGAACAGACCCACTAGTATATGATTGTATTGAAGTTATTACTATCACGACGAAACCCAGACAAGACTTGACAGACGTCCCATTGTCAGACCCAGACCTGACGTTGTATGTAGATGGTTCATGTATGAAAACAAGTACAGGAGAGCTAGTGGCCGCGTATGCAGTCACAACAGACACTGAAGTCATTGAAACAAATTGCATAAATACCTTGTCAGCTCAAGCAGCAGAGCTCATCGCTCTGACACAAGCCTGTATTCAAGCCACAAATAAGAAAGTCAACATATACACTGATTCACGTTATGCATTCGGAGTTGTACATGACTTCGGCGTGCTGTGGCGAGAGAGAGGTTATTTAACTTCTCACGGTGCCCACATTCAGCACGGACCCCTCATTCATGCCTTATTAGATGCAATACATCTACCCACTGCAATATCAATTATGAAATGTAAAGCTCATACGAAAGTTACTGATATCATTTCCCAAGGCAATGATCTAGCTGACAGAACAGCTAAACAGACTGCTCAAACTCACACATCTGATCTGACAAAGACAGAAGTTCCGACACCAACACATTGCATGACGGTTAAGGATCCCGCTCTTGACATAATTGACATACAGACACATGCTACACCAGATGAAATAAAGAAATGGACTGAATTAGGAGGGATCCAAACGGATCAAGGATGGATGACGAAGGAAAAATCTGTATGGTTCCTTCCTGACTCTATGGTTCAAGTTATCATTAATACAATACATAGTCCAGCGCACCTAGGAGAAAAAGCTATGCTAGACAGCATTCAACACATTTGGTTCAACAAACATTTACGAGCAGCAGCTAAACAAAAAGTTCGTACCTGTATGATCTGTTGTCAGTTTAACCCAGGTAAAAGCATTCCCGTAGAACAGGGTGGATTTCAGCCTCCTGATCACCCTTTTGAAGTCCTCCAGATGGATTATATCCAGATGGAACGATGTCGAGGATTCAAATATGTTCTTGTAGTTGTCTGTGCTCTTTCCCGTTGGACAGAAGCCTACCCGGTCTCAGATTACACTGCCCCGACTACTGCAAAACAGTTGGTTCGAGAATTCTTCCCACGGTACGGTTTACCACGTGTTGTCTACTCAGATAACGGCCAGCCGTTCTCATCCGAACTAATGAAACACGTTTCACTTTTGTTAGGCTATCAATGGAAATTTCACTGTGTCCGACACCCCGAGGCAGCAGGTCTCGTGGAACGACATAATCAAACTCTGAAAATTAGATTGTCCAAAATATGTAGAGAGAAAGGTGTCGATTGGGTAGTAGCCTTACCAGTTGCACTCTTTTACATGAGAATGGTAGCGCACTCTCGAACAGGGCTATCCCCTTATGAGGTGATCTTTGGCAGACCACCAAATATGTGGGGGACGCCTATACCACGTAAAATAACTGATGTTGACTGTAATATGCTGACAGATTACCTGGCTTCCTTGATGTCTGCACTACAATCTTGTCGTTCACAGGTAGCTGCAGCCTTTCCCGACAACACCGAGGTGAAACCCCATGACGTAGTTCTCGGGGACCTGGTGTTAGTGCGGAATTTTGACCGGAAGACTCAGCTGGATCCTAGGTGGAAATCGCCTCAACTTGTACTACTCACCACGAGGACAGCCGTGAAGATCGAAGGTCGCAAAGGATGGTTACACTCAAGTCATATCAAGAAATTTCATGGACTACCGTCTGATGTAAACGTTACACCTCGCGTGTCTTAACCGATTGACTCAAAGCTTCCTTTGGTTGAACAAAGCGATAAGGAACTATACAAACTAAAATTACGGTCTAATAAGTCAGACAATTTGATTGTTTAAGTCCTCTCCAAGGTGAATCGGTCGAATTTGTCTCTGACATGTATCCCCTAGACCTGAATAGAGAAAGAAACCGAAAGATGCAGTTGAAAAAGCATGCGTACTGTAAATCACTGCGTAGTCATTGCACAGTGACGTTATTAATTTTGTTTTTCTTAAGTCTTTTAATAATCGCTGCAAGTATATTGTTGTACATATATTATCCTATTTCTAAACATGTTTACAATGTTACTGCTGAACATTCTTTTAGTGAATTACCCCCGCATGAGTTGTCCTATAGATTTGCGCTGCGCAATAACACTTTTATTAGTATGTTACATCATTCCCATCAGACTAGCAATGCTACAAATTGTTGGATATGTGGCCGACTCCCTCCCTATCAGAACTATAAGGGAATTCTGCCTCTCTTTCCATATCCGTTCACACACAATGGCTCCTGTGGAGCATGGTTTAGTTTAATTAATTCCCTAGATTCCGCAGTTTATCAAGACAACTGGGTATGGGGAAACCTGAACTTAGTTTTGCTTAAAGTCTGCTACCCTAACAAGGAGGGACTTCCCAAAAGAACAGGAACTGATCTAGAAAATGAAGTATACGGATTAGGTAATTTCACGCTTAATCTCATGATCCTGAATGTTGAATCCGAAGCTGCACCAATTTTGCCCGCTATGTCAGTATTTCCAGTTAAAGGTGAATTGTGTGTAAGAAAGAATGGTTCCATACATATGGGCCATAGTAGATGTACCACTGTAATAGAATTCAGTGATCAAGGCAAGTCTACATTTAGAGCTTCTCGCCATTCCTACTTCGTATGTGGTCAGACTGCATATATACGTTTGCTTCTAGATTGGGATGGTACCCGTTACATCGGATTCCTTTTGCCACCTGTTTTCCTAGCCCCCTCCTGATTATCACAGAAATACTCATTTAGTACACAATAGAGAACGGAGAGATCTCCCAATTGTCGATTACACTGAGACGGCATGGGAAAAGTATACAGATTTCAATAAAGGTCTCTTTCCCTATATAGGTACAGTTACCAATAGTAAGCTGATACGTAGATTAACTAGGACTCTTGAAGCCGTAGTAAATGAAACTATTTCCGCCTTAGGCAACCTGACAGAGGAGCAGTCTGCGATGAGGATTGTTGTCCTTCAAAATCGTCTTGTCCTTGACGTCATCCTGGCCGATAGGGGCGGAGCTTGTAGGGTCATCGGATCAAGTTGTTGCATTTTCATACCAGAAAATTCGCCGTCAGTATATAAAGCCATAACCCGCCTTCATAAGATTGTAAGCCAGATACACCAGAGTCCAGGCACCTGGACTTGGTCCGGTTGGTTCTGGGGCGTGTTGTCAGCCTGGGGATGGAGAATGCTCTCCTTCCTAGGTATTGGCCTTCTCATCCTATTCAGTTGCTGCTTATGCCTACAATGTGGACCAGCGATTTGTGGTCTGTGTGCCACATCGTGTATTCCACCACCAAGATTTCATTCATCCCGGAAGAAGAAAGAAGAACAAATGATGCTATATGAACAGATCGACGGATTGATGAAGATTGATATCTCCTAAGGGCCAGTAGGGGACAAGGAGGGAATGTGGAAATATGGATTTTTATGATCAGTTATGTCCCATATCTTGGACCCCAACGGTTTCATGTATAAGTCACAAGTACATGTATGTTCCCTTCAGTTCCAGTTATGAAGACGCAAACACATGTGCGTCCACCGTCAACATGTCCTCTTTCAGATCCGCCATGAATGGGCCGGATATTCTATTCCTAAGTATGAAAGGCCACCGGCTTTATATGGTTCATTTATCCCATTTTACAGTCCAGGCGAGTAGGCCCTGATTCTGCCATTAAGCCTTTTCCTGCCTTCTGCCTCTGAAAGCTCCAGTCTGAGCTCGCATCTGTATCCATGAACTTTGTCCTACTCCCTGCGCGGCTAACGGTGCCTGACTCGGCCTGTCTGCCTGCCAAAAACTGTATTTCACCTTCAAGATTATCTGCTCTGCTCCGCTCCTCATCCAACGCATTCCTGTCTAGTAACTTAAGTAAACATTCTTCCAGCTACCGAGCAAAGGGCCCGGCTTCTCTGTCTTTATGCAAGTAATTCATAGCCCTGTTACTATGGAAGATTTCTGCCCTTGCATCTCATGTAGACACTTAGACGCTTGTACACGCACTCACAGTCAGTATAGAATAGATTTTGTTCGAGAGACCTTTCCTTTTGGATAACATAGTTCTTTAAACATAGGATGTTAGATATGATTTGGGATTAGGTTGACTTGACCCCCCAGACTTTTGTCTCCACATGTAGAGCTAAATGTCAAGTCCCCTTCACCCCCTAGTTGCACGTCAATCACACGTCATGCTGCTGCGCGCGCATCTCTGCCAAGTATTTTTGCTGACATTGCGAAATTCTTTCATGGAACCACCCATTTGTGACATCATACCTAATGACGTTCTTTAGTTACGCCTAGTTACACCCATTTTAGTTACGCATGTATGTCTTTATCTCTGTTATCAACTGTTACGCCTCCTGCATCTGTTTCACTGTAATGCCTCTTCTATAAAAATGATTACCTGTCAATAATGTATTGTCCTTCACTTCCTGAACCTCCGTGGTGATGGAATATGAAGCCCACAATTCGAATTGTTATTGGAATAAAGCCCGTTCCGAATCTCTAATACCACGGATTCTGCCTCTTATTTTACTGAGCTATTTTTATTAATTTTCCGCATCAAATTAAGTACCGGTAATTAAATTATTTACCACAAGGGTAAGAGGAATAGTAGGACGGTAATGGAGCAGGGTGAAGGTGTGTGAAGAGGGATGAGAATTAGCTGGGAGGGGTTTTAGAGCAGGAAAGGTATTGTCAAGCAAGGCTAGGATCTTATTGCTCGCTTAGGACATGATTTTCCCATTGTCAAAAATGGATATTTCATGGTTACCTGGTAGAACATGAGGTGGTAATTTTCATTTTTCGTCTAAAGAAGATGATTGACAGTGAGAAGTCCCAAACTTATTTTGTAAGGAAATGTACCATGAATCAGAGTTGTGTGTGAGTAGGAGGTTTGTTTTAAGGGCTCCTTTCCACATTCACAGTGGTATTGGAGATTCTGGAAAGCCTCTCAAGATTTTGTGTTTCCAATTTTTCTTCTAGTATTTAGAGAGGTTAGGAGGGTATATAATCTTGAAAGCATTAACACATGATTTAGAAAAGCAGCTCGAGGGAGATGCAGTGTCAGTAAGTACCATTGCCATGATTATGCGGCGTGTGGATCGGTATGGAAGAGGAGAGGGTCAAATCAAGGGAATACCTTAATATAGGATCTGCAATTGCTTTAATGATCTATGAGTGGTAGTTGAAGTAAACAAAGATAGAAAGGTCATGTTAAAATGGTTATAGACAGCTTTGCATAAAAGTTCAGTTTGAGAATTCTGCCCGGGCCTTTGCAGGGTGTAAACTGAGAACAAGCTGTAGGTTGAGCTTTTTTTGGAAGAGGATTAAGCTGATTTGGGGAAGGGCTTGATTTGGTAGGAAGTTGGTTTGATTTGGACAAACCTCAATCAGACTACTTAGTGCAAAAATGTATAGTACCCCCATCATGTCCCAAATTCAGATGTTGATCTCCCTTGTTTTAATTGGCAGTGTATGAGAAAAGAGATCAGCAGACCACTCCTAGTCCTCCAGCAAGTCTAGTGGTTTCCTGAATTGCACCTTCCCTCAACCAAAGATGGCTGATAGGTTTGGTCCTTTGTCTGCTGCCTCTGGTCCCTTGCTATCGCTTTGTGGGAAATGGAACAGGCCAATAAAGAAGAAGGCAGCATCACTGCCACTCGATTTCTTTGCAGTGGAAAAACATATTTGAAAGGAGATTGCTCACCTTAGTTAGTAAATCAGTTGTACTGAACGATATACAGGGCAAATCCATTTCAAAGTGCAGCTGAAGGCTTTCTTGGATAGGGTGCTACCATTTTGTGACATGCATCTTGTGAGGCCTAGTACTCTCCAATCACATGGGCGAAGGCTGCTCTGGCAGAGCCAGCTCTCTCATGACACGGTGCTCTGCGGACAGTGCCTGGCTATTGAGGGCTTGCTGTGCCGATGCTCGAGATGCACAAGAAGGTTGGGAGCACAAGCTTGGGATCCGTGCGCACAGCCAGCTGCTGCCAACCTCAAGAGGTGAGGAAATCAGGAGCACTATACACTGGGATTGCAGAGTTGTGGCATTCTAGGTGCTGCAACCAAGACGGCTTGCTGTAGGCTCATTCAGGAAGTGTAAAGGTATATTGTCAGCTGACGGAATTAAAAACTTTGTTTCATCCACAACTCAGTACCCACAGCTGCGGCTACATCACTGCCTTGCCTCAATTTCCGGATTGTCAGGTGAACCAACTGGACCCAGCATGCACTCAACTGCCTCCTCCTGCTGCTCATGTCTTGGCAGTAGAGGTAGTGACAAATTCAATTGAGAGCATTCTCCCAGCAGACTTAGGCCCCAGTACCTTAATCTCCTACTATTTGGCTAAGAAAACTATGGGCAGGAGAAGTGAATACCGGAAACACAAAATGATAGTGTACCAGAGGGTGAAAAAAATGAATAATTACAGTACAGAGGAGAAACAGGATGTTCTTCATCAAGGAAATGTCCAAGCTGGACTAAAATGTTTCTAGTGCATAGTCATATTAGGTGAAGTTGAATGTGAAACAGGCTATCTGCGTATGGATTCAAATGCAAGAGAAAGCATTGGGATTCACTGATTGGCTGATTAATATTTTTATAAAGTGTATTGTTACACTAAGGTGTCATGGTGCTAGAAGATGGCAAGCCTAAAAGAGAAGAAATGGGTTTCATTGGGAAAAAAAATTGTCTGAAGAAAGTCAACATTAAATAGCCAGGGCATTCCAATGATCAGTTAGGCGAAAGAAAGCTCACCTATATAACCGCGACCACTGTTAACTAGGGCTGAAGTGTTTGTGCTCCCTCCCCTAAACATGGTAAAATTGGTTCACCCAATTGGCATATTTAATTTATTTGTAAGTCCCTACTAAAGGTGTACACCATATACTCAGGGCTGGTAAGGTAATTGCTACTAGTGTGCCTACACCCACTTAAATAGCCCTGTGTGTGCAGTTTTAAACTATCATTTCGACCTGGCAAAATAAACCTTTTGGCAGGCCTAAAACTTCCTTTTTATTACTTATAAGTCACCCCTAGGGTAATCCCTGAACATCAGGATAACAGTGGGTTACCTTATTATATTTAATAAGTGATAACGTTTGCTTGGGGGCAGGTAGCAATGTAATTGTAATTTTTTTAAAACCCTCTTTATTGGTAAAGTCATATTTTAAGTCAAACATCTGAAAATGGCACTTTTAGAAATCTGACATTTTCTTTTCCTAACCATTTGTTGCCTGCAGCCTGATTCCTGGGTTGCATGACTAGGTGTAGATGGCAGTTGGCCTTTATGTATACCTCCTAGGCAGCCACACCATAGAAGGCTTGGGTATTGGCAGGATGGGCAATCCAAGGGAGGATGGAGGGTAAAGCTGTACACAGCCCTACTTGTACTTCAAAGATACTGCCTCAGCTCACACACAAAAAACATCACAATACCCTATTTTGACTGCAGACAGACTAGGGCCAGGCCAGAGAAGCAGAAAATTCCAAACACCTATTTGGGGGAGAAACCCCAGATGCTTCTACCATTTCAAACAAGCACCAGGTACAAAAAAATTTCTAGACCTGTGGATACTACAGAAGAAGGAGTTTCCTGCTGCCAGAGGACTGTTCTGCTGCTTAAGGCCTTCCCTGCTCCCTAAAAAGGAAAACTGGACCTGCACACTTCATCCTAGGCTAAAGTGACTTCAAGGGTCAGCTGATGGACTTCCGCTTTTGAGTTAGAGAGTCTAAACAAGCTCCAACTGCCCAGCTGACCTGCAGTAAACGACCCGCCTAGACCTGTCTGAACCCTGCTGACCTCTGCTGGAGTAAGATCCTGATCCCCAAGAGGTGTTTCCCAGGTAATGGACCATTGGTGTGACATCAATTGAGCTCCTGCTAGAATAAAAAGATAAATTATGACGTTTTGGGCCTGTTTGCGCCAAGATGTTGAGGCCCGTGCCAACCACCAATGCAAAGCTCCAATGAACCCGACCCTTCACACTAGAGAGATCACCAGCGTCAAACCGCAATGTGAGAGTGGTGGCTGTCAATGTGAATCTCCAGCAACAACTGTCCTTGATACCCCAATAGGATCTTTGCGCTAAAGCAACAACCATCCACGATACCCAGCCTGTGTTTGCCCAACAGCAAAGACCATCTGTGATGCTCTTGCAACCTCCTGCACCATGAACTGAACTCTTTGAGCTGGATTTTAAAAGGTTACTTTTTCAGCAACACTAAACACATCCCTGTATTTGGCCTGTGCTCCTTCACTGCCGGCCTGAACTTGTGATTTTCACCCAGTCTCGCATGACCAGAAAAATGGAAGTGGTGTTTTGTGCTTTTAGGCGCTCTACTTTCCGTAAATATTTTTAATCGCATATCTCTGGTTCTTTTGATTGGATTTTTGTCATTTTGATGTCAAATAATACATTACATTTTCTCTGTTTTCTAAAATTGTTGTAGGGTTATTCTTGTGCTGTGTTTTCACTGTAATACTATTTGTATGCTTCATACAGACTTTATGCATTGCCTCCAAGTTAAGCATTACTGCTTTTGTGCCAAGCTACCAGATGTTTAAGGACAGGTACATTTAATGACTTTTGTGGTTCACCATGACAAGAATTGTAACTGTTGCTTGAGAAGGGCTCGTACCCCCCTGAACCAACAACTGAATTTCTCACAAATGGCCATTAGGGAAAATCAGTTATCTACTCCTTTGGTTCCTTTACTCATTTTTATTTCTTTTTGCACACCCTGAATTATTTGTTTATCATTTATCACCGCGTGAACACTCACGAGCACTGAGCACTTTTTCTATAGCGGTAAAGTTTGGATACATGTTTATGCATCTATCTGCTTCATTATTGTGTTTTGAAATGTTCTAAATTCTCATCTATTGGTGTTTGTTGAATGTCTAGCAAGTGCCTCAGGTTCCACATATAGTAAATGGCAGGCCCTGTTTCTTAATTACATATTAAGTAGTAGAGGCTGACCAGATGGAACAGAAGCTAATGTCCACTCATATCTCTCCATGGGTCACTGACCAGCTTTCCTTCAAGGATGCTTGAAGTCCCATTAAGGACCTGTATATACTTATGAACACCTCTCCACTGCAATGTCCTAAGAAAGTCAAAACACTGAAAGAAAGACTGTGAATAAAGTCCATATTATATCTTTTGGAGGAAAATATGATACTCAATCACCCCAGTTTGTCTATATGTCAGTGCCAGCAATTTATTACAATGTTAAAAGCCTCTGAAAGATCTAAAGGATCAGGGCTATGACAATACCATCATTAAAGAGTAGACAAATGTCAACTACAACTGTGACGAGGGATGCCTTTTCAAAATGGACAAGGTGAAGTGTGATTGTTTGGTGTTTAGGAAGGAGAGATTGTCTTCAAGATTTTGGCTTCCATAAGAAGAAAAGAGATAGTGTGGCAGTATTATATGCCATTTGGATTGACGTAAGGCTTCTTTAGAAGTAGGATAGTTATGGTTTGCTTAAGATCAATAGGCAAAGCAGCAGTAGTCAGAGAGAATTTAAGATTGTGTCAGATAATGGGAAATAGAACATGTGTACAAAATAAAAATAAATGTCCTTCATTGAAGATGGGGTTGTGCATTCTGGACTTAGTGGGAAGACTATTTTCACTCATTGCGAAACTTGAATTGAATAGTTAAAAATTCATAAAAAGAGTGAAATGTGTTTTGCAACGGTTTTGGGTCATTAAACAGTGACTTTACATGCATTTACATAGCATGTCTGAATACCTAAATCTGTGTGACATGCTATTTTACATGCATCTCTGTATATTTAAGCATCCCCTAGAATGACACCTGGTGGCCCCTAGACGTAGTACCCACACCCACTGTCGCCGACTATGCCAGAAACCTCAGAATCACCATTGATAATAAGCTCCCCATGAAATCATTGTGGCAACGCTCTCTACGTAGGAAGTGGTGAACACCTCCTACAGAAACTTCAAACCATACAGAACGCCACAGCCAGAGTTGTCCTTGACCTACCCCGACAAACGCACATCACACCCCACTTCAGACAACGCCACTGGCTCCCAATACAGAAGAGATGTCAGTTCAAGCTGCTGACCCACACAAGCAAAGCGCTACACAACCAAGATCCGACCTACATTAACCACCGCCTCAACTGTCACCAAGTGTCAAGAAAACTATGCTCCACTTTCCTATTACTTGCCCACATGCCCTGCATCTACGGAAGAATAAGTGGAAGACGCTCCTTCTCCTACATTGCAGCAAAAACCTGGAGCACCCTCCCCATTAAGCTCCGGACCATCATTTCACTTCCGGAATTCAAAGCATTCCTGGACTCACCCTATTGGGTGATAAGCAGCCCTATATAAATCCTGATTGATTGATGTGTATGAAATTGTCAGGTATGAAAATGTACACAAAGGAAAAAGGTAGCATGAAAAGCCAGGTTTGCTTCGCCCACAGCAGAGTACAATCATAAACCCAGCAGCTAACAACAGAAAACGAATGAAATAACATAACCCTCCAAGAACATCTCATGAGCAAAATATCTGGGTCTGACACAAGCCACTGTGTCTGCTGATGTGAATATATGGTTCTGTCAACACAATGAGATGATGGACAGAGCGCTGAAATCTTTCAGACACTCACCCCCAGTCACAGATCTGGGTTGAATCCATCATCATTCTTTAGCTCACTTCGCCACCTCAGTTCAGACCCAGCTATTTGAGAATCAGTCTTGATCCTGTGCCTCATAGGAACAGTCCAGCCCGAACTGCCAAGCCAGGTCTTTCCTGAACCGTAAACAAGCATCCTGGGACCAGTTTCTGGGTAACACCCTTCATCAGCCAGGCTAGCTTGAATCCAGTGGCAAAGTGAGCAAGGGACACACGTCTGGACATACCATGCCAACTTAGGGCGAACAAAGTAAACACACAGAGATGATGGACGGAGCGCTGAAACTTTTCAGACACTCACTCCCAGTCACAGATCTGGGTTGAATCTATCATCATTCTTTAGCTCACTTCGCCACCTCAGTTCAGACCCAGCTATGTGCAAATCAGTCTTGACCCTGTGCCTCATGGGAATAGTCCAGCTCGAATAGCCATGCCAGGTCTTCCTTGAATCAGAAACAAGAATGCTGGGACCGGTTTCTGGATAACACCCTTCATATCCAGGCTAGCTTGAATCCAGTGGCAAAGTGAGCAAGGGACCCACGTCTGGGCATACCCTGCCAACTTAGGGCGAACAAAGTGAACACAAGGAGATGATGGACGGAGCGCTGAATCTTTTCTGGTTCTGCACAGTAAGGTGTAGGCACACTATGACCTCCATAGGCATCCTGGGCTTTCAGTATGGCCAAAAGCTTGCATCTCGTGTACTTGTCTGAAACACCAACACCAGGCAGTGCCACTTTTGAAGTATAAATCACAAGTAATTCATGGCATACAACACGTTCTATACCTGGGAAAGAACTGGGGTCCCTGTATGCAGGATAAATCAGCCCTGACAGGGAATAGACAATAACATGTAAAGATACACCTGGGCAAGGTGGATGAAAAAAGTTGCGGACAGAACAATTCCAGAACAATAGCAAAAATGATAGCATGAATATCTCAAATATTATCATAAGGATATTTATTTTGTAATGATAAGACCATAGTTAATCAAAAAATTCATTATTGTCACAAAAATACATTTAATTTTTCTTATATATTTTTCATTGCTGAAATGAAACATACAATGCTAAAATGTGGTGTAAGATAGAACTTTGCAAATTTTCATATCAATGTATCCTTTTAGTCAATATAATTTTGTGATGTTTCACAATGCAGCCACTCAATGCAGGAAAAAAAATATAGGGCCATATGTACAAAATAAATTGCTACAGAGTTGGAATCACTTTTGGGAATCGCTATTTAGGGAATGCTAAAACATTCTTTCTTATGAGCCATAGGTACAAATGGCTTTGCATTTCCAAAATTGCGCTTTCCTAATAGGAAATCGGAAAATTCGGAAATGTAAAACCAAGGGCGCCCCCACCCCCCTTGATGCACCCCAAAATATGTGGTTTCCAGGTAAAGCGCACAAATGCCCTGGGGGCGTGTGTGCTCTCGATGGCACTACCAAAACAGCAGTTTTAGGTGTCTTTCCTTAATTTGCACATGGTTGCCATCGACTTGGAGTCAATGGTAATAGATTTCCTAAATGCAAATTTTGGATTTAGGAAATGCTTTGCACATGTGCTTAGCAAATCGTAAATAGGAAAACCCTATTTGCAATATCCTATTCAGGGAATCGCAAAATGTGATTTTGTGACCGCATTTAGGCATTTGTACATATGGAAAGGCAGTATTGCATTTCTTAACAGACCAAAATAAAGGAAAAGGGGATGTATTTAAAAAAAAAAACATGAACATTTTTCTTTTAATTTTTTAAGAGTGGGCAGTGGTCTATGGTACCAATGCCTGCTCTTAAAAAAACATTTTTGCAACCATTCACAATGGGGAAAGGGCCCACTGGGCACCCCTTCCCATTTGTGAATGGGTTACCATCTACTTGAAGTAGACAGTAAAATGTGAATGTTTTGCAACCGTATTTCGTTCGGAAAACATTCACGCATACCACTGCGATTCGGTATTAGGGAGGGATGCCCTTAACTTGCCCCTTCCTAATACAGATTCTGTAACCTATGCGATTCAGCAATAGGTTACCCAGTCACAAAAAAAGGTTTTGTACATAGAAAAAGGCATTTTTCCGGTCACAAATCGGGCAGTTTGCGACCTGGAAAAGTCTATGTACATCTTGCCCTTATTGTCTAGTGCAGTGCAAACCGTTGAGAATGATATTCGTTATTCATTCGCCAACATTGCATAGACCTTTTGTAAATGTGCCAGATTGCAGAAATGCTTCCTGCACATTTCAAAAGGTTACGTGAACCTGCAGGTTGTCTCTTTAATTTTCCATGAAATATGTTTTTTCTTTTTCAACCCTTTTATGTTAATTTTCCGTACAGGTTTTTTACACAAAGGATGGATGCCTGAATTCAAAATTGCAAAACTGAAAGAGCATTGGGCATTTACACCTTTTTGCATCATATGCTACTTGCAAATTTACCTATCTAACTTGGAGACATAAATTATTTCTAAAGTGTGGGCATTTTGTGGTAGTTTTGCTAAGAAACTATTTTAGAACTCCCAGTCTGTTTTAAGATTGAAACAGAAAATGCTCATTCTATCGTTGTTGGTATTCTGAACAATCTGCAAACTTATCCAATTCCAGTTCTTTATTTTAATTGACTGGTTTTGTTGCTGGCAAATAGAACTGTGAATGGCCTTCAGGCTGCAGTCAACTGTTTACAACAATATAGTTACAGGTATTGTACAGTGAGGAAGGTCACATCATAAAAATTCAGTTTCTATCTTGCACAAATAAACTGCAAGATGTATTGCTGACAATTGCCTGGAGGTAAAACTTGCCAATAAACCCTTAGAATGGCGGCTGCTCTGGTTCCCGAAGAGGTAAGTAACACATTTTCCATACGTACTGCCTTGTCTGCTAACTGTTTTTGACAGCGATGCTCATTAAAGCCACACGTTGACACCATTTTCTTGCACGAATGAATTTCATTTTTACTTCCTAGGGTATCCTACATTTCTGCCGCAACCTCTACAAAATAACAATAAATGTACTTGGTTCTGGATGGCGTTGTGCATTCTAGACTGGGCGGGAACCCTATTTTCACTCATTAGAAAACCTGTCCTGAATAATTAAAGACACATAAAAAGAGTGAAACGTGTTTCGCAACGGTTTTGTGTCATTAAATTGTGACTTGTTGACCTGAATATACATAGCATGTCTGTAAACCTTAATCTGTGTGACATGCTGTTTTACACGCATCTGCATATAGTTAAGCAACCTGAAAGTATTCTAAGTGTGCATCTAATCGTTTGTTGAATACATAATTAGGGTGGCTGGTGGCGTGGTGCTTACAGGTTAACAAATAATGATTTATTTTTGAAACAACACTCAGCACGTAGCAAACACCATACGTTTTTGCTTTTATTGTTTCCCAACTTCATTACTTTATTATAGCCTTATAGCCCACCATAGCTGGCTATACCGGCCATGAAAGGCCTGTTTCAGCCTTAAAGGCCCAGCCGAAGGCGAGGGCCTTTAACAAGAGAGCGGAACTTTAATGCCAGTTTAGCCCAGCTACAAAGAGATATAAGGCTATTAAAATCTCATTGTGGCAATAAAAGGCAGAATGTTCTAACAAATAAAATATGTTAATATTGTTTTAGTATAGTAGTATGCTCCCTGTCCCTCCTATTCCCTTTAGAACATTTCGACAGTTGCCTGTGAGCTTGCCTTGGAATGTTGGCCATGCTCAGCTGAGGCGAGACTGCTGTTCTATGGTGGAGCAGTGGAGATATTCAATAAAGACCTCTCTTCAGGAACCTGCTTTTTGTCTAATTTCAACACTGGCGATGACTTGGTTTGCGAAAGGGGGCATCTGTCGTCATCTCCCCTTCTGTATTCTCCACTCTATGCAGGTGATGATATCCTAGTTTCGTGATTGAACGCCCAGGAAAATTTACGTGATAAAAAGGTACTGTACAAATGATTATTTGGCCTGGATCGTAAAGCAAGTGTTTATGCCCTGGCTACTTCCTTACCTTCATTCATTTCTTCTCAGCTTTACTGCCGGCAAGCCTCCCTCTGTGTTTGCGGGACTTGGAATGTTCACTTCATGGTTCGCTAACTGACTGTTCTGGCACTCTTCTTGCAATATCTGGCCTTATTCCTATATGGTCAAATGCACCCTGGCAGCAGATTCATAACTCTTCAGTGTGGGTATTATGCTGTGGAACTGTGTGGCTGCAGCGTTTGCCTGGCGTTGCTGTCTGGCACTGGGTTGCTGTTTAAGGAAAAGGCTGCTGGCTTGAAGTCAATCCTTCAATTTTGCTAAGACGCTCAACTGTTCCTGTTAGCCTGCTGCATATCCTTACTGCACTACTGCCTGTCGTTTAAGGAGCCTTTGCTCTGCAAGCAGCAGCTGTAGAGGTTACTATTACGATTAATGTGACGCTGACAGGCACAACTTCATCCAGCCTGTCATCAGCAAGCGTCTCTGTTTCGCTTCCCTGTCAGGGCGTGACAGGGAAGTTTACTAGATTTCCTCCCATGTTGCCCCCTCCTCCTGGGGATGGTTTGTTTGCCTTTCCTCTAAAATAAGCTAGAATGTGCAAGCCTCGCTCGTTTCAGTGATGCCATTTGTGATTTCTACACATTTCCTCTTCATTTCAAGTGTGCCTGCCATCTGTTGTTCACTGTGACACACACACCTACTTCAGTACAACTGGGGTCTACTATTATAAGATTAGTTGCATGTCAGACGGCACACTCCCCATTCCCTCTGGGTATTGTTTGAGCATTTTTATGTAACAGAGTTATCCCTGCTGAAGGTATCGCCTCAGGGGAACTATGTAAAGGTCTGTCAAGTCCTTTTCATGCTGACATTCACAGCTAATTACATTGTGTGGAGTGTCTGGAGTACAGCAGTGAATTTAATTTGTATTTTTATGTTTTCACAATATCCATGGAGGAATTTTATGAGGCCAGTCTGGTTGTTTTTACACTGACTGTGTCATGTAGTTCCTATGGTACCCATGCAGGACCTGCGCGTTTGGATAACATAAACTGTGGGATTGGTGGCAGACTGGTTCCGTACACCTCCACCACATATGTTAGCCTATTTGCATTTAAGCTAGCTCACAGTGACACTACAGTCCCATCTTATCGGGGAGAGATTAGTTTCTTGCAACCTTAGAACATGACAACCCTGATCCTTCAAGATCATGGAAACAATGTACTACTGTTCGCTCAGTCACTCGTGCTCATTTAGTTTATCTCAGAGATACACAGAATAAATAGTCTGTGTGTTTCAATAAGAGTTTATTGAACAGTTGTTATTCTCGTGTAGAATATATGAGCTGTAACAGCCATTAGACAGTAGCAGAGATATATGATTGGCAGTATCATGAATATAAAAGGATAGTCCAGTTCTATCATTGTGCAATAAGCATGAATAAATACATGAATATAAAATGCATGATAAAAGTGTGCGTACTCCTACGATGCCTATCTAGATGTACCTGTGTGTACCTAGCATGTGAACAGGTGTGAAGCCAAAAATCCCTCTAGGATTCAGTCGAACCCCATTACCTGAAGTGTGGTAAATATTTAAATTACCGGTACTATTTTTTATGCGGTAAAGTCTAGTAAGAATAACTCAGTCAAAATAAGAGGCAGAATCCGTGGTATTAGAGGTTCTGAAAAGGGCTTTATTCCTTACAAAGGAATTATAGTTCGAACTAGGCAATCTTATTCCATCACCACGAAGGTTCAGGAAGGGATAGGCAATACATTATTGACAAGTAACAATATATATATGAAAAGCATTGCATTAAGACAGATGCAGGAGGCGTAACAGCTGATAATACAGATAAGAATACACATACGTAATGAAAGTAGGCGTAAATACAGGCGTATACTAGAAACGTCATTTAAAATGATGTCACAAGTGGGTGGATCCATAAGAGAATCCTGCAGTATCAGCAGAAATATTTGGCAGAGATGCGCGCGCAGCCGCATGACGTGTGATTGACGTGCAACTAGAGGGTGAAGGGGAATTGGCATTTAGCTCTACATGTGGAGACAGAAGTCTGGGGGGTCAGGTCAACCTAATCCCAAATCGTATCTAATATCTTTGTTTAAGGAACTGTTTTATCCAAAAGGAAAGGTCTCTCGGACGGAATCTATTCTATACTGACTGTTAGTGCATGTGCAAGCGTCTATGTGTCTACATGAGATGCGAGGGGGCAGGAATCTTCCATGGTAACAGGGGCTATGAATTACTTGCATAAAGACAGCGAGGCCGAGCCCTTTGCTCGGTAGCTGGAAGGATGTTTACCTAAACTACTAGACAGGAATGCATTGGGTGAGGAGCGGAGCAGATAACTTGAAGGCTGAATACAGTTTTTGGCACGCAACAGGCCGCGTCAGGCACCGTTAGCCGCGCAGAGAGTAAGACAAAGTTCATGGACACGGATGCAGGTCCAGGCTGGAGCATTTCAGAGGCAGAAGCAGGAAAGGCTTGATGACAGAATTCAGGGCCTACTCGCCTGAACTGTAAAAACTAGAAAAGTGAACCATATAAAGTCGGTGGCCAATCATACTTAGGAATGGAATATTCGACCCATTCATGGCGGATCTGAAAGAGGGCATGTTGACGTTGGACGCACATGTATTTGCGTCTTCATAGCTGGAACTGGAGGGAACATACATGTACTTGTAGCATGTACATGGAGCCGTTGGGGTCTAAGATAGGGGACATAACTGGTCATAAAATTCATATTTCCTCATTCCCTCCTTGTCCCCTACGGACCCTTATGAAATATCCATCTTCATCAATCCATCAATCTGTTCATATAGCATCATTTGTTCTTCTTTCTTCTTCCGGAATCTTGAATGAAAATTTGAAGGCGGGATACACGATGTGGCACACAGACCACAAATCGCTGGCCCACATTGTAGACACAAGCAGCAACTGAATAGTATGAGAAAGACAATACCTAGGAAGGATAGGATCCTCCATCCCCAGGCTGACAACACGCTCCAGAACCAACCGGACCAAGTCCAGGTGCCTGGATTCTGGTGTATCTGGCTTACGATCTTATGAAGTCGAGTTATGGCCTTATATACTGACGGCGCGTTTTCTGGTATGAAAACACAGCAACTTGATCCGATGACCCTACAAGCTCCGCCCCTATCGGCCAGAATGACGTCAAGGACAAGACGATTTTGAAGAACAACAATCCGCATCGCAGACTGCTCCTCTGTTAAGTTGCCTAAGGCGGAAGTAGTTTCATTCACTACTGCTTCAAGGGTTCTAGTTAATCTACGTATCAGCTTACTATTAGTGACTGTACCTATGTAGGGAAAGAAACCTTTATTGAAATCTGTGTATTGCTCCCATGCTGTTTCGGTGTAGTCGACAATCGGGAGATCTCTCTGCTGTCTATTGTGTACTAAATGGGTATTCCTATGATAATCAGGCGGGGCTAGGAAAACAGGTGGTAGAAGGAATGCAATGTAACAGGTACCATCCCAATCTAGGGGTAGGCGTATGTATGCGGTGTGACCACAGACGAAATAGGAGTGACGAGAAGCTCTAAATGTAGACTTGCCTTTATCACTGATAGTTAATCTACGTATCAGCTTACTATTGGTAACTGTACCTATATAGGGAAAGAGACCTTTATTGAAATCTGTATACTTTTCCCATGCCGTCTCAGTGTAATCGACAATTGGGAGATCTCTCCGTTCTCTATTGTGTACTAAATGAGTATTTCTGTGATAATCAGGAGGGGGCTAGGAAAACAGGTGGCAAAAGGAATCCGATGTAACGGGTACCATCCCAATCTAGAAGCAAACGTATATATGCAGTCTGACCACATACGAAGTAGGAATGGCGAGAAGCTCTAAATGTAGACTTGCCTTGATCACTGAATTCTATTACAGTGATACATTTACTATGGCCCATGTGTATTGAACCATTCTTTCTTACACATAATTCGCCTCTAACTGGAAATACTGACATAGCGGGCAAGATTGGTGTAGCTTCGGATTCAATATTCAGGATCATAAGATTCAGTGTAAAGTTACCTAATCCATATACTTCATTTTCTAGATCAGTTCCTGTTCTTTTGGGAAGTCCCTCCTTGTTAGGGTAACAGACTTTAAGTAAAACTAGGTTCAGGTTTCCCCAAACCCAGTTGTCTTGATAAACTACTGAATTTGAATCTAGGGAATTAATCAAACTAAACCATGCTCCACAGGAGCCATTGTGTGTGAATGGATACGGAAAGAGGGGCAGAACTCCCCTATATTTCTGATAGGGAGGGAGTCGGCCACATATCCAACAATTTGTAGCATTGCTGGTCTGATGAGAATGATGTAACATACTAATGAATGTGTTGTTGCGCAGCGCAAATCTATAGGACAACTCATGCGGGGGTAATTCGCTAAAAGAATGTTCAGCAGTAGCATTGAAAGCACGCTTGGAGATAGGGTAATACATGTGTAATAATATACTGGCAATAATAATCAGAAGACTTAGAAAAAACATAATTAACAATGTCACTATGCAGTGACTACGAAGTGATTTACAGTACGCACGTTTCTTAAGCTGTTTCTGTCTATTTCTCTCTCTATTTCGGTCTAGAGGATACATGTCAGAGACAAATTCAACCGATTCACCTTGGAGAGGACTTAAACAATCAAATTGTCTGACTTGCTAGACCTTAGTTTCAGTTTATAATTCTCCTTTTCTGGTTCATCAACCAGGGGGAGTTTCGAGTCAATCTGTGAGGGAATGCAGGGCTGAAAGTTCGATTCAGTTGGTAGTCCATGAAATTTTTTTATATGGCTCGAGTGCAACCACCCTTTACGTCCCTCAATCTTCACAGCTGTCCTTGTGGTCAATAAGACGAGTTTAGGCGACTGCCAGCGAGGCTCCAGCGGGTTCCTCCTGTCGAAATTTCTTATAAGCACCAGGTCACCTGGAACCACGTCATGGGGCTTCACCTCAGTGTTATCGGGAAAAGCTGCAGCTACCTGTGAACGACAAGATTGTAGTGCAGACATCAAGGAAGCCAGGTAATCTGTCAACATATTACAATCAACATCAGTGATTTTACGAGGTATAGGCGTCCCCCACATATTTGGTGGTCTACCGAAGATCACCTCATACGGGGATAGCCCTGTTCGAGAGTGTGCTACCATTCTCATGTAAAAGAGCGCAACTGGTAAAGCTACTATCCAGTCGACACCTTTTTCTCTACATACTTTGGACAGTCTAATTTTCAAAGTTTGATTATGTCGCTCCACGAGACCTGCTGCCTCGGGATGTCGGACACAGTGGAATTTCCATTGGTAGCCTAACAGAAGTGAAACATGTTTCATTAGCTCGGATGAGAATGGCTGGCCATTATCTGAATACACGACACGGGGCAAACCATATCGTGGGAAGAACTCTCGAACTAACTGTTTGGCAGTAGTCGGGGCAGTGTAATCTGAGACGGGATACGCCTCTGTCCACCGGGAAAGAGCGCATACAACTACGAGGACATATTTGAATCCTCGACATCGTTCCATCTGGATATAATCCATCTGGAGGACTTCAAAAGGGTGATCGGGGGGTTGGAATCCACCCTGTTCTACAGGTACGCCTTTTCCTGGATTGATCTGACAACAAATCATGCAGGTACGTACTTTCTGTTTAGCTGCTGCTCGCAAGTGTTTATTGAACCAAATGTGTTGAATACTGTCTAGCATAGCTTTCTCTCCTAGGTGCGCTGGACTATGTATTGTGTTAATGATGACCTGAACCATTGAGTCGGGGAGAAACCATATAGATTTTCCCTTCGTCATCCATCCTTGATCTGTTTGGATCCCTCCTAATTCAGTCCATCTCTTTATTTCTTCTGGTGTAGCATGTGTCTGTATGTCAATTACATCAAGGGCGGGATCCTTAACTGTCATGCAGTGTGTTGGTGTCGGAACTATTGTCTTTGTCGTGTCAGTTGGACGAGTCTGATTCTGAGCAGTCTGTTTAGCTGTTCTGTCAGCTAGGTCGTTACCCTAAGAAATAATGTCAGTCACTTTCGTATGGGCCTTGCACTTCATAATCGATATTGCAGTAGGCAGATGTATTGCATCTAACAGAGCTTGAATAAGGGGACCGTGCTGGATGTGGGCACTGTGAGAAGTTAAATAACCTCTCTCTCGCCAAAGCACGCCGAAGTCATGGACGACTCCGAATGCATAACGTGAATCTGTGTATATGTTGACTTTCTTATTTTTGGCTTGAATACAGGCTTGTGTCAGAGCGATGAGCTCTGCTGCTTGAGCTGACAAGGTATCGATACAATTTGTTTCAATAATTTCAGTGTCTGTTGTGACTGCATAAGCGGCCACTAACTCTCCTGTACTTGTTCTCATGCATGAACCATCTACATACAGTGTCAGGTCTGGATCTGATAATGGAATATCTGTCAAGTCTTGTCTGGGTTTCGTCATAATAGTAATAACTTCAATACAATCATGTGCCAATGGGTCTGTTCCACTTAATGGCAAAAGTGTGGCAGGATTTAATGTACTACAACGTCTGATTTCTATGTGTGGCTGGAACAATGTCAATTCATAACCCGTCAGTCTTGCTATAGTCAAGTGTTGTGTTTGGGTCCGGTTCAAGAGAACCTCTACTGCATGTGGTACTTGTACTGTCAATTGATGTCCTAACACTATGGCATCGCTTTGTCTGATTGCTAAAGCAGTTGCTGCGACTGATTTCAGGCACGCAGGAAGAGCCTGAGCTACAGGGTCTAATGTACTAGAAAAATAAGCACATGGCTTGTGTGATCCTGCTTGTTCCTGCGTGAGTACTGACAAAGCAGTACCTTCACGTTCTGTAACAAAAAGTGTAAAACGTTTGCTGTAACATGGCGTTGCTAAAACAGGTGCTTGACATAAAGCTTTCTTTAAGCTTTCAAAAGCTTGTGTATGTTCCTGAGTCCAAGGGAGGACAGTCGATGTCGCTGCCTCCTGTGTTGTCAACTGAATGAGTGGTTTCGCTAAAAAAGCATATTGAGGGATCCACTGCCTACAGTACGAAGTGAGGCCTATGAATGCCCGTACCTCCTTTTGTGTCTTGGGTGGCGGCATGTTAACAATTAACTGGATACGGTCGGGTGTAAGCTGTCTTCCCCCCTTGGACAGCAAGTGCCCAAGGTACACAACTTGCTGGACACAGAATTGCAGCTTTGAAGGGGACACTTTGTGCCCCTTGTCGGCTAAGAAATGTAAAACCGTCAGTGATGCTTTTTCACATTCAGGTTCGCTTCGGGCGGTGATCAGCAGATCATCGACGTATTGAAGCAGGGCAGTGTTAGCTGGCATGTGGATACTGTCACGTTCTCTTTTCAGTGCTTGGCTATAGATGCTGGGGCTTTCTGTGAATCCTTGAGGGGCGCGTGTGAATTTAAAACTTCGTCCATTTAAACTGAATCCGAACAAATATTGGCTTTCCGGATCGATTGGGACGCTAAAGAAAGCGTTCTTGAGATCAATTACAGTAAAGAACGTTGCTTCTGAATCTATGGCTGTTAGCAATGAAGAGATATCTGGGACCACGGGGTATTGTGGTACAATGCATTTATTTAATTCTCGCAGATCAATAACTAATCGATATACTGGTGGTGCTTTGGGATCAGTTCGTTTAAGAATCGGAATTATCGGGGAATTACATACATTGGAATCCGTTTCCACGACCACTCCTTGTGCAATGAGCTCGTCAATGATTTGCAGCAAAGCCACAACAGCATCTGGGGGTAACTTGTATTGTCGTATTCGTGGTAGTACCACTCCTGTTTTGATTGTGACTCGATATGGTGTAATGTGCATACAACCTACCTCAGTGGGGCCTTGCGCCCATAAATGTGCAGGTAGATTCTGTAACCGGTGATCCATGACTCTAGACACGTAGTGACCTTTAAAGTCACGCAAAAATAGTCGTACTCCTTCCGGAGAACAACATATTACAGCTCCTAGAGCCTTCAATGTTTTTATACCTAACAAGTTTTCTGGACATGATTTCGTAAGTAATAGATCTGTAGTCCGTGTTAATGGACCGACTGTAAATGCAAGTGGTTGCGATACTTCGTTAACAGTAGGCTTTCCTGAAAAACCAAGGGAAATATTTTGTGAGCCTGAGAGGGGTACCCCTGGGACTTCGCTGTGACGGATAGTGGTTCTGCTTGCCCCTGTATCGAGTAGAAACTTTCTGTCTTTCCCTAATACCTGACTCTGTACATAAGGACCCTCTTGATCTACTGGAACCTCGATAAGGGGTAGGCCAACCTCCCTCTCTAGGCTATTTCATGTGTAGCGCTGATACTCTGGATAGTCATTTTGTGCATACTGGTACATCTGTTGTGTCGTGTTTTGTGTTGCAGCAATAGTCTGTGGCTGTTGTTGTAGTTGCTGTTGTGGTTGTGGTGCGGTCTGTTGTACAGCTGGCATAGGCTGTATATTCTGAGGTACTTGTTGTTGGATCTGATCCTGTCTAGGCGGACGTGGTCTCTCTTTCGTTATACCCGTAGAGATATTATGTTTCAGAACTGCGCAATCGTGTATATAATGACCTGGCTGTTTACAATAGTTGCATGTCCCTCTAACAGGACCTACTGTATCATTGGACTGTGTCGTACCCTTTTTATGACCGTCAGCTGGAACTGACTGGGCAACAAGCATTTTCATTTTCGTGTCTTTCATACGTCTTTGTTCATGTTCTTGTTCTTCTCTTATTCTATTGTGATGATATTGTAACATTTGTAACATCTGTGACGGTGTGTTACCTTGCCAAGTACTCTCGAATTTTAATACTCTACTCTTAACTTGGGGCAGGGAATTTTCAACTAATTTTGTCACAAACAGATGTGGGTATGACTCACTACTTGCTTTTATGCCACTATTAATACCAAAACATTTTTCAAATCGGGAATAGAAATCACTAGTGTCTTCATCTTGTTTTTGTTTACAGGCTGAGATTGCACCCCAGTCTTCCTTTTTCGTAGTTAATAAACGTGGTAGTACCTGCACTAATAATCCTGGTAATGCTGTAGTCTTTTCCCCAAGCCCTGAACCTGCAGCTCGGGCCTTTTCTTCGTTTTCTAATGCTGTCCAATCTATCTTTTGGTCTCCCACCTCCCATTCCTTTTCTTTGAGTTTCTCGTAAATACCGGCAGGCAATAAAACTTTCAATATTTTCATAATGTCAGGATAAGTATACTCTCCCATGAGTAACATGTCTTTTATCTCACGGTGGAAACCTGCTGGGTCTTTGTCATGGCTAGGTACTACTTTCTTCATTTCTAATAATTCGATTTTAGTTATGGGCGCGTACACAAACACGCGTTTAAAATTATTGTCTTCACCTCTTATTGGGTGTACTTCGCGTAAGGGATTCTGTCTGTCTATGTGGTACGTTTTTCTTTCCAACTTGGGGGGAACTGAAACATGTTCTGGGCATACGAAGACAATGTACTGGTGTCGATATTCTAGAATTTCTTTAATTAAATCAGTACCTGAACCTCTCCATTTATTCGTGAGTAATTCTATCAGTATATCAGGTAGGGGACCAGGATCGGAATGTTGGCTTCTATACAATATAACGAGGTGTTGTATCATGTATATACCAGCTAAACGCTGTTCGTCTGGGGTAAGGTTCAAAAACGTGTGTGCTAGCGCATCATCACTGTATTTTTCAGGACTGTCAGCCCATTGTACTGCTGACCTGGATAATTCTTGTTCATCCATAGAATCGAGCATATGATACCCCCTTCGGTCTCGGAGTAATTTATCAGCAGCCTGGAATAAGTGTTCAGGGGACTTCGTATTTAACATAGGGGCTTGGAAATGTCTGTTACATTCTGGACGTATCGGACGTATCGGGTCATTAAAGTATCTGGTATTGTTACAAGGTCTTCCCCTACCTACATAGGCTATCGTTTCTAATTGTCCTGTGGGCATTTCTGATTCTTCCTCCTCCTCTCCCTCTGATTCAGTTTTGTCTGCCTCCAATCTGGCTTTATGTATTCGTTCTACTTCTTTGCGGATCTTTCGGCACATAGCTACTATACATGTCTGTTTATCATGTTTTCCCTCTGATATATTCTGACCCCATCGGGTAAGTACTTGCATTTCATCCTGGTCTACCTCGGACCTATCTCTGTCTCTGATCAAGCAGTTTATGAAGAAACGTAACAGTTGTCTCTGTATATCCGCTTTCTGGTATTCCATGGCTTCGTCAATACTTTCAGGGCCTTGCCCTGTTTGGACAAAGCGATATATATTGTCTAAATGTTTAATCATTCCTGGTAGCGTCGTTAAATATATTGAAGCTCGTCGTATACGTAGTGATGATAGCAGCATTCTGTCATTTTTACCGGGCACTGGATCATATCTACAATCTACAAGATGTTCTTTAAACATGTCGGACGTTGCTATTTGGGGTGTACGTTGGTTTGCTAAATCTCTAAGAGACGATTTGCTTCGTGATGGTGGCGTGGCAAAAATTGCTGTCGCACCTTCTGAGGTGCTAGGCACGAAAGGATTCGTGGGGTGTAAGGTAGAGACTGTGGATGCAGGAAAAGCGGTGGAAACAGATGGACCTACTGGATTGTGCGGAGGAGTTTGTTGTTGCGGAGCTGGGGGCTGATGATCTCGGTGTTGAGCATCATCGACAGGTGGCGGGTGTGGTGGAACATTAGCATATTCGGGAGCTACATCGTCTAAATAGGAAGAAAGGAAAATATATTTTGCGGTCTTGGGATGTGCTTTAATCGGGAGTAATGGGGGTGGCAAATCTTTCGGTATTTCCGGGGTGGCCTTAGGTAAACCTTCGGCCAAAAGAGGATACATACCATTCATAAGAGTGTTTCGTTGTCTGTCTACTTGTTCTGTTTTTACTCGGATACCTTCTTCAACTAATACGTTTTCTCGGGCTTTATTTGAGTTCTCCCTACTTTTCTCTTCCTGTCTGAGCGCTTTCTCTGTGCGCCTATGCGATTCTTTACGCCATAGTTCAATGGCATCTTTCTGTGACTGTCTGGCTTTCTTTTTCCATAATTCTTCTTCTACTCTCATGATGCAATCTGCATCCCATGTCCCAGCTGCGGGCCACCTCTGACTTTCTGCTAGATCCTTGGTGTAGTCCACCCATAAGTCAAGATATAATACGGCATCTAGGCCATGTTTATGATACATAAAGTACCCTGGAGTGTCCCTAGGTGGAATGGGAACAGCTTCTTCGAGTACTCCTTTTCTAGTTTTGATCTGTCTTAATTTTGAAAAGAACGGCATCTTTAAACCTTGCTACTTGATTCTTACTTGAACTGGACTTGAACACAATTAATACAATAAAACACAATAATGAACACTCATTCATACCACAATTTTTGAACACATTAAAACATTTAACATTTAACGAACAATGATAATTAAGAGAAAACTAGTTACTGACATAATACTAATACTAGATAATATTGAATTATATACATGAACATACTGGATATACTGCTAAACAGTACAGATACACTGCTAAAACAGTGCAGACCGGATCTGTGTACCCAAACCCGTCAGGACCGGCACAAACCAATGTGCACGTCTAACTGCCTCCCCAGCAATGGTACTCACCGGGTAGCACGGAACGGAAGGCCTCGGAACTGAACTGGACCGGACTGGACTCGACTCGACTCGGAAACTTCGGAACCTGGTGGGCCTCTGTATACCTCGGATCTTGCTCTCTCAGCTAGGCTCTGGTCGGGATACTTCGCACTTCTCACCGCCTCGTCTGGGTGTTGATCGCAGCCTCAGTCCCCCCCGCTTGGCCGGAGGGAGATACAGGAAATCCTGCGGGTACGCGTTTTTGTCCGTTCAGCTGTGGCAGGGGACCGGGCCTGCAACGCACCTCCGGCGCGTGAGATGAGAAAGTGTCCCTGTTCGGGCGCCAATTTATGTGGTAAATATTTAAATTACCGGTACTATTTTTTATGCGGTAAAGTCTAGTAAGAATAACTCAGTCAAAATAAGAGGCAGAATCCGTGGTATTAGAGGTTCTGAAAAGTGCTTTATTCCTTACAAAGGAATTATAGTTCGAACTAGGCAATCTTATTCCATCACCACGAAGGTTCAGGAAGGGATAGGCAATACATTATTGACAAGTAACAATATATATATGAAAAGCATTGCATTAAGACAGATGCAGGAGGCGTAACAGCTGATAATACAGATAAGAATACACATACGTAATGAAAGTAGGCGTAAATACAGGCGTATACTAGAAACGTCATTTAAAATGATGTCACAAGTGGGTGGATCCATAAGAGAATCCTGCAGTATCAGCAGAAATATTTGGCAGAGATGCGCGCGCAGCCGCATGACGTGTGATTGACGTGCAACTAGAGGGTGAAGGGGAATTGGCATTTAGCTCTACATGTGGAGACAGAAGTCTGGGGGGTCAGGTCAACCTAATCCCAAATCGTATCTAATATCTTTGTTTAAGGAACTGTTTTATCCAAAAGGAAAGGTCTCTCGGACGGAATCTATTCTATACTGACTGTTAGTGCATGTGCAAGCGTCTATGTGTCTACATGAGATGCGAGGGGGCAGGAATCTTCCATGGTAACAGGGGCTATGAATTACTTGCATAAAGACAGCGAGGCCGAGCCCTTTGCTCGGTAGCTGGAAGGATGTTTACCTAAACTACTAGACAGGAATGCATTGGGTGAGGAGCGGAGCAGATAACTTGAAGGCTGAATACAGTTTTTGGCAGGCAACAGGCCGCGTCAGGCACCGTTAGCCGCGCAGAGAGTAAGACAAAGTTCATGGACACGGATGCAGGTCCAGGCTGGAGCATTTCAGAGGCAGAAGCAGGAAAGGCTTGATGACAGAATTCAGGGCCTACTCGCCTGAACTGTAAAAACTAGAAAAGTGAACCATATAAAGTCGGCGGACAATCATACTTAGGAATGGAATATTCGACCCATTCATGGCGGATCTGAAAGAGGGCATGTTGACGTTGGACGCACATGTATTTGCGTCTTCATAGCTGGAACTGGAGGGAACATACATGTACTTGTAGCATGTACATGGAGCCGTTGGGGTCTAAGATAGGGGACATAACTGGTCATAAAATTCATATTTCCTCAGAAGTGTGAGAATGTCGGAGCCCTTCTTGGTCTCGAGTTGGACACCCCGCAAAAGATGTTCAGACCACAGTCAGCTGGAGAGTCTGCATGCAGAAGCCTCAGCATCTCTGGTCAGTGTGTCAGCCTGGAAGTCTTGGTTCCCTCTAACTACCGATAGCCCTTGTTCTTGTGTTAGCCATTGTTGTGTATGAGGATGACGTATGTGATGAACCTTGTGCGTAGATATTAGGAAGGTGCTTTATAGCCCCTGCCTGGTTTCCAAGTAGCCTTATGAATATTCATTCATGCTGTGTCAATCGAAAGATGAAGTCATAGAACACTATTGTTCAGGGAAACCCTCCTTCTGCACCCAGGCCTAGAACTAGGTAAAACATTCAGTCCATAAAAGGTGTTCAATCCTTAAAAGGCTCGTTACTGTTTAATGTAGGAGAGGTGATGTAGGTGAAAGGGTATGATGTTACCTGGGCCTATATTATGGTACCTATATGAAACATAACAACTACCACAGCTAATTACTTGCCTGCATGCTGTATTTTTAACAGAGATCACTGTAATGTAACTTTGAAATTTTTATCAAACGGATGTGATTTCCTCATCTGGGTACAGTGCTTGTAGGCAAAGGTAGTTGCCTAAGTGGTATGCTTATGCAGTGTTCTTGCATTACCCCTTCTGTTTATTAATATTCACCAGATTGTGAATCAAATGATTGTTTTTAATCTTGCCCATGTAACCTTATTTTTAGTATTTACAAATAGATTAAGCTGTACCTCTTCTGAGTAATTTTTGTTGCTAGAGTTTTCTTGTGCAAAGGTCTAAGGTTTTCAGCCAATTTTTTTTTATTTATTGACAATTTACGTGTTGTAGGTTGCCCTTTTTCAAATTTCTTTGCTACTGATACCTATGTTTATTGTTACATTTAAATTTTAGTAGTTTTTAAGTAACATCATTTTAAGGTCTATTCTCTTTCTTCTTCCATAATGGCAGCGGCTGGCATATCTCAACCAGTTCCATTGTTGAATAAGGTTGGGGAACCAAATGTCCCATGGAAAGAATGGGTAAAAATCTTTGAATCCTACCTGATTGCTATAGGTGGTGAGAAGTTTAGGCCGATAAGAAAGCAACACATTATTCTACATAATTTAGGCATGTATGGTAGGAAAATCTATGAATCTCTTCCTAAGCCAGAGTTGGAGGAGAATGAGGACGAAGAAGAGCCTGATGAATATAAAATCACATACCTCAAATTAGAAAAGCAATTTGGTGACAAAATTAATATTGTTCGAGAGCATCATAAAGTTTTCTGCCAAACCCAATGTTAACAAGAAAGTGTAACAAACTATGTTGCTGCTGTCAGGGGATTGAGCAGTTTGTGTAATTTTGGAGAATTGAATGACTCTCTCATTAGAGATCAAAATGTACGCTGTACCAACAATGTTAGGGTTCAAGAGAAGTTGTTACAGAAACAAACTGAATTGCAGGAAGCATTAGAAATCGCTAAGCCCATGGAACATACAGCTATATGCTTCAAAGAGATCAGATCCACTCCTACTTCTGAATAAGTGTCTGAGAATAGTGAAGACATTTCTGAAGATGTGGCGTTTAAGATAACAAATGCTAGTGTTTCCAGACCTAGGTCCGAAGGAGAGAACAACAGCTTAATATGCTGCCATTGTGGTAGTAGCAATCATCTGGCCAATTCTACAAAATGCAAGGCCAGAACAGCTACTTGTAGGAAGTGTAACAAGAAGGGACACTTTGCGATGGTGTGCAGGGACACATCTAGAAATGACAAAAGTTTTGATGACAAAGTTCTTGAGGAAAATACTTTTATAAGGAAATGATGAGGGTGTGATCCATTCTATCAATTATCTTGAAAGCAGCATTCACATAGATGGTAATCCTGTTCAAGTATTTGCAGATTCGTGCTCACCATTTACTTTAATAAATATTACGAATTTAATAAAGTGACTGACACAAAAGAGGATAATCTACTTGTTCCAGAAATTGCTTCCTGTGGTTACAATAAAGACCCCATTCCTCTCAAAGGTATGTTAAAATGCCTAATTACTTTCAAAAATCGCTCTACTGTGGGTAAAGTGTATGTCTTTAAGGAAGGATCCAATTTGTTGGGTTGGCAGTGCCAGAAAGTGTTTGGAATTAAATTGGATCCCAACCAGCCTGAGCAAGTTATGGTGGTTAACCGGTCTGTCACTGCCGACCAGATTTGTGAGGAATCCAGAAATCTTCAATGACAAATTAGGTTTATTAAAAGATATTCAACATAAAATCAATTAAAAGTTAGAATTCAAACCTCCTATGCATAGAACTAGACCTATACCACTTCTTATGAAAGAACCCTAGAGAAAGAGCTCCACTGGTTGAAGGCACTGGGCATTTTTCTGCCAATAGAAATCTCAGATTGGTTAGTCCCTATTGTAATTGCCAAGAAGAACCATGGTAATAATATCAGATTGTGCATGGAATTTACGTGACCTTAATAGAAGTATCTGTATTGAAAGACACCACCTGCCTCCTATTCACGAGATGTTAAGCACCATGGGAGAAGCTGTGTATTTCTCCATCCTGGATCTTTCCTATGCTTACCATCAAGTGGAGTTACATTCAGAGTCCAGATGGTTGAAGGCATTCACCTAAACCCATAGGTTCTTTCATGTTTTGCAGGATGCCATTTGGATTGGCGTCGGCTGCTGCAGTCTTCTAAAAAATTATACAGCACCTTTTAGAAGGAGTTCCTAAAACTCTATGCTTCCAGGATGATGTCTTGGTATATGGGGCCACAGTGGAAGAGCACGATAAATAATTAAGACTTGCTCTTGACAAACTAAGGAAAGAAAAATGCCAGATTGGCGTGAATGTGGTTGAATCCCTAGGACACACCATTTCTAAAGATGGATTCAAACCCAAGGTTGGCTTGCCGGAGGCTGTTAAGAAACCGAATGCTCCATGGAGTAATGGCAAACTAAATTCCTTCTTAGGTCTAGCTGAATTCATGGCAAAGTATGTTAATAAACGTTCGGATCTTACTTACAGCCCAAGAGCCTTATTGAAGAACCATGTTCATTTCAAATGGAGGGATCACCATCAGTTGTCTTTTGATTTTTTTTTTAAAAAGGCCATTTTGTCAGCTCCCTATCTGTGTAATTTTTAACACAATATGAAAACAATTCTTACGACTGATGCCAGCAATAGAGGATAAGGGGCCACGCTCTCTCAAATCATAGCCGGAAAAGAAAGAATTGTGGCATTTGCATCACAGGCCCTAAACAAGTCAGAGTCTAACTACTCTATTGTGGAAAGGGACGCTTTGGCATGCTTCTGGACTGTTCAGCACTTCAAGTTTTATTTCTGGGACCTACAGTTCGACATCCGTACTGACCACAAACCCCTATCTATATGTTCTCGAGCAAAAGATCGTTCAACAGCACTCCCTGAATTGCCAGATGGGTCCTGGGTTTAGAAAGCTTCTGTTACAACCTCGAATATGTCCTTAACAATCGAAATCATGCTGCTGACTTCTTTTCTAGAGCCCCTTTAGACATAATGGAAGAATTTGAAACATCTGAGGATCCTGTTCTTGTAGTCAATTCTCCTTCTATTACCAATGATGAATGGATGGCAGCAAGTTCAGAGGATGAGGCATTGGTCAAACTTAAGTCGTATGCTTAGCAGGGTTGGCGAAATAATGAAAGCGAGGTTGATGATGACATCAAAGGTTATTGGGAAGTTAGATACAAAATCAACGAGAATAACAACTTCATCCTTAGAAATGAGGAAATCATACCTCCCATGAATTTGAGAAAAAAGATTATCGACCTTGCGCATGAACGCCATCTGGGTAGGAGCCTTACCAAATCACGTGTTAGGGACTGTTACTGGTTCCCCAATACGGATTCCATGCTTGAAGTCAAAGTCAAGGTTTACTCTATTTGTGCAAGTAGTGATAAATCTAAAATTGTCCACAAAGCTCCCACATCACCTGTAGCGATTCTAGACAAACCATGAGAAAAAACGTCTCTAGATATATTTGGTCCTATTAACTGTACAGGTGTGGTAAAACGTTTTGCATTTGATTTGATTGATTACCATTGTCATTGGTTGGTCATTGTTTGGTCACCAGCAAGTTACTACAGAGTCCATATGACACATATTCAATGGAAGGCATACCAGCTACCCTTGTTACTGATAATGGGGTACAACTTTTATCTCAGGTGATGGTAGATTTCCTTTCTCATCTGAACATTGTTCATCTCAGAACAGCTTTATACTGTCCACATGCCAATGGCATGGTGGAGAGAGTTAATTGTATGGTTAAAAAGTGTATCCAATTGGCTTTCATAAATCACTTAAATGTGGACAATACTATTCTGGATACACTATGGACGTACCATACCACTCAAAATTCTGTCACTAATGTATCTCCATTTTCCGCATTGAAGTGCACAAAACCAAGCACCAAACTATTTTCCTCCTGGTTGGGAGGTGGAGACAGAGTTGAGCACAACTCAACACGTGTTAAAAACAAAATTGCCCTTCACCAAGCAAAATATAAGAGTTATTACGGTATCAAACACGGCACAAAAATCAACATTGGAAAGCTGGTGACTGAGTGTGTGTTAAAAAACCTGTGGGAAGAGGCGGGACAGATTCCAAATATTTTTAACCAATGCGTATTTTAAACACTAAACAGAATGTTGCCCTAATGGGCAATGGGCAGTGCTGGAAAATGGACAGATTGGTGAAACATAACTGTCCTGCTATACCCTCTGCAGAAGGCACTTCTAGACATGTTGACAGTGATGTTCACATAGGAACAACATCTAGAAGGGAAATCAGAGCACCTGTATGGCATAAAGATTTTATAGTGAGCAAATGATCTGAGGTGTAGATGTTTTTCTTTTTCTAGTAATCTAATATGTCCCTTCATTCTTTTCCTATATTATCTTCTGGGATGTTGTGCTCAAGTACATAGTTTAATTCCATTTTCTTCTTGCAGGGTTATTGGGTGGTATTATTTGGGGACTTATGTTTTTTAAACATTTGGAGGGAAGATGTGTTGTAATATTGTTTCATTATAGTAGTAGCTCCCCGTCCCCCCTATTCCCTTTACAACATTTCGACAGTTGCCTGTGAGCTTGCCTTGGAATGTTGGTGATGCTCAGCTGAGGCGAGACTGCTGTTGTATTGTGGAGCAGTGTAGACGTTCAATAAAGACCTCTCTTCCGGAACCTGTGTCTTGTCTAATTTAAACATAAAACAAAGGTCTCACGGAGCCTGAGGGGATTGAAATCCCCTGGGACTCTGTGAGGCCTTCGTTCACAGCAACAGCTGTGAAGGACACCATTTGAATGTTGGAGCTCCAGGCTTCTTCAGCACTCCATTGTTTTCAATTGAGCTCCCAACATTGCTATATTCTAATCTGTTTTAATATTTTCCATACCAGATCTTTAGGGTTTAACCTCTGTTGTAGTCAAAGTAGTGTAGGTATAATTAGAAGTGAATAAATGTGCTGTATTCAGGCACATGGCTTGAGAGGAATAAGTGAGCACAGGAACACACAAGGGGTAAACATAGAGAGAAAAAACACATGTTTGCCAGATTTAACACTGTTTTAAAACACTTACTATAGAAATCTAGTTCTTTAGCTTTCATGTAAAAAAGTTTTTTGCACAATAAGGTATTTTATTACTCTTTGATTGATATAACAACTAGATCTGGCTTTCCATTTTTGTGATCATGGTACTTTACGATGGCATTAATTGCATTTGGTTATCTTTGTTTCATATTTACCTGGTGATGAGGCAAGGTTTGGACAATAAATATTACTGAGATTTGAGATTGTTGGTGAGGGTGCAAATGTGTGGGTTTGACACAGTATCACTCAATCAACGATTTCAATCATTCAAGAATTTATGAAGCACTGAAAATCACCCGTGTGGGTCTCAAGACGCTGGAGTTGCTGCTTGTTTTGTGGATATGTGTATATTCTAACACCCGGGTTTTGAGGCCTTTCCTAAATTGCTGGAGCAATTGGGTGGTCCTGAGGTGAAGGGGAAGGTCGCTCCAAGCTTTGCCCACCAAGTGTGAGCAGGAGCATCCTCCGGTGTTGCTTCGGCTGATCCAGAGGGTTTCTGCAAGTAAGAGGGAGGCAGATCGCATGTGTCTGGTTGGTTGGTGGAAGTTCAGGTGATGTTGATGTAAGCTGGTCTTTCGTTGTGCAGGGCTTTGTATGCATAGGTCAACATCTTGAACTGGCATTTCTTCTGGATCGGGAGCCAGTGAGGCTTCTTGAGGTGGGGTGTGATGCGGAATCATCTGGGGGGTTTCAAGGATAAGTCTGGTGTCTGAGTTTTGTGTTGTATGTAGTCTTTTCAGGAGGCGTGCAGTGATTCCTATATAGAATGCGCTCCCATTGTCCAGTCTGATGGTAGTGAGGGCCTGCATGACGGTCCTTCTGATGTTGACTGGGAGCCACCTGAAGATCTTGCACAACATGTCTGGGTGTGGAAGCAGGAGTATGAGACTGCACTTACCTGTTTCTTCATGGAAAGCTTTCTGTCCAGGATGATGTCAAGGTTGCAGGCGTGGTCTGTCGGGACAGGGGATTGTCCGAGTTTAGCAAGCCACCATGCGTCATTCCATGGAGAGGTGCTGTTCCCAAAGATGAGGACTTCTGTCCTGTCCGATTTGAGCTTGAGATAGTTGTCCTTCATCCAGTCGGCTACTTCCATCATACATCTGTGGAAATGAGCGCTGGTGGCGGAGGGGTCTTCATACAGCAAGATGATGAGCTGGGTGTCATTGGTGTAGGAGGTGATGTTGAGTCCATGTGATCTGACAGTTCTGGTCAGGGGGGCATATACATGTTGAAGAGGGTGGGTCTTTGGGATAATTCTTGGAGGATGCTGCAGATTATCTTCTTGGGTTCCGAGGTGAACAGTGGGGGACTGATTCTTTGGGTTCTTCCGGTAAGGTATGAGGCAATTCATTTGAGGGCGTCTCCATGGAGAGCAATGTGGTGGAGTCTGTTGATCAAGATGTGATTGGAGACAGTGTAAAAGGCAGCTGACAGGTCCAGGAGGATGAGGGCTGCCTATTCGCTATGGTCCAGGAGGGGCCTGATGTTATCGGTGGCTTTGATCAGGACTGTCTCAATGCTGTGGTTGATTCTGGATTAAGACCAGGAGGTTGTTGCATTCCAGGTGTTCCGTGAGTTGCTGGTTGATTGCCATCTCAACAATCATTGCTGGAAAGGGGACCAGGGAGATGGGCAGGTATTTCTTAGGTTCTGCTGGGTCGTGAAACATTTCTTCAGGAGGGGCCTCACTTCAGTGTGTTTCCAGTCCTCAGGGAAGGAGGCTGAGGTGATAGGGGTGTTCAGGACTTTCTTGAGCTTGTTGCTGATCATCTTGCTACCAAGGTTGAAGACGTGGAGGGAAAGGGGTCGTGGGTGCTCCCGAGTGCACTAATTCCTGATAGCATACAGAGCCCACTGTGTAGTATCACAAATGTTATGCAACTAGGAAAACATGTTTCTAGAGTAGCATGTGATAGTTCATTTACGTAGACATGAGCAAAACAATGGTTAGAGCTGCATTTAAAATAATGCTTTTTGAGCCTCTTTGTGTGTAATGCATACTTTCACCTGAAGAGCCTCCCTTCTTACTTGGCTCTTCTTCTCTCAAGATGCACCCCCTGTAATCCTATGCTTTTTCCTTCATGTACCCATCTACCTAGTGGCAGTCTGTCATTAGAGAATCTGGGGTTCTGTCCCTTCTTCTTCAAAGCCTAATGAGCGTCTGTCAGGATGAACACATTTCAGTCTGACAGGCAGTCATTATGTCAGGCAGGCAGGCACTTCCCATGCACTAATGTGGAGGCACCTGTCAGCCTGAACCAAGGTTTACCAGGCTGAAAATGTCACAATCGTAAGGGCATTGATATCATCAGCCTGGCAAAGCCCTGAGAGGATCCTCCCCCTTATGAGGATGATGAGTGTCACTGATGGAGTCAGTCCTAGACACTTCAGTTTTAAGCCCTGAAGTACCCAGGATGGGCTGTATATCAGTGATGGCTTAAATAACCCTTCCATAATCGTCACAGAGTGAGATGGGATCAGCAATTCTCACTAACCCCAAACCACTCTGTGACAAGTTACGAAAGGCCCTCCTCTAGTTGGCTAACCCTTGGCTAGGTTAGCCAATGAGAGAAGGTAGAGATATATTCTGTATCGTGCTTCCCTTCCAAAGCCTTCATTGCCTTCCTAAACTGTCATGCTTCACCACCCTGCTATCTTTTGGTGCTGTCATCACTGCAGCAGTTTGGTAGGTGCATTATTGAAAATTTGGGTGCCCGTGTGTATGTATGAATGTGTGTGTATTTGCACATGGGTGCTGTTAATGCATGAGTGCAAGTGTGTGGTTGTGTGTGTGTGCTAAGTTATGCTTGTGAATGGATGGGTGTAAACATGTCCATGCATGTCTGCTTGTGAATGGAAGAGGTTCAGTATGTGCACAGGTGTCTGCCTGTAAATGGATGGGTGTGGGTATGTCTGCTAATATGTGCGTGTGAATGGATAGCTGTGCGAATGTGTGCAAGTGTGTTTGTAAATGGGTGAGTGTGAGTATGGTGGGGCATGTGTGCTTGTGAATGGATGGATGTGAGTGTATGTGCTTGTGGATGGGTGTAAGTGAGTGTGCATGTTTGTGCCACTCCACTACTCATCCAAGTTACCACTGCACTGCACCTTTGACTTTTCAAATTTCTCTTGTCCACTATTAACTTCCTTCTTTTCTCCACCTATTTGTTCGCTGTTGCCCCTTAAACTGAATCCACACTCCCTCCCCATCTATCCCCTTTTGCCCTTCCACATCTCTCTTATCTGCCCCATCTCCTCTGCTCGCCTTTTTCCTTCTGACATGCAATCTCATTTCTTTCTCTTCTTCTCAGATTTACCAGTTTTGCATAACTGTGAAATATTAAGGACCCAATTCATAAAGGTAAATATACAAGTGTGGATTTACTCTTGTCTAAATCTATTACTACACCTTGATTCAAATCTACATTTTATTGCTAGTCACAATTTCAGTGCTTCAATTTACACCGAAGCGTAGACTTACATGTCTCCACCCCCTGGTGGAGCCTTCTACAGTAGGATTTACAAGTGTAAAGTTACCACTAGTAACTTTTCACATGTGGCTTGAAATTAGGCCTGGGCAAAAATTTCGTTCCGTTCGCGGAAATTGCGATAATTTGACATTTTTGCGTTCCGCGGAGAGCGCGAAAATGTCAAAAATTCCGGTTTCCGCAGCTTGGCGATAATTTGTTTCTTGCTCGCGCTGTAAAATAATACATTCTCGCGCGCGCGCGATCGCCTTACCTGAATCCCTGCGTTCGCCGACAAGTTTTCTTGATCCGGTCGCGTTCTCCATGAGATGTTGTATTGTTTTTAGCCATTTGCGCTGTCTCGCGACAGTTCGCGCCCGCAGTGACGTCATGCGTCGCGCGATCACGTCTTTCTTCTCGCGATCATGCACCGCGAGAACAACTCAAAACAAGATGGCCGCGCCCGCAAGCAACCACATGGGTAAGTTGGCGACCCGCAACCATGCAGAAAATCTCGCGAACATGCCGGAAAAAAACTTCCGCATCTTCGCGATATTTCTGCTTGTTTGCGATAATTTTAAACATTCTCGCGATAATTTGCGAAGGTTAATTCCGCAAATTCCGCCCACCCCTACTTGAAATCCCCACCACTATGGTGGAGAGCTCCCTGTAGGGAAGTGTAGGAGGAAATTATTCTTTGAACCATTTAAAATATTTATTGTAAACTGAGAGCTACTAATATGTTAGAGCACATTAAGTCATTAAATGAAATTTGTAATAAATATTTAATAATTAAAATATATTTTATTAGATAAGTAGATATTTCTTAAATGTGAATTAGAATATGTTAAAATCGATGTGTAAATTTAACTTAAATTACTTTCAATTTTTAACAAACGCCTACATTCTTAACTTGATTTAATTTTACAATGAAATGTATTATTACATTTTAAGTTCCTGTCCCCGTTTTTTTCTTAGAAAGTGTGTTGCAGTACCTGTAAGTGGCCACATGTAATGCTAAACTTACTCTAAGCCGGAGTTGGAGTACATTTACTGCTGTTTTAGGTCTTTTTTGGCTGAATCAATTTTAGAAGTGTAACTTATGTCTAGCAACGATCTAACTCTTTTGTGGTTAGGTGTCTTTACTCAAATTTTTTAACCACTCCCTCGTGTACTTTTCAGTTTTACTACTAAACTGCAGGTTTATGCTTGCTGAGATCTCCGCACAAGTGGGGATGATCTCTGCACATACCAGACAGCAGAAGTTGAGTTCTCCACATGTTGGTTGGTGAGTTGCTTCTGCAAATCCATTACTCAAAATGGTAGGACTTTGCTACTAATTACTTTAAAAAAAGTAACCGCTGGGTCATCAAAATGACATGATATTTCCAAATTATAGAACAGTGATGAGACTTTACATTAAAGCCATCCCCTCATGATAGCTATAGGTTAGATCATTCTTAATTAAAATAATAATCAAGAAAATAAATCTGTATACATGTGAAACACTACAATCCATTGCTAATTAAAATGTAAATGTCATTATGAAAAACAAATGCTATTTAGGTCTAGATCCTCCGCTTAACATCTATTAACTAGTTAAACTTGAACTTCTTAAGATATATGCTTCCTCCATAAACTCCTGGGTGATCTTTGCACATCATCATTACATGTATGCTTTAAGTTCCCAACGCACATAAAAATACATTCTGTGGTCACTCTTTTTGCTATCTGGCCTCTGAAACATGGAATTCCCTTCCGATCAGTTTGAGGCAGACAGTTGTGCATCTGGTGTTTAGGGATTGGTTTAAACCCTGCCTGATGATAGTTAAGCTAGCTACTCAACTTAATTACAGGGGAGTAGCTGGCAATTGTACAGCAGAGTCAGTGGCATGGGGAGCCAGTGGTGTGAGGGGCACACTCATCTGCAATTGCACTTGTCTTTTAGTATTCAAGCATTGCCTGGGGTCCTTCATTGCATTAAGGCCCATGGCACTCTTGCTACGCCTCATTTTAAGTAGCATATGTTCATAGACATTTGGGTGTCCAGGAGTATTCAAATCCAAAATAGACAAGGAAATGGAAATAAAAGTGTATGTTATACCTTATTAACATAAAAGGTACCCCCTTTGTCCCAAGAACTGTATTTCGCCCCTACTCTACTTCTTAGGTTAAACACAAAGACACATTCACACCACCTTTTTCTTCTTTTTTTTTAAATCGTCTTTACTGGTTTTTCATAGTGTGTGCATAATACAATACAATCTGCCAGTATTATCATACACAACAGTACAGTGACATTTACACTTTTGTCGCTTGCTGGGGAACCAGGCCGAGTTTCATATTGGTGACAGAAGAATAAAGACAAAGGAAACCCTACCGAACAATTGCACGTTTTTGCAGATAGGCCACATTTATGATCACAAAGTAAAGCAATAGACACATTTTTTTTTCATCTCCACAACTCCACACCGAACGATTCATAAAGCCCAAACACAAGCTCCAACTGTACGATCTCAACTAGTCCATACATGTTGTGCGATTCAGGTCGTCAATAGGCCAGGGCGCCTATTTATATATGGGCCCTTTACCAAAGGGGGAAGGACAGCGGGACCGGAGAATAGGAGAGAGGGAGGCGGCAGGGCGAAGAAGGGGGGGGAGAGGGAAAGACAAAAGATAGAAGGAGAAAGGGAAAGAGAGAAAAAGAAAGAAAGAAAGAAAGAAAGAAAGAAAGAAAGAAAGAAAGAAAGAAAGAAAGAAAGAAAGAAACAAAGAAACAAAGAAAGAAAGAAAGATGTATCACAGATAGTGATATGCATTTTCGCAAGAGCCGGAAAAACTCGCCTGAGTAGGCTAGGACCTGCCTAGTGCAATGGCCACCGTGACTCGCTCACTATTGTATGTTGACATGTTCTTGTACGTGCCGAGCAGAGTGTGTCCATTCAAACTAATGAGGCACTAGACATATTCAATTTGCTTTCCACGAAAGATAAGTAATCTTGCCATTGCATGGGATTGGCCTGAGGGGGGTCTCGGGCGCCTTCAGTCTTTGTGCCGTGTGTTCTGCCACCAATGCCTTCCGGAGATCCAGTAACCATGTGCGCGTGTTGGGAGCTACGCTCGATTTACATGACATTGCTTTTCTACGTTTAGCTAACGCCAAAGCTAAATCTAGAGATTTATTAAGGTTTTCTCTCGCAGTAGTACGCGTGGTGATGCTGAGTAAGAAATGTAGGCCCAACACGTGAATCAGTATATTCGCTGTGTCCCCTAATGTCGCCGCAGCCTCGTTCCAGTAGGCTCTGAGGCAAGGACATGTCCAGACCATATGTAGGAACTGTGCGCCCGTCCCTGAGCAGAGAGGGCAAATGTCAACAGACGTAGGATACATGCGGGACAATCTGTACGGCGTTAAGTAAGTATGATGTAGATAGTTGAACTGGGTATATTTCAGTCTAGCGTTCGTAGTTACAGTTTTGGGGGACACTGTGCACTGCGACCACTGCTTGTCAGTCATGACAACTGATAATTCGGAATCCCAGTACGCCCGAAGCTTTGTCAATAGAGGGCCAGGGCCTGGTGTCAAGGAGCTGTATAGCGTTGTCACCGCATGCCTGCCCTTCCGCTGTGTGAGCATTGTCTGTAACACCTGAGATGGGTCGGGTTCCGACGCGAACTTCCCCCAAGTTTGGTGGAATTGACGAGCTAGTAGTGTGTAAAGCATAAATGTACCCTGCGCAATACCGAAGTCCTCTATCAACCCTTCCAGACTCTGCAACTGTGCGTCCGCCAATAAGTCGCCCCAAGTGTCCAACCCTACTTCCGCCCAAGGTTCAAACTCCGGACGGTCATGACAGACAGACGTCCTCTTTAGAATCTCCAGTGGCAGCACGGGTGCATATGGCATCGCCCGGGTGCATATGGCATCGCCCGGGTGCTGGGCAACACATATCTCAGCCAATTACGTCTGATATTCACACCACCTTTGACCATCAGTAAAGTGAAGTTTGACAGTCTTTTAAAGCCTCTCATGCAGACAGACATCTTGAGATTTTAGAACATATTGAAATGATATTTTCAGTTGCCCCCGCTGAGACGCTTCCCTGAGCATACACATGTTTACTCCTCATCTCAACATCGTCCCTTTCCCTGTCTTTGGAGAGGGAATTCTAAATGGTGTAGAAAATAAATACAAAACAAGGTAACATGTTGACTTAAAGGTATTCAATAACCTTTTAACAACAGGAATAGAGCGTCTGAAATTGTGTGATCCTAACTCCAAATCACAGTAGAATTAGTAGAATTATCGCCAAAGTAGGGATGTTGGAGATATGAATTTTATGCTATTCATTTGGCATTTTCCCTAAATATAAGCAATCCATTAATTCAACCCATGATTCAATGTCCAGCCTGAAGTAAATTACATATTAATCAATATATGATCTATACTTATATCAGCTACTTACTTGTCTTAAAGCATCCTCAAATGGACATAACCCCTCGAATCTGAGCACATACCTTAGGCCTGATTTCTTTTTTTATTGGAAATTTACCATAAGAGGTTTTTATAGCTCACCTGGGAAAAAACAAAGGCATTTGACAGACTCAATGATATTTCTCGGGTTACACATGGAAATCTGTCAGGGTCATGAGTTTCCAGACAGTCCTGGAAAACCTTTTTGAATTGATACTTTTGACTTTACCGATGCATTTCCTAATGCACAAGTGCACATAGGGCACTGCTGTGCATGGGGACATGCTATCATATTTGTGCATGGCACTTTTCTTTTTTCTTCAAAGGGACATTATTTTCCCCAGTAAAAACCCATTCCCCTATAACGCCACTAATTATGGGATTGTTCCAATCATATCCCCATCCCTGAAAGGGATTTCCTCCTGCCCTTCATAAGAGTAAGTTTACCCTTGATAGGAGTAAGTATAACAACAAGCTCCGAATGGGTAGGAAAGGATTACCAACATACTGACAAATTCCACTATGACAATTACTTTACTTACTTTATGTGATAAATCCTTTTATGTGTGGTAAACCTACAAAAGTGTTTTTACACTTTTCAAAAATATTGTATTTGCATGAAAGCAAAACTTACATACACAAACAATTTTCTGACTCGAGCTGCATTGCTTTAAAAATGATAGCGCTACATTGCATAGCTTTCTTTTCGTGAACAGCACCATATTTATGATGCATAGTTATGTAAATGCAATGTTTACAACATACCACAAGACTGCATGAACCAAATCATCATTTGCCTCATTGCATTATCAATTGCCTCATTGCATCAATTAAAGGGTAATTACTTTGTGCTGCATTTTGAAGTGGTGCAAAATGTTCAGATTCGTTCAGGATAGGAAGACAGGATGAAGGGAGATTCAGAGAGCTAACACAGCAAGCAGGAGAGCGCACTCAGGAGAGGAGAGAAACTCAGGTTTGCCCAGGAGGAGGTTAAGCTTTTGATTAGTGAGGTGACAATACAAGAAAAGAGTCTGTTTGCCACCTCAAAGCTCACACTTGACTACCATCCTAGGACTAAGGCAAGCTAAATCTGAGGGCTACTATGGCAACTGCTGGAAGTCCAGACATCCAGCTGGAGTTGGCATTCATGGATGAGGTGGCAGCAGTCATTTGCCCTGAGATGGTTAGCGGAATTGATGGCACTGACATAGCCTATCTTGAGGACACCATGACATCTCAAGAAACAGCAGCGGCCCGTGAAGGTAAGAGCTGTGGGGCCGGCTGGCGGGGATTTAGACAGACGATGACGAGAGAAAATTAAATAAATACTCATTTTTCCTCGTCATTGTCTGTCAAAATCCCCCCCCTCCCCCCACCCGGCCCCACCGCCCGAACTGCTCTTACCTGCACAGGCCGTGGCTGTCAAGATATGCAAAGCGTATTTGCAATGTTCTCATATCTTTACAAGTTTTTTTTAATTAAACGTTGGTGAAGGAACACATTATTTCAAGTGCATGTTTATTTTGACATTGTATAATGCTGGTTACAAATATTTTTGGGATAAAGTATCCCCACCCACACATTCTAAGGATATTACAAGTCACTGATTTCCATGACCATATCGAGGAACAATGCAGCAGACCAAGTGCCTTTATTAGGTCATGGAACTTTGATATTATAATGTATGGCAGGGGGTATTTTATGCCTGATAATACATGGTCACATCATAACCCTTCTCACAAGTTATTGCCTATGCGTGTATGAGCCTATGCACTAATGAATGTTTTTAAAGCTGCCCACATGTTTACAGAGTGATGACAATTTCACAGAAGGCTGAGGGTGCAGATTTCAGTTGTAATCTATAAAACACATTTGAGGTGCTGAAGCAGTGTTTTCCCATGCTATGTTAGGCTGTGTGTCCTTTTAGAGGCTGTGAGATCCTTGAATACACTGGCCGGTGCATCTTAGGGGCATGTGTGCAAGGGGAGTTCACACTGATGTTTTACTGGCCATTAAAGGCTGGTATCTGCCAATTGCAAAGTGTTTGATAAAATAAACAACTTGCAATGATAGCCAGTACACATGGAACATTCTATGATGTTTTCAGTCATTTTCATTGACTAGCATTTGATTAATTTCATTAGCAAAAGAGTGCAAAAGTTTGAAATTACGTAGTGTTTGTCTTAAAATTCAAAGTACTATTAATCTACTAGTATCTTGCTGTCTCCTCATCTATTGTCAAAGGAGAAGTAAAATCTTACCCTTTCTTTTTTTGCCCTTCCTCCACCTCTTTATTGGTTTGTCTGTTCACGTGCCAATCACAGCTTGCTTCAGACCACAACATGGGACGGAAGGTCAACACACTTTATTCATTGGTTATCTGCACTGTGAATAAAAGCACTTTTTTGGGCACATGTATACATTCACCTAAAAAATAGTCTACTTCAGAGGTAGAGCAGATGGACCGCTCTTGTCTTTCATTTCAATATCTAGGTATTTTTGTGATGGGTAATTATTTTATAAGCGTATGTACAGCACCGTTAGACAACATTTTTTTTGTTTTATGTTATTGCAAATTGCATATGTATGCAAAAATATGAAAATAATAAAAATGCCGGTTTGCTAAGGCTAAAACTATTTGATTTGCCAATGCTTGTTCTATCGTCAAAACAGCTTAGTAATAAAACAATCTGCATTGGCTATGGAAAATGTTATTCACTCTGAAAGTAAAATAGTTATAGTTTCACTCTAAAGAGGTAAGTGTCTTGGGGGACGTGAGCACTGGGGAGGTGGGGCAGAGACCGATGCAGCAGGAGAGACTGGACAAGGATGAGCCAAACTTCTGGAGATGCCATGAAGCATGGAGCCATGCACAGGGACAGGTGACATCAGGTAGCCATTGAAAAAATCTCTGGTTGGTAGAAAGATTTCAAGGCATGGGAAATGATGGAGAAAGGAAAGGAGTGAAAGGCACATAAACACACACGGGAAAATGGAACATAAGTGCTAAAAGTATAATTTAGCAGAAAGATAGAAAAGGAAAATGTGCTTTATGATGTCAGCAGGTTCACACTGTGGATGAATGGGTGCATCCCTAGCCGCCCCCCCCCCCCCGCCCACCTCCAGCCCAGCTAGTTCATTTTTTCTTAGCTCTTTCTGACAATGGAAAATGAGAAGAACTCCCAAAAACATGAAGCACTGTCCATTCAAATAGCAGCATGGAATGAACTATAGCTTTATAATGGTGGATACCTGGCGTGCCTCAATCTAAAGGAATGAGCAATAACACTGCTATCATTATTTTCAATGTGGGTGGCATTCAATAGTTGCTTCCCCTGCGAACTTCATTCTCAGCCTATTCAAAAGGACAAAAGTAGCTATTTCTCTGCTTAAAATTAAATGAATGGAAAAGAGAGAGTGACACTGCTGGCACAAAGTAGACACATTTCACACAAGCTGGAGAACTGAAGGAGGCAAATCAACTGCTGTATTACTGGAAAGTTTGTTCAGTTTAACTCATTAAGCCCTCGTTACTAATGAGCCATTAATTACTGATATGTACTTTAACGTAACTGTGAGTTTTGCATTTTTTTATTACAACCGGTACATAACGCATACACATAACAAAAACCGCAACAACATTACATTTCAGCAGGTAAAACCTGGAACAATTTAAAGGGAGAAAACTGCCTGCTAATTACTGAGACATGCAGAGATCGCTGCGGCAATCATAAAACCAGGTAGTGCCTTATTTCACCGGCAAAACGTGTAATAGGCGTAATTCTTGGTTACACTTGATACGTATCTCGTCCACAACCAGGACAGTCGTAGTGAGGGCCTCATAACCTTTTTTTGCATAGGGTCCAAGAGACAATATTGTTCTTCCTGGATAATGTAATAATGGAGACCTATCAAAACTAAATCAAACCTGCCCATAGCTGTCATTTAGCAGGTGAATTCATCTGTCTCTACTTTAATTTATGAAAACACAGGCTGCTTTATGAAAAGACTAGCTCTATAATGCAAAATGGTCCACCTTGTCCTTTAATTTCCAATTGAATGTGTCTTTAAAAGAAGCAAAACAGGCGTATTTGGCCTAGAAAATACTTCACGGATAAAAAATAGGGAAAATCCTGAATGCACAATGCATAACATTTTTCAATATGAGCACCTGCTATTTCTGTAGATCAGGGATCTCCAACCTTTTCTGTAATCAGAGCTACTTCTGATCAATTAAAATTGTCGTGAGTTACTGAAGGCCATGTACCTTGCACATTGTTACCAGACACCCCCTCGCCCAGCTTCATTGACTTTAAACCTAATGTTCGTGGAGCCGGAAACTATAGTTTGTACAAAATACTGTGACTAGGGGTACTATGATAGGGCTGCCATGTGAGTCAGTGAGTTCATGGTCTGTGGGAATGTATGAACATGTGTGTGAATAAATGGGATATATGTGTATGGGTGGCTGAGAACCTGTGTCGTATTATGCACTTGTTGCACAGGACATAACTTTCTCCATATGTTGCACCATTACATGTAAAACACAAATATACAACCATTTTTTTTTAGATTGGAGAAATTTAAAGTGCAGAAAAATGTTCTGCAGAAATGTTCATAATAAGGGACATTTTTATGCACTTGATGGAACATTTTGCCATTTAAAAAAATGGCTGTATTTTTCATTTATAAATATGGCAATGCGTATAACAGCCACTGGGAGCAAGATGCCTGCTGTGTGTAAATGCAGCACTTTGAAATGGGAGAAAATTCAATTGAAGAGTTAACTTTATGTTTATATGCATTACATAAAACTCATCATATTAATGTTCTCCCATTTCAAAGTGTCTTTACAAACAGCAAGCATATTACTTACAGTGGCCTGTAGACATGGTGTCATATTTATAACAGGGAAATAGTCATTTGTTTAAATGTGAGGAATTTAAAGTGAAGAAACATGCTTCATAAAATATTAGGGCTTAATTGACTTAATTTAAAGTAGAGAAAAACATTTTTCTCCCAATCTAAAGAAAATGACTATTTTTCAGATGCAAATATGGCACTGACTACCAGCCACTGGGAGCAAGATGCATGCTGTTTGTAAATGTGACTCTTTGAAAAGGGAGAAAATTAAAAGTTAGAGTGAAGTTAATCATTAAGTTAACTCTTCATTTTACCTTCTCTCTCATTTAGAAAGCATTCAGAAATATCATTTTGTACTCATGCTCCAATATTGAGTTGAGAACCACTTTTATTTAAGAGTTAAATGCCTCAGTGCTTCAGTAATAAATGTGTCCTTCTGTAAAGTAACTGGTGCTCGTGTAAAGCGCTCTGATACCTTAGGGTCTAGTTTGCGCTTTGTAAAACTCCAATAATAATAATGAATAATAAGTTCTGAACCTCTGTGACCCACATGGGTCTTAAATCTGACTGAGCACTGCTCATTATCAGGCTCTACTATCTGCAGCCTTCTAATAATGTAAAAGAAACATGGCCTTTCCTTAACTTTAAAAGGAAAAAGCAACTATTAAATATTGCAGTTCTTAGTTAAAAATAAACTTAAGGCTGTAAGCTACTCTGTAGCTCCTGATCAACTGGTTAGACACAGGTGCTCTAAATCTATTTATCTGGCCAGACACTTTAGGGCTATGTGGTGGATTTTCGGATGTAGTTATTGTGCTGTGATGTAATCTCTTCTCTGAGATTTTCCACTTTAATCTTGGTGATCCCAGATAAGTCCTCAAGGAGCTCAGCAGAGTGATGGGTTTGCTAAGTTTTTATCCAGTTTGAGACGGTGCAAGGAGTTGAGAGTCCGGACACTGCTCGACATGACCTGACACAACATCAACCGGGTGAGTTACGAAGAGGGGACTGGGGGAATGGGGGGGGTGACGGACACAATTGCACACATGCACAATGACATGTAGCACACCACACACCCACAATGACCCTGGGTCATCTCCCTGATCCCTGTGGCACACTGCAGCACACATACAAACATCATGTAGGACCCCGTCCACTATGTGCCCAAAGGGGTCCCAACCCACACATCACCAATTCCACAACACACATGCGCCCATGCGAAACACAGCAAAGATCTGTATTTGTGAGCCACACTGACAATGCAAGTGACACTACATGACGAGCAGCATGGCCGGAGTACAATCACCATTACATTGTGCACGCCACAAGACTGAGGTGACTGAGTGGGGACCACATCCGTAAAGGAGCAGGTCACACTCTGACACATCCACGTGCACAAACAACCACTGACTTCAACAATACATCTGCAGACAAACAATGCACAAGAGTACAAAACCCGTCCAAGAGCACAAATGACCAAGTCGCCAACATCACAGCACCTTAAAAGCACAAAAGTCAAAGGCACCCCGCATCCAAGGGATAAGGGGCAGCCAAATCACAGCTGCAGGGGCGACTCTCCCACAATGCAGCACACACACATAGCAATGACAGCACATCCACATGGACGACAATGTGGTACACAGTGCAACACTTACACTGCAGAACAGAGGACACAACTGGGTCCGCTTGTGCATAGAAAATGGCCAATCACATCTGACTTATCAGGAAACTGTGAGATGGAAATGTACGTGTACAACCTCACCTACGTCATGTAGTCCAAATGTCCACTGTCCCGCATCAAATAGTCCGCTTCTCCCAGTCACAATGTACATTGTCATGCAGTGTGTATGTAAACTTGAACAATGCGTCAACATACATGCCAACACAATGTCAACAAGCATCTCCCCTTCACATTGCAGAGGGACAAACAACACCTGCAGCTGAGCAAACCAGACAACTCTACAGTGATGCTGAAGAGGACCTCCACAATTTCGACACCGACGCCCTACAACAGTTCATGGACATCTTAGGCAATCGACCTCCAGGTGCAGGGCAGCCCAGCTGCATCGAGGATACCCCACGCCCTGCACAGACCACACAGCTGGACGAACCCACCACCACGGTGGGCTGCTGGCTCCCAGCAGCCCACCGAAGCACACATCGCATCCCAAGGCCAGGTGTCAGAATGCCAGAAGGGGGTGGCCGAACAGGTGCGGGTGGGGTTCTACCTCATGGAAGCCAAACTAGATCACATACGTGGGTGTCTAAGTCCCATCAGGGACCACCACACACCCCAACGGAGACCCACACAGAGACAGAGACACATGCCTTTGCACATTTCCAGTACTGAACCACAAGAAAAGCCACGGGATAATCATCCACAGCCCCACACTGGACTGGTGTACGCCAGCCCAGTTTACTCCTCTTACGTATTGAGTGGGGGACGACAAAGCTACATGTGCAAGGTCTCATCCGCTGCCTGCGGTGACATGGCTGCGTCTGCTGTACACGGCACAATGTAATGTAGGGCCTGGGGCCCTAATGCATACATCATGAGCACATGGACACACTCAAATAGTTTGTGGAACTGGCTACGAGCACGTGCGCTCGACACCTTTATTGCCATGGTCACATGTACAGTGATGCCTGTGCTGGATGTGTGTGGGGTGAGTGTAAGCCAGCCCTCATGGAGTCATTGGTGCTGGCAACAACTTGAAAAGTGATCACAAAGCGGAAACTGAAAACACCAGCATAACAGAAACAACTGTGAAGCATCTTGGTGGTCACCGGAGAAAGTACAGTGTTCACCCAATATGCAACCAGAATGGTCCATGAGTTGTGGTGCACTGAGTTAGTTGCACCTGAAGAGCTGAGCAGGGTATCAAGCTGATGATGGCATCCAGGACAGGTGTGAGAGACTTGGATGGGGCTGGCTGTGAGACGACTTCGACTCTGGCGGTTGTTGGTTGAGAGGTACCAGCGGCCAACAGGTGCAGCACAGCCAGCAGCTTTGTCTGAGGTTGGAGGTTGGTTGTCCACTGTGTTGCTACCGTCAGCCTGTGGGCAATGAAGGTCATGATGCGGAGGATGGTTGTCCTTTTGAGCCTGTAGTGGGCAATTACATTGTCTGGTGTTAGGTCTGTGAGGCTGGTGCGTTTCCTGAAGGTCCGCTGTCTTTGTCTGCGCTGCCTCTGTGGTGGTCAGGGGGGACGGGAGGGGTCCGGGGGGTGGCGGTCCTGGGTGTGGTGGCGGTGGGTGTTATGGCCCTGTTGGGGCTCCGAGCTGCATGATCAGTGGCTCCATGGCATCTGTTGGTCTTCAGGTGTGGCTGTGGGCTGGGCTCCCTTTTCCGGTGCAGGTTGTCGTCCGACTAGGTCAGTGCAGGTGTTAATTTCCTGCTGCTAACGCACCTTATCGCCTGTTCTGTGGTCTTTTTGCTGATCTGGCTTTTCGCTGAGAATATTGAGGTGTGGTGTTGTCCAGACTTTTTGCTCGGGAACGCCTACTCTGCATCTCATTAGCGATAGTTGCCGGGGACCTCGGTGGCGATGTTTTTTGCGGATGCTATCGCAGGTAAACTGGTGGTATTGGCTGTTAGCACCAGCTTGTGAATGGGGCGATAATTTTATCGTGACTTTGGCTGCGATAAAGTGCAGATAACTTGGCGACAGATCCTTGAGAATATGCCCCACAGTTTCTCCGTTAAATTAGTGGAATTGGAAACAATCACAGCTCATATGTTGTTTCTTGACTAAAATGATCTTTATTGAAGCCATGCCATCTGAAGTAGAGGTGACAGGTAGGTTAAAGTATTGCAACTACAAGTTGTATAATTAAGTGCCTTTAGTGTGGAAGCCTCATTCAGGTGCTATGCTTGCGTTACAAAAAGCAGTTACTCTTTACCAGTATCTGTTGGATATATCTTGAATCCTCTTATCAATATTTATCATATAATCTTTCATAACAAAGGTATTTCAGAATGACCAAAGAAGCAAGTAGAGAAGATCTGTTTGTAAGCCACTTCAGGCATCCTCTCAGACTGAGGAACATGCTTACAATATGCTGCAGTACAGAAGAAATGGCATATTTGGGAAGTAGGACATTTGTGTCTGTGGCATGCAAGACTGCGGCAAAGTCGCCAGAGTGACTGTTTGTACAGACGTTGTCCTTTCTGGGTTGTTGGGAGCATTCTGGAGCAACATAGGTTGGTGGGCATAAGACCTACGCAACCTTAGGTAGCCTCCCCTGACAACATTGTGAGGTTTTCTCTGCATTCGGCCATTGACCTAATCTGCACCTGGCATTTCAAATCTTTTTGTTTTCCTCCTTACCCAGTACCTTGCTTTTTCGGAATTCTGACCCAGCTGATGTCAGCAAGTTGTTTTGATATTCACATCAAATGCTGAAAGCGCACAATGGAGTAAGGGCTGACATTAGCATTTCCAGAGACGTAACTGTAGTGTCTTTAGAGTTAGCGATAACAGGCCCTTTTGGTAGCTAATGTACTCTGTAGAACTATGGCATACGTGGGGATTAGAGTTTATGGTTAGAACGTTGAGTTTGCAGTTACATTCACAGGAGTAAATACATATTATACTAAGCTCTTTGTGTGGTGTATTCATTTACGATAACCCAGGCTGGGGAGGATGCTGCAGCCTGATTATGAGATAGGGGATACGTAACACGAGGATTGACAGTGCTCTTCCAGAGAGTTTGCCGTGGTGCTGCAAACTGTTTGTGTGTGCATCATGTGTCTCAGTCAAAGTGAAATTCGACGTTTGGCACATGTGGAGTTGAAACGCCTCTCCAGCCAATGTGAAGCATTTTATGATAACGAAAGCCTCTCTGAGAAGTTTACTCATCGTTGGCCAGAATTCTGCTACTAAGGTGATGAAAGAGGTACTGAGCACTAAATTCGAATGGAACGATAATTCTTAAGGCGGAAACAACCAGGTACCGAAAAGCACTAGAACCAGTAATAAATAGATAAGGGTGAGAAAATCATCGCAGCAAAAATGACCCAGTTCAGAAAAACGATAAAGGTAGTGAAAACCAGGTTGAGAAATTATTGTGGTACTTACCCAAAAGCTGAGTAAAGAGAGTCATAATACTACTGCTGTGGGCCCCTTGACCCAAGTAAATTACCCGGGGTTGTGAATGCGGAGCTGTTTGTCCCTGAAGCAGACACCATTGAAACTGCTGGGTGTGTTCCACACAACTCGAAATTCCTTAAAGAGTTAACAAGCTCTGAAGTCCACGCAAAAAGAAGCTCTACCCAATCAGATTGGCCATAACAACCCAGAAGCAATCACATCATAAGAATATTCTGATGGCTTGAATGGTGCAAGTCATGTGAGCAGCTTAGACTCTCAAAGTCAGTAAGTGCCACAACTAGTTATACAGCCGCCACCTTCCTGAAACCACCACCTCCATTCAACAATGCTGAATTGCAGAATATTGGTGAAAGATGGACTGCCTAGGTAGAAACATTTGATGATTTCATTGATGCACTGGAAGAAATCGTCAACAAAAAGATTGTCAAATACCTATAAAATTTAGCTGATGAAATAGTAAAATAGGTGAGAACCGCAAACTGAGAAAGTGACATACCGTCAAATCAAAGAAGTGTTCAATCTCAAGTTTAATCAAATGCTGAATGCTGATTATGAAAAACATTTTTTCAGTCAGGAACGGCAGTAAACTGGTAAACAAAAATAACGTTTGTTGAGAGTCTTGTTACGTTCATGAAACACTGTAAGTTCAATGAATTCAATGATGAAGAAGCTAAACATCTCTGAGTTATTGACAGATGTCTGTCAGATCCATTCCAAAGACGAATGCTGACAGAAACCCTGAGTCTTGAGTGAGTTCTCATGGCTGCTAGAGCTGAGGAATGTTATGTGTGACAAAATGCTGATATGGAGGCCCAAGGTGCCCAGAACGAGTCAGTCATGATCGTAAAAAGTAAGCAGAAACACAAAGCTAAACAACACAAAGTGATGTCCCTAAAGAAAAAGAAACTGTGCTTTTGTGTATTTCCACAAGATGGTAAATGTCCCGCAATTGAACAAATATGCAAAGGCTGTGGGAAGGAAAACCATTTTTTAACGGTTTGCAAGGTGTAGGAAAAAAAAATAAACGCCAAAACGTTCCAGCAATGACACTCTACGCATGCCCACAAGGCCAAGCGGCCACATCTGCTGTAGCAAATCGACACTAAACAAAGTTGATTGTCATCTAAATCTTCGTCCAAGACTTGTACAGTTTTATTGTCAAGCAACAGTGAGGAAGACGGATATGTGACATTGATGTTTACCTCGGAAAAACATGAGCATGTCGAACTGGCCGCATGCAGAGAAAAATATGAGTCAAAGAAAAGTAGACGAGTAAAATCTCAAAAGTCATTCAAACATTGTCAAAAAATTGTGCTAAAAGTATATGGTTGCTTCCTACCTTTTATTAGCAACAGTGGTGTGTTGATAAACATTATTCCTGAGGAGAAATACAATGAACTGTCTCGGTGTCACAATGTCAAAGACTAAAGTGTATAGCTAGTTCCGTTGACATCATTAAAGAGTCAAGGTTCATACATAGCAACCATGAAATACAAAAGAGCAAAATACAAGCACCCAATCATTAAATGCTGGTTCTGATATGGGACTGATGTCTATGAACTACAACATGAATGCTCATCACGAAATCGTGTCAGTTCCCGACATTGTTTCATAGATTGGGAAATCTTAAGACCATGAAAGTGCAACTGCATATCAATGAGTACGTTTGTCTGTTTGCTCAAAGACATAGATGAATTGCAGAAAGAGGTTGAGACATTACTAAAGCATGATATGACTGAGCGATCTACTGGTCCAACTCCTTTGGTTCGCGCATAGTGGTAGTGCCCAAAAAGGACAGTGAACGACCTGTACGCAGGTAGGCTGTTGAGCCGATGCCGAGACTCAAACCTGGCTAACCAGTTCCAAAGTTGAAAGATCTGGCTGTTTTGCCACATCCTTTCCCCAAACATTGTTGAGAGGGTTGGGCATGATCCTTGCCCAATACAGTGTGCACCTAACTGCTTGAAGTCATATTGTGACATATGCAAGCAGAAGTTTGTCACAAACTGAACACACCTATTCGCACCCAGAAAAAGAAGCTTAGCAGTGGTGTGGGCTTGTGAACATTTCCACGTATTACTATATGGAAAACCACTCACTCTTGTAATGGATCATCAAGCATTGTTTACCATCTTTGGCAGCCCAAAAGCTGGGATGCCTCCTAGAATTGAACGTTGGGATTTGCGCCTGCAGGAATATGACTACACTATCGTGTAACGACAAGGGAAAGATCAAAACCCTTTTGACTACTTTCATGAGTGCCAGTAGAGTGCTCTGATAACCCTTCCAAAGCTGCCAAAGCCTACATTAACTTTCTCTATGGTCCAATACACCTGCTGCTATTTCATTAGAACAAATCATTGATGCAACAAGCAAAGATAGTGACATACTGATGCTAAAAACATTATTGCATATCAATCTTGGAAACAGCACATTCCACCTCTCACACGTGACAAGGAATATTAAAAGTTCAAAAATGTGAAATATGAACTGTCTGTTACCCAAGAAGGTATTGTTTTATGAGGTTCAATAATTGTCATACCAGAGAGTCTGCGACAACAAATAATTGAAGTGGCCCAGGAAGGACATTGTGGAATTGTTGCCACAAAGTGAGCTTTCTGAGATCGAGTTTGGTTTCCTTATCTTGATGAGAGAGTTTAAAGAGAGATGAAGGGCTGTCATTTGTGTAATTGCTCATCAAAACCACTCATGCCTTGAATATGTCTTATTTGCCAAAACAAGTATGGGAGAGAATCACTGTTGATTTCTTTGGTCCTCTTGACAATGAATAACACCTTATGGTGTTCATTGACGAATAACCCTATTTTCCATTGGTAGAAGATCTCTCATGGACCATTCAAGAAAAAGTAATAGAGAGGTTGGATGACTTTTTTGCAACATGGAATGGCTCTTCAATGGGGGGGAATGGCCTGCAGGGGCAGCATGGTGGACGCGTTTTAGGAGCGCTCCGTCGTCTATCCCCATAATTCGCCACTTTTCTCATGAATCACTGCCATCCTCTGCTGTGGGGCTGTGTCCCATGCCCTAGAGACACCCTCGGGGGCTAGCAGAGGCTGAAGCAGGACACGGGTGCGAGGAATATAGCTGGATATTTCCGGGAGGTCGCTCCCGAGATTGCACTGGACGTGGTGAGACCTGTGGCCGGTGGCTCCGATGTGCAGTGTATACGCCGGTCAGGACCGGGTTGGGCCCGGCCCCGTTCGGAGTGAAAGGTACTGAGGAGCCAGCAGATTGACTGGAGGTTCTTCCGGTGGAGCAAGGGTCTTGTGGACAATAAAGATGTTTGCTGAACAGAGGCCCTCGGAGACTTAAGGAGTACAGTGCGATTGGAAGTCGCACGTCACAGAGGCCTGAATCGGAAGGAGGCCTGGAATTTTCTATGACCAGACCGCAGTCCACTTCTATGCGGGGTGTCCCCCATGGATAGTGGTGCATAACGGAGGGCGGAAAAGCCGTCTCCCGGTACGCGGTGAGTGGTGAAGTGTGCGGCGTGTAAGACTCTGGTGGAAGGCGCACTTGCCAGCTGTGGTCAGGCCGGGACCGGCAGTGTCCCATGAAAACACGAGTGGATCAGTGAGGGGGGAGCCAGCGGGCTAATTGAAGGCAGTGCCTGTGTGCGGCGATTCCTGGGAGCCCCAGCAACAGAGGTAAGAGGGGGTCGGCAGAGTGACCTGCGGTCTTTATGGTGGAGCAAGGCCCGTGGGGCCCCGGATAAACAATGGAACTGTAGGCTACCCGTGGTGAAGACACGTTCTGAGGGGGAGCCTCGAACTGGAGTACATGAGGCAGTGCTCCAGGCCAGTAATCCTTCTACAGTGGAGACATTGGGCTACGCCTGAGGTAGTGAGAAATGGGGGGGTCAGCATGGGACCCATGATTGTGGCCTGATGTGGAGCATTTTAGTGGAAAGCTAGATGGCACATTAGTGGGCCCCCCCCGCCTCAGGATTCAGACAGTGTTCACCAGCTGGACAGTGAAGGACAAGGCTGGCAGTGAATGACGGCCCAGGGGCAGAAACAGTGGGGTTATGCTTTGTCAGTGGTCCTTTAAAGCACTTGGTCGGAGCAAATGGTGTAGCCATATCCTGGTGTGAAGGCGACAGTGGACTGACAACACGACGACAGTGGAGATAGCACTGGGTGGTGCATTTCCTCTGTGCACATTGGGACTGCCCCACATACTTGGAGGGGAATGACCCCCTGATACTTTGGCCGGTGAAGTTTCTGGTGGAATGACAGGTGAGGCTAGTTGTGGCTGGAAGAATGGGCTGCACCAGGGGCACTGGGTCTAGAACCTCCTTGCAAGCTACGGGCGTAGGTGACGCTGATCCGCGAATGCAGGTGGTGGGGCAGACGCTTCATGATGACCGTCTGGATGCTTTCCTACAAGCCGTCTAGCGCTCTTGTACATCTATGAAAGCCTAGCTGGACAAGGTAGCGCTGGATCTCACCCTACTTCACAGAAATTTAAAGGATCCGGTCACCGCCGTAGAGCAGGAGGTAGCTGAATTGAAGCCTGCTACGGAATTTAAAAAAACAGCAGAATGCACATGAAGCCCGGATACGGTATCTGGAGGAGCGCATGGAGGATGCGAGACAGGACCACTCCCGGAGGAACATTGTACGGTTGATAGCACTGCGGAAGGGCAGGATGCAGTTACCTTCCTGGAGCACTGGCTGAAATCCATTTCACCAAACACAGAAATTTTCCCCAGTCTTCACCATAGAACGGGCTCATTGGGTTCCAGGTAGGAAGCCGGCCCCGGGGGCCAGAGCACACCAGCTCATCTTCAAATCACTACACTTCAGGGACTGAGATGTAATCCTCCAAGAGACAAGGAAGCTGGACGACATTCAAAATGAAAATGTCAAGATGCTGTTCTTCCCGAACAATACAATGAAGGTTCAACAGCAGTGGGGTTCCTTCTTGCCAGTCAAGCGTCAGCTCTGGCAGCTCAATCTCTCCTATTCGCTGCTGTTCCCGGCTCGACTGTGTGTAACCTTGGATGGAAAGTCCAGATTCTTCGACATGACACAGGATGCCTGGGACTGGTTGGAGACGTCGGGTCAGTACTCTGGCCCAAGACCCACAGGCACTGGTGTGACTTGGCATGGGGAAGCCGGTGGTAGGGGACCCTGATGGAGGCAGACAGGGAGGAGATTCCTGGGGTCAGCGGCCTGGTGCAGAACAGATACGCAGAGAGAGGCAGGAGGTGGTTTGTGTTGCGGAACAGATGGTGGACACAGCAGGGCTGGAGGAGAAAATAGACACTTCCCTTCACTTCTCAGGGCTGGGGGCTCCTTGAGAGAGGATTCCTCTGAGAAGGTTTCTATGAGAATGCCGGAAGTTACACCTCAGATGGCAGATGGTATTGCATGAAAGTGGCTGTATTGGATATTTGTTTATGGGCACTGTTACTTGAACTGTTGTAGGTATTCGGAACAACAATATTGATTGTATGGGGCCGGGTGGGAATATTGGGGTTGCCTCTGCGCCCTCGGGGGGGGAGGGGTTGTTTTTCAAGTATATGATGTGGTGATGTGTTACTAGCTGACTTTGAGGGGATTCCTGATGATACACCCTGCATGGTTACACAATCCCCTGTTTTCCCAATTTCTTCTGGGCCAGTTGGACACATGGCTGTGCTGCTGTATTTTGTGTTTGCCCTTATAAGGTTTCTTCTTTCCTTGTTTGGTTTCTCCCCTTTCCCTTTTGATACAAAAGTCCTTGGGGTGGTTAATGGAGCTGTTGGGGTGCATACTCGACTGTTATTTACTGGAATCCGGGTGGGAGGGTGCTGCCTATTGCTGCTTATTTCCATTAGCTCTGACATGGGTCACATAATACTTACCTGGAATGTCCGGGGCCTACCCATGCCTTCCCGTAGGTACGCAGTGTACTCCCATCATAAACGGCATAATGTACACGTGGCACTCTTACTTAGACTCACTTAAATGCAGTAGAAGTTGCCAGGTTACAGTGCAGGTGGAGGGGTAAAATATACGCCACTGACTACTCCCTGTTTGCTAAGGGGGCTCTCATCTGGGTACGCCCTGGGACACCCTTTACCATGGATGATGTTCATATTGACAGAGAAGGCAGGTACATGCTAGTCAAAGGTAGACTGGATGGACGTCATATATTGCTGGAAAATGTTTATGCACCGAATGTGGATGAGGGGCCATTCTATAATCAGCTATCTATTGCTCAGGAATTATGTGGGGTCCCGTGGCTGCTGGGTGGGGACTTTAATAGTGTTTTGGATATAGGGATTGATAGGTCCTTTCCTCCGCTTAGAGGCACAGCCGCTACGACTAATTCTGTGGTGCTGAATGGTTGGGCACAGGGTTGGGGTCTGTTTGACGTTTGAAGACACCATCAGCCAGAAGAGAAGGTTTACTCTTTCTTTTCGGTACCTCATAACCTGCACGTCCGCCTGGATAGATTCCTAGGGTCCCCCTCCCTCCTTCCATATGTTCGGGAGTCGGATTACTGGGGGCGCACACACTCAGATCATAATCCTACGCTGATTACGCTTCTTAAACCGGGTAGGGACCCCATATCCACGGGGGCTTACCGCTCCTTGGCACTTCTGAATGGGGACTATAAGATTTTAGCAGGGATTTTGGTGGCTCGATTGGCACAGCTGATCCTTCAACTGGTTCATCAAGACCAAAATGGGTTTGTTCCGTCCTGTAATGCTTCACTAAATATACGGCGGCTGTTCCGTGTGATGCGTTGCTCTGCGGAAGACTGGCCAATGGCCGGCCATTTTAGGATGGTCATACCGACATGGGAACTTACATTTCTCCAACCCAAATGTCTTACGCAGCCGGGTGGAAGAAAAGGCACAAGCTCCCTGTTGCTAACTGAGTAGCGTTTCAACCTGCTCAGACCAATCACGGTGCTTCTCTCATGCATGAGAGCAGTATCTGGATTGGGTGGGGAGAGGAGCAGAGGTGCACCGAGGCGGCCTGAGCGGAGAAGCATCAAGGAGGCGTCTGGAAATAGCAGGTAAATTAGTTTTTTCTTTTTGTATTATTTCCCCCCCTGTTCATCCCACACCCGCACTGCCCTACCAAGGTTTAGTGGCAGCAGCAGCCACTGACTTTATGTGCACACTTAAAAAGACTATCCAGTGTGCTACATTGGAGAAGCTTGATCTGGAGTCTGCTGTCCATGCTGCATTTTGAGCTTACCAGCTGCTGTTTGAGCTTACCAGTCAACTCCTCATTCAATGACAGGTGAAAGTCTGGCCATCTTGATGTTCAGGAGAGCCATGAAGACCAAGTTGCCTTAATGTACCTGCGGAAGATCTACAATAGATGGTGAACTTCGTCAAATAGACTTGTCCCGTAAGTATCCCCGGGCGGAGTTTGCGTAACTGCGCTACGCGAGGCTACACGCAGTGGCAAAAAACTCTGTAATGCTACGCGAAGTTACGCAAGCATGCGCAGGTTGCTTGTTCCACATGCTCGCACATGCTCGCGAGATGTTTTTGACGTTCGGCAACGCAGATTGCGTGTTCGGGTGGGAATATCGGGCGAACTTCACCACGCGGTCGTCAATGGGAGCAGCCATCTTCTTTTTGCATGGTTCTGGGTCCTGTTTTTCAATCCCTTTCTAATCTTTTCAATCCCTTGTTTTTTGCACTGTTTTTATGATCTTTTTCTTTACTATCTATCCCTCTCTCTCTAAGTGTATATTTTGCATTTTATTTCTACTTCTATGGCGTTTTTTAACTTTTGTCTACTGTTTTATATTACTTGCTTTTTTACTTTCCTACTTCTTGTCCTGCCTTTATTTTTGACTCCTACATTTTCTTTCCCACCCCTGCCCATCCAGAACCATGGCTAAGGGCAAGGCTACCTCTACCAACTCTGAGTAGAAGGGTAAGGTGCCTGAACCCATGAGCCGCCTTCCTTGCCGCAGACGGCGCCCATTTCACCGAGGCTGAGGTGGCCGCACTTGTTTTTTTTGTACAGTGCCAGCTCCCCTAAACCTTAACCGCAGACAGCAGGCCTGGCTCTGGTGACGCTACGCAGGAGCGTCAGCGCCGGTGGGCGAGGGTGCGCTCTTCATTATTTTGCTGCTCCCGGGTCCGGTGCTCCCATTATCAGCTGACTGACTGGTGGTCAGACATCCTGGACCGGGAGCAGGACCCGCTGGACCTGCTAGCTGTTGAGGTCGTGGGGCTTGGTGAGTAGCTGGTAATTTATTACTATTGTGTGTTCTATTCTGTGTTATTGCGAATATTATTTTTTTCCAAACAGCAAGAATCCTGCTGCTTACATGCTGGTAAGTTACGCTTAAAAACCTTACGTGATTGTTATTCTTCTAGACACTAGACAGGTGCTTGCGCTAATAATCTTACTTGTTTGCAACTCTGTGCTTGCTTGGGCTGATCATTATGTAAGAGAGTTTAGAGAACTTAAGTTAGGTAATGCTAGAGAGACTCCAGTCCTTTCCTTTGTCCTCCTGTCACTAAGATGGTGGTGGATTGATAGGTAGTTTAGTTACTTAGTATTAGTTCATAATTTTTTTGCGGTCTGCGTGACGCGTCCTCTGTCACGTCACTCACGTGCTGCAGAGTGCTGACTCCAGTCCTCCTTAGTAGAACACTTTGTAGTTTGTTAGTGAGTGAGTAATATAGCAACTAAGTCATCAGCACATCAGCAGCGATCAAACAACAATTTGGTGTATGCATATGTATGCAGGTGTCCATCTATGCATTTTTGAGGACTAAAATACATGGAAATGCAAACTTAGTGAACAATTGGCTCGTTAAAGGGGGTTGATTCATTGATGATTTCAAATGAGATTGAAACTTAGAAGAAGCAAATATATTTTTGGCAATTCATTTCCAATGTCTTTGGAATTGGTGGGCTAGGCCAGGTGGTACTTAGGTTTAGGATTCTGGAATCAGAATGGAACACTGGATTAATAAATAATAACTAGACGGTCCGCAAATCCCGCGATACTACTAGTTGATCAGATTAGATAGGTCAATGTTATTGCAATTGTTGTTTCGAAAAATGTTTCTAGAGCGCTTTTTTAAATATTTAATTTTTTTCACGCCAATCATTAATGTTTGTCTCTTTCGTTATTATATCTTACATGATCAGCACCCAGGGGCAAGAAGACAAGGCGGGAGCTGGAGATGCCTCCCAGGGCCAGGAACCCTCCTCTACCGAGAGCTCTGCTGCTGGCCCCAGTAAGTCTTCCTGTTGTTAACATTAATAATTATATTATTTAACTTTTACTGCACCTTATTTTTTACGAACTATTATTTCCATTTCCTAATTCTATTTTTTACCAAATCTTCTTCAATCTCTCTGTTTCTAAATTCTTGTTATCCCTCCGTCTAACTGCCTCTGACTCTACTACTATTAGTCTGTCTGTAGCTTTCCCAGTTGGGCACTCTTTATTTTTTAAAAGTTTTAAAACTCAGATTCAACAATAGCTCTAGCCACTGAGTCCAGTCCTTTGGGTTGCCCTCTTCTTAATCTTGAGAGGCTTTCGACAATTGCCACCAACAAAATGCCCAACCAGATATTTTACTATTTTTGATAGGATAGGACATCTTCTGTCTACTCTACTCTGTATGTATGTGGGTATGTATGTATTGCATTAACTATTTTCAATCTTGCTAGTGAACAACAATAAATAGGAGGAGGCGTATATGGCATTTAAAAAATGTGTAATGTTTTTCTAGGCGTACCGACCACCAGCGACTGGGCCTGCGGTGGGTCTTTAAGTAATACTTATATTCCTTACTTATTGACAATAGTAGTTACACACTCGCTGCAAGGGTGTACACTGTATGTTGAGATGGACTAAGTTGTTGTGATCAACAGTTGAAGAAAAAGCCACTCCTTACTTAGCATTAGCAATAGCATTAGCGGTGGGTGTTGAGTAACTAATGGCTTCTTCTATCTGACTTCAACTCAGCTGGGCAAGATTTATGGAGATGACTAAGGATCAGACGACCTTGATGGATGGGTTTAACGAAAAGGGAAAGAAGGATGGAAGGATGGAAGGACAGGCAAGATGTAATATATGACTGGCAGAGATGGATGCATAGGTGGATGATAGGAATCGGATGCATGAGTGGTTAAGGGATGGGTGGAAGGTGAAAGAAAACATGTCTGCCAGGGTGGGTGAAATTGTGTGGGTGATAGGAAGAATCCTCCGGGGGGTTTCATGGGTCAAACTCAAAGGCAAGCTAGGAAGGACGCAAGGGTGGTGGTTTAAAAAAAAAAACAAATGTATTTTGCTGGTGAAACTAAGGTTTGTTGAGAGATTAAGAACAATTATAGATATGTTTACTTTGAATGCCTGGATGGTATTCAATCATCATAGCATAGGTGGAGACTGTCACTGGATGAAGAGTCTTTGAAGAGAATGTAAAAGAAAAATAAACCTTGCCAGTAGCACAGCCTAGGAGAATAGAAGTTTAAAATTAAAAAACTATAAGGCTAGAAGAGCAATGCAATGATTGATAAATGGAAAAATTGCTGGGAAGAGAAACAACAGGACTGTGTTCTTTGCAAGGTTTTTGATTCAAGGTTGTATTTTCAGAATACTCCCTTGACTCACAGTAGTTTGCAAGCACAACATATACATTGTGTATGTATGTTATCAAGCGCCTCCCTCCGACTCCAAGGCCCACTCCCTACCTATGTCATTTATTTTTGACTGTGTCAGCCTGCCATGGGTGGCCTATCAGCTGCACGGCACATTCAATCAAAAGTACCTCATGTCTTCCCATATGTAATCAATGATCATTTGGATCAGATATCATTATCATGTGCCTTGTTGTAGTAGTCAGGGTGAAAGTGAATTTGAGCAGTTGCCATTGAGTATGGCCACTCATAATAGATAATTGTGTAGTTGTAGACTATAGCTTCCCCACCAGTAGACAGTAGTAAATAAAAATAGCGTGAGTCTGCTACATGAGTATGTTTGTCTAGGGCACAAGCTGACTGAGCTGGCATGACTACACAACAAGGTTAATTTAACTAAAAAAGAGAGAGAAGAATAAGACTTGTCTACTCCATAGTGCCTAGCAGTAGTAATGCCTAAAACTTCCACAAATGTTAGAGGCCGAGGAAGTGGGAGTATACCGCAAATGTTATGTACTCTGCTTGCTAGTGCTACTGTGCCACTATGTGTAGAATTAATTTTGTGTTACTGTTTGCTAATAGTATTGGTTACAATTGTCTTTTTTCTTTCTTGATGTAGCTACTCCTTCCCAACAAAAGGGACCACCAAACAGGAAGGAGTTGGAAGCCATGGACTGGCGCCGGAAGCTGGAGGCCATCTGCAAAGAATATCGGTGGCTGGTGATTCTAGCAGAGGAGGAGGCGGCGGCAGCTGCAGGCTCCTCCAATGCCCCGGGTCACAGCCAACCCCCCCCCAGTGGTACCGCGCTGCGGTCTGGCAGCCGCCCACGTGCTTCATTCAACACTTCTGCCAACCCCCTGTGGATGCAATTGTAAAGCATTCAAGCGCTGGATGCTCCTCTGGGTGGCGCACCTAGAGGAGCGGATAAAGGTCCTGGAGGGTACCAAGCGAGCCCGCTGCTAGAACTCCGTCGCATTGCCCCTTTTAAAACTTTTTTTGGGTGTTTGGGAATTGGGCGTTGGGGAAAAGGTGGGGTTTATATTTATTGTTTATGATGTACAATGGACTCGAGCGGACATTGGTTGGACACTTTCTCAATCTTTGGACATTGGTTGGGGTTAGGGAGAGGGGTGGGTCAGGTGTTGTGGGATTTTTACATTAGTTTATTTTGGTTGGGGAATAAATTCTTTAAACTTTTTTTTACATATGATATACATGTTTTGTGGCCTTGCTGCTGCAGGGCCGCAGCCAGATTTTTATTTAAATAATCTGCCGATAGTGTAAAGATAGATGCGGTACCCTCGAGTGACTTGTCCTACTAGTACTGTCAGTGTCTCCTCCTAGTCCATGCAGTCTGCAACTGGACTCGAACGGAAGGGTGTGGGTGTGTGAATTAATGAATTAATTTCCATATTATTAATTATGCCTCACCCAAACTTCTTCTCTAACCTGTGATTGATGTTTATTTAAACAAAGGCAAAGCGATTGCTGCATGGTGATGATGGTTTGGTTTCCCAAGATGCCATGGTGGTGGTGGTAGAAGTATTGGACACTGACAGTAGCATTTGCAAACAAAGAAAATGAGACAGTCAGTCGCCTGAGGGAGACTCGGGAAGGATTAGTAGAACAAAGTACAGTACACAAGAAGACTGCCAAACACGAAACCATGATGATAAGCAATGCTAAAATAAAACATAATGGTTGCGGGGATAGCCTAGTACAAGTTACAAACTGCAGTTCACTCGACCTATGAAGTGGACAAGCGTAACCTTTAGTGCTGTGTAAGGATGATGTATCGACGCCGGCAATTAATTATGATGGATTATGTTCCTCTGGAAAAATAAATTTAAGTTGCAAATACTGAGCATGGGTGGGCAAGCAGAAGAAGATCCTCGCCCTGCCTTGAGTTAGTGTTGCTTTCACCACATCTGCCCCAGCAAGTGTGTGATCAATTATTGGTGTAAATTAATTTAATTTAGTCACACCTCAATATAAATCACACAGCCCGGGGGAAGAGGGTTAGGGTTTGATGAATGGTTGGGAAGGGGTATTTGAGGGAAAGGTTTGACAAAGACAAACACTACACATGGACAACACACAATCTTGGCAGAAGAACATCATAAATCTGTTAAGGGAGAAAAAGGAAATGCATGCATGATGATGACTTGATGGTTAATGATGAGTAGTACTAGACTAGTAGTACAGGCCAGGGCAGCAGTATATTATTAAGTATTATTATTATGTAATTGCCTTGCCTGTCTGCCCTCAGAGAGACACAAATTACATACATTTTATGTTCTGTTGTACCAGGCTTCCTTTTAAAGCTAGCATAGAAAATTAAAAAAGAGCTGTGGGAGTCAAATATATAAGCAAACATAATAAACAACAACACACACAGTCGTAAAATGATTGAAGAGAAAAAATGAATCAAATTAAATAAAAGACAATACTATAAGTTACTATGTTATAGTCAAATTGGGAGTTGCATCTCGGCATTCCTCTTGGTCCTTCCTTTCATGGATGCTCCGTCCGTCAATCTTGGGTGCCACTGCCTGCCTGGCGCATGCGGATTGTTAAGGTAAGTGTGAGTTGTTTTTCCCAGTATAGCACAAGTTAAAGGCCGGCCTGTAAGTGTAGATGGAAAAACAAAAGGGATATTGAAAAATTAAGGAGGAAAGTAACGTTAAAATGCATAAAGTATGGAGGAGTGCAACAAGATCACTTTCAGAGGTGGCATGGCTAAATCATCTCTACTCTGTTTCCAGCATTAACCTACAACAACAACAGGACAGAGCAGGCCCGCGGCGCCCACCCAACCTCCACTTAACTTAGATTTGTGAGCCAGACAGAGCACACATATACAACAACAGAGCATTTTCCAAATTAAGTAACTAAATCAATGCCCTCTGTCAGTCATACCACTACACTCGCCTCCACCACTACACAGACATGTAGGTCTGCTGTGGTTGTTGTTGACTTGTTTACCTTTTAGGCCACTTCATGAAACGCCCTGAGTTATTCCATCAATCATCTCCGATCCTACTGACTGACTGTGACGAGTATGGTATGGTGTACAGAGTGTACAGAGTGAGTCCAGATTCCATATTCAAAAATGCAATGTATCAGCCTGTGGTAGAAGTACAATTTTGTTATTAAACAACAAGAAGGTAAACATTTACTTGAGTCATTTTTTTGTGCGTAGAATATACTAGTACACTTCATGCACAACAACAACAACACAAACACCAATCAGTCAGAGTCCAATGCATGCCATCATCATTGCCTGTTCTTAAGGGGCAGTCCTTCTAGGCTCGGAAAGGAGGATAGCGATAGTCAATTAGTCATATTCTTTGGATGGACTCAACGTGGCAGGCACACATTTCTTGTACTATTCTCCATCCAATGTCTGGATTGAGGGAAATGTATTTAGGGCGAGTCGGGACTCAGAAGGAGTGGACTGGAGCAGGACTTGGAGGACTGGACTTACTTCTTTAATGACTGCACACAGTTGCAGTTCCAATCCGGCAATAAAAGAGTAAGACGGTGGTGATCAATTTGTTGTGATTCGAACGAGAAAGTTAGAGACATACACAAATAATAAAAGTAAATAAGGATGAAAGAAAGTAACAAGTTGAAAGCCTAGTTGTCAGAGAAGTAGAGCTCATCCTCAAACTCTGGTGGTTCACCCAGAAGTAGGTCACCTAACACACTACTTCTATGACCTAAGTCGCTGTCAACATCTTTCTGCTGTGCTACTTCAGGTATGGTGTAATCCGGCGGTATAAAGTGCTGATTCATTTTGATCATGGTTAACCTCTCCACGTCTTGCGGTGAGAGACTAAAAACACACTCAGAAGAGACACTTGCGACAGGGCAAGCCTGATAGTTTATCGCCAGCCTGCTGAGCATTGGCCAGTGGCCCCTTTTCACAAACCAATACACCAATGATATTTGATCAATGTAAAACTCCGTTGGGTCATCCAGATAGGCCTGGACCAGCTGCTCAATGCTCAGAGGTGCTCGGCTTTGCTCCGTCTCTTTTGCCTTTGCCTCAGCACTGGAACTAACAAGCCCTTGCCGTATGTACCATTCCTGTGTCAATTTTACTGGGGCTGATGATCCTGTTCTAGCTGTTGCTGATTTAGTTCTTGGTGTTATAGGTGGTTTTGACTGCTGTGAACCAACCACACTGCCCTCAGGCTCTGAAGTTGAACTTGACGCCGGCTGCCCTGCAGTACTTGTTGTCGGCTGGAGTAGCGGGCCTCTAATTTCCAGCCATTATTTTTCTAAGCGACTGGCTTCCACAGCTATTCAAGTTTTGTACTTGGCAACATCCACTTCTGAAAAAGGAATCAATGTGTTAGTGTTCAGTGCTGCTTTGTACCGTGGATCTAGAATTGTGGCAGAAATGTAATGGTTGGATGACACAATGCCTCTTTGCACCCTTGTATTTTCAGATAAGCGAAGGGTTAAGCTCTCCACATTGCAGACCCCCCTTCAGCTGTTCCTGTAGCATGTGCAACAATGGCATAGCTTGGCCCATAGTACAGTCCTCCTTGCTGATTCACGTGTAAAGAGCTTGAAAGGATTTAGCATCTCTTTCAGGCATTTAACTAGACCCCATTGGTCCATCTGAACGGTCATGCCTTTCACAGTAGCATCCCCTCTTTGCATGACATATTCATTGATTGGTCTGTACTGCTCAAACAGACGTTCAAGCATTTAATAAGTTGAGTTCCAATGTGTTGTCACCTCCTGGATGAGTGCTTTAACTGGCACTCTATGCTCACGTTGAATGATCCTCAGCTGCTTCCGGGCTTTAAAAGAATGGCTGAAATGTGTGCAGATTCTGCTGCAGGTGGTAAGTAAGTTGCTGACTCAGTCTTCTTTTTTCAGAAAGTCTTGAACAATAATGTTAATGCAGTGCACCAAACACAGGACCCTGAAATAGCTACCATAGTACATGGCCCTAACTATATTACTGCCATTGTCTGTGGCTATAAAACCAATGTTAAGCCCTCTTGGGTGCAGCCATTCAAAGACCTTGCTGTTCAACTCTTCCAAAATGTGTGCAGCAGTATGAGATTTCTCCATGGCGAACATGGCTACAGTTGCATGTTTCCGAGTGGCATTAAAAATCTCAGCAGTGTCAACACCTGCAGATCTTTTCTCTAACCCCCACAAAAGAGATCCAGTGTGCAGTGATGCACATGTATTCAGTGGCTTGGCAACTGGTCCACATGTCTGTTGTCAGGTGGATAGTGTGAACAGCACTCTACTGCAAAGCTTGTCCAAGCAATTCCAGCACGTCGCGATGTAGTGCTGGAACAGCAACTCTGGCAAAATAGGACTGGCTGGGAACCTTCTATTTGGGGCAGATGGTTGTCACAAATTCAAGAAAACCCAACCCTTCCACAAAAGAAAAAGGGAGAAGGTCCAGCGCTAACATTTCAGCTAACTTGCCGTTGGGTGGTTGCGTTCATACTGCCCATCTGACCTAAACATGCTGACAATGGTAGCCTGTATTTTTTTATTTTCTTGTGCCACGGATGCAGGTGACATCTTCTTGATGCCAGATGTTGTTAGGCTCACTACACGTTTCGTTGCGGTACTCTCTTGCCTGGGACCCCTTGGTGTCTCAGCCTGGCTCTTACTCTTGTGCCACTGCGATGTTGCTGATGATGATCCAGAGAACCAGGGAATATGTCTCCCTCATGTTCGCCTTCCACCCTGATCAGGTCTTCTACTCCTTCATCCCCACCAACAACAATGGGTGCTGTTTTTTGGCCGCTAAGGTGCGCCTCCCACTGGATCAAGTGGTATTTTTTCAGATGGGTTGTTTGGCCTCCAGTACCATAGTTTGTACCAAGCTTACCCCGACTAACACCTTGTCCACAATTCGAGCATATCGCAATGTTCACCTCCTTACTGCTAACTAAAAAGAAGTCCCAAACTGGGGAGCTGAACTTTCTGGAGCTGCTGGTGCCACTTTCAATGCCGGATGAACTGGTAGGTGGGCGTGGAGTTTGACTCTCTGAAGTACCTACTTCTACAGCGGTGGTTGTGTGGATGTAGGTCGCTGCTGGGCCTTTGCAAATGCAAATATGGAAGCTGGAGGTGGTGTTATCTGTGTTGGTGGTATCCGTGCCACATCTCTCACAGCAATTTGAGATGGGGTAATGTCAGTCTCCACTGGGGCGGGACTAATGTCCATGATGACTGGCTCGTCATCATCTTTATCCTCTTCTACATCTACCTCCATAAATCTATGGCTTTGTGGAACCTTCCTTTTCCTAGCCTTGTCTCATGGCGTGTCTCACTCTCAGACTGATATGGTGGCTTCCAAGTGGCATCTAAATCATCAGCAGGGGGACTTGCAGAAGAGCTCGATGGACTAACCCTCATTTTCCTTGCGGGGATCTGGAAGTCAATGGATCTTCCCGAAGAGTGGCTTGCTCTTCTTCTTCTTCTGCAGGAAGCTCGATTTCCTGAACTGCCCCTACTTCGGGAGGAACAACTACTATTGTGGGTGGTAGTTGCGGCTGTTGTTGTCCACTTATCTGAGTTTCCTGTGTTGATTGGGTACTACTTTCTGATAACGATAAGTCAATTTCAACATCACAACTTGTTTGCGTTGTCGTGATTAGACTGGCTGTCTCTGGGACAGACATGGGCATGGGCCTAGGCTGGTGGGGTGGGTCCACACACGCAGGGGTACTGTTCACAGCTTGCTCCCTGGACACCGTTGCTGCAGTCGCAATTTGTGGTTTCCCAAAAAAGATCTTGGGTGGCACACCAATCTTGGTAAGTGGCAGTTCCTTCTTCTCACTGGCAACTTCCTTGGTACTGGAAGACCTGGTACCTTTCTTTGGGGCCATCTTCTTCAGATGTCAGCAGCATGCAGTGGCACAAGTTGAAGGGATGTTTGTGGTCACACGTCATGTGATGTCGTGCACAGCAGGACTTCTGTCAGGCAGTACAATGGGTGATGATCACTGATTATGACGCCGCCTCCTCTTTTGTGCACCTAAAAGCAAAGAAGCAAAAAGAACATCAGTGAAATGTGGCATTTATTGTTTTGGTTAAATTACTACTAGTACAAACAAACAAATATAATATATAACTTAGTGTTTGTTCACACTTGTTAGTGCTGTTACTATTAATATTATTACATTTTATTAACTCAGAGTCAGTTATTAAAAAAAAGAACAGTGTAGCCATTTGTGAGACTTTGACAACAAGGGCTTTCATGGTGTACTGTGTATACTCAGGAAGGATAGGAAAGAAGAAGAACAAAAACAAAAATACAAATTTAATGGATGGAACCTGTTTGGCATTGTTCATCACGTGGGATGCAGCATTCAGGAAGCTGCAGCTGGCAATGGAGAAGAGAGCAGTAAGCCAAGAGGAACAAAGGAAAGACATTCAGGCCTATGGGCTGGCAAAAGCAGTACACTAAGTACCACCACAAAATGGCCACCAGCCACATGGTCACTCACAACAAGCAGGAGGCCTGGAAAACAATTAACTCAAGCAGGCCTATCTGGCCACACAGTGGAGGCATGCTAAACATCCCAGCCTTAATGCAACAATGCAAAAATGAAAATCCACTGGGCTAAACATCCAACACACATCCAACAAGGGCATTTATTGAACACACATGGAAAAAAATGAAATACCTCAAAAAACAAATTTTGCTATTCAATCCAAACCCATCCAGGCCCTAAATGAGGTTTAAATTCAACAGACACCACAGAAACAGTTGTTTCATGCACCCATGAGTAGCTCTGGGCCTACTGGCTGACAGGTCTATAGTATCGGCAGACTACTGGGCTAGTGCATTGAATAAATATTGCAAATTAATTAATTTCAAAAGTTGGAGAAAATCAGGTGATCTGTGCAACATGTTTCTTTTACAAAGGATGAAAAATTACTTACAAAGAAACAACTAGGCGCCTACTGAACTACAGGCCACCAACCACAGTAAAGTTTTAAAAACTATGAAAAGTACAGAAAAATTGTAGGCACAAAGCCCCAATGAAACAAACAACACCAATTTTCCAACTTACTTGTGAAATCTCCGATCCAAAAGTCCTCAAATCCAATGATATATGATGCACCAGCCACAAAGAGTGATCCTTCCAGCTCCAAATACAAATGAAGAGTGAACATGAGTTGGACACAGCACTGGGAGGAGCCAGCTGGACAGGAACAGGAAGTTGGAGACTCTGGGGCACTTCCTTCCTCTTCAAAAAAAAAAGTAAAAAAAGAAAAAGGACTCCTTGCACAAAAAAGTACAGCCAAATGTCAATCTGAGGATTTTTTTCCAAATCCAAATCACCGTTTTGAGAAGGTTTTGAAGCTGTTCAAGAGAGATTCTTCTCCAGATCGGAAGTCCGATGGTGCGCCCGAATGACATGTTCGCGATTGCACACTTTTGCAGGAATGTGCGGCCGGCTACCAATTCTAGTGGTGCTCGTGAACAGATGGGAAATCTTGTAGGCGATCGCAGGCATCCCGGTAAGTCGCTCCCACACGCACAAAAACGCGTTTTGAGATCGCGAACACAAAAAATACTCTGTTGCACTGCGGAGCGCAGAGTTTTCGGTAACAACGGAGTTGCCTAAAATTCGCAAACTCAGCAAGCGTAGCGGATTTTACGCCCAGGGTTAGCTGTAAGCAAAAGATCAAAGTATATGCTGACAAAGGTCATTGTGCCAAAAACATTACTTTCACTAAAGGTGATCGAGGAGTGGCGTGACAACAGAAAAAATGCAAATCTAATGCTCCGTTTGATGCTGAACATTTCTAAGCTGAGACTAGTTATGGACACATGGTGACTGCTCACCATCCTTGAAAGTCCATTATGCAAGGTTCTTCACTCTTCAGGCATCTGCCTAATCATTCGCCAGTACCTGATGTTAGAGATGAGACTGGTTTGATTGAGACCATAGAGAGCCCCATGACTGCATCTGTCCCTATATCACCAGTGCCAGAAATGGACACTTCGTTCTTTCCAGCCTCAGAGGACACAATCTGGGCATTTGGTCAGAGCTCCATGACGACCTGTCGAGAAGTTGTAATGTATATATATATATATATATATATATTTATTTATTTATATATATGTGTGTGTGTGTGTCTGTAAAAAGACATATTTTTTATTTAACAAAGGAGGAGATGTAGTATCTTGCGAGTTAGCAATGAAGGGGCCCTTTTGGTTCCTGATGGACTCCGTAGAGCTATGACGTAAATGTTCGGGTGTGGTGAATAGAGTTTATGTTTAGAATGTTGAGTTTGCAGTTACTCGCACAGGAAAAAAAGACATGTAATATTAAGCTCCATGTGTGGAGTATTCATTTACGAGTACCCAGGCTGGGGAGGACGCTACAAGAAAGTTTCTATGGATGCAAGTAGTCATGAGAACTTCTGTAGAACGGCCCAACACGTTCTTGAATGATACCAACGATTTCAGCCTTTCTTGGACCTCAGTCAGTTGCATTGTTTTGTTGTAAGCTCAGCACTCTCCTACGAGCATGGCAAAATCACATTTATCCTTTCTTATTTGACAAAGAAGTAATGTCTTAGGCTACCCCACTCATATTAAATCATATTCATTCGTTATCTGATTTTAATGACTTAATTTCTCAAATTTGAAGTAATATTTGAATTATGCTGACTTACTCAAGTAGGCCAAATGGTTCTCTTAATTTTAAAACAGCAAGATGAGGACTTAATTCCATATATCAGTCAATTTCAACAATTGCATTCTGAATCCAAATAGGCTGATGAGGTAGGTGTTGCTGAATTCTTTATCAAAGCCTTCAGGAAGACCTTAAAGGCACACCAATAATTATTGTTAATAGACTGACCAACACCACGACATCAACAAATATGACTCTTCAAATTGATGCGTAACTGAAAGAAATAAGAGGATGCTCCCTTTAAATCTGTCTTTCCGGCCCTTCTGAACCTAAAAATAATTTTGGGGCTTGTGAGGGCCCTACACAAATAGCTGAGATTAAGAATGCCCTGATTTAGGACAAAAAGGAATGATACTGCAAGCAGGATTTATTTAAAAACATGGAAATACTTTTAATTACATCTGAAGCTGTCTGCATTTCTCCCAAAACAAACAGACTCACTCCTAAGTGACAAGCAAGGGTCAAGTTCAGCGAATCTTTGAAATCCTGTGTCGGACCATTCTCATTCACTTCTAGCAGAGATGTTTTAAGCCATGGGCAAAATGGCCAATTTCCCAGGGCCCCACCTTCCATGGGGCCCCTACAAAGTGAACGTTTTCTATAGCTCACTTCTCTGTATTTTTGCATCGTGACCTTTAATGTATAGTTCAATATTGTAAGCCAACAAAAGGTTCGAATTAGCAAAAATGGGTAATCAAATTCAAAGATTTTCCAAACAGTGGACCCCAAAGTATTTTTATATATAATGGTTATTGTTACATGAATATTTTTTTCCTGGACGAGCTTAATATTCAAAGCAAACAAAAGAGGTCACAAGGGCTATCAAAGGAACTTTCGGAAGATCGGTGCAAATGTGTTGTTCATCTTCTATTGTAATAATTACAGGACGTGTAAAAGATTTACTTTGATGTAATGGCCATACAAAACTTTACAATATTTTTGGACTCCACTTAGATTAGAAAATGTAATCTCTATATTCTTTGGAGAAACTAGTTTTTCACACTCTGCTCACACTACTGTCAAAAGATGTAATTTAGAACTTGCCATAGCTCCCCTGGTGGTGGACTGTCCAGGAAATGTTGAGATTCCCACCTGCCTGATGGGCATCCTATTGAACCCAATCCAGTATTGTGCCAGGACGGTTGACATCTTTGGGGCCCTGGTTGGTAAATTCTTTGGTTTTTCTAAAACAAACTTCCAAACTGAGAGCTTATTTCGGAAACAAAAACATGGCCCAGGAGTGTGGCAGGATTTCTCTTTGTGACTCAGAGCCATTGACTGATTTTCTTGCATGGGACTACCATGCCTTTAATAGTGGTGCTGGGCAAAAACGTCCATTGACGAAGACCCTGCCATTTTTGGCAGATGTCCTGCATCCCCCATACTCAGAATGACGCCCCTACTTTTTATTACCTGCCCACAAACAGGCAGCTCTAATCAAATCAAGAGTACACAAAAAAAATTAACACTAAATTCATAACACATACAAGTAACTTAAATACCACATTAAATGAAGCTTCAAAGGGGGGCCAGTACACCACAGTTACATGGAATAAAATAGGATAATTTTAAGCAATTTAAAAGAAATATAGTCAAGAGCCACATATACCATGACACTCAGCAGAAGAGAAATTATTACAAGGAAAATAAGAAATTGTTGTGAGAAAGTAACAAAATAATCAAAGCTTATGAAAATAACACAAATAAAAATGTAAATGAAATATGGGAGCAGCAAGCCAGCAAAAGGCACATATCCATCATAAAAATGTCTGTGTTGCCACAGCTATTTAAATAGCAAAAAAAGTGTGAGTGTCACCAATCGGGAAGAAGCAGGAAAGTGGAATAAACCTTCAGGCAGTTCAAGTCAGAGGAAGGGGACAAGAAATAACACAATTCTGTCAAAATAAACTAAAACAAAAGGTTAAAAAGAACCAAAAAGAGACAAAGAATTCTTCAACAATGAGGAACAGAAATATTTTAATAGCAAAAACTTGATAAACAGAAATCAAATCAAGTTCCAAACATACCTTAGCACTCCAAGGGAAATAATACTGCTAGGAAAATAATTGCTGTGAGGCCTTAATGACAGTTTGCATGGGGTATATATGCCTCTAGCATAACATATTACAAAACATAAGATAGCATAACATAATGTAGTACATGAGGATTTTGTGGCTGTACACCAAGAAACTAGAAACTATCCAGTATTCCTGGTGCCAATGTAGTTCATGTGTATGAAGTTCTGGATTGCATTCCTTTGAATAAACCCCAAATTTATAATAAATAGTGTAAAGGAATTCATCCGTATAATGTATATAACTCGTCAATTAAGTGAATCTAAATGCAGATAGTTTTAAAATGTTCAATGGTGCAATGTTTGTTAATTAATCCACTCTGCATCCTGAAGCTTATTATATAGTGTGAGTACAAGCCAACATGTGTTTTGCCCAGGCTACTTAGCCTCTGTGGTTTCTGATGTGTACAACATTAAATATTGTTTATGAAATAAGTTTACAATGTACAAAAGTAGCTTCAGGGGCACAAGTTCTCTATGAGATTCAAGGATAAGTATCACATTGTCATATCAGTCAACACCACGTCAGGTCTGGTTCTCATCTACATAACATAGCATAGCATAGCATAACATAACATAACATATCGTAAAATAATATAACATTCTGTGCTGGCCTTCATTATGCATAGAGGAGTGATGAAACAGGGTGTAGCCATGCCTTTTATACAAATGCACCTTAGCACTTTCCAATGATATATATGGAAAAAGGCCATCCAAGGCCGAAACACGTTACCTGTGATACTGTTGTTGCAGCAATAAACTAATGTATTGTGATACCAAGTGTGCAGGAGCCTTTTCTTACCTGTAGGAGAGGCCTTTGGAGAATATTTATATATATTCAGTGTAAAAACAAAGGCTACAGGGATGTCATAGTTAAAAAATGGAATTAAAAAATTCTTTGAAATTCACTGACAAAAAAAACAAGGTTACAGGGACGTTATAGTTAGGCTCAGATTTCACCCGTACAAAACCAGTGAAATTCAGCAGTTACATGAGCTAACTATAATTTACACCCCGCAATGCACTGCTTATGACCTCACATATTACATCACTCATGACATGGTCAGTGACATCACTCATGACATTTCAAATGACATCACTAATGACATCACTGTCTCAGTCATCCTTCATTGCTGGAGCCATTGAATTTTATTTTATAGGGCATGTGGAGCCCAACTCAGACCTCCGTCAGCATCAGTCCCTGTTCTCTGGATCTCTTTCTGTGCTACTATATGCTGTGCTATATATATACTTGTTTCCAAACTATCTGGAAGATTCAATATGGATAACGCTATAACATGGAATAAAAAGCATGATGGTTTTCAATTATCAAAGGTATCCCACCCAGTAAATGCCTTTGGACGATTGAGAATTATTGGTACTATTTTATAGGTAGAATGTTAATATTTAGTGCTACTCCAGACCTTACAATAAAGAGGAAGCAGCACATATTTTTGCCACAGTCAATTACTTGTGCCAGCAATCATGCAAGACTTTAAAACTCCAATGGAAATCACTGTTAGTGTCTGAACACATTTTGTCCCTCATTACCAGTGGCCTGAAGAATTCTGGTATGTGCAGTAAATTGTGTTACCACACAAGCTGGAATTATATGTTTTATTTTTAAACACTTTATTCAATTTCATTTAAATTCATAAAAGCACAGTACAATACATCACAATACATTGAAATCTTTGTGCAATATATAAATAGTGCAAACTACAGCACATCATAGAAGTACAGTAAAACTTTAAGAAGAAATGTAAACACTACTTACCAGCTTTATATAAGCAAAATATGGTTAAAAGCAAGCCCAAAAAAATTTCACATAATTAACATTGGAAAAATATAGCACTTCCTCTGGTTAGTGCACATTTTACAAAAGAGCACTACATGCATGGTGCTCAGGTTTGACACATGATCACAGGGGCGATTTGCTAATGTAACAGACCAATCATTCATTATGAGGAAGCAAATTAAACAGTGGAAATATCCATTCTAAGGAGTCAATAACAATGTTGTTCGCAAATGCTCTGAATTAGATTTGTGTCTTCCGAATCGGATTCGAATCCCTGTCTTTTCGACCGATTCAGAAAGGTTTCCGAATGACCGATTACACTAGTCGGAAAGCATCAAGACTTTTTTAAATTAAGGGCCAGATCCTCAGTCCGTTTGCCATCGTTTCATTTTTGGGACCGCTCGCCTACAAGGCGGAGGTCCCACAGGGCAAATTAGGATGCGACTGTGGCGGTGGCATTGCCCATGTTCTGTATTGCGGCGGGTGTTGGGCTCTGCAGCACCCGCCGCAATACAAATCCAGCACCCCACACATATCCCTGCACTACATGACAGGCACCATGCGGTGCCTGGCACATGGTGCAGTGACATGTTGGGGGGTCCCAACACCCAAAGTCAAGGCCCAGAGGGGAAGGGGGCCCGCTACTGTCCCCCAAAGTCCCTTTCTGCCAGCTTTTTCATGGCGGGTTAACCACAATGAAAAGGCCAGTGGAAAGGGACATTGTAATCCCTAACATGGTAGGGACTACAAGCCCATCGGAAGCGTGGCGGTTGGACTGCCATCATCCCGCCTGCAAGAGAAATTGGCGATCTCCCCACCATCATAACCAGGCCCTAAATTTACAAATCTCCCTCCAATGAATGCAACAGTGGTAAACGTGATAACACCTAGCAAGTATTTACTGCACTCATTCCAGCCAATAATACCCCAGGAAAATATTAAAGAGCAGAGGGGTAACATTTAATATTCCCACTCCAGTGAGGACAACAGTAGGGAAAGTGTTGGATTGCAGAGGGGTAAAAATTACTATTCCAACTCCAATGAGTGTAACAGTAGGGAAAGTGTTGGATTGCGTAGGGGTAAAGCTTACTATTCTTACTCCAATGAGTGCAACAGTAGGGTAAATGTTGGATAGCGAAGGGTAAATATTACTATTCCCATGCTAGTGAGTGCAACAGTAGGGCAAGTGTTGGATAGCAGAGAGATAAAATGTACTATTGCCACTCCAGTCAGTGCAAAAGTAGGAAAAGTGATGGATAGCGGAGGGCTAAAAATTACTATTCCCACACCAGTGAGAGCAACAGTAAAAATGTGTTGAATTGCGCAGGGGTAAAAATTACTATTCCCACTCCAATGAGTGCAACAGTAGGGAAAGTGTTGGATAGCGAAGGGTATAAATGGCTATTTCGATTCCAATGAGTGCAACAGTAGGGAAAGTGTTGAATAGCGGTGGGAAAAAATTTACTATTCCCACTCCAGTCAGTGCCACAGTAGGGAAAGTGTTGGATTGCGGAAGGGTAAAAATTACTACTCCCACTCACGTGAGTGCAACAGCAGGGAAAGTGTTGGATAGCGGAGGGGTATACATTACTATTTCCACTCATGTGAGAGCAACAGTAGGGAGAGTGTTGGATAGCAGAGGGATAAAATGTTCTATTCCCACTCCAGTAAGTGCAACAGTAAGGAAAGTGATCAATTGTGGAGGGATAAACATTACTATTCCCACTCCAGTGAGTACAACAGTAGGGAAAGTGTTGGATTGCGGAATGGTAAAATGTACTATTCCTACTCCAGTCAGTTCAAAATTAAAAACAAACGCAATATTTTCAACAAAATACAAATATTTAAAAAACAAAGTAAATAAAAAAATATGAATGTGTTGAAAATTAAAATACAGATATATTTAATATTAAAAATTACAAAAAATAAAAACATAATACAATGTTAAATACATATCACAAATTTTCAAACAAATTTTCAAACAAATAAACACTTTTTTTGTAGAAATTATTTACAAACAAAAATTAATTATTACATACATTTAGTTTATTTACTTCCTATGCTATAACACCACACAATTCACAACCCACATCTAAAATTAAAAAACAATTTCTTGCATAATTAACATAATTAATTATCAATTAAACAATTAAACAAATAGTATTTTTTTAAAACAAATTAAAACACATAACAATTATTTAGCTTCCAACCCTTTGCCCCTATAATACCTACAACCCACACCTAAAATTAAGCTGTAAAAAAACTAATCACACAATTAACATTCATTTTCAATTAAATAACTAATAGTATTTCCCAACTAATTATAAAGTAAGTAAAATTAATTTATTCTCCACCCTTTACCCCATACACCTAAACAAAAACACACAAAAACTGTAACAATTTCCCTAATTAATTATCAATTAATTAATTAATATTAATTATCACTAATTAATAATTAATTAAAAATAAATTACTTCCCACCTTTTATCCCTATAAACCCCACAACCTGCACCTAAAATTAATTACACAATGTCCATATTTAATTGGCGATTAATTAATTAATATTAATTAATAACTAATTATTCATTCATTAAAAATAAATAACATCCCAGCTTACACCTTTATAAACCTAAAACTCACACCCAAAAAAGTGTAATTAAACAATTCACAAAATTAATTATCAATTATTTATTATTAATGTGTACTTAATAAAAAATAAATTACTTCCCACCCTTTACCCCTATAAACCCCACAACATGCACCTAAAACCTAAAAAAAAGTACACAATTACAATATTTAATTACCAATTAAATAATTAATATTAATTAACAACCAATCAATAATTAATTAAAAATAAATTACTTTGCACCTTATACCCCTATACACCCCACAACCCACACATAAAATGTTCCCTCAAAAATTAAAAACACTATTAACACTATATGATCTCAAATAAATCTATATTAATAAATACAAAATAATCATTAATTTATTATAATTAAACTACTTCCCACCCTATTCCCCTATAAACAATACTTATACAAAAAAAACATCACATACATTTAAAATATATACTGAAATACATAACAATCATTTAAAATCTATATTTTAAACAACTATATTTTTGCAAAGGATATTAATGACTTTAATATTTTTTAAATCGATATTTCTTATGTTAAATTCAATATTCTTGACCACGATATTCTTGCTGTCAATATTTCTGTGTCACAATATATACAACTCAATATTTGTATAAGCTGATATTTCAACTCAATATTATGTCTTAATACCCTGCTAACGATGGTGCTCCTAATTCTGCATGACATACAAAAGACAAAGAGCTCTTAGAATCAGCAAGAAGATGCTTCAAAAACTCATTTTGCACCGTTTGCAGCACCCAACAATTAGTGTGTGCCCATTTGCCCTCCCTGTATGTGGCAATGGACATGCATTTGACCTTATAAATTTGTACCATTTTGTTGGGGGATTCGTTCCTAGTTTCCTGGCAAAATTCTACAAGGATATATTTGATTTCCTGAACTGTAGCTTCCTAGAATTGGTAGAAAGAGTATACCTAGACACGAGAAGGTCGTTGTAGTACAAATCTTTGCATCATTGATTTTTATATCATGACCCTTCATTTTCATTTTCATAGTGAATGTTTTGGATTGGTTGGCTAAATGTCCTAAATCCTGCATATAGGTAACACAATTGTTAAGAAGGCTCTGAAAGCCCAGGGAAGTTCGGGCCATAAGAGAAGTGTTGTGCCCATAGAGGGCCGGGATAGGATGGTTTCCCATTTGTGGGAGATCCTTACATTTACTGACTCCCTAGTCTATTTATATATAATGACAATAAAAAGCGTGCTAGTACACAGCCCTGCCTTACCCCTCTCTCCATGCGAAAGGACTGGGTGCACTCTCCCTTAGTGCCATAGCGGACCCTAGCCCTACTTACAGAATATAACTCCCTTAAACATTGGAAAATAGCTGTCTCTACCCCAATATTCCAAAAACTTGCCATGACTGATGCAGTCAAACACAGATGACAGGTCTACGAAAGTCAGATGAATATTCCCCCCTTTTTCCAAATTAAATACGTTTTATGTCTAACACCACAACCAGCAATGTCCCCCAGGGCTCACCTGCCGAAATTTACTCGGACAAAAATGGCCAGCAATAACTACAACATGTGGATTTTGTTTTGGTAGGCACCAAAAACTGCATATTATTACCCAAAACGTGTAATAGGTTCGATTTATCACACTTGAAGTAATCATAATCCGACTCCATTGAAGTTACATTTTATCGGGTGTAATAAGCAACACTGCAAAGAAACACTGAGCCACTCGTAATAAGTGCCTTAAACGGAAGAGGGTGAGTCCCTCAACACTCATTTCGGCATCACCTTCAATGAATCCCTATGCACAGCACCACCACTTCTATACTGGGATGATTGAATGCGAATGAATTGTAACTTTTGAAATATTCTTACCACAAAATATATCTGAATCAGATCAAATAACCAGGATAAGGTTAGTTTTTATTTCAGAAAGACATACAATGGAAGTCCTCACAATTCTTGACAGTGACCCCTTCTATATTTGAAAATTAAACCGGAGCCTGATGATTTTTTCTACTTTAATAACGATTACAGATTCGCTGAAAATGCTGATTAGAGTGTAAAATTATCTGACTCAAACATAAACATCAGTGCTAAATATGCACATAATTTCCCTTCCAATAGCCCAGTATGTATTGCTTCTGAAAATTGCTTGCAGTTGCAGCATCAACATTCAAAGCGCCTTTCCCCAATTAAGCTGACAAGTCTCTTTCCTAACTTGCACATGAGTACAAGTCAGAGCACTCGACGCAAGCAACTGATGCCTGCCTGCGGGGCGGAGGAACAGCGTCTTCTAGAACAGGGGTGATGGAGCAGGTAAAGCAAAATTTTGTATACCTTCTCTATTTTGCATGAAAATACTAATTACGTAATCAATTTATATTCTAATCTGAATTAACTGTGTGCTGTGTTAAAGTAACCAACCAATTTGCATTTCTGGTAAACACAAATTACACGCGGGACTCATTGCTATTTGCATGGCAGAATAACTCTAATAACTAATTGTGGTACGCCTATTAACAATAGTATGTGTGTTGATAGAATATTGCATGATTTTTGTTGCTTTGGTGACTTTTGCCTTCCTGTTGATGCCAAATGGTGAGTATTATTGCTTTAAAAGTCGCTATAAGCTAGGAAAATACTGATACCTAAAGGGATTAGTGTGGGTTTAACATTAGAATCTTCATTTCCGCATATTAATTATTCTTTGTGTTTGTTTTGCTTAAGTTGGCATTCGGGCCTACCAAGCCATGACATTCAAAATGGAGTTCAGAAGTGGCCACCGTCTTGTGAGCGCGATGTCTTCTGCGCAGACTCGGATGGCTCTGAAAATCTCCAGGCATCCTCAATTCAGAGCACCGTGTTCCTGGTCAAGGATAGGAACATGGAGGACTGACAAACTTCAGTCAGTGAGGAAACAATAGTACCACACAACCAGGAATCAACAATGTTGCATGAGTATGACATAGACCGAGGAAGTAATCTAGCAAAATATCTGAGAACCCAAATCGATGGGAAAACAGGACGATATTACATATTTCACCATATGGACCAATCGAATTTCCTCACAGCCCAAGAAATGTTTCATGTTACCCAGAATTGTATTATAAAAAGGGTAGTAGAATAGGGAGGAGTCACCTACCCACCTTCTACCCACAGACCATTACTTACAGACGACAATAGACGAGCTACAGACTGACATGCTTGCATGATCTTTGGTCTTTTGGAGATCTTTGAGACTGTGTCGTGCTGAGCAAAGAACTTTCCCGGACTTTTGAGTCTTGGCCTGCTTTCTATTGGGACAATTGAGCAAAGAATTTTGTTTATACAGAGCCAATTGACTTAGAAAAGACCCTGATAGCAAGACTAGGTAAATATAAAATGTCCCGCGATTTGTATTGATTGACTAAATTCAAATTTGATTGACCGAAATGCTAATTATATGATTGCAAACAAAATTTCAGATAAACAAAATATTGATTAACAGAAATAATGAGTTTGTGGTTCTTCCAGTAGGTTACTAGAGGATTCTGAAGCTTTAAATGTGTTTTAGCTGGTTCTAAATCACCATCAACCAGTCCAACTAATTGGTCCATCGACCAAGTGGTGGAGTGCCTTGATGTTAAGGTTAGGATCCTATAGGTGTTGATGAAAATATGTATATTTTGTAATACATTTTCTTTCCATATAGGTAATAAGGTACCCCCCCACATGTCCAGCGGATACATCGTCCTCCTGTGCGCAGACTCGTGAGAGAAACGTATGAGTGTTGGTGTTATGGGCCCCACCAATGAATGAGTGTGTGAATGAGTTAGCGTGACGACGGGTCTGCGACGCAGGGAAGTTATGATAATTTTACCCCAGTAGTTTCTCGCTGGATCAGGGGCAAAATGTATTCATCAAACAATGTACATTTAATGTCACTGCACAGAACAGCGGGTGTTAAGGTATCAGGCGCTTGCTGCCGAAAATTTGTTTGATGATTCAAGTCCCAGCTCGGGGGTAGGGGAACCTACAACGATGGTTGATTCATGGGCCTCATTTTTCATCTTAAAATGAGAAGCAAAAATTGCCAACTTTCCTACTCATCCCCCTTATATTTCAGGACCTCCACGAGTAGAGACTGAACAGCCCTGTGGCTCTGGAGAGCTGTGACCCTTATTTTAGATTACTCTGGAGAGTCTCTACAGGGCTGTGACCCACACTTCAGCTTCCCTGTAGGGCTTCTAGTCCCCAAGGGTGGCACACTTTCCTTCAGCTCACAAAGGTAAATAAAAGATATTAGAACTTTATCACCTTACCTCAAAATCCTGCCCTGTAGGCGCAAGATATGTGTGGACTATGAATAGCAATAATTGTTATCACTATAAATGGTGTTTTATTGATAGGAACGTCATCATAGTGCTGCCACGACATCTAATAATTATTTTTCTTTCCTAAGGTTTGTCACAAACCTGAACAGGAGACAGAGGTGAACAAACCAATGGCGTCCACTTCCACAGCCACCCCTGGACCTGGGAAACACAGAAGTTAATAGGTCTGTGAAACAGAGGCTTTAAGTACTGTAGGCAAGCTTTGTAGGCCATGACATCTGTCCGGAAGCAGTGAAGACTTATGAACTGCATCTTGGGGCAAGAATAAGAGTTTACAATCAATCTGAAATCACAACAGGACAGTGCAGAGAATTATAACGAGTCACCCCTGCTGATCTTTGTCCCTGTTACCTCCCCTACCATCAGTTATTAAACTCTCATCTTCAGAGAAGATTTTAACTTTTAAAATGGTTGCCCCAGGAAAAATGACTCTCCTTCAGTGCTGTTGGGCTATGTGGGAGACAGATGCAGTTGGATAGAGCCTGACATGGGCACTTGGTGTGCGGGACGGTGCAATCACAATTCCGATTTCAGGTAGAACACTGAGCTCGATGTGCCCCTGATAGGCTGGTTCTTACAACTGGGATACCAACATGCTAGTGCCCCAAACTTGCAAAGGGAGACCTTACTGCTTCAATTACATGAGGCTGTAGTCAATTCTACTTAATTGAGTTGAGTCCACGACTGGTGGGACTTGAACTGGAACAGAAGATAGCTTCTGGGGATTTCCCTAGCACTGTTTGCTTCTGGGTTGAAATAGTAGAAAATAGCCAAACATTTGTCATCATGGGCTCCAAAAACTGGTACCCACGAGCAGTCTTCTAGTTGAAGCCTCATCCATCTGTAAAATATTATGATTTGTTGTGTGAAATCAAGACCGCTTGTGGGAAAATGCCTCTTTTTTGCAAGATCACCCCTATTGTTTGAGTGCTGTTTTTTACTCTGTTTACTGGGACTCCACTAATCAGGCCCCAATGCATGTGCTCTGACTCCTAGAGTATATGAAAATTGGCTATTCTCTTAATTGGCATTTTTAACTTACATGTAAGCCCTTGGTATGTCATGCAAAGTGTACCCAGTGTCTGTAAGGCAAATGTCACAAGTGGTCTGCAGTACACATTGTGCCACCACTAGAGTGACAATCCAAATTATGTCTGCAGGCCTACCACTGTAGCCTGCCTGTGAAGTATTAAAACATCTGTTTCAACCTGTCAAAATACCCCCTTTCGACAAGCCTAAACCCTCCTTTTAAATACTAATAAGTTACCCGTAGTAGTCCTTAAATTCCCATAAGGGAGTGTGTATTTCATTTAAAAGTAGGACATGTGAAAGTTTAATCTTAAACATATCCTTACAGTAACAAAGCCCTAAAAGCTATTTTCACTCTAGAAGGGCTAGGTGTTCCATAGGAAAGCATTAGGATCAAATACTGAATTTAATATTGTTATCTCTACCCAGGAAGTAGCTACAAAGTTCATTCTTTGGCTTTGAATTTTTTAAAACATTTATTACAATCCCAATTCATTGGCAAAGTCAGATTTGTACTAAATATTTTTAAAAGGCTACTTTTAAAAAGTCAAATCTTACCTGCCTAAAGCCTCTAGAAGCCCATTTGTATTGGCTTCCAACTGGCACACAGGAGCTGAATAGTCGCTTAGATGAAGTGGAAACCTGCTCCCAGAGCTGAGACTTAGGCCTTGGTTGTGGGAATGTATTCTGTTTCTCTAATGGGATAACCAACTGGGCAGTACAGAGGAACCAAATTAACTTTAAAGAGGCCTACCCTGTCACAGGCTGATGTATCTATCAACTGAGCCGCCCCTTCCTTTGTCCTTCCAGTCAGCCATGCACCAATCCCAGTGGGTGAGGAGCTTCTCCCAGAACATGTTGTAAGTAACCACAGAGAAGGGGTTGCTTATTTCACTGGCCACACCTCTAGGAGGGCACAGGAGCTCTGAACAGGGGGAAAATGGTTCTGCCATGTTGAATCTAGGAAGAGAGGGGCACTAGCATTGCTTGCAGTAGGGCACATAGGAACTGCCAAAAAACTGGGTTGGGTTACCCCTGGGAATGTTTTCCCTATTGGTTAGCGAGGGGGCACAGGTCACCCTCACCCACAGGCCAGTACCAGTCATAAATGTGGAACCCCTGGGCATCCTCATCAGAACACTGGATCAATGCAAGACAGAAGAAAGATTGCATTTGCTGTTGAGATCTGTGAGGAGAACCTGAAAGACTGGACCTGCTCCACTACCCAGGATGAAGAAGTTGACTTCAAGGGTCAGTTGACTGACCTCGTGATCACCTACAGGGATACAAAAAGCTGCTTGAAGCCTTTTTCCTGATGAGCCTAGCTGACCAGTTCTAACTGGACCTGTCCTGGGCCCTTCTGGTGGTCTTTGCTGTAGTGATTCCCGACCCCAAGTGCTGTTCCTGAGCTCCTGGGATCCTTGGCTGTGTCAAACTGTACCCCACCTAACATGCTGAAAGACCTGGGACTTAAAAACGTTTGATCTCCAAAGACCTCTGGAAGACCAGGAAAATTCTGCCAAGTCAATTGGATGAAGGTGCGTTGCCGCTGGGCCAAAGATTCAGGTTGCTTGCGCTTAGGGCTTTTCCGCAGTAGAAAATACATTTTTGCGGGATGTTGCAAGAGGCTCTCCGTCCTTGTGGATCTCTGTTAAGCTACAGCTTTCAGCCTTGCCCTGCTGGAGGAAGCCGAGCTCCAAATAGGTGACTAGTTCTGCAGGTAGAAATCTTCACTGGGTGAAGGCACCAAAAACATCCGGTCAGCAAGGGCAAGATGTTTTGTATAGATAGTGGGCAACTCCAAGTGCATAGATACATGCCTGATGGCTTTAAAAATGGGGTTAGGCTGTACACACTGTTGAATTAAGAGATAATGCCTTTTCCATTATAGATTCTTGATGACCAAAAAAAACCAATCACCAAAAGTACAGACAGGAGCTGGGAGTTCACTGTTTATCTGCATATAACTAGATTCATCCTTAGAGTACACAATGTTCTCTTTAGACTTGTTTTGATTTCATTATCAGTCAGAATAGTTTTTACACAGCCATCTATGAGCCATTATAATGTGATTTTCTGTAACAGTGGGGACAGGGAAACCCAAAATACTAAAAAACAGAGGATATCCAGTAAACATATGATGATTATTGTTAAAAGTGGATTCAACTGACCACAGTCCCCTTCTTAGTCTGCCAAATCAATTGTAATACCCAGTCCAGGCCTTGGTTGATTCTCTTTGTTTATCCATCAGGCTGCAGGTGGTAAGCTGAAAGCAAATGCACATCAACCCCCAACAGAAAAAAAGGGCTTGGCACAACCCGGAAGTGGATTAGATCACTCTTTCTAATAAAAAAAAGCCAAATCATACAACCAAACCATAAAAGGGAATAAGTAGTGCTAGCATAGAGACAGAAGGCAGTCCTTAGTTGTGGCACCTTGCTTTAGGTATACACTACAACCAATATGCACAGAAAGTCCACGATCATTAGGCAAAACTACCATGAAATGAAATGTAATTAGTTGTCAGTGAATTGAAGGTGTTTGAAATGGTTGCAAAAACCTTACCAATACCTCTATGACAGCTTTAGTTTAAGAGCAAGTTGCACAGGTTTGTGCAACGTCTGTTATCACGGAAAGCTATCAGCTGAATCTTTGCAACAATTTAAAGGTCTAGGTGGCCCCTAAGTACCAGCTAGATCTCCTTGAGAAATATGCAAAGCAATGAACCACAATTTGCCTTTAGATAACATGAGTTTCTCATGCACAGATATTTATACGTCACACATAGTCAGGAACTGCATAATTCTGCCGTGGCGGTGTGAGTGAGATTAATAGGCTAATAGATGGTTTCATAGATATGGTCTATGTCTATAAGGTGATTATCTGCTATGATGCATGAATGGGATTGGGTATATCAAGATATCATCATTGTACTACTACTACTAATACAAAAGCATTTAGTTATCCCGTTAACACCTGTTTCACAAACTGGTGGAAAACAGAAAAAGCATTAGAAGACCTTCAGGTATGACCATGTCCTCATACAGACTAAATTTGGTCCTAAATTACCTCATCCAGTTGTGCCTGGCCTGCACTTAGATACATTTATAGGCATGATGCATTTCTAGCTTAATGTAGTACAACATAGCTTTTACCTACTGATGTAATTCACATATTAAGGCAATTAGAAACAACTCTTAACTTGGAGCAGTGTGCAGTAGTCAATGCATGTGCAAAATGTTTGCCCTTTCTAGTAGGTGTATATTTGTGGGTCTAACAGGGGACAACACTTGTGACCTTGAATGCTGTGTGTGTCCTTTGCTAGGCTTTAATTTTGGTAGATTGGAAGATGCCTGTCATCAGCTTCACTTTTTGAGTAAAACAGACTACAAGAAAGAACAGCACTGGGGATAAGGCCTCTCCTACAATCATATCATCAGTGAGATGGTAGCCAGAATTTTCCGGAGCACACCAATCTAAGATATATACTGTAATGTTCGGTCACAACCAAAGCTGATATATCTGTGCAATCTTGTGGGAGTGAGACGTGGATGCCAGAAGCTGATTCCCTATGCCACCAGAATCCTGTAAACACCTGAACAGTAAGGTAACTTCAGGTGAGAACAGTCCCCTGGGACAAGGGGAAGTGGAGAAAACAAAAAAGAATCCTTGTGATCCCTCAAGACAACTGCATTAGTCCTCCTTGCAACAGATATCTTCAGTGTTCACGGTGTATCTAATAAACATTCAGTACGTGTTTTCAGTTCTTGTCCTACTAAGGTATAGATCGATATATGCATAGGTTGGAATGGTAAGTATATTTTCTTTCCTACTATGGCACCAATTCCGATGTCGGACGGACTCAGGTCCGTCCGACATCGGTCAGGAGCCGTAACTGACCGACCTGCTGTTGTCGATTACGGCCCTGCTAGTACGATGCGACTGAACAGGGTTCGGTCGCACTCATATACAACACAATGCAAGCATGCATTCCAAAAGGAATGCATGCTTGCATCGTGGAAAACAGGGGTGCAGTTCATCCCTGCACCCTGTGGGCTGCACCCCAAGGTGCCTGTCACCGGGTGCAGGGATCCACAGAGGGGGCCCTACTGGGGGCCCCCCAAAGACAGTTTCCGACTGCCTTTTTGTGCCGGAAAAACCGGCACGTAAAGGCAGTGAAAAATTGCCATCTATCCCCACGGTCGCAAAGAGGCGGCCGGGGGAGTACTGAGAGATTTCCGGACGGCAGACGGGCTCTCCGAGCCTGTCGTCCGCAATCCGGAAATCCGTGTCGGATTCCTTTCCGACCGAGCCCATCAGAATGGCTCGGTCAGAAAGGAATACGGCCGGCATGATCCAAATCGGTCGGAAGGGCTCCGACCGTCCGTCGGAGCCCTTCCGACCGAAATCGGAATCGCCCCTATATGTTGCAAAAATCAAATATATAATCAGAGTAGTAATGTCCTAAGGTTCGCAAAAATAGTACCAAAAAATAATTGTTTTTACTTTTCCATGGTTTAATGGTAATAGAAGGAACTTCCTTCTTTTGCAGAGAAAATAATCACCAGTCGTGAGCTCCACAATGTGAAAGCAATGGATGTCGAGTATACATATCCAACAATTTGTAGTAATGTGCACCTTACCGACATAGAAGAGCAGCCAGCTGTTGGTAAATCCTTCTGTACCTTTTTATCTTTGTAGGCTTCAAGGGAGAAGGTAGCCAAGATCAGAAGAATGCCCAAATGTCAGCAACACACGGAGCGGAAAATGAGAGGATGCTGAAGATTCACCACAGTGACCACCAGGAAGAAACATAAATGAGGCCATCCGGGAAACAATCAGGTGAGGTTTGATCTTGAGCACAATAATTGCAGGTGAAGAGTGACTCCCGGGTACAGCTTTTATGCTGCAGCACCCAAGGAGTCCACCCATGAGTAGTGCAGACTTTCAGGAGAGGCATCGATGCAGGGGAGAGCAGAAACACTAGACTGCATCCCCAGCCTCGGCCCTCTCCTTAGCTTCTGAGTTATTGGCCCGTGCAGGGACACGCGGCCATGGCATACACAGTTTACAATTTCTGATGCTAAATTATGGACTCTATGTATCATCTAATGCTTGGTGTGTTCCTGACAAATCTCACACATGGTAAGAGTAATAGTTCTTCAGTCAATCTTGATGCACTTTTTTGGTCGCAAAGTGTAGTCTGGTGTAGCACCCTCTCTACTATCGCTGTTGTTTACTGTGATCATATTGTAAATTCTGACACTCCACTTTGAGATGTTTGGTTGATATTCTACACTACTACCATTATAAAGTTGACAATGAGGTGGCAGCCCTTCAATCTCTTTATAGTGTTGCTGCCACCCATGAATGCTAAGAGAACCTCTGTGTAAGCACTTTATTTAGCACAGATTTTGCTCATTTTGCACAAATGTCATTGCTGCTATCCTGCTGCTATTTTTGTTCACTCTGTTGAAGGGGATGGGAATTATTAAAATACAATAATTTCTAGCTTTTTAAAATTGATGGAGACTTTTGTTTGAGGGCAGGGTTTGGTTGTGATTGTATTGCAGACATCTGTTGTGGTAGTGGTGGGTAGAAACCCCCCAAACATGCTAGATTATTCTGCAGACCGATATTTTGATAGATTAGTAGTCTAGTCCTCATGAGAAGGGGCTATAAAGATGAGAATGCTGCATGGCGACACCACCAGCGCCGAAGGCACGCCAAAGTTAAGCCCGTCTGTACCTGTCAGCAACCAACCAGGAGCAGGAACCCTGTAGGCTCTAGTACAAATCGTAGAGGTTATCACTTATTCTTGTGAAACCCTGATGACATTTATGAATCCCTGTTGTTATAATGATTCATTGTGTTGGAAAGGTTCTCCACCCTTGAGAGAAGGACCATTCTCCTGTCTCAAATGCAAATGGAACAGATGGCCAGTTAAGGAGCCTTCTGTGTATGGGCCATTACCCACTACAGAGAATACATAAAGTTGCCTGTATTTTAATGCCAGGTCCCTGCCAACACATTGTATTGAGATCTGGGATTTGATCTCCGACTCAGACCCAGATTTGGTACTTATAACAAAAAACCTAGCTAAAGGCATCTACTCTACTCGAAAGTTCTACATTTACACCTGCAGGTTATAAGATGTTGAGTTATGAGAGGAATGACCACCAAGGAGGGAGCATAGCCATTATGTTTAGAGAGTGCCTCACTTCTTCTGTAGAACTGAAGTCCATGTCCAAGTACTGGGAGATTTTAGCCTTCCATCTCAGCCATAAAAAAACAACTGTTCTTTGGAGGCATGGATCTCTATAGACCTCCCAGTTATGACCCCCACCTGACCAATGATCTTCTTGTCCAATTAACCTCACTAAGTGTAAAGTATGATCACTATTTAGTATTGTAGATTTTAACTTGCATTTTGAAAAGAAAGACGAGGATTTGGTGTGCATGCAATTGGAGAATGACATGAGTATACTTGAACTGAAACAATGGATCAATGACCCTACGCATAAAGCAGGCGATAACTTAGATCTTTTATTCTCCAATATTAAGACCATAAAAATTTCAGAAACTGTTCCATTAATGTGGACGGACCATTTTTTAATTACTTTTTCTATCACATTTCCTAATGGATAAAACCTCTCTGCGAGTAGATTCAATCTTTCACTGTGGCGGTTTTAAACTCATTGGATAAATGCGCTCCTTTGAAAATCAATAAATCTGTCAGAAGCCAGCCTTCTGAAAAATGATACATTTCAGAACTTAGAATATAAAAAGAAAATGTAAAAACTTGAAACAAAAGTGGAGGCATTCAAGTATTTAAATAGATTTCCTAAAATATAAAAAAGAACTGAGCAAATATCATAAAGTGCTTAGGAGTACCAAAAATGACTATTTTATTAAAAGAATTGAGGAAAATAGCAAAATTGTGAAGTAACTCACTCAGCTGGCTTGTTTGTCCTAATCAACTCCCCCTACGGAACTTCATCGTGAAGCAATAGGAAATTACTTCACTGATAAAATTGGGAATATAGAGTCATCTTATGAGGCCCACCTATAGACGAATTTCCTTGGTTCCTAATGGGCCCTAACACAGATGTTAGTGTTTATCTGGGAGTCATTAAACAGGTCAGGGAAGAACAAGTCTCAACGCTGATGTTGGTGGTCAAACCCAGCTCTCCCCTGGATCCCTGCCCACATTTTATCTATTCTCAGTTAGCCACTACTCTGTGCCCTCATTTTGCTCATATTTGTAACCAATGCCTTGTAGAAGCAACAATTCCGGATGTTTGGAAAGAAGCAACACTTTTACCTCTAGCAAAAAAAACTGGAATTGATACTTCCATTCTCTCTAACTATCAGACAATCTCTCTTTTTCCATTCATGCCCCAAAATTTGGAAAATCTTGTGAATAGGCAACTTACTAACTTTTTGGATTGCAACCATTTATTGGATCCTTAACAGACTGGTTTTTGAACTAACAAGAACACTGCGTCAAAGCTGTTAGCTTTATTGGATATTAGATTGGTAGTTCATCCAGGCATGGACTCTGCCCTGATCCTACTAGATCGTTAAGCAGCATTTGATACTGTTTCACACAGAATGCTGATTAACAAACATTTTGATATTGGTATTCATTCCAAAACCCTTTAATGGTGTGGCTCCTTTCTAAAGAACAGATCATACACAGTTCAGTTGGGTACTCTGAGATCTCGCTCTCAGAAATCTGACAGTGGATTCCTGCAAGGATCCTCTTTGGGTCTTACCCTTTTCAATGTGTATGTGGCCCACTAGCCAAAATTGTGTTGAAATGGAGCTTTAAGGTCTGCTCTTATGCTAATGATACACAGATGATCATTTCTTTGGGTAAGAACCATGAGATAATTTGAGCCAATCTACATGGGTGCCTCACCGAAGTGGCAGGATGAATGACCAATCTTTGTCTAAAACTTAATGCTGACAATACGGAGAGCCTGCTATTCGGTGGTACCTACTTGATTTGGGATGCCTCTAGGTGGCCAGACTTTTGGGGGGAGGTATGCCCACCACAAAGAAATCAGCAAAGAATCTTGGAATCATCATCAATGAATCCCTTTCCATGCAGGAATACGTTAAAGTTACCTGCGGGAAATGGTTCGGAATCATCAAATTGCTGAGATGGTTGTTTAAGTGTTTGCCAATAGCTTGGTGGAAAACCATCATCCAGGCTTTGGTCAAAAGCCACCTAGACTATGGCAATGCCCTCTTTTTGGGCATGGCAGATTACCTGTTTACGAGATTGCTGATGATTTCAAATACCGCCACCAAGCTAATCTGCAAAATGGACAGATTTGGATCTGCTTCAGTATGTTTTTCCTCTTTAAATTGGCTAACAATGAGGAAAATAGCTAGTTTCAAACCCCTATGCTATGCGGATAAGACTTTGAATAACACCGGTCCCGAAATTCTACAGGCAATAGTGGAATTTTACCAACCATCTCTTGATATGAGATTGCACAATATAGCTTTAGCAAAAGCAATCCGAATAAAGAAAGCTAGAACAAGAGGTCACTTTTTCACATCGGGCTGCAGCCCAGTGAAATTTGCTAGCCCTGGAGCTATGCTTTAGGGAGAACCATTTATGGTTTAGAAAGAAACTAAAAACCTGGTTATTTTCAAATGAGTGCTTTTCTGCATATGATACTTCTTATGAGGTTCTCTTGGCTGAACATTAGGGAGTACAGTGCTGTGATATCCCCTAGTGAATGAGTGTTGCACTTTATAAATATTTTAGATAAATAAATAAAATAAATAAATAGAATAAGTAGAATTGCAGTCAGGGATATGCACAGGTTACGGGGTGCTCAAATATCATATCTTGCAAGTCTGGTACTGGAAAGCTTGGGTCATTTGAAATATGAAGAGGAGCAAGATGATTTTTGTTCTAATCTATGTCAGGATCGCACTCCATCAACAGTATGTCAATTGTCCATCAAAAGATAAATGCAGATGTGACTGAACATTATTTACTCTGTGTGTCCAGCAAAGAAAGAATTATTGAATTGGACTGTTTGTTGAGCAGTTGAGCCTCAGATTATTTTGGCCCCATTATTTTGGCCCCATCTACTGCCTAGCCGTCTTAGCGATTCTGAACAACTTTGCAGCAGGGATGAACATAATCTTTGCTTCAGGTGTATAGACATGCTTAGTCATATTTTTTCATCACCACTTATGTTTTGACATGAAAACTAAAAAGCAGAAGGAAATTGATGCAATGCACAATCACAATTGCATTCCACTTATTGTCTCTTCTGCATCTGGAAATTGTTATATGATGATTTCCTGTGTCTGAGCCTACCCGTTGATTGGCTGCTGCAACCCACCTTAACACACTAGGGAGGCTAAGAAGGGCTGCAGTGGGAGTTCCATAGAAGAGTGTATGCTGAGAGTAGCAGTGGGTAGTGTGATCAGCAGTGGCCAGAACAAAGCTTGGGCAAGAGACTGGCAACTGGTGTGCGGTACAAAGAAGTAATTTGCATTTGGGTGAAGGTTGGAGTGGGGAATGGGGTGTGTAGAAGCCAGGGCTACGGCCGCCAAGGGAATGGAAGGTGGATATGTAACCAGTGGTAATGTGGATTGGTGTGGAGGCAAGTAGTATCCAGGACCAAGACAGCACCAAGAATGTGCCCTGGGATGGGTGTCATGGTAGCTAGTAGCAGAAGCAGCAGCACTCTGCCTTCCATTGTTTCCACATTGGTAACGTATACTTAACGTGGCAAAAAACTGATAAAGCTTCTCGTTTAAAAACCTTGCGGAGTCTATGAACTTTCCAAAATTGAATGCCCCGAGCCAGCTGTGAGTCTATGCACTTCACATTTTCGTGCACTGCTGTTTGGCAAACTGCTCTTCTGTAATGTTAACTTTCAAAATGATGAACCTTCAAGAAAAGGTAAGGTAGTTTTATTCAGAAAATCCCTAGCGCTTCAGCACCATCAAAAACTTCTGTTCTTGTCACATCAGAGCTGCTCTGTCACTATCAAATTCCCACAGCCGAGCAAAGCAAGCATTCTATGTAGAAAATGCCCTGGAAAGGATTGAAAGAGGAAGTGGTTAAAGAGAAAAGACATGATGGTAGGGGTGAAGGAAAAGGGGCAAAGTAATAAAACATAATGTAACGCATCTTCTCACATTGGGTACGAAATAACAAGTTCAAAAAGGAACTAGAAGCTAAATATAGTTTTGATGCTAGTTCGGTATACACTGTTTCCTTCAAGAATGACAAAGACATGCAGTGTTCATGACTTTGCAAACCTTGTATATTCGGAAATTTTACCAGTTTCTGATTTTACAACATTATTACTGACCTCTTTAATTCTTTACAGTTAGGGTCAATAGATAGGATTTACCTTGGGTGTTTCTCCCAGTTTATTAACATGAGCTATTCCCCTCACATGCCACTCGGTATTGTATTTTAGTTTTTTTAACAACAATTCTGACCGTGACTTGGAGCCTTATCTGGTACCTTCCTATCCTCTCTCAGATATGTTTCCTATCTACTGTTACCCTTCAGTTGCTGGTTAACCAAAAAGGAGTATGTTTGGTTCCAGTTACTTTCCATTTAATAAAGTAAAAGTTGACAGGATGATGACAAGGTTGGGTGTTATATGGTGAGATCCTATCAATTGTTGGAGGGCCCTCTTCCCAGAAAATCCATGCAAGTGAGTCAACTGTATATTTTCTGCAATCATCCTATTCATTCTTTCTTTTAGGCCAACGTTTTACCCCTCTAGTTCTAATAGACATCTGACCATGCAATAGATGTTTTATGAGCACTTTTTGTGGTGAAAACAAGCACCAAGGGTCTATGGTCTGTATGCACCAAAAGCGGAAGATCCCACAAATAGAATTTAAATGGCCCAAAATCATGCTTAGTATTCATGCCCCATAACTGAGTATTTTCTTTCAACTCCCTTTTAAGCCCTGAAAGTTAAAGTGGTGATTCTGAACTTGAAATAGGGTCACTTCTAAACCTTTCTGCTAGGATCAGTGGTTAAAATAATGTGTTTGGAAGTATCACTTTCTGACAAGGTGGAAGAGAAACATGTAACCTATTTCCATCCAGTGAGAGCTTTTCGGCAGGCATCTAGCCACTTAAAATTAGTGTTTTTTTTAGTTAGGTGAAGAAACGTCAGCAAATTGGCCAAGCCCTTCACAAATTCTGTGTACTACTCAGATAAAAATAGAAATGATTAAAACGTATCCTTAATGGCTGGGCAGGGACTTTCTGACAGCCTATACCAGGTTGACTTCAGTCGCATACCATCTTTGGGTAAAGTGTGGCCTAGATAAATCACAAACCCCATACTGATCTGGCACTTATCCATCTTTAAAGTAAGGCATGCTTCCCTCAACTGACCTAAAACTTTGGTTAGAGTGCTTTCAAACAGTTCTACTTCACCCCTATAGCCCTGGATGTGATCTTGGAAATTCAGTGCATTTGTAAGGCCTCCTAAGATTCTATCCTTGATGCGTTGATACACTGCTACAGGAGAAGCTAGTCCAAATGGTATTCTGAAACCTAAATGCACTAAAGGAGTGTTGAGGGAGGTGAGAAGTTTGAATCTAAGTGCAACCCAACTTGAGGACAGACGAAGACAAATCTGTAACACTGAAACAACCAGCATTATCAATCTTACTTATCTTTTTTGGGTTGGTGGGCAGGGGATGGTGATCCACCCAAATGTAAGAGTTTAGGTTTCTTTAATTCACACCCATAAGAAAACCATATCCACCTGTGCTCTTTGCCAAAATCATTAGGGGTCAGCCACTCTGAGCTTTCAGTACTCTTAATCACATCCTAGTTTAATATTTGTTTCAATACTACTTCTAAAGGTTCTCAGAGTAGGTGAGGTATGGGATGAACCTTATGAGCTATAAGCACTGCTTTCTCCTTTCACTTTCTACAGTGTTCAAAATTCTTGAGATGCCCTAGCTTCTCTGAGATAATGTCAGCATACTCAGAATGTTGGACTTTGCCTTTTCTACAGAGTCATCCTGAAACCTTTTGCCCTCACCTTCCTAATTTCTAAACCCATTTTTATTTACTTTTAGGACCCTGCACATCCCCCTTCAAAAAGGTTAAGAACTTTGGAGTAGTTTTTGATGACAAACTGACATTTTAAGACCAAATCAACCATGTTACATTCTCATGTTTTTACACCTTCAGAATATTAAAAAATGATTCCCCTGTATTCCTTTAGACCTCAAAAAAACTGTGGTGGTTGCCTTAGTCCTATCTAAAATTAAGTATTGTAACACCTTGTATGTCAGTATTCAACAAAGATTGCTCAACAAACTTCAAGCTCTTCAGAATGAGGATGCCTGACTTTTGTTAGGGATCCCAAACTTTAAACACATATATCTTGCATTACCCAAACTACACTGGCTACCAGTAAAAAAGAAAATCATCTTTAAGGCCCTGTGCATTGTGCTTATACATATCATTTAAGAGAACAACATTTCCCCTCTGTTACAATTCCAGGGGCTGGTGATTGTTTGATTCCAAACCAAGACTGCAGCTAGCATTAGTGATAGCTGAGCAAGAAGGTGTTGCTTTCGCACATGTAGGTGTGGCAGCCACAATTTCGTTGATACAGCATCCTTATTGTTGGCATGGCTTATTTAAGCAGGCCAATAAATATGTCCTTTGTTGTGCCATTTTTCAACAAATTCAAAGTTCCACTGTGGCTTTCCCTCCGCAGACACACCTGTTGATTTCCAACAAATCTTTCGACTGCATTTATTTGGACCATTGTGGTCTTCTTAATTTGGATGGAGCATTTAAATGTATACTACTAGCAGTTGATTCTTGCTCAATTTTCGGTTGACACTCATACTGTTGTTAAAGATTTGCAAGTCTTTATCGAAACATATGCATGTACTACATTCCACTCAGACTAGGGCCCTGCTTTTATCTCAAAGGCTTACAGGGATATTCTGGCTTTCCTGGATGTAAAGGTACATTACTCTTCCCCTGTCATCCTGAAGGTTATTCGGTAGTGGTGAGGATAAACCATGACTTAAAGCAGTCCTTAACAACCAGAGTATTAGGCACAGGACGTAACTCGATCCATCACCTATTTAGGGTACAACGAGCACTTAATAATCTTTTAACACTATCTCTTGGTGATTGGACCCGATATGAGGTCCTCCTTGTCATCAAAATATATGTTCCACACCTTGAATGTCCAGACAGCATGGCAGCAGCCACGCCCTTTGACGTAAATTATTGTGCTCTCTTACAGGATTTCCAAAGCTTCTGCGACTGCCGATCAAACAAAGAGATGAAGACGTCTGCCTCTACCAGAAGCAAAGAGAAGCCAGTTCCTTCCAGTTCGATTCCACAAATTGAGAATCTCGTTCGTGAAAAGGTTGCGGTGGAAAAGGAATTTTCGTGCACGGGTACCAGTCCTTGGCATTCAAAGTACAAGAACTGTAATAGTGCCATCCCTTGCTGATTCCAAAGGCAATCGTTTTGTCACCATTGATCACATCAAGTTACATCATGTGGCCAATGCTAAACAGTAGGCCATGAGGAGTCCTTGGTAGTTCCCTAACTCCTCTTGCTAACCATAGAGGAAATTCCTCTACAGCTTGTAAGCAACATACTTACTTATTGTGCCTCCTGCAGATTATGTCATTTATACTGATCCACCCGTCCTGGTATCTAACAATTCTCTTACTGCACCTGTGGCTCATGTTTTTCAACAAACTGCCTCTGGGTATTATATGGGATCAGATAATTTTTCACCTGACTCTTATGACAGTTCCATCTACATTCCGCCTACACGGACCTGTTTTTTTTTCATGGCTGAAACACACTTATCTGGTCCCTCCTTGATTATATGATTAGATTACACTTTCCTTGGATTTTCTATTTCTTTGGATTGGATTTGTGACTGTTTACTTCTTTGCTAATAATTGGCTATTACCTTCTAGAATGCTCTCACTTAGAACTGGTTAGTGAGGTGTTACTGCCTCACTCATCTTCAGATAAGCTGAAAAGAGACCTGCCCTTGTGAACATTTCAGCAGTCCCAATAACTGATGGAATTGTTTGGGATAAGGTCCCCTATGATATTTTGGGTTTAGAGAAATACTGCAGAATCCTTACATTTTCAATGTCTCTATGGGTGATGTTATTGTACCTGGATTACATTCTGATGATTGCGCTGATGACACTGTAAACTCCATGTTCTCAGAGCTGGAATATTATGCAGGTTTTGAAAGTGAAGACCTGTATCTAAATTCTGCAAATTATGATGAAATGTTTTGCTATCATCATTATGGACATCATAATTTACATCAAGCTAGTGTTCAATGCACACATTTTAATTACACACAATGGAACATTGTCCAACTTCTCCCAAATGGAGTTCAAAAACATATAGGGAACATTCACAATTTTTTCTGGACATGATATATTAGGCCTTAAATCTTTTCATGTTAAACTTGCCCTTCACTATTAGCGATTCGGTAATACCGAATCGCTAATAGTGAATATCTTCACATTCATTCCTATGGGCCTCCTATCCCATAGGAATGAATGGGTCGGTATTCCTTAATAACGAATCTCAATTACTGATTCGTTATTAAGGAATGTTAAGGAATCACTAATATTTTGGCGATTCCTACCTACATTCCATTTAGCGAGTCCTTAATAGCGATTCGGTAAAAATCACTATTAAGGCCTCGCTAAATTGAAGTTACTACATCTGGCCCCAAGACTGTTGTGGGGTGAAGGACGGAATCCCATATGTCTTGTTGTCCATTTGCCAGATTGTGACTTTCTGCCAAACGGTTCTTTTCTCACCTACGTATGTGGTTTCTGATTGTTCGCTGTGGCCTTCATCTCCAACTTTGAAGGCAGACTTTAACTAGCTAAACTGGCTCAAAGCGTTATTGTTTCAAAAAGATGTAGCATTAACATCTGCTTGGGAGACCTTTGAACTGCAGGCTGCAAGGACATTCAATGAAATTCAGTCCCTGTTAAACAGAAATCTTCCACTACATTTCGCTGAGCTTGTGCATAAAATTTTTAATACTTGCAATACCACTGGTATAGCACACTTTTTAAAAACAATCGGGACTGACTTAATCAGTACCTTTCAGAAAAGTCGGGATTGATACATTCCCTATTTTCCAGTGTTTGTGCAAGCATACCCTTGGTGGTATTACTCATTTGCAGCATTTTGGTTCTATTTTTGCTACTCTGCAATGGATATTCAGTTTTGAAGCCAACTGGTAATGGAACTACCACTGGTCCAGCTGTGCCGTGAGCTCATGATATGATTCTTTGGAGTCCCTTTGCTCCAGGAATTGAACACTGACTTGTCATTGTCATTCCGACCCACCTGGATTGCCTGCGTGCAACTCATGTTTCATTGCCTGTGGTGTCTCTTTCAGTGGGCACTTGATGTTTGCCTGCAATTACTTGTTCCCGTGGAAGTAAACCTGTTGATGAGTCTGATAGTAACCCAGTTTCAGAGTTTCACCATGAACTTGCAGCTACTTCAAGATGCATGGTATGAGATGCTCCCTGCTGGGGAGATGGGTTCTTCGGCATCAAGATTTCCGAACTCTGGCTCTAATAACACTGATGCAGGACAACAGACTACTTCCTCAGCATCAGCTGATAATGAGGCTCATGTTTTGTTCTTTGGAGCATTTGAATGGGGCTTTTGCACAATCATCATTGGCAGAGACTGATTCCATCCTGGATTTTCTAAACATTGGCTTTGTGGAAGAAATCATGGGTGCCTCCAGCTCCTTCTAATTTGACCCCCTTTTCAGAATTTTCATGAGCCAATTTTTTGTGTCAATACATTTTAATATTACGCTTATTAGCATTGAATTGCTTAGCTTATGCTTTTTTATTATTTTGTTAGTTGCTACTTTCCCAACCAAGGAGGGGGTGTAGTGATTTCCCTTCTGAGCCCACTTTGGTTACCCCTTAGCTTTGCGTATTAGACATTTTATGCTATGTCTGCTTGCACAGCAATACATAACACTTTTATTTTGGTGACATTATTTTAGAAATACTCTGCACATGTTGTTTTGTTATTCAGTGACTTCTTGAGATTCTGTCAGCACATTTCGTACAATGTCATCTAGAATATATTACATCATGTTGTACTATTTTTTGCTCGGTCAGCAACAGCTCCTAACGTTCTAGACCTAACCGGTAGCACAGCTATGGCTCTCCAACACAGTAGTTCTTATCATATAAAATATGTCTGGTCCCCTTGGGGGCAGAGAGGAGAATTCCGGCTGAGAGACATGTCTTGGAGTGAACCCATGCCAGTTAGGGGGTGTGTTGCTAATCACAGAGATAAATAATATATCCCTTTGCTTAGACAGTATAGATAGGTATAGGCAGATAGATAATGTGCCATGGTGCAGTTGTTTATTGTATACAGCCTTCTAGTAATTATGATTACATTTCTTAGTTGTATTTGCCTACTTATCGTAGTATATATGCTTCATAATAGACTACGATAGTTTCAATATATGTATTGTAAACTTTAATTGTGTATTTATTGTGTTTGCTAGGGGCCAGCATGAGTGAGATACCAGAGATGATGATCTGTTTTCACAGTTCCCTTGGGGACCAGAGGGTTATGTTCTAGGTTTGCCAAAATCACCTGCTAGAAGTTCAGGTGAGGCACTGTGATCTAACCAGGATTTAAGCCGACAGCTACTGAAGTGGTAGACTCAGTCCCTACATTCTAATGTCCTGTCATCCCAAGGCACAGTTCTGCTTTGCCAGCAGAATTCTTGCAAATGTGGTAACATTGTTAAATAGGAATGTTACAGATAGGTGTTTCCAATTCAGATAGTAAAGAGGGATACAGACGAAGGAAATAGGAGGAAGTAAGGTGAAAGATAGAGTGCGTGGGAGGGAGGCAAACATGAGCAGAGTGTCAAAACGTGTATGTGAAAGACAGACTGAGAGAGAAAAGGGCAAGAGATAGTCAGGGATGAATGAAGTGTGGGGGAGAGGCAAGGGAAGTATGAGATAGAGACTAAGGGAAAGAGAGGTGTAAAGGAAGAGAGTAGAAAGGAGAGAAAATTGATAGAGAGTGAGTCAGAGAACAGAGGGGGATATGTAATAGTGAAAGGGGAAATTTAGAGACCAGAATGAGAAATATAAGGAAGAGAACATAAAAAAAGCATTGAGGAGCATTGTTTTAGCAATTTGTCTTTGATTACACTGTCTATCTCCTCTTTCTCCCATCCTTTTTACTCCATTAGCAGGAAAGATTTCTTCATATATACAGAAGTGTGATCTAAAGCTATTTGTAAAACGTACATGTCAATGGCAGCAGAAGGTTCAATAGGAAGAAAAAGAAGCAAGACCTGCAGGATACAACAACCAAAGTTACAGCAGCCACACCAAGACACCAAGGAGCATATTTACAATAAAGTAGCGAAGCGTGTTGTTAAGCCAAGAAAGCTAACGACATGCTTCGCCACTTTAGAAACGCAGGGCTGCACCATATTTACTAGAATATGGTGCAGCCCTGCGTTTTCCCCTGCGCTGGTGCTAAAGTTAGCTGCCTAGCACCAACGCAGTCACCCTTGCCCTGTGTTGAGGGGAAGATTGTTTATGTGCAGGAAGATTCCCCTTCCTGCACAAAAACAATCTTTAAATGCTGTTTTGTAACTTCTATGTGTGCTGCTTAATGCACCTCACATAAAAGTTACAAAACAGCACTTTTTTAAAATGATGGTTTATGTGCAGGAAGGGGGACCTTCCTGCACTTAAACAATCATTGGTGTTTTGCTGTTTCTATGTGTGCTGCTCAAGGCAGCGCCCATGGAAACAGCAAAAACAAGGAGAAATAAAGCATTTCTCTTTGTTTCGCCTGTTAAAGACCAGGGGGCATATTATCAAGAAACGGCGTTAAAATTATCACCGCTTTAGCGGCAGAAAACTGCCGCTAATGCGGCGATAATGGGCTTGATAATATGCCCTTGAGAATTCCCATAGAAGCCCATGTTCTGGTGTCAACATGGGCTTCTATTGGATTTCTCTGCGGCATATTATCAAGCCCATTTTCGCCGCTTTAGCCGCAGTTTTCTGCCACTAAAGCGCCGATAATTTTAACGCCGTGCTTGATAATATGCCCCCAGGTTTTCCTTGGTCTTAATTCTGGCGCTGCCTCCCATTTACGCTGCTCTTTAAATAGGGGGCAGGGTCAAAATCAATGGGTGTTGACGTGGAACGCCCACTACTACACCCACTGCCCGCCCGTTTCACGCTAAGTGTAGCGTGAAGGGGGGACTTATTTACAAGGCAGCATTAATCTGTTCTGCAAGAAAGGAGAGCCTCCCCTGTGGCTGTATTATTTGTATGAGGAAAGCTTGTTTTGCTGCTGCCACGCTGCACTTGTTTGGCAATGGAGCAAAGCTTTGCAATATATACTTGTCTTGTGAAGGGGGAAGCTTGTGGTGCTGCTGCCTAAGCTTTGCCTTCCGTGTGGGGGAGGATAGCCTGCACTTTTTTTCCCCTAAGCTCTATCATTTGTGTTATTGAGGGATGCTTGCACTGATGCTGTGCTGCTGTCCTGGTCTTATGAAGAAGAGGGATTTTAACTGATTTTGCCCCATCTAGACCTATTCTACGAAGGAGAGACACTTGCACTGCAGTGACTCCATTTGCACATATTCTCTGAGGATGTGAAGGCTTACTTTTGCTACCGGTGTTGTACCTGATCTTTGTCTGCCAGAACATTGTGTCACTTCTCCTGCTGCTGCCTCCTGTCCTTTATCTGTCCTTTGTGTTGCTATGATTCTTCCCATGTTGTGAGCTAGTGACACTTGAGAATAAAATATTTCCCCATACAAAAGCCAAAATGACAGTCATTGCCACTGCTTGTTTTAAGTCGTGTTATGTATGAAAGTGTGAACCTTCACATCATATCCAAGCGAACATAACCTTTGGTTTTGAACTCGAAACACGTAGTTTTTTTTAGTGAACTAAACCACGTTTTTAAAATGTAAAACATATCCCCCTTGTGGCTTTATGTCATATGTTAAAACATCATCCAGTTATAGCTTTTAACCAACATAATTTTGTATTTTGAGCACATAGAGCAGAATAAAAAGCAGACCTGCAAACCTCAGAATCCAACATGCTTGTGCCTGACACAGTAGATACAGCTGATGGCATCACATACCGTGGAGCCACTCAGAAACCATGTACTTAGCGAATTACAATACATTTTTGATGCTGTGCCTATTATTCTTGTAGGTAATTAAGGGTTCAACAATACAGTGGCAATGAGATTGAGAAAGCCTTTCAAGTACAAGTGCAAGCATTACTCTGCTAACAGACAGACATTAATATTTCTCTAGCATATAGGGCATGCTAAAAAGGCATTTCATTTTGTCCAGAACAAGGAGAGTCTAGAAGGCATGTGGGTACCTGAGCAATTTACCACCCGTTTCTGGTATCCCTCTACTGAATAAGTCGTGCCAGCTGAAGTGGACATGTCTGAAGAGACGCAAGAAAAGAAAAATAATGTATGCTGGTGCCACTCTACCTGCACACAGGACTCGAATGCTGTACCTGTAATGGCTCTGTGATGCACCCTGCATTTTGAACAGGTTCTCCCTGTTACAAATACCGCCTTGTAAGATATTAGCGTCCATCTGCGGTGCTTTAATTTTTTAAGCTGAATAAACTGATCTACTTGGTGTATACTGAGGAAAGAGGACTTTACACAAGTTAGAAAGCTGAGATCAGAGAAGTTCTTAATTAGTCTTGCTTTCTTCAAAGAAGCACCCAGGAAAGGGGCCTGAAGAAAATCGCATGGTTAGCGAAGATATGGTTTACAGCCTGGATGTGGGAAGTTCCTTATGCCCCTCGAAATCCACATCTTGTGCCTGTGAGACATAATCACTTTGAATCGAGCAAATGCTGTACACAAGCAGAAGAAAAAAACAAAAAGAACAATTGATGGACAGAATGCAGAACAATGTCATACATTCACCCCAGTACAGAGATCTGGGCCTAAATCCATCGTTTTTTTGCTCACCATGCCATTCCAGTTTGGACCCAGCCATTTGCAAATCAGTCTTGACCCTGTGACTCCAGTGGCTGCAGAGGGGTGCGCCAGGTATGCCCAGATGTGAGTCCTGGGCTCAATGTGCCACTGGAATCAAGCTATCCTGGCTGAAGGGGAGTCCTAGGATGCTTGTTTCCTGTCCAGGGAGGACCTGGCTTGGCAGTTTGGGCTGGACTGTTCCCATGATGCACAGGGTCAAGACTAATTTGCATATGGCCAGGTCTAAACTGGGGTGGCATGGTGAGCAAAAGAATGATGGAAATAACCCAGATCTCTTGACTGGGGGTGAATGTTTTGATTTGTTCTGCATTCCATCCATCAATTGTGTGTCTTTCACAAGCAGAAGATGCACATTTCTTCCGTACACCACCATCACCCCAAAAACTGTCTTCACCTCAAAAACTGTCTGCATTTCTAATAAGCGCGAATTGCGTTCCTCTACATCTCTTGAAGATAGTAATGTTTGAAGATTTTAAGGTTCCACGAGTTTTAGTTTGATACATGTTTGCGCCTGTGTTTGTTTATAATTCTTAGAGTATGTTTGAATAAAAACACGTCATTAAGAACAGATAAAAGTAATTAGTTGGCACACGACACAAACCAATCGGATTTTCTGTATACAGGTGCCTCCTGTCACAAGGTCTCATTACAAGATGCAGGTGTTATTTCCACAACCCCAGCTGTTAACAGTTCTGGGGAGTCTGCTATCTGCAGAAGTTTAGAAAGAATGGGGAATTCAAATGTTACTTTTAAAATCTACTGAGAAGTGAAAAAACTACTGGAGGAATCTGTACCGAGGGTCCGATTCCCTAGGCGATCGAATACCCATACCGGCAAGATAATGGTTCGCCTGCCAAATTTAAATGCGGTTTAACCTTAGATTTGAGACTCCGCCCTAATTAAACCCCTCTGAAGGCCCTAGGGAATAGAGACTGTCGGAGGTAGACCTCTATTCCCATCCACCAAATTTAGGTGGGTGGAACTAGAGGTCAGTTTTCACTGCTGGTCACCGCCAGGAAAACCCTGGTTGTAAGGGCAGTGAAAACTACCAAATGCTACCCTCGCCATGGGGTGGCAATTCAGACCCATGCTGAAGACACTGACTTTACATAGACAGAAATCAATTTATTCCCTGTTCTGAAAAAAGAAGACTGAATTAAAATGTACACTGATGGAGGAAGCTTTGGATTTTATAGGTCAAGACATTGTGTCAATAAAAGGTGTAGACCCTGTTAAAATAAAAGTGGTAGCAGATGCTTTTTATCCCTGAGTGGCCAGAATGGCACCTGTCATAGTGAAGATACTAGAACAGGGTATTTGAACAGAAGTGCTGGGGTGTCACTGTAACTCTCAATGTTGGAAAGTGGATCATTAGAAGTGATAAGTCATGACTTACCACTAGTAATAAGGCCACAAACACAAAAAAAGGTTTAGTTAGGGTCTCAATAAATTAATCCCTTACTCAACCATTGGTAGCTGGCAACAAGCAGGCAGGCGTAACTTATAAGAAAGGTGTGTAAAATATTTTAAACACATATACATTAAATATGTAAGACACAACAGACAATAAATATGCAACTCTAATTTATTAAAACAGATTTTATTTTAATGAACAAATAGACACCAAAATGACAAATATCCAAAGTAGGGAACCAGAGATATGAATTTTTAAAGAGTGAACCCTTTCTAGTGCCTAAAATTATATAGCCCCGCTTTGGAACATCTGGTTCCGCTTGACTGAGACAAAGTCAAAGTTTGAGGATGACCGCGATGGAGCGCTGGTCGGATATACTAAGCGGGAGGCCTTGGTCAACATTTTACCTTCATACTTAGCCATTTTTCTGGAGCTTTTAGTTTTTCTCTCGACGTTGAGTAAGGTACTTTGTCAGGCTGGATTCGGAGTGGGTTCACCAGCCTGACTTTCTGAGAGCCCCCGGTCCAATCCTGGTAGGCTGGAGCTCTGGAGTTTTCATGCGGAATGGACCTGAAATCCAAGCGGGTCACGGTTGAATGTAGGAGACTTAACTCTCTAGGCCGGGTCGATCACCTTATGGAGTTTTCTCCAAAAGGTGCTCCAAACTTCTCTTGACTTTTGGAACTTCTTCGTGAAGATCCTCTTGAGGGTTCAAAGTGTCCAAAACAAGAATCCAGGGGTCTGGAATCTCCTATATGGTCCTTGGGATGTCTGGACTACATTTTCCACAATGCATCTGGCAAAATCCTTAAAAGGGTACTGGACGCCCTCCAGGAGGGGGACTCTTGGTGGAGATGATATGGGTGGGCTGTGTTACCCTGTAGCTTGCAGCGAGTCCACTCCTTAGACTACAGAGTCAGGCAAAGTCCTTCCGGTGCCGAGTCCCTCAATGTGCAGCAGATACCATCCTGGTGACTGCAGTCACCTTGGTTCAGGCCAGGGGGTCAGCAGGGCAGGCCTTCTACTTCTTGTCTCTTCAGGCAGTAGATCTGAGGATCTAGGCAGCTCTCCCATATTCATTCATGGTTTCTGGGCATCAAGCAGTGGGGCACCCCTCACCAATGGGAAGTGGCATCCAGGTGTATGACCACTTCCTCCAAAGTGTAGTATATTCCTATGCCAGAAAGCATAATTCTTTCTGTTGGACCTGTCAGCCCTAGGGTGGTCTCCCCTTCCATTTTTGATCGTGCCTCATTTTTTCCACCCTCATTTGTATGTTGGACTAGGTCTCCGGGCGCCTTTTCATTGCCAATCAGTGTTAAGGTGCAGGTGCTCCCTTCTCCCAAGATGGCTGCCACAGGCCCCTGCTACTGCAGAGTGGTCTTTCATAGTAGCACCCTAGCTGCCAGGAGCTGGCTGGAACCCCACAACAATGTTGCGACTCCAGCCTGCCTTTTTTTCCCATAGGTAGAGTGGGGAAGCTCCGGGAATGTGCTGGAACCTTCTAGAAGGGAGGTGTGGTTTTTCTTTTGCCGCCTTGGCCAGAGGTCACCTGACCTTGGGCTACTTAAGTGAGGGAGGGAACTTTTTGTGGTGAGTTGGCCAGTGGGGTGAAGCAGAGCTGGAAGAATCCACCAGGAGTGTAGGCGGTAGGGCCTAGCCAGGGACTTATGCCTCTGAGAGTGACAGGATTTAGGTGCTGCCTCTTAAGTGAGTGAGGGACCCTGTGAAACCCACTGATCTTGCCCAGCAGTAGGAGGACCCAGAGAACCTCTGCCCAGCCTGACTAGGAAGGACCTAGTCGCCTTCTCCATCCCTACCCCCCTGTAACAGAACCCCTTTAAGGGCGCCAGATACATCTGCGCCAACAAGACTTCATCTAACATCTGAGAACAGAGACTTATATACCAAGCACTGAGACTGCGTGTGCAGATTGAACTCTAAACTTATCTGCCAAGCACTGAGACTGCGTGTCCAGATTGAACTCTAAAACTTATATGCCAAGCGCTGAGACTGCGTGTCCAGAAAGGACCGGAACTCCGCACCGCCATTAGGGCATGGGTAGAAGTCCACCCAGAAGGGAGAGGGGATGAGGGACAGGAGGCACCAGATGCACCTCAGGAGGAGAGCACCCAAGAAGTGATCGACATATTGAATGTAGATGTGTCTGAAAATGTGCCCCCAGGGAGACGTTCTAGGGCCAGTAGTAGGACAGGGTCGAGGAGGAGCGCGTCTCCAGAGGAGTACGAGGAGCGGAGGGAGGAGAGGCAGTTAAGGTGAGAGCTGGCCAAGTTAGAACAAGAGAAAGAAAGGGAATTGGCCAGATTGAAACAAGAAAGGGAAAACAGGAGATGGGCAATGGAGGAAAAGAAGCTGGCGCACGAGCTTCAGCTAAAAGAGCTGGAGCTACGCGCCCTCCAATTGAACGTGTCCAATAAGGACAATGGTGGCAGCATACCTAAGGAACCTCAAGAGTCAAAGTTCTACCTACCTAAAGAGGTAATTGCCAATTAAACAGTGGGGGACGACATCATGAAATGGTTGGAGGCATACGAGGTAGCCTTGGCGGCCCATGTGGTACCCGAGAGTAATTGGGGAGGTGGTTTATACCGGTATATACCTCCCAATGTTAGGGACACCCTGCTATATTTGGCCAAGGCGGATCAGGTAAGGTATGCCCCCATGAAAGAGGCCTTGTTAAAAAAGTTTGGTCTTAACCCCGAGAGGTACAGGCAAAAGTTTCGTGGCAGCCATAAGCTGTCCACCCAGACATGGGTAGATTTTTTTGATTATGCGAGGAAGGCACTAGATGGTTGGGTGCGTGGCAGCGAGGTGCAGGACTACCAAGGGTTGTACGATCTTTTTTTAAGGTAGCACCTCTTGAATAAGATGTTTCCGGAGCTGCGCCAACATCTGGTGGACCGCAAGTTGATGGATCCCCGTGAGCTTGCGGAGGAGGCAGATATTTGGGTGAGCACCCGGGTGTCTCACAAGGGCCCCGGGGACGATGGCTCGAAAGACGGACAGGGTTTCCCCCAGAAGAAAGAGGGGGGAGATAAAAAGGTGGAGTTCTCGAAAGGTCCCCAAAATAAGTTTGGGAAGGGAGTAGGAACCCCACCCCCGTCCAATTCCACAAGACCCACTTACCCTGACAGGAGTCAGCAGCCTAGGATTGTGCAGTGCTACGAGTGTGGGGAGATTGGACACTACAGGGGAGATCCCAAGTGTCGCAAGCGACCACCAGCCCCAACGGGCGGGAAAAGTCCCGGGGTGAGTAGTATAGCGCTTGGGGTGGAGCTGCCCTTAGATAGGGAAGGGGAGTGGACAGGCCTGACGCTGGTTTCACTCGGGGATAGAGAGGTGGTCCCCGTAGTGTCCCTGCCCCCGAACACTGCTAAATATCAGCAGAGGGTGAGAATTAATGGGGAGGAGGTGGAAGCTCTGAGGGACACAGGGGTCAGCATGACCACTGTCGTGCGGCGGCTGGTGTCCCCAGACCAAGTAGTCCCAGAGGAGTTCCATCCGGCCGTATTGGCTGACGGCAGTATGAGTCACTATCCAGTGGCTCGTGTTCCATTTGAGTGGGGAGGAGTCAAAGGCCTACTGAGAGTTGCTGTGAGCCCTGCCTTGCCTGTGGGGTGTTTGCTAGGGAACGACCTGGAGCACACCAAGTGGAAAGATGTCGAGTTTCACGCTCACACCGAGATGCTGGGATTACCAGGGTGGACTTGCGTAAGCATGCGGTCCATGGCTGCCCGGCATGGAACTCACCCTGGGTTGGAGCCTGGAATCATGGCCCAACCCAAAGCCAAACATGGAAAGAAGAAGGTGGTAGAGGACATGCCCCGTGAGATGGATGGGGAGGCCGCAGAGGTGCCCCCGGAGTCCGTGGAGGTAGATGTCGTTCCTGTGGAGGACTTGCCGACCCTTGCTGACTGGCATGTGGAAGGAGGGCCTACCCGGGAGGAATTTTGTCAGGCACAAAGGGCGTGCCCCACGCTTGAAGGCATGCGGCGGCAGGCCGAAGCCCAAGTGGCCAGTCAGGAACTGGGAGGTTATCACGTGTATTGGGAGGATGGTCTCCTATACAGTGAGCCCAGGGTGCCGGTACATGGATCTTCGAGGGCCATAGTGGTCCCCCAATGTTACCGGGCCTTCCTGCTGGAGTTAGCGCACGAGATACCCTTAGCCGGACACCTGGGTCAGGACAAAACCTTTGCACGGTTGGTCCCCCATTTTTATTGGCCCAGGATGAGGATTGCCTCAGACACCTTTTGTAAGACCTGCAAGTCTTGTCAGGCCAGTGGCAAGACTGGGACTAAGTTGAAGGTCCCGTTGGAACCGCTCCCCGTGGTCGGGACCCCTTTTGAGAGGGTCGGTATCGATATTGTTGGGCCATTGGACCCTCCGACCGCAGCGGGACACCGGTTCATCTTGGTTTTGGTGGACCACACCACAAGGTACCCAGAGGCTATTCCTCTGAGGACCATCACTGCACCGGTGGTGGCGCGGGCACTGTTGGGGATTTTTACCCAAGTGGGATTCCCCAAGGTCGTGGTGTCGGACAGGGGCAAGAATTTCATGTCGGCCTACATGCAGGCCATGTGGAAGGAGTGTGGGGTGACCTACCGGTTCTCCACTCCTTACCATCCCCAGACTAACGGACTTGTAGAGCGCTTCAATAAGACATTGAAGGGGATGATCCGAAGTCTACCAGAGGGCTTGAGGCGTAAATGGGACGTCCTCCTCCCCTGCTTGTTATTCTCCTATCGGGAGGTACCGCAGAAGGGAGTCGGGTTCAGCCCGTTTGAGTTGCTCTATGGCCATCCCGTTAGGGGTCCCCTCATTTTAGTGAAAGAGGGGTGGGAGAAGACTTCACAGAAGCTTCCCCGTGACATTGTCAGCTACATGCTGGTGTTCCGCAGCCAGATGGCCAAGCTGTGGAAGGCAGTCACAGAGAACCTGGAGGCTAGCCAGACCGTGATGAAGGAGTGGTATGACCGCAACGCTCGGACGGTCGAGTTAGACGTTGGACAGAAGGTGTGGGTTATGGAACCTGGGGAGCTTTGTGCCCTCCAGGACCGGTGGACTGGCCCGTTCGACATTCTGGAGCGGCGAGGCCAGACCACGTACGTAGTCGATATGAAAACCCCCCGTCAGCCCCTCAGGGTGCTCCACGTCAACCGCCTGAAGCCACACCATGAGCGATCAGAGCTTGCTCTCCTTATGGTGACGGATGGGAGCGAAGAGGAAGAGAGTGAGGCTCTTCCTGACCTTCTAGCGGTACAAGAGAAGGATGATTCGGTGGAAGGTGTAGTCCTCTCCCCATCCTTGACCCCAGAGCAACAGAGGGACTGTCGCCACGTCCTGGGACAGTTCGCCTCGTTGTTCTCCCTCACGCCTGGAATCACTCATTTGTGTACCCATGATGTGGACACAGGGGACAGCCCCCCGGTGAAGAACAAGTCTTACGGGCTCTCTGACCGAGTGAGGGATAGCATCCAGCGTGAGGTGGCAAAGATGCTGGAGCTGGGGGTGATAGAACCTTCCAGCAGCCCGTGGGCTAGTCCAGTGGTGATGGTGCCGAAAGCGGCCCCACCGGGTACGACACCGGAGCTTCGGTTCTGTGTGGACTACCGGGGGTTGAACTCTGTCATGAAGACAGATGCTCACCCCATCCCACGTGCAGACGAGCTGGTGGACCGGCTGGGAGCAGCCCGGTACCTCAGCACCATTGATCTGACATCCGGATATTGGCAGATTGCCATGGCGGATGGAGCAAGGGAGAAGACAGCGTTCTCCACCCCCGAGGGCCACTACCAGTTTCGAGTGATGCCCTTTGGGCTCAAAAATGCTCCGGCCACATTCCAGCTTAGTGAATCAGGTACTATCTGGCCTGGAGTCCTTCTCAGCGGCCTACCTGGATGACATAGCTGTCTTCAGTAGCACCTGGGAGGACCATCTGCAACACCTCTAAGGAGGTATTGCAGGCACTGCAACGCGCTGGCTTAACAATTAAAGCCAGCAAGTGCCAGATTGGACAGGGATCTGTCGTGTACCTGGGACACCTGGTGGGCGGAGGTAAGGTGCAACCCCTCCAGGCCAAAATAGAGACCATCTTGGCTTGGGAGCCCCCCAAGACCCAAACCGAGGTCCGAGCTTTCCTCGGCCTCACTGGGTATTACCGCCTGTTCGTCAAGGGATATGGTACCATCGTAGCCCCCTTGACGGAATCGACCTCAAAGAAGCAACCTCGCAAGGTCATATGGACAGCTGCATGCCAAGAAGCCTTTGACACGCTGAAACAGGCGATGTGTACCGCTCCAGTACTAGCAACACCAGATTTCAGCAAGGAATTTATTGTACAGACAGACGCCTCAGAGCACGGCATAGGTGCGGTGCTCTCGCAACTCAATACCGAGGGCCAAGATCAACCAGTGGCCTTCATATCCAGAAGACTCCTCCCTCGGGAACGGCGATGGAGCACCATTGAGAGAGAAGCCTTCGCGGTGGTCTGGGCTCTGAAGAAGTTGAGGGCATATCTCTTTGGAACTCACTTCCTTATTCAGACCGACCACCGGCCCCTTCGCTGGCTCATGCAGATGAGAGGCGAAAACCCCAAGTTGTTGAGGTGGTCCATTTCCCTACAGGGGATGGACTTTTGGGTGGAACATCGGCCCGGAGTTGACCACGCCAATGCTGACGGTCTCTCCAGGTTTTTCCGCCGTAGTGATGAGAACTCCCTAGAGGTTGGGCAGCTCTCCCCTCTTTCGGCTGGGGGGGACGCATGTTGGACCTGTCAGCCCTAGGGTGGTCTCCCCTTCCATTTTTGATCGTGCCTCATTTTTTCCACCCTCATTTTTATGTTGGACTAGGTCTCCGGGCACCTTTTCATTGCCAATCAGTGTTAAGGTGCAGGTGCTCCCTTCTCCCAAGATGGCTGCCACAGGCCCCTGCTACTGCAGAGTGGTCTTTCATAGTAGCACCCTAGCTGCCAGGAGCTGGCTGGAACCCCACAACAATGTTGCGACTCCAGCCCGCCTTTTTGTCCCATAGGTAGAGTGGGGAAGCTCCGGGAATGTGCTGGAACCTTCTAGAAGGGAGGTGTGGTTTTTCTTTTGCCGCCTTGGCCAGAGGTCACCTGACCTAGGGCTACTTAAGTGAGGGAGGGAACTTTTTGTGGTGAGTTGGCCAGTGGGGTGAAGCAGAGCTGGAAGAATCCACCAGGAGTGTAGGCGGTAGGGCCTAGCCAGGGACTTATGCCTCTGAGAGTGACAGGATTTAGGTGCTGCCTCTTAAGTGAGTGAGGGACCCTGTGAAACCCACTGATCTTGCCCAGCAGTAGGAGGACCCAGAGAACCTTTGCCCAGCCTGACTAGGAAGGACCTAGTCTCCTTCTCCATCCCTACCCCCCTGTAACAGAACCCCTTTAAGGGCGCCAGATACATCTGCGCCAACAAGACTTCATCTAACATCTGAGAACAGAGACTTATATACCAAGCACTGAGACTGCGTGTCCAGATTGAACTCTAAACTTATCTGCCAAGCACTGAGACTGCGTGTCCAGATTGAACTCTAAAACTTATATGCCAAGCGCTGAGACTGCGTGTCCAGACTGACCCCTGAAGCCGTATGCAAAGCAGATTGAAGAGCCACCGGGGATCGACCAGGTATTAGCGCTGTGACCCCTGCGCTCCCTGACCTGGTCTGGGACCCCCGGCAGCGTGCTCCGCTGAGCGCGTAACCCCCATCCTTAACTTGAGCACCCCACTGTGACGTGGAAGCCAGCGCGCTCACCGCCGCGGCCCGGAGGCCGGAAGAAGTGCCCCGCAGAGTCGCGAGGCCCGTGAGAAGCCCAGGGCCCCGCCGCTGCGTGAGAAGGTGCGCGAGGCCTGGGCCGAGGTTCCCCATCGTCGCTGGAGCGGACGCCTTCCGACACCGAGAACGAGGTATGCCCGGAGGCTGGGATTGTCCCCGGTGCGCCCCCTACTGGTTGGGAGCCACACCGCACCCTCAGCCCGGGTCCCCTCTCCGTGGGAGTCCCCCTTGTCACCCCGTCAGAGAGACCCCGCCGAGGGATCCTTGCCTTGTACCCCGTAAACTGTACTGAAGCGTGGTGCCCTACGAACTGCACCAGAGCCCGAGAGACTCGCTCCGCAAGTCCCGTGCGCTCCCTGCTAACAGCCCCCGTGTGAAGCATTGACTGCCCCGGAGTACGAGTGGCGCTCTGATAGCCCTGTTCCGACCTGAAGTGCTAAACACCCGTACCCACGAATAGCGCTATGTTATCTATGCTCCGTAGTGAAAGGCTGAATGTCATTGCTCACGAATAGCACTATGTTATCTATGCTCCGTAGCGAAGGCTGAATGTCATTGCTCACGAATAGCGCTATGTTATCTATGCTCCGTAGCGAATGGCTGAAGGTCATTGCTCACGAATAGCGCTATGTTATCTATACTCTGTAGTGAAATGCCGAATGTCATTGATTACGAGGAGCGCTCTGTTATTCATGTTCCATATGGAAGTGCTATGGGCTATTGATTACGAGTAGCGCTCTGTTATTCATGTTCCATATTGAAGTGCTACGTGCTATTGATTACGAGTAGCGCTCTGTTATTCATGTTCCATATTGAAGTGCTACGTGCTATTGATTACGAGTAGCGCTCTGTTATTTATGATCCATATTGAAGTGCTAAATGTCCTTGATTACGAGTAGCTCTCTGTGCTAGATGCCCCGTTCTGAGGTCGTCACCGATTAGCGCGCCTAGCGCTATAATCACCCTCCCTAAGGCGCTACAGGAATGTGAAGCGCGCGAGTACATATACGTGAATGGTGATTGTATCTCAAGCAGTATTGATATTTCATGAATTGCAGTTATGGTATGACCAACTTTTATAGCTCCTGACTGAAATGTATATCGCTAGGAATTGTGTTATCTGCTTATGAAATGTACTGCTACCTCATGAACTGCATCTAACGTGATCTACTTGGATAAACTTGAGTATTTACATAACTCCTCCAGTGTGGCGTCACTTATTGTGTGTGTTCCTCGTCCCATGTGAGGTGCGTGGTGTATGGTTGCTTTACACACAGACCTTTGATGTCACGTTACCGCCCCATAGGGCCTGGAGACCCCAGGTCCTACACTTTCAAAATCCATCATGGAGGAATTCTCTCCAGCGGTGCTGGATCAGGCTAACCTAACCTACTGGTGTGGTTTCAATTCTAAACACTCCCTATCCAACCCTCTCCCTAATCTAATTACAGAGGCTCCTGTGTGGCTGAAAAAGCAGGATGTGGGTTGGGCCCGTGCCCCTCCTAAAGTGACATTCTCCCTTTGAAGACCAGTCTGGCAACCCCTCATACCCTTCCTGCCATCTGCTCTGCAGCTTGTACTTCACTGCCCACAGGAAACTCAGTGTTTACTCTGACAGGGCACTTCACACCTCATCAAGCAGCACTGGCACAGCCTGGGAGCTGGCTAGCCAATCAGAGTCAGAAAACCAGCATCTAGATGGAGCAAAAAGTGAGGGGACACGGCAAACAGGTCCTGATTTCTTCCATTCAACATAAAAGGTATGTAGGATAGTAAGATCCTGATTTCTTGGGTCTTTTTAATATTATATCCTGATATCCTTATATACTGGAAAGGGACAACTCACCCATTTTTTGGTAGCATGGTCCATCATAGATCTCTCCCTCAAAGTAAGTGAATACCACCTTGACGGACTTAACCAAATGTGGAATTCTAGATTTTTTTTTCTGAACTCGCCATTATTCACAGGGATTCTTTCAGTTGTCGAATCTCGGATGGGCTGATCCGTGACTGTGAAAGTTGTTCCTTCTCTATCAATTTTACGCCTACCTGCACGTTTTCAGGCATGTTAATTTATCGACCCCCAGGAGCGATAGGATCTTTTATCGATGATTTGGCGGATAATATATCCATATTGGTCAGCTCCTTGCCGAATTTCAAAGTCCTGGTGGATCTTAACCTGCACTCTGAAATACGCTCCTCCACCAATGTGGAGGAATTGTTTGATACCTTAGGGGCGTTACTTCTCACCCAGAAAGTGATGGGTCCGACTCATATCAAGGGACATTTGCTGGACCCTATTTTTACCAATACTCACATCCGGGTGGAGGGTTCCCACCCGCTCCCTTGGAGTGACCACCACTTGATTTCATTCTCCTGGTCCTCCTCTACAAGCAGGACGGTAGAAAAACATACTAAAATCTTGAGCCGGAACTGGTCCAATATTTCTATGGAAGAATGGGCCGCTATTCTTAAAGAAACCTGCCCCCGACTAGACGCCGACCCTGAACTGGCAAACTTGCAATTTAATCGGTGGATTAAAAATACATTGGATTTGCTAGCCCCTATTAAACTTAGGGACATTAAAAAGGGTCCCAAAAAGTGGCATGGTACACCACGGAGCTTAGAGAGCAAAAACGGAACTGCAAGCAACTAGAGAGACAGTGGAGGAAAGATTTTTCACCCAGGAAAAAACAAATTTATTGCGATGCGCTAAAACTGTACAAAGTAGAGATTATCAAAGTACAATCTAAGTACTATGAAGCAAAAATTTTATCAGCACCTAATACCCCACGAGAAATCTTTAAAATTTTTAAATCCTTGATCACCCCTCCATTCACCGCAGCTAGTCCCACTGACTTACAAGGACGCTGTAATGATATAGCAGAGTTCTTTCATGCTAAAGTTCTGGCTATTTACTCAGCCTTTCCATCAGTGGACAATTCCTCCTCTGATCCTCAGATGGAAGAAAAAAGAGGCCCTTTAGATCGGAGTTTGGAATCTTTTCCACCCCTGGACTCCGTTAAAGTTGTCTCCCTACTCAACAAACTCAAATCAGGCTCTCCTAAAGATCAGGCACCCCCCACGGTGTTGTGAAAGGTTGCCCTAGAAGTAGCCCATGTCATCGCAACACTTATTAATTCCTCATTGGTAGCCGGTAGGGTCCCCTCGTTATGGAAGCAAGCGATGGTTAAAGCCCTGCTGAAAAAGCCAGGATCAGACCCGGAAGTAATGGCCAATTATCGGCCTATTTCCCTGCTCCCGGGAATAGCCAAAATAACGGAGAAATATGTCAACACTATTCTCTCCTCCTATTTGGAGGAGCATGATTGCTTGCACCTGACACAGACCGGTTTTAGATCACTTCAGGGCACTGAAACGGCCCTGATCGCGGTGGTGGAGGAGGGAAGAAAAATCATGGACTCAGGAGGATCAGCTGCAATAATCCTCCTTGACCTTAGTGCGGCTTTCGATACTGTTAACCATCAAATCCTTATCTCTAGATGTTATGAGATGGGGGTGATAGGAACCGCACTGAGGTGGATAGTCTCCTTTTTGGAAGGCCGTACATTCCAGGTCTTTGAGGACAACGTGATTTCCAAGAATGTGCCTTTGAAGAGTGGAGTGCCTCAGGGTTCTTCACTAAGCCCCACTCTTTTTAATATTTATATGAGCCCATTAGCAAAAATAGTGGAGGTATTTGGCATACAAATTGTCACATATGCCGACGACACCCAGTTGATAGTCTCCCTCAAAGATCCAGGACAGCCTGGAAGTAATCTCTCCAGATGTCTGGAAGAAATTTCAGTTTGGATGGAACAATCTTGTCTTCAGTTAAATGGAGCAAAAACTGACCTTATGCTGCAGGGTAGGCCTCTGCCTCCAAGCCTGCTTCTTGATTGGCCTAGTTGTATGGGAAACGCTCCTACTCCTAAAAACCACATCAAGAGCCTAGGAGTTTGGCTGGATGCCACACTTGATATGAAGATCCAGGCTAAAAAGGTAGCTGGATGCTGTTTTGGAATACTCAAAACAGCTCGGAAAATTCTGCCCCTTCTTCCGTTCAAGGCAAAAAAACTGCTTCTCCAAGCATTAATTCTGTCGCGTCTGGATTATGCTAATGCCCTCTATTTGGGAGTCCCTCAATCAACATTAAGCATACTCCAGAAGGTCCAGAATTGTGCGGCAAGAATTCTCCTGCAAATTCCGCGGAGAGAATCAGCGAGAGGAGCAATTAAACAGCTGCATTGGCTTCCTATTGCAGAAAGGATCAAATTCAAGGCCCTCTGTGTTACTCACAAGATTATGGCCGCCAAGGGCCCACCAATCCTTCGGAGGATTGTTTCTCCATACTGTCCCAGAAGATTCCTTCGCTCCGGGAATAAACGCCTGGCCACGGTTCCTAGAATTTTCAGGTCCAGAAGTGGAGGCCGTTGTTTCTCTTATGTAGTCTCCAGAGCTTGGAACACCCTCCCTGAATCCATTCGCCTGGAGGAGGACTATCTTCCCTTTCGGAGACTCTTGAAGACGCATCTATTCCCAACCGATTAATCAGTGTTCTCTTCTGTTGATTTGGTTCTTAGCGCTGGGAGGCCTATGGGTAGCCATGCGCTTTATAAATGTTTCTTTCATTTCATTTCATTTCATTTCACAAGCGTATCAGTAGTTACATTGTGATTGAGCCCTACAGCTACAGGGGCAGGATCAAGGGGCTTATTACGAATCTGATGGTCCACGGACTGCCAGACTCACGGGGGCACTGCGGTTGTGGTCTTCCGATGGCCCTATTAGGACCAAGGTGGCCATACCGCCATGGGACCACCACAACTGCCAGGGATCAGATCCCTGGCATTGGTGCGGTGGCCTTGAGGCTGCAATATGTATGGTGGGCTGCTGCGGGCCCCACCAAGCATATTACATGTACTCTCACCGTCACACTTTTCACAGCAGTGTGACCGCCATGAATAGTGTGGAGGTGAGACAGCAAAGGGGGCTCTACAGGGCCCCCAGGTGCCCCACACCTTGTGGATGCACACAGGGGGGCACACTGTGCTCCCCTGTGTGCATGCACACCAGTACCTGCACGGCATGAACTGCAGCAGTCCACGCCGTGCAGGTACAGCCTTTGAGGTTCCCATTGTGTAGCCTATTTCAAAGGCACCGCCCTGCGAAGGCCAAATAACTGCCGGCTAGACAGGAGAACACACCTGATCTGGTGGGCGATTCCTACACGGATTTGGCAGTGAGGGAGAGGGGCGGTTCCGCTGCCACACTGCCAAACTCATAATAAGGCCCCAAGACAACTTAAGAGTCTCTCATCCAGAGAAAGAAACAGAAATCAAAGATCAAGCTTCATTTTGCTCTAATCCCTGGTGAACCTTTAAGTGCTGCAAAGGACCAGGATGATCAAGGTAAAACAGTTCTCAACCTGTGACAAATGATGCGAAGACACCAATAGTGGTTGAAAGCATATTTGAAGGCGAAAGTAAGCACTGTAAATCAGAACCATTAGTAAGCACTTCAAGTGGAAGAGTGCATTGGAAGGAACGTTGGCCAAAGGGTGCAGGGAAAAGAAAAAATACTGAACAGAAGTGCAAAGAGCTGAGGAAATTAAAGAAGAATCAGAACAAGAAAGGCAAGGTAATAATGATGATAAACAACCAAAAGTCAAAAGGCCAAAGGGACTAAAGGTGCCTAACAAAAGGTATGCAGCCCCTGAATTGTTATTTCCAGTTAATGTCCAGCAAGTTGAGCAATTTGGTATAGAAGTGACTGATTTGAATAACTGTCAATTCATCTTTGAAGATCCTCTATTAACTGATTAAAACTGAGACCTTCTTCCTGAAAAGTTTCTTGATGAATATTCAAACCCATATCTTGAAGTTTAGGTCAGTTTTATTTTGGACCTTAGGTTATCCAGTTAAAGATATCAGATTTCCTTAGGCATCCAGTCAAAGATAGGATTCCTTTCTTGAGCTACAAATGGACTATACGAATTGAAACTGTCATTTGAATCTTGATATTTTTGCGATTTTTAATTTTTACTGTAAAATTTGTGATTATATTTTAGATTTTTCTTAGTATTTTTTTACAAAAAACATGGCAAGCGACAAGGAAATTTGCTGCATCATTTTGCAATTAATCTTAACGATTATGATATTAATATTTATAGTTAATTTATTAGTGGAATATACCACTTCTGTCAGACTTGCCTCACCCAAAATAAAGAATAACCAGAGCTTTCAAGATGAAAGAATTAAATACTATAACAAGCTGTTGCATAGAGGTAACTGTGTAGGAAATGTTGGTGATAACATACATTTTAGATTCTTTGTTGAGTATTCAAAACCCAGGGAATTACGTGATTGTTATAGTTGTTTCTGTTTGCCTGCCTCTACTGCTATGGGGTGACATATCACTACCACCCTCTTACCTATACTATGTCCTGTAGCATGTTTATACATTTGTTTTATCAATTGGATTTTCTTAAATTGTATATTTCAAATCTTGATTTATGGAAGCAAAAGCCTGAGGACTACGTGTAAATGCACCAGACACATTAAGCAAACTAACTGAACTAACAATGGTGCTTATATGTCAATTAAATAAAGGTGAGAAGGATTTCACAGAAGAGCTCAACAAGCAAAAGGTGAGATTCAGTGAAAAAGAATGAGTAGGAGGAAAAGGTTGAGTTGGAAAGGGAAGAAGAAAGAGTTGAAATGAAAAGCTGCATCTAAGATTTAAGGCCTGATTTATATGTCGGTGGGACGGAAATTCCATCGATGCGGTGAAGGAGTTCCTTCCCTGCCAACATAATGGTCAATCAATCAGGAAATTGTGAAGCACGCTACTCACCAGTGAGGCGCTCAAGGAGCTGTGGGGGGTGCAGCTCTGGGTCAGCCATGGAGCCATGTCTTGGGGCTCTTCCTGCCTGAAGGTGTGCAGAGTAGGGGAGCATCTGATATGGACCGGGAGCTCATTCCAGGCCTAGGCCACGATGTAGGAGAAGGCTCTTCCACCCGCTCTGGTTCTGTGGATGCACAGAGTTTCTGCTAGGGCGAGGTCAGTGGAGCAGAGGTTTCTTTTGGGTACGTGGAAGGAGACTCTTTCATTGAGATATTTGGGTTCAATGTTGTAGAGCAATGTGTAGGCGTGGGTGAGTAGCTTGAACGTTACTTTCTTCTCGATGGGGAGCCAGTGGAGGTCTCGCAGGTGTTAGGTGATGTGCTCATGTCGTGGGATGCCAAGGACGAGTCTGGCCGCGTCGTCCTGGATGGTCTGGAGTTGCGTAGCAGGGATTTGTTGATTCCAGCGTGGAGGGCGTTTCTGTAGCCCAGTCTGCTTGTTATGAGTGTTGGGTGACAGTCTTTCTGGCTTCAAGGGGATCTACTTGAAGGTATTTAGAAGGATGCGGAGGGTGTTGAATCAGGTGGAGGCGACGGGGTTGATCTGGAGGCTCATGGTGAGGGAGGAGTCGAGTATGATTCCGAGGTTCTGGGTGAGGTCCGTGGGGGTGGGGGGTTGCCGAGGGTGGTGGGCCCAGGTTTAAGGGGTGGGTCCAAGGATGAGAACTTCTGTCTTCTCCAAGTTGAGCATCAGACAGCTGCTGCTCATCCAGGATGAAAAGTCTTTCATTCAGCTGAGTCTGGTGGCTTCAGGGTCCTTTGTGAGGGAGAGGATGAGCTGGGTGTTGTCCCATGCTGTCTGACGATGACGGTCGAGGGGGCCATGTAGATCATGAAGAGCATCGGACTGAGCGATGATCCTTGGGGTACTCCGCAGTTGATCTATGTGGGTTTGGAGAGGAAAGGCAGGAGTCTGATCCTTTGGGTTCTGCCAGCGAGGAAGGAGCGGAGCCAGTAGAGCACAGTTCCCTGTATGCCGGTGTCATGGAGTCTGGCTGAGAGAGTGTGGTGGGAGATGGTGTTGAACGCTGCAGAGAGGTCAAGTAGGATGAGGACCACAGTGTGGCCTTGGTTGAGGAGTGTACGGATATCATCTGTGGCAGTGGGGAGGGAGGTCTCGATGCTGTGGTTACTGTGAAATCCAGATCAGGGATGGCGTTCTGTTCGGTGAATTTTGTCAGCGGGGCGTTGACGATCTTCTTGGTGACTTTGGCTGCGAAGGGAAGGAGAGAGATGGGTCGGTAGTTTTTCAGATATGTCAGATCTGCAGAGGGTTTCTTGAGGAGTGGCTTGAAGTCTGCACATTTCCAGTCATCGGGGAAAATGCCGGATTTGAAAGTGGCGTTGATGGTGCGTCGTAGCTCAGGTGCTCTGGTGGCGGTGGATCTGTGGAAGATGTGCAGTGAGAAGGGGTCCATGGGAGCTCCTGTGTGAGTGCTCTTCATGGTCATGGCGGTATCTTCGGTGGTGACAGGGGATCAGGTGGTGATGGTGGGATGGCTGTCGTTGCTGGAGGAAAAGGTGGTTTCTGGAGTCTGTTCACTCAAGTTGTTGTGGAGGGCTTTGATTTTCAGGTGGAAGTAGGAGCCGAGCATGTTGCAGAGGTCCAGTGAGGGTGTGACTTCCGAGGCTTCGCTTGGGGGTTTGGTGAATTGCTGGATGTTACTGACGAGTTCCTTCGAGTTGCTGGAGTTGGTGAGGATTTTGTTCCAGATGAATGTCCTTTTGGTGGATCTTATGAGTTGGTGGTATTCAGTCATGGCGCTCTTGTAGGGGGTCTGATCGTTAGTGGTTTTGCTGTTCCTTCCTTGTTTTTCAAGGCATCTGCAGGTGCATCTGGATTCTTGGAGGTCGGTGGTGAACAAGGAGGCCTTCAAGGGGCGTTGTCTGTTGGGGTTGCGGAGGGGTGCAAGCTTGTCTGTGCAGTTGGTGATCCACCGATGTAGTTCATTAGTTGCAGAGTTTGCGCCGGTCGAGGCATGGGGGGTCATGGATGAGGGTGGAGTTGAGGTGCTCCTCTGTGACCTTGCTCCTGTTCCTTCGCGGTGGGAGTGGAGTGGGTTTGTGAGCAGTGACAGTTTTGAACGAGAAGTGTATGCAGTGGTAGTCTGTCCAGAGGGGCTGCGTGGTGTGGCTGAAGTGGGCATTGTTCCCTCCTGCGAAGATGGGGTCAAGGGTCCTGCCTTGTGGGAAGGGGTGGTGATGAGCTGTTTCAGTCCGATTTTGGCGATGTTGTCCAGGAGGGCGGTGGAGTTGGGGTCGCTGAGGTTGTCGACTTGGAAGTTCAGGTCTCCGATGAGTGTGTAGTCCATGGAGGCAATGACGTGGGGTGTGATGAGGTCGGTGATGGTAGTGGTGAATGAAGCACGGGCCCGGGGGGTCTGTAGGCGAGTTTGCCGTGAAGCGTTGCTCTGGGGTGGGTCTGGATCAGGAAGTGAAGGTGTTCGGTGGTAGAAGGGGAGTCGCTTGTGCTGGAGGTGGATAGTCAGAGGGAGTTCTTGTGTGTGATTGCGACTCCTTCCCCTGGGCGGTTGGGGCAGTCCTTCCTCTGGATCTTGTATCCGTCAGAAATGGCAGTGGCGATATCGGAGGCGGAGGTGGCGTTGGTCCAGGTTTCCGTGAAGAAGGCGACGTCTGATGGGAGGGTGTCGAGGAGGTCCCAGATCTCTACAGCATGTCTCTGCATTGAGTGCACATTGAGGAAGATGCACTCCAGGCCTTCTGTGGTGCTGGCTGCCGGCGCTGGTGCGGCTATCATAGGGGTGCAGAGGATGGTGAAGGATTGTCAGGAGTGTCAGCAGGAGAACTGGCCATGGGTGGTTTTTGGCGTAGACAGCTGGCAGCTGTTGTTCCTTTCGGGGTTGAGTGCAAGGAGGGCAGCTGAGTCGTAGTGGTGGGAGGTCAGAGAATCAGGGTCCCTGGCGCTGGTCATGGTCAGGTCGTGGACGGGCGCAGACCGGCTTGCCTTTGGTGCACCTTGGCGCACCCGCTGCACGCTGTCGTGCAGCGGCCGTAAAGTCATCGAGAAGACCGTCAACAAACAGCTCGCCGCCTTCCTCGAGACGAACGGATCCCTCGACCCCTCACAGTCTGGTTCCCGAGCCAACCACAGCACCGAGACCGCCCTCATCGCAGCCACCGACGACATCAGATCCCTGCTCGACAACGGGGAAACAGCTGCCCTCATCCTCCTGGACCTCTCTGCAGCGTTCGACACAGTTTGCCACCGCACACTAATACAGTGCCTCAGCAACACCGGAATCCAAGAGAAGGCACTGTAGTGGATCATCTCGTTCCTCGCCGGAAGAACCCAGAGAGTCCGCCTCCCCCCGTTCCGTTCCACGGCCACCGAAGTCAGCTGCGGCGTACCTCAAGGATCATCGCTCAGCCCCACCCTCTTCAACGTCTACATGAGCCCCCTCGCAGCCGTCGCACGCCAACACAACCTTAACATCATTTCCTACGCCGACGACACCCAGCTGATCCTCTCCCTCACCAACGACCCCGCCACCGCCAGAGCCAGCCTACACGAAGGGATGAAAGACGTCGCCGAGTGGATGAAGAACAGCTGCCTGAAACTGAACTCAGACAAGACGGAAGTCCTCATCCTGGGATCATCCCCCTCCGCCTGGGACGACTCCTGGTGGCCCCCTGCCCTGGGCACCACCCCCAAGCCAACGGACCACGCACAAAACCTGGGCTTCATCCTTGACTCCTCCTTCTCGATGACCAAACAAGTCAACGCCGTCTCGTCATCCTGTTTCAACACCCTGCGCATGCTCTGAAAGATCTTTCGATGGATCCCCACTGAAACCAGGAAGACGGTCACCCAGGCACTCGTCACCAGCCGACTGGACTACGGGAACACCCTCTACGCGGGAACCACAGCCAAACTACAGAAAAGACTCCAGCGCATACAGAGCGCCTCCGCACGACTCGTCCTGGACATCCCCCGCCACAACCACATCTCCGCCCACCTGAGAGACCTGCACTGGCTCCCCGTCAGCAAGAGGATTACGTTCAGACTCCTCACCCACGCACACAAGGCTCTCCACGACCTGGGCCCCAAGTACCTCAACAACCGCCTCACTTTCTACATGCCCAGCCACCAGCTGCGATCGACCAGCCTCGCCCTCGCCACCGTACCACGCATTCGTAGAGCCACCGCCGGAGGAAAATCCTTCTCCTACCTGGCGGCCAAGACATGGAACTCCCTCCCCATCCACCTACGGCTGACCCAGGACCATCTCTCCTTCAGGAAGCAACTCAAGACCTGGTTTTTCGAGCAGCAACGGACCCCTCCCCCCCCCCAGCGCCTTGAGACCCTAATTAAATAGGGAAGGTGGGATGGGAAGCACAGCTGGGAGACGGGAGCGGGAACCGGCAGGGAGAGGGGCGGAGGGGCAGTAGCGGCGGGAAGAAAATGGGCACAGAGGACACAAACAGGAACAACAGTAAAGACAGAAAAAACTGGGAAAAGGTAAAAACTGGAAAAAAGGCAATAACAAGACAATCAAAGGCACAATAACAAAACATTCACACGGACAGAAAAAACAAGCACAAACACAGAGACAGACAGCAGCGGACTAGTATAAGAGCAAGGTTCTCTCTTGATTGATTGATTGATTGGAGAAATGGCTACATGTCTGCAAGACCGATATTTAGATATCGGCGAACATGCACTGATTTTTTACTGTTTCTCACTGCCAGGCAAAACCTGGTGATGAGGGATAGTAAAATCATAGTAATGCTCCCCCCTCTAAAGTATAGATGGCCAGGGGATTTATATTTATTTTCTCAACAGAAGTAAAATCCCATTTTGGGATTTTCTTTTTGTAGAGAAAAAATAAAGTACTATGTGCTACAGCGCTATGTCCTGCTGAAGCAGCCCTGTGGCACAGAGTAAAAGGCATTGGCAGGATCCGCTGTGACTGGAGTTCCTGGCAATGTCTTTATAAACTACCACCTACTGGGCAATCATTTATAAATTAGGCAGGCAGTCCCTCTATCATGTAGATGGAGTCATTCTCTCCGTCCCAATGGCAGAACAGCGGGCCGTCCTTCCAGATATAAATCTGGGCCTTAAACTTGATAAAGCCAAGAGGGAGCAACTGTGCCTGGTATGTTAAAAGAGACAGAATGAAACATCAGAAGTAGTGAGTAGGTGGGAGTGTGACGAAACGTATGTGGCAAATAATATAATTTTGAATAAACAAGAGCAAGTTCTTAAGGGGAACTATTAGGTGTGTGTAAGGAAAGCCTATTTCAAACTTTCCAGTAACTGAGTGGGTAGTTGTTGCTTAGATTTTGTGTTTCCTCATGTTTTGTACATGAATGAACTGAATGAGAAGAATAATAAAATTGTGAGGAGAATAAAACAAAGTTCTACTCAACTGGTTGAGGATACTGTTTGGCAACTCAGCTACTAATAGAGCAGGGACCATGTCAAGCATTTATGAGGAGTAGATAGTATGCGAGTCATGGTTATGCAAAACTGGCTACCTTTAGATATAGTATTAACGAAAGAGTCTGCAACATGTTGAGGGTACATCAATGCTGCCTGTGTGTGCCTGGTAACAGTGATCAGATTAACAGGCATTCTGGTAGCATTACTAGTATCATACTTGAGATAAAATGTCTGAAACAGGTGCCTGAGAAACAGTTAGTTCATTAGTTGAGATTGGAAAAGGATTTTTAAGATTTTTTGAATGGTTTGGTAACCTAGGAAAGGGTATATTTAGTCGGATATTAACATATATATGAATCATTTTAATTTCTGTAGTGGGTGTTAGATGTCTTATGTTGAAGGGAAGGTTAAAGTGTGGAAATGCTGAAAAGCTGTTTGCAATAAGGAGAAGAAAAACTAACTGTGAGGATCTTCAGTTAGACAATATCAGATTTAAGATATTTAACACGCTGAAGAAGATGAAGGAAGTCATATACAAGAATCTAAAACTAGAGTAAGCTTTATAGTAAAGGCACGTAAATGATGAAGTGATGTGATATTTTCAAAAAGTATCAGAGTGGGAGTTGATAGAGGATTTATAATGCATCATTCTCCTAACTTGATATAATTAACACATATTAAATTTGAGAAATTATGTTGAGAAGCTGCGTTTTTTTAACATTGGATAATGTAGACTTTAATTTCAAGCCTGTGGCTGTCTACAGCACGCAATGCAGTCAGCACACAATAGCTGTTTTGAAAACAATGCTTTGAAACACAATGACATTCTCTTCTGTTTAAGATGATGCTTCGTTCTTAAGCTTCGTTTTCATTCTGTGTTATCATAGTGAATGTTTTCCCAAGGTCTCACCAATTGAGGGCTTGAGGCCAGAATGTGATTCTCATGAGAGCTTAAGCTTGATTTGTAGTGATATTTGTACTAACCATTGAGATGGCGTAGGAGCACCATGGAACTGTATTTTGTGAATCTGTGGGACAGCGGTGAGTGATGTCCCTTTAGAAACTGTATTGTTCATTCACCTCTGAGATTCTAATGTAATTGTTTTCATTTGTAGTTTCCTTTGCATTTTTCATTATAAAAGGCACCCTTTCCTGAAGCTATTGGTCTCACTTTCCCTGATCTTTGGAAGGTGGCACTCTGTTGATCTGACCTCTGATTTATAACTTTCTTGAGCTAAATTATACCTTGTTCTGTTGTTTCATATTTTGGATTTTTATTCTGAGCTTCATGCTTCTATGACACATGACTAACTAACTGACTCCTTGCCACTCATTTTTCTTTCTGTAATGCCTTTATCTTTCAATAAATCTTCTTAGTTTTCACTGTAATACTCGTCAGTCTTTATGGTGAAGCCTAATGTGCTTTACAATAAATTCTGAAATATTACATGATATTGTATTAACTTGAGTGACCAGATCCAGAGAGAGCAACAAATCCTAAGGCAGGGTTCTCCAATGTCGGTCCTGAAGGGCCGGATCCATGTCAGATGTAAAAGCATATACACATAGATAAATGTAGTTATCTTAAAAATCTGGCATGGATCCGGCCCTCCAGGACCGACATTGGAGAACCCTATCCGAAGGGAATTTACATCACTCCAGTTCCGTCACAAGCGCTTAAATTTGTCGCTTGAGAAACAGCACTACATCCATCCATAAAGTGGGCTTTGGTTAAATCCCTGGCTTGTGATCGCATGGTCTTCTTGTCTATCTCAGTCCTTTGCTCTTTATTCAATGGGCTTCTGCCAATGAAACATTTCTTTTTTATCCTCTCTTTGATTGGCTGAGTTGTATCCTTCCATCGCTAACATCATGAAATTATTTTACTTCTAGTTTTTGGGACCATGTTTTCCATTAGCACTCCCTAGGTGTGCATGTCTTGTTCCTTCCAGTGGATGTGTGTATATAGGATACCCTTGTGCTCTCTTTCCCTTCAGGCTCAACAGACCCAACCTGTCTCTCTACCCACACCCTCACTACAAGCAACCAACACAAAGCATTTTTGCTGCTCTGTGGTACACGCACTCTCTGGCCTCCACTGCTTCTCTCAACATGTCTGTGGCTCTAACTCCATCCGTACTCCTCTCCCTGCTCTTCCCCTCTCCCATCACCCTCTCCCACATCCCTACTTCTGCTCCATTTTTTCTGCATTTTTAGATCCAATAGCGGAGAACAGCCACCTTGAAAGTCTAGTTTTTATACTTTCGAGATTTCCATAACTTTGCATGAGGCAATGTGGCATGTCGCAACGTGTCTGACGAAAAACACAGGCTATCATGAGAGTATAGAAAATAATGTTTCATACTCTCAGGATTGCCACCACACTGAATTATATGGTGTGACAAAATGTGACAGCCATCTTGGAAGTATCGAAAGTGTAGAAAGTAATGTTTTCATGTTATAAAAATAGCTGCAGCGTTGTGTGCTGTTATTCAACACAACACAACCTAACAGCCATCAGGAAAGTACATAAAAATATGCTTATATACATTCAAGATGGTCACCACATTGTGTCACCTCATTCTGCATCACACAATGTGTTGTCCATCTTAAAAGTATACAACATTATGTTCTGTACTTACAACCTAGCCTCACTGTTGTGTCATACCTCATTGTATCATGACACGTGACACACAATGTGGCAGAAGCCATCTTGAAACTATTGAAAAATGTATTTTCTGTACTTTCAAGAAATATAACAACAAATAGATTGCAAGCAGCTTTGCCACTGATGGTGCACTTCAAAAGCAATCAGCATTGGCAAAGACATTAGTAGTTACTACAAAGTATCGGCAAAGCAACATTGATAAGTTTGCCAAAGCTTGTTTTTTCTTTGCAACGTTTTCTGCTATAGAGACATTATTATAAACAGGCAATTTTTTTTATTTGAAACGGTCGTTTTGGGGAAGTCAATCTGGCAAACGTTAAGAGCTTTTTTATTAGTGAATATAACATCTTTTTAAAAGAAAGCTACTGGAAATAATTCTGAAAGAATTGTCGAAAGATTGTGATGGCGCTGTTGCAATATAATCCATACAACCATTTGAAACATAAGACAGTTTGAAGAATGTCTAGTGAGAATTCAATTAATTTTACAGGACAAATAAGGGCATCTTAAACGAATGCCATCCAGACCTGTATTTCAGCTAATTAAGAGTTATTAAGAGAACATAGTTAAGATCCAAGTTAGAAGCCTTCCTTCCTCCTACTTTTCACGGTAATCATTTCCTGCTTTCACAATTAACCATCTTGTTTGCTTATTTGATTGCTAACCAACTCTCTTGCATAACAATAAAGCATTAATGTTAAAAATAATGTTCTGATTGAACATAATTGACTATATATCTGTTCTCTCTCGCTAACATTTTGTGCGTCTTCCTGTCACCTTGGTATTTATTTATTAAGGAGTGCCATGAAACGTGGCATGTCTCCCTTTGGTTGCTTCAGAGCGCTTGGCTGAGGGTGATAAATGCAGCCTTATGGCAAGGAGCTAGAGCCTAGACAATGCTCTTCACCAATACATCTTGGTGTTGCTCACTACAGGTCGTCCCATTTATGCCCTAAACTATGCTAAACTATGGGGCACTAGAACGTCTCACAGGGACATGCATTTCATATTCTCTATGCTTCTATTTTTTCCATTTGATTCCTCCTCATCTAATGTGGCACTGTGAGCCCCTTGTCTGGTAGAGGTGGTCAATGCTGGGCTGACTTGGGGGAACCCTGGAAACCTGGGAAAACCCCTTTGGTCAATTATTTGGGGTGGATGGGCTGGCTGCGCACCCAGCCCATAAATAAGTACCGCTTTCTTACCTAAAAAGGCATGCCAGCCCACTACTTGTACCCAGTGGGTCAAGCCACTACTGTTGTGACAGTACTTGGGAGAGCGTCAGAGCAGCAAACCGGAACCAGACCTTGTCTGCATGGTTTACCATTCCATTTTTTTTCACTTTGTATCAATGTTCTAATAGTCACCTCTTCTTTTTTCTTTCATTTTCTTATCTTTTTTTTAGCTCTCACATTCCTTTATTCTCTATCTTTACACCTCCCTTTCATTCTTTCCTTCCCTCTAATATTCATTACTTAATCTCATTCTCTTCCTGTGTCTTGTCCTCCTTTCACTCTTGATTTTTGTTTCGTTTTCTTATCTGTTTTAGCTCTCACATTCCTTTGTTCTCTGTCTTTACATTTCCCTTTCATTCTTTCCTTCGCTGTAATATTCATTACTTAATCTCCCTCTCTTCCTGTGTCTTGTCCTCCCATAATTCTTGTTTCCATTATTTGGCTTTACTTGTTATGATTGCTTTGTTTACCTTGAACCCCTGCCCTTCAGCTCTGTTCAGCCAGTCTCTTCTCTTGTATTTACACAGTGGAGGGGTTACTGAATTCATTTTGTCATTTGAATATAGCCTTATAGCCCGCCGTAGTGGGCTATACCGGCTGTTAATGGCCCGCTGCAGTGTTAAAGGCCCGAGCCGAAGGCGAGGGACTTTAACAACAGCAGCGGGACATTAACAGCGGTATAGCCCTGCTACGAAGGGCTATAAGGCTATTAGAACATTCTGCCACTAGAGGGCAGAATGTTCTACCAAAACAAAGCCCTTCAGGGAGCGCGAGGGGATTGAAATCCCCTCAGGCTCCCTGAAGTCTTTGTTCACAGCCAGAGCTGTGAACAAAGACAATCATTGGAATGTTGGAGCTCCGGGCTTATACCAGCCAGTATTAGCCCGGAGCGCTCCATTGTCTTCAATGGAGCTGCCAACGTTCCAATGTTCTAATACAAGTTAGGGCCTTGCTAAGAGTTCATAAATCAGCTGGATCTCCCATTCTATTTAGAGTTCTCGAACGGACAGGTTTATACTAGTTCAAGATTACACTAACAAGGGGACAGGTGCTTATGCTGTCCCTTGAACATAATGAGATTGGCATACACTTGATTGGCACATTTAACTTACCCCAATTTTTTTTCTTGTGTATTTTCATGTATTATTGTTTGATTGCTGCATAAATATTTTTCACATTGCCTCTAAAGTAAGCCTGTCCACTCTGTGCCATAGGTACCAGAGGGTTATGCTCACGTTATGTGGTTCATCCTGACAAGGAGTGTGATTATTACTTGAGTTGGGTTTTCACCTCAATCAACTAAATAATCAAATTTCTTACACAGAGTCAATCACTGGTGTGCACACCAACAGTCCATTTCTCCTGCAGAATCAGATTGCTTTGTCCCTCCTCATGGAGGCAGATAGGACTCTAGTTGATATTCCTTCACCTCTGGGAAACTGGCTGTCAGGCAGATGCTAGCTCTGGTTGCACAGCTGTCCTCTGGACATTTTGTGGAACACCCTCTTCTTTGTCAGAGAGAATTTGGAACTGGAATAACAAGTCTATGCTTTAAGAACTGGTTTGGGTCAGTTCTCTTTGTATGTGCCCATCTCAGGCTGTCATCAAGACTCAGCTTTTGTCTTCAGAGATGCTCTTCACAGGAGAGTTGTCTCCAGGCTGAAGCAAGAACACTGCACAAACATGTGTGCATCTGATGGTCTTAGCCACACCTGACAGTGATCAGGAAGAGACACGAAAGGCTGGCAATTTTCTGAAGACCATTTAACCCTGAAAACAGGATTTTCAGCCCACCCTTAACTCCTACCATCCGCCAAATGGCAATTCCCAAGAAGGCTAATTAGCAGCTCTGCGTATCAACGGGTCTAGTTGAATTCATATGTGGCAACCTATCTCCTTGTTCCCCATTTCAGTGTCTAGGTCCTGTAGCTCCAGTTTCAGGAATGTCAGTAACACATGTCCACTGTCTGGAAAAGTAACCATCCCTCTGTCAGTGTTAACATATGAGAAACATTTCTTTAAAGAGCCCAAGATCCTCAAAGAAACTGTTGTGGCTATAAAAAAATAAAATACCACTGCCTACTGCCCCCTGAAGCTACCAATGAGATCCCCGAAGGAATCCTTGGTGGACAGTTGCCATCTCCTTTAAGGAGCCGGTAACTGGTCGGTAACCATTGACTGACACATACTATCTCAATTCCCCATGTTTTCGCTTCTCATGCCCCTTCAAGATTGCAGATTGGTATGGATTACAAAACCCATTATGCAAGGCAGAAACTATTTTTGACTCGTAAAATGGGTTCGAACATTGAAAATATCCATTTTGCGATTTCAAAATTGCTTATCATTTCGGCTCTATGTCTTTTGACGCCTTCAGTGTCAAGAGAATGATTAGGGTGGTGTGTACTATAGAACTGCAGTCTGTCAATAAGTTTGAAATTCTTTGACCGCTTGCAAATTGTTTCTGTTGCACCTGGCCCTTTTTGCAGGGCCTCCCCCAGATTTCTTGCCTTCTTTTGCGGAACCGTTTATGCTAGCATTAGGACACTGTAAACTTTTTCCCTGCTAAACAGTGGTAAAGTGCTCGTGCTCTCTCTCAAAATCATGGTTGTAGGAAGTTGGATTACTTTTTAAGGGGGGTGAAACCCTCCTCAAGCAGCAACCACTATCCTTGTCAGGTTTAAACCCAAGCAGACCCCAAATTAACCTGTGGTTAACCTTCAGGTAGCTTGGCACGAAACAGTCAGGCTTAAGTTAGAGGCAATGCGGAAAGTATTTATGAGGCAATTCATAGAGTAATAAAGTGAAAACACAGCACAAGAAAATTTCCATACCAATTTAGAAAAATAGAGTAACATTTAACAAATTATTTGAGATCAAAATGACAAAACTCCAATCAGTAGAACAGGAGACATGCAATTTCAAAGACTTTAGGTGAGTATAGCACCAAAAAGAACATTACGCCACTCGTAGTTATCTGGTCGTGCGAGACAGAGTGAAAGTCACAAGTTCAGGCTGACCACGGGCTGAAAACAGTGACCAGGTTAGACCCACTGAAAGAGTTACTTTCAAAAGTCCAGCATCAAGGATCATCATCAATGTAGCGCGAAGAGCAGGACAGTTGTCATGGACGGTCATCACTGCACTGCGAAGATCCTGTCAGGCATCTTGGGTTGTCATTGCTGGAATTCGCATAGGTGGTCACAGCAGGCTATCGATGCTGTAGCACAAAGTGCAGATCTCATGTTGCTGGTCGTTATTGGCGGTTGCTGTTGTGCGATGAGCAAGGTTCACCAGAGCATCGCAATAACAGCCAGCGAGGGCAGCAAGATCTTTGTGCGAACAGACTTGTTTACCATCTCAAAGAGCCCAAAACATCAGGATTTCTCCTTTACTTGAAGAAAGAGCATAACAGATGCCACACCAAGTATCCAAGAATTGAGAGGTGCTTCTTGGGATCAGGAACTCACTCCAGAAGAGGCCAGGACGAATTAGGCAGGTCCAGTTCCAGGTCTAGTTGCAGTTCCAGGCAGCAGGTCAGCTGGGCATGTGCATGGAGGCCTCTGTAGTTTGTTATGACGCTGTAGCTCAGTCACGTCAGCTGGGTTGAAGGGTGCAGGTCCAGTCTTCTTCTTCAGCAAGCAAGGCTAGGGCAGCAGACTAACAGGACAGCAGAGAAGCAGACCTGGCAGCAGGGCAGCATGACAATCCTTCTTCTGTAGTAGCCACAGTTCCAGAGGTGTACTGAAGAGTCCAAAATGTACACCTAGTGCCAGATTTTAAGTAGGAGAAGTTTCTAGAGGGTCCCACCCCCAAAGGTATTTGGAATTTCCTTCTTCCCTGCCCTGGCCCCAGCTTATCTTAGGACACAAAAGATTAGTGTCAAACCCTTTCAGAGTGTGCTCAGGCAGAGACTTTGTGGCATGCAAGTGTGGTAGGTGACAGCTCTACCCCCATCAAGTCAGAGATGTTCCATACTGCCAACATTGATTCCCCCTTTTTCTCACTGTCTGCAAGCTATACACAAAGAACAACTGCCAGCTATACCTAGTCAATGGATCCAGGATGCAGGCAACAGGCACCAAATGGTTAAGACATGAAAATGCCAGCTTTCTAAACTTGTTCATCGAGACAAGGGAAACCAAGGGAATATTAAGGGACTATGGGTATGAGTATTTTTAAAATAACAAGGGTCATTTACAGAGAGATGCCATATTGCGTAGAAATATGAAGAATTCTATGTCACATTTCCAAATGTAGTTTCAAATGTATTTATTAAAAATGTTAAAGCATTAATGCAGTGGGGACCACAACCAAAAGGGGAAGTAACACATTTGTAGGCTCAGACAATTTTTGTGATCACAATGAAAGGAAGCATGTCACATGTGTCATACAGACCCAATACTCCTATGAAGACAATAGTAGAAATCTTGGTACTATTGTCAATGATGTTTTGATCCCGCCATATGAAATGGGGACCATCATCAGGACATAATAAATTATGCATGAAATGAAAATGATGTAGGAAGGCAATTGGCGTGGGAGGTTGAGCTCCAAGTTGGGGCAGGAGCCCTCACTAATCCGTTATGGCACAATACCATCTGCATAAAACGGAGCAGTGGGAGTGGGAATGGGTTGTATGGGGAGCCAGGCAATAGGCTCACGATCGACAAGGCAGCTCAGGAAGAAAGTTTCACCAACCAATGCGCATGGTGGGACAAGACCGCGGATGCTGGTATCGGTTGCTTTCTAAATGTGAAAGTTATCCTTTATTAAATATAATAAGGTAACACAATGTAATGTTATGGGAGTGGTGGGGCTTGCAGTACTGAAAACAAATTTAGGAGTTTTTCACTACCAGGACATGTAAAAGTTAAAATAGTCCTGGCCCCTTGATATACCTCCATGAAAAAATTGTTGTCCAGAGATTTTCATTTTTATGTTTTTGGATCATTAGAGAAGTAATTTAGCTTGGGTAGACATTGCTAATCCAGGCCAAATTTTTCTGGACGACATGTTGAAGAATGGCAGATGTGTTGCAGTGATGATGTAATATTTCAGGAATATTTCAGGAACCATGAGACCTATACACTTCATTTAGGGTTTTGGGTGTCAAGTAGTCTTATAGAGGCAGAAAATAACTCCTCAGAGCAACTCTTCCACCATTTTCCAAAATGAAGGCTCTATAATGATATATCATCATATTGGTAATTCATTTTAATATTGCTTTTGTTTCAGGTTTTCAGATGATTCAAATTCATAAACATGAACAAAGCAGGTGGTAGCAAAGGATCTTTACCTCCTGACAGAGTGTTGCTAACTACAAAGTCTGAGGACAGGAAAAATGTGTCATTTGCTAAACTAATCCAAAAGAAAAGCTAACATCAAATGCAGCTGGACAGAAGAGAGTTTGAGATGCTGTAGAAATACGACAAGAGGAAATTCACAAAAGATTGAAATTGATGGGTGAAGATGATTAAATGGTTTATCATTGTAACAACAAGTGCCACAAGTCATATACAATGGAAAAAAACCTTGAAACAATTAGTCAAAAAATAACAGAAACCGGTGAATCACAACAAGATTCTGAGTTGTCTGAGAAAGTGACAACAAACAAACCCAGTGTCCATCCACTTAGAAAATCGATGGCTATCCCTCATCCACCTCCAACCACTCATCAGAAAGCAGAGGATCTTCAATGTGTTATCTGTGGTTTAGCCAGAACAAGGGCCAAAGGGATTGGCAAAAGAACAGAGTATGAGAGTCTCAAAGGACAAACACGTTTTTATCTGCAGCTAGTTTCTTCCAAGATGAAGTTTTCAGCTGAGGAGCTGGTCTAAAGAGTGAGGTGAATGTATTTGCAGTAGATTTTTATGCCCACCACAGCTGCATGTGTGCATATATTTGAAAATATGAATGTACAATGAGCTCCAAGCCGCAACGTAACCATCAGTCTTCAGTTAAGTTTGCACTCTTTGAAAAAGCAAATTAAGTTTTAAAGCCACTCTTGAGTGCTGGCTACGAGTTCACACTCAGTGAGATCAGAGAAGTAATGGTCAACATTGATTCATAATAATGAAATAAAGGTTTTTCGGGTGAGAATGTACAATGACAGAATTCCTTTCTGTCAGTCTAACAAAATGAATGAGCCACTTATGGTGTTCTCAGCTTATTTGACTCCTGAAGTCCTTGCTGCCAAAATAAGGTTACAAGATGTGGTAAAGTCAGCAGGAGCCATTTTAATAAACGCCCTGAAAGATTTAGATTTCGGACTTGATGACATATTTTTTGTGTTGCCTCAGAGCTCCGCAAAAAATGGGAGTCAACAAGAATGCCTAATGTTACCTTTAAATCTTTTACAACATTGAATAATATCACAACTTTGTGACCAAACAATATGTGGATAACGAAATAAAGACACGTCTACTAGATGTCCTGGAAAAATGGATCAGAACTATTTGCAAAACTGAAGCAGGAGAGATTTGTATTGAAAGAGAAAAAGCTGTTTGGCATAATCACTAAAGCTAACTTCCATGCTTTAATTGCATTAGTAAGAGTTTTGTCCAACTAGCCACTCCATCTTGCTCCGTTCTGTTTCTATTGCTTAATTCCCAAAGAAACAGTACGTACTACCACATACGGCGGCAGCCATCTTAGGAGGTTGGGTGAGACCTCCTTGCAAGTCACTGTGACTGCAGCATTTTGATTCCTCTGTCTGTCGTCATCCAATGAAACAACGCAACCACATGAGACGGCTGCCATCTTAGGAAGTTGGGTGAGATCTCCTTGAGAACTGTCGTAGCTGCAGCGTTTCACCAAAGAAAACCTTCTCCTCACAACAACTTTCCAAATTTCCGTCTCGTTCTTGACAAATCTTTTAAGGCTGTTTTCCAGATTTTCGAGATACACAGATTACAAATCGTCTCTACCAAGAAAGTTATCTCGACTCCACTAAATGTTGGCTTGTTATTTTAATATTATGATTCTAATTTATAGTATTAGTTTATTATTTATTGTAACCAACATCTTTTTCTGCAGGTGGGACTCTTTGATGCACTATATTTTAACAATAGATGGTAGATTGTGAATGTTGAATACAGGAAATGGATTGGGGCTATCTATTTACATGTGAGTGTTGACTACAAAGAGTAAGTCATGACTATTCATTTATATATATTATAATATATATTTGTTTGTCATTATGACTGACCAAGGCTTGTCTGCTCCACCCACCTTTCTTGCTACTCCCGGTGAGCCTCCCGTTCCATGGAAGGAGTGGAAGAAGTTATTTCTTACTTATGTGTTAGCAACCGGTGCCGACAAGTATCGTCCGATGCGCAGACAAGCTATTCTACTCCATCACTTGGTGGTTGAAGGGCGATGCTTATACGAAGACCTTCCTGAGATTTCCTTGGGCATGGGAGACGGTCAGCCAAATAATGTGTATGAGATGATGAAGCAAATGTTAGATGCACGTTTCACTATGTAAGTTAATATTGTTTGAGAGGCACAAATTCTTTTGCCATGTGCAAAATATGGATGAGGATATTGCGACGTATGTTGCTGCATTAAGGAGTCTTTCTCTATCATGTCGATTTGAGAGATTTGAGGGATTGGGGATTCCCTTATACGAGATCAGAAAGTAAGGTGCACCAATAACAAGAGAGTGAGGGAGAGATTGCTGATCAAGTATCCCACACTGGAAGAAGCGATCCAGATTGCTAAGTGGTTGGAGCACACAGACTTATGCATCAAGAAGATTGACAAGTGTAGTTGTGCCATATTACCTAAAGATCAAATCTCTAAAGTACCGGAGGTACAGGCATCTATTGATGAAACTAAAAAAGTAAAGCCTATCATGAAAATGCAGTCTTCTAACAAATCTAGCGACACCTGGCAAGCTGCCTCCGCCACGCCAAGATTCAACGCAAGGGTAATTAAATGTTATCGTTGTGGCGCTCCTGGCCACATTGCTTCCAGTACCAAGTGCATGCCCAGGAATGTAACGTGTCGGGCATGTGGTAGGAAGGGACACCTTGCCAAGGTTTGTAGAGCTAACACTCAATTTAGTCAAGTACAAGAATTAGATGATACTTGTGAAAGTGTTCATGAATTAATGTTGAGTGTGGAAGTTTGCGGTGCGTCAGGTGAATCTTCTAGTAATCCTTATGTACTAGGTGACAATATTGTCAGAGAAAGCACAGACAAACTAGAGAAACCCCATTGTACTATAGGCTTAAACGAGTGTGACATCAAGATGTTGGTCAATTCTGGAAGCCTGTACACGCTACTGTCTAGAGAAACACATTGTAAGACATGGAGAGGTGAGGAGTCTCTGTGAGATAAGTCTGGCATAAAGGCTGCCGGATACGGTGGGAAGACTATAGAGATTCTGGGGTTGAGTTGGATGGTGATCAGCTTTAATCGGAAGAAGGTATATGGCCAAGTGTACTTAATGAAACAAGGCTCAGACTTATTAGGCTGGCATCATCAGAAGGACCTCAACATCATGTTGAATCCGAATGCCACTGAACCGGTCATGACCACGGTTGAGCACAATATTAATGCTTACGAGACTACCGTAATGGAGAGATATCCTGGAGTTTTCTCTGATAGTTTGGGAAAGCCTAAGGATTTTTCTCACAGAATCATCCTGAAAAAAAATGCTGTGCCATTTATGTGCACAAAGTTAGTAACCTGCCACATTTAATGAAATGACCTCTCCAAGAGGAGCTCACGAAGTTATTAGCACAAGGAATAATAGAATCCATTGAGGCCTCAGAATGGTCGGCACCCATCGTAGCCACACCCAAGGATGGGGGCAAAATTTGTCTATGTGTTGACTTGCATGACCTGAATAAAACATTTTGGGTTGACAGACAACCGCTACCCAATATCTCTGAAATGCTGATGGCTATGGGTGGGGGGTAAGTGTTTAGTGTGATTGATATGTCTGCAGTGTACCACCAGATCAATTTGCATAAAGATTGTAGACACCTCGCGTCGTTTGTGACACCGCTGGGGGCATTCTGTTATTGTAGGATGCAGTTTGGGCTGGCATCTGCCTTAGCGGTGTTCCAGAGGGTCATGTAGCAGATGTTTAGGGGTTTGAGAGATGTTTTCTGTTTCCAAGATGACATGTTGGTTGTAGGAAGGAATAGTATGCATCATGATGAGGTGATGAATGTGGTGTTGTAGAGACGAATGGAGAGCCATGGTCTAACAATAAAGGAGGAGAAGTGGCAATTGAAAAAGGATTGTGTGACATATTTGGAGCATGAAATATCTAGGCCTGGAATCAAACCTAAGAAGTGCATTATCTCTGCTGTGAAGGATGCCCCTACTCCCCTTACCAAGGAACAGTTAAAATATTTCCTTGGTTTAGCGGAATATTGTTCCAAGTTTGTGGGTGGTTTCACTGAGATTGTAGAACCGTAGAGATTATTGATGAAGAAAGGCACTGTGTTTGAATGGGACGAGACCTACAATGAGGCATTCAATAAGGTGAAGACCTGTATCCTCCATGCCCCGACCCATGGTCACTTTGATGTCGTGGCCAAAACTTTTATTACTTCTGATGCTAGTGCAGTAGTGATTGGAGCTGTGCTAACTCATGTATATGATCGTCAAGAAAGGATCATAGGATTTGCGTCCAGGAGACTTCGGGATGTGGACATTTCCTATTCAGTTATTTAGAAGGAGGCTCTAGCATTTTGTTGAGGCATAAAACATTTCCGGTTCATTTTTTGAGGTCTACTTTTCAAGGTCCACACTGATCATAAGCCCTTTCTTCATTTGTTTAAGGTAGGTAGGGGTTTAGAAGGAAGTGTGAGCCCCAGGATCTCCAGGTGGATGCTATCCGTCCTGGAGTACAACTTTTAGGTGGAATATGTGAAAGGTTTAAAGAATGTGGTGGCTGATTATTTGTCTAGAATGCCAATGGATGAAGAAATTGGAGTGGTGAGGGGCAGAAGAGAGGAGCTGGCTCTTGACAAAATGGAGTGGGCAACTGCCATGCCTGAATATGATGTCTTACTGCATGTTATGAGGTGTGTGTCTGAAGGCTGGAAAAAGGATCAGGTGGAGGACGTCCGCTTCAAAGGTTATCGCCACGTGGAGGCTGAGTGAAGTGTATCTGATTGAAGGTTGTTGAGGAGGAGTCAGTTAGTGCCACCGGTGGGATTCAGGAAGAGAATTGTCAACATCGTGCATGAGGGACACCTGGGTAGGAATACAACAATCTTGTTGGTGGCCTGGCATGGACGGTGGTATCGAAGAGGTTGTACGGGAGTGCTGTGCATGTGAAAACAGTGATAAGACTAAAATCGTGAGACAACCCCCCCCTGGCTTGTTTGACTCTTTCCAAACTGCCTTAGGAAAGGGTAGCAATTGTTTTTTTGGGTCCAATATCCAAACTTGGGTCACGTAGCAAATTTGTGATGGTTCTGGTGGATTACCATTCCAAATGGTTTGTTATTGAAACCACCGATTGCATTGACACAGAGAAGGTAGTAGGTTTTTGGGAGAGGGTGTTTATGAACGAAGGCATTCTAAAGACTCTACGATCTGACAATGGTGTACAATTGGTATCGAGGAAGATGAAATAATTCCTGTGTAAACTGGGGATCAAGCATGAAAGGGTGCCTTTGTTCAGTCCTCAAGCCAATGGATTGGTTGAGAGAATTAAACATTTGATAATGGATAATATACAACTCTTACTCTTAAATGGGCTATCCTGGTTTGAAGAATTGAAAAGGTTTGTGTGGTCATATAGGGTGACGCCACATTCATTGACAGGAGTATCATCATTTATCTACCTCAAGGGGTGAGAGCCGGGTGTGAAGGTTGTTCCAGGTTGGATAAAAGACAAAGACTGTGTGTGGGTCGATAGTGCTAGTGTAGAGAGTGATGTGACCCAGAAGCAACTTGTTGCAAGGGAGTATTATGCCAGGAAAGGTGTCAAGGTGTCTGACGTAAAGGAGGGTGATTGGGTTGCGGTTAAAAGAAGCGGAATAGTCACCAGGGGTGAAAGCAAATTTTCTAAACCAGTGCAAGTGAAAGCAGTGAAGAAGAATATTCTCATTTTAGGTGATGCTTCTGCTTGGAGTGTGGGGAATGTCTGTAAATGTCATGCTCCCCAGCCAATTCCTGGCGACTAATGTCTTGCTATGGTGAATAATGTCTTGCTCCCCAGCCAATTTCTCATGTCTATTTCAGCATGTCAGTTCATGTGTTGTTAAGGGACGGACATTTGTGTTTGTTTTTTGTATAAGGGGGAAGATGTGTGGAGTTGTCTTAACCTCCTAGGGATGAAACTTAGAACCATGTTGGTGGGTAGAATGTTGCTCTTTGAATGGGAGGTTTTAGCTCAGAAGCTAGGAGAGCAAGCTGGAGGTACCTGTGGATGTATCTTGGACCTATAAAGATTACATCTTTTAATATACTGCTGTTGGAGTGGATTTTTACAGTAGGCCCTAAAGGCTTATAGGGCAGGGTGCATGGTATTTAAAAAGTAGGACACATGCTTAAGTTTTACACGCACTAAAGTTGTTCTCACTGTTGTAAGGCTTATCTCTCTCATTCACTAACATGGGGTTACTTTTTCACATTTAACCCCTTTGCTGCGGCGCGAATTCCGCTGGGGGGGTTTGGGGGGTTTGCGGCGCCGCTATGCTCATGACGGAACCACGCCGTCATGAGTCACGGGTGAGCTGTGCTAATGACGGCGTGGTTCCGTCATGACTCCACCCACTTGCGCTAATCGCCCCCACAGGTGGGGAATTAGCACCGCGTGGGCGGAGCGGCCGCCAACGGCCGCAGCATGACGGAACCACTCCGTCATGAGCACACGGCGCCCGTGGCTCATGACGGAGTGGTTCCGTCAAGGGCATGCAAGGGGTTAATAAGTGATAATGTTTGATCTGGAGAAGATAGAGATATGCTGTTTAGGATGAATTTTAAAACCTTCTTTATTGATAAAGCCGGATTCTATGTCACAATTCTGAAAATGCCACTTTAACAAAATTGCCATTTTCTTGTCCTAACCATTTGTACCTTCTGCCAGCGTCCTGTGTCACATGACTGTGAATGTCTCTGCTGTTGGGGTTTGTGTATTCCTCCCAGACAGTTAAGCAAAAGGGGACTAGGTGTTGGCAGGATGTCCCTGTATCCGTCCCGCACTTCATAACGATTGGCCGGAACTAGTTACTTTCCCTCGGTCTTGCATGATCAGATGACCGCAAGTGGCACTTTCGCTTTTAGGTGCTATATGTACCTAGAACTTTGAAATTGCATATCTCTTGTTCTACTGATTGGATTATTTTTGTTTTAGTACCATTTTATTTATTAAAATGTACTCTATGGTTCTAAATGGTTTGGGATTTTGTTTGTGTTATGTTTTCATTGTATTATTGTGTGGATGCTGCTTAAATACTTTGCACACCGTCTCTAAGGTAACCCAGACTGCTTTGTACCAAGCTACCAGAGAGTTAAGCATAGGTTAATTTAGTGAATTTTGTGGTTCACTTTGACAAGGACTGTGGTTTTTGTCTGAATGGTACACCCCTCTCAAACAATAACTCAATTTCTTACAGTTTCTAAACAGAACTTTTCTAACAATGGAACAAAGCATTTCCTTTCTAAACTGTCTGCTCATTCATAACCCATAATTAAATAGAGTTGAAAAGGAATACATTCTGAATTGTTCATTATTTTCATTTACAGAGACAACTTTCCTTTGGATTATGCAAAATGTGAATTTATGGAGAGCAACGAAGCAAAACTGAAACAACTGTTTAATTATCCCTGGAACTATAAATTATGTTAGCAAAACAGTAACAAGACCGGCTAAGATAAGAAGAACAACTAAACTAGGGGTATTTATGTGATCACTGCTCTTTGACCAATAGCGATGAACCAATTCTATAGGTCATGGGTTAACGTCTGCAGTTAGGTGAAAGACATCATCCCTTGAGCCTCATAGTTTTTCATTGCCTTCACTGAAGTACCTAGAGTGAGACAACATTAATTTAAAAAGAGAATGTGGGGCATGAATGTGAGACATATGAATATGTATTCTTTTTTCTCATTTAATTAGGTTGAACATTGTATTATTTTCATAGAGATATGTTCTTTTTGTTTAGCAGAAATTAATCTGAGTGTTATGTCTTAGAAAGCACATTTTACTGCTGCTGTGTTAAATAATCACGTGAACATAAAACATAGCAATTGAGACATGTGATGTAAATTATATGAATGAATAAAGGTCTCTTATAAATGGAGGATGCAAAGGAGAACGATTTCAAATTCCTATACCAAATGAGGGTTTTAATGCAACACTGAATTAACATGAGCTCCTCATATCATGGACTGTATATAAGGCTTGCTCGTTGACCTGAGTTCATGGGCCCTATCATGACGGGATTTTCTGGTGCCGCACATAGATGAGGGCCCAGATTTGCTAACATTTAGCGTTGTGTTTGAGCCTCTATTTTTTGCCACGGCTACGATGCAAAATGTTAGTTGAGATTTATAAAGCCATGCACATCAGGATTGCAAAGGAACTTTAGGCAGAGCATAGGGTTGCCTTGCGTGACTTTCATTAGGCATTTCATGGGTGGAGCATTGATGTTCCCATGCATCCACCTATGGATTTCGGCCCATTTCCAGATCTACTAAAGCTAGTAAACCTGCAACTGCATCAAAATGCTATGCCTTCTCCAGTGAGGCGTAACAAGAAGAAATGTGTTTATTTCGCTTTGTTATTCCCTCCTTCCACATGCACACATAGACGAAGGAAAATTGCTGGAAATTTTTTGTGCATGACAGGTCTGCATGTAACTCAGGCTCCCTTGAGCTATGGTACAAGGATGCCTGAGTTGGCGCTTGGCATCAGTGCATCAGCGCAGGAAGAGAGTAGAAATGCTCCATCTCTTGGTAAATACGAAGCATTTTCTGCTCTCCTTCTTTCCCATAAAACAGCCCAGAAACTTTGCTTGCTGCCATGCATTGCGTGAAACATTCACTATTGTGCCCTCAGCAGTGTTTTTAGTCCTGCAGGGCATAACGTAAATTCATAAAATCCGATATTTCTTTGAGTTAGTGCTTTTTTCAGTGAGTACAGCTCAGAAACAGCTGGCAAGGTTACCCTCCTTCTGCTCCCGAGCTGCACTATCTGAAAGTAAAGCACTGACTCAGAAAACTGTTCGGTTAAATATATTCACTTTTTACGCCCTGTAGGTCCATAACAACGCCTCTTGGCTCTGCCCTGCACCAGAAAAGCAGATCATAATATGGCTCCTGGGCTGCACAATGGGTGTGGTGGGCGCACATGTAAGCGCTTCTCTAATTCCCAAGGGGCGTGTCAAGAGATGCGCACACGCAGGGGATGAGTGTACCCTGCATGCGTTGCAAAGTCCTGTACTTTTGCAAAGCAGGTGAATAACTAATATTTTTCTATAACAATCCCTTTCATAGGGATGGAAATGGGGCAAGTATTACAAAGCCCATTTTCTGCATTGTGTTGACATTACCAGAGTCAGTGGTACAAAAAAACCTGCTTTGGCTGGGAACATATTGAATGCACTCATTCAGACTCAGCATGCGGGTGGTACAGGACACCTTGGTGAGTTAAATATTGCTGCACGGCTTAGACTAGGGCAGCCGAAACTAGATCATATCCATTCATGGAATACAAGCCTCTTCTTGATTGGTGACTTAAAGATTTGTTACTTAAATACTTCTTCAGTTCCATTAGTGCTTCAAGAAAAAAAGAAAACCTATAATTACTAATTCTTTGAGTATTCAATGAAGAAAAAGATTGTAATTAAATTATTGAGACAAAATAAATTTGGCTATGCTGGTCTAAAAGCCACGCATTAGCACTGAAATGACGCAAGGTGTTCTTAAAAACTGTACAGGAGAGTCATCACTGTTCTCTGTAATACCAATGTTCGGGAAAGCCTCCTCCTTCCTTAGCATAAACCATTGTGGTAAATTCCACCTAATAAGTTCACTTTACCGCATAAGTAAAGGGTTTGGGCTCATAAAATGGATTTTCATTTTGCATTAATGAATCCAACTTTTGACACTTTGAATGACTTGAGAATGTAAAGAATTTCGTGGACCGGGCACTTGGTAACGAAAACAATTCCAAATTAAATATAAAAAGTTATATATATATAATATATTCTTCTTGCCAGCTAGTAGACTTGCAAGTATTGCTTTATGAGCAGGTATAATTGATTGCCTTTTGTTAGGTAAATAAACAGGGAAGCTGCCTTGTAAAATCCTCAAAGCTTTGAACAGCGTGATTTGTTTTCTACCCTTATATTTCCAGTAAAATATGATCTCTAAACGGTGACACTGCATAAAGTAGTAAACTAGGGTAAGCAGTTGTTCGCACACTATATTCAAAACATGTAGTTAGCCATTTTTTTGGGACTGAAAACATTATTTTATGCATTAATTCAAAATTTCAAATGCTACAAATACATTGAGGCATGAGTTAAAAGCGAAAAATATCATTTTTATATAGTTATCCAATTTAGCAAATAGTGTGGAATATATTTGATAACACAGAACACATTTGACATTTGTGCCTAAATTCTGACGCTTTTAAATATGACCCAGACACAGTAAAATTGATTCTCCGCATTTTGAATAAAGTCACAGGACTGAGTGCGCGTATGCATTCAATTTATTATCAGAGGGTCTATCCGATCACGCTGCCCGCATCGTAGACAACTTGATCTTTTTTATATTACTGTATGTTGTGCTTTTATGATATTTTTTATCGAATAAAGCTTTACCTACCTACCATTAGATGGGGTGCTCCACATCCCCTGGTGCCCTTCATGACGACTTTCAAATGATCCATTAGATGATGCAGCCTTTTGTGAAGCCCAGCATACGCATATTACCTGTTATTTCGCAGATAGCCATGCTGCTACCACCACCCATGGCATAGAATGGGACTCTTTTAAAATGGTAACCAGGTGCTTCTGCATGTAAAATATAGCTGGGGTATGTAGAGAGTTGAACCAGGACTTGAAAGCCGCTGAGGAGGAGGTAAAAAGCATGAACAATTGCCAACCCCAAGAAGAGACAATCCGTGACACCCTGAGTGACTCTACAGAATGTTACACAACACTGATAGAACGTGTTTGCTGCTATAAATATACGGAATACACCACTCAAATTCATGCAATGGGTGAAAAACCCGGGGGCCTGATCGGGTAACTCGTTTCCCAGGAAGTGCGAGCTCTGCCATTTATGGAGCTCGTGCAGGATGGGGAGCCCGCCCAGCGAACACAAGTAGGCACATTGCAAGCGTTCAGGTTCCATTGCAACATGTTGTATTGGGCCAAACAGCACCGCCTTTGGAGGCCATTCAAAAGTTTTTGACCTCTTAGCTTTACCATCCATCACCGCAATTGTGTGTAAGGAATTGGACTGCTTGATCACTGTGGAGAAAGTGAAGGGTGCAAAACATGATCTGGCCATCAATAAGACCCTTGGTTTGAAAGGACTGCCCTTGTTTCATCCTTTTTGCCCCAAAATTGGTTGAAGTTTATAATAAGGCACTTACCACAGGAGTGCTTCCAAATAGAGTCCCTTTTATTTCCTATTAGGCTATGCATCCTTGACATGGTTTCCCCTGACTTTTTTGCCTCTACACCCCCATCATTTTTGACTGAGTGATGGAGTTCGTATTTGCTGACTTAGATGCTTTGGGCACTTTGCCACTGCTGATCAGTGTCAACGTGCAAGTTGTCCCTGTGCAAATTGTAATTATGATTGTTTATCCATGATTGGCATATTTGATTTTTTAGAAATGGGGGTCTCTAGTTGGCAATGGTTTCCTCCTTTGTACAAATAGGGACCCTTGCTTCTAGTCAGGAAAGGGGGATACACTCCTAAAATAACCCCTGCTCACCCCTTTGGTAGCTTGGCATGAGCAGACAGGCTTATCTAAGAGGCAGTGTGTAAAGCATTTGTGAACACATACCGTAACACAGTGAAAACACTACAAATGGACACCACACCAGTTTGGAAAAATAAGTAATCTTTATCTAAACAAGACCAAATGACAAAAATGTACAATACAGTATCAGAAATATGACTCTCAAATGGTAGAACTAGCTAAGTTCAGTGCAGATGGTAAATGCAACACGTTTCTTTCAAAGTACCTTGGATGCGTTATGAAAAGCAAACAGTTGCAGGGAAGGTGATGCGTCGTTCCTTACACTCAGGGGAGTGGATGCGTTGGATCTTTACTGTGTGGGGAGTTGATGGGTCGTTTTCCTACTGCACTCCGTTGATGCGACAAGATGGCACCTCAATGCGATGCTACGATCTGCTGCGATGCGACAAAGAGAGCGTCTTGATGCGGTGCGATGACTCTGTATGATACGTGCACACCCGGCGGCCTTGCAGTGAATTTGGTGCTCCATTCTCGGTCTTCGGAGATCGATGCACCCCCTGCATCATGCGGCAACTTCTCACGCCGCGACAGGCGCTGCGACTCGCTTCTTCAGAGATGTGGCGACATCAGCAGCAGCGGCGACACGCTCCCTCGGTGATGCGGCGGTGACAGCTGCGGAGGAAACACGCTTCTTCCTCGTTGCGTCGACTTTCCAGCTCTCAGCGGCAAACAGTCTCTAGAGGTCCCCAACAGCAGCAGGCACTTCTCTGCAGGATAGAATTCCCAGCAAGGAAATTCATGGGAGCTTGTGGTGAAGTCTTTGTGTCCCTGAGATGTCAGAACAGGGGGCAAGCTCAGCTTCAAGCCCTTGGCGATCTTCCTCAAGATGACAAAGCAAAACACAGCAAAGTTCTTTTCTCCTTTCCTTGGCAATGAAGTAGCCACTGCAGGCCAAACCCAACAGCAAACATCATAGGGGCAGTAATCTTCCTGCAGCTTCTGCAGGCTCTTCACCTTGGCAAAGGTTCTTCTTGATTTCCCAGAAGTGATCTAAAGTTCTGGGGTCTGGGCCCCTCTTTTTATACACACAATTTCTTTGTTCTCTGAAGGCAGAGAGTGTCTGTACCCAGCCATAACCAGTTCTGTCCTCCCTGGTGCAGCTTCTTGGCAGGAGGTGGAGACAGAATTGTTGAAAGCAGACCTGGCCCAGGTAGGTGAAAGGAAATCTCCTCCCCCTACTCTAAATAAAACCCAGGTCCCATTCAGCCTAGCCCTGACCCATCAGACTGCCAGAGCCGCTGCCCTCTCCCAGCTCCTGTCACTCACAAGACAGACATGCAATACACAAACCTAGCAGAGGCACACTGGATGATTAGGCAAGAAAATACCTACTTTCTAAAAGTAGTATTTTCAAACACAGAATGTAAAAATCACCTACACTAAAAGATGCACTTTAACATTCTGAGTTCAGGCATACTTAACTTTATTTTCCTATCTTGTTCCCTGGGTCAGTTATGTTTATAAGATGTTATAATCAAACTGCCATTTCTGGCCGATAGGAACAGATAGCCTTGCAATAGTAAAAAACAAAATTGGCTGTAGTTCTCTATCAGGACATGCCACACACATCAGGGCATGTCCTACCTTTCACATACAATGCACCCTGCCCACAGGGGTACCTTGGGCCTACCTTAGGGGTGACTAACATGTAGAAAAGGGAAGGTTTAGGGACTTGCAAGTGTGTGCACTTGCTAAGTCAACATGGCAGTCCCAGACTGCACACAGGCTCAGCAATGACAGGCCTGAGCCACATTTTACAAGTTGTTTCTGTGGGTGGCACAATCAGCACTGCAAGCCCACCAGCAGCATTTGATTTACAGGTCTTGGGCGCACATGGTGCACTGTACTAGGGTCTGACAAGTAAATTAAATAATCCAATCATGGAGTCACTAATCCATTACAACAATTTACAATAGGGAGCACTTGCAGTTTGGCACTGAATAGAAGTGGCAAAGTGCCCAACGTATCTAGACCAGTAAAAACATAGCAAAAACACAAGAGGCAACAGCAAAAAAAAATGGAAGGGAGACCCACTAACCCTGGGTGGTGTACTATGCTACGCTCGCGGATTTTGCAGAGTTTCGGTAACTTCGCAGTTTGCATAGAACACGTAGTTACCAAATACCACGCAATCTGCAACGTAGCGTAGGTGTTTTTCTTCTTCGCATGCTCAATATGCGTTCTCGCGTGCGCGGTAACGACTTACCAGGATTCTGCATTCGCCGATGAGATTTCCTATCCATTCGCGTGCGCCACGAGATTTGGAATCCGGCCGCACGATCCAGCGAGAGTGTGCGAACGCGAACACGTCATTCGGACGTGCCATCTGACTTCTGGCGGCAGTATTGGTAAGATCGCGATCCGAACACGCAGAAATTGCAATCTGGCGAAGAATATCTCTCGAGCATCATAAAACCTTCTCGAAAATGATCATTTTGCTAAAAAAAACTCCTAAGATTGTGATTTGGTTGTAGTTTTTTGTGCAAGGAGTCCTTTTTCTTTTTTTACTTTTTTTTCAAGAGGAAGGAAGTACCCCTGAGTCTCCAACTTCCTTTTCCTGTCCAACAGGCTCCATGTGCTGTTCACTTTCATTTGGATTTGGAGCTGGAAGGATCACTTTTTGTGTCTCTGTTGCATCATATCATTGGATTGGATTTGAGGATTTTTGGATTTGAGATTTTACAAGTAAGTTGGAGAATTGGTGTACTTGTTTGTTTTATTGGGGCATTGTTTGTACCTACATTTTTGGGGGATTTTCATTGTTTTTTAAAATGTATTGTTGTGGGTGGCCTGTAGTTTCAGTAGGGGCCTAGTTGTTTTTCTTTGATTGTAATTTCAGCCAGTAGGCCCAGAGGTACCCATGGGTGCATGTTTCTGTGTTGTCTGTTGAATTTAAACATCATGTAGGGCATGGATGGCATTGGATTGAATTGCTAAATGTGGTTTTTGGGGTGTATTTCACTTTTTGGGTGTGTATTAATAAATAAATACCTTTGTGGGATGTGTGTGTGTGCTTGTTGTGTAACTTTCCAACCTTTCGTAGCCCTGTGGATTTTTGTTTTTGCATTTTTGTATTAAAGCTGTGTTGTTTAGCAGGCCTCCTTTGTCTGGTCATATAAAGACCTGCTTGAGTTCATTGTTTTCTATGGCCTGTTGTGACTGTGAGTGACCATGTGGCTTGGGGCCATTTTGTGGTGGTAGTTTAGTAGTGTGCTGCTTTTTCCATATAGGCCTGCATGTCTTTTCTTTGTTCCCCTTGGCTTATGCTTGTTGTTGTTGTGGCCTGGCCATGTGGGTGGCAGCAATTGTGTGAAGGCAGGCAGTGTGCTTTTGCCATAGGCTTGCATTGTCTGTCTTCCATTTCTTTTTGTTGTGGGTGGCTAGTGGCCATTTTCTGGAGCCATCCAGGCAGTGTGCTTTTACCATAGGCCTGCATTGTCTGTCTTCACTTTCTTGCTATTGTGGGTGGCCTGGCCATGTGGGTGGCGGCCATTTTGTGGAGCAAGGCAGTGTGCTTGCTTTTGCCATAGCCTTCCAAGCTTGTGGCCTAGTCTGCCAGTAGGCCCAGAGGTAGTCATCATGGGTGCATAAAAACTGTTTCTGTGTTGTCTGTTGAATTTTAAGATCATATATGGCATGAATGGCATTGGATTGAATTGCAAAATGCGGTTTTTGGGGTGGTATTTCAGTTTTTTGGTGTGTGTTAAATAAATAGGCCTTTTCAGCTAGTAGGTAACCCTGGGAGTTCAGCTCGCGGAGTTTTGGCAACTCCACACTGCGCGACAATGCGGACTTACACTTTTTCTTCTTCTTCGCGCTCAATATGCGTTTTCGCGCATGCGATAATGACTTTTTGTGACGATCGCGATGCCGAACATGCAGAATTTGCAATCTGTCGAAGAATATCTCTCGAGCAGCATAAAACCTTCTCGAAAATGATGATTTTGTTCCTTTTGCTAAAAAAACTCCTCAGGCTGTCATTTGGCTGTAGTTTTTTGAGCAAGGAATCATTTTTTTAAAGAGGAAGGAAGTTCTCCAGAGTCTCCAACTTCCTGGTCCTGTCCTTTGTCTTCACTTTCTTGTTATTGTGGGTGGCCTGGCCATGTGGGTGGCGGCCATTTTGTGAAGCCAGGCATTGTGCTTTTGCCATAGGCCTGCATTGTCTGTCTTGTCTTTCTTTTCTTGTTGTTGTGGTTGGCCTGGCCATGTGGTGGCGGCCATTTTGTGGGACCAGCCACTGTGCTTTTGCCATAGGCCTCCAAGCTTGTGGCCTAGTCTGCCAGTAGGCCCAGAGGTACTCATCAGTCATCATGGGTGCATGAAACAACTGTTTTTGTGTTGTCTGTTGAATTTAAACATCCTTTAGGGTATTGATGGCATTGTATTGAATTGGAAAATGTGGTTTTGGGGGGGGGGGCACTTAGGCATTTTCAGCCAGTAGGCCCAGAAGTACTCATGGGTGCATGAAACAACTGTTTCTGTCGTGTCTGTTGAATTTCATTTAGGGCATGGATGGCATTGGATTGAATTGCAAAATGTGGGTTTTTTGAGGTGTATTCCACTTTTTGGGTGTGTTAAATAAATGCCTTTGTTGCATGTGTATGTGTTGTGGTTGTTGTGTAACTTTCCAACCTTTTTAGCCATGTGGATTTTCATTTTTGCATTAAAGCTGTGTTGTTTATCAGGAATCCTTTGTCTGGCCATATAGGCCTGCTTGAGTTCATTGTTTTCCTTGCCTTGTGCCTTTGAGGGACCATGTGGCTGGGGGCCATTTTGTGGTAGTAGTTAGTAGTGTGCTGTTTTTGCCACATAGGCCTGCATGTCTTCCCATTCTTCCTCTTGTCTTGCTGCTTCCAAATCCATCCCCATTGCCAGCTGCAGCTCCCTGAGGCTGCATCCATCCCACGCGATGCACAAATTAAGGCCAACAGGCTCCACTACATTTGTATTTTTGTTTTTGTTCTTTGCTATCCTTATTCTTCCTGAGTGTGCACAGTACACCAGGAAAGCCCTTGCTGTCAAAGTCTCATAAATGGCTACACTGTTGTTGTTCACTGAGTTACTAAAATGTAATAATTGTGACCACCACACACTAAGTTATATATTAGATATTATATTTGTTTGATTGTACTATTAGTAATTTAAGCACAACAAATTCCACGTTTCACTGATGTTCTTCTGGCTTTTTTGCTTTTAGGTGCACAAAAGACTGAGAAGGAGGTGTGTCATCATCGCCCGTTGTACTGCCAGACAGATGGCCTGCTGCTGTACATTGCGTGACGTGTCACCTGGCCAGACATCTCTGCAACTTGTGCAACTGAGTGCTGCTGACATCTGAAGAAGATGGCCCCAAAGAAAGCAGGTACCAGGTCCTCCAGTACCAAGAAAGTTGCTATTGAGAAGAAGGAACAGAAGAAGGTAGTGACACTTAAGTCTTGTGTGCCACCCAAAACCTTTTTTGGGAAACCAAAAATTACGCCTGCAGCAGCGGTGTCCGGTGGGCAAGCTGGGGGCAGCACCTCCGCATCAGTGGGCCCAACCCACTGATGCGGCCATTTTGGGGAATCAAAATGGCCGCCGAGTAGGAGCTCCTCTACCGAGCTCCTAGGTTGGGGAATACCAAATCGGTATTTATCCCCTGTTTACCTGGCCATCCGACCCATCCGACCATTTCACTGCTACCAGCATTGAATACAGCAACTAAACATTGATAGAATCCTGAAGAAAACTTTTTGTCAACGACTTACCCCAAGACTCGGCAAGGACCCGACGTGACTGATCCTCCACTCACCCCGGCTCCCGAGCCTCACCAGCGGTTCCACACGTGATCGGAGCCCCATGATCTTCGTCGGGAACCCGCACTGAAGGTCCCTGCTGCTGCTCCCGGATTGGGCTGACTGTTCCTCGGTCGAGAGGTAAAGAGGACTTCGGGACTGATGCCTGGGGCTGGGCCCGATGTGGCCTCGCGATCGCCGCATGGAACCTGAGGCCTCCAAGTCGCGCCTTGCCTGCCCTGAGCCCCCTGGGGTCGGCACCTGAGGTGGGCCCGCTGAGAGCTGAGAGAGCCGAGGCCTGCGGATGAGCCTGTTGGGACCTGCCGATTGAGGCCAGCCGGGACTCCCCAGCCCTCGCCATGCCAGGGACTGGCGATCTGGGCCCGTAATCCTGGGTGAGCCCAGGGGACCTGCCGGGGACCCACACCTCGATGACCCTCACTGCGGGTCACTGCCGCTCGACTCCCGGATTGTGCCAACGGTTACTCTGCCGGAGGAACTGCCCTTGTGCTTCATGGAGGCTGATGCCTGAGTAGGCTGCCAACCGACATCCGGACTCTGGGTGATCCGCGCAGCGCTTCCCTGCCGCTCTCCGGAGGCTCAGCAGCACAGCCCCGGGAGCGCGCGCTTGCGAAGTGCCCTGGAGTTGCTGGAGGCTGATTGAGCCCTGCCGGGACCTCTGAGAGGACTGCCCCGGGCTAGACTCTCAGCTGAAGCGGACCCGCTGAACACCGCTGTAGCCCCCTGATCGGCAATCTGGAGCCTGGTTCGTCCGTGCAGTGCCCCCCTCCCCCTCCTCATTACTCAACTAAGGCGGACGCCGGAATTGGGCTTGTTTTTGAAGAAATAATTAAATAAATATATTAATAATAATGATAATTTGTTTATATATATATATATATTTATATATATATATATATATATATATATATATATATATATATATATATATATATATATATATATATATATATATATATATATATATATATATATATATATATATATATATATATGACACACCACATAGAGGTCCGTTGTTGGAGAAAGGCATTTATTCATGGCACAAACAGCTTCGCGCTTCCATTTCCTTACGCGTTTCAGCGATCTCTGCCGCCTTGATCACAGGTGAAAGCTGTTAAGCTTGCATAGTGCAAAGTACGTGTTTTTAAAAAGTCATTAAATCACATGACCAAGCTGTTTCGAACTTCATTTCCCACAATGCAGGTAAGTTATTCGGAGGTGCAATTAGGAAAGTCCTTTTCTGTTTACCTGCACAATGCTAATATCCATGAGTATATTCATTGCTGGTCTTGTAAATATCCCTTAGAATGTGCTCTGAAAAATTCTCATCTCCAGCACGATCAGGAAAGGTGTCTCCCTTCCCGAATCCCTTCCAAGCACTTCCAGGATTCGCTAGTAGCATGTCCTTTGGTAAGGTCTGGGAGGGCAAGTGGGTCATGCTCCTCATTTAATATTTCACAAACTCCCTCCGAGTACCGGAGCCACCGACCCTTCAGGGTGACCTCTTTCATAGTGGGCACGGAGTCGCCCACAAACGTAATATGACACACCACATAGAGGTCCGTTGTTGGAGAAAGGCATTTATTCATGGCACAAACAGCTTCGCGCTTCCATTTCCTTACGCGTTTCAGCGATCTCTGCCGCCTTGATCACAGGTGAAAGCTGTTAAGCTTGCATAGTGCAAAGTACGTGTTTTTAAAAAGTCATTAAATCACATGACCAAGCTGTTTCGAACTTCATTTCCCACAATGCAGGTAAGTTATTCGGAGGTGCAATTAGGAAAGTCCTTTTCTGTTTACCTGCACAATGCTAATATCCATGAGTATATTCATTGCTGGTCTTGTAAATATCCCTTAGAATGTGCTCTGAAAAATTCTCATCTCCAGCACGATCAGGAAAGGTGTCTCCCTTCCCGAATCCCTTCCAAGCACTTCCAGGATTCGCTAGTAGCATGTCCTTTGGTAAGGTCTGGGAGGGCAAGTGGGTCATGCTCCTCATTTAATATTTCACAAACTCCCTCTGAGTACCGGAGCCACCGACCCTTCAGGGTGACCTCTTTCATAGTGGGCACGGAGTCGCCCACAAACGTAATATGACACACCACATAGAGGTCCGTTGTTGGAGAAAGGCATTTATTCATGGCACAAACAGCTTCGCGCTTCCATTTCCTTACGCGTTTCAGCGATCTCTGCCGCCTTGATCACAGGTGAAAGCTGTTAAGCTTGCATAGTGCAAAGTACGTGTTTTTAAAAAGTCATTAAATCACATGACCAAGCTGTTTCGAACTTCATTTCCCACAATGCAGGTAAGTTATTCGGAGGTGCAATTAGGAAAGTCCTTTTCTGTTTACCTGCACAATGCTAATATCCATGAGTATATTCATTGCTGGTCTTGTAAATATCCCTTAGAATGTGCTCTGAAAAATTCTCATCTCCAGCACGATCAGGAAAGGTGTCTCCCTTCCCGAATCCCTTCCAAGCACTTCCAGGATTCGCTAGTAGCATGTCCTTTGGTAAGGTCTGGGAGGGCAAGTGGGTCATGCTCCTCATTTAATATTTCACAAACTCCCTCCGAGTACCGGAGCCACGACCCTTCAGGGTGACCTCTATCATAGTGGGCACGGAGTCGCCCACAAACGTAATATGACACACCACATAGAGGTCCGTTGTTGGAGAAAGGCATTTATTCATGGCACAAACAGCTTCGCGCTTCCATTTCCTTACGCGTTTCAGCGATCTCTGCCGCCTTGATCACAGGTGAAAGCTGTTAAGCTTGCATAGTGCAAAGTACGTGTTTTTAAAAAGTCATTAAATCACATGACCAAGCTGTTTCGAACTTCATTTCCCACAATGCAGGTAAGTTATTCGGAGGTGCAATTAGGAAAGTCCTTTTCTGTTTACCTGCACAATGCTAATATCCATGAGTATATTCATTGCTGGTCTTGTGAATATCCCTTAGAATGTGCTCTGAAAAATTCTCATCTCCAGCACGATCAGGAAAGGTGTCTCCCTTCCCGAATCCCTTCCAAGCACTTCCAGGATTCGCTAGTAGCATGTCCTTTGGTAAGGTCTGGGAGGGCAAGTAGGTCATGCTCCTCATTTAATATTTCACAAACTCCCTCCGAGTACCGGAGCCACCGACCCTTCAGGGTGACCTCTTTCATAGTGGGCACGGAGTCGCCCACAAACGTAATATGACACACCACATAGAGGTCCGTTGTTGGAGAAAGGCATTTATTCATGGCACAAACAGCTTCGCGCTTCCATTTCCTTACGCGTTTCAGCGATCTCTGCCGCCTTGATCACAGGTGAAAGCTGTTAAGCTTGCATAGTGCAAAGTACGTGTTTTTAAAAAGTCATTAAATCACATGACCATTCATTGCTGGTCTTGTAAATATCCCTTAGAATGTGCTCTGAAAAATTCTCATCTCCAGCATAAAAAGTGAAATATTAAATGAGGAGCATGACCTACTTGCCCTCCCAGACCTTACCAAAGGACATGCTACTAGCGAATCCTGGAAGTGCTTGGAAGGGATTCGGGAAGGGAGACACCTTTCCTGATCGTGCTGGAGATGAGAATTTTTCAGAGCACATTCTAAGGGATATTTACAAGACCAGCAATGAATATACTCATGGATATTAGCATTGTGCAGGTAAACAGAAAAGGACTTTCCTAATTGCACCTCCGAATAACTTACCTGCATTGTGGGAAATGAAGTTCGAAACAGCTTGGTCATGTGATTTAATGACTTTTTAAAAACACGTACTTTGCACTATGCAAGCTTAACAGCTTTCACCTGTGATCAAGGCGGCAGAGATCGCTGAAACGCGTAAGGAAATGGAAGTGCGAAGCTGTTTGTGCCATAAATAAATGCCTTTCTCCAACAACGGACCTCTATGTGGTGTGTCATATTACGTTTGTGGGCGACTCCGTGCCCACTATGAAAGAGGTCACCCTGAAGAGTCGGTGGCTCCGGTACTCGGAGGGAGTTTGTGAAATATATATATATATATATATATATATATATATATATATATTCACTGAAAAAACCATAGGTTTCAGGGGTGTTATAGTTAGCTGGACTTTTCACTTGTACAAAACCATTGAAATTCCCCCGTTATAGTTAGTTCAGCTAACTATAACTCGCGCGCCCGCAAGGCACTGCTGATGACGTCATATATTACATCACTCATGACATGGTCAGTGACATTACTCATGACATCACTGATGACATCTCAAATGACATCACTGATGACAACATCCAGTGAATGTGTGTTTTTCTGAAAATTTAATAATAAGTGTCTAAATGGATGATTTGTTTTTGAAAAATTGATTGTGTAACTGACTGATTAAGTGTATCATAGTGAATACATGGCTTAGTGAGTAATGTTTAAATATGTGAATATCTGTATCAGTCTCTCACTTTGTGTATAAGTGGCTGCATGGGTTGGTGAGTAGCTACATGGGTGTCTATATAGGTTATTAGTTGGTTTTTTGAGTATCAGTCTGAGTGTCTGCATGGTTCGGTGGGGGATATTACGTAGTGCATAGGTGCATGAATGAGTGACTCACTGTTTGTATGTGTTGAAGACAGCATGTGTGCAGGACTGTATGGGTGGATGAGTGTGTGTATGGGTGTGTTAGTGAGTGAATGACTGTCTCAGTAGTGTCTTTATGAGTAACTACATGTTTTAAACTAGTATATGTGACTATTGGTGTATATAAGTGAGTATATGTGAGAGTGAGAGATTGAAAGAGTTCCTGTATGAATAAGTATGTGTTTCTATAAGTGATTGTTTAAAAGACTAAGTATGTGTAAGTTTCCGTAGAAGTAAGTGTGGTGGTGTGTGTATAACTGTATATGCAAGTAAATGTATGTTTGATTCTTTATTAGCATGAGTGACTATGTGTGTGAGTAACTCTATGGATGAGTGGCATTGTGTAACAGGATGTATAGGTGTATGAGTACATATGATGAGTGAGTACATGTATGAGTGACTGTATAGGACTGTTGGTGAATGAGTGGATGTGTATGTGGATCTAAGAATTACTGAAGAGGTTGTTGTAACTGGTATTGGTATGTCCATTGTTTTGAAAATTTTAGTCTCTATTTTTGAATGTGTGTATCAAAGGTTATATTAGGGTGAGAGGAGGTCTGCCACAAGGATGATGTCATCAGGGATGTCAACAGGTATTTCATGAGTGATGTCACTGACCATGTCATGAGTGATGTAATATGTGACGTCATCAGCAGTGCATTGCGGGCGCGCGAGTTATAGTTAGCTGAACTAACTATAACGGGGGAATTTCAATGGTTTTGTACAAGTGAAAAGTCCAGCTAACTATAACACCCCTGAAACCTATGGTTTGTTCAGTGAATTTCTGAGGTTTTTTAAATGCTAATTCCTAACTATAACGTGCCTGAAACCTATGTTTTTTTCTGTGAATTTCAAAGGTTTTTTAAATGCTAATTTCTAACTATGCCTACAGAGATAGGACATGTGAAGAAAGAAGAAAAAATGCACAGAAAGAAAAAAAAGAAGTGCAGAAAGAAGCAACAGAAGTCCTCAAAGACGAAGAAAAGTGCAGGAAGAAGGATAACGTGCAGAAAGAACAAAAAGAAGAGCAGAAAGAAGCCTTGTTGCAAAATCATCCTGTACCCTCAACTTTTTCAGACGGATACTGGTGGTAACTGAGTCTGACTAACCAGTCCTAGAGCCAGTGCTATGTTAAAAGACGCTTAGAATACAGTGAAAACACCTACATACTCTAGGGAACATTATGCGTTGGGGTCCCCCTGTGATTAGCATGACCTCCTCTGTAAGCCCCTAGTATATAATAGGGCAGGGGGATTAAAACTACCTCTTAAAACAGGCCACAGGGCGTTTTTGCACACGTTAACTCAAGCCCCGTCCCCTCCCTTCACCACTGTGTCCGATTTTAGTTGGGAGATTAAGTTCATTTAAATCCTGAGGGTCCCTAGGGTCCAACTAGCCCACTAGGTACCTCCAGTAAGTGCCACAGAGCTGCGTTGCAGAGAGGTGTAAAAAGTGGCACGGCCTGGGCCACCTCTCTGCAATGCAGCTCAGTGGCGCTTAGTGGAAGCACTTGGTGGGCTAGTTAGCCCCCAGGGGCCCTCAGTATTGAAGGGAAATTATATCCCCAATTTAAAACGTGCCATAGTGCGTGTTTGCACACGTCACCTCAGGCCCCGTCCCCTCCCTTCACCACTGTGTAAACGCGCCCTGTGGCTGTTCTAAGTTGAGAGATTAAGTCCCCTTGAATCCTAAGGGTCCCTAGGGTCAAACTAGACCACTAGGTACCTCCAGTAAGCGCCACAGAGCTGCGTTGCAGAGAGGTGTAAAAAGGGGCTTGGCCTCAGAACACCTGTCTGCTGCGCAGCTCCCTGGCGCATACTGGAGATGCCTGTTGGGCTAGTTGGCCCTCAGGGACCCTCAGTATTGAAGAGGAATTCATTCCCCAACTTACAACTCGCCAGGGGGCGCGTTTGCAGAGTGCTGCAAGGAGGGGGTGTGGCCTCCGGCACGATGCCAGTCTTTTATTTATTTTAATTTTTTAAGAAGGGGGGCTGTGTGGTTCCCCTTCTTATTCTAATTTATTGGCCCTGATGACCCCATCCCCCAGGGCCTGTCTCCAAATTATCTTTTTTTGACCCCAATCCCCAGGACCGGCCACTGTTTTTTATTATTTTAAAAAAATATATATTTATAGACACACCTAGGACATGCTGGACAAACCGTACGTACCTATCACCATGACGATTTGCGTGATATTCATTAAAAGGCGACTATGCATACAATGAATCCACGTGGAATGTATTTACACCACTAGTGAAGCTCTGACATGTCTGATGCCCTACCGTGCCTAATCCCGGTAGACACCCTTGTCGTTTATTTATACAAACATGGGTAGCTATTGACGGGTACATTTAATACACATGCACACCAAGCCATTCAAAGGGGATTCGACAAAAATTCGACAAAAACTATGCAAGAAACCCCCCTCACGGTTAATAAAACACACATCCACTGCCGGATGTGTAATACTTTTTATTTTACTCTCTGGAAAGGGGACGAACATCACTTGAGAGTCACATCGCGCTCCTGGCAGAGCCCAATGCTGTGTTAGACCCACCATTGCCTGCTGAGTGCCACACACCTCTGTGTTGTATTCCACCAGCTAGTGCATATGCTATGACACTCTCTAGCCCATGTGCACTGTAACACCACCCCGTGAATATGTCATGCCACACTTGTCTTTGCACGGGTTATATTGCCCCATCTAATGTGCCTTCCTCGATGCCTATGTTATAACGCACAGTGCTATGCCATACATATTACAATCTGGGATCCATATCTTTGTCACAGTGCATATGCAACGTTACACTCCCCAGCACATATTTTATATTACAACTTTAGAGACTAGTTATGTTACACAACACTGCCCTGTGCATATTACACTCCAAGGTGCATATCGCATAGCACGCGCTAGTGCCTGTGCTATCTCGCGCTCTCCAATGAATCTGTCATTGCGCACAATGTATTGCATATTATATTTCATGCCCGGTTCATCTTATATCACACTTTTTGGTGCATAGTTTATACCATACACTATATCTAGTTTTCATTTTCAATCGTGCTCTCAGGACTATGTTCTATATAACACTGTGTTCACCTACCCTTTTCCCGGACATTACATTTTGCGATAGGGGGTGGAGGGTCAGGGGGTGTTTCTGCCAAGTGAGCCCGGAGTCACAGTCACAAACGTCCTCTTCTTCCTGAATAAAAGTGAGATTATGCTGCATACTTGTTCATATTTTAAGTAGTTCGCACAGACACACTTTTTAAAAACAATAAAGTTCCTAATACCCGCCTTCTCTGAACAGTTAGCTTGCTGCCCCATCCCCCTCCTCCCTATCTTCTGTTGTGTGAATCCATGGACTAGCCTCCTCCCTCCTGCCATGCATGGTCTGATGTGCTGCCACTGCCCTCAATTTAGTATGATGTACCAGTCTACTCCTCCTGCCCTCCATTGCCCAATTCTACGCCCCATCATTGACCTCCTGCTTAAACTCTGTGCTTAGCTTGCTGCCCCTATTCTCCTTCCCCCTGCCCTCCGATGTCTTTGTGCATGCCCCTGCTCCATCCTTTTTGCCCACCATGTTCCATGGACCTGCCACTCCTATCTACTCTGAGTGTTTTGTTGAGCTGCCACTCCCCTCCCACCTGCCTAGCATTGTCAGATGACTGTAACCTGTCCCTGCCACCTCCACCCTGCCTGTCCACATGCCATGCCCCTATCCTCTTCCTCCTGTCCTACATGGTCCATTGTACTGCCACACCCTTCTGCCCTCCCTAGTCTGTTGTGCTGCAACTGCTCCTCCTGCCTGCCCCGTGCGGTCTGTTGTGAGGCCCCTTATCCTGAACTTTCTTGTCTGTGCACAGGTCCTGACCCTCCCTTCTATCCTCCATCGTCCTTTGTGCATGCCCCTGCACCCTCCTTCTTGCCCATCATAGCCATTGTGCTGCCACTAACCCTCCCACTTGCCATGCATGGTCTTCTGTGCTGCCATGGCCCCTCCCACCTTCCCTCCATGGTCTGTGTGTATTCCATCAGAGTCTCACTGTTGCTCTTCATGGTGTGTCTTGCTTCTAGTGCCCATCCTGCCTGGCCTCCATGGCTATCTTGCTGCTCCTGCCCTGCCCCCTTGCCCCCAGCCCTCTGTTTACATGTGCAGACCCCTACTCCCTCCCTCCTGGCTTGTCTGTTCCATTGTAATGCCCCTGATCCGTCCCTCCTGCCCTTTATGGTCTGTTATGCTGCAGCTTTCTCTCCTGTCTGTCCATTATGGTCAGCTAGCTACCATTGCCTCTTGCCCCTCTGTTCTCTGTTGTCCATGTGCATGGTCCTGTCCCCTCCCTCTTGCTTTCTATAGATTGTTGTGCTGCACTCCCGTCCCGCATGCCCTGTGTGGTGTATTGTGCTGCTGCAAACCCTGATGCCTGCCCTGCAGGGTCAGTTTGGTGCACCTCTCCATGTCCCTCCTGTCCTCTGTTATCCAAGTCCATGTCCCTACCCCATTTCCTTCCATGATCCAATGTACCATACTTGCGAACATTTTGAACTTGGTAAGAGGGAGATTTTGAAAAAAAACTGGGGTATTGATTTTCCCCTTTGAGTAACATTGAAAAATAGGAGATTGTAGACAGGAGACAGATCAAATAAAGCCTATTTGAGCTTAAAAACATTGGACGTTTCCTGGCTGAATCGGGTCTGTTGGCATGTATGGTTGTACTACCATTGCCTCTTCCTTCTGCCCACACTGGTCTATTACATTGCCACAGCCTCTCTTGCAAGTCCTGTATTGTTGGTTTGTTGCCCCTGCCCCCCTTTCCACTGCCCTCCATAATCTGTTGTGCTGCCACGGCCCTTCCTGCCTGCTCAGTGTGGTTAAATTGTTGCCTTTGCACCCTCCTACCTGCCTTCAATTTTCAGAGTCCGTGCCCCTGGCCTCTGCCTCTCAACAGTATCCTAATGAACAACTAGATTGCTAACATTCTATATTTATTACAAAAGTGTGGAACGCCTGACGTCATCTTGATGTAATCAAAACTGTAATACCTAGAGTATTTCCTTTAGAAATTACATATATGAGAGGGTCTTATTGGCATCAAAATTATGGTTAGTGCTCTAAAAGACTAATATAAGGACATATTTTCTGAGTTTTCAAATAGCGACAAAGCACTTTTAAATTATTTGTTATCTTTATGTTTTTTTATCCAGTTGACCACTTGATTAAATGTTGCACTTAGGGAAGAGGATGTGGTGTTACTTCCAGAACCAAAACCACAAGAGGACACTGTTCCTATTGCATGGTGCAAACAGTCACCAATGCATAAAGGTGCAAAAAGTCACCCATTTATTAAAAAGGAAAGAAAAAGAAGGAAAAGAAAGAGAGACCCTAGGTGATGGGGATCCACCAGTGAAATGAAGGAACACAAATAGTCCTCTGTTGCCCTCACACACCCCAAGGAGTGTCATGCTTCATCATCGGGCGTTTGCTCCTCGTGGGGCCGGCACAGCAATCCCCCACGGGTCCCCCGAAGGGTCTCTTTATCGGAGATCTTTTTTGGACTGCCGGATGGTGCATGCGGGTGTGTGGGGTGGGGGTCAAATGAGGGTAAAAGTAGTGCGTGCATAGTGATGAATCAGTTCATAAAGGGTAAACATGCAGCAAATGTTTTAGATTGTATACCCTTCACAAATTAACTGCTGTGTGAAATCTTGCCCCTGCGGCACACTATGCCTGGGTGTCAGAAAGGTCATAGGTAGACATGTTTCGCGCCTGCGTCGCCTTAATGGTCGTTGGCGCTTCCTCAGGACCAAAGCTATAAAGTTAAAGTGCACGTGAAATAAAACCAATTAAAATACCCTCTAAATCAGTCAGGGCAGGCAGTGAGCCTGTGTACCTATAATTTGGCTGCAACTGCATGGTGTATACCGCTCCTGGTCGATACCTAGGGAGAGAAAACATAATAAATCACAGAAGTGAGCATCAGTAACAACTTGATGCCACACGGTGTGCCACAATTGTGGGCACATCAGTTAAATAAAAAGAAGATCAACAGGCACACGAGACACATCAGTATAACATAAATGCTCAGTGGAGCCCATATCCAAAAGTGAATGACAGACATGGTCTAGATGAGACCTCAAATATACGTTAAATATGTCATCTAAATATCACAAAGATGGTAACTCCAGTAATCTGCAACGTGTTCTGGCTACACACTGTTCAAAGGAATAACCAAATAGTGCTCCAATGGACATACGGCATCGTAAATACTAGATGCCATAACAATTATGAATAGGTCTCCGAGAGCACATACCTCCCACTGTCATGGTGGTTCTTCTCTGGCTCGAGCAATGGGTGCCCGCACTTTGTCGGGCTGGAAGACATTAGAAAGTGGAAAGGAAAATGCACCCATGAGTAGGAATATTCTGATTTTCAATCCTTTTTGATATCTAGGTGGATCACGAGACCTTTGAGGTAGGAGGCACGAGGATATGCAGAGGTTGCAACCCCAGTGACATTTCACTACAGCCCGCCTCTGTTTTCTAAGCTAGGATTTGTCTAAGTTTCCTTTCTTAGTTATCACGTTTTGGCACCATCATTGCAGCCTCCCTTAAGCTCATGGCCAGGTTTTAGTACAGCTAATTATATCTATGCGGTTAGTTCATGTGCTCATAGTGATGGGTTTTGGGGCGCTCATGAGATTAACAACACATTGCCGGTATTTTTGGCTTGTTGGCTCCCTCGGTCACATTTTGGTGAGTGTATGAATTGTCCCCACCGGCATCTAATTACTCAGCAAGTTTCTGCGCAGGGTTTGGGGAGTAGTTTTCCATACAAATGCACATGCGCATTGTACTCCTCCTCTCACGCATGCGCTCCACGTCCGACTTTCTAAGGCCATTCCGGAAAGGGTAAACGCCCAGACTCCTGACCCAACTTTTTATCAGCACCGCGTCCTACCACCTTTTTTGCTCACAACTGGCAGACGCAGGGACGGGGTAGGTGGACAGGTGTCAGCATCCCGGCAAATTTGTAAGTCTTTTCATTCGAGTAGGGACTTGGATATCATGAAGCGTTGGCTCAAAAGCATGTACTTTACATTCATGGGTGCATTTTCCTTTCCACTTTCTAATGTCTTCCAGCCCGACAAAGTGCGGGCGCCCATTGCTCGAGCCAGAGAAGAACCACCATGACAGTGGGAGGTATGTGCTCTCGGAGACCTATTCATAATTGTTATTGCATCTAGTATTTACGATGCCGTATGTCCATTGGAGCAGTATTTGGGTATTCCTTTGAACAGTGTGTAGCCAGAACACGTTGCAGATTACTGGAGTTACCATCTTTGTGATATTTAGATGACATATTTAACGTATATTTGAGGTCTCAGCTAGACCATGTCTGTCATTCACTTTTGTATATTGGCTCCACTGAGCATTTATGTTATACTGATGTGTCTCGTGTGCCTGTTGATCTTCTTTTTATTTAACTGATGTGCACACAATTGTGGCACACCGTGTGGCATCAAGTTGTTACTGATGCTCACTTCTGTGATTTATTATGTTTTCTCTCCCTAGGTATCGACCAGGAGCGGTATACACCATGCAGTTGCAGCCAAATTATAGGTACAAAGGCTCACTGCCCGCCCTGACTTATTTAGAGGGTATTTTAATTGGTTTTATTTCACGTGCACTTTAACTTTATAGCTTTGGTCCTGAGGAAGCGCCAACGACCATTAAGGCGACGCAGGCGCGAAACATGTCGACCTATGACCTTTCTGACACCCAGGCATAGTGTGCCGCAGGGGCAAGATTTCACACAGCAGTTAATTTGTGAAGGGTATACAATCTAAAACATTTGCTGCATGTTTACCCTTTATGAACTGATTCATCACTATGCACGCACTATTTTTACCCTCATTTGACCCCCACCCCACACACCCGCATGCACCATCCGGCAGTCCAAAAAAGATCTCCGATAAAGAGACCCTTCGGGGGACCTGTGGGGAATTGCAGCGCCGGCCCCACGGGGAGCAAACGCCCGATGATGAAGCATGACACTCCTTGGGGTGTGTGAGGGCAACAGAGGACTATTTGTGTTACTTCATTTCACTGGTGGGTCCCCATCACCTAGGGTCTCTCTTTCTTCTCCTTCTTTTTCTTTCCTTTTTAATAAATGGGTGACTTTTTGCACCTTTATGCATTGGTGACTGTTTGCACCATGCAATAGGAACAGTGTCCTCTTGTGGTTTTGATATTGGCATATGGAGCATGGACACTGGACCTTTATCAGCTCCTGGGTCCCCCCTCTTTGTTTGTGATAAAAGTTACTTTCAGAACTGCAGACTTTGCAACTGGGGAACCAGGTTGGAGTTTCTGCTTCAGCTCGACATTCTGTGATTCTGGTCAAATCACTTAGTCTCCCCATGTCTACAACGAAAATGAATTTGTTCTTGTGTGATGTAACCAATGCTCATGTAAAGCACTCCAATACCTGACAAGTCTGCACTATATAACGCTGCAAAAACACAAAATAATAAGTGTTTTGCACACTTCTGTCATTGGGCTATATTTGGGCTACATCTGGGTGATTTTGGGCTACATTTGGGCTCTTTTGTCTCCGGTGGCCATCTTGGGAGATTTATTTGTTATGAAGTTTCCTAATTTCCTCATGTACTGCAGTCTCCTCAGTAGGAAATGCTTTCAGTTTTTTACTTTGATTCCATCATGAAGGTATTCAGATATGTCACACGTTTGCCATAAATTCTGAAAGTTAGCACTCTAGTTGCTCATTAGATCACTGTAGTAAAACTACTGTTCAACTAAACAAAATGGTCGCACACTGCTCCACCCACTAGCGTGTTACCCCGAAGAACTGTGGTCCCTGTAGTCAGCGTCGGCGGGTACGCCTATGCTCAGTGGTGCGTGCAAGTCAGAGTAGCGTTAGCCATCCCTGGACACGTGTTTCGCGGTAGTTGCCGCTCGTCAGCAGGGAGTAGGAAGAGTGTGGGGTTGCATGTGTAGGCTGCTAAAATCATATCAGGTCTGGTACCTCTCGTAGCAACGCAGGTGCGTAACCTACAGCCCGTCGGCTGTCGGGGCTCAGGGAGCCACTAAATAACTAAACAAAATGGTCGCACACTGCTCCACCCACTAGCGTGTTACCCCGAAGAACTGTGGTCCCTGTAGTCAGCGTCGGCGGGTACGCCTATGCTCAGTGGTGCGTGCAAGTCAGAGTAGCGTTAGCCATCCCTGGACACGTGTTTCGCGGTAGTTGCCGCTCGTCAGCAGGGAGTAGGAAGAGTGTGGGGTTGCATGTGTAGGCTGCTAAAATCATATCAGGTCTGGTACCTCTCGTAGCAACGCAGGTGCGTAACCTACAGCCCGTCGGCTGTCGGGGCTCAGGGAGCCACTAAATAACTAAACAAAATGGTCGCACACTGCTCCACCCACTAGCGTGTTACCCCGAAGAACTGTGGTCCCTGTAGTCAGCGTCGGCGGGTACGCCTATGCTCAGTGGTGCGTGCAAGTCAGAGTAGCGTTAGCCATCCCTGGACACGTGTTTCGCGGTAGTTGCCGCTCGTCAGCAGGGAGTAGGAAGAGTGTGGGGTTGCATGTGTAGGCTGCTAAAATCATATCAGGTCTGGTACCTCTCGTAGCAACGCAGGTGCGTAACCTACAGCCCGTCGGCTGTCGGGGCTCAGGGAGCCACTAAATAACTAAACAAAATGGTCGCACACTGCTCCACCCACTAGCGTGTTACCCCGAAGAACTGTGGTCCCTGTAGTCAGCGTCGGCGGGTACGCCTATGCTCAGTGGTGCGTGCAAGTCAGAGTAGCGTTAGCCATCCCTGGACACGTGTTTCGCGGTAGTTGCCGCTCGTCAGCAGGGAGTAGGAAGAGTGTGGGGTTGCATGTGTAGGCTGCTAAAATCATATCAGGTCTGGTACCTCTCGTAGCAACGCAGGTGCGTAACCTACAGCCCGTCGGCTGTCGGGGCTCAGGGAGCCACTAAATAACTAAACAAAATGGTCGCACACTGCTCCACCCACTAGCGTGTTACCCCGAAGAACTGTGGTCCCTGTAGTCAGCGTCGGCGGGTACGCCTATGCTCAGTGGTGCGTGCAAGTCAGAGTACCGTTAGCCATCCCTGGACACGTGTTTCGCGGTAGTTGCCGCTCGTCAGCAGGGAGTAGGAAGAGTGTGGGGTTGCATGTGTAGGCTGCTAAAATCATATCAGGTCTGGTACCTCTCGTAGCAACGCAGGTGCGTAACCTACAGCCCGTCGGCTGTCGGGGCTCAGGGAGCCACTAAATAACTAAACAAAATGGTCGCACACTGCTCCACCCACTAGCGTGTTACCCCGAAGAACTGTGGTCCCTGTAGTCAGCGTCGGCGGGTACGCCTATGCTCAGTGGTGCGTGCAAGTCAGAGTAGCGTTAGCCATCCCTGGACACGTGTTTCGCGGTAGTTGCCGCTCGTCAGCAGGGAGTAGGAAGAGTGTGGGGTTGCATGTGTAGGCTGCTAAAATCATATCAGGTCTGGTACCTCTCGTAGCAACGCAGGTGCGTAACCTACAGCCCGTCGGCTGTCGGGGCTCAGGGAGCCACTAAATAACTAAACAAAATGGTCGCACACTGCTCCACCCACTAGCGTGTTACCCCGAAGAACTGTGGTCCCTGTAGTCAGCGTCGGCGGGTACGCCTATGCTCAGTGGTGCGTGCAAGTCAGAGTAGCGTTAGCCATCCCTGGACACGTGTTTCGCGGTAGTTGCCGCTCGTCAGCAGGGAGTAGGAAGAGTGTGGGGTTGCATGTGTAGGCTGCTAAAATCATATCAGGTCTGGTACCTCTCGTAGCAACGCAGGTGCGTAACCTACAGCCCGTCGGCTGTCGGGGCTCAGGGAGCCACTAAATAACTAAACAAAATGGTCGCACACTGCTCCACCCACTAGCGTGTTACCCCGAAGAACTGTGGTCCCTGTAGTCAGCGTCGGCGGGTACGCCTATGCTCAGTGGTGCGTGCAAGTCAGAGTAGCGTTAGCCATCCCTGGACACGTGTTTCGCGGTAGTTGCCGCTCGTCAGCAGGGAGTAGGAAGAGTGTGGGGTTGCATGTGTAGGCTGCTAAAATCATATCAGGTCTGGTACCTCTCGTAGCAACGCAGGTGCGTAACCTACAGCCCGTCGGCTGTCGGGGCTCAGGGAGCCACTAAATAACTAAACAAAATGGTCGCACACTGCTCCACCCACTAGCGTGTTACCCCGAAGAACTGTGGTCCCTGTAGTCAGCGTCGGCGGGTACGCCTATGCTCAGTGGTGCGTGCAAGTCAGAGTAGCGTTAGCCATCCCTGGACACGTGTTTCGCGGTAGTTGCCGCTCGTCAGCAGGGAGTAGGAAGAGTGTGGGGTTGCATGTGTAGGCTGCTAAAATCATATCAGGTCTGGTACCTCTCGTAGCAACGCAGGTGCGTAACCTACAGCCCGTCGGCTGTCGGGGCTCAGGGAGCCACTAAATAACTAAACAAAATGGTCGCACACTGCTCCACCCACTAGCGTGTTACCCCGAAGAACTGTGGTCCCTGTAGTCAGCGTCGGCGGGTACGCCTATGCTCAGTGGTGCGTGCAAGTCAGAGTAGCGTTAGCCATCCCTGGACACGTGTTTCGCGGTAGTTGCCGCTCGTCAGCAGGGAGTAGGAAGAGTGTGGGGTTGCATGTGTAGGCTGCTAAAATCATATCAGGTCTGGTACCTCTCGTAGCAACGCAGGTGCGTAACCTACAGCCCGTCGGCTGTCGGGGCTCAGGGAGCCACTAAATAACTAAACAAAATGGTCGCACACTGCTCTACCCACTAGCGTGTTACCCCGAAGAACTGTGGTCCCTGCGCGCCTTGAGTGGTACTTTACCTGAGAATATTTTTTGGCAGCCTACGCAGCAACCCCACACACATACCTACTCCCTGCTGACGAGAGGCAACTACCTCGAAACACGTGTCCAGGGATGGCTAACGTGACACTCACTTTCATTTTAAACTTTTGGCATAGGCGTACCCGCCGACGCTACTTCATGGACCACAATTCTTTGGGGCAACACGCTGATAGGACTAGCAGAGTGCGGCCAATCGGATTTTTGTTTATATTCAGGCTCCCTTGAGCCGGTGGGGCTGACGAGCCCATGGCTACGCACCTGCGCGCCTTGAGTGGTACTTTACCTGAGAATATTTTTTGGCAGCCTACGCAGCAACCCCACACACATACCTACTCCCTGCTGACGAGAGGCAACTACCTCGAAACACGTGTCCAGGGATGGCTAACGCGACACTCACTTTCATTTTAAACTTTTGGCATAGGCGTACCCGCCGACGCTACTTCATGGACCACAATTCTTTGGGGCAACACGCTGATAGGACTAGCAGAGTGCGGCCAATCGGATTTTTGTTTATATTCAGGCTCCCTTGAGCCGGTGGGGCTGACGAGCCCATGGCTACGCACCTGCGCGCCTTGAGTGGTACTTTACCTGAGAATATTTTTTGGCAGCCTACGCAGCAACCCCACACACATACCTACTCCCTGCTGACGAGAGGCAACTACCTCGAAACACGTGTCCAGGGATGGCTAACGCGACACTCACTTTCATTTTAAACTTTTGGCATAGGCGTACCCGCCGACGCTACTTCATGGACCACAATTCTTTGGGGCAACACGCTGATAGGACTAGCAGAGTGCGGCCAATCGGATTTTTGTTTATATTCAGGCTCCCTTGAGCCGGTGGGGCTGACGAGCCCATGGCTACGCACCTGTGCGCCTTGAGTGGTACTTTACCTGAGAATATTTTTTGGCAGCCTACGCAGCAACCCCACACACATACCTACTCCCTGCTGACGAGAGGCAACTACCTCGAAACACGTGTCCAGGGATGGCTAACGCGACACTCACTTTCATTTTAAACTTTTGGCATAGGCGTACCCGCCGACGCTACTTCATGGACCACAATTCTTTGGGGCAACACGCTGATAGGACTAGCAGAGTGCGGCCAATCGGATTTTTGTTTATATTCAGGCTCCCTTGAGCCGGTGGGGCTGACGAGCCCATGGCTACGCACCTGCGCGCCTTGAGTGGTACTTTACCTGAGAATATTTTTTGGCAGCCTACGCAGCAACCCCACACACATACCTACTCCCTGCTGACGAGAGGCAACTACCTCGAAACACGTGTCCAGGGATGGCTAACGCGACACTCACTTTCATTTTAAACTTTTGGCATAGGCGTACCCGCCGACGCTACTTCATGGACCACAATTCTTTGGGGCAACACGCTGATAGGACTAGCAGAGTGCAGCCAATCGGATTTTTGTTTAAAACTACTGTTCACCATGGAAGTCTGCTCCTGGTATTAAAAGTGCATGTTTCAGTCTGCATGTCAGAATTTTTTAATGAAATAGAAGAGGATTTGAGAAGTCACTCAAAATGTGCCCTCATTTTCTTTCTTCAGCATTAATCATCATTTCTATGGCAAAATGAACCCCCTCATTGTGTTCCTTTTTAAATTAAATGTTTTAAGTGTTACCAGTTTATTCCAATCAAGATGGCTTCAGGTGTGCCATACTTTTGTCATAATGAAGACAGTAAGCGCTCTAGTTGTTTTTAAGAACACTCTGGGACATTCTGTAATTGGGCTATACTTGGGCTTCATCTGGGTGATATTTGGGCTACATTTGGGCGCTTTTGTCTCTGGTGGCCATCTTGGGAGACTTATTTGTTATGAAGTTTCCTAATTTCCTCATTTACTGCAGTCTCCTCAGTAGGAAATACTTTCAGTTTTTTACTTTTATTCCATCAAGAAGGCATTCAGATGTGTCACACATTTGCCATAAATTCAGAATGTTAGCACTCTTTTTGCTCATTAGATCACTGTAGTAAAGCTACTGTTCACCAGGGAAAACTGCTGCTGGTATTGAAAGTGCATGTTTCAGTCTGCATGTCAGAATTTTTTAATGAAATAGAAGATGATTTGAGAAGTCACTCAAAATGTGCCCTAATTTTTCTTTCTGCAGCACTAATCATACTTTTTATGGAAAAATGAACCCCCTCATTTTGTTCCTTTTTAAATTAAATGTTTTAAGAGTTACCACTTTAATCCAAGCAAGATGGCTTCAGGTGTGCCATACATTTATCATAAGTAGGACTGTTAGCGCTCTAATTGTTCTTTGGAACACTCTGGGAAGCTGCAGTAGAACACAAAGGAATCAACTGACAGTCTCTGCCCTTGTTGGATGTACATGTTTTACTGAGAATGTCAGACTTCATTCTCACATGACTGAGAAAGATAATGTGAATTTACAGAAAATAAGCTCTCAGTTTAACTTATAGATCAACTTCCAAACCTCTGTAGGAAAGGCATGAGAAAATATTTTTCTCTCAATCATGAAATCCCAGCAGAAGGCTTTTTCACATGGTGAAATCACCTTAGAACATACCACAATTCCTAAAATGAGTATGGTACCATCAACAAATGATTTATAATGTAACTAAAGTCTTAAAACCTTCTATTAACTGCAATGCTTTTTAATGAGGTGCTATCATGTATATTGGTCCCAAGATGGCTGCCAACACTTCTTGGATGAAGTGCTGACAGCCAATCAGATCTCAGGATGAGATGTGTGGTTAGGCTCCGCCCACATATATATATGATTTTACTTTTGATTTTCTCAGGAACTACTGAACAGATTGACACCAGACCTGCAAAAGGCACTTCCCTGACCTGAGGACTACCTCTCTGCCAAATTTCAAGTAATTCTGTTCATCTGTTCGGGCTGTACCTTCGACTAAAGGTCCTATGGAAAAATGCATGGGGAAAACGCGTTTTGGGACCCCCCTTTTTTCTCGGCCCCCGCTTGACGAATCACCCCGAGACTTTCAGGGTAGGAGCGGAGCGGAGCGCCCCACCTATTTTGAAAATTTTGCGAGGATACCTCAACCGGCGCCAAAGTTATTCCAAATAGAATGTTGTGGATTTCCTATGGAAACACGGTCCTAACTATAACTATCTACTGGCGACCGCCAGTAGATAATGTATATATATATAGATATATAGATATATATATATATATATATATCGCCAGACAAAGGGACCCAAAATTCCGGGGCACACTGGCAGCGGGTGCTCTGCATACGGGCCGGATCCAGGCCCCAAAGTTTAATTGTAAATCCAAAGATGCGGCACTCAGGAGAGAGATTTTTCAAAAGTAAATTTATTTGCCAAACAGCTCACCAACGCGTTTCAGCCAACAAGGCCTTGGTCACGGTCAGTGAGTCCTTTCTCTATTGCACCTTATATACATCCACTAGATCGTAATGTTGCATTGTGGGTGATGTAGTGCATTGAAAAACAAAAAGTGTATATAAATCCAAAAGGGTACTCAAATTCGACTGTTAAATAACAGGAAAAGAGACTTTCAACTGAGTTACGGTCTAGTACCTGACATTTCAAATAGGTGTTAATTATAATGTTAATAAAGAAACGATAAGTGACAGTACTATCATGATATCTGACAGTGTAGATTACATGCTCAAGTAACTGTATAGTACAATTATTATACAAGCGGCATGATTAATGTAAAGTGCAAGGGTTTCAAAGTCCTATGTTTTCTAGGGCGGAAGTAAAAAGAGGAGAAACACAAGCAAGAAGAGAAAACAAGTTAGTTGAGAGAGTAGAGGGCCCAATCAGGTTCATCGGAGATCAACAACTTCATCATGTAATGGGACATTATTCCAGGTGTACATAAAGTTCTTCGTCATTATTCATGCCTCGCGGGTTCTTCGTTTTGAGTTTAATTATGTAGCGTGATTCAAGTTGGCGAAGTTTCCTGATTCTGTTGCCGCCTCGCTCATTCACTGGGATGGTGTCAATCCCATAGTAACACATTGATCTCCAGTTCCCCTTCTGGCAGAGTATCATGTGTTTAGCAGTTGCATAGGCAATGTCTTTATTTTTCACTGCTCGAATGTGTTCAAGAATACGCTTTTTTAGTGGGCAGATGGTGCTCCCCACATATTGCTGTCCACAGGTGCATTCAATGACGTAGATCACGAATTTGGTGTTACAAGTTATTCTTGTCCCTATGGTTACAATATTTCCGTTAGGCTCTGTAATAGTTCTTGTGTTTTTGCCAATCTTGCATGCCTTGCACGAATTGCATTTGGTAAACCCATTTTGTTTTTCTGTTAGCCAAGTTGTTTCTTCTTTTTGTACAAAATGGCTTTTGACAAGCATATCCCTGAGAGATTTGGTTTTCCTGTATGTGACGGTTGGTTTGGTGCCAACTAGTTTTCCTATGTCTGGGTCTTTCATGATTAGGTGCCAATGTTTTCTAATTTTGCCCATGATGGTGCTGCTTTCTTTACTGTAGGTAGTTACAAATCTCGGTATTTGTTTGTCATCCTCAGGTATTGGTGTCATTTTGGGTATAAGGGTCTCTGCTCGGCTTTTTTTATCAATTCTTTTTTTGTTTTTCTTTAGAGTGGGTTCTGAGTAACCTCTCTCTCTGAACCTTTCCATGGATTCATGAATTTTGTCTTCGGCATCTTCTGGTTTAGAACAGTTCCGTTTTAATCGCATAAATTCCCCATAGGGAATACTGTCCAGAAGGGGCTTGGGGTGGAAGCTGGTTCCATGCAGGATACTGTTTGTCGCTGTTTCCTTTCTGTATAATGTTGAGTGAATCTGATCGTTCTCAATGTAGATCAGAGTGTCCAGGAAAGGGATTTCAGACCTGCTCATACTGTATGTGAAGGATAGGCCGATTTCATTGTTGTTCAGTTTCTCAAAATACTCTTTGAAATCCTCATCTGTGCCATTCCAAATTAAAAACAGATCGTCGATGTAACGAACCCATAAAACAATCTTTTCTAGTTCTTCCTGGTTGTCAAGATTCCACGCAATAGTTTTCTCCCACCATCCCATGGTGATATTGGCGTAGTTTACAGAAAAGGAAATGCCCATGGCTGTTCCGCACATTTGTTTGAACAGTTCCTTATTGAAACAGAAAATGTTGTTAGTGAGACACATTTCTATCATGCAGAGAAGCATTTGAGTATGTTTTTTTTCCGTGATTTTCCTTTGTCTCAAAAAGTAATTGCATGCTTCCAGGCCCACCTCATGTCGTATAGATGTGTATAATGAAACCACATCTATGGTGATTAGCAGAAACTGATTATTCCAGGATATCCCATTCAAGACACGCAAGAAGTCTCCGGTGTCCCTAATGTAGGAGCTCATGCTGCGGGCTATTGGGGCAAGGAAATGGTCCACATATTCTGATACGTTCTCAAACATGGAGTCACATGAGGACACGATCGGTCTGCCCGGTGGATGGTTTAGAGTTTTGTGGATTTTAGGCAGAAAGTATATAGTTGGAATAGTTGGGAATTCATTCGTCATGAATTTCAATTCCTCTGCACTGATTAAGTTTTCGTTGTGCCATTTGGTTAGTTTTTCGCTAAGGTTCTTGATCATTGTGTTCATTGGATTAATAGTAATCCTGTTGTAGTTTGAGGTATTGTTCAATTGTCTATATGCTTCGTTCAGGTAATCTTCAGTGTTTAGATGTGGTTTCATTATACACATCTATACGACATGAGGTGGGCCTGGAAGCATGCAATTACTTTTTGAGACAAAGGAAAATCACGGAAAAAAAACATACTCAAATGCTTCTCTGCATGATAGAAATGTGTCTCACTAACAACATTTTCTGTTTCAATAAGGAACTGTTCAAACAAATGTGCGGAACAGCCATGGGCATTTCCTTTTCTGTAAACTACGCCAATATCACCATGGGATGGTGGGAGAAAACTATTGCGTGGAATCTTGACAACCAGGAAGAACTAGAAAAGATTGTTTTATGGGTTCGTTACATCGACGATCTGTTTTTAATTTGGAATGGCACAGATGAGGATTTCAAAGAGTATTTTGAGAAACTGAACAACAATGAAATCGGCCTATCCTTCACATACAGTATGAGCAGGTCTGAAATCCCTTTCCTGGACACTCTGATCTACATTGAGAACGATCAGATTCACTCAACATTATACAGAAAGGAAACAGCGACAAACAGTATCCTGCATGGAACCAGCTTCCACCCCAAGCCCCTTCTGGACAGTATTCCCTATGGGGAATTTATGCGATTAAAACGGAACTGTTCTAAACCAGAAGATGCCGAAGACAAAATTCATGAATCCATGGAAACGTTCAGAGAGAGAGGTTACTCAGAACCCACTCTAAAGAAAAACAAAAAAAGAATTGATAAAAAAAGCCGAGCAGAGACCCTTATACCCAAAATGACACCAATACCTGAGGATGACAAACAAATACCGAGATTTGTAACTACCTACAGTAAAGAAAGCAGCACCATCATGGGCAAAATTAGAAAACATTGGCACCTAATCATGAAAGACCCAGACATAGGAAAACTAGTTGGCACCAAACCAACCGTCACATACAGGAAAACCAAATCTCTCAGGGATATGCTTGTCAAAAGCCATTTTGTACAAAAAGAAGAAACAACTTGGCTAACAGAAAAACAAAATGGGTTTACCAAATGCAATTCGTGCAAGGCATGCAAGATTGGCAAAAACACAAGAACTATTACAGAGCCTAACGGAAATATTGTAACGATAGGGACAAGAATAACTTGTAACACCAAATTCGTGATCTACGTCATTGAATGCACCTGTGGACAGCAATATGTGGGGAGCACCATCTGCCCACTAAAAAAGCGTATTCTTGAACACATTCGAGCAGTGAAAAATAAAGACATTGCCTATGCAACTGCTAAACACATGATACTCTGCCAGAAGGGGAACTGGAGATCAATGTGTTACTATGGGATTGACACCATCCCAGTGAATGAGCGAGGCGGCAACAGAATCAGGAAACTTCGCCAACTTGAATCACGCTACATAATTAAACTCAAAACGAAGAACCCGCGAGGCATGAATAATGACGAAGAACTTTATGTACACCTGGAATAATGTCCCATTACATGATGAAGTTGTTGATCTCCGATGAACCTGATTGGGCCCTCTACTCTCTCAACTAACTTGTTTTCTCTTCTTGCTTGTGTTTCTCCTCTTTTTACTTCCGCCCTAGAAAACATAGGACTTTGAAACCCTTGCACTTTACATTAATCATGCCGCTTGTATAATAATTGTACTATACAGTTACTTGAGCATGTAATCTACACTGTCAGATATCATGATAGTACTGTCACTTATCGTTTCTTTATTAACATTATAATTAACACCTATTTGAAATGTCAGGTACTAGACCGTAACTCAGTTGAAAGTCTCTTTTCCTGTTATTTAACAGTCGAATTTGAGTACCCTTTTGGATTTATATACACTTTTTGTTTTTCAATGCACTACATCACCCACAATGCAACATTACGATCTAGTGGATGTATATAAGGTGCAATAGAGAAAGGACTCACTGACCGTGACCAAGGCCTTGTTGGCTGAAACGCGTTGGTGGAGCTGTTTGGCAAATAAATTTACTTTTGAAAAATCTCTCTCCTGAGTGCCGCATCTTTGGATTTACAATATATATATATATATATATATATATATATATATATATATATATATATATATATATATCTATATATATATATATATATATATATATATATATATATAAGAATAAACCCCTGAGCAGCAGCTCCCCACAGCTCCCGTCGACGAGCCCCTGAGAGCCATATTCCCGAAGCTCCCCCGAGGCCCACAGGGACCCCTCAATCCTCTCCTCGTTGAAGGCGGACACAGAAATTGGGCCACGGAAGCCCCCATGATCCTCGCCTGCGAACCAATAGGATTACTACCTCCATCTGAACCGCAATTAATAGTTCAAAGCTGCACTTTCCTTGGTCCGAACTGGACGACCTCTCTTTCTCAACTCTCATTGAAGCGGCACCACATAGAGGTCTCTACCTCCTGAATACATTTTCTGCATCCTACCCCGCTTATCTGGGGACTTGTTCAGGCGGGCACCTGACAATTCGAAGACCGGCTCTCTGGGCCGGCATGCCCCGTGCTCCGTTTGCCTCATCTCTCACCACAACAGGATGATATTCTCTGTCCCCTGGACCTGAACACACCCCCACGCTTTTCCAAGGAATCTGGAACATATTAAGCCAAACCCTCACCAGTCACGCCTGACAATCCTTAACGCTAATTCCTATCTCATCCTTTTCATCAGTTTTGCGATTTCTGTCACACCTTAGTACCATTTTATACCTTTGCTTCCAGGTTAGTTATCTCCTACGTATCTTCCCTTTGTTAATATGTTCTTGCCCTAGCCTTCTATTTCTTCCTGCCTCTGTTTATCATTCTCAGCCATTCATCGCCCCCCCTCCTATCTAACCCCGCTCTCACGCACTCTACCTACCTTCTCTGAACTCTCCCCTTGGAGAACCCCCCTTTCACTCTCATTTTCCTCTACTTCCCCTATATGCTCTCCTCCTCCCCACCCCCCCTCATTGCTTCTTATATCAAATCCACATGTACCGTAAACTATATTGATCCTATTACCTTTTAACTATTGTCTCTTTCCTCTCACTTCCTGTCACTCTATCCACCTCATGGTCTAATCTCGATCCATAGACTCACACATCATAACTCCACCTGTAACGGTTTCAGGACCGACTAAATTCTATGACACTCTGATCCTTTCGTGTCTCTCACTAATCTCTCTCATACTCCCCTAATCACTCGGCATTTCAACGGACTGTGTATGCGCCATCACTGCCTGTCTCGTTCCTATGTTCACTATTATTGCTGGGCTTTTTTCCACTCCCTGCATTATATTGTTTTATCTTCCCCACTCCTCACCCACGAGAAAACACCACTGTCTACTCGAACTCTGAATCTAACATCACTCTAACCCTCCTGCATACCTCCTCTCAATCCCTTACTCCAACCCACTACCCCCCCCCCTATCTTTATAGCTCCGAACACCAGCCTGGTCATCTACCTCTACCCCTCTCCGCTCTATATTGGCAACCTTCCAAATCCTAATCTCCACCCGTCCTACCCTACCTTGCCCCTAAATCTCTCATTCCCCCTCTAACCCTGCCTTTCCCACGTCTCTCCGACCCAACCCCCCCGAGTTGCTGCTGTGTCTCATAAAACTATCACTTCCCTCCCTCTCACTCCCTCCCCATCCGCGCTCTTACCTTAATCCTCCTTCTTATAAACCTCTCCCCCCTTTTGCCCGCTCCCTTACTCTCCCCCAGCCAAACCTCACCACCATGTCCCTCCTCAATACCACTCACACACCACACCCCCATCATGCCCCAACCGACAAACACTCCGCCCTCACCAAACACGGACCCAACTCTTGGACCATCCCATACCCTCCCAACCTCTCGAAAAATGCCCAAAAGAATCTTAAACATAAATTCCTAATCCGACATCCTGAAACCCTAATTGAAGACAAATACCACAGCCCCATGTCCCCCATTAAAACTAACTATATCTTTTACACCAAACGCCCCTCCAAATGGAAGAGCACCTTTTTACACATCCTCCCAGTATCCAGCGCAATTAAAATCCCCCACGGCTACAAACTTGCCACTTCCCCTACCTCGTATTTCCCTGGTGAAATAACCATTTCCATGTACAAAACTGGAAACATCCTGATTCAAGCCTCAGAACAGCACCTCACAATTTTTGAACTCCTCTTCAGCACTCTTTATAACCAGCTGACACTACCTACTCCCCCCCCAACACCTGCTCAGTCCCAAAAACCCTCCGAGCACCCCACAGCCGTCACAACCCCTAACCCTCTCCCTAACGACAGTCTCCATTTAACTACTCCTACCCTAGCAGCCTCACTGGAACTGTCCCCTGCCGCAATCCTACCCCCTCTCCCCACACCTGCTCCCTCCCCCACCCACTCCCAAATCTCCTCTGCCTCCCAGAGACAAACCCCGCTCCCCCATGACACTCCTTCCCGTTGTGACACATCCCTCTCCTTAACTCCTAGTCTACCCACCTCTCTGGAACCATTCACCCCCCTCTCCCCTAATTCACTCCTCCAAATACCCATGTCCCTTATTGACCATCCACCTCAAACACCCTCTCACCTCCCTAGTACCCCTCCCCCCTTCTAAACTGCCCCATAATGACCGTAACCCCTCATGTTCTTTCCCCTCCCTCCACAAACGTTACTTCTCTGCCACCCTCATTTGAACTCTCCCCTACAGCAATCCGATCCTCTCTCCCCACTCCAGCCCCCTCCCCCACCCACTCCCAAATCTCCTCTGCCTCCCTGAGACAAACCCCACACCCCCTTGACACTCCTACCCGTAATGACACATCCCTCTCCTTAACTCCTATTCTAACCACCACATTACCCCCACCCCCAACACCCTATCACCTCCCTAGTACCACTTCCACCCATTATACCTGTTGGAAGGCGGACCTCTGGGGAGTCGGCGGGACCACCCAGTGGGCCTCCTTACTGCAAGGAAGTAGCCGAGCGCCGCTGAGAAGCCTCCTAGGAGAGGTCCTTCCCCTATAATCGTACTAGCCCAGTAACACCACCACACAGGACTCGACACTGGTATCAGTTCTCATATATTTTTATCGGTAATTATCGTAGGTTTCTTTGGCAATATGTACAGGTGGATCGAGGGATCCGAAAAGAGTCTCAATGTCTTTGTGGGGAAGGGGTAGCGGGACAGTCTCAGTCTCAGCCTGGTACGGGGGTACCCTGCGCCCAGGTATTAAGCCTCAAGCTGGGAGGGACTCCGGGAGTCGGAGCGTCGGGTGCCGGACACAAGGGCGGCTCGAAGAGGTAGAGCCGCGACGGAGTCTGCAGGGCTCGGAGGGTCAGTTCAGCTAGCTCGAGCCGCGACGAAGTCAGCAGGGCTCCGATGGTAGTTCCGCTAGGTCGAGCCGCGACGAGGTCAGCAGGGCTCCGATGGTAGTTCAGCGAGGTTGGGCCGCGACGGTGTCAGCAGGGCCCCGAGGTTTCCGTGAGGATCTTATTTTCAGCAAGGTGGAGCCGCGATGCAGTCAGCAGGGCTCGAGGTACAGTTCCAGGCAAGAGTCTTTTCTCCGTAGGGTCAGCCGCGATCCGATCAGCAGGGCTCTCGACTCCAGGATACAACTACTGTCCTGGTGCGGGTTCGCCCCAGTTAAATGTCTGGAGCCCTTTGATGTCCGGACCCTTGCGTCCGGGGGGCGGAGAGGCCGGGCTGGGAGAGGCCAGACGCCCAGCGGGAGAGGCGTCAGTGCCCAGGGAGGCCGGAGAGCGATCGCACCCAGGCGTTGGGGGACGGTTGGGGGTCCCATCGAAACTCTCCTCCTCCGGGATCGGGGGATTGGCCACGTGGTGCCCCCTCGCCGGATCTTGGTGCCTCGATGTCGGGGTTTCGCTGGGGCCGTGGCCGGGGGGGGCCGGGTCACGTTGGCGGGTTTGGGTAGATGTGTACAATCCAGGGGGGACCCCGAAGGGTGACGAGGTCCCCGGTCGGCCTGAAAAGGGTGCCAGGACCACGCCACGAGGCCGGGTCCAACAGGCGTCCCCCCCAGCCGAAGGCAGGGAGAGTCACCCATCTCCTTGGGGGTTCTCCTCGCCAAGGCGGAAGAAACGGGACAGGCCGTCGGCATTGGCGTGGTCGTTGCCGGACCGGTGTTCCACTGTGAAGTCCATCCCTTGCAGAGAGATGGACCTTCGCAACAACTTCGGGTTCTCTCCTCTCATTTGCATTAACCACCGCAAGGGCCGGTGGTTGGTTTGGACCCGGAAGTGGGTGCCGAAGAGGTAGGACCGGAGATTTTTGAGGGCCCATACCACGGCGAAGGCCTCTCGCTCGATGGTGCTCCATCTCTGCTCTCGGGGCAGCAGTCCCCGGCTGATGAAGGCCACTGGTCTGTCAAGGCCTTCCGAATTTACTTGGGACAGGACCGTCCCAACTCCGTACTCCGAGGCATCGGTCTGTACTATGAATTCCTTGCTGTAGTCGGGGGCTTGCAGCACAGGAGCGGTACAAATTGCTGTCTTGAGGGTCTCGAAGGCCGCCTGGCAGCGGGGCGTCCAGTTCCCCTTTTTGGGTTGCTTCTTGGACGTAAGCTCCGTGAGGGCTCCCACAATGCTCCCATAGTTTTGGATGAACCGCCGGTAATAGCCCGTGAGGCCCAGGAAGGCCCGGACAGCGGTTTGGGTGGCTGGGGGCTCCCAGGCCTTGATGGCGTCAACTTGTTGCTGGAGGGGAGCCACCTGGCCGCTCCCCATTTGATGACCCAGATAGGTCACGGATCCCTGGCCTATCTGGCATTTGCTGGCCTTTATCGTGAGTCCGGCTCTCTGGAGGGCGGCCAGAACCTCCCTGAGGTGCCCCAGGTGCTCGGCCCAGTGGCTGCTGAATACGGCAATATTGTCCATGTAGGCGGCGCTGAACGCTTCCAGCCCGGCCAGGACCTTGTTCACTAGTCTTTGGAAGGTTGCCGGGGCATTCTTCATGCCGAAGGGCATCACCCGAAAGTGGTAGTGCCCATCGGGAGTGGAGAAGGCGGATCGCTCACGGGCGCCGGGGGTGAGCCTGTTCTGCCAGTATCCGGCAGTGAGGTCGAAGGTGCTTAGGTAGCGGGCTGCTCCTAGGCGGTCGATTAGTTCGTCTGCCCGAGGAATGGGATGGGCATCGGTCTTGGTGACGGCATTCAACCCTCGGTAGTCCACGCAAAATCTGAGTTCCGGGGTGGTGCCTGGGGCGGCGGCCTTCGGCACCAGGACCACTGGGCTGGCCCAGGGACTGTCGGAAGGTTCGATGACCCCGAGGGCTAGCATCTTGGCGACCTCGGCTTGGATGCAGGCACGCACTCAGTCGGGCACCCTGTAGGCTCGGTGTCGCACGGGGGGGCTGTCCCCGGTGTCGACGTCGTGGACGCACCAGGGAGTGACCCCGGGAGTGAGGGAGAAGAAGGCAGCAAAGGGTTGCAGCAGCTGTTGACAGTCGTGGCGCTGTTCCGAGGTCAGGGTGGTGGAGAGTTTGACGCCCTCTATGGAGCCGTCTTGGTCGGAGGTCCTCAGGAGGTCGGGTAGGGGCTCGGAGTCGCCTTCGCCCCCATCGTCGGTAGCTAGCAGCAGGCTTAGTTCCGTTCGGGCAAAGTGGGGTTTGAGCCGGTTTGCGTGTAGAACTCGGAGGGGGTTCCTGGGGGACTCCAGGTCGACTAGGTAGGTGACGGGGCTCTTCTTCTCCACCACCTTGAAGGGCCCGGTCCATTTGTCCTGGAGGGCACAGGGGTCCACGGGCGACATGACCCAGACTTGCTGGCCTGGCTCGAACTCAATGGAGGAGGCGTTCTGGTCATACCAGCGTTTCATGTCCTCTTGGCTGGCCTCGAGGTTGGCCTCGGCCAGTGCCCGGAACCTCCGGGTTTGGTTCCGCAGGGTCAGGAGGTACCGGTAGATGTCGGGAGGGGCATTTCGGATGTTCGTCTCCCAGCCTTCCTTGACCAGGCTGAGGGGACCTCGGACTCGGAGGGGGACCACCAGCACTCGACCGGCCCCTAGTTCTGCGATCTTCTGCTCGCTGTAGAGCAGGTCATTGTCCCAATAGACCCAGTGAGTTCCCGTTTGGTCACCGGCGGCCTGGGCGGCCGCCTGCTGTCGGGTCCCCTCGAGGGAGGGGCAGGTTTTCTGTTCTTGCTGGAACTGTTCCCTTGTGGGGCCCCCGTCGTGGCGCCATTGTGCAAGTTCAGGGAGTTCGCCGAGGGAGGGGATCTCGTTCTGGGGAAGTTCGGACGGCCCGGCATCCACGTCGGGTTCCTCCTCGACAGAGGGAGGTGGTGGTTCGGGCTCCTCGGGCTCGTCGGGGGCCGCCGCTACGGTTGGTCGGTGGGCCTGACCGGTCATGGACCGGGTGGTGGCGCAGGCCCAGTCGGGCAGTCCCAGCATCCCTAGATGCTCCCGGCGCTCAACCTGGGCCCAGGGGGAACTTTCCAGGTCGTTTCCCAGGAGGCAGTCCACCGGGGCGTCGTCGCGGACGGTCACTTTCAGCAGGCCTGACACTCCTCCCCACTCGAATGGAATCCGGGCCATCCGGCACATGCTCTCGGTGTTGTCGGCCGTCCGGACGGGGCACAGTACATGAGGCAGGATCTGTTCAGAGGTCACCAGGTGGCAGCGGACAGCGGTCACGCTGGCTCCAGTGTCACGGAGGGCTTCGGCCCGGCGTCCATTAATGGTGACCCACTGCTGGTATTTCTGGGTGTTGCTCGGGATGGGGGTTTGGGGCACCATTTCTCGGCTGCCCAGGCATGCGAGGGACATGGCGGCCGGCTCCCACTCGGTGGACCCGGCGTCGGTGTTCTCTTCCTCCTCCTCCCCTTCCCCCAGGGCGGCGGCCGCCAGCTGTCGGGGCGGGGGCCCGGTGGTCCCGCTTCGTCGGTTCATGGGGCAGGTTGGGTCACTGGCATAGTGCCCTCGTTGTTGGCAGCTGTAGCAGGTTACCGTTGGCCGAGGTCCTGGTCGGGCTGGGGTTGTCCCCCTTCGTGCTAGGGTCGTGGACGTGCGGTTCGAGGGCGGACCCCGAGGAGGACTCCGGGGCGGCCCTGCTGTAAAGTCTCGGTTCCGGTTTGACCCTCCTCCTCCGCCACGCTGGCGGGGGGGTCCTGTGGCGTTCCGCTGGTACTCCCCCATCGAGTTCCGGGGACCCGGGTGTTCACCCACCGATCAGCCTCGGCGGCGAGCTTCCGCGGCTCGGTCAGTTTGCTGTCGAGGAGGTGCTGTCTTAGCTCGACGAAACAGTTGTTGGAGAGATGCTCCCAGACAATGAGGTCGAACAGCTGCTCGTAGGAGGTGACTTTGCTGCTAAAAAAGTCGACGTACTCCACCCAAGTGGTACCGGGGAGTTTCTTGCAGTCTCGGAAGCGCTGGTGGTACATTTCTGCGGTGAGGCCATAGCGTGTGAGCAGGGCCTCCTTCATGTGATCGTACGAGGTCATCACGTCGTCCGGGAGCTGTAGCAGGGTGTCTCGACCCTCGCTGAGGAATCGTCCCCATAGGCCGGCACCCCAATCCTTCCGGGGTACCCGATGGGAGGTCATAGCCACTTCGTAGGCTTTGAACCATTGTTTGATGTCGTCGTTCTTGTAGTATTCTTTGACGACATCCTTGGGGATATGTACCTTCGCTTCTGTCGGCGGAGGAGTGTCCTTGTTTCCGGGGGTGCCGGTCTCCCCCTTTTTGGACTTAAGTTCAAGCTCCTTGAGGCTCCGCTCGTGCTTGAGGGTTAGCCTTTTCTCCTCCAGTTCTCTGTGCCGTTTTTTTTCCTCAATTTCTTCTTGCAACCGTAGTTGCTCTAGGGCCAACTTCTTTTCCGCCAGCAGGAGTTCTCCGTCCAGCCGGAGTCGTGCGAGTTCTAACTCATGGGTCCGGACCCTCTCCGCTCCCGTATCTCTTCTGGGGATAGGCCGGCTTCCATGCTGTTTCTTCCCCCATTTGCCGGGGCCGTGGTTGGCTGTAAGGTTACGTTTAGTTCTGACGTTCCTTCGCTTTGGGGCGACGCTACTTCGGACTCTACCCAGGCTCTTAGGGCTTTCTGCATGTCCTCTTCTGAGCCTAATCCGGTGGTCGAAATGCCTTTGTCTTTACAGAACTGTTTGAGTTCTTTGTGGGTATATTCCTCCAACCGTTCTTGTTGGAACCCCGCGGTCGTGGTGGTCTCCTGGCTGCTCATGGTTATTCTGCGTCTGGTTAGGTAGCAGGTGAGTTACTTGCTGTACGATTTGCGTCCGGTTCGGATCCCGTCGCTGACCACCAAATGTTGGAAGGCGGACCTCTGGGGAGTCGGCGGGACCACCCAGTGGGCCTCCTTACTGCAAGGAAGTAGCCGAGCGCTGCTGAGAAGCCTCCTAGGAGAGGTCCTTCCCCTATAATCGTACTATCCCAGTAACACCACCACACAGGACTTGACACTGGTATCAGTTCTCATATATTTTTATCGGTAATTATCGTAGGTTTCTTTGGCAATATGTACAGGTGGATCGAGGGATCCGAAAAGAGTCTCAATGTCTTTGTGGGGAAGGGGTAGCGGGACAGTCTCAGTCTCAGCCTGGTACGGGGGTACCCTGCGCCCAGGTATTAAGCCTCAAGCTGGGAGGGACTCCGGGAGTCGGAGCGTCGGGTGCCGGACACAAGGGCGGCTCAAAGAGGTCGAGCCGCGACGGAGTCAGCAGGGCTCGGAGGGTCAGTTCAGCTAGCTCGAGCCGCGACGAAGTCAGCAGGGCTCCGATGGTAGTTCCGCTAGGTCGAGCCGCGACGAGGTCAGCAGGGCTCCGATGGTAGTTCAGCGAGGTTGGGCCGTGACGGCGTCAGCAGGGCCCCGAGGTTTCCGTGAGGATCTTATTCTCAGCAAGGTGGAGCCGCGACGCAGTCAGCAGGGCTCGAGGTACAGTTCCAGGCAAGAGTCTTTTCTCCGTAGGGTCAGCCGCGATCCGATCAGCAGGGCTCTCGACTCCAGGATACAACTACTGTCCTGGTGCGGGTTCACCCCAGATATATGTCTGGAGCCCTTTGATGTCCGGACCCTTGCGTCCGGGGGGCGGAGAGGCCGGGCTGGGAGAGGCCAGACGCCCAGCGGGAGAGGCGCCAGTGCCCAGGGAGGCCGGAGAGCGATCGCACCCAGGTGTTGGGGGACGGTTGTGGGTCCCATCGAAACTCCCCTCCTCCGGGATCGGGGAATTGGCCACGTGGTGCCCCCTGGCCGGATCTTGGTGCCTCGATGTCGTGGTTTCGCTGGGGCCGCGGCCGGGGGGGGGCCGGGTCACGTTGGCGGGTGCGGGTAGATGTGTACAATCCAGGGGGGACCCCGAAGGGTGAAGAGGTCCCCGGTCGGCCTGAAAAGGGTGCCAGGACCACGCCCCGAGGCCGGGTCCAACAATACCATTACCACATCCCCTCTTGCGCCTCACATTCTCCCCTCACCTCTCCCCCTTCCCTCTCTCTCCCCTCCAGGCCATCTCACATCACACCCATCCCTCCCTCCCTATACCGGACCACACCTCCCCCCCTCCCTTGGCCTCCCACACTCTGCATTCAAACACTGATCTTCCCACATTATCCCCCCCAGATGAACTGCTCACCCCAAGCGGTCTACCTTCTTACCCTACCCACTCCGTCCCTAACTCCTCCTCCATTCCAACCACTTTCACCTCCCTCCCATCCAACCTTTACCAGACGCTTCGTAACTTGGACCACAATCTATCTACCATAGCTACTGAACTTACCCTACTCAGAAAGGATTTCAATCGGTTCAAATCCCACAAACCCACAGCCCGCCCCTCTTGGCCCTATCCCCTATATGCTAGCCCACAAAAACACATATATCTCAAACATTGGTTAACAACGCCTATCCTCACCCACTCTCACAGACCACTTCGAACCTCGAATACCTACACCACATTGGATCTCTCCGTCCTCTGCAATGCCTACCTTAACAATGCCCCTCCTAAAGACCTTTCCCCCTCTCACTCCATTATCCCTGTTATCCTGGGAACCAGCAAAATCCCTGTGTCTCCTAACTCCCCCAGACCCCCCCTCAACTCACCAGCATTCAATTGCTCCCCGCCCCTATCACCAACCCCAAGACCCTTTCCAGCATGCTTGTGAACTGCCACTCGGCTGTCCGGCATGCGACCGAAATCGCAGAAACCATTCTCAACGAAGGTACCGACATCGCCTTCCTCACCGAAACCTGGCTCAAAGACCACTCTACACCCATCATCGACCTTCTTGCCCCCCCTGGCTACTCTATTCTCAGAAGAGACGGACCCAAAAAAATAGGGGGTGGTCTAGCAATCATTTTTAAAGAAGAACTACAACTTTCCCTGATTATCAACCCTGACTACACAACCTTTGAATACTTAGGAGCCGAACTCAAAATAAAAAGCTCCCCCCAATACGACTGCATAACATCTACCACCCCCCTGGTGAACCCCTTCCCTTTGCCAAAGAACTCTCTGACCTTCTAACTAAATCTCTACTTTCCAGCTCCAAAAACCTCTTCCTAGGAGATCTGAACCTCCACTGGAATGAACCTGATGATCCTGCAATCCTCCTTCTCAATAACCTCCTTGAGATCAGCGACCTCAAGCAACTTTGCCACTCCCCTACCCACGCCAAAGGAGCTACTCTAGACGCCATAATCTCCAACCCTGATCTTACATCCTTATCCAACATTATCCCCATCGACTGGTCTGACCACCATCTCATTCTGTTCACAATCTCCCCTCCTGTCCCACCCGCCCCTATAAAAATCAATAAAACTACAATTGTGACCAGAAATCTTAAGCAAATCCCCCCTGGAGAACTGGAACTTAAACTCCAATCCCAACTTAGTCTCACCCCCCCTCTTCAAATGCAAATGAACTCACTGAGCACTTTAACAAAATAGTCTCTGATGCTTTAGACCAACTTGCCCCTCTAAAAACGAAAACATTAAGAAATACCCCATCCAAATCATGGTTCACCCTAGACCTTAATAAAGAAAGACGCTCACTGAGACTGGCAGAAAGAACATGGAGACAACATCCCTCCCCATCCCATCTTGCTCTCCTCAGAGTTGCGAGATCCTCTTACAAAAAACGCATATTTTCTGAAAAAAGCGTCATTCTTTTGTCTACAACTCTCTCGTGCCAAAAACAGACCTAGAGAACTGTTCAACATTATTAGAAATCAAACCTCCCCTGCACCCCTTAACCTGGTGGCCTCCACTAACAAATGAGAAGACATTGCCAACTTTTTCAATGAAAAAAATCGCAAAAATTGACCGTGCTTTCCTCTACACCCAACCCTCGCTCACCCCTCAACTTTCCCTGGATACCACACCTCATCCATCCCTCCCCTTGAACACTCCCCTGACTCCCTCGCTCCCCCTCCCATCACATACCCCTATTGAACCCCCCCCACTACCCTACCGCTAAAAAACAACGCTTCATGGCACAATTTCCACTCCGTCTCTGAACGGGAAGTCTTTAACATCCTAGTCAAACTCAAACCTTCCTCCCACACCCAAGACCCTCTCCCCTCTGCACTTGTCCAAGATCTCAAACACGTCATTGTCCCCCACTGGACCAACATCAATAACGCCTCTCTACAAACAGGGAATGTTCCCATCTCCCTTCAACTCGGACAAATAACTCCCATCCCCAAAAATCCCAAGGCTGACCCCAATGACCCTAACAATCTCCGCCCTATCTCCAACCTCCCCATCCTCTCCAAAGCCCTCGAAAAGTGCGCCCTACTCCAACTGGACAAACACATTGACATGTACAACCTTCTAGGCCCTCTTCAATCTGGCTTCCGCAAAGGTTGCAGCACTGAAACAGCACTGCTCAACATAGTCGATGATATTCACTTAGCCCTGGACAAGGGCGAGACCTACCTACTCATCCTTCTTGACCTCTCCGCGGCATTTGACACAGTTTACCACCCTACTTTACTCAATACACTCAAAAATTGCTTCGGCCTCAATGGCACTGTCCTTAACTGGTTCACCTCCTACTTCCAACATAGAACCTAACAAATTCAAATTCAAAACTGCCTCTCTAGCCCAACTCCTGTCTCCTTAGGTGTCCCTCAAGGATCCATCCTCTCCCCTGCCCTTTTCAACCTCTTTATGGAACCCCTTACCCGTATTCTTAAACAAGCGAAAATCAACTATCACCTGTATGCTGACGACACCCAACTGTACTATAAAATAAAATCCCATGCTGATATCCTGCACCTAAACACTGCACTAACCAAGATCCAAACCTGGTTCCACAACAACCATCTTAAACTCAACCCTAACAAAACTGAAGTCATCCTCTTCTCTCCCAAAAACCATCATAAAGTACTGATTCTAAACATTAAATGAGCATATGTGTATAAAAATTATTGTTATTTAAACATTTATTTTTTATTTTTTTTATAAACATTAATCAAAAAAGAAAACCTTAAAAAAACCATGATCACAGTAAAAAGTCAGCCAGCGGGTTGTATAATAGCTACTTGGCTTGAAGAAATTTTGTCCAATTCTTTTGCTGCTGTTTTCCAGAATCTTATGGCGCTACAGGAGAGTGGAGTCGAGAGCCCTCCAAGACACTCAATGACCACAGCTCTACATGTTCGGATCTGTTCATTCCTTAAAATCTCCAGAAGAATGGATTTGCGTGTTTTCAGTAAAAAAGGGCATATGCATAATAAATGTAATAATGACTCCTCCCCTTGACAGCAAAGGCGACATTCCTTTGATGGCCATACGAATTTCCATTGCAGGGTTAAATCTTTTGAGGGGAAGGATCCCAGTCGTAGCAACATCAGGTAATGCTTTTTATGATAAGAGATATGTTCAATCAGGTACCGTTGCGGTTTTAGCCTCTGATATGTCTGTATCACAGCCCAGGCGTGGTATATTTTTGAAAAAGTATTTTTATCAGTTAGTAGGGAGTTCCTCTTAATTGCGGAATTCACCAAATCAGTCCTCAACCTCACTGCCAGACTAACAACAAACTGTAAACGTTTTGACCACATCTCCCCTGCCCTCAAAACCCTCAAGTGGCTCCCCATTGAAGGCAGATCCTCATATAAAATTGCCTGTATTACTCACAAAGCCCTTCATCAGAAGACTCCAACCTACCTTGCAACTAAACTTAAAAAAGCCAGCAGTGGCCGAACACTGAGAAGCACAAGCAATCTTAGACGCGTACCCCCCTACTAAAAAAAAATGCCTCGAAATCCCGCTCCTTCTCTGGCAAGGCCCCAACCATTTGGAACGCCCTCCCCAAAGACCTTCGATGCAACCCCTCCTATTCCAGCTTCAAAAAAGCCCTTAAAATTCATTTTCTCACTAAATTTTGGGGATAGTAAATCCCGGTACTCCTTTCTGACTTCTTCCTCCCCTCCTTCCTTAGGCAACTCCTCCTACCCCCCCACACTCACTCACCCCCTCCTGACACCCTCCTCACCTCCATCCCCTCATTTCACCCCCCCTCACTCCCTACTTTGTCCAATGAGTCCACCTTGGCAAACTGTGAAACCTGTATTCTCAAGAACATTCTGGTTCTTTCAATTTGTTTTTCTGTTTATCCTACATGTACCTCTGCCCACGATGTCCCCTTAATTGTTCCCTTTACTTTGTTCGACCACCTGTATAACCTGTTTCGTTCAAATGCTATGATTGTATTCTTGCATATGTACTTTGCTGATGTAAAGCGCTCTGATACCCTCAGGTGGAGCTAGCGCTATATAAAACCTTCAAATAATAAATAATAAATAAATAAATAAATAAATAACCCAGGCCCAAGCACATGAGTGTGGAAGAGGTAGCCAGCCTAATGGTGGAAACCAGTGATGCTGAGCCTGAGATAAACTTATCACTATCTCAAAGTAGTAAACAATCAACGCAGGAGGAAACACAGCAGATAAGTGGTCAACAATAGCTGCAACCACCGCCCGCAATAGTAGTTGTTCCTCCCGAAGTAGGGGAAGTTCAGGAAATTGAGCCTCATGCAGACAAAGAAGAGGAAGCCACTCATTCAGAATATCCATTGTCTTCCAAATCCCCAGCAAGGAAAAGGAGGGTTAGTCCATCGAGTTCTTCGCCAAGCACCCCTTCTGATGATCTAGATGCCACTTGGGAGCCACAATCTGAGTCTGAGAGGGAGACACATCCCAAGACCAGGCAAGGGAAAAGGAAGGTTCCAGAAAGCCATACACTTATGGAGGTCGATGTAGAACAGCAGGATGATGATGAGCCAGTCATCATGGACATTACTCCCGCCCCAGTGGAGACCGACATTACCACCACATCCCAAATTGAGGGATGTGGCACGGATAACACCAACACAGGTAACCCCAACACCACCTGCAGCTTCCATATTTGCATTAGCAAAGGCCCGGCAGCGACCTACATCCAGCACAACCACCACCTCAGTAGAAGTAGGTAGTGGTACTGCACAGAGTCAAATTCAACACACACCCTCCAGTTCATCCGGCATTAGAAGTGGCACCTCCAGCAGGAGACAAAAGTTAAGCTCCCCAGTTTGGGACTTCTTTACGGTTAGCGAAAAGGAGGAGAATACTGCTATATGCTCCATTTGTAATACCTCTGTTAGTCGGGGTAAGCTTGGTGCAAACTATGGTACCGGAGGCCAAATAACCCATCTGAAAAAACACCACTTGTTCGACTGGGAGGACCACCTTTGCGGCATAAATACTGCAACCATTGGTGTTGGTAGGGATAAACGAGTAGAAGATCCGATCACAGTGGAAGAGGAAGGACTGGGAGACATTCTCTCTGGTAGTGGTACACAAAGTAGCCCTGTCCCCAGCAGTGCAGTGGTATTGCCCATATCCTCAGCAACATCTCAGTGGCACAAAAGTAAGAGTCAGCCTGAGACAGCAAGGAGCAAAAGTGCGTTGTTGAGCCTAACATAAAGGAAAACCCATGCAGCCTACCATTATCAGCATGTTTAGGGCGGAGGGGCAGTACCAATGCAACCACCCAATATCATGTTTGTACAATGTGAAGCTGGCTAAAATGTTAGCACTGGACCTTCTCCCTTTTTTCTTTTGTTGAAGGGGTGGGTTTTCTGGAATTTGTGACAGCCATCTGCCCAAAATGGCAGGTTCCCAGCCACCAATATTTCGCCAGAGTTGCTGTTCCAGCACTACATCACGATGTGCTGGAATTGATTGGAAAAGCCTTGAAGCAGAGTGCTGTTCAGAGTATCCACCTGACAACAGACATGTGGACCAGTTGCCAAGCCACTGATTACATGTGCATCACTGCACACTGGATCTCTTTTGTGGGGGTTAGAGAAAAGATATCTGCTGGTGTTGACGCTGCTGAGATTTTTCATGCCACTCGCAAACATGCAACTGTAGCCATGTTTGCCATGGAGAAATCTCATACTGCTGCATACATTTTGGATGAGTATAACAGCAAGGTCTTTGATTGGCCGCGCACATTGGTTTTGTTGCCACGGACAATGGCAGTAATGTAGTTAGGGCCATGAAAGATGGTGGCTATTTCAGGGTCCCGTGTTTGGCACACTGCATTAACATTGTTGTTCAAGAAAACTGAATATAAAGTCAGCAACTTAATGGCCACCTGCACACATTTCAGCCATTCTTTTAAAGCCCGGAAGAAGTTGAGGATCATTCAACATGAGCATAAAATGCCAGTCAAAGCACTCATCCAGGAGGTGCCAACACATTGGAACTCAACTTATTACATGCTTGATCGTCTGTTTGAGCAGTACATACCACTCAATGCTTATGTCATGCAAAGATTAGGGAATCCTACTGTGAGAGGAATGACCATGGAGATGGGCCAATGGGACCTCGTTAAATGCCTGACAGAGATGCTACTTCCTTTTGAGGTCTTCACACGTGAAGTCAGCAGGGAGGACTGTACTATGGGCCAAGCTATGCCATTGTTGTACATGCTGAAGCAACAGCTGTAGGAGGTGTATGAAATGTATGCAGGTGTGGACGACAAACAAGACATATATTATTTGGCGGAATCCTTAGCCGTTTGCTTATCTGAAAATACAAGGATTCAAAATAACATGGTGTCACATCAACATTACATTGCTGCCACAAGTTTGGATCCACGGTACAAAGTATTTCTGAACAGTAAGGCAGTAATTCCTTTTTAGGAAGTGGATGTTGCCAAGTGCAAAACTTTGATAGCTGAGGAAGCCACTGACTTCGAAAACAAACAGCGGGTAATTAGTGGCCCGTCACCCCAGACCAGAACAAGTACTACAGGTCATCCAGAGTCAAGTTCTACTTCAGAGCCTGAGGGCAGTACGTTTGCCTCCCAGCAGTCACCAACAACACCACTAACATCAACAACAGCAAGAACAGGATCATCACCAGCCACAGTACAATTGGCAACTGATTGGTTTCTACGTCATGGGTGTGATAAGTCCAGTGCTGATGTACAGGCAAAAGAGGCCAGGCAAATCGGAGCTCCCCTGAGCATTGAGCGTACGGTCCAGGCCTATCTGGATGACACAACAGCGGTCTTCATGGATCGAAACCCATTGGTGTATTGTTATGGGAAAAGAAGCCAATGGACAGTGCTCAGCAGGCTGGCAATAAAGTATCTGGCTTCCCTTGTCGCAAGGGTCTCTTCTGAGCGTGTTTTCAGTGCTGCTGGTGCCATTGTAACTGTGAAAAGGACCAGTCTCTCACCCAAAAGCGTGGAGAGGTTAACCATGATCAAAATGAATCATCACTTTATACCACCAGAGTACAAAATACCTGAATCACAGCAGGAAGACGAGAGCTACTTAGGTGACGGAAGTACTGTGTTAGATGACCTACTTCTGATCGAACCACCAGAGTTTGAGGACGAGCTCCTCTTCCCTGACAACTAGGCTTTCAAATTGTTACTTTCTTCCTTCCTTTATTTGTGTGTGTCTCTGTCTTTCTGGTTCGAATCACAACAAATCCATCACCATCGTCTTCTCCTTTTATTTCCAAATTGGAGTTGCACCTCTGTGCAATTAACTGTCCACTCCTCAGAGACCTGCACTATCTTCCTGACTCGCCCTAAATACATTTCCCTCAAGCCAGACATTGGATGGAGAATAGTACAAGAAATGTTGCCTCTAACAGTCCCTCCAGAAGAAGTGGAACATGACTATAGCTATCCTCCTTTTGTTTCCGAGCCGAAACTCATCACTGTCAGAACTAGGCTACCACCTGGGAAGGCATCAAAAGCTCATCAATGTCAGAACAGAAGGTACTTGGCAGAGAAAGACAAGACTCTTCGAAGAAACTTGCTGACATGTCACATTTCTGCAAACTCAATTGACCAATGGCCGCTACCCAGGCCGCGGTCCATCTCACAACGCTGACCACGTAAACCAACTTCAAATGCGACAAAGTGCCACAGATGAATAAGAAAACCGAAACAGCGACCAACACTCAAAATGAATGTGGAGTAATAATGAGGCCACTGTCTCAGTAAAAAAACACACACCTGTCAGAACTAGGCATCTGACAGCCAAAGAGAAGAGCAAGACAAGTAATGATGGCATGCTTTGGAGGCAGACTCAGAGAGATTGCTGTTTTTTGTGTTGATGACGTTGTGCATGAAGTCGAACTGTACTAGTAATTAATCTACAAACTACAAGTGACAGTCAATGTTTCCCTTCTTGTTTTTTAATAACCAACTTGTACTCCTACTACTGCAGGCCAATATCCGTTGTATTTTTTAATATGTAATATGAACTTAGTCGGAGTCGTACTCGGTACACTACAGACTGAGTTGGAGTTGGACAACACGTACAACACCATGATGATGACCATACTATATTCGCAGTCAGTCAGTTGGATCGGAGATGATTGATGGAATAACTCGTGCATTTCAAATCAAGTGGCATAAAAGGTAAATAAGTCAACAACCACAGCAGACCTACATGTCTGTGTAGTGGTGGAGTCGAGTAGTCACAAATGTATTAGTGGAGGTATGACTGACAGCCATGTGTTGATTTAGTTACTTACTTTGGAAAATGCTATGTTGCTGTATATGTGTCCTCCTGTAACTGTTTCTGGTTAATGTTGTAAACAGACGGGTTGTTTAATAACAAAATTGTACTTCTACTGCAGGGCGATCCATTGGATATTTGAATATGGACTCTGGAGTCACTCGGTACACTACAGACTGAGTTGGACACCATGATCATGATGAGCACATACTCTACTCTTCGCAGTCAGTCAGTACTTAGGATCGGAGATGATTGATGGAATATCTGCGTTTCATGAAGTGGCATAAAAAGAAAACACAAGTCAACAAGAACCACAGCAGACCTGCATGTCCGTGTAGTGGTGGAGTCAAGTGCAGTGGTATGACTGACAGCGGTGCATTGATTTAGTCACTTAATTTTGAAAATGCTAGGTTGCTGTATATGTGCTTTGTCTGGCTCTGTCAAAATTTAAGCTAAATGGAGGTGTGGTCATGGCCCTGTGCCGTGGGCCTGCTCTGTCATGTTATTGTTGTAGCTTAAAATGCTGTAAACAGTAGACATGATGTATCCATGCCACCTCAGTCTGAAGGTGTTCTCTTCTCTTGTTGCACTCCACCGTAATTGATGCATTTTTTTAATTCATTGATTTTTCAATATCCCATTTGTTTTTCCATTTACACTTACAGGCCGGCTTTTACCCTGTTCTATACTTGGAAAAACAACGCACACTTACCTTACCAATGAATCTACATCTGCCAGGCAGGCAGTAGCATCACCCAAGATTGATGGACGGAGCATACATGGAAGGGACTGAGCACCAAGAGGAATGCCGGGATGCAACTCCCCATTTTGACCAGGATAACACAGTAATAGTATCAACTTTCATCATCTTTTAAATAATTTGATTCATATTTTGTCTTCAATCATTACTACTGTGTGTTGTTGTTATTATTAATTATGTTTGCTCTCTGCTTATAATTCATCCCTACAGCTATTTTTAAATTTTCTTTGCTATCTTTAAAAGTAAGCCAGGTACAACAGAAGAGAACACAACCTGTATGTAATCCGTGTCTCTATGAGGGCAGACAGGCAAGGCAAATTGCATAATGTTAATATACTGATGCCCTGTACTGTCTAATTGTCTAGTAGTAGTTAGTAAGTTATCAGTAACCATCAAGCTATCATCATCATGCATGCATTTCCTTTTTCACCCTTAACAGATTCATGGATATGGTAGTCTACAACGATTGTGTTTTCTTTTGTTATTTGTCCATGCGTACTGTTTTTCATTGTCAAACCTTACCCCAAACCCCCCTTCCCAACCATTAATCAAACCCTAAACCTTCTTCCCCTGGGCTGTGTGATTTATTGAGGTGTGACTAAATTAAATGTACACCAATAATTGATCACATGCTTGCTGGGGCGGATGTGGTGAAAGCAACACTAATTCAATTTCAAGGCAGGGGGAGGATCTTCTTCTGCTTGCTCACCCATGATCAGTATATTTGCGAGGTAACTTTTTTAACAAAGGAACCTAATCCATCATCATTAATTGCTGCCATCGAATGTCATCCTATTACACACAGCACTAAAGGTTACGCTTGTGTCGAGTGTAGGCCTAGTTGAGTCCTCGACACAACTACAGTTTGTAACTTGTTGTACTAGGCTATCCCCTCCACCATTATGTTTTATTTACTTCACTCTACTACTCCTCCCAGAGTCTCTCTCAGGCGACTGACTGTCTCATTTTCTTTTTTTGTAAATGCTGCTGCCAGTGTCTACTACTACCCCACAACCATGGCATCTCCATTCTCTTCGGAAACCCAACCTGCATCGTCATGCAGCCATCGCTGTGCCTAACTTAAACATCAATCACAGGTAAGAAAAGATGTTTGGGGGAGGTATAATAATGGATGAGGAGGAGAGACTAACAGTACTAGTTGGACAAGTCACTCAGTGAGGGGTACCACATCTATCTGTTTGTGTCTTACAAAGTCAGCCAATTATTTAAATCAAACACTGGCTGTGGCCCTGAAGCAGCAAGGAAACAGTGTGACGTAAAACAGTAACCTCACCCACAAAACATTAACCACCTTGTATGTAAAGTATAAATATATATAATTTAAAATTAAAATCCCACAACACCTGACCCACCCCTCTCCCTAACCCCAACCAACGAAAAAGTCCAAAAAATCAAATGTCCATGTTGTCCATAAAAACCCCAACGCCCGATTCCCACCCACCAAAAGAACCTATAAAAAAGGGGCAATTAAACAGGGTCTTTAGCGGCAGGCTCTTCGGATGTCGATCTCCAGGACCTTGACCCCCTTCTTGAGCTCCTCTACCTCCTCCTCCAGTCACGCATTCCGGAGGAGCATGAGGCGCACATATGCCCTGCAGTTGCATCCACGGGGGTGGCCGCAGTAGTGCTTGATGTTGTTGGTGTGCAGCGGCAGGCAGCTGCCTAACTGCGGCGCCGTACCACTGAAGGGGCCTGGCTGGGGCCCAGGGCATTGGAGGAGGCTGCCAAGGCTCCTCCTCCACCAGCCTCCAGAACTCTGTGCAGATGGCCTCCAGCTTCTGGCGCCGGGCCATGGCTGCCAACTCCTTCCTGGAAAAAAAGACTATTACCAATACTCTTAGCAAATCAGTAATAGAAAATTAATTCAACACATAGTGGCATAGTAGAAGTAGCACTAGCATGCACAGTACATAATATTTGTGGTATGTATCTGTCCTCCCACTTCCTCGGCCTCTAACATTTGTGGGAGTTTCAGGCATTATACTAGCACTATGGACTCCAGTACACAGTACACCAGTCTTCTTTTTCTCACTAGTTTAGCGAAATTACATAACCTTGTTGTAGCTGGTATGATGCCAGCTCAGTCTGCTTGCGCCCAAGACAAACATACTCGAGTCATGACGCAGACACACGTTAGTTTTATTTACTACTGTCTGCAGGTGGGGAAGCTCGTATTTTTCTATTACGGGTGGCACTGGCCATACTCTCTCTGTGACATCAAGGGCAATTGCTCAATTTCACTTTCACTCTGAATACTACAAAAAGGCAGATTATATATCTGATCCAATGATCATTGCTTATATACGGGACGACATGAGGTACTTTGTTTTGATTGATTGTGTAACCAACAGATAGGCCACCCCCCATGGCAGGCTGGCTGACATACTCGAAAATAAATTATCATAGGTAGGAAGTGGTCCTCGGAGTCGGAGGAAGGTGCTTGATAACTACATACATACACAATATATATATATATGATGTGCTTGCAAACTACTATGAGTCAAGGGAATATTCTGAAAATACAACTTATATTCCCCCCCGGCTTTGCTACTGTGGCGCGGTTTCTTTTACATTTTCTTCAAACTAAGACTCTGGTCTCCATCCAGTGACAGTCTCCACCTATGCTATCTATAGTGAATACATCCAGGCATCCATCCATTCGAAGTAAAAGTCTATCATTCTTCTTAATCTCTCAACAAACCTTAGTTTGTTTCACCAACAACCACCCTTCCTTGCTTGCCTTGGCTTTGAGTTTGACCCAAACACCGCTGACGATTCTTGCTATCCTATCCACCCATACGGTGTTACCCACCCAGGCAGGCATCTTTTCTTTCACCTTCCACCCATCCTTCAACAACCCATGCATCTGATTCCTAACAGCCACCTATGCATGCTTCCAACGTATCCTTCTCTGCCAGTCATATTACATCTCGTCCGTCCTTCCTCCTTCCACCCTTCTTTCCTTTTTTGTTCAACAAATCCATCAAGGTCATCTGATCTGTCTTTTAGTCTTCTCCATAAAACTTTCACAGCTGAGTTGGAGTCAGATAGAAGAGGCCATTGGTTACTGAACTCACGCTGCTAATGCTATTGCTAATGCCATTGCTAAGTAGAGGGTGTCAGTGAGTGTACACCCTTCCCGCTAGTGTAATGCCAATAAGTAAAGAATATAACGTACCACCGCCTGCCACTGCTGCTGGCTCACCCCCTGTAGCTCCTGCTCCCTCCGGAATGGCCGCATCACCATCGCTGCTGGCCCCGGCACTGGTGGTCGGTAGTATGCCTAGAATTTTTTTTACATATTTTTAGATGCCATATATACACCTCCCCCTATTTATTCTTTTTCACTAGCAAGATTGGGAAAAAAAGTTAATACATACATATACAACATACATCACTAGTCAAAATCGGGTACTAGAAGTAGACACTAGTAGTGTTATGTCCCTAGGGTCATTCTAGTCTACTCTACTCTTTGCAAAGTTAGCCAGAGCCATGCAACCATTTTAGCTTCATGTCTTTTGCGCACATGATGTTAACTCGCAGCTTGTGTAAGACACCTTTGAGCCCACATGAGCTCACAGCTACTGTCTGAGCGTTGCGTACAAGAGGTCGAAAAACAAGCCACTTTGTTATGGAGTTCTGGTCAGTCTGTATTGCTTAGGCATAACATGCTACACTTTTTGGCATGACTGAGAAATGCTTGCATTATACTATCTAACGCGCACCATTTTTCTCATAACAGGTGGAAGATTCCCTTCTACGAACCAGAGCTTTGCAGAGCTTATGATGTAGCCAGTACTTCTACATTCTAAGGTGAGGGGTCCCCCAGAATTCGTAGAGATCTTTTGTCTTCGATGGACTTGTAACAATGTTTATTGTTTTAAACTTATGCATTTTGCTGTTGGAGCTGGCTCGTATAGTATACTGAATTGAATTGTAGAACAATGTACAGGGCTTGTTAGTTGAAAATAAACCTTTTGAACTTACACATAGACTCTGTGGTATTTGGTGTGGTGGACTTACATGAGTGAGTGAGCAAAAGGGTGTTATTATGTTCTGGGTTGTCTAATCATTGTTTATGTTTGTGGGGTTCGGGGACCTAATGAGAGACTATAGCTAGTCGGTCAGGGGATTGTGGGTTCTGACTAAGGTGTGAGGAAGGTCCAACCTCCCATCACCAACATCCTATTTTCTTGTGCATAGTTCTCGAAGTGGCTATGCAGAATCCCCACAACAGTGGTAGTATGTACTATATCCTATCAAAAATAGTCAAATATCTGGTTGGGAATTGTCGAAAAGCCTCAGGATTAAGAAGGCTAGAAGAGGACAACCCAAAGGACTGGACTCAGTGGCTAGAGCTATTTGTGTATCTGAGTTTTATTTAAAACCTTTTAAATAAAGAGTGGCCAACTGGGCAAATTTAGCTACAGACAGACTAATAATAGTAGTACAGAGAGTCATAACAGGGGCAGTTAGAGGCAGGGATAACAACAATATAGAAACAGTCTAGATCGAAGAAGATTTGGAAAAAAAGAGAATTAGGAAACAGAAATAATAGTTCGGAAAAAATAAGGTGCAGTAAGAGCTAGGGAAATATAATTATTAATATTAACCACTGGAGGACTTACTGGGGCCAGCAGCGGAGCCCTCGGTAGAGGAGGGGTCCGGGCCCTGGGAGGCATCTTGATCTTGTCCCGCCGACTGTGACCCCGTCTTCTTGCCCCTGGGTGCTGATCATGTAAGATATAATAAAGAAAGAGACAAACATTAATGATTGTACTGTGAAACCAATTAAATATTTTTTAAAACGCTCAAAAAACATTTTAGGAAACAACAATTGCAATAAAATTGACCTATCTAATCAGATCGACTAGTAGTATTTTTGCGGGTTTCACGGACTGTCTACTTATTATTTCTGAACACTAATCCAGTGCTCCATTCTGATTCCAGAATACTAACTAAGCCTATGTACCACCTGACCTAGCCCACATATTCCAGACGGGCCAATTGTTCAATAAGTCTGCATTTCAATTTTAGCCCTCAAAAATGCATAGATGGAAAACACATGCATAAATTTGTGCATACACCAAATTTTTGTTGGTTGCATCTGATGTTCTGCTAGTGACACTGCTAAGCCTTACCACTCACTAAACAAACTACAAAAGGTTCTACTAAGGACTGGGGTAAGCAGCACTCAGTGACAGAGGATGCGTCACGCAGACCTCTAAAAAATTACCAACTAATACTAACTAAACCTATCAATCCATCCGCCACTATATCTTCTTAGTGACAGGAGGACAAAGGAAGGACTAGAGTCTCTCTAGCAATAGCATTACCTAACTTAAGTTCTCTAAGTAAACTCTTACATAATCAGCCCAAGCGAGCGCAAAGTTGCAAACAAGGAAGAGTAGCGCCGAGCACCTGTGTCCTACAATCACAGAAGATTTTGAAACGTAATTTACCTGCAATGTAAGCAGCAGTATTCTTGCTATTCGGAAAAAAATTATACACAATACTTATACTACTAGTATATTAGCTACTCACCAAGCCCCACGACCTCGACACCTAGCAGGTCCAGCAGGTCCTGCTCCCGGTCCAAGATGTCTGACCACCGGTGAGCCAGCTGGTTATGGGTGCGCCAGCCCCTGAGTGACGAAACACTGCCCGGCGCACCTTCGCCCACCGGCGGTTACGCTCCTGGGTAGGAGCCTGCCGCCTGCTGCTAAGGTCAAGGGGAGGTGGCGCTGCACAAAAAAAACAAGGGCGGCCACCTTAGCCTCACTGAAAAGCTCCTGGGCCTGCACCCCTGCAGGGCGCAGTCTGCTGCAAGGCAGGTGGCTCTTGGGCGCAGGTGCCTTGCCCTTGGAGCCATTAGTACCCTTAGGCATGGTTCTGGGGTTAGCGGGAGGCGGAAAAGAAAATTTAGAAGGAAAAAATAAAGTTAGGGGAAGAAGTAGGAGGTTAAAGAAGGAAGTAATATAAAACAGTAGAAAAGTGAAAAAAACAATAAAATGCAAAATATAGACTTAGGGACCGAGAGGGCTAGATAATAAAAAGAAAAACAGTGTAAAAACCCAAGGATTGCAAAGATAGAGGGCGGATAGAAAAGCAGGCCCCAGAACCATAGCATAGAGTGAAAAAACAAGATGGCCGCGCCCATCGCGACCGTGTGGGTAAGTTCGCGCGATATTTCCCCCGAGCACGCAAAAAGCATCACAACCACGTAAGACGCATTCCCGAACATGAAAAGCGCATCGCGAACACGCTATACGCGACCCGGAACAGGAAATAAGGCATCGCGAACAGTCGGGACAAGTGAAAAACAAGATGGCTGCGCCCATAGGTGACCGCATGGGTAAGTTTGCGAGATACTATCCCCAAATCATGCAAACAGCGTCCCGAACACACAGTACGCGTTCGCGTGAAAGAAAAACGCATCGCGAACGGGCGAGACAAGCAACTATGAACGCACGCTCATGTAGCTATGCATAGCTCGCGTAGCGCTTTTGCAACAAACTACGCCCAGGGTTAAGACCCACGCCAATGGTGCCAGGCCTAACATGATTTATTTGTAAGTCCCTAGTAAAATGCACTGAGTGTGCCAGGGCCTGTAAATCAAATGCTAGCAGTAGGCTTGCAGGAGTGGTTGTGCCACGCATATGAGTAGCCCTGTAAATGTGTCTCAGACCTGCCACTACAGTGTCTTCACACGCAGTTGTGAACTGCCATGTTGGCCTAGCCAGTGCAACCACTCAGAAGTCTCAGGGCGACAAAGATTTCACCTGCACCTACTGACCTCTGTGGACTCCTGTATTCAAAAGGGTGCCAATTCCTGTTCCTGGGCCCTGGGAAGTGTGTGGTTGGTGCTGAAAAGCAAGAAAAACAACTCTGATGCTGTAGGCAATGCTGCCAGTGATGCCGCAACCTGCACTGAGGCCGAGGGCACCATTTGTGAAGTGCACAATGCACCGCTCCACCTCCACCGCAGCTCGACGCCTGCTGACACCTGCAGTTATTGGCCTTCTTGATGCCAGAATTTGCACCAACGCTGCCAGCATTACGTTATCACGGAGCCGACGAGGGTGGCTTCATGAATATTTTGACGATGCATCACCTCACCGAAGTCGACGCCTTATTGCCAATGCCACCTAACTTCCTCTGTCCTGGATTCGATGCCCTGCCTCCTCATGGACTTGACGCCTCGCCTACCCCATGGCAGAAAGGAACCGGCTTCGCCTTGGCACGATGCCTCGCCAACACGACGCCGTGCATCGTCTGTTGACCTAATTTCCAAGGTACTGTTATTTGGAGGGTCCGTGTGACTCCAGCCCCAACCCGTGCACCTCACAGGTGGGCGCCATACTTTAGATTTATGCCTGTCACGACATACCCAGGTGGAGCTATTTGTTTCTACAAGTTCTATTTTTGAAGTAACCATTCTAAACGTATATCTTGGTACATGTATGTTGGATGTTTGTCATTTTGGTCTAGTTTGGTTTGGATAAAGATACTCTATTTTTTCTAAACTGTTGTGGTGTTCATTTGTGGTGTTTTTCACTCTGTTACTGTGTGTTTGGGTACAAATACTTTATACATTGCCTTTGGGAGAAGCCTGCCTGCTCATGTCAAGCATCAAAGGGGGTAAGCCAGGCATTATCTAAATTATGTAATCCCCTAGCCTGACTAGAAGGAAGGGTCCCTTCTTGGACAAAGGTGCATACCTTTGCCAATTAGAGGCAGCCATTTCTAACATTTTCCCTGTTAAAACTGGAGAATGACCCAGACCAACTTTCTTCATGCAGACCTGTAGCAATATTGGGTACAGATTATTAATCCTCAGAAAAGTGCTATCAGATTGATAAATGCAAACACTACCTATGCTGATCCATCCGGATCAGAATGGGCTTGTACCAGGTCACAATATATCCAATAACATAACACTATTTTTTCATGGTATGGATCAGGCAGAACTCCGTTATTCCCTTGCGGAATGCCCTATGCTAGACATAGAAAAGGCCTTTGACTCCAGATGAGACTACCATCCGAGGGCAATAGGATTGGGATGGCGTCTCTTAACTTTAACAAACCTGTTATATATGAGCCCTACATCGTGAGTACGCCTAGGAAAGTTAGTCTCGGACTCCTTCTCTATAAGCCGCGGCACGCGGCACGGGTGTCTATTCTCAACCATCCTATTCACTCTTGCTATGGAGCTCTTGGCACAGTGACTACAGTTGGACGGGCGATGCTATGGCCTCCCGTTGGATGATGTGATGCACGTAGTGTCCGTCTACAAGAATGATGTGCTGTTATATCTTTGGGACGCACTGAGCGATGTAGCCCGCATCCAGGCAGCCCTCCGTGACTTTGAGCGGGTAATGGGGTTGCGGGTGAACTTGGAAAAATCTTGTGTTTTTTTCTCTTATTTACGATGCTTCACCACCGGTATAACAACTGTGTGGAGAAGCATTGGCATGGTTGGCAGAAACGGTTCAGTATTTTGGGGTTTGTCTTTATGACTCTCAGCAAGATCTATTTGACGGCAATCTACAGCAGACATTAATGGCACTCAAATCTCAAATGAGGTTTTGGCAACATTAGCATTAGCTCTGATGGGTAGAGTCGCTCTTTTCAAGACAATTGTCCTTCTCGGCTACTATATTACTTTGCTAATGTCCTAATATTTCCCAAACAGTAATTCTTTGTTAATTTAGACTGGGCACAAGGGTTTCTGCTCTGGGATAGTGGTAAACATAGGGTAGCCTTAAACAAGGATTCTTGTCTAGCTGCACACATTTAATGGGCAGCTAGATGACTACTGGGGATGGTCCTCTCCCATTGTATGTAATCCAACAATTTGTTCATCCCACCGTTAGGCTACACTGCTTGTGGAGGCTTTATGTGTGGGTAGCTTGGACGTGCTTGGCAAGAATGCTCCAGCTCACAAAGTGCACACTTCCCTATTCCCCGGCTATGCCACTCCAGGGTCTGCCTGGCTGCTTGGGATACTTTACTTCTGATTAGTTAGTAACCTGGCATGAGAACTCCATTGACACCGTAGGGAATTTGTTCCAGGACACCAATATACTACAGTTTGACCAACGGTGTCAGGATTACAATTTTCTACTGAATCTTTTTTTTTTACATGGATAGCTATTGGGAGTCCTTAGGTTACTGTGGGGTGTGATTGATGTAGAGCTGCCCACTCATGCAGTAATGCATACACTGCACGCCATAGGAGAAGTACGTCACCTTATCACATGGATTTATAGAGCGATTAGAGAACATATTGGGGTGTCACTAATTGAACTCCAGCAGGATTTTTAGGAAGATCTGGGGTGCCGCTTACAAGATGCAGAATGTGTATGGGCGATTGAATCTACTCATGTCATCTCCAGACATGGACAATTAAAAAAGATTCAGCTTATGGTGCTCTCCTTTATAAAGACTGAAGGCTTTTTTCTGAGTCTAGGAGCCAAATAAGAGAAAGCACGGATTCCAGTTTTGGATTTGCCAATTTCAGGAATAATGACAAGGTTCTCAGTAGGAAAGTGCAGCATGCAAGTAGGAATGTACTGTCAGAGGTTGGATTGAAAATGAGATGGGCCATAGCCATAAAAAGCAAGATGGCAGAAATAAAATCATTTCAAAGTGATGAAACGTTGAATTGGCAAATTTCATAAGAAGTGGTAAAGCAGGACTCCAAGGAGTTGATTTGAAAAGTAGTCCTGCTGCGGTGTTTCGTACAATCCGAAGCTGCTTCACCAAATAGGATAAAGCCTCCAAATGTAGTAAGCCACTACTCAAAAACCTCGCCTTGTATAACACATGCAATCAGATGAGAAAATTAAATAGAATAAGAGAATGAATCGAATGCTGCAGACAGCTTGAGCAATATCAAGGTGATACGATCTCCCTCAGCAAAAATCATCCTTAGTTCGTCCTCTAAAGTAGTGCCACGAAAGGGGTGGGAGACCAACTAAGAAGTATCTAAAATATTCTGTGAATGAATATAGAGTGAATGTTGATTGTTTATATGTTTCTCTATAATTTTGCAAGCAAAGGTCAGAGAGAGATTGAACTGTAGTTGGACACCATGGAGTCATCTGTTGAATATTTTACATATTTAAATAGATTAGATCATATACTTCAAAGGTGTTTATACTGAGCTACAGATTGCAATTGAGCTACACAAGTTCACTTCTATTCAAATCCTCAATTTAAGGCAGAAAGAGAAATAGTCAATTTAGCCTGTTTTCTAATGTTGCAGGCATTCAAGGATGCAACTTGGAAAACATATACATGTCCCAAACATCTCTCTGCTAGAATCTGGGAGACAGTTTAGAAGGGTTCCAAATCTTTTTTTTGGCACCCATGATGGAACCGAGAATTATTCCAGGTTCACTTATCAGTGAAGAAGGATAATTGCAAACATTGGTTTCAAGTTCATGCCTCAGAATGATGAACGCCTTGTTTGATCATGTAATATGAGTGAGAGAAGAAAGAAAAGTCTTTAGTCTATGTACCTTTTCACTGTTCCTAAGTTTCTTTGAATTCTTCAATTTTTCCTGTTGAGTATTGTGATTTTCAACGCCCTGGTTGAATACTTTATTCTGCAAGCATCTGATGGTATTCTTTTGGAATCCAGACATCAGATCCTCCATCCTTTCTGCTGGACATTTTAATTGACTGCATAATTGTCGTCCTTGGACATTGGCTTCTTTGAGATTCAGAACCAGGAGTGCTAGCCACTTTCCTTGGGGGACCCATAACCAAAGAAAGTTCAGATCATTGGCTGCCTGGCTCAGGAGTCCTTTCTTCCAAAGGGGTCAGAGAGTCCTGTTGGATGGTGTGCCAAAGAAATAATTATGTTATGTGTTATAACGTACTGCAATGTTTTCTCTCGCATACTAAAACATGGGATTATTTTTAGAATAGTAGGGGGCAGGGAGTAAATAGTTACATTCTCCAGTGAGTTCACCATTATGGAATCTCCATCAAATACACAGAATCCCATTGACAAATTACATAATTAGAGCAATTAGAATTGCCTCAAATTCGTTAATCTTAGAGCCACCACCTAGGGGGAAGTCCTCAGTTAGATTCCAAGTTGGAATTCCTGATCTACCTGGGTTTCAGAAAAATACAATTCTAAAAATGTTATAAAGTCTACTAACCTTCCCCTGATAGTAAAATTCACACTTGCAACTAGCAGCTCAACATGAAATCCGAAACAAAAATGCATAGATGCAGCTAAATTACTTACACTTTAAAATACAGGAAGTGCTGCTCTCTATGAATCTTCTGAAGATTGCAAGGCCCAGAGAAGATGCATTCACTTACCAGCCAGGGAAGAGTTTATTTTAGATTGTTTGTATTCTCTCATCAATGTAGCTCTGAGATGAATCATTTTTCAAGTATACCAATTGGTAAAAAAGCTTCCTGATACAAATCAAAAATGATTTCAAGTATTGTAGATTTTTTAGTTTGTGTGATGTTTGTAGATTTATGGTAATGCAGCAACTTTTACCTGTAACATGTATGATTTGATTTAATGTTTCTACTGTTTTTTCTTTTCATCCGCTGGTGCACTTTAGGGCCAACACAGACCCTTGCACTCATAAACATTTTAAAAACACACACAGTCACTGGATGAAGTCATCAGTGATGTCATTTGAGATGTCATCAGTGATGTCACTGACCATGTCATGAGTGATGTAATATGTGAGGTCATAAGAAGTGCAATGCGGGGGCTCGGGTTACAGTTAGCTCAGCTAACTATAACTGCTAAATTTCTCTGGTTGTGAGTGTGTGAAATCTGAGCCTAACTATAACATCTCTGTAACCTTTGTTTTTTTCAGTGAATATCTAAGGTTTTTTTAAATTCTATTTCCTAACTATAACATCCCTATAACCTTTGGTCTTATCAGTGAATGTTTATGTTTTTTCAGTATCAATGGTGTTTGCAGAATGGTGTGGAAAGGGCAGGGGGGCTCTGACCGGCTCTCAGGAATTCCGCTGTATAGGACCTACAGAAAGTAAACACAAGGAGATGATGGACGGAGCACCCTAATTTGACAGGGTATGCCCAGACGTGGGTCTCTTTCTCACTTTGCCACTGGATTCAAGCTAGCCTGGCTGATGAGGGTTGTTACCCTGAAACTAGTCCCAGGATGCTTGTTTCTGGTTCAGGGAAGAGCAGGCTTGGCAGGTCGGGCTGGACTGTTCCCATGAAGCACAGGGTCAAGACTGATTTTCATATAGCTGGGTCTGAACTGAGGTGGCGAAGTGAGCTAAAGAACAATGATGGATTCAACCCAGATCTGTGAATGGGGTTGAGTGTCTGAAAAGTTTCAGAGCTCGGTCCATCATCTCCTTGTGTTTGTTTTGTTCGCCATAAGTTGTTAGGGTATGCCCAGATGTAGGTCCCTTGCTCACTTTGCCACTGGATTCAAGCTAGCCTGGCTGATGAGGGTTGTTACCCTGAAACTAGTCCCAGGATGCTTGTTTCTGGCCCAGGGAAGAGCAGGCTTGGCAGGTCGGGCTGGACTGTTCCCATGAAGCACGGGGTCAAGACTGATTTTCATATAGCTGCGTCTGAACTGAGGTGGCGAAGTGAGCTAAAGAACAATGATGGATTCAACCCAGATCTGTGAATGGGGTTGAGTGTCTGAAAAGTTTCAGAGCTCGGTCCATCATCTCCTTGTGTTTGTTTTGTTCGCCATAAGTTGTTAGGGTATGCCCAGATGTAGGTCCCTTGCTCACTTTGCCACTGGATTCAAGCTAGCCTGGCTGTTGAGGGGTGTTACTCAGAAACTGGTCCCAGGATGCTTGTTTCCGGTTCAAGGACAACCTGGCTTGGCAGTTCGGGCTGGACTGTTTCCATGAGGCAGAGGGTCAAGACTGATTTGCATATAGCTGGGTCTTAACGGAGGTGGCGAAGTGAGCTAAAAAACGATGATGGATTCAACCCAGATCTGTGACTGGGGGTGAGTGTGCGAAGAGTTTTAGCACTCCGTCCATCATCTTCTTGTGTTTGCAGTACTTACAGAAAGTACCAGGAGGGCCCCAAGATCTCCTACCATGCAAGAGAACTTCATTCCCCAACCAGTAGTGTGTCAGGAGACGCGTTTGCAGAGTGGTGCAGAAAGGGGCATGGCCTCCAAAGACCTCGAGCAAACTGACTGTGTGGGACTTGCCGGACATAATAGGAGGGGTAGCTTGCCCCAACAATCCTCAATAGCCAAGAGGACTTCATCCCCCAACTAGTACTGTGCCAGGAGGAGCGTTTGCAGAGTGGTGGATAAAGGATGTCCTTCATGATTACACAGGTAGTGCCTGTATGATTCTATGAGTGTCATTGCCAAGGACGCAAAGGACGCATTGCGAATACCGGACATTTTTAGCAAAGAGTAAAACACATTTAAAGATATATCTTACATAAAATGTCACTGTAGCTATTTAGTAAGATACTGATTTAACTTTTCCTGTGTAATTCCTAAAAATACATAGGATCTGTGCGCTTGGACAACATAACAACCCCACAGGATATGTCAGCCTATAGGCCAACTAGTTCACAGTGTCATTATAAGCCCCCCTAACCTTACTAAGGAGCAAATAGTTTCTGGCAACCATCGAACATAACAACCCTTGTTCCTTCAGGGTTTGTGGAAACAGTAAAGTACTTTTCGCTCAGTCAATCGTGCTCACTTTGTCTCATAGAGACACAGAATAAACATTGAGGATGTTTTTCAACAAGCATTGATTGAACCAGCGTCATTCTTGTATAAAACATGTTTGCTGCGACAATCAATAGACAGAAACTAACGTAAGAGATTATAAGCACCAACAAAGTAAATAAAAGATAGAATTCTACCATGGTGCTAAAACAGTGAATATATGCAGGCATCTAAACATGACAGTAATCAAGCGTACTCCTACTATGCGGACCCTAGCTAAGTGTACCTAGCATGTATGTGGGTGTAAAGCCACGAATCCCCTAGGAAGGAGCCAACCCCATTACCTGATGGGAGGGAATGAAGGACATGTCTTCATCGCAAGGAATGTCAGACAGCGTGTTAAAGCGGATCTTTTATACCACGAAGATAGCTTTGGAATTCCTACCATAATTGATATGTTGTAAGTACGATTATGTAAATGACCCTAAATCAATAATTGCAACTATGCAAAGTAGTTCTGTTGCCCTAGGATGAAGATAATGAAAACTTTTGTACAGGGTACGTTAATCCTGTTATGTACATCATGTGCAGGGGATTTTACTAAGAATCCTCAAGCATAATAAATGAGGTTAGTTTCAAGGAAACCAATCAACATTTATTTTGCACATAACTGGGTAAAAGGTCAGTGCTAGACCGTTATGCAGACCAAGGTAGGACAAATGTAGCTTTGCTACTTAGGCCTAGGTTGGGGAACATAACACCCACTCCTCATACGAAGGTCGAAAAGTTCAACTAATGCTAAAATAAGCCAATTAAAAAGTGTTAGAAATGGGGGTCTCTAGTTGGCAAGGATTTGCACCTGTGTCCAAATAGGGACCCTTCCTTCTAGTCAGGATAAGGAAATTACACACCTAAAATAACCCCTGCTCACCCCCTTGGTTGCTTGGTACGAGCAGTCAGGCTTATCTTAGAGGCAGTGTGTAAAGCATTTGGACATAACCAACAGTAATACAGTGAAAACATTACAAAAGGACACCACACCAGTTTTCGAAAAATATCCGATATTTTAAATACTTAAAACAAGACCAAAAATGATTAAAATCCACAATACAGAACTTAAAACTCTTCAGTCATCAAAATAGACTGGAAATATAGTTTCTTGGAGTCGATAGCTCCGTCTGGGGCTATTACAGCGCTGTGATCAACAAACCCAAACAGTTCTGGCTGACCGTGGTGTCGCGGGCCAGCTACGGTGTTGGGAAGATGCGCAAAACAGTACCTTTAGAAATGCAGGGCATTGGCGACCTCTCGATGAGCCCGGAATTCCAGCGTCCACAGGTATTGGTTCCGGAGGTTGGTGCAGGAGTTGTTGGGCCCTTGAAGTCACACGCATTGCAGATCGAACTCCTCGCGGTTGAAGACGTGAGTGGTGGCATCGGCAGGCATTGGGACTGCAGTGTGAAGTCAGCGGTGCGGCGTGTGCTGCCCCTAGGTCATGGTGCAGGCACGGCTCAGTGACGGTTGTCCAGCGGCGTCGGTGAGACCGAGCTGCGGTGCGAAGTGATGTGCTGCTCACCGCGGTGCTGGCAGGTCACGGTGCAAGCAGCGTCGTTGCTGAAGCACTGATGTCGGCTGACGAACTGGAGTCCATGGTGCCGGCATTGGTAGGCCAAGGCTGCGGTGCAGGTTGAGGATGGTGCATAGTGTAACTTACGAGCTGTGCTCTCGAACCACAGTGCAAGCAGCGTCCTCGGGGATACCAGGGCAATGGTGTGAAGCAAGGCAGTGTGGAGTGCGGTGCCCACAGGTCGCAGTGCAAGCAACGGCTCGGTGGCGGCATCAGGTGGCGTCGTCAGTGAGACCAGGGTTGCAGTACGGCGGTGCCCTCTGCGGTGCCTTCAGGATACGGGTCGGTAGCGGTGTCGTAGACAGCGTCGGGTTGCTTTTTCTTCTGTTGCGTTACAACAAACAAATGATGGACGGAATGCTGACAATGCAGACATTCTCCCCCAGTCAAGAGATCTGGGTTAAATCCATCGTTCTTTTGCCCACTACGCCACCCCAGTTCAGACATGGCCATATGCAAATCAGTCTTGACCCTGTGCCTCATGGGAACAGTCCAGCCCGAACTGCCAAGCCATGTCTTCCCTGGACCGGAATCAAGCATCCTAGGACCGGTTTCTGGCTATCAGCCGTCATCAGCCAGGATAGCTTGACTCCAGTGGCGTAGTGAGCACGGGTACCACGTCTGGGAATACCCATCCCACTTAGGGCGAAAAGCGTTACAACAAACAAATGATGGACGGAATGCTGACAATGCAGACATTCTCCCCCAGTCAAGAGATCTGGGTTAAATCCATCGTTCTTTTGCCCACTACGCCACCCCAGTTCAGACATGGCCATATGCAAATCAGTCTTGACCCTGTGCCTCATGGGAACAGTCCAGCCCGAACTGCCAAGCCATGTCTTCCCTGGACCGGAATCAAGCATCCTAGGACCGGTTTCTGGCTATCAGCCGTCATCAGCCAGGATAGCTTGACTCCAGTGGCGTAGTGAGCACGGGTCCCACGTCTGGGAATACCCATCCCACTTAGGGCGAAAAGCGTTACAACAAACAAATGATGGACGGAATGCTGACAATGCAGACATTCTCCCCCAGTCAAGAGATCTGGGTTAAATCCATCGTTCTTTTGCCCACTACGCCACCCCAGTTCAGACATGGCCATATGCAAATCAGTCTTGACCCTGTGCCTCATGGGAACAGTCCAGCCCGAACTGCCAAGCCATGTCTTCCCTGGACCGGAATCAAGCATCCTAGGACCGGTTTCTGGCTATCAGCCGTCATCAGCCAGGATAGCTTGACTCCAGTGGCGTAGTGAGCACGGGTCCCACGTCTGGGAATACCCATCCCACTTAGGGGGAAAAGCGTTACAACAAACAAATGATGGACGGAATGCTGACAATGCAGACATTCTCCCCCAGTCAAGAGATCTGGGTTAAACCCATCGTTCTTTTGCCCACTACGCCACCCCAGTTCAGACATGGCCATATGCAAATCAGTCTTGACCCTGTGCCTCATGGGAACAGTCCAGCCCGAACTGCCAAGCCATGTCTTCCCTGGACCGGAATCAAGCATCCTAGGACCGGTTTCTGGCTATCTTCTGTTGCAGCACAAAACACACAGTCCCCAGTGCTGATGGTAGAAGAACTTGAATTCTTTACTGTTCCTGAGACTTCTTGAACAGGTGGCAAGCTCTACACCAAGCCCTTGGAGAAACTCACAAAAAGAAATTGCAGAAAGTTCAGTCCAGTCCTTTCCCTGTCCAAGACAGAAGCAGCCACAGCAGGCCAACACAGCAAAGCACACAGCAAAGTGGTAGTCCCTCCTCACAGCTTCTCCCGCTCTTCTTATTGGCAGTTGTCTTGGTTCCAAAAGAGTTCTAAAGTTCTGGGGACTGGGCCCTAATATTTGTACCCTAAATTCCTTTGTCCTCTCAGGCAGAGAGTGTCTGTGCTTAGTCCAAACCATATCTGTCCTCTCTGGCCCAGCTTCCTGGCAGGGTGTGGAGACAGCATTGTAGAAGACAGACCAGGCCCATTCAGGTGCAAGGAAATCTTCTCCCGCTATTCTAAATGCAGCCCAGGTCTATTCAGACCAGCCCTGACCCATCAGACTCTCTGGAGCCACTACACATCCCATCTTGGCAGCAATCAGACCCACAGCGGAGCGACATTAGCCCATGAACAACGCCGTGCCACCGTGTCATTAAGGTGGGGGCGGCTAAGACCTGCAGACAGGTGCGCGGGCGCCACGACCTGCGGCGCATGAAACTGCGGAGTGCCTGGGAGGGTTGACGATCCGTCCGCCGTGTGTGACGTGGCCTTGGTGGCACTTGGCGGTCCCTTCAAGACCTGGAGGCTGCCGTAACATGTCCTGGGGGCGATGCTCCCCCTGAACGGCAGCCCACGAGCCACAGCTGAACCGGACTGGAGGAGCCCTTGACTGCAGCCATCATGCGGGATCACAGCTTGGCAGATCGGAGCAGGCCGCAGCACCGGAGGTTAGATGAGGAAGGGGCTGCAACGACTGCAATTGCTGGGGTGCCCTGCCACCATCTCACTTCACACCGTGCTCCGAGCACCCCCCCCCAGTGTGGCAGACAACAAACCTGTGACTGGGCCCCGAATTACGACTGTCACGTGGGGTCCGGCTTTCAGATTCCAAGAGGGCCGCAGCATCAGAGGTGATGCCTGGGAGTGGCGGTAGCGCTTGCAGCTCCTGGGTTGCTCTGTCGCAGTATCTCTCTGCTTGGCACTCCCCCCCACCAGAAGTCTTGACAGGAGGCATGCACCTGCCTGCCCAGCATCCCTGCAGAGTCCTGGCCAGCGTGACTGGCCCAGGAGCTTGTTCACTGAAGCGAGTAACGTATCCACGTGTGTGGCTGGAGTGACCAGGAGGCTGCCCGGGCTGCAGGAGCAATTGCATTGCCAGCGGAGGTGCGCGACTGGCGGTGTTTCTCTGCTGCCTTGACCTGGGGTCATTGATGAGGACGTTGCCCTCCCTCGCCCAAATGCACTGCAGAAACCATCGCACCACAGCATTGGAGGTCCGACTTGGACTGCAAGCAGGGGTGTCGGTGCAACAACCGAGGCAACGAGGGAGCAAACACAGCACCCCAGTGGTCTGCCCCGGGCATAGCGGTACCCGTGGGTAAGGGTCCCCCCGGAGGAGTCTAAAGGAGCCCCCTCCGCTTGCTGGTCCTGGTCAAGGGAACCCCTGGGTCTCTGCCCCCCTCGCCCGCATGTGATCACACGTTAAGCCTCCACGGGATCAGCCTATGCCTCAACTGATATCCCTGCCAGGAGACAGAACGTGCTGTAGTGACCCACCCAGCTGTGATATCACACCTCCGCTCTCACTCCTAGCCTCTCACGCTTGCCGTTCTGGGCGTGCTCACCCCTAGCACAACAGCGAATTCCACACGTATACGACCATGGCCGCCCCTAAGGGCAGGAAGGACAGATTGGTGAAGGACCTCTTACTTAAAACTACGTAACAGCCCGAAGGCCAACCGAGCTGGGACGTGCCGATGACATGGAGGGGAGCGAGAGCACAGAGGTCCTAATTAGCCGACCCTACCTGGAATCACCTTTCTACTCCCTCTGGGACGACCTGTCCACCATGAAACATGAACTGTGGGCCGATCTCCGAGAGGTCAGGCGTGATCTGGACTCCCTAAGAGAGCACGTCCACACACTCAAGGAGCAAGAAACGGGCAACGACGAAGAAATTGAACACCTCCAACAAGAAGTGCTAAGTCTGCGGGAACAGAATTGAGATCTCCAGGCCCACACCGAGGACCTAGAGAACCTGGTCCCGGCAGAATAATATCCGCATCCGAGGCATGTTGCACGCAGAGGGGGATGGTGACATTGAGGAGCTGGTCGCAGGCCTTTTCTGCTCCATTCTTGGGGAGACCTTAGAGTTTCCGATTAAGCTGGATCGCACTCATAGGTGGGCCCTAGGAGGGCGACCTCCGCACCTCCTGCAGACATACTGACCTGTGTCCATGACTATTAATGGAAAGAACGGATTCATCGCGAGGCCCGCAGCCGCCCGGACTTTATGTATAAGGGGCAGAAACCTACACTTTTCCAGGACTTGGCTGCCTCCACTCTACTTAAGCGTAAATCCTTCAGGTCGATTACACTACACCTCAAGGACTCTGGCATAAAGTACTCCTGGGGACACTCGTTCAGGCTGATCTTCCACTACAAAGGGGTATTGCGACAACTCCTATCACTCACAGAGACTTACAAACTCCTAGGTATTGAGGAGCCCGCGACAGACGAGCCTCGCACGGACTCTTGCTCTCGCAGGCGCCGGAACGGTCATGGATGGACCACCATTAAGATTCCAAGCCCGGCAGCACGCCCTGACCCGGACACTATAGCCAAGGAACGGCAAGCGGTCCTGTCGACCCTCGCAGGAACGTCGACGGAATGAAACTAAATCTTGCTTCAGTCACAGTCCCCACTCTACTTTGCTACCTTGAGCCACGCTGATAGCCCTGATGTTGTTTTTAAGGGTCTGCCTAGTGGGAGTGGGGAGCTACGGGGCGTTGGTACCTCTTTCTTCATTTTTCCTAAGAGCAGGACGCTGAGGACATTGACTCTTGTTATTTTTGCTTATGTATTTGCTTTTGCTTCAACTGAGGTTTTGTGTTTTCATTGTTAGGTTCTCCTCCCCCTTGCTGCGTTCACTTTGAATTGGGCTCGGCCGGGCGACGTTCTCACATTTTGGGTGTCATGTTCGGGGTACTGGGGGACTTTCCTCGCAACCGACAGAAGGAGATGCGCTCCACCACTTAGATAGATGAGTGTCACCATTCTGACGCTGAATGTGAAGGGACTTAATAACCCCTTCAAACGCAGAGCTATCCTGCCTTATCTCAAAAACTCTGGCGCCCACATATGCTTACTGCAAGAGACCCATTTACTGTCTAGTGACACGCACCAGATGCGTTCCAAGGCTTTCCCACAGCAACACTTTTCCTCTTTCCCCGCTAAAAGGGCCGGGGTCACCATCCTTTTCGCCCGCTCATCCCCTGGGAAGATGGGTGCAAAGATATTAGAGATTAAAGGAAGACTCCTGGCTCTATCGGTGACTGTAGGGGGAAATACATCAACATTGGCCACTATTTATGCCCCTAACGAAAGACAAGAGGGATCCATACATAAGGCGAAAGGGAATTTGATGTCTACACCCGATCGACAAATTTTTATAGGGGGGACCTGAACACCGTGTTTGACAGTCAACTAGACCACTCTGTGCAGAGGCAGGGTCAGACGGGAGCTCTCTCTGACACCTCCTGCCAGTGGTTGCAGGACCTGGGGCTGGTAGATCTGTGGAGGCACTTCCACCCTCGCACACTAGACTACACCTTTTATTCGCATGCCCGGAAGATGTATGCATGACTAGATTACTTCTTAGCGACCCAGTCTTTCCTTCCGATTACACAGAACTCGAAAATTGAACCTCAGGCACTCTCAGATCACACGCCCTTTACTGCTACATTGCTGTTTCCCCCCACCTCTCACCCGCCATACTCCTGGAGGCTTCGAGACACGCTCCTACACCGCCCTGTAGTTGTGTTCTTAGCTACTAATGGCACTCAGGACACCTCAATTGTCTCCCTTTGGGAAACTCTCAAATTGGTAATTCTGGGTGACTTCATAGCCACATCAGCTGCAGATAATGGGGCTTGCAGGGCAAAGAGGGCCAAACTATCCAAACAAGTACTGAAACTAGAAGGAATTCACAAAAGAATAGGAGCCCCACGTATCTGGAGGAAGCTTACAGCAATGCGGGCCCAACTGGCCAGTCTTGACCTTGATAGGGCGGAATATGCCGCTCTACATTTGAAACACACATTTTATACTGGAGGGGACAAATGCGGCCGTTTACTGGTTCATAAGCTTCCTGCGCAGCGGCAGGCGGTGCCGGTCCCGCTCTCCCACTCCTTCTGACCGATGGGGTTACAGAGCTCACGCTAGAAAAAGATATCCCTAACGCATTCAGCGACATCTATTTGGCCCTGTACACTGCTCAGCCTTTGCTTGCTTAGAACCCTTACACGTACTGCCAAGGCTTGACACATTCTAGGTTGACGCCTGATCCAGCTGCCACCTCGGATAGCCCCATCAGGATTGAAGAGGTAATTTCAGCCATAGCTCATCTTAAACTCCTCAAGTCTCCCGGTCCAGATGGCTTCACCGCCATCTTTTAAAAAACGTTTTGTCTAATCCAATATTAACCCGACTTTTTAATGCTATTGATAATAACACCGAACTGCCTCCAACTATGCTCTTGACATCGATTACAGTACCTAAGCCGGGGAAGGACAATAGATACTATGCCTCCTAAAGGCCGATATCCCTGTTAAACATTGATTTACATTTTTTTACCGGGATATTAGACTGGGACCTGTGGTGCCAGGACTGATAGAACCGGACCATGGATTTGTAGCAACTAGGAAATGTAGTGATAACACAAGACAGTTACTTCCTGTCGATAGATACCGAAAAGGCATTTGACAGGGTCCACTGGCCCTTTTTAGAGACTGTCCTGGGGGAGTTTGGATTTGGGAGCAGATTCCGTCAATGGGTATTTAGCAGTTATAGCCACCCTTCAGCCACTGTACCAGTGAATGGCTTTATCTCCGATCCCATTCATATCACCAGGGGAACACGGCAGGGCTGTCCGCTCTCCCCCCTTTTATTTGCTCTTTATATGGAGCCGTTTGCCCAGAAGGTCTGGGAAAATCAGCAGATTAAAGGGATCATCTTTGGGGGAGAGAGGCATACCACCAGCGTCTACGCGTATGATGTCATCGCAACTCTGGAGTCTCCCCAGACTTCAGTCCCAGCTTTTTTGGCCGAGCTGGAGGAGTTCTCCATGGCTTCTGGCTTTAAAGTCAATGTGACTAAATCCCAAGCGCTAGGCTTCTCCTTGCAGCAGCCCACTGTTGAAACTTTGGCCCTAGCGTGTCCCATTCGTTGGGACCAGAAGGTCATTCCATACCTGGGTATTTCACTATCAACATCCATGGCGGAGACACTCTCTCTAAACTACACTAGGTTGCTGCAGCCGATCAGATCGGAGCTTAAACGATGGCGGCCATTCAGCCTTTTCTGGCTAGGCAGGGTAGCAGCTATTAAGATGAGCGTTCTCCCTAAAATCTTGTATTTGTTCCAAACTCTCCCGGTGGAACCATCTCCGGGCACATTGAAACAACTCCAGTCTGAATTTGGTACTTTTTTATGGGCAGAAAAAAGGCAGCGTATCAATAGGGACCTGAGTTTCAGACCGCATGAAGAGGGGGGGCTGGGCATTCCCTATCTCAATCGCTATTACGCAGCAACGCAGTTGCGCTTTTTATTAGAATGGGCTCAACCGGAGTCCGAGAAAATGAATGAATGATTACGGTCTTATATAGCGCATGGCTACCCGGAGGCATCCCAGCGCTTCAACTCGACTAGATCTCGGAAGAATCAGGCAAACAGGAAGGTTTTCAACCTCTTCCTAAACCTAAGGTGGTTAACTTCCATTCTGATGGAATCGGGAAGGTTGTTCCAAAGGGTGGCGGCTTGAAGGGAAAAGCGCCTGCCTCCCATTCGCACTCTCCTGGTTCTAGGGATTGCGAGCAGCTTCTTATTGTCAGACCTTAGGGTACGTCCAGGATGATATAAGTGGAACATTGCTTGAGTCAAGGATGGTCCTATTTTATTAATTGCCTTATGGACCGTAATCAAAGCTTTAAACTCTACTCTTTGTTGGACAGGCAACCAGTGGAGTTGGCGCAATGCTGACTTAGCCGAAGTCCGGCGAGGGACATTCAGCAACAATCGAGCAGCGCAGTTCTGTACTGTCTGCAAGGTTTTAATGGGTGCCTAAATACAGCGCATTCGAATAGTCCAGGCGTGAAAGAATCAAAGCCTGCACTAATATTCTCCTGGCCTCCGACGGAAGAAGCTTAATTATCTTCCTCATTAGTCTAATGATGGCATAACAAGTTCCTGCCACCTTGAGAGCTTGAACACCAAAGTTTAGGGCTGGGTCCAATCAGACCCCCAAGCTCTTAATTTGTTCTTTAGGTGAAGGCGGAGGGCCAAGATTAGACGGCCACCAACCCTCTACCGAATTAGCTGGTTTATACCCTAGCAGCATCACCTCCGTTGTTGCTCCATTCAATTTTAAGAATGATCGATCCATCCATTCTTGTACTTTGTTGAGACATAGGGAAAGATTCTCAAATGGAGCATCCTGGGAGGCCAGGGAGATAATAAGCTGCGTGTCGTCTGCGTACGTTACCAGCTGTACTCCCCAGGGAAGCACCACCTCGGCCAAGGGCCTCATGTAAATGTTAAATAGGGTAGGGCTGAGGGATGAACCCTGGGGAACACCGCACTGCAGACGCATTTGAGGGGAGCAGGCATCATCCTCAAAGACCGCAAAGGTCCTATCGGAAAGGAAAGAGCGCAGCCATTTTAGTGCACCTCCCCCGACACCTACTTCCAACAGTCTGTGAATCAAGATGGAGTGATTCACGGTGTCGAAGGCGGCACTAAGATCTAATAACAGAATGGCTGCGCTGTTTCCATTGTCCACAATCTTCCTAGCTTCCTCCACAACAGTGATTAGGGCTGTTTCCGTGCCCTGCTTAGCTCTAAATCCTGTCTGAGTGACATGGAGGGAATTGCTGTTTTCAAGGTAAGATCCCAGCAGCGAGTTAACATGCTTCTCCGCGAGCTTACTAATAGTAGGTAGTAGGGAGATAGGGCGATAATTGGCCCAGTCTTCCGGGTTAAGGTTTGGCTTCTTCAAAAGTGCCTTCACTTTTGCCTGTTTCCAGGAAGGGGGAACCGTACCTGATGCCGATGAGGCATTAATCATCTCTTGAATAACCGGGGCCACAGTATCTGACACCAGATTCAGAATGGTAGGGGGGGGCAGGGTCCGCTGGAGAGCCTGATTTCAAATTTTTCAGGAGGGACAGGTTGTAGGACCATCTAGCCGGGGGAATTCCTCCAATCCGGGGATAACAGTATCCACTAGAGGGGGAAGGATCAATTCACTGGGCATAGGCTTAAATGAAGAAAAAATATTATCCACCTTATTGGAAAAGAATTGTGCTAATTCATTGCAACGCAAATTAGCCAACCCAGGGTATTAATGGGAGCAGGGGGAGTAACCAAGGCTTTAAAGATTTTGAAAATTTCCCTGGGGCATTAAACTGGCTCTTTATGGAGCGTGCACTGGTGGGAAAATCTCTTTGGAAGGTCCACTTCTTCTATAAGGCCTCTAGGCCACCTGGGTTATACGGCTCCTCGGTGGCACTAGCTACACTGAAAGCCTGGGACGCCACAGCTGTGCTTCATAACTTGACAACCTTCCCGTCACCTCTTACACCTATTACTGAAAATCCCGATTTCTCCCCTGGTCTTGGTTGGGAGGCATTCAATCTGTGGGACAAAGTTGGGCATAGGTCTATAGGGCACTTTTTCAACATGGAAGGCCTCCGATCTTTTGAGGATTTTAAATTAGATTTTAATATACCTGAAACTGAACGCTATCACTATTTACAAATCAGGCACTGGGTCCTGCAGCCTCAGGTCCATCTGGGAGCGGAGCGGCCCCTCACCCTGTATGAGAGGAATGTCTGACAGAATATCGACGGACAGAAAATCGACCTACAAAAATATCGACACAAAAATATCGATGACAAGAATATCGAGATCCTATCTACAACATGGTAAGTACAAAAATATCGAAAATAAAATATAGAATGTCAAAAATATCGTTATTAAAAATATAAAGTATTTTTTAGTTAAAAAAAAAAAAGTAAAATAAACCAAATATTACTTATAAATAAAATAAACATAATTAAATATGTGTTATAATGTTTAAAATTAATAATTAATATATATAATGTAATAAAACATTAATTAAACATATACATATAATATATAATATATATACTTACTTAATAATCAATTTTAATAATTGTTTTAATAACTTATAACTTGTTAAAAATTATTATAAATTACAAATACATCATACACATAAAACAATAACATGAATACAAATTAAATAATTATATATAACACATAAAAAAAATTACTATTTCCACTCCAGGGAGTGTAACAATAGGGAAAGTGTTGGATAGAGTGGAGCTAAAAATTACTATTCCCACTCCAGAGAGTGCAACAGTAGGGAAAGTGTTGAATAGCAGAGGGGTAAAAATTACTATTCCAACTCCAGAGAGTGCAACAGTAGGGAAAGTGTTGGATAGCGTAGGGGTAAAAATTACTATTCCCACTCCAGAGAGTGCAACAGTAGGGAAAGTGTTGGATAGCGTAGGGGTAAAAATTACTATTCCCACTCCAGAGAGTGCAACAGTAGGGAAAGTGTTGGATAGCGTAGGGGTAAAAATTACTATTCCAACTCCACAGAGTGCAACAGTAGGGAAAGTGTTGGATAGCGTAGGGGTAAAAATTACTATTCCCACTCCAGAGAGTGCAACAGTAGGGAAAGTGTTGGATAGCCTAGGGGTAAAAATTACTATTCCAACTCCACAGAGTGCAACAGTAGGGAAAGTGTTGGATAGTGTAGGGGTAAAAATTACTATTCCCACTCCAGAGAGTGCAACAGTAGGGAAAGTGTTGGATAGTGTAGGGGTAAAAATTACTATTCCAACTCCAGAGAGTGCAACAGTAGGGAAAATGTTGGATAGCGAAGGGGAAAAAATTACTATTCCCACTCCAGAGAGTGCAACAGTAGGGAAAGTGTTGGATAGTGTAGGGGTACAAATTACTATTCCAACTCCAGAGAGTGCAACAATAGGGAAAGTGTTGGATAGCGTAGGGGTACAAATTACTATTCCAACTCCAGAGAGTGCAACAGTAGGGAAAGTGTTGGATAGCGTAAGGGTAAAAATTACTATTCCAACTCCAGAGAGTGCAACAGTAGGGAAAGTGTTGGATAGTGTAAAGGTAAAAATTACTTTTCCCACTCCAGAGAGTGCAACAGTAGGGAAAGTGTTGGATAGTGTAGGGGTAAAAATTACTATTCCAACTCCACAGAGTGCAACAGTAGGGAAAGTGTTGGATAGCGAAGGGGTAAAAATTACTATTCCCACTCCAGAGAGTGCAACAGTAGGGAAAGTGTTGGATAGCGTAGGGGTAAAAATTACTATTCCCACTCCAGAGAGTGCAACAGTAGGGAAAGTGTTGGATAGCGTAGGGGTAAAAATTACTATTCCAACTCCAGAGAATGCAACAGTACGGAAAGTGTTGGATAGTGTAGGGATAACCTTTACTATTCCAACTCCAGAGGGTGCAACAGTAGGGAAAGTGTTGGATAGCGTAGAAGTTAAAAATAACATAGTTATAAATAAAATAATTATTTAAAATAATTAGTTATTTAATTATTAAATAACTCAAAATTATTTACAAATAGCAATAAATAATTATTACAAGCATAACTACCAAAGAATAATTAATTAACAATACATTATTAATAAATACCAATAAATAATAATTAATAAATATTAATTACCAAATAATAAATATTAAACGATAAAATATTTTTCATAACCAAAAACATATGAATTATTAAAAAGTAAATACCAATTAAAATATATTTAACCATTTAAAAAATATATACCGCAAAATAATAATTATGAAACATTAATTACCAATTAAAAAATATTGAACTATTAAATATTTTTCATACGCCACACATTACTTACCAATTAATAATTACTTATTAATATATTAATTAGAAATATCAATGCATAATATTTAATTATACTTAATTCACAATTAATGATTAATCAACAATTAATTATTTTTCATAACCAAAATATTATAATTTAAAATATTTACCAATTAATAATTATTGTCCAATTAATTAATGATCAATACACAACAACTAATTTAATAATTACTTAATTAGATTTCAATTACTTCCAACACTATTCCCCTATAAACGCACGACACACTCCACTAATAAAATGATACACTTAACATAATTATCAATTAATCAACTAATTAAAACTAATTGCCAATTAATAAAAATTAATTACCAATTAATACTTAATTAACATTAATATAATTATCAATACCAATAAATGAAAATAAATTATTCATTAATTACAATTAAATTACTTCCCACCCTATTCCCCTATAAACCCACAACCCGCTACGGAAGTTAAACGCAAAAATGTATTAAAATCAATTTATAATTCCTAAAAATGTATAATTAATTCCATATAATTAAATTACTTCCCACACTATTCCCCTATAAACCCACAACCCGCTACAGAACTACAGAACTTAAACGCAAAAAATAATTAAAATTAATTTATAATTCCTAAAAATGTATAATTAATTCCATATAAATAAATTACTTCCCACCCTATTCCCCTATAAACCCACAACCCGCTACGGTACTAAAACACAAAATTGACTTAAAAAACCATTGTTAACATATAAAAATTGTATACATATATGTTAAAACCAGTAGAACACTTAACTAAAAACATATAACATATACATATTAAATACATATTAAAATACATAACAATAATATAAATATCGATATTAGTAACATCAATATTAGTAAAATCGATATATTTGATGTCGATATTACTAACTTCGATATTACTAACATCGATATTAAAATCTTACCTTAGGATCGATATTCTGTCCATAGATATTATTGACATCGATATTCTGTCCCTTCGATATTTAAAACTCAATATTTGTGTAGGTAGATATTTTAGTTTCGATATTTTGGCTGCTCACCGTATGAGAGCTGTCTGCTATCAAAACAATCCCCAAAGAGAATTACACCGAACTTTATCATATGCTTTTGCCCCCTGAACAGATGACCAAATCCACGGGCCAGAGACGATGGGAGACTGAGCTTGGACGAACACTGACCCCCAAAGAGGGGACAGATATCCATTACAGAGCCCAACATTCTGCACGCAATACTTCTAGCATAGACACAGCCACCAAGATCATGATGTATTGGTATCTCACACCTTCCTGATTGCATAAAAGTGACACAGATCATTCTCCCACTTGCTGGAAGGGTTGTGAAGTGGAGGGCACATTACTGCACCTACTATGGAAGTGTCCTAATCTCAAATCCTATTGGACACAGGTACTGGATGAGATCGACCGTCACTTTGACACTACACTTTTACATTTCCCGGAATATGTGATCCGTGGAGTCTCTGACAGGCTTACATACCCCCTCAATGCTCGTAAAGGTAAACAACTAGGCATAGCTCTGGGAGCGGCACTGCAAAACATACTTTCTGCACAGAGGGGACACCAACCTTCCGGGGATGGCTCCATTGACTGTGGTATGTGCTGGGTATGGAGCGCATCTCTTTCTCATTTCAGGGGAATGGGGCTGCTTTTGCTGACGCGTGGCGACCCTTTGTCACCTTACTATGCTCCAAATTTCACAAACTATCCTGCTCTAGATATTTGCAGCTCTTGCGCCTCCCTGCGCTTCACCCCGATGCATCCCATACATCTCCGCATTGAGTAACAGCGCACTAAGCTCAATAAGCCCAACCTTCGCTTTTCGGTATAGGCAGCTTTCACGGGGAGGAGACGGGGTGGGGTGGGAGGGTTGCGGGAAAGTTTATTTTTGTTCCATTCCATGCTCTGCGAAGCACTCAGACAGTTGCGAACCCAAGATTGGGTGTCAACTCTCAATGCATCTTGTTTGTTGTTAAAACAATAAAAAGTCTTAAACCTAAAAACAGTGTACTAAAACAAGTGTCTAAAATATCTAAAAACATATTATATTTAAGAAGGATGCTATTAAAATTAAAATTCAAAAGCTCTTTAAGTCCACTAAAGAGTCAATATATGATTAGACTGACTAAGCACATCGAACGCCATGGTGCTCATTGAGAGCAGCGGGAATAATAAAACAAAACAATGTTCCTCATTCCAATTTAGCTTTGGAAAAAGGTCAAATTCTTCCCATCACATGGAGAGCCAAATGTTTATGTATCCTTTGTGGGAGACACAACTTCACTGTTGCTTGCATTCGCAGCTGACTGTCCCTGTAACACCTTCTGTGTCAGGTTAATGATGCAAAGGTAATCTGTTCCCTCAGCATCCCCTGAAGAAGCACTCAACACCTGTGAGCCTGACCTAGAGTCATTGTCCATTCCGCCAGGAGCTGAAGCATCCTGTAGAGGCTCTAAGAATGCTGTCATCAACATGAGAATATGCTGAGGACATTGAAACACGTGAACCTTTAAGGGGTCCAGTAGTATGTCTATGTCTGGTGGTGCAACCGATGGAAGGATCAGACACATGTCCAAAATGCATTTGGATCTGTAAAACAAGCAGCGGAACAGTCAGTATGCAGTCAAACCAGACTTGTCTGAACTATAGAAACCAATGCTCACTTTGATCCCGAAACAGAGGTGTGCCCAGATAAAGCACCATGCGTTCACAACAATATCGCACCACCAGTGCTTTTTCCATCTCTCGCTGAACTGGGGCGTCCATTGTGAAGCAGCTAAATTAAAACCAGGACACCCACTATGAGTATGCAGATGACGCGGTGTTGATGTCTCGCACACAAGTAGGCCTTCAGCGCGTTTTGGACAGTTTTTCCCTCTTCATGAAAGACCTAGGTTTAAGGGTAAACTCTTCCATAACTATTCTCATGTGCTGTTGCAATGGCAGTAAGAAACATAAGTATATGTTTGTGGCAGGACAAAAAATTGGGGTCACAAAGAAATTCTCGTATTTGGCCATTCTTTTTGCCCACAATGACACCTGGGTACAAGCAGTTGCAGCAATAAAATTGACACTCCTACGCACTACATCTGCTCTAACTGCCTTTGCCAGAGAGTAGAAAATTCCTTCTTAAGATACATTTTATCTGTCCCGATTGGTATCTCAGCATGCATTTGTCATGCAGAGCTAGGACTTCCCTTCATCTCTGATTTCATTAGGCTTGAGCCTGTGCTATTATGGCACAGGCTCTGGACCAAAAAAGAGACCAAACTGAACAGAGATATCCTTTCAGATATTTTGAAACTGGAAGGTGTAATGAGGAACCCACGGCTAAGATATGTTCATAATCTTTTAAAAGATCTTGGCCTTTTAGAGTATTTTATTAATCATACTACCACTAGGGCAATAACAAGGAAGGAACTAAGAAAAGAGGGTATTTTGCTCCTGGACACCATTAGAATGTAATCTGAGATTTTAAAACCCACAGTCCTGCACAATCAGTTGGTTTTAACTGCTTTTAACATTCAACCCTATTTAACTTTTGTACCTGGAGCTTATGATAGGTTTTTATTAACTCGATTTAGGCTGGGGGCCTTTCATAGATTAGTTACTTTTCCCATAATGAATGACTGGTTTCAAGACCTTCAGCTATGTCCCTGTGATAATATCTCCCCACAATCCACGATTCATGTCATTCTTTTTTGCAAGGAGCCTGTTCTAAGTACCTATCCTAAAACAGTTTGGGCTCCGCCAATGCCGTTCTGCTTTTCTGGCACTACAATATTTAGATAATGAGCATAGTGTTTTTAGGATAATACTTTTCTTGAAAAAGGTTTTGAGCCAAAGGAAACATATGCTTATTTAATTGTATTTAATGAGATGAGGGCTTTTGTAAGTTTAATACCGTTTTAATTCTTTGAACTGGAGTTTATGTAAAATGTATATGAACTTTTTAATGTATGAATTGTTTGAATGTATTTTGTAATCTTGTGCTTTTATGATTGTTTGCCTAATCCATCGAATAAAGCCTTCTTTGACTTGACATGAGTAGCAGGATCCGCGGAAGCCCTCCAAAAACGATCCCCTTTACACAGCATATGAATAATTGAATAACTCCACAGATTGTCTGAAATGTGCTCAATAGTCCAGTACTTATTTGTTTAAATCTGTGCACAATCGTCTTTGCATCAGAAATGTTAAGGATACAATGAACCATTTCCCCAAAATTAAGTGGGAAGTTCGTACGGACTAGTGCTTGTATCTCAGATGAAGACCTTGCAACCTGGAGATCAAACATCTCTCGGGCTGAGGTTAAGGCCACATCATTCTGAAAAAGCATGGCGTTTAGTCTGCTCAGAGAATCAAACCATATAAAGGAAACATTCAAGATGCAGTCAAACCAGACTTTTCTGATCTATAGAAACCAATGCTTGCTTTGATCCCGAAACGGAGGTGTGCCCAGATAAAGCACTATGCGTTCATGACAACATCGCACCATCAGTGCTTTTACCATCGCTCGCTGAACTGGGGCGTCCATTGCGATGCAGGAAAATTAAAACCAGGATACCGACTATGAGTAGCAGGATCAGCGGAAGCCCTTCAAAAACGATCCCCTTTACGGAACGTATGAATGATTGAATAACTCCAAAAATTGTCTGAAATGTGCTCAAAAGTCCAGTACCTATTCGTTTAAATCAGTGCACGATCGCCTTTGCATCAGAAATGTTAAAGATACAATGAACCATTTCCCTGAAATTGAGAGGGAAATTCGTACGGACTAGTGCTTGTATCTCAGATGAAGACCTTGCAACCTGGAGATCAAACGTCTCTCGGGCTGAGGTTAAGGCCACATCTTTCTGAAAAAGGAATGCGTTTAGTCTGCTCAGAGAATCAAACCATATAAAGGAAACATTCAAGGAAGGCCATAGCGTTGCCTCCCTAACTCTGTGGGTTGATGGAAACAATACTTACATACAACAAGTAACACTGAAACTCACTGTGACCAGACAGTATTGAAATTGGAAAGTCGTGACTGGCAGTGTAATATAGCCATGAATTAACCATTCTATGGAAGGTGACTCACCCCCGGTGAAAGGTAATTGGTCCAATTTTTCTATGTGCAACATGGTATCTTTTGCATCTCTTCATGCCATTACCATCTGTCTTTTTGTTAGATTGTTTGCAGAAAACAGAGTTGTGCTGTTGATGTAACACCAGGGCATGTGGCAAAAACGCAATGATTACAGCGTCCAGCTCAATGATATGATAGACCGCAACTGGGATTGTCCAGTTTCTTTATATTGATCACAAAAGACACAATTTTGCCAGATTAATAAATTCTGGAAGATAGTGTGGTCATACCATTGTCGACCACAGCCAAGGCCTTTTCAAGGTTAACTCTATCTATTTCACGTAGTCTCTCAGCAGCCTCCTGTTGAGAGATTTTTCATAGTGCTTTTGACATGGCTTCTGAGGACCTACCACAAAATCCCTAAGATCCCTGTCGTCTGAGAGAAGGGATAAGTGTTGTTAAACTTGGGAAAGTGTTGAGGTCTTTAGCCACTCTAGGCATAACTTCCCAACAATGTAAGATGTCACTACCCCCGATTGTACATAGTGCTGATCAGGTTCATGGATACTAAACCCTTCGGTGGTATCCTTGAATCTTGACTGACACCTATTTGTGTCAATAGGCCAAGCCACCATACCATCCAATTGGGGTCTAATGTATTCTCACTGTGTTGTGTGTAATTTTTCCAACCCTCAAAGTGTGTAAGCGAGGGACTCCGAGGTGTGTTCAAGTCCTCGTTCTTGGCTAGCCCAAGACAGCAAGTCTGTTGCACTGTTTCGTTCAGGAAAATCATTTGATGTGGTATGAGGCATGCCCTAAATAAGGCCTCAGTTCTCTGAACTTTCTAATCTTTAGTCCCTCAGGCAGATTTTCTGCCTATAGTGTCTTTCCAAAAGTTAAAGCCATGTATAGACAACTGGGCAGCAAAGGAAGCAGAGTGTATCAGCTTAGCGTTAGTGAGCATATTTTTCTTTGCAGGGTTAGGTGTAAGCCTATAGTAAAAAGAGGTTGGGTCAGAAAAATAAGCAAACGTCTGTGCAAATTTTGTTGAACCACCTTTCGGCTGTGTTGGGCCATGTTCCCATTGATGTTAAGTGAAAAGATTATGTGGGATACTTGCTTTGTGCACAAAATGGTGCCCATAGTGTTCGTAACAAAACATGGTGTCAAAATTAGATGTACCAACATGCAATTCATCATTTGAAAATGCAGCAGATTGTTCTAAATCAGAAATCATAGTATGCACAGTTTCAATGACCCAATCATCAGAGAGAGTACTAGAGGTGAGGATATTGCTAAGAGAAATTTTGAATAAATTATGAATTCTTAAATGTTCAGTTGGACATACACATCAAAGGAAACTTTGTCCCGTACTATTCCTTCAGGAACTGGAACTGTTATAATGTTTACTAAGGACAGGTCCCTCTTTTCACAAAGTGATGATGCATGCGGTTTCAGGACCAGGTTCACATGTTGTAATGCAGAGAAGTGCAGGAGGTAATGTACATTCAGGAGCAAGAAGAAGACAGTCACTATACCAATCCAAAGGACTAGGAACAGTAGACCAATTGCAATCCAGAGACATATTCACATAGACGTCGGTCTTAGCCTGAATTGAGATCTGTGTGTCATTTGTAGGTTGATGTTGTTTAATTCCAACAGGTACAAGTTGCATTCCATTGTTGGTAACTCCTTCACTTCGTAGCATGGATTCTTCAAAAGTTATTTATCTTTCCATCTGAAATTCCTGTATGGTAGCGAGAGGAGATTGGTGGCTACCCAGGAGCCCACGCGGCCTACTGTTGAGGATCGGCCACATAGTGTGGTTTGATCAGATCAATTGAGGCAAATCTCTTGTCTTTGCAGCTGGCTAGGGGAGGAAGAAGTACTGTTCTTGTTCCTTCGAGAGCCAGGACAGGTACAGGTGCTCTGTAAGATGGGCCAAATTCTTTTTTGTCCACTATCTTTTCTCTGAAGAGGTCTTCAATCTTCCGGACCCAGGCAGGTCTTACCGGAACAGCTTTCACTTCTCCAATGGTGGTGCGTTTTACTTGGACGTTGCTTTGTAATGCCCAGAATTCATTGAGTTCCTGTAAAACAGCCAAACGAAAATTGATGTCAGATGATTTTTCATCCGCCACTGTGTTGCCACAGTCGAGGTCTGGTATCCACATTCTTATCCCAAACAGGACTTCATATGGAGTACGCCACACTAGGGATTTTCTTGGCATGTTGTTTAGTGCTCTCTGGGCCCTCTATAGGTGATTGACCCAACTGCCACCCGAGCCTAATACCCTAGCTGTTAAGGATTGCTTTAAGTCCTGATTCTTCCTCTCCACAATCGAATTTCCCTTGGGATGACACAGGGAGGAGTACTGCAATGCTACATCCAAACTTCCCATGGCTTCTTTGTAAGCCGCTGAGCTAAAAGCAGGGCCACAGTCAGAATGTAATGTGCCAATTGCATATGTCCCTATTAAGATTAGAAAATCCTTTATAACATTCGCACATCACGACCGAGCTGATAAATTTCAATGAGAACCGGCCCACTGGGTATGTTGGTCGGTATGTTAGCAAGCCGGAGACTGGTGATACCGCTGCGCTTCTACAGTATTGATGACGGGCTAACATACCTGGGGCCCTGATGTGGGGCTGGTTCTTATTGAAATTTTCCAGCTCTAGTCGTGATATACGAATGTATGGATATATAACCCAAGCTACACATGCTATGGTATCACTCTTGTCACTCAAAGTGGACGTTTGACCTATGCGTTACTATAAAAGCCCTGATGAAGTTCAATGACAATTGAATGAAATGCACTGGTTGGATGCTGTACGTTGATGCAGAGACTTTGATCTTTTCTAATAAAGGGGAAACCTGAAAGGAAGATTTGTCCGTAGATATTGCATTGTTGAATCTTGGAAGAGAAGCTCAGTGGTGCACCATTCCAAATATTCAATGTACTTGTAATACCTGTCAGATTATAAGGGGCAGCTGTGGTCCAAATAGACACATGCAAGTGGTCTGCTTGATATCAGCAGTGGTATTTGAGGTGTTCATCTGCTGACATGTCGCACTTAAGCTAGAATTAATGCTAATCTGCGATCCATGTTTGGTATTACTCTATTTCCCACTCCTGGAATTTGAGCGTACAGAATGTTTTGCGCATCTAACTTGTAGGAGTACTTGAGTGGAAAGCGTTTACAGCTATAATTATTTGTCCATCTACCCTGGTGCTAGAACAAGTGATTGCAGCAACGGCAGCAGTTTGCACTGTTGCCTTGGCAGCTTCATCAGCCAATGAATTCCCTTCAATATGCACGCCAACACGCTGATGACTCAACGTGTGAATTACATGACCCAATGGCAAAACTTGTTTCAGCTTTGCCGCTTGTTCCCAAAGCAGCTTGTGCTTTGTTATGTAACCTTTAGAATCTCTAAACCCATTCTGACCTCAATAGTGAATATATTCATAGTATGACTGGACAAAGTAAAACGAATCGCACACAATGAGTGTGGGAAATTCCTGATCCATATTTTGAAGTGCCAGTATCAGGACTCTTTGTTCTGCCAGCTGTGCCGTACAATCTCCTAGAGACTGCAACCGTGTATTGCTAGGACGGAACTTGCTGTCCCGCTTACACCCCTTCACAATCGCATATGCTACACTGTATTGCTGTTTACTTCCTAATGCAGGCTGGGCAGACCCATCAGTATAAATTATGTATTCATACTGATCGAGAGGCAAGATTTCATTTGGGAGAGGATACTCTTGTTCCTACTGCGGAAATGCTTGTTTTCAGTGTAGGATCATATCTGTAATCTACATCTGTTGCAGTGAGAGAATTAGCCCATTGTATCCATCGCAGATGCAGTACTTTTGCGTTTGGAACGCTTGCTCTGGTAAGGACCTCAAACTTTGGTAATGGAGTCACAAGAGTTATGTGTTTCCCCTCTGCTGGTGCTTCTTCTCTTACTTCTGCAGTTTGTACTGCTGTCAGTATTTTTTCTGTGGATGCAAAACGCATTTCAGCGTTTGTGTACAAATGCGATTTGTATGCTATTGGTACCGTTTCGCAACTACACATATCACCAAATTAGTGGTATTTACACATGTGTGTAAGTGTGTGGAATCTATCATGTCAGCTTGTACGTAATGGAGAATTTCTGTGTGTAACTGTGTCCAATGGTGGACTGGAAAATCAGGTCCAATTAGGTCTAGAAAGGTTTAACCCTTTTAGCTAATCCAAAATATATGTTCTGCCCAAATTTAGGAATCCTAAATAGATTGTAAACCTTTCAGAGTCTTTGCAGGTGGGAGTGGCGCACATTTAAAAAAAGAATTGCTGCCAGACTATTCCCTTCACTTTATAGCTAACATCCCTCAAATAGGACATGGAGGTGGGCAATTTTTGACATATCTAGTTTAGTTTTGTATTTCTTACGCACCGTGTGCATTTTATACTTCGAATGTTTGTGTTCATGTGTTCAAATGCCTGTAGTCTAAAACTAGACGGTATGAATTCTTGGGTTTCATTACGGAAACAAAGGATTATTCATAGAAGAGGTGCAGTTTTCAATCATGCCTTGGTAGTCAAGTTGATCAAAGATCTCTCTGACTTGTTTCTTTGCTTCATGTTTTATTGAGTACCCGCCTCTGTGGAGTAGAAGTAGATTTATATGGGATTTCATGGTGTTGTGACTCAGCCTCCCACCCTACATAACTGCGGTAAAGTTCTGGAGCTAGCGCTAATGCCCACTCCTGCATGTATGAATGTTTAAGTGACTCTGGAACAAGGTCGGAGAAAGCTGTTAAAATTATGTCTTCTCCCTTAGGGCACTCCATAACGTGCGCAGGCGGACAATCACTTTCAGCCAAAAGGATGTCGTATTCATATGTCAGATGCTCCCGAAAGAGACCTTTCCCTTGCCTGGGTATGTCCCCCTCCATCTGTAACGTAATTTCGTATAAACTATTTGGGATACATCCCCTTGTATCCGATGTCCCCACTGTGATATGTTCATTCAATACTGCTGTCACCAGAAATTCTATCAGGTTCAGGCAAGCTATTGTTACTTCTGCTGCGCTGTCTAGCATTGCCAGAGCCCATTACCCATTCAGAAGTCCTAAGTAGCCTGAGCATTTCTTATTTTTAGGTCAGCTACCTTCTTTTTTTAAATTCAGGTTTAGTTTTGGGTTTATCTTCTTGTTCGATAATATAGTCTGAGGTGCTATGTGTTTCTCTTGTCGGCTTGACTAGCTCTTCTGATCTGTGTTCTGACCGTCCCTCCCTCTCCAAGTGTCTTGATGAACTCTGAAAGGAACGAGAGGAATGTGTATCAGTATCCTGATACCTATCAGGTTTTTTAATATTATCACGGTTTCTAAGATTATATTTTTTTTCAGAAGGCTCCTGTTAAGGAGACCCACCGCGTGATCGTGATGCATGCTGCTTATTATTTTTTTTATTGTTTGTTATCCCATTTCTTCTTCGAAGAATCTGATTCTTGCTTTGAGTTATCCTTTTCAGGATTACCCATCACTTGTGGTTTCCCAGGTCTAGCTCCCAGGTTATCTCTACCCAGCGAAACATATGTTTCTTTGATAATCCTGGGTAGTTCTCGCTCCTGTTGTACAGGAGTGACTTCCCTGAGGCGTTGGCGTATAGCCACCTCTGCTACTGCCCCTTTTATATTACCTAAGATAAGTGCTGATACCTGGACAAAATGGCCCATGAATTTCATCCCTAAGTCCAGGGCAGTTTCTGCCCCATACTCATTATGTATTGGTTTCAATACATCTGGTATAACTGCTATTGAGGGGGCACCATGAGTTCTTGGATGAATTTTTATCAGTTCGGAGGTTAGTTTAGCGGTCAAAGTTGAAGCGCTTCTTTTCAGCTCTAAATTGGTTTTACACTGTGTGATTACTTTGTGGTCCTCATGTTTATTTAGGGGCATTTTTAGGTATACATGATTTTCGATATTTAACTTTTTTTAAAGGCATCTTTTCTTATCTGTACAACACGTGGCATTATACTTGTTCACTCACCCACCTCTAGCTTCACACAGTAGCAGTCCCCGTTCCGGCGCGGCTGGTGCCATTTGAGCAGAGGGACTTTGCCCATATGAACGGAAGTAGAGCCCTGTCTTTCTCCCTGGTTGGGAGGTCAGTGCTCTGGCTTCAGCCTCTACTTGCACTCTTCTTGGCCCCTTCCTATTTAGGGCAGGAAAGGCCGTGGACGCGCAGTGGAATCTTTAACAGTTCGGAGGTTAGTTTAGCAGTCAAAGTGGAAGTGTTTTCTTTCAGCCCTAAATTGGTTTTAAACTGTGTGATTACTTTGTGGTCCCAATGTTTATTCGTGGACATTTTTAGGTATACATGATTTTCGATATTTAATTTGTTTTAAAGGCATCTTTTCTTATCTGAACAGCACGTGGCATTATCCTAGTTCACTCACCCACCTCTGGCCTCGCACAGCAGCAGTCCCCCTTCCGTCGTGGCTGGTGCCATTGGAGCAGAGAGACTTTGCCACTATGACCGGAAGTAGAGCACTGTCACTCTCCCTGGTTGAGAGGTTAGTGCTTGAGCTTCCATCTTTCCTCACACTTCCCTTAGCCCCTGCCTTTTTAGGGCAGGAAAGAGCGCAGACACACCAAAGGCATGCCAAATGCAAGCCTGTCTGCACCCGTACGCCCCTGACCGCAGCCAGCTTCCAGGAACCCTGCCCATTTTCTTTCCCTTCGGGCAGTTGGTATATTCTGACACTCCTTCATAAAATGGCTTCCACCATTATTCAAGCAGGAAAATTAAACAATTAGCAATGAGCAAGACAACTCTAAATGTACACACTGTTTCATAATTCTGTCAACTCTAGCATCAAACTACGAACTTCCATTTAATTGTAGTCAATGTAAGTTCACGCTGCCCCATAGGAGTTCTCCGACCAGCACCAGTGGCAGGAATATAGTGGAGCAGAACAGAGAACTAATGGGGCTTTATTTTAACGCACGATCCATCCCGAAACACGCACTAGAGGTATGGAGTCTGTTAGACTCAGAGAAACCAGATATCTGTTTAATAACAGAAACCTTGCTTAACCCGTGAGCACTTCCAGATGTGGCAACAGCCTTTTCCCCAGAGTATAAGCTAATCAGATTAGAAAGAAATCAGAAAAGAGGGGATGGCCTAGCAGTAGCGTTCGGTGCAAGATTAAATATCAGTACTGTGGAATCTTTCACCCCTGACTTGATCGAACTCTGTATTTTTAGAATACAAAAACAAAGCAAGGGATCCTGGAGAGGTGCTCTTGTATATAGACCTCCCAGTCCTAAAACGAACTTTAGCAATCGTCTGATACAACTCATTGCCCCTCATATATTAGCGGCAGATAACTTTCTTCTCATGCAGAACCTTCTACTGACATAGACACCAGCCAATTAATCACTAATCTTAACACGCTAGGGCTTGTGCAGAAGGTGATCAGACCCACACACACGACAGGGCACACCCTAGACCTCCTGTTCATAACTAAAGCTAACATCAGGGTGAAGACTCCCATCCCCCTGACCTGGTCAGACCACAGTCTATTAAAATTCCACATACAAGTTGGAACTTCCAATGTAAAAATAACCTCAGAACAGAAATTGACCAGGTTCTGGAGAAAAACCAACCTCGCATCCTTCTCTACCCATTTCAGTCTACCCTCACTGACAGGCCTAGAGAATATAGACCTTGCACTGGACGTCTTTGAGAAAGCAATCATACAGGCCCTGGACATAATTGCACCAGTGTCAAAAGTCAGTAGCAAAATTCAAATGTAAGCCCAAAACATCACCTTGGTTTACAGATTCGCTGAAAATTGACAAACAGACAAGTAGGAAAGCAGAACGCAAATGGAGGGCAAGAAAAACTATTGCGAACAAACTAACCTATATGCATATCTACAGACACTATCTAAATATTATTAAGGAAGCTGAGAAAATTTACATCTTTAACATAATTCACAAAGCAGCTAATTCTCAAAGGAACTATACAGAATCCTAAAAGAATTTAGTAACCCCTCATCCAGTCAGATCATCACCCCACCTTCACAAGACTGGGCAGACAAACTGTCCATTTTTTTGGGAGGAAAAAATTGATAACATTTACACCTTTCCCAAACATAGGACAGAAGAACAAAACATCGAAGTGGACTGTCTACATGTTCCCAGTACAGTGATTACTGAATTTACTCAGGAGGAGGTCAGAGTTGCCCTAAACAGGACCAAATAAGGCTCTTCAGAAGACCCAGCTCCTCCTCACATTCTGTCAACTCTATTCCCAGTTCTACTTAATGGTCTCATAGATCTTTTCAACATGTCCTTAAATCTGGAGATGGTCCCTATTAAATGGAAATCAGCAAGGGTTAAACGCATCCTCAAAAAACAATCGGCAGATCCTAAAGTGTTTAGTACCTATCGGCCAATCTCCTTACTTCCATATTTTGTGAAGGTAATTGAGTCCCTGGTTAATAAACAACTAACAACCAATCTCGAAAGCCATCAACTATTTGACCCTTCCCATTCAGGCTTTAGGGCTGGTCACAGCATCGAAACGTCCTTGGTAGAGGTAGTTTCCAACATAAGACTCTATAGATGACGGGCAGTCACCAATGCTGGTCTCATTAGATCTATTGGCTGCCTTTGACACCATCTCTCATGCAATCTTAATACAGAGGCTTGAGGAGATAGGAGTCGGAGGCAAAGTTCTTAACTGGCAGAGAAACTACTTAAAAGGACGGACCACCACACTGCAACTAGGATCTCTAGTCTCCCGTAGTTCGATGGTTGATGAGGGAGTCCCCCAGGGATCGGTACTCAGCCCAATGCTATTTAACATTTTTGTTGTAACATTGGCGAGGGTAATTAGATCATATGGGTTCGACATAGTCTTGTATGCAGATGATACCTAGTTGGTAATTACTCTAGGACTTAATCCAATAGATACCAGAATCAGATTTAAAAACTGCATGATTCACATAACTACCTGGATGCAAATACCCACCTACAGCTTAACGCAAGTAAGACCGAGGCAATATTAATTGGAAAAGCACAAGAACTTTGATCAAATGACTTGTGGCAGACAAGCTTGGGCCTCTGTCCATCCCCTAAATCCACGGTATGAAACCTAGGTGTGATAACAGACGACAGAGTGTCCATGAAGGACCAGGTAAACGATATCGTCTTTGAATCCTTTGAAATCACTCATTCAGGGTCTGATAATAAGTCACCTAGACTATGGAAATACGTTGATGGCATCTGTTAACAAGCAATTATATACAAACTCCAGGTGTTGCAGAACACCGTTGTCAGATTAGTGTTAAATCTTCCATCTTGGTTCCCATCTGCTCCCAGCTTAAAATCCCTACATTGGCTTCCAATTAGGAAACATACTGATTTTAAGCTGATATGTCTTACACATAAGTCTTTGTATGGAAATGGGCTAAGGTATCTGGTGAAGGAACTCAATTAGTATGCACCAAAAGAAATCTCAGGTCGGGAGGAAAACATTTACTGAACTACTTTAGGGTTCGAACTGCCAGAAACTGTGGCATATCTTTTTCCCACTTAGCCCCTCAACTTTGGAACGAGCTTCCAAAGCAACTTCGAGCCATTACAGACCATAGACTGTTCAAAAAGGAGCATAAAACTTGGCTGCTTAAAACACCTTCTATGTCGTGAGAAATCTTTCTCTAGCGAACCCGCTATAGAGCAATGAGACCCATCCGGGTGATATGTGCGCTTAATAAAAACCTTTTATCAATAATAATAATAATAATAATAATAATAACAGCAATGAAAACTGTACCCCAAGTGATACAATCCTCTATCAGGGGAGCCATCCCCATTGGCAAGCACATTGTTAGCATTCTGTGTTTTTCCTGTGGGATTGTATGCATAAATACTGCTTCAAGCTGTTCTATTCTTTGTGCTATGCAAAACAGAATTTGCTCCCATTTGGTGGGCATTCTTCCCATAATCTTGTTCAGCTTTTCTGGACTGATATGTGCTGTAGTCATTTGAGGTTGACCAGCTTGAGTAATCCATGCAGGTTTAATTGTAAGTGTTCGCATTACGAACTGTATAAGGTTTCTGTATACTTTCACTACGTCTCTGTAAAGTGTATGTAATTCTGCTGCTGATAATGTATCAAAATCTGGATGCAGTGTGGAAGCAGCTAGGACTGGCCAGGTTAGTCCTTCTCTTCTGAGCGAACCGAGTCTCACATTTGTTGTGGTGTGGGGGAGGGTCCTTTATATCAATTAATATGCTCTTGGTATGTTAACGGGACTTCTACGTCCACATATGGAACATATTCTTCAGGTGTGTCATCTTCAATGTACGTATGAAACAAATGTGTGCATGCATTTGCAGATGTGAATTTGACCAAAGAATAGAATACCTCTGTTCTGAATGCCTCGTGTGCCTCAATCATGAAGATATCACCACCACCCGTTGCCGGGAGGCTGTATTCAATTAATTTCATTGTGACTGCATGTCTGCAATTTTCTGTAATGTTAAGAGCAACATCCTGCTCCTCTTCCTCTGTATTCGCAATGCCATCTCCAGTGTCAGACATTGTGAGAGGAAGTAGTAAGGAAACGAGATATGGTTTTGCACAATGTGGGAAAATGTAATCCTTCAAGTTTGTATAGCCTACAGCCAATACATAGTTATTTCCCTTCCCACTCCAGACGTCTCTAGTTAAATGTGAGTAGGTGTCTCTGAAAAAGCACGAATGAAATACACAGATTTGACCTTTAAAGAAGAACTAAACTAACGCTGACTACGCCATGTCATGCAGTTCCTAAAAAAACATAAGATTTGCATGTTTGGACAATATAACCTAAGGACCTAAGAAATTGGTGTCTAAACTGATTCTGGACACCCCCACAGGATATGTCAGCCTATAGACCAGCTAGCTCACAGTGCCACTATAAGCCCATAACCTTACCAAGGAGTGAATGGTTTCTGTCAACCATTGAACATGACAACCCTTGATCCTTCAGGGGTCGTAGAAACAGTACAGTACTTTTCACTCAGTCAATTGTGCTGTCTTAGTCTCAGAGAGAAACACAGAATAAATGTTTGGGACTTTTTTCAATAAGCATTTATTGAACAAGCATCATTCTAGTATAAAACATGTTTTCTGCGACTATCAATAGACAGAAGCTAACATAAGAGATTATAAGCACCAACAGAGTAAATAGAAGGTACATTCTAACATGATGCTTAAACAGTGAATATATGCAGGCATCTAAACATGGCAGTAATCAAGCGTACTCCTACTATGCAGACCCTACATAATTGTATCTAGCATGTATGTGGGTGTAAAGCCAAGAATTCCCTAGGAAAGCGTCAACCTCATTACCTGATGGAAGAGAATGATGGATCCCATCTTGGTCACGAGTTGGACACCCCACATGTGATGTCAGACCACTGCATGTTGAAGATTCAGAGTGCCAGGACCTCAGTGTCTTGAGTCAGCTTGAAAGCATCTCCTCTAGTTACCGAGTCAAGGTGCGGTTCTTTTATACCACGAAGATAGCCTCGGGGTTCCTACCATATTTGATATGTTGTGAGTATGATTATGTAAATGAGCCTAAATCAATAATTGCCAGTATGCAAATTAGTTCAGTAGCACTAGGATGAAGATATACAAAAGTCTTTGCTAGAGTATGTTAATCCTGTTATGTATGTCATGCGCAGGGGATTTTACTAAGGGTCCTCATGCATAATAAATTAGGCTAGTTTCAAGGAAACCAATCGTCATTTATTCAGCACATAACTGGGTAAAAGGTCAGTGCTAGAACCGTTATGCAGAGCAAGGTAGGACAAATGTATGTAAAAGGTCGCATTGCTACTTAGGCCTGGATTGGGGAATATAACATGTTTGTATACATTCAACATTTGTCGAAATAACAACATCACAAATGCATTTGCCTTCTTCACAGCAACACCGAAGGTCACAATTACATTTGTAGTTAAAATTAGAAAATGACAAAATGTAAAACAGATATTTAAACGTATTTTGCGCAACGTTTCAGTCTAGTTGTTTAATAACATAATTGTTTAATTTTATTTTAACAACACATTTAGCAAAAACAACAATTTCCAAAAAATACTTTCAACATCTGAACTCACGAAAAGAACATAACTACAAAACACCCATAAAACTACCCATTCTTACCCAAACTCAACATGAATCATAAACTGCTCCAAAACTAGTACAATGCAGACTCTGTAAAAAGATCCACTCTAGAGAGATGAATAAGAAATATTCATGTAGGATGACGTCCATGGTGTATCATCTTAAAACATAACATAGAAAACATCTTTAACCGGCAATCAAGTAGAGGGAAGCTGGAGCACCATCTACGTCAGTGGCACCAGCAACAACAATTCCCGGCAAGAAAGTCCCTTCATAGGTGCAGACTACTACAACTGGTAATTCTCAAGAGTTTTCAAGAATAGCTACGTATTTCATGGACCTTACCGTTGTTTTAACTGCTGGTGAGCAAGTTGTGTTCCAACCTCTCACAATGCTGCAAAAACATCATACATGCTAATGGATTTCCCCATTTATAATTTTTGCACATTTCTCATTGCACAATTTTTTAGTTCTTCCTTTCCCAGTCCCAGTTGACATTTTGTTACCATAAAAAAGAACAAAACATTTTTACAACTTTACAAAACCACTAAAAAACAAAATTAAAAAACAAAACAGCAAATCATGTAACCGGGATATAAAGAAATGTCATTGGGTAATACACTTTTCAACTAAAACAATAAGAAGAAAATGCTTATTTATGTATCCTGAATATTCTTTTTTTTCAGTTCAAGAGAATTTTATTAGACAATGAACAAGAAAAATGCAATACAAAATATCAATTAGGAAGGAGGGGGAGAGGGAGAAGGGGTAGAAAAAGGGGGGGAAGGGGATTGCAAATGGAATATATAAGAGAAAGTACACAACAAAGCAATGAACATGGGCATTGAAAAGAAACAAGGAAATTATATCAATCCTGACTAAACGATTAAGTACAAAGAGCATAAAAATAAAACAGCAGGGTAAAATATTCTGAACGTGAAAAGGGTATCATGGGGGTTTGGGAACTTCTTGTTGAGCAGGCGATGGAAGGGAAGAGCGAGCAGCACAATTATCTAAATATAGCGTAATGGGGAGCCACAAGTCTGCACGCTTAGCTGCTAATTGAACAGGAAAGACAAAGGCATTATCAAGTCTATGGTTATGACAGACATTATACCACCACGCTTTGAAAGAAATATTGGATGCATTTTTCCAATTAACAGTAATCTGCTGAAAAGCAACAGCCAATAACAAATCAACAATGCGAGCAGACATATCTATGTTATTCCAGCTAGTCGATAAACTGCCCAGGAAAAGGTGAGTAAGAGAAAAAGGAATACAAGTATGAAAAATAACATTGACTTGGGCCCATACCTGTAACCAAAAATCATGTACATGTCTGCAAAGAAATATCATGTGGGGTAGGGTAGCATTGGGAGCATCACACGACCAACACTTGTCTGGGGTAGTAGGAAATCGCTTATGTAGTGTAGAAGGAGTATGAAGTAATCTGTTGTAAATAAAAAATAGGGATTGTGTCAACAAAGCCGCTCTAGAAGTTTTGCGCAATTTTGTCCAGATTTTGTCCCATAAGAATATCGGCCAATCTATCCCGAGGTCATTTTCCCATTGAAGTTCAACCTTGGATTTAGGTCTAAGTGACTCAGGTGTGTGAAGGTATTTATAAAGAAGAGACGCTTTGGGGGCAGTACGGAGGAGGGAATGGAGTCGAGAAATAGGGGTGTGAGAAATAGGGGGAGGAGGAAAAACCAAAAGTCGCTCATAAATCTCCAGGACAGCAGCCTTAAGGAGAAGATACTTGGAGAAAAAGGATTGGGGTAAGCCAAAGGAGGAACAGAGGTCAGGAAAAGAAACAAAGGTGGAACCAGAAAAGAGCTGCGAAATCCAAATCAAACCTCGGATTCTCCAAGATTTCCAGTAAAAGGGCTTACGACCGATTAGGAGATATTTATTATGCCAGATAGTGGAAGAAAGGAAATCAGCAACGGTCATAGGAGGGCCAGGAGCAGCTGACAGTAAAAGCTTAAGAGTATACTTGTGAGTGGGAGTGGGAATCAAAGAGGGCTTACGGGAAAAAGCAAGATATTCTGCAAAAGAGAACGGGGAGAGGAGAGTACATTCAACCTTAAGCCATAGAGGGCAGGGGGAAGTGGAATCTTGTAACCAGAGGGAAGCTTGACGCAGTAAAAAGGCCTTCTGATATGCAGGGAAGTCAGGAAAGTTGACACCACCTTCAGAAGCCGGACGTATGAGCCTAGCAAGTGACAGTCTGGATTTTTTGGAGTTCCATAAAAACGAGGATAACGTTGAATTAATCTTGGTAAAGAATTTCGTTGGGATGGGGACTGGGATATTGGAAAGTGTGTATAGAACAGTAGGAGAAATCATCATTTTAATAGTGTCAAGACGGCCCACCAGGAAAGATATAAAGGATGCCACCTTGCTGTGAGATCTGCAATCTTTTGTGAGCATTTGGACATACACAAAGAAATAGTGTCTGAAATTGAGGGGGTAATGTATAGACCCAGATATTTAATGTGGGAAGGACTCCAAGTAAACCGAGAGTCAATAAATTCTTGCTTGAAAGTAAATTTGGTCAGGGGAAGGATCTCACACTTATCGTGATTAAGTTTATACCCAGAGATAGAGGAAAAAATTCTGACTTCAGCCATGAAAGCAGGAATAGATTCTGCAGGTTTAGAAAGAAAGAGTAAAATATCATCTGCATAAGCAGCGAGTTTAATATGCGAGTCCGCAATCTGGAAACCATGGATGGCAGGGTTTTGACGCAGCCTGGAGAGAAAGGGCTCCAAAGCAAGGTTAAAAAGAAAAGGGGATAAAGGGCAGCCCTGGCGAACGCCTCTGCCTAGGTCGAAATAGGAGGAAATTTGACCATTCGCAAATACTGCTGCTCTGGGATGGGAATATAACAGGGAAACTAAAGAGATAAATCTAGGGCCAAAACCAAACCAAGTGAGAGTGTGAAAAAGATAGCGCCATTCAACTCGGTCAAAAGCCTTTTCGGCGTCAAGGGCAATCGCTGCAAGTGAGTGCTGGCAGCGGGAGGATTTTAACAGGATGTTGAATAAGAGTCTGGTGTTGTCCGTAATATATCGGCCCTTCACAAAACCAGATTGCTCCTCGCCTAGAAGATCGGGAAGAAGGTGATCCAATCGGATTGCTAATGTTTTAGCGAAGAGTTTCTAGTCAATATTGACTAGGGAAATGGGCCTGTAATTTTTGCAGTAATGTGCATCCTTCCCGGGTTTAGGTATGAGGCAGATATGAGCATCCGAAAACATCCCTGAGGAGGCACCGCAGGAAATAAAAGTATGGAGTAGAGAGTGAAGTCGTGGGATCAACAATTTAGAAAAGTGAAGGTAGAATTCGACGGTAAAGCCGTCAGGTCCAGGGGCTTTGTTGGGTTTGAGATGTTGCAATGCATTAAGTAATTCCTGTTGTGTAACGTCCGATTCTAAGGAGGAGAGATCTGGAGGGAAATCAGCTGGTGTATGAATGGTGGAGAAGAAACGAGCAAGGGAACTGGGAGTAGACTGGGTTTCGGAGGTATACAGAGTTTCGTAAAAACGTGAAAATTCAGCGAGAATATCAACATCCATATGTTTTAAATTATCATCAGAGTCATAAACAGATTCAATATTTAACTTATTATGCTTAATCTTCAAATAATTAGCTAGGAGCTTTCCTGCCTTGTTCCTACCCCCATAAAATTTAGCGGTAGACTTCAACAGGTACAAGGAGGCATCCTCCGTAGACTTCTCATTAAACTTCATTTTTGCTGCGATGAGAGCTGTCAGGCTGTCAGCAGAGTGCGAGGTGAAATACGCATGTTCCAGTGTTTTAATGTCAGAAAGGAGATTTTTAGTGAACCTTCGGGCGCTCTTACGTTTGTTCGCAACGTAACTAATAATAAAGTCACGTGCTGCTGCCTTAAAAGCATCCCAAATAGTATGGTCAGGGAGAGTATCGTCAGCATTAAGGAGGAAAAATTAATCAAAAAAGGAAGTAAAGGTGGCTGTAAATTTGGGGTCTGCAAGGAGGGAATTGTTAAAACGCCATCTCCTGGGGCCAACATTTTTAGGGAGTACATCAACACTTGTAAGAACAGGAGCGTGGTCAGAGAGCAATATCGGGCCTATCTCAGAGTGTAGGAGTGATTGAGCGAGGTTGTGGGAAACAAAGATGTAGTCAAGGCGTGACTGGGAATGGTGACAGGGAGAATAAAAAGTGTATTCCCGCAACTTTGGATTGCAAAGGCGCCAGGAATCTACTAGTTTATGTTGTGAAATAGCATGGCTAAACAGCTTGTGGGGCTTGTTGGGAATATAGGGGGCTTTGGACACCCTATCGATAAAGGGATCGAGAGGTTGATTACAATCCCCCGCCAGAATAAAGTTGTGGTCCATAAATTTAGTTAAAAGTGGAGAGAAATCAGCCCAAAAAGAAGGTTCGCCTGTGGTAGGACCATATACATTGAGAAGAGAGACTGGAACACCTCTGAGCGATAACTTAGAATAAACCCATCGACCAGAAGCATCCGACTCATGGGTAAGGACCTGGAAGGGAAGAGACTTGCGACAAAGGACTGCCACACCATTGCGTTTGCCATCACCTTGCGAGTAAAACAGTTCACCCACCCAACCACGCTTAAGCTTAACAGATTCAACCTCAGTTAAATGCGTTTCTTGGAGGAATGCAATATCAACATTCAATTTGGCAAGGTGTGACAAAATCCGTTGACGCTTAATCGGAGAATTAATACCCTTCACATTCCATGACAATATATTCAACGACATGACAGTAGCTTATCTACAAAAAATGTGAATAGCAGAACCAATAAAAGAAAAACCCATGAAAAGTAGAGAAGACAGAAGGAAAAAAGAAAAACTAGTGGAAACATGTTGAAATAAAAGAAAGAAAACAAGTGATCATAAGTGTGAGCCATATCAAGAAAGGGTGAATAAAATGCAACAGTGTCGGAAGTGACCCAGAAAACCAGAAATAAGGAAGAAGTAGAGAGAAAAATGGAGCCAGAAGGACAGGGAATGCAATTCTCAAAAAAGACAGGAGCAGCGCGCAACCAAGATGGCCGCGTAGGTGCGAGGCTCCCGAGGACCTCCGCAACCTCCCACGTTTATCCTGTCTTCATCCTGCCTCGGTTGAGGGGATTGTGTCGGTGAGCCTGAGCCGAGGTGGTACCCGTTTCCCGTTTTCCAATCGGACCTCGGGTGCCGGAGTGAGCACCGATTGAAGTTTGCGGCCTACTTCTCCCCCGGACCCCGGATTTGAGCTGAGGGGTGACCCAGTGGCAAAGTGAACAACAGCGGCGGGCTGGGCCTGGCGGATCGCGTACCCCACACTTTCGCTTTCACTTTCGCACCCCCTTGCCGTCTTTGCAAGTGAGAGCGCGGAGCTTTTGTGTTGGGGTGGCCTCGCTGGGAGACCCTGCCTGCCTGTCTGCTGTGACCCTCCCCGCCGACCTGGGGTGGCCCCCCGGAGCTGGTGGCCTTGATTGCCTGCCCTCAACGGTGTAGCTGGTGCGGGTGTGAGACCCGCGACGATGGCCACGAAACAAGATGGAGATCGGTCGAAGGCCAAGTCGACCCGGCGTGGCGCCGTACATCAGGCCAACAGCATGGACCGCTACACCCTCCAGAAGGGATCTCCCGGCGGGACGCACAAGACCTCTGAGTGCCCCCCAGATGCCCCGGATTTGCCCACGGATCTGACTCTGCAAGATGTCATGGGCGCCATTGCTGAGATGAAGGCCTCGGTGGGCCAGCGGTTCGACACCTTGGCGCATAAGATCGACGCGGTCCTCGTGGATGTCGGCCTGGTGAGGGCTGATCTCTCCAAGACCAACGACCGAGTCGATTCCTTGGCCCACACCGCGTCGGGCCTCACGACTGAGGTGGCGGCCCTCCAAACGGAGGTCCACCGACTTCGCCAGGCGAGTGCGCTTATGGACCGGCGCCTGGAGGATTCCGAGAGTCGGGCCCGGAGGAATAACATCCGCATCATCGGAGTACCCGAGGGACGGGAGGAGGCGGCGGCGGATCTCTTTGTGGAGGACCTGATCACTACCCATCTCCAGCCTCGGGGACTGAGTAAATTCTTTGCCATGGAGAGGGCTCATAGAGTTCCCGGGGGAAGGCCGAAGGTCGGAGCCCCTCCGCGGCCTCTCATTGCCCGGATTTTTAACTTTCGGGACAGGGACGCGATCCTGCAAGCCTCCAGACTGCAAGGGCCGATTAAGCTGGAAAAATGGAGGTAAACTTTTATCCGGATTTCACCCAAGCGGTCCAGAAGCAGAGACTGAGTTTCCTGGGCGTCAAGCGCCGGCTTCGGGACATGAACTTAAAATACGCCATGCTCTTCCCGGCCAGGCTGCGGGTAGAGGTGGATGGTCGCACGCCCTTTTTTTGATCGTCCCGAAGCGGTCGGGGACTGGCTGGACACTCTGTCTGGGGGTTGCGATCGGGATGGCGGGGGGGGCGGCGGGAGGAGACGGCCCACTGGATCGAGACTGAGGTGTTGATATTGGGCCTCATTCTGGACGACTATGATGCCACTCTCGGCCAAGCTTCTGTCTGTGTTTTTTCCCCTCCCTTGGAGGTTGTGTGGGGTCTAGAAGGGGTACTCTTTCCTCCTCTAGGGGGTCTAGCTAGTTTCATTGTATAGGGGCGACAGGCACACTGCAAGTTGGGGGGGCTGTCTGGGCTCATGCAGGGGTGCAGGGAGGGGGGAGTTTTGTTGGGGCGGGTGGGTTGGGGTGGGGTGTTGTTTGTTTACACCACAAGGCAAAAGTATCGTTGTGCTACTTCTAAAGTGCTCTCTGGGGGACGAGTGATCGCCTCTGTTTATGATGGGGGGTAGGGGACTGAGTCTGTTGTCCTGGAATGTTAATGGACTGGGGGACAGGATAAAACGAGGTGTGGTCCTGCAGTTCCTGAAACGAATTTCACCTGATATAGTTTTTCTGCAGGAGACACACCTCATTGGCAACTCTTTTTGTGCAATGAATCGACGGGGCTACCGCCTTGTGGCCCATTCGGGCTTCACGTCTGGTTCAAGGGGTGTGGGCATTATGGTTAAGAACGCGCTCCCGTTGGAAATTGATGAGGTGCTTCATGACGACAGGGGACGTTACACGGTTCTGGTGGGTAGAATGGAGGGCAGAGTGGTCGTTTTTGTGTCTGTCTATGTCCCGCCGGGGCTGCAGACGACCACCTTTGCGGATCTGGGGCGCCTCCTCCTTGGCCTTCCGGAGGGGATTCTGGTGATGGGGGGGATTTTAACGCTGTGGTCTCCGGAACTGTGGATCGTCACCCCCCCAGGGATCTCCCCCGTGCCCAGGCGTGGTTGTCTGGCCTCTTGGACACCTTGGGGCTGGTGGATTGTTGGCGTTTGAAACATCCCACGCAGCTACAGTACAACCTTCCATTCAGGGGCTCATGGTAGTCTCTCAAGGCTAGATTATGTCCTGGTTCCGGCGGCGCATGTGGGGAGGATAGGGGAGGTGCGCCATTTGGCACGGGGTATTTCAGACCACTCCCCGCTCTTGTTGCACTTTGATATTCTTCCGAGGGGAGAGGGTAGGGTGGTCCCGATTAATCCCTGGTACCTGCGTGACCCCACCATTCGCGCAGAGCTGGTTAAATCCCTTAAGCGATACTTTGACGATAATGTGGGGTCTGTGTCATCGGCGGTCTCTCTGTGGGAGGCGTTCAAGACGGTACTCCGGGGGGAGGCCCTGTCCCTTATTTCCCATTCCCGGAGGCGCGAGCGGGAGGAGGTGACCCGGATTGAAGCTGAGATAGCCGAGTTGGAGGGTGATCTAGAATGTGGGGTGACGGATGACAAATTACATGTTCTCCGACTCAAGCAAGCGGCCTATAGGGCCCTCGTCACGGAGGCGGCCAGGGGCCTCAGTAGAGAGCAACAGGAGAGACTGTATGATGTGGTTGATAAGGCTGGTAAATTGATTGCGTGGCTGGACAAAAAGGAGAGAGCGAGTCGAGTGGTCCCGTCGATTGAGAAACAGGATGGTGTGTGTGTTACTGAACCGGAAGACATTGTCTCCTGCTTTGCGGACTATTTCCGTGGGGTGTATTCCCCGGTGTCCTCCCACTCGGAAGAGGATTCCCATGCCCTGCTCCGAGATATCGCGCTGCCTTCCCTTTCGGAGGAGGACAGAGTGTCGTTGGACGCCGCTCCAACATCCGAGGAAATTGCCCTCGCCATACGTTCGGTCGCTTCCGGTAAGGCCATGGGTCCTAATGGACTTCCCATCGAGTTGTATAAACTGCGACCTGATACGCTGGCGCCGCATCTCCGGGCTATGTTCCTCGCGGCCCACTCGGCGGGTTCCCTCCCGCTAGACCAGCGTCTGGCTACTATCGTGGTTATTCATAAGGAGGGGAGGCCGCGGGACCGGGTCACATCCTATCGGCCTATTTCGCTGTTGAATGCGGAGCCCAAAATCCTCGCCAAGGTGTTGGCCAATCGGCTGGGTGGCGTAGTGTGCGACTTGATTCACCAGGATCAGTCCGGCTTTATCCCTCATCGCAACACAGCGCTTAACTTGCGGCGTTTGTACGGGGTGCTCGCACGTGTCCCGTTCTTACGGGAGCCGGACATTTTGGCGTCCTTGGACGCCACTATGGCGTTTGACACACTTGAGTGGCCATATATTTGGGCGACGCTCGCGAAGTTTGGGTTTGGCCCTGGATTCATTGGTTGGGTAAAATTGTTGTACTCTGGACCGCTGGCGCAGGTGGTTGTGAACGGTAGAGTGTCAGCTCCGTTCGAGCTGGGCAGGGGCACGCGGCAGGGCTGCCCGTTATCGCCGCTCCTTTTCGCGCTTGCCTTGGAGCCCCTGGCGGAGTGGCTGCGGTGGCATCCTTCTATCCGTGGCCTCCGTTGGACCCCCGAGTATGAGGACCGCGTATCTCTATACGCTGATGATATTCTCCTGTACCTGGCTTCCCCACGTAAATCACTGATAGTACTGGTTGATGTATTACACTCATTTGGCCTTAACTCCGGCCTTGTCATCAACTGGGCTAAATCGTGTGTGTATGTTCTCTCTGGGGAGGATCCTATCCTTCCGCGGGGTTGTCCTATCCAGATCGCCCCGCGGGGATTCAGGTACCTGGGTGTCTTCATTACCCTGGACGCGGAGGCCCGATATAGTCAGAACTTGCTTCCCCCCCTTCAGCGCCTGAAGGAGGATGTCGCGCGTTGGAGGCGCTTGCCGCTCTCGCCGCTCGGCCGGGCGGCATTGTTTAAGATGATGTCACTGCCGCGTTTCCTGTACGCTCTGCAGAACACAATGGATGTTGTCCCGGCGCGCTACTTTCGCGAGGTGGAGAGTTTGCAGCGCCGACTGTTCTGGGAGGGTAGACCGCGTATCGCCCTGGCGAAGCTGACGCTCCCGTGGTATGACGGGGGGATTGCCCTCCCGGATATCAAACGGTATTATTGGGCCTCCCAGCTGGCTGCGATCAATCACGGCCTGTACGGGCCCGCTCTAAACCCGGCCTTTGAAATGGATAAGATGTTACTGCCGGGTGGTGACTATAATCGAGCGCTTTACTCCAGCTCGCTTAACGCACGTCTGACGGGCCCCACGCGTGTCATGGTACGAGTGTGGCACGCGGCTAATGTGGCGATGGGGTGGAAAGATCGTTTGACCCGGGCGTCGCCACTATACGCATCTGAGCAGTTGGGCTCCCTGTGGACCTCGAAGGGCTTTGAGAAGTGGGACATGATAGGCATCAGCAGGGTGGGTGACCTCTGGACGAGGGGGGGGTTTCAAAACGTTCGAGGTGCTGCAGAAGGAATTCCAGGTTCAAGACAGGGAATACTTTCGATATATGCAGATCCGCCATGCGTTGTGCTCCGTATTCCCGGACGTTGCCTCCATCCCGGAGTATTCCCCTCTGGAGGATAGAGTGCTAGATGGGCATGTCCCGGACAGCACGATTTCATTAATTTATAAAAAACTTATCAATGACCGTTCGGGATTGCTGACTAACCTTCGTGAGGCTTGGGTTGCTGATGGATTGGAGCTGGATGACGAGGACTGGGTGTCGGCGGTGGCCTCCCCGAAAGAGGTGGCCATACCAGCCCGTCTTCGCTTCGTCCAGCTCAAGATACTCCATAGGGTCTATGTCACGGGGCCAAGGCTAATGCGTATGGGCTATGCTGTGGACGGGTTGTGCAAGCGTGGGTGTGGTTCTTTGGGGACCTTTCTCCATATTTTGTGGGAATGCCCGGAGGTGGCGCGATTCTGGCGTGGTGTGCATGAGGTTATGCGAGTAGTTACGTGTGTGTCGCTGCTGCCCGAGGCGAGGAGATGTCTTCTGAATGTGTGGGAGCCAACCGACTACTCGGTGCCGCAAACGTGGTGGGCGACTCTGGGATATATGGTGGCCAAACGCGACATTGCTTAACTGTGGGGTTCCCAGAGGTCGCCGACTGTCTCGGCATGGAGGGATAACATGGATTGGTGCATGTTTCGGGAAAAGGTGGTGTATGTTGCGAGAGGTAAGCCTGGGACATGGGTGAAAGTATGGGGCCCCTGGAACGCCTACCGGGGGGGAATTTGTACCCCGCCGTTATTGCCCGATCCGTCACCTTGCCGTCCCCTTAGCCAGTTGATCTTCCCGGTTCCGGGCACTGAGTCTACTTAGTCCCCGTCCTGACCTTTTCCCCCCCTTGATACTCCTATGGATTGGTGGGATCCCCCTTTTAGGGGAGCACATGCTGCTGTTTCTGATTGTGGGTTGCCTTGTGGATTTGTTTTTCTGTTGTTATGTATACTAAAATGAAACCGTTATGTGGGGTCTGGATGGTGTGGCCACCAACGCTTCTACCTCCTGTACATTTCCCTCTGTCGCAGCATGCGTGCTATTATCTGTATCATATGCTCCTCTTGCTTGTTAGCGGCCGGCCTGAAGGTTGTAGGCCCATCTTTGTATATTTTTTGGTTTCTGTAATAAACGGTTTCAAAAAAAAAAGACAGGAGCAGAAGCAACAACATAAAGCGGAGAGTATGAGAGAATAATAGAGACACTGGAGTAGGGAGCCAGAAGGGGGAGAGACGTTGAGAAACGAGTGTAGCAGGAAAAAAGGAGAATGCAATCCTCATAGGAGCAAAGAGTTTCAATCAGCAATGATAAATCACCATGAAGATATGTAAACAATAACACAAACATGAGAAGAGATAAAAGGGAAGGGAAAGGGGAAAAACCAACAGATGCATCAGGAAGGTAAATAAGGAAATAGGGAAAAAACATACCTACGAAGGGAAGATACGAGAAAGGGTGGAGGGAGGAAGGAACCACAAGGGTGAGGCAGCACACCGAGGAGCAGCGAGGCAGGGGTCGGGAGACATCATCAAAACACGAGGACAAACTCCTGTAGGACGAAAAAAGGAGAACAAAGGATTAAAACGTGCCGGGAAGTCCTGATGGAACCATGACTAAACAAGGAAAACAAGGAACAGCCATCATGCCCAAACAATAAAAGAGACAGTAACGATGCCATCCGAAGAAACAGAGAAATTCAAGTGAGCTATAACCATGAAAAAGTTCTAAAGAAACACAGCATAACATGCATTAGCCATAGGAGAGTTATAAAAACACTATTCAGCCATAAGCAGAGGATGATGGTCTGGAGGCATCCATGGCAGAAGATTTGTGCGCATTAATGAAACTTTGTAAGCGCACTGGATCTTCATAAGTTGTAGTCTTGTTGTTGTGGGTAACTTTGAATAAACATGGGTGATAAAGGCCGTATCGCGCCCCCATCGCCCGCAAATCCGCTCTTAGATTCAGAAAAGCCTTTCGCCGGGTGGCCGTAGCCTTAGCATAGTCTTGCGCAAAGAACAGGGGTGAGCCAGACCAGGTTAAATTCGGAGAGGCTTTGGCCGCCGTCAAAACCATCAAAAGGTCAGTGTATTCCAAAAAGTAGATGATGACCCCTCTGGGCCTCTGAGATGAAGAAGTAGAGGAAGGTGGTCGACCCAGCCTGTGAGCTCGCTGAATGTTGTGGGACCTGTCCTGTGCCAGATGCAAGAGCTTGGGAAGGAACGACTTGAAGAAGGTGATTGGGTCAGAACCCTCAAGTCCTTCAACCAGGCCATAAATACGAAGGTTGTTGCGCCTGTTCCTGTTTTCCAACTGCTCCACTTGTTGTTGAAGATCTGAGACTTGAGATTTCAAGTTGGAGACCACAGAGGATGTCTCTTGAAACGACTGAACAGATTTTTCAATTGAAGTTACCCTCGTTTCCATTTGCGACCAATTATCCGTAAGGACCTGGAGCTTAACATTAGTCTCTTCCATAAAAGGACGCAAGGACCTTATCTCTTCCAACAACAATTCCATGGATACAGGCCCCGAATGTTTTGGAGGTGAAAGAGAGTTTGACTTGAGTCTTTTCGTGTTAGATTTAGAAGTATCCTGCGGGTTCCTGGATGGATCCATTGGCGTATCTGAGCCAGATGAGTTAAGAGAGTCTTCTAATTGCGACAAAGCAGAGAAAACCTTAGAATTCTTCACAAGCTGAGGCTTGGTAGAACGAGGCAGGCGCGACACTGATTTAAGTCTACCCATGTGGCGAATCCGTGGAATGGCTAACACAATGGAGGTCACAGGAAGCAAAAATGAAGACAACACAAGAAAGAGCACAGCAGGAGTGCGACGACGTCTGAATACTGCAGGAAAGGAATGCAGCCAGCTTCACAGCACCGCAATGAAACCATTCATCGAAACGCACACAAAAAAGTGAATGAAGCCATCCGTAAAAGGATCAAAATAACATCCATGCGGCATTGTAGTGCAGAAGGGTGGCATCAACTCACTACGTAATACAAAATGAGCTCAGTCAGAGGAACAAAAGGATGAGAAGAAAAATCCCATCACATACCTCACAAAAGTCCGCAGTGCTTAAGAGCGCCAACAGCAGAGGGCCACCAGGCGCGGTGTAATAAAACAAATTGCTGCTCACGAATAAAATCAGATGAAAGGGGCAATAATAAATTCATGGGTGAAGAAAGGGCAAAAAAGCAGGCATATGAGACCAGAGCACTCCATGAAGGAACGTCGTCCTTGTGCTTTAAAAGGAATAGGCAGTCCAGTAATGCTGACGCTTCGTAGAAGGGTGAGGAAACAGGAAAACAGGCATATTAAAAGCCATTAGGAGCTTGGAATTACAAGCATGCAGAGCGCTGGGGCTGGCGTCAGAACAACCGCCCAAAATGGCGGCCGCAACCGAGTAAATCCTGACAGGACTTACAAATGCCATTTGCAGCGTCACGGAGCCTCCAAAATACATTCGGCGATGACGGGTGGGGTCAGGGCATATTCCGACACTTCACCAGTCGGTCATCGTCAGGAAACCAGAACAGGAACCGGCATGTCTCCGAACACCGCCCCGGAGCCTCACTAATGCGCCGCCATCTCCCGCAGGCACCAAGCCACGCCCCCTATCCTGAATATTCTTGAAGTGGAGTTTATAGTGAGGAGATTTGCGCAATGCATAATATGCCATAAGACATTGTCATGGTGTACAAGTGAAAAATATTCTTGCAGGACTATGTCCATGCTTTACCATCTAAAAACATACAAAAGCAATAGTGTAAAAGCACCAAGAAGCAACGCAAGGCTGAAGGACGCTCAACTTCAATATCAACCACAACAACACCGGGGCAGAGAGTCCATTCAGAGGTTCAATATCAACTTCAATATTTGGCTACACAGTTTTGCTACAAAGAATTATAAATATAGATTTTTTTTTTATTTTGGCCCTTCATAGTTTTTCTACAACAGCAGGCATTTTATTATCTTACAATATGGGTATCTAATATCTATGTGTTGTTCATTTTATTATCTTCTAATTTTTTGTACTACTACTTACATATAACTTGCTGTATAACAAGTCAAAGTGTTCCTCTACAAATAAATACACAGCTAACTTTTACCAGTTATTATTATTTACTTTTTAAATATAAGTCAACAGTCTGTGTTTAAGTCTTCTAGTAAGTGCATCGACAACATATACAAACATACTCTGCTTTTGTAGTCCACCCTGGGTTACATTTTGTAATCTCTTCTTTAAAACTATCAATTGTAATATATATGTCCTGTTCTACAACTCCTCCTCTTAACAACTCTTTATTTTCCCTAGGTTCCTGTTCAGGACCAAAGAAAAGAACCTGCACACCACCACATACCTTTTCTATGTCTGCTACAGTACCGTGCAAAAGTTCTCTATCCATTTCTCCTAAACATAAAGCAGGGGGTTTCACATAGTAGAGCCTCCTAAATAAGGTTCACATTTTTGAGTGGTGTACAGCTAATATCTTGAAATGATGAAAGGTCCTTTGGCAGACTTAGTTTGATAAACAAGCTAGTGAGTGTCTCTGCAAATTTGTATGCTTTCTAATCTTGCAAGGATCCAAGCCTTGTGAAGTACTTATTTTCTGTTTTAAACTTCGCCTTGGAAAGATATGTAGAAACTCCCATAATATATCAGTGGATTGCTGTTGAATACTACAAACACTACTACAATTCTATTTCTATACAGGGTCCAGACTACGCATTCCTTGGACCTGTTCTCCAATAACTTGCTTTACATTTGAATTTACCATCACCTCTTTCGCTACCGGAGTGCCGTTCTTCATTTCATAACTTCGTCCTCTGTAATCAATAGCAAGAAATATTCTATTATCCTGGACATAGCTTTTTTCATTAAAGAAAGACCCCGTACTAGAAGTAGTATGCATTCTCCACTAAAAACCGTACAAAGGTTACTCATATTCACTAATCGTTTTTTCTGGTTTTGTCTCTACATGCACAATACCATTTTGTTAAGAATCTTCATTCTATTTATAATCAGAATGAAAAGCTTCACCTTCAAAGCAAAGGCCGTATCAACTTCTCTCTCGATTTGTTCTTTCTGTTTCAGTGCCTCTCTCCTTTTCCATAGTTTTCAGTATGTTTATAACTAATCTACTAAAAAACATCCTAACTCTGATTTCCTTAAACTGCTCTGTCTCCTGTTAAAGGTGTGCCCATCTTTGTTACATTTGTTCCAGCTCTTTCTATACTGGTTTTACCCAGTGTTATTCTTTCTCATAGTCTCAATTTTATTTTCCTTATTTTGTAATCTTTGGAACTGTCCACATATACGTTTAAGAAATGACTTTGTCTTCTTACCAGTAGCTTTTTTTTCTCTCACCACTTTTTCTTTATTTCGCGCCTTTTGTTCCTCGGTTCTGTAAAGATACTGTAGTTGCTTCTGTTCCTTTTTCATCTGAACTTTTGTAGGCATTCTGTCTGTAGTGATGCAGATATTTTTCTGTAAAAAAAAAAGTATATTTGAATTTTTATTCTAGCCAACCTACCAACTACTTTACAAATGGCTAACATATAATACAAAAACTGTTTTTATATTATGTTGCAGTTTCAAATCTACAGATGAACCTAGCTATATAACTACAAGCACTTACTTCAATCTACCAAACTCAAACCAAAACACAAAACTTAATTTATTAGTTACCTTTTAATATTATAGCACCCTACCCTACAACACAGCTGCACCATATCTCAGTTCTCACTTATACACGGCCAAAGGCCACTTTATGCCTTTTGTAGTAAATTTTACAATAAACATCAACCAAGGTTAAAAGTAAATACAGTGTCTCAATACTCTAAATCCGAAAACACAACATAAGAGCTATTGCTGTGCCTCTCTACCACTGTGTCACTGGTAGATTTCGTGTTTCAGTACTTTTTCTACTTAGATGTGTCAGATTTATATTTTGAGAAACACTGCATATGAAAATCTGCACATTAATTTGTATCACATCATATAGATCTCTATTTCTTCCAAGTACATGCAGTGTGTGACAAGTTACATGTATAATTCACCAGATGGTTCTAAAAGAGTACATATTTACGACCAGAGATTTCACTATAATTTCCGGTTTAAATTTCGCAAAAACTACTGAACGAATTTACACCAAATAGGCAAAGGGCACTACCTTGAACCAACATCTACCTCCCTGCCAAATTTGGTGTAAGTCCCTCAGCAGTTCGGGATGTAGCTGTGGCTAAAGGTTCCTATGGGAATTAACATTACAAATGCACCCTTATTTTGCACCCCAAATTCTTGACCCCTACTGCACGGATCACCCCCAAACCTTCCACTACAACCAGAACCTACCATGACACTTTTTGGGGAAAATTTCATGAAGATTAGTCAAACAACGCTAAAGTTATAGGCAAGTGAAATAATGCTTTTTCTATGGAAACTAGACCCCAACTATAGCTACCTACTGGTGATACTTGTGTATTATACTTTTAACATGAACACACTTATGCACATATACCTTCTCCAGGAGGTGTAAATCATGGTTTTATCCATGATAGGGTTTTAAAATGGTCCCATATGGGTGGAGGGATTAGGTCGTCCATGTAGGAAGTAACGCATTAAAACCCCTATTTACTCAAAGCTGAGAAAATATGCATGCATGAGTGTGTGCATGCTATAAGAGTTTGTCCACAAAAGCAGAACTTATGTGGGGATGTACCTTAGGCAGGGAACATAAATAGGTGCTTAAATGATTTTCCTTTACAGAATCTTTTGTCCTGATGCATTGTCTTTCTAGGACTCTATGGTGAAGCATGAGTCCTTTTAAACCATACAGTGTCTGATGTAGGATGTTCTGTTTTCTGGAGTACTCTATCTGGTTCATTTTAGATTTCTTGTGGTTGCCTATATTTTCGTGGTATGTGCATATTATTAAAGATCTAATGTTCACCTTTTTCAGGTGTCCTGAAATTTAATTGATCCTGACTATGACCTTTAAGTAACTTAAGAAGGTTGAATTGCCATAAACACAACAGCAGCCATTCATTAAATGCTAGATTGGGCTGCGGAAATATAATCTTGTTTTCCTAGCTCCGCTACAGTTTTCTTAGTTGACTGTTTTTCTGTATATACATACACTCAAAATTGTGTTTTTATTGCACATTATCTTGTGGTGACTAGGGACAATGAGCACTTGCTTTTTATTGTGTCATTACTGTACATTGTGCTAAGATTGATTAGATAATTTCTAAAGCAATTTCCTGGCTGAAGAGCCTAATTCTTGCTTCCAGAGTATATTTCACTATATTAAAGCAATTTGTTCTGATTCAAAAGTGATATCGCTGTTGAAATTGCTGTTGAGTCCATACTGGAAAACTTTTCTTCAAATTTATGGCCGGTGGTTTCCCGTATGCAGAAGCAAATGACTTTAAATAAGTTACTCCAAAGAGGGAGACAAAATGTCCGCTACAAGTTGGGATCAGTAAGCTCCCCATATTTCCTGATCACACAGCAATTGTTTAGCTCCAACGTAGCACTTTTGTCACAGTGAAGCGAAGGCTGAGCTCACTTAACCTTAAATCTTGGCAAATATTTGGAGGTGAACTATTCATTACTGACATGCAATGTCAGGGGGATGGAAAATCAATATAAATAGCAGAAGATTTATGACTATGTTTGCGAATAGTGGCTGCAGTTTGCCATCCTGCAGGAGACTCATCTGCTTGGAAGAGTAAGCATTAACTTACAGAGGAGCTGGAGAAAATGATATTTTAGACATCCTACTTCCTATGTACTATGGGTCTTCTTATGTGGTTATGAGCCGGGCTTACTTCATTAAACAAGAGAATTAGCAAACCTCAAAGGTAGATTGATAGTGGTGAATGGCATATTAGATGTGGATCTCTTAAACAGACTGAGTTCAAACATTGAGTTTAACCTATATGCCATCATTATGTGGCAAATACTACAACTCTGTGTTAGACACAGCAATAGACAAATGTTTTCCACCATTAAAAAGATTAAAGGGCACGGTCTGTCTAACACTTCACTGGACTCACAACCACTCAGAGGGAATAATCATCATGTCCTACTCTCCAGACTAGACATGCTCTTCACAACCAGCAACTACAGTCAAAAGTTCAGGGCGGAATATCTGAGCAAGACAATATCAGACAATAGCCCATTACTGTCAAAGATACAATGAGGGAACCTTTGAACAGGTTGTTGGAAAGTGGAGTATTAGTTATGATAAGTAGTGACTTACTACTAGTAATAAGGCCACAAAAACAATAAAAGGGTCAGTCACGGTCTCAATAGTGGTTAAAGTTTATTTTGGAAAATCCATTCCATAAACTTTCATTCAATAAAAACTATCCATTATACACAAGTTTCCCATTTTAAATCAAACATATGTTTATGTGTATATTCCATTTTTAAAATAGTCATAAAATTGTAAAAAGATTTTTAAAAAGGGGACACATACAAAATAACAAACTATTATCTGTTGCACCTCTAGTTCCACCTTCGCTCAGATTACTCTTTTAAACAGAGTGCTAGAGCAAGAAATGCAGATGAAAGTAATCAATGTTTACCCATATTCCTTAAAAAGGTGCTAGGGCATACAATATTAGACCATTTGGGGCTAATTCCTGCATTGCACCAACTCAGGAAGGATAGTTACTAATGATGAATCTTGGGCTTACTAATCTCTAAAATGGCTCTAAAAATATAAAATAAAACAATAAAAAAAAGATTAAAAGAATAAAATGTTCCAAGTTCCGTCTGTCGCCAAGTCATCAAATTTTGTCTTGGCAAAGAATTGATATCTTGCAAGCATCCTTGCATCCCTCAAATGGACTACGTCCATGCAGGATTAAACATCGACTGGACAACAAGGGTTTTCATTATGGTAAAGATAAGAGGGTGAGGCCAAATGGCTTCATCTAGAGTTTAGGGCCATTCGCACTCTTTCTTAACCCACCTGGGAATAGAAATTTGCTTATAATGAAAACAGTGTAAATAGATGTATCGCACTTCAGTAGCCGTAATGCTTCGAAGTGCCTTTGAGTACCAAAGCGGTTTCACAATGAATGTATCCATTTGCCTCTGGGCATTTTGCATGCTGAGCAAAAAAACACAGAATGTGAGGTAAGGTTTCATTAGCTGACAATGGGCACATAGTGCAGATATCTGTAGCAACAGCACTCCTGTCAGTGTTCCACAATGCTGTAAACAACCCTAATTCCAGTGTATCATAACAGAATTTTAAGATAAAGGCATTTCCCCATTTGCTGCAGCGGGATGTCAAGGAATGCTCTTTACGAAACCCTATCCTTAATGAGCAGGAATTGGTATGTTAACCTACCATGGGTAGGATTTCGGTGGAGACTAGCTTGAATATATTTCCAATGCATGATTTGAAATGTAACTTGGAGGCAGCCACCAGCGATCCTGGATCTGTCCAGAAGGATCCAAGGCCAAGTCTTTCAAACCATAGCAGGACATGGTTAAACCACAGGAAGGAAAAGCCTCTATTGAGGACTAACAATTCCTCTATTGCCCACTGGTATGGCTTAAGCTCCTCTCTGGCCCCAGCCCTCACCTAATATAAAAGGGCCTTAATCTAGCACACTCCCCCAATCTTTTTAAGGCATCAATAGGGTGCTCTTGGGGAGATGGAGAAGTGAGTGAGCAAAATTATTTTTGCTTAAGGTGAGTGCATCTATATTCGCTTGGCCCCAGATTTCTACCAGATATAAAGCAGCTGATTGGGCCTTTAATTTATATAATTCTAAGGCTGTGTGGATAGGATACTGGCTTGTCCCCTGTAGGGTCAGGAGCCTATCCCTCCCAGCTATTGGAATCAATTACCATAGGAGTGATCTCCTGTACTTAAAGGGGACCTTTTTCATCTCAAGGGCCGTTTCAAATGCAGTCAGCCATTTTTCACTGTTGCCCCACTCTTTACATGAGTGGGAACTATTCCTTTGGAAAGCCTGGAAGCAAACCCACCACCCTGGGACATCTCAACATCTTGCTCTTTATTGTTGCTGCCACCATTTCTTCTTGCTTACGCTTCCTCCCACTTCTCCCTTTCTAGTTTCAGTTTCCTCCCTTCAGAACTATGGAAGCTACCTGAACCTCAATCTGTTTCTCTCTAAAGGACATCTCTGGATTCTCTGTGGAGGAGCCTCCCACTACCTGGAATCCTGAACCTAGTACTAGAAGTTATGAGGAGTTGTCATCATTCTCCAGTTGGAGGTTGTTGAAGGAGCCATCTTACCCCCTCCCCTTTATTCTCTGGAGCTGTCTCTGCGCAGATCTAAGGTATCTAATTATCTCTGCCTTTCTTATCCTATTAGCAGCAGGTAGCCGCCTAGCCCTACACTGTACCCTAATCTCAGCCACTGTGAGTTTGGTCAGGTTAGCCAGATCTAGCTCCATGGTATTCCTAGTTTTGGGGCACACAACTTTACAAATCAGAAATGAAACACATTTTTAAAAATTAAAAATTTGACTAAAAATCAATTTAGTACAAATTTCAAATATTCTAAATTCAAAAATTGTGTTCTACGTCAATTTAGAGGTCTTTTAAAGATCTTATCTTAATTTACTGTATGGTGTAATTTTAAACAAAAGTACGTATCCTTGCCGCTGAACACCATGTTGGAAAGTGGATTATTAGTAGAGATAAGTTGTGGCTTACCACTTGTTATAAGGCCACAAACACAATAAAAGGGTCAGTCAAAGTAACAATAAATGATTCCCTTGCTCAACCCTTGCTAGCTGGCAACAAGCAGGCGACTGTAACTTAGGAGACAGGTGTGTAAAGTATTTAAAAACACCAATACATCAAGTAAATAAGACAGAGCACACAATGAAAATACAGCTCCAATTTATAAAACTAGAATATATTTTATGAACAAATAGACACCAAAACAACAAACATCCAATGTAGGGAATCGAAGCTATGAATTTTGAAAGAATAAACACTCTCTAGTGCTTAAGAAACCTATAGAGCCACTTTGGATTATCTGGTCACTCTTGACCGAGACAAAGTCAAAGTTTGAGGCCAACCACGATGGAGGCCTGATTGGATACACTAAGCAGAATGCTTCGCTCAAAATTTACCATGGGACGTGGAAACATTTCTGGAAGATTTTTCTCCAAACATCGAGCTGTCCCTTCCCATAGGCCAATTTTGATGCAACGTCATCGGATTGCTTATCCGCGAGGCCTCGGTCAAATCCTGGAAATCTAGAGCTCCGGAGCTTTCCACAGGATGAATCTGAAATCCAGACAGGGTCATGGTTTATTTATTTATTTATTTTGGCATTTATAGAGCGCGAACGAATACCCGTGGGCGTCTCGGCGCTAGACTAAACGACTGAAGCTCCTCATAATTGGAAGGACCAGGGGGTTATTACTCGTTAAACAACCATGTTTTCAGGCTCTTACGAAACTGAAGTAATGATTTGCTGGATCTGATGTGCTGAGGCAGCATATTCCAGATCTTGGGTGCTGCTACCGTAAAGCGGCGGTCACCCCAGGTTACAGTTTTGGAGCGTGGGACGACTAGATGATTAAGAGTCATGGATCTGAGTTGTCTGGTTGGTCTGTAATATTTAAGTTGGTCCTTAAGAGGGCGTGGACCTTGGTCGTGTAGGGTTTTGTAAATTATACAAAGAGATTTGAAAATGACCCTGTTCTTGATAGTTAACCAGTGGAGTGTCCTGATGGTGTCCGAGATGGGAGCAAACTTGGGTGTTCTTGTCAGGAGGCGTGCTGCCGCATTCTGTATAGTTTGGAGTTTTTTTGTAACTCTGGTTTGACTATTAAGAAAAAGCGAGTTACAATAGTCCAAGGAAGGTAGGACCAAGGAGGTTACCAGGGTTTTGGCAGCGGCATCTGGAAGAACTGGCATGATTTTTCTTATCATCTTTAATTTGTGGTGGGCTGTAGCTGCTACTTTATTGGCGTGTGCCATAAAGTTGAGACGATCATCAAAGATAATTCCCAAGTTCCTAACCTTAGAGGTCGGATTGGGTGGAGTACCGAACTCGGGGGGCCACCAGAGAGTAGGCCAAGTCGGAGAGAGGGGTCCAAAGATGATCAGCTCCGTTTTGTCGGAGTTAAGCTTTAGGCAGTTGCCAGCCATCCACTCTACTATCAGGCCCATGGTGTTTTGAAAGCGTTCTGCAACTTCCATCCCTTTGTCCTTAATGGCCAGTACCAATTGTGCATCATCAGCGTAGGAAGTTAAGCTCATCCCAGATGCCTTAATTATACTTGCAAGGTCCGACACATAGATATTAAATAGCGTCGGACTCAGGGATGAGCCTTGGGGAACCCCGCATGGGAGCGACAACTTAGCTGACTGATGTGGTCCCATGGTGACCACCTGAGTTCTATCTGCTAGAAAAGATGAGAGCAACTCTCTAGCCAAGTGGTCAATTCCCTTCTTCCCGACACGATCGACCAGGATCTTGTGGTCGACCGTGTCAAAGGCTGCCGAGAGATCTAGTAATACAAGCAACGCTGTCTTGCCCTGATCACAAGTGGTTCTAATATCATCGGCTGCTTTGAGGAGGGCAGTTTCTGTGCCGTGATATTTACGGAAACCATACTGTGTGTCATCCAGGAGCAAATTTGTCTCTAGGTGTTCTGAGAGCTGCTGATTCATCGCCTTTTCTGCCACCTTAGCTAGGAAGGGAAGACTAGCTATGGGCCTATAGTTCTTGAGCTCTTTTGTGTCAAGACTGGGTTTTTTCAATAGAGGTTTAATCAGCGTGTTTTTAAGACAATCGGGGTAGATCCCAGAGGTCAGTATGCTATTACAGACATGGGTAATGACAGGGGCGGTAGTGCCCATCGCCATGGAAAATACTGCTGAAGGGCAGGGGTCCAGGGCCGAACCTGATTTAATAGACTTCATAATAGTAATTATCTGGTCAGTGGAAAGAGTCCTAAAGCTGGACAAGGAATTACAAGGGCTGGTAAAAGCAGAAGAAACTTTGGTGATGTTATGTTTGAAGAAAAGGCTTGGTATATGTTATTCACCTTGGAGTAGAAAAAATCTGATAACGCGTCACAAAGTGGTTGGGACGGGGGTGGATGTAAATCTGGCACATTACCAGTCAGGGTTTTTGTTATGGTGAACAATTGTCTACTAGAGTTTTTGGATGTTTCAATTTGCTCCGAGTAGTATGTTTTTTTGGTGGCCACAATCGTGGATTTATAAATGGCCAGTGATTCTTTGCAGGGGCGGTGGGTGAGATTTGAAAGTGGTGGGGCGCAAACGAATTAGCATACAGCACCGTAGCGAGCGAGCGCAGCGAGCGTGCCCGAACCCCAAAAGGGGGGTTTGGGGGGGTTACCCCCCCCCCACGAAAATTTTGAAAAAAAAGAAGAAAAATCGTGCATTTTCAAGCAAATTTGAGAAAGCAGGAAGGTTAATAAAGCAATTGTGAAAGTGCAGTTATTACATTAATAGATGGCATAACATAGGTAGCTGCTTATTCAGTATTACCACAGAGCTTCATACATTCTGGCCTATTATGCTCAGGAGCTGAATTCAGACTATAAGACTCATGGAAATCTCAGCTCTAAGAGTAGAAGAAGTTGCACAGCAGTGTAATGGTTGCCAGGCTCGTTCCGCAGGAGCGTCAGGAACTTGAAGAAAAGTCCACAGTCTTCCCCTACGGCCTTCCGACTCTATTAGAATAGACTCTAGAGTAACGAATGGCACGCAACGGGAAAACAGGGAAACAAAACATGGAAAGGCGGGGGAAGAAAACAGTCTTACAACATACTGAATATTAGACTCTAGAGTAACGAATGGCAAGCAAGGGGAAAACAGGGAAACAAAACAAGGAAAGGCGGGGGAAGAAAAACAGTCTTACAATATACTGAATATAAAAGAGGCAGCGCAATGCGCTGTTACCGTGATTCTGGTTGAGCTGAACTTTGTACACACACTTCACATAGGTCCACGCAAGTACCCCAAATATAAATGGTATAAAGCAGTGTTTCCCAAACTGTGGTCCGCGGACCCCCAGGGGTCCGTGACACATTCCCAGGGGGTCCTCAGGCAGTAATTTTAAAAGCACAAAAAAGTTCCTTGTAGAATCAGCAGTTTTCCAGCAACAATAAAAGTGTCAAGATTACGTCGGTGATTAATGTACCTGCTGGAGAGAGATGAGAGTTGTGTCAAGGAGCAGCTTTGACTTATCTAATGTAGCACAGAGGGTTAATATGCCTACTTCAAAGAACGTGTACCATGCATTTTGAAAAACATTTTTTATGTGCCTAGGTTAGTGGGTTACTGCTTTAGTCACAGATTCTTTTGTTACTGTGCAGTTCATAAGTGACAATAGTAATCTAGCACAGTGACCTATAAACTGTCATCAAAGAGCTGCTTGCAAGCTGCATGATACAAGTTAGAAACATATGTTTGTTTCAAGTCTTTCATTATCCTAATCCTGCTAAAAAGGTTTATTTGGGTGGCAATACATTTTTATTGTTAAAGTCAATGCTAACCACTGTTATGTTCTGAATCCTGAGTTTGTGCTTCTCCAGACCAAGCACTCTTTAAAAACGCCTACCAGTATGAATAACATGTGAATCCTACACCCTGTAGTCGCATTTGCCTTATGTAACATTTTCTATACACTGATTTACACGTATGAATCATTGTCTCCATGGGGCAGATTTGCAAGGAAATTGACTGTGTGTGTCGCAAGCCATTTGGCTGCGCCGCACTGAGTCACTTTCGAAGCCCAGGGATGCGACATATTTACAACAATATGTTGCATCTCTGTGCTTCCCCCTGTGCTGGCGCACAAACTGCTGCCATGCGCCTGCACAGGCACATTTGCACCATGGTGCAAGGATGCCTGTGTCGTGGGGAGATTGTTTACATGCAGGAAGGGTTAATTCCTGCACATAAACAATCAGAAATGGCGTTTTTCAACTTCTAAGTGTGCTGCATTAGCACACATAGAACTTGCAAAACGTCATTGTTTTACTGATTGTTTATGTGCAGGAAGGGACACCTTCCTGTACATAAACAATCACCAGAGGTAATATCCTGTTTCTATGCGTGCTGCAGAATGCAACATGCATAGAAAGAGGAGAAATTAATACATTTCTCCAAGTTGCCCCTCCCTACGCCTCCACTGGGGTGGCGTAGCATTCAGACACATTTCCAGATTTACGATTCCTCGCAAATCTGGAAATGTGTCCGGTTTCATGGGTGTTGCGTGGGAACACCCACAGCAACACCCATGGAACACCCCTTTCACGTAAAGTGCTGTGTGCAATTGGGCCATATTTACAAGACCAGGAAAAGTCACGCAGGGTGGCTTTTCCTGCCTTGGAAATATGGGGCACTAAAATGCGTCACCGGTGCATCACTTTTTGTGACGCACCTGTGGCGCAAGGGGCTTGTAAATCTGCCCCTATATGTGTGTGATGTAAAGTGCTCTGACATCCTACAATGGTATGATAGATGCTATAAAACAAATTAAATACATGTGACAGAGGGGCTATGGAGAGATGAGAGGCACTGTTGAAGGGTGATAATAAGGGAATCATTGAAGAACCCCAACAAAGATTGTCGTATACTGGTGCATAGTAAGGTCATCATTTACTACTCTTTAAAAGCTGATACAATTCAATATATAATGATAAATTTGTTGTAGACTGCACCATTGTTTCCTAAATTGTCTTGGGGGGAGAGCCTCCCAAAGCCCCCTTTGTAGTGGTCAGGCGCACTCACTGCACTAGGTGTGCACTGTATGGGGACTGGTCTGAAAACATTTACCAGGCCTGCTTTGGGTTTCCAGTCTGGCCCTGGCAGGAGTCTCATACTGCAAAATAAAACCAACCATTTAAAAGTTAGTCATGGAGATGCAGCGCTAACCCTCCTGTTTTTTGCAAATTCTTTCAATATAAAATACTAAAATCCTTAGTAATTCGAGTATCCGTTTTGTGTGCACACGTGTGTTTATTGTTTTCGAATTACTGTTTTAATGTTTGAAATTTAAGTCATACAAATTGCTTGGGGGTCCCCGGCTTCCAGTGGTGACTCAATTGGGGTCCTCAGGAGTAAACAGTTTGGGAACCACTGGTATAAAGGTTTTCGCAATTTGCCAAGGGGAAAGGTTTGATAGGCAACACAAGCAACGAATCATTCACCCTGCGGGAGACAGGTCCGGCCAGTGAACAAAGGTGAGCAAATCTGTGTAGTCTCCAAATAGAACAAACACTACAAAACTTTTAAAAACAGAGATAACAACAATGCATTTCTTACCTCAATCAGAATTTTTTGTATTCAAACAAGTAGCAGCATTCACTTTTTGTAGATGAAATCCGCACGTCTCTCTTTCAGTGTAGCAAACTTGTCAATTACTTTCATGTTGAAGTCCGGTATCTTTTGGACTAGCTTGCTCTCTACAGATAGCATCGCCAAAGCATTTAGTCTTTCCTCTAGCATGGTGTTCCTGAGGAATGTCTTTATGCGCTTTAAGGCTGAAAAACATCGTTCAGCTTCTACTGTTGTCATTGGAGTCGTAATCACAATTTTTAGTAAAGTCACTGTCTCTGTAAGTGAGTTTTCCATATGCAGTTTATGAATTAAACTCAGCAAAGTCAAGGCGCTTGTGGCCTTCCGGTACACAGGCATTCCGTAGAGTACAGTTAACTCAGTTCTCAGCTGCTCTTTTTTGAGCATAGGATACGCTTCCACAGCCTGATTCAGAGCCCGCTCAGGGAAGGATTCATCATATTGTGCAAACTCTTTACTTTGCAATAAAGTCGCACTCACCAAATGTTTTGTGAACGAAAAGCGTTCTTTCGCCTGCACAATTACAATGTCACATATCTCCTTTCCAATTCGAACCAGAGAGGTGATGTTTTGTCTGCGGTTTGCAAAAACAGAATGCTGCGGCAGTTTGCTCTCTAAATCTTCAACCCCATCTCTCACTTTCATAATCTGTTGTACAAATGCAGATGTATTGGCTTTCACAGAGACAGTATCTAGGTCTTTTCTTTGCAACTGATCGTATAACACATCAACAGGAATCATTATGTCATGAAATAAAAACAGTAAGAACTGAAACTCTTTGTCTTGTAGTGTTCTAATAAAGCCATGGGCTTCATTCTGACTTGTGTGATCAAAGTCTGCTCTGGATGCTATGGCGACAAAACATTTCTCAAGGCCCTCCCTCTGTTCAAAGATTAAGTTGACTGTACGAATGTGAAAGTTCCAACGAGTTGAGGATCCCCTTGGTACGCTTTTGTCCACAATCTCATGAAGGGCTTCTGTTCTTTTGGGGGAACGTGTGAAGAATGCTGCTATGCCTCCGATATCCTGAAAGAAGACTCGTGTCTCTCTGATCTTTGATACCGCCTGTTGCATAATAAGATTGAGTTGGTGGGCGTAACAGTGCACAAAATGAGCGTTAGGGTACACATCTCGAATTCTCTTCTGAACTCCACTAAGGCTCCCACTCATTACGGATGCACCGTCATAGCTTTGTGCGATAAGCTTTTGTTTTTGAGGCAGGTCCGGGAAAATTAAGTCCAGTTGACACAGTATTGCTTCAGTGATGGTTGCTGCACTAGAGTCACTTAAATGCGTGAAGCCATAAAATCTTTCCACAATGTTTCTGTCACTGTCAAGGTACCGAAACACTAACACGGACTGTGTTTGAGTGGACACATCAGTGGAGTCATCAGCCTGAATAGCCACAAAGTCTGTGTTTCGCAACTCTTGCACAATATGGCTCCTTATAATTTCGAGCATACAGTCAAGGAGTTCATTTTGTATTGTATTAGAGGTGCCCTTAAAGACTGTAGCATGTGCTAAATGTCTTTCCAAATCCTGGTCTATGGTTGACATTAAATCCACTAGGCCTCGGAAGATCCCGGGTTTTGAGGAAGTTTCTGATTCGTCATGGCCTCGCAATGCCAGTTCGAAAGCACCACAGAAACGAATGCAATCAATGATCTTGGATAGATTTTGTCTGTTCTTATCAACAGCTTCATTGTGTTTTTGAATGGATTTGCGATACGCATCATTTATCTGCTGCTCAATTGGTGCGTCTTCCCCCAACATTCCCAGTCTTGTCAGGTTTTCCAGATGATTTCTTGTGAGCGCATGCTTCTTTATTTTTTCAGCGATGTGCTTCAGGTCGACCATTCCTTGCCGTGTCCAAGAAAAGTCACCGCCAAACAGCAAGCAGGGGAAGCAGAACAGAGAATTTCTTATAGGGCACCCTGTAAGCCAATCAGCTTTTGTGTACCAGGCATTTGAGAATGTACGTTTTGACATTTTTCCTCTGTCCTGGTTAGTTTGCTGTAGGTTTATTTCAGGCTGATGAGGTCCCAATTGTTTTAACTGTAGTTTTTGTTCAAGTGGCCGTGACTGGAATGACTTTGTAATCAGCTCTTGTACTGTATTCATGATGGGGTGTTGCTGGCCTTACCAATATATATATATATATATTAAAGAAACCTGTCAATAATCAAAGTACAACGTATAAGGTGCAGTGCAATAATATGAAATTTCAGTATAAATACATTATACATATATCTTGTGCATTATCCTAATACATCTCAAATGACTGCTAAAAATAGAGCCGTACTGCCTCCTGCCTCTCTGTGCCATAGTGGTTGCTGGAGGCACTGAAAGACACTGCTTGAGGGCCTTGAGAGTGACCACATACATACATAGCCCTAACTCCCATGTAAAAAAATATATAGCATCAGTTTCCTTACCTTTAACACTGGTGTTTGCTGGGTTGTAGCCGGGGTCGGGTGAGAGAGCAGCAAAGGAGGTTGGGGTCCTCTTGTTGTTTGCTGGAAAATTGCCCCAAAATGCGGTAATGTTTCAGGTTGTCAGGTGCTGAAAATGAAAAGATAACAATTTATTTTTGAAACAGTAGGGTAATGAAACAAAGACTGTGGGGAAAAAACATAACGCTCCAATTCTTTCCTTGCAGTTTGCATCCAGCTCTTAGATGACAGTTAATAGCTGTCTGTTGTATGTTAGGATTTTAACTTAGAAACTGCAAGTAACAAAAGGATCTCTCTGACAAAAGCAGTGCCTCACTGACCTATTTACATCATATGCATTTTGTGATCTGCATCAGGTATATATGTTCTTTGCAGCAGGCACATTAAGCTTCTGCGCTGCCGCCTGCTGCTAGTTCACTACTGGGACCACAAACATAGTCTGGCAGACTGCCAACGCTCCTATTGATGGCCTATATATGTAGGAGGCTCCTACATATATAGGCCAACAACTGATGTTTCTACTTTTTGTTTTATATAGCGAAGAAATTATTTTTGACTGATTTCCAAACAGGATTGGCCCGAGCTTACACCGCCCATCTTTAAATCTCCAGAAATCCTCCTCTTTTAGGAGGGGAAACACTATTTTGGCAAAATCCCATTCAATGGCAGTAACTCTTACATGCTGTGTCCTCTCCTCTCTGTAACCCCCCAGACTGCAGCTTCTTTCCTGCAACCATGTAGATCTCAGACTGAGTGGGCCCCTGAATGGTTGGCATGGGGAGGGTGTGAGGGGGGGTGTGGGGGGGGGGTGCAGCAGACTGTGTTAGCCACTGGCAAGACGCCGTGTCACCCAGGAGCTAGGAAAATGAATTCTCTCACCCATAACTCCCAACACATATTGTATATCACAATCAAAACCTTATTTAAACGACAGCCCTTTGCGGCTCATCTCCCTGCTTTAAATAACTGCAAAGTGAGCCGAGCATGGAGTCGGCATCCATTCCATTACCGTGATTATTTCCACTCTGCTTCCTACTCCTCGCGCTTCCTGGGACGCCCCCAAACATGATGTACATACAGGGAGCGCACTCTGAGATAGGGCATTCCCAGAAGAACAGATGGCTATTGATTCCACACATCTCCTCAGACGGCTGCACCTCGGCAGCCTCTGTCCGCCTTGGAGCTGCGATTCTCACACTTCGGTGCTCAACGGCGCCGTCTCCCTGTTCACGTGGCTCTTGTGCATCTGCTATTAATTATGTTTCTATTTACTGACTGAGAGGATGTGTTTTCTGACCTGTGCCAGCTGAGAAACCTGAAATGAAGGCAGTGCAATAGACTAAAAAGAAAAGAACCAAGAAGGCCAGAGGCATGCAATAGACTGTAGTTGACGACTGAAAAACTATAGTATCTTTCCAAGAAACAAAAAATGAATGACCAACTAGCTAAGAGGCAGAGTGTGCGCTTAGAGAGAAAAAAAAGGATTCGCAGAGAAGAATAAAGAAAAGAGTGAAATGGAATCAAAGCATAAGCATATTAAGGAACACTTACATATAAAGAGCAACAATAATCTAATTGTGATAACGTATGGAGTGAGCAGTGTAGATGCAGAGAACGGAAGAATGAACCGATTTTTATTGGTAATGTACCGTTTTTTTAAACTTGTTGTTATTCAATACTGCACAGGTATCACGATACATATCGACCCATCAGGTCACGATGTGTCAAAAAAGGATAAAAAGAAACCACCAATTAACATACACTTCGGATTAGCAGTGCAGGGTGTCCCAGGCCAGCAGAATAAATGAGTGACCATGTGCAGAACAGCTCCCAGATTATGCGCAGTAGAAGCCAATATAACATAACATAAGTATTTGTAAAGCGCACGTTCACCACTACGGGTATCTTGGCGCTGAATAACAGATGTAATGAAAGGTATTGTACAGTTCTAAGTGGATGTAGTGCTTTCAATGCCCTCAAGAGTCCTCCTTTCTGAGCATTTTATCAGTGACCACCGTTTGAAGGGGGGGCTGAATGCTATCTGCTATTTCGCTCCTGACCTACCCAATGGGGACCTCATTTTGAACATTTGACAAATCAACCATTTAATACTCGCAAATTTAAGATTTCCAATTTAAATTCCGAAATTAGCAAATACTACTCATCTCAGTCAACCAAAAATATAAAAGTATAGCCCACGCATTGTTATTTTATAGATTGCTTTGTGTATAAGGTTATATATAATGTTAGAGCTCTGATCACGATTTGACTATGAATCTCGCCTGTGGCACAAACTCCTGTGTTCCCCCAAAATCGGATTGATAATAGACCACAATTTGGGGATGTCTACACATAGTACAGGCGTTATGAAAACACAAATGCAAATCATTTTTCAACACAATCATGATCATGAATCGCAATTGGTTATAAACCTTGAAACTTTAAAGACCTAAATAATTTGATCACGTTTCTGGCCCCGCCGTAGAGAGTAGTTATGCAATCTACTAAATTAAATAGGGCATGGTGAAAACAAGCTCCTTGGTGACTTCGAATCAGGGTTCAAATGACTTTCAGGCCCTTAGCCATCTGCACAGGTGTCATACTACCGGCCCCATTTCGACTGATTAAACGAACCTCCCGCCGCCCCTCACGCATACGGTGGGTGATTTAGAGACCCCTTGGAAGATAGCGCTGCCCCTTCTTTTATCTCTGCATGCACTTCTCTGCAGGCCATGCAGTAATGGAGTTAGTTTTCAGGTCATCATTCCAAATGACTCCACTCACTGTGACGTGCGCCTGAAATGGCCGTCACTAAGGCAGGCAGGTACCTCTGAAGCACATTGCAAAGGCCTGTCAAGCACAGCGGAGGAAGAGTTTCGCATGAGGCCACAGATTTATTTCGCGATACCTGGCGGTAGCACAGCAAAGAAATTCAAAAACATATTTTTGGTTTGATTAGTGAGGCTGGGCGGAAGGAATGAGAACACAGCCATCATTAAGGACCAGCAACAGTCCCAAGAGTACTGTTTGTAAGTATTGGTAATGAATGAGGAAATGGAAAATACATTACAGGGAGCTTCCAGAAATATCAAAACCGCATCTTATTATTTGAAGGTAAACAGACCGACCACGCAGAACATTGATATGTTGTACTTTAAGTTGACCTGTTTCCTAAGATTTGATCTGATTTTCCTCTCTGGAAAAGGTACTTTATTTCTATTTTTGCTGTCACTAAACTTAGGAGTATGCAGTGACTTACTTACCTTAGCTTGCTGGCAGAATCGAAGGACTTCAATCCACGAGGCGACTCAGGCGAGGAGTGAACCCGACCGTTACCTGTAACCAGGCAGAACCGGATCCCAACAGCACCGCGCGCCGCAAATGGCCAATCACTGCATGACTACATGAAGTCAGAGACAGTGATTGGCCATTGTGCAGGGCGGCTGAACCACCCACGCTCGGCATCCAATATGGATTGCCCCTGCTGTGCTGCGCGGTGACCGGCCAATCCTGGCGCTGCATGCAGCGCCAGGATTGGCTTGGAGGGCACACTAACTGCTCGCCCTGTCACCCTTTTGCTGCCAGGGGCTGCCGCCAGCATAACCTGCACCCCCCCCCCTACTAGCTATGTAATGGGGCCGACTTTAATGCGCATGCTCGGGCAAGTTGCTGCCCGAAGCATACATGCGGGAAACCAACTACCGCCCCCCGCGCACTCCCGATTCAGTCGGGTGCGCGCCGGATAAATATCGTGCTAAGCACGTACAAAGCACGCACGTGACGTACATTTATTTTAATTAATAGCACGTACATTTCGGCAGCCGCGGCTGGTGGGGCTACGCCCCTACGCCCCAATGGACGCACCGCGGCTGATTCTTTGTAGTTAATCTTACTTTTGGGGTCATAGCTTCTGCGCCAGTGCCTTTCCTTGTTCCTGCTTATTTGTTTTAAAGCTCTTAGTTCATCCATGAACCACGGAGCAGTAGGAGTACTTCTATTCATGGAATAACGTTTAGTGGGTACCAGATGGTTTGAAGCCTTGCTGAACCAATCATGAAATTGGTTGTTAGCGGTGGTAGGATCGTCAGATAGGATAGGGCGGGTTTCATCTAGGAATTCCACGAGTTTATCCTGGTCTAAACTCTTCCAAACTTTAAAGGGGAGTATTATAGGAGATACAGCTTTGTTCTTCACTGCTTCCTTGATTTTTAAACCGCTGAAAATGGCATAATGATCCGTCCAAGGCATGGACGAGATGTTGGATATATATAGGCCCTCTGCGTTGGAGAAAATACCATCCAGCGTATGTCCTGCTTTATGAGTAGGGGCAGTGACCAGTTGTCTGAGACCCATGATTTCTAGGTCTGAGAGGAGGGCAACGGTGTCCCTGTCATTCAGTTGTTCTAGATGAAAATTCACATCGCCCATCATTGTGACAGATGCTTCTGTAGCTATAACTTCTGTTATAACGCTAAGGTTGGTAAGGAAGTTTGCTTTGGTCCCCGGGGGACGATATAGAAGTACACCCTTAAAATTATAGAGGGCTGTGAGCTTTATATCGAAATACATAGCTTCACAAGCGGTAACGGGGATGGGCGAAATGCGAACTTCGAGGCGCTCTCGAGTTATGATCGCTAGCCCCCCACCCTTTTTGCCAAGCCTATCCTGTCGGTAGACTTTATAACCTGAGGGAGCTGCCACAGCAAGATCGGGGCCTGAAGCGTCATCTGTCCAGGTTTCCGTGATGTACAGTACATCCAGGTTATTGTCGGTAATAAGGTCAGCAATTTCTTGGCTGTGTTTAACTAAGGAGCGCGCATTGATGAGTGCCATGAGAATGACCACCTCATCACTGTCATTTTGCTGATAGACGGCCACCTTGGTATTAAAAAACCGAATCATGGTGCTGCAGTGTGGGCAAGTCAAGTTGGCATCCTTATTTAATAGTGAAGGATCATGTATGATGCATTGTGGGGAGGGGGCTGGTTGGAGCCTCATGAGAGTTGAACGGTCATATGTTTGCATAATTTGTGAAATAAATGTAACAGGGGTCGTGGCCCCTGGCCCGGAACAGGCACGGACGGGCGCAGACGGGCTGGCTTTGGTGCGCCTTTGGCGCGCCGCCGGCGCGCCCGCTGCGCTCGCCCGCTGCGCGGACGAATGTTCTTTCCCATTTATCCGTGTGAGAAGGGTGTGAGGCGTCGAGCAGCTGCAGCGCTACCCCTCCCTCACCCAAGATGGCCGGCCCCTTCCTTCACGGCGCGAGGGTGTAACAGAGCGCGCGAGGAGTGATGGCAAGGCGGCGAACAAGTAAGTAGCAGCAATGGGAGGTTAAAAGGATTTACAAGTTTAAGCAGCAAAGTATACAGCAAAGATAAAAAACAGTGAGATAAAATTGCTAAATGCTAAGTAAAAACCCCCGGCTTCCGCCTCAGGGGAGAGACCAGTGCAAGTCAGCGCGATGCGTGATCTGGCTAATTAAATACTCTGGGAGGGCGGGAGGCGTCGAGCAGCTGCAGCGCTACCCCTCCCTCACCTAAGATGGCCGGCCCCTTCCTTCACGGCGCGAGGGTGTAACAGAGCGCGCGAGGAGTGATGGCAAGGAGGCGAACAAGTAAGTAGCAGCAATGGAAGGTTAAAAGGATTTACAAGTTTAAGCAGCAAAGTATACAGCAAAGATAAAAAACAGTGAGATAAAATTGCTAAATGCTAAGTAAAAACCCCCGGCTTCCGCCTCAGGGGAGAGACCAGTGCAAGTCATTGGTTGAAGGCTGCTTGCCTGACTCTCAACGTTAAGTCTGTCTCCTTATGGAGCTTTTTGACAAAAAGTTCCCACATTTTTGTAACTTCTTCCTGAAGGTCCTCTTAAGGGTTCAAAGTGTCTAAAACCTACATCCAAGGGTCTAGAACCTCCTGGATGGTCCTTGGGATGTTTGGACTACAATTCTTACAATACACCTGGCCAAAACATTAAAAGCCCACTGGAAGCACTCCAGAATGGGGACTCTTGGTGGAGATGATGCAGGCTGGCTCTGTTAACCTGTAGCTTGCAGGGAGTCCGCTTCTTAATCCTTCTTGAAGCAAGGCAAAGGTGGCCAGGGAATCAGCAGGGCAGCCCTTCTTCTTGTCTCTTTAGGCAGCAGATCTGAGGAACTAGGCAGCTCTCCCATATTTATTCATGGTTTCTGGCCATCAACCAGGGGGGCACCCCTGACCAATGGGATGCAGGGTAAGAGCCAGGTGTATGACCACTCCTCCACTCCTCCAAAGTGTGGCATATTCTTGTCCCCACTGTTGTGGCTACGTTTCACTAACACACCCCTTCCAAGCTCCTGACTAATCTAATTACTGACGCTTAATTGTGGATTTTGTCCTTGCTTATAGTTATAAGGCACCTTACCCCTGGGGAACCTAGGGGAGACCTTAGGGGTGACATGTATGTAAACATAAGGTAGATTACTACTTAAAGTACCTTTAATTCCAAAGTCAAGTTTACTTACAATTACAATTCAAAACAGTCTGCAAGGCAAGGACGACTTTCAAAATGACAGCAGGCAACAGAGCAGTGCACAGTCTAGTGCACGAAATCTATGGGCCTCCAAACCTGCCTGCCCTAATATATACTAGGGACTTACAGGTAGTTTGAATCCCCCGTGCCTTATTATATACTAGGGACTTACAGGGGTCAGTCATGGCCAATTATAATTATACCTAACCATGTACTTTTAATCAGCGGACTGACCCTGGGTCTGATTAGCATAGCCAGAGTGCAATCAGGGTCAGAAAACCAGCACCTAGTAGTAAAAAATGGGGCCAGTAAGTGGGGGGACTCTGTGCAAACAGGCCCAGCGTTCTCACACAGGTCTATCATTGTGGCTATTACAGGCCATTGCACTTCAGTAGAAGTCACTCTGGCGTACCATCAAAGACTCAATCCAGGATTACATCCTAAATAAAGAGTACTCAACAAGTAGTGTATTAATGAAATTTGACATATTTCAAGCATTTAAAAGTGGTAGCTGCATTAATGAGAAGGTCCTTGCAATGGATGCCACTCAATCGGTGGATAAAATAAAAATATTGGAACTATAGGAGTAAAGTACAGATGACAAAAGACTGTTACTACAGGAGAAATCCGAATTATGGAGAAATGCTGGAAGGCTTTAAGATATTTAACTAGGTCTACTCACTAAGGGCACTACAGAAAGAAGAGGACGTATAATCAAAAGGACATAAATCTCTACACACTCAAATTTACCAATTCATCCATCTATGTACTCAGTCATCCACTGATGCACAAATCCATTCATTGTCCATTCATGAACTCATTCATCACTTATTCATTCTTCATGTAGAAATTAACTTATTGTTGCAGCCATTCATAAGTCCATTTAACTGACTACACCCCTGCGGTCACTAACCTGTGTATCCATCTGTGGATTCAATCGCTCACTCAATCATAACTGAATCCATTTACTTAGACAATCATCAAGCAGGTCTCCTATTCCCTCACCCATTTATCTTTATGCATACTCAGTTATCCATCCATCCATTCAATCTTTCTCGCTCAGTCACCCTTCCAGAGAACCACGCAATCATGAGTCCTTGAACTTTTACAGATGATTAAAAAACCTGGCCTATTGCCTTTGACAGTAATTGTATTACTTGGAGGTTCATGCAGATATTGAACACTAGAAACTGCAATTTTGCCTGGGTATAAGTCTATTTGTAGACATAAATATGGTAATATAACTCTTGATCATGATTTTTATTACTTTGAAAAGCAAGGGTTCTAAGAAATGGAATCAAAGTGACCATATGGTGAATGTTATCACACTAGATCTCCAAACCCCAGCTGACATCATCAAAAAAAGAGACTTTCTAGAACGCCTAGCATAGTTTATTTTTGTCAGAGATGAAGGACTGAACAAAGAGAACTATGGGCTTCATTTTTTAGGCCTCTAACACCAACAAAATGTTACTTTTTGTGATGTTCCGTGGTGCAGTAGCCTGCTCCATATTCACGAGGCAGCACTAAGAATTTGTTTTTGGGCTTAATGCTTGTTCTGAAATAAGGCGCTGCCCTACAGCAAAAACAAAATGGCAGGAATGCGCCGTATCCATCAGTTATGGCACATTCCTTTTCTTTTCCCCTGCGCTGGCGCACAATGGGCTGCTGTGCGCCAACACAGGCAACTTCGCACCATGGTGCACGGGTACCTGTGTTGGGGAGATGATTATTTTTGTGCAAGAAGAGAAACCTTCCTGCACAAAAACAATCACAAGAGGTATTTTCCTTGTTCTATGTGTGCTGGGAGAAATAAAGATATTTCTCCTCATTGTGCTTCCCTTGCGCCTCCCCTTGTAAATCTGGGGCAGTGTCAAAAAGCTGTGGATGTTGCTGGGAATGCCCTCAGCAACACCAATTGCATGCCCTTTTAACACTGAAAACAGTGTTAAATGGAACGATATTTACAAGGCAGCATTAAGCCAAAAAAAGTGACTTAGATTAGATGAGGGATGAAAAGCGCAACGTATTACAAGGTATGATTCTCTACTTTTCCAAATGTGTAAATGTCCTATCGCTTGATTTGTGTTAACAATTGCAGTACATGAAAGTGCTTCTGCATGTTGATGAAAAAGCACACGGTTTTAATACATGCACTTTACAAAAGCCTGTTTATGAATGGATTGCAGGCTTTCACTTAAAGTACACACACCTCTTACTTATACAGTTCCTGGATCACTGCTAAGTGGATTCTCATAGATTTTGCAAATAGGTACTTAAAGGATTTCCCATTTACAAGACCACACTCACTTACGAAGATAAACAAATGGTTTGCAGATGCGCCTCCTGCAACAGCTGGATCCGAAGACAAAGGCAGGTGTTTATGTTTGATGTTTTATATGCTGTAATAATAAACACATCACAGGTTTTATGAAATGTCAACTGAAAGTCTTAGAAGCTCTAACATAATTAACGCCAGCCACCCTATTTCAGCAAAGATGATTCTCCTGAAAAGATGCTCAGTAGAAAGGTGGGGTTTTTCTTAGCAATGCTATATTAGTGTTATTTTGCACATTTCAAGAGTTGCATTTGTAGAAAACTGTGTTATCCTTTCGTTTAAGATTATATGGGCAATCTTTTCAATCACAGGACGAAGACGAAACCAGGCAATTACACAGATGCCCAACCTGTTTAAAGAAGCAAATCCACCAATCACACAAATAGCCTTTGTCAGGCTCTATAGTCACAAAATTGTCCTAATGAATTACCTCGTCATCAGTCCTTAAATTGTAAAATATTAAGTGCCAGGGCTCTGACCTGGACGCCACTGCAACTTGCACCACCCATCGCCCCTGTCATCGCTGCCAAAACAACTACTAACCATCTCTCTCACATGTAAATGCGACAGTTCAGATTATCTCGCTGGGGCCTCCTTTACAAAAAAGAGATGAATTGTACTTACATGCTAAAATGACAAAAAAACAAATAAATTTAAAAATAGACACGAGTAATATGTTCCTTGTTTGTTATGTGTGAGCCCACAAAAACAATTTGATATAAAGCAATTTAGGTCTAGAGGGACATTGTATATTGTAGTCTTCGGTTTTTTCCCCCTGTTCCCTGACCTTAAAGTTAATTTTGTAGGGGGTTGCCTTTTCTCAATTGACAGTTCAGATTATTCCAGGTCCCCAAAGCAAAAGGAATGGCTGGTGAGCCAGGTAATAGCAATTCTTTTAATGTATATTGTTTTCCTAAACAACTGTTATGCTGCTCATCTCTAAATTACATGAGCAGCGCCACCTTGTGGCAGACTGCCATAAGTGTGATGTTGACAATTAGGTGCCGGTGCCGAGCACCAGAAACCAATTAAGTGCCGGTGCTCAGCACCGGAAAGAACCGGCTCAAATTAAGCACTACTCGTCATATAAAAGTATGCAACTCAGCCTCAGCAGCACAGGTGCGTCACTGGAATTCCTTGCAATCATAAACTTGTCCTAATTGAAGTGTTTCACAATTGTGCTGATGACGCGCATACCTTGTTTCCTCTGCTTGGTACCTAAGAGACAGACTCAGCTCAGTTGTTAGGGACGATGACTGACATCCAGACTTGGATCCAGGAAAGAAAACTTGCGCTAAATACAAGTAAAACAGAGCTCCTTCTGTTTGGCGCTAGAGTGCAGTGGTACATGGAGGTTTCCTATAACATTAAGAACTTGTTGGATATGTTTGGTAGTTTACTTTCCATGTAGGATCAGGCAGTGCTTAATTTGTTAAAAAAATTAAGCGCCAGGGCCCTTGTCAGGAGGCCACTTCAGCTGGCACGACCCATTGCCCCTGCCAGCGCTGCCAATGACAGAACTAACACAAATCCTAAACATCACATCCTACAAGTGTAACAATCCAGACTATTTGAGGCCCCCAAAGCCTTGAGAATAGCTTGGGCTGCAAGTATTGGTCAATTTTAATGTATATTGAATATAAAAAGAACTTTTGTTTTGTTAATCTCTAATTTAGACAAACAGTGCCACCATGTGGCTGACTGTCAAAGGTGCCGGTGTTGATAATTAGGTGCAGGTGGCAAGCACCGGGAACCACCAGCTCAAATCAAGCAGGTAAATGCCCTTTTATAAAACTTGTGGCTCATATGTTCATTTTTAGGTTACGATGATACTGTTTTTTCTATTTATTGAAGTTTTTCATTTATACGATACAATGATAATGCAAGTGACGGGTAGCATAGCATGCATTGAAAGAATTAATGACATCATTTGTGCAAGATATTTTGCTAAACATGTTATGTCAATAATAGGGTTGGGTTGCAGTAGTGAGTAAAGTTCAGCAAACCCATACAACAGGATAAACACTAGGACTTAGCTCTGAATTCGGACACATGCCCAAAAGGTATATTTCTGTGTGTATATTGAGACATCTGTATGGAAACCCCTGCAATAAAAAGCAGTAAGGATGGACCGCCAGGTGAATCATAGGTGAACTTGGGAACAGATTCATACTTTTTGATAAAAATATAACAATATTAACCTTAACGGGACAACTTAGACGACCACATGACTTGGCGACCCACCATCGCTTCTCTCACCCTCCATCGCTAACAGATGCTGTGTTAGTTACTTACTACTAAGAATCAGGGAAAGTGTGTGGGTGGGGGCATCATGATGAACAAAATGATTAGCTTCAGCCAGTCACCCTAGTCTACGTGCCTGGGCCCCCTACCGCGGTATCAGCGCTATCTCTGACCTGTGTGAGTTGTTAGACTGCAAGTCAGATAAGAATAGTATCCCAGTAAGTGGCAAAGGGATACTTCTTCAGCCCAAGCCTGTCTTCTCTATACAGGGCTACACTTTCGGTTTGCGCCCAATTAAGCATCGAGCGCCCCCCAGCTGTGAACAGTGGGGGTTCACCAGATATCCATCTGCTGGTACTAAGGGGCTTGGCCGCTATGAAACACAAGTCTAGAAAGCAGGAGGCTATCCTGTGTTTCTTGTGCCTGTGATACAATCCTAGTAGGGCATATGTCCCATTTGGGCAGGTCCGGGTGCCAAGTGCATGTGGATAAATGTGATGTGATACTGATCCAGTAGCTATGTAAGTTGGGGCAGTCTCAAAGCATGGGCAGCAAGTCAGCATTTATTTGGGCACAATGCAGGCAAGCCGTGTCCTCTCTGTGACAATACCGATTCACACTGGCAGGTGTGACGTAGCCCTGTGTACTATATAAAGCTGAATAAGCTTAAAACTGCCATTTTGCGGCACGTCTTTGGCCCTCCAGCAAGGTGGCCCATTTCTTAGCAGTGCAAGGGTATGTTAAGTCAACATCCCAGCATTTTTGTAGAGGTAGAAGCTGTGGAGTAGTGTGATAGCGGAATGAATCAGCAAAACATCGTATGAGATGTCTACCCCTGCCCCATCACGTGTAAAATTTGGATCGTGAGCTGGATGGGCAGTTCATTGGTCATGTCTCCTCAGTAGGTCCGTAGAGTGGCAATCAGGGAGTTGTGAAGTAAAAATTGGCCGGGGGTGTGCAGCACAGCGGCTGAATGGCATGATGACTTGTCCCTCATGGGAGCTCCAGACACTCCCTCCACCAATGTGACGACCTGCCTGCATCAGCCACCGCTGAAGCCCATCAAGCCCTGCACTCTGTTTCCATCAGCTCCCCACCCCCCCTGGAGCCCCCATACAGAACCTGCCACTGTATGACCATTCTATCTTCCTGTGAGTAGCTGGTGCAGTTTTGTCTTCACTGAGAGTCTACACTATTATACTAGGCTCGGCCTATATGAGCTTATGCTCGTTCACTGGGCTACATTGTTATTATATGCCTATTTGTGCTAATATGCTCCCTTGCTCATCTCACGTCATCGCTGTTAGCTTGTGCACACACTGTTACCCAAGTCGACACACCTTACCATAACTACCTCAGAACTATATCACCAATATATCCCACTGTTCTTTGTAATCACTGTTGACATGTATCTGTGATTACATGTATCTGTGATTACTCCATGTAACTGCTTTTACTCCATATGTAAGTCGTATAACCACTTCTGTTTATAGTATACTTCGGTGTGTACTGTTGATATGTCTTTGTGCCTATTCTATGTAATTGCATTTACCCTTATGCAACTGATGTAACTGTTTCTCTGACAACTATGTAAAGCAGTCTGATACCTTTGGGTCACGTTCGCACTATACAAGACTCTATAAATAAATCGTGAGTCAGGCTCCCGCGCTGGTGTGCAAGGTTAGAACAGATGCAAAATGGCTGGCAAGTTCCAGCTAGGTGAGGATGTGGCAGTGTCCGAAAGTTGAAAACCCGCCAGCCATTTAGCAATCCATTGTATTTGAGAAGCGAGGTAGTGCTGCTGAAATTGCAGTGCAGCTAGACCTCACCTATCTATGGGCAAGCAGAGCTTTGTTAAAGCCACCCTGTACCTTGACTTATTCCAAATAAATTCTCAAATCTGCCTATCAAGCGCTCAGAAGAGTGCAACAGGAATGAGAAGAGGGTGATTAGCAAAGAAATATAGGAGGTGGGGCAAAACCACCATTTTTAATAATGCCACCCTACCTGCCACCACCAATGTCAGTGTGCACCAGAAGGCCATCTGGATGTGCAATGTTGTTACTGCACGAGTGACATTGCCATCAAAAAGATCAGCTGTGGAATGGTAAACTCGCACCGCAGGTATCTAAAGGTGTGCCAGTCTAATTGTGCCTGCTGAGGACAAAGCATGGATTGGGGACATCAGGGAGAAAGGGGAATAGGCAAGATGTTGTCCAATTTACTCTCAGCCCAGAGATTGTTGCAAAATGGGCCAAAATTGAAGCAACCGTGGCATGGATGTTGTGCGTGTCCCTGATGTAGAGCAGCACATTGTCTGCATATAGAGATATCAAGTGTCCCATCGCCTAGAGGAATGCCCCAGGGCATACCTAGGTTTCGCTTTGCCAGTGCTAATGGTTCAATCATCAGGCAAAACAACAGAGGCAAGAGCGGGCAACCCTGTGTATGGGAATTGATCCTGAGATAAGGGGCCCCATCATGCCCATGATAAGAGGGGTTAGTGTATAATAATTTTACCAATTGTAAAAAGTGATGGCCAATGCCATATCTGGGCAGGGTATATAAAAAAGGTAATCCCACTCCATGGAGTCAAAGGCCTTTTCAAGGTCTAAAACCAGGCACCTGGCTCAACGCCAGATTTGACGGGCATAAATCTTAACTCGAAAGAAACAGTGTAGGTTCAGGGAAGAAATGTGGGCGAGGACAAACCCATTTTGATCTGGGTGGACTAAGAGCGAGAGCAGGGGTGCTAGTCGGTCCACATGTATTTTAGCTAGGACTTCATATTCGGTGTTGAGCAGAGCTAATGGTTTGTAGGAGCCGACAAGCAAGGTTCTTTGTTTTGCTTGGGCAGAGAGATGACTGTGGTCTCTCTGTGGGAGGCAGAGAGACTGCCAATGGAGAGGGCTTATTCATACATTGTCAGCAAGTTTGGAGCTAATTGAGGTGCATATGCCTTGTAGAACTCCACTTCCACTTGTTCACTTGCGCCACTGGGATTACCTGCCACCTGAGTTTCCAAGTGAAGGAGTGTGTGTTCTAACCTAGAAATGTCCTTAGTAAAAGTTGCCTCATGTTTCCCTGTATGCCCAGGCAGTGTTCCCATGTTGTCACCTTGAAGGCATTCCATTCTACAAATTTGGAAGAGGCCGTGCTAACACTGTCGTCAAAGTAGCCCGTAATTGCTGACCCAAGGGAGGCTCTGAATGGGGGGGTCTTCCAACAGTGTAGGCTGTAAGCTCCAGGTAGGAATGGGGAGCAGATCAACTGCCCACTGTAATTGTAAAATTTGGGGATTGTGATCAGACTGCATACGCCTCATATATTCCATGCATGTGATAGAGGGGAGTAACGATGACACACCCACTAGTCTGTCAATTCAGACATGCAATTTATGTGGTACTGAATGAAAGGAGTACACCTTTGTACCTGGATTCGGCAAAGCCACATATTGACCAGCTGTCATTGCTGCACCTAGTCTTTCAACATCTTTGCACTGGAGGTCGCAGAGGTGAGGGGCAGTTGTGGGAAGAAGCAATCAAGGGTGGTGCCTAGAACACTGTTAAAATGACCCCAGATAAACCACGGCATGGTGCTCCATTGAGATAATGTGTTCAAGAGCACATGTAAAAAAGGTGGTCGGATCAGAGTTTGGGGCATAAATAGAACCCAGAATAATGGAGCAGCCTTGGAACCAGCTCTTCACTATGATGTACCAGTCTTCTGGGTCCAGTATTGTGTCCTTTTTATCAAATAGCACCCCCAGGCATAAGTGGAATCATTGGTGCCAAATACCTGCCCACGCCAGAGCTTCTGCAGCTTAGTGATTCCTGAGCGTATGAGATAATTCTCCTGTAACAATGCAGTGTGTGTGGACCTGCCCTTCAGGTAGGAATGGATGAGTAGCGACAGGAAGGTGCATGCATGCCCCATACGTTCCATGTTAGTATGTTAAAATTGGTCATGGATGGTGGGTCGTGTCTCCCAAGCTATGGGCGTTGGCACAGTTGTCAGCAAGGGTATAGTGGTGTACACTGTGTAGAATAACAGCCTGTAGTGGAAAACTAGGCCAGTAGGAGTCGTGGATCAGAATTGAAACTGTGATAACCATTAACTTAAGAACGTGAATAACAATAGAGCAGAGGTACAACGTGTTTCCACCCAAACACTGAATAAACAAGTTTGGCAAAAGTTAACCAGTCGTGTAACTGGTGTGGAAAGCTAGCCAGCCAATTAGGGCGCACTCCGTATAATTGAGGAGGAACTCACTGGAGCCCATACATATGTCTGATCATGAAAAAGCTGGTTGCTGAGAAAAACATAGGTGAAAGGAGATTTCCTAAAATTGGGCCAGGAGGTGGTCACATAATGATGATTCCTCATTCCTGCAAAAGAAAGACAAAGTATTACATATCATCAGGGGAGGGAAGTCAAGTTGTGCCCTGTAGTCATAGTGGGAATGTCAGTTAGCAGCAATCAGGCATTCTAGGAATCAGATAATGTCTCCAGAGATTTGTGGCATGATTTCAGGCAGAGCTGTTGAGTTCACTCTAGAGGGCCATGTAGTTGAGGAACCATCGTTGCTGATTCACTTGTCAGATTCCTCGTCCGGTTCTGAGCCCTGGACATGTTCATATATCGCCGCAGCAAGTCTATTGGGCCATTACATTTTTTTTTTAATTCTTTGGGGTACTCCATTTATATTTAGAACTGATCACAAGCCACTATGTGAAGTATTTTCCAATAAAGGCATTGACTCAATTTCACGAAGAATTTCAAAGTGGATTGTTGGTTTGCAGGGTTATGATTTTTGTGTCAAATATGTACCCGGTTCAGAAAACTGAGTTGCTGGTACACTTTCTAGATAGGTCCCAGATCCTCAATCTGAAAGGCATGTTGATTCAGCGTTCAATCATTCACATGATTTTGTTTGTGAAATTGATTATAAAATAATTTCTCAGGAACGTTGTGATGCTTGTGATGAAGATGAGGTTATTCAGATTCTTGATGAAACTCATTCATGATGGTTAGCATCATAAGGAACAAGGAGGTTTATCTTTAAAAGACTCTTGGTATGTGAAAGATTAGTTGTCCTCTGGTGAAGGCATGTTATGGAGAGGTCATAGGTTAGTCCCTCCAAGTGTTTTAAGGAAGGAATTGCTGGATCTAGCACATAATGCACATTTGGGGATCTCTAAAACCAAAGAGAGAGTGTGTTCTACATACTGGTGGCCTGGCAAGGATCTTCAGGTTGAGCATTTGGTTAGGGAATGTGTCCAATGTTCACTGAGTGAAAAAAGTCTTAAGACCAGAACTCAACCAATGCAAACTAGATCTCGCCCCAGTGGCCCTTGGAAGGACATTGCTCTAGACATTTTGGGACCTGTGCATGGAAATGGGCATGAAACATATGTTATTGTTGTGATACAGCTGTACTCCAGGTGGCCTGAGATAACTTTTGTTAAAAATGTGGATACTAAAACTGTTATTGACTTTCTTAAAAACTTGATCACAAGAGAAGGAATACCAGAAACTTTATTGACGGACAATGGTGTCCAACTTGTTTCAAAAGAAATGGAAGAATTTCTTATTAATTGTGGCATTGTTCACAAAAATGTTCTCTTTACCACCCAGAATCGAATGGGACTGTAGAAAGATTTAATAGGGTCATAAAAGAAACTATTTCTTTAGCAAAGCAAAACTGTCTTGATTGGAAGGAGGAGGTGTCAAGGAGGGTTGGTGTTTATCGATTTGCACCTCACTCAACAACTGGTAAAACTCCTTTTCTTCTATTTCATAGTAGACAGCCTGATACTTTTCTGGAACTACCGTAGGTTAATAAATTTCTCTTTGATAAACGTGGTGTTCTTGATTTGGATTCCTGGAAGGAGAAAGAGGACGAAAAGTATTTAAAAAGTAAATAACAATATGATGTGAGGCATGCTGTCAAGACAACTAAGGTTGCTGTTGGTGATCTTGTAATGATCAAGAAACCTGGGTTCTGTGTTCCTGGTTTTAAATTCTCAATACCTTTGAGAGTTATTAAAGTGTTTAATAACGCTGTGAGAACCTCAGACCATAAGGTTTGGAATCTTGGCAGGGTTGCTGTATGCACAGAGAAGGGATTTGACCATTTGAGTAATAATATTCACAATGTTAGAGACAAATGTGATATGATGGTTCCAAAGAGATCCAAAAGGGAGACTCATGCTCCAGCATATTTAGATGATTATTTTGTGTAACTTTGTTTCTCATATTCCTGTTGTTTTATTATATAATATGTTACATTACAAAGGGAGATGTGTTGTAATGTGCTTTCATGCAATGTTGTATTTTGAATGCATGAGTTCTAGAACTGGTAAGATGCTCTGAGTCATTTGTGGAATGTTAGTGGGAGACTACTGGGGAACTTGGCCAGAGACAGTTGGGTGGCTGAGCTGGTCTGTCAATATAACCTACAAATAAACTGCTACCTTGAAACCAACATATCCTGCATCCTCTTCATTGATGAAACCTCTTTTCAACACCTGGTTGTGTGGTGTCCGTTACTGAGTGAGCACCAAGAGGATATCACTGTCACAATGCAGCAGTTGATGGTCCAATGATTAGGTATGGGGCCCGCTCACCTGTGCTGACCAAGTCCCTTGCGTGCGGTAGCACGAGCAGCCCCCTCAATGGACAGGATGACAAAAAAAAGAAATCTCAAGGGGAATATCAGAGTGACAGCCAGACCTAACTTCTTGCACTGCAGCAGTTTATGAAAGACCACAGCGGCTGCTATGGGAAACTTGCAGACTTGTCCCTTGCAAATGCAAGAATGGCAGACAACGGGCGACGGGATATAAGGTACAGCCATGTATTCAGGTAGGGCGGTAGGCTTGGATAAATGTAGCATCTGGCATTCCAGAGGCCAGTGCATCTCTTCAGAAGGGCTTCGCCTGCTGCTTCCCCTGGTACACTGCACCCCATCTCCAACATTGACAGTCCACACGGAGGTTCCCACTGTTTGCAGGTGTACCCAGGCAGGTTCGCTGCTCCCCGTAGCAGGCAAAGCAATGTGGGGTCAATTGCGGTGCACTGCAACGAGGGCCAGACGCCTCCGCTGGGCCAATCAGCAGCTGGCTGCCCAGGCAAGTTGGGGGCAGCGCATCAGCCCTCCATGGCCTGGGACCAAGCACGGTTGGTTCCAGTGGCGTAGGAAGGGGGTGCTGTGGGTGTGGGCTGCCCCGGGTGTCATCACTGAGGGAGATGATAAAATGGCAAAAATATGTGTTTTATACACATATTTTTGCCATTTTGTCAAGCCGGGGGTGACAAGTGTCATCACTGAGGGGGGTGACAAAATGGCAAAAGATGTGTTTTTAACACATACTTTTGCCATTTTGTCAAGCCGGGGGTGACAAGAAATTTTCCGCACCGGGTACCACCTGACCTTGCTATGCCACCGGTTGGTTCCCTCTGCAAATGGCATCCTCCGGCTGATTACCGATCTCCTTTGTTGGGATCGCGCCCTTTCCGATTAACGGTGAGCCCCACATACCGACTCCCTCTGCCAATAACACCGCACGTGCCTCCAGGCCTTACCAGGGCATGTAGGTGTGCCATCACCTCTGAGGTCTGAAGTCCATCACGTTCTAGCTTACCTGGGAAGCCGGCAGCAGCGGTCTGTACTCTTGTCTATCTCTGTTCCGCACCTTCACCCAGGGACGCTTCCCTGGTGCCCATGCCTCATGGGCCACAGGCCTGATCCCAGGCCTCCGGGATTCTTCACCATAGTGCCTCACCCTTGCCTCCTACAGCGGCAGTCCCACCTGTCAATGGCAACAGGATGGACATGGAGTGTGTGGAGGCAGCTCAGCAATCAGTGATGATGGCCCCCCGAATAGCTGTCGGGTAAACGAGGTGAGCAGCAGAGCTTACTCAAAGCTCGCCCCCCATTATGGCTGCTCAAGCCATGCCCCTCAGGTTACAATATAATTGTTGCCATCAGAAGAAAATAGTGCTTCTATTGTACAGGTATTTGTAGGATATAAGCTCGTTTATCAATGTTTAATGTTTGTGGGTCTTTCAAATAAGGTGGTAACACACCTGTATATAATTGAATATTAATCATCATGCGTGGAGCCTGGTCTCAGACAGTGGGAACATATCAGCCGTCCTGTGCTAGCACCCTAATGTAAGTTTTGCAACATTCTGTTCCCTTGTACTCATTTACAAAGCTTTGGGACAAAAGAGATTGGAACATAAAAGTAGATGACTGGAGCAGTACCAATCAGGCTTCCCGTTGAGATCTTAAGAGTGGGTGGCCTCCTTTCAGTTTTGGCATAAAACATGGGGTGCAAACTAATTTAGTGCAGTGGTGAAATGTCCTGCCCCCTTATTTAGGATAGGAAGAAGGCCTAAAAGAGTTTTTAAAAAAGATTTATTCTTTTAGCCTGCTATTGAATGCTTTTTGTTACACGGCATACCTCCTAGGTATCCCAGGGTACCTGTATAACTGCTTTTTCATTAACAACCATAAAGGATTTAATTACCAACCTTTGTGTTCATGCATGTGCATCTAATACAAACAATTGTAACCATGTATTAACCGGATTAGATAGTTAAGCAGTTACTGGTGTAGAGAAAACCCAGTAGTCCCACAGGAAGTGATGATGATGAAGAGGGATTTTGAGAGGCGCCACATACTCCAAAGAGTGTCTCGCCACCAAATATAAGGCTCCCTATCGCAGCACTGATTGTCCATTAAGCCTGTTGAAAGAGCCAGGTTCCTGAAAATGGATAGCTCAGAAATGGAGCGGACTTTCAGGGGAAGATTGTTCTAGGCCACCGACCTAAGGTAAGAGAAAGATCTGCCTCCGGTCCTGGTACGGTGGATTTTGGGAATTCTGACAAAATTGTCCTGAATTCATGGACCGTAAATTCATCGGAGGGGCATGAGCACAAATACTCATTGTGGGGTACACCGCTCCTTTATCTTGTAGAGCATTATGAGCCAGGACCAGAGTTTTAAAAAGAATCCTCTTTCTGACAGAAAGCCAGTGAAGCGCTTAGAAATGCAGGGTCATATGAGTTCTGGGAGCAAGGTTGATAAGAGTTCTAGCCACCGTATTCAGCTCCGCTTGAAGTCCTGAGTCAATGTTTTTTGTGTAAAGAACATATCTGCAAAATGCATTTTATTAATTTACTTATTGCCTAGGTTACGCAAGAAATTTATGCACAGTGTAAAATGATCATGGGAATGCATAAGATGTTCTAAAACAATACTATTTGGTCATATGATCTTCTGCAAATTCGAGGTATGGCCCGGGTAACTAAGCACATCCTTTTTTTGCCCCCACATTTGTATCCATAGTGGGACCGAGAACCTGTGTGTATATATAGTTAACTAGAAAATGAAGCAATCTTGTTCATATTAAGACCCCAAGAGAAAACTCAAATGCCTTGAAATTGTCTCCAGTTGGATCCATGTTCTTACAAAGGAAACAGAATAAAAATTGTGTGGCCTAATTCACAAAAGCATCTGCTGACCTAAGCTCGACTTAATCGTGCAAATAAATTCAATTGGTCAGCTAAAGTTCAAATCTGAATTATACAATAAAGATTGGCTGACTTTACACTCACAAATTTGATTTGCTGCTAGTGAAATTCATCAAGCCTGATGCGAATCAATAAACATGAGTGTAATGATAAGCGCTGGGGTGTAGACGAGTTTGAGAATGTCTCCGAGACCAGATAGCACCACCTGATGCAGAGTTAAATCAAAACCATAAATCAGTCATTAAAATATTGGGACCCAATTAAAAAATAGAGTTCTAATCCGGGGTTTAATTTAAAGATTTAGTACAATAATTGAAAAGGCAAGTTACAAAGTATCAAATCATATGCCATGAAGGAAATTCAGCATTGCAGAACAATACATAATCAGGAACATTTCTAAGTCCCAGATGAGCAGCAAAAAGGACAGAGTCCCTAGTAGCATCTTAAGTCACTCACAGGAAGAGTCTCTCCCACTTAAAAATTATGAGTTCTTATATGCAAACTCTGCATATCAAATTAGCACAGCAGTACATTTTTAGTGGCATGATCAAATGTTTCAAATCAGAACACCACATTATTACATATCACTTTGACTTAGCACCTAAGCTCTATCCCATAACATGAATAATAATTCTGCATAGAATGACCTAATTCCATCCAGCACCAGCAGGAAGAATTTGATACTTTAAACAATAGGGTGTTATAATCAATGTATAGGCATGTATACACTGGCAGAAATGATCTTAAAACAGTTAAATAAAAAACCTAAAGTGACTTGGTGATAGTGTTCGTGGTACAGCGTTGGGAGAAGGAGACGCAGAGGAATAGTAAAGGGAGAGATGAGAACAGCAATCAGAGAGAAAGCATAGAGTCGGAAACTGACATAAGGCACATTTTAAAATCATAAAAGAACATATTTAACACAACATAACACAATCTTCAAATACATCCGAGGAGGTCCTGGCACTTAAGGGGGCAAAACAACTTCCCTGGTTCAAGCATATCGCTAAATGGTGCAAGTCACTGAACCTAATGGGTCTATGGGCGAATCCAGAACGGGCTACCGGACGTGAAATTCTGTCCCTTAAAGCTATTTACTGGAAGGTGGTAGGGGAGCACTACACTAATAATTTTGCTAGTGGACAGCTAACAGCAATTTTTTTAATGATAAAATCCTGCTCCTCTTTTGAACCATTCCTTGACTTGATCACGTCTTCACTTGCTAAAAGCCTATATGTCAGGTTTAGGTATGGTAACCTATTAATGAAACTTCCAGGGAAAGGGGAGAGGGGTTTAGTAATTGACACCTGCCCTGCATGCTGCAAAGCTGACGAAACCGAAGAACACATATTGTTTGTCTGCTCCGAGTACAGGCAGCTACGCAGGAGATGGATTAGACCTATATGCCTTAATATGGGTTCAGGAAGTACCAGATCGCTTTAGAATTTTTAAAGCAGACACTTCTGGACCAATTGTTTTTTCCCTTAGTCGTTTTCTGTTATCCTTTTGGTTCATTCGTAAAAAAATTCCTTTGTTAGTTATTATATTATTCAAAAAATCTCCTGTGAAGTTATGACACCGTTTTAATCTTGTTTTTTTTTCCTTCCCTAGCCGATTTATATGGTTTATCTTTCTTATGTTTGTTGGTTGCATTGCTCCTCTCCATAAGCATGATTAGACTGATGGTACATATATTCATGTTCTTAAATTGATTAGATATGTAATTTGTATTCACGATTGCAATGGTTTAATACTATTTTTATTGTTCATATATTTATGTTTTATATTTTGTACACTTTGATGGTTTTTACAAATGACCGAATAAAGGTATTATGATGATGATGATGATGATGACTTGGTGATAGTGTTCGGCGTACAGCTTTGGGAGAAGGAGACGCAGAGGAACAGTAAAGGGAGAGCTGAGAACAGCAATCAGAGAGAATGCATAGAGTCGGAAATTGATCTAAGGCATATTTTAAAATCATAAAAGAACATATTTTAACACAACATAACACAATCTTCAAATACATCCTATAGCAAATCGCTGGTAAATGTAGAAAATATATAAACTACAAAAACTCTATGAACTAGATATGTAATGCCACATTCAAGATAATAATCACAATAAATAAACTTCAACAAATGGTATGGATCTAAAAAAAATCTAAACATTTTACTGTGATTTTAACAACGTTACCAATAGGCAGTCTAATCCACTAAAGCATATCCTTGAATATAAGGTATTAGAGCATTATATAGTTCAGGCTATTAATATCACCAACATTAGGGAGTGTTTCAAACCCCAAGTATACCTCTGAGCTTACTGCGCTTCTGTCTTAATTCCACTCTTGTTGTTGATATTGTGCTATTGTGAAAGTATTAAATGATGGGTGACTGTCTTAGGTGCTGTGAAACTTCTTGTTTTATTGTATTACATTTATAGGAGCTCAGTCTGTTCCAACTTTCAGTGTTCCCTAAGAGCACCTATCTGCCTGACTCCTCCCTTTTCGGTTCCGTGTCTACTTCCTCTTTCTATGGAGTCCCTTCACGTGCAGGGTCCTAGCGCCCTTCTGCTCTCATACCATTACAGCATTACAGATATTACTAATAACATTGTGAGATTCCCATTCTATTTAATGTGGGAGTTAAAACTTTAGCCATCCCTCTGCTACATTTAAAGATACATCCTATGCTTATCACAGTCTACTGCATCAGCATTCTAAATTAATTTAAGGAAGCAGGTGTGTACTATGACCAGATCCTTTTATGCTTGTATCTCTTCAGAAGGTGAGGCCTTTCGTTGAAGAAGGTGAGCATGTTGCATCTCTAATGTATATTGTGCATTGTCCTGCTGATTCTGGGTCACCTATGTTTGTTATCTATATATTATATATCTCTTTTGTACGTAATTAAACATTTCAAATGCTTGTATACTACATCATCCACTTATGTTTTATACTGTATACTGTAAAGGGCTCTGATACCCTCGTGGTTCACGTTCGCGCTATATAAAACTTTATAAATAAATAAATAAATAATGTTATCAGCTGAGAGTGAAGAACTGCTATCTTGAGAGACTGTAGGAAGGGAAGCTGAATGTATTTCCATGGGCATCTGCATTAAATGCACCCCTTACAATATAGTAAGTGGATGCTCCCAAATTTTCCTTTATTTATTATCACAAAGAGAGAGCGAGAGAGAACAGATCTAGGTGCATTAGCCCAATAAAATATCCATGCACAAAAGGGCAACTAGACAAAAAAGAGTTTGGTGGCAGCCTGAGCGGCGTGCATAAGTGCCAGTAGCGGAACAGAATCCTTGATGCATGTTTGACTACAGGATGCTTCCCTTCACAAGACACGCATGAACCCTGAAACATCCAAAAATAGGGTACCTCTGAATTAGAAGGTTAAGTTTCAGGTGAGAGCCTTACGCCTCATTAATGTGCATGGAGTGCATGTATAGGTAGGCAGGGATACACCCACAGCCCTGTCGAAGGCCCCAGACCCAAATGGGCTCTTAGCAAGGTCCGAAAAATGTTGGCAAAAACCAAGTGCAATTGAGAAACTAATGCTCAATTAAGACCCTGTATATGCTTTTATTATGCCCCTGAAACCCTGTTAATAAAAAGGAATTATTTTTGGGTACTCCATGAGACATTTTTAACATCTTTTACGTAACTGTATCCCTGCTTTATGTAGAGAAATACTTTACAGAAGAACTCCCATTTATGGTTGAGTCTGCCCTGATGGTACTACCCTACCAGGATGTGGATACGTGCTGATGAAGAAGCATGGGGTTGAGGCTTCTATTCCAAAATTTTGGATTTCCTAGTAAGACTTTCAAGTGGTTCCCCTGACATAACTTGTTTGTATTCTGAATTATTTCTCGCCAACCATTAGTCATTCCTAAAAGTTCCATAAAAAATATAAACAGGAGCAGATCTTGTTGTGGGCATTCAGCTGCCACCTTGTGTTTTTACAAGACATGCCCACAACAGCATTCAAAGAAACATTAAATTTTCCACATTCAATGGAGGGTCCATACCAATTTGGCAGCTTGAGTAGTAACTGTAAAAAGACATCCAGATTGTCAGAAATTAGATCGCAGATACTATGTACTGTCCATTCCTGTGAGAAATTAGAATGTATACGCCCTTACTAGACCCCAGCGATCCGTATTGTCAATTTTAGCTTTACAACATTGACAGGTATTATTTGTATACACTCTTAGCACCCCTCTAATGGATACTGGCAGCAGAGCTGTAGCCACCATAAGGCCTTAGCCCAAATGTTACAAGATCTGATGTCCTTGGACTAGCATAAACATTGCCAGCAAACAAATGATTTTGGCATCTATTTTAATAAGTTCTCCATTTATCATTTTATGTTTGGAACTTGAACTATTGACTTTCCATGTGGATCAGGTAACCAGAAATATGTATAAATTAGTTTTTTTCCAGTACTACTGATACTATGAAACACTCCCTGCATTAGTAATTGCTCTTTTCTCCTGTTCTTTTTAATGCGTGCGGCCATCTCCCTAGGCAGCACAACCCCATACAACCACAGAGCTCCTCCCTCCCACTTTCAAGTCCCCTGTGGGAAATCACCAACTAGATAGCTATACAGCCATACGCGGGAATTAACCAACTTCAACTGCCGCCTACCTGTGCCACAATCCACCAATTTGAGAAAAAAGTTTCCGAATAATTGCAACACCACACATAAAAAACTAAGCATCGCCCTGATTTGACTGCTCAACATCTGAGGCCATTCACTATTAAATAATTCTAATTACTCCTGTCCCTTAATTTCAGATGTGAAAAAGGACACGATTATGATGTAGACCTTTTAATCTAGCAGGTTCCTGGTCCAAACTCCCGCCCCTCATCCATGCAGTGGTGAGATCATCTGCCTTAGCCTCCATCTCCTTTCCACTGCATTAAGACAGCGGACAGAGTGAACGTGCAATGTGACACCATCCAAGGAACTGGGCATATTGGAACAGGGAAGTTGGTATATACTTTCTCTGAGAAGAATGTTTGCAATAGATATGAGAATTGTGCATGGCTTCATACTATGTTAGGAGTCAGTCGGCTTTTCTATGTTCTGTTTGACTTTGTGAGTCAGTATACTAGTCCAAGAGCGTGTACTTATGGGCATCGTGTCCCCTCACCTTCCTTATTGCCCAGAACCCAAAGAATATTCCTCCTGTGGTGATTTTGGAACTCCTAAAGTTTACCTATGATATCAAATAAATTATCCTCTTTATGGCTAACCAGGGAGTACAAGACTGGACTGCATAGATAGCATATGTTCCTTCTCAAAGAGAGAAGATGGCTGCTGAAAAAGTCATTTAAATAACTTCTTTCACCTTCTTAACTGCGTCCACCAACGCAAGCAACTTCCACTGAGATGATAATTTCCAAAATTGCCAATCTTGTCATTAGGGAAACTACCTTGACCAATAGAGGCAACTCTTCCTCGAAGTAAGCAATTGGGGAGTGCTGAGCCTAATTTCTAGCAAAGGTTGATTTTTAATGTCCTTCCATTCACTGGACACACATTTCTGACAGACTTATGAAAAGGCGAAGACTCTGGCTCCTGCATCTAACATTGAAGGAAGAAATCTTTCACAACTTCCAGCACAGAGTAAATTACAGCTTTACATGTATGAGCTGGATAACTCCTATCAGACCAGCACACTGCACCTATCTACCCCTCTGCCCTAGTTCTTCCTCAGACAAATCTTTGTCTGTCTGAGAAGAAATGTATGGTTTTAATATTTTTGCCTAAGGAGCAGCCTCCAGGACTGAAAAGCAGCTTTTAATGAATGGGCAATGTAATCTTGGAAAAGGTGCAAGGAGGGCATCTGCTCCTCCCCTCCTGCTTGAAGGGGAGCCTCCTCCTCAGATGAGGCAGCCTCATAATGGTGAACCTCCTTGTGGACTCACTCCTGTGCACGTTAACATTCAGGTTTGCTTTGAAACAGTGACGCGCTCTCTGCTTCTCCTGTTTCATAGCAGACAAGTATCGCAGGCAAAAGGAGTCTTGCCGGACCGCCGCCATGATTGGAATAGGTGTAGTGTAGTGGTCCTGTGCAGTCTATCCCCGCCTCTAGCAGTCAATTAGAGGAGGAGGCAGAGGATGTTATCCCCAGAATGCAGAAAGCCCAGTGGAGTAAATGGAATAACTGCAATCCAGCCCAGCCATTGACAGTGCTCAGGGATCCGATCTGCTATTCAAATGCAAAAGAGTAATGTAGGCATAGACAGTCTGGAATTAAACAAGGCACAACTTACTCTATGGTTTTTAAGGTGACATGACATACTCACATGAATGAGAAAAAGAAAACAAGAAGAAGAACGGGTTCATCCATTATTCTTGCCCACCAGATGGGGAGGAGTCAGACCCTGTATAATTTAATCCAGACAGCCTCATTTTAGTACTATAAGTGAATGCTGCGGATGTATAAGACAAAGGTGCCGATCACGATCCTGCAAAAACCGGGTACGGACCGTCGGACGGAGCACAATCTCCGCCCGACGCGTACCCGGTCGTCAATTTTCACAAACAAGGAATTACGATTCGCACGGGTACACCATTACCGTACGAATCGTAAAATAGCCCGACCGAACAAAAAAACACCTACCAATGCGATCCGGGAAAGCGCCGACCTGACGTCGGGACGCTCGCAGCCAGCCATTCACGACCCAGGAATCACGATTCGCACCGACGTCACCCCGCACGGTGAATATTTTGCGGCAGCCAAAAACTGCCGGGAAATCAGGACGACGTGAACAAGGACCACCAGTACGCGACGGACAGACGACGACGCGAACAAGGAGGACCAGTACGTGACGGACACACAGGACGACGCCACCAAGGAGGACCCGTACGCGACAGGACGACGCGATCAAGGAGGACCCGTACGCGACAGGATGACGCGAGCAAGGAGTACCAGTACGCGACGGACAGACATGGACCCGAACCTACGAGTCATCCCTGCCCTCATAGCAGTACACCTCCTCTACAGGTTACGACGCAGACGCCGCAGAAGGTCAGAATAACTAAGGGAGGGGGGAAAGTGGGGTGGGGTGGGGGTGGCACGACCAGGGCAGGCCACAAAACAACCACATAAGTCACACACCACACATGGCCTGGACATACCTGACTCCCATGCCCTGGTCACCACGAGGGGGTGGGGGCGTGTCCTGATAAGCCAGCGCCCGCCACAACGGAAGTCCGTCACCACGCGAACCGGCAACACAACCAGACAGGTACATCCCGTACCCACGCCTGAAGAGCGTGGGTACGAGTCGGACCACGCCCACACACGTCACCCCAACAATGGCGGGACGGATCGCACCCACGTGGCAAAGGCCTGGGTACGGGCCGCACAAACATCACATAGCGTGGGGACGGATATGTACGGACCCTTCCCCCACCCCGTATGCAAGGAGCGTACCCCCCAGCCCAACATTGTAAGTATGACCCGTACCCCCACCCGCGTATGCAAGGAGCGTACCCCCCATGCCAACAGTGTTAGTACGACCCGTACCCCCACCCGCGGACGTACGGAGCGTACCCCCACCCCAACAGTGTAAGTTCGACCCGTACCCCCACCCGCGAATGCAAGGAGCGTACCCCCCAGCGCAACAGTGTAAGTACGACCCGTACCCCCACCCGCGAATGCAAAGAGCGTACCCCCCAGCGCAACAGTGTAAGTACGACCCGTACCCCCACCCGCGGACGTACGGAGCGTACCCCCACCCCAACAGTGTAAGTTCGACCCGTACCCCCACCCGCGAATGCAAGGAGCGTACCCCCCAGCCCAACAGTGTAAGTACGACCCGTACCCCCACCCGCGTATGCAAGGAGCGTACCCCCCATGCCAACAGTGTTAGTACGACCCGTACCCCCACCCGCGGACGTACGGAGCGTACCCCCACCCCAACAGTGTAAGTTCGACCCGTACCCCCACCCGCGAATGCAAGAAGCGTACCCCCCAGCCGAACATTGTAAGTACGACCCGTACCCCCACCCGCGTATGCAAGGAGCGTACCCCCCATGCCAACAGTGTTAGTACGACCCGTACCCCCACCCGCGGACGTACGGAGCGTACCCCCACCCCAACAGTGTAAGTTCGACCCGTACCCCCACCCGCGAATGCAAGGAGCGTACCCCCCAGCGCAACAGTGTAAGTACGACCCGTACCCCCACCCGCGAATGCAAGGAGCGTACCCCCCAGCGCAACAGTGTAAGTACGACCCGTACCCCCACCCGCGAATGCAAGGAGCGTACCCCCCAGCGCAACAGTGTAAGTACGACCCGTACCCCCACCCGCGAATGCAAGGAGCGTACCCCCCAGCGCAACAGTGTAAGTACGACCCGTACCCCCACCCGCGGACGTACGGAGCGTACCCCCACCCCAACAGTGTAAGTTCGACCCGTACCCCCACCCGCGAATGCAAGGAGCGTACCCCCCAGCCCAACAGTGTAAGTACGACCCGTACCCCCACCCGCGTATGCAAGGAGCGTACCCCCCATGCCAACAGTGTTAGTACGACCCGTACCCCCACCCGCGGACGTACGGAGCGTACCCCCACCTCAACAGTGTAAGTTCGACCCGTACCCCCACCCGCGAATGCAAGGAGCGTACCCCCCAGCGCAACAGTGTAAGTACGACCTGTACCCCCACCCGCGAATGCAAGGAGCGTACCCCCCAGCGCAACAGTGTAAGTACGACCCGTACCCCCACCCGCGAATGCAAGGAGCGTACCCCCCAGCCCAACAGTGTAAGTACGACCCGTACCCCCACCCGCGAATGCAAGGAGCGTACCCCCCAGCCCAACAGTGTAAATACGACCCGTACCCCCACCCGCGGACGTACGGAGCGTACCCCCACCCCAACAGTGTAAGTTCGACCTGTACCCTCACCCGCGTATGCATGGAGCGTACCCCCACCACACCAGTGTAAGTAGACTCGTACCCTCACCTCGAATGCATTGAGCGTACCCCCACCGTGTATGTGCCAAGCGTACATATCCTGAAATCGGAGGTGTGTGTGCAGAGTCCACCCAGCAGTGCCCTGAGACAGGAGGGGTGGGGGCCTATCACTCCCAGCAGTGCCCTGAGACAGGAGGGGTGTGTGCAGAGTCCTCCCAGCAGTGCCCTGAGACAGGAGGGGTGTGTGCAGAGTCCTCCCAGCAGTGCCCTGAGACAGGAGGGGTGGGTGCCTATCACTCCCAGCAGTGCCCTGAGACAGGAGGGGTGTGTGCAGAGTCCTCCCAGCAGTGCCCTGAGACAGGAGGGGTGGGTGCCTATCACTCCCAGCAGTGCCCTGAGACAGGAGGGGTGTGTGCAGAGTCCTCCCAGCAGTGCCCTGAGACAGGAGGGGTGGGTGTGGAGTCCTCCCACCAGTGCCCTGAGACAGGAGGGGTGTAACACATGTGTGTGAGGCCAGAATTATCCACATGCATACTGGCTACAAGGGAACATGTCCCCATGAACTCATGTCAACAGACTCCACACACAAGTACAGTGATCATCAAGGATGCCACGATTGTTGCAGGTGGAGACATGGCCCTGCATGCATGGCCAAAGTAGAAGGGCTCCGTCACACACACAGCTCATGTAGACACAGCTCTGCGCTAAACATTAGGAACACCCTGCAGGGAAGAAAGCTGGGTACACAGAGGAAGGAATACACCCTGGGACAAGTGCACCATGCAGTAACTGCTTACATGAACAAAGAAAGTTAGCCAACATCTTGTGATGGCACACAGATCCCAGGGTCCCACCAATGAGCAGTACACTACTACATATCCCACACACCCAAACCCTTACACACCACCAAAAACCATGTAGCAGCCCCACCAACACCAATACCAGCATAGCAGTAGTGTGATAATGAAAACAAAATTAAGCTTTATTCAGCATGAGCACAATGTCCGTGGATCGCAGGCAGTTCAATCTTCACAAAGCCCATAGGGCAGTCAATGATTCTCAGCTGGATGGGGGACACAGTGGGATGCGTGTCCCCTACCTTGCCTGCACAGTCAAATGGCATCGTCTTCCACACTGGTGAGGGCATCGGGGGGGGGGGGGAAGCAACAGGCACCGCAGGGACATCAGGGCAAAGGGGCGGCGTTGTGGGTGCAGGGATGGAGGACTCCACCACAGGGGGTGGGTCAGTGCCAAAGGCGGAGGCCAGGATGGCACTACACACCTTTGCAAGGTCCTCCAGGGAGTCCCCTGCACCCGAAGGGACCTCAGGCCCCAAGGAGGGGGGGGGGTCAGAGGGATGGGTCGCAGCGCCACCGGGGGAGGCTGGAGACAGGGGGGGAGACTCAACCACCCTGACCGGGGACCTCCTTGACCGCTTGCGTGGTGGTGTAACTGTGGGGCTCAGGGACAGAGCGGCCATGAAGGAGTCCTTGGGGGAGATGTGGCCAGGAGAGCTGAGGGGAGGGGATTTGGAGGGAGTGGACTGGGTGGAATGCGGACTCCCACTATGGCTGCGTGTCACACGTTTGCCCCCCGACCCAGTGGGTGTGCCTACCTCACCCTGTGTGTGCGTGTCAGGAGGAGTGCGGTGGACCTTCCCTGCTGGTGTGGTGCCCGTGTCCGTTGATGTGGGTGCATGCCGACGTCTGGGTGTACGTGGGACAGGCATGGGAGTGGGAAGTGTGGATGGGGCAGGGGTAGGTGGGGGGAGGTCGCGCTGCAGGAGACCCACTGCTGCAGTCAGTGTGGAGTCGATGGACCTCAGCAAGTTGCGTTGGTCAGCCTGCGATGAATGAATGCCCTCCAAGAAAGCCTCGATGTTGGTGAGGGTTTTGCCGTGGGCATGGAGGACATTAAGGATCGCAGCCTGACCAACCTGCAGTTGCCGCTGGATGTCCACAGACTCTGCATTGGCGGCAGCAGTGGAGACAGGGGCAGGGGGTGCGGTGCCTGGCAGGAAGGAGACATGCTGTGACCGGGCACGCTGGGAAGGGACACGAGCAAGTGGGAGGCGGCTGGTGGAAACTGAGGGGGCGGTGCAAGGTGTTGTTCCGCTGTCAGCTGCTGGTGCAGCCTCCGCCCACTCGGAGACATCCTCCTCGGACCTGTCAGCTTCGTATTCTGACGTGCCAGTCGACAGGTCCTCGGCCGCACTATCCTCCACCTCTGTCCCACTCGATGTGCCAGCCCCGATGTCACGGCTGGCACTGGTGCTCGGTCCCTCCGCCTTGCCTGTGTCCATGTCTCCCTCTGTGTCCCCCGACGATGCTGTGGGCAGGGTGGAGAGACAGAAATTAATCAGACAGCTGTACACATCAGTCACATGAGTACAATCGACATAGGTAACACTGCATAGCCTGAAAAGGAAGATCCCTAACATCTACTAAACAAGGTACCGATGTAGGGCATGAAACACACAGTTGGTTGAGCCACCATGCCACTGAAATACCATGGAGAGCATGAGACAATAGCTAAACACAGGAAACGGAGTCTGACATAGCACCCAGGCCCTGGGGACAATCCTGCACTGCATCTGCACCACACAGCGTTGGCGAAAATACCGATGACCAGGGACCATATCCATGAACTTGAGACACATGCTGCATAGGTAATGCTGAAAACATGCCCAACATGACTCGGTCACTGCACATTGAGTGTGTGTCCAGACACATCACACACTGCCCAGACCAAGCAAGTAGAAATCAGGATTTGACACATAGGCATTGCCCGTACCAACAAGATCCTACACGAGGCAAATTGTTGAGACACAGGTGGCACCAACATCTCATAGTCTGGCTGATACACACAGGGGCAGGCAAAAAGCAAGAGTGTACGCCAAACAGCCAAGGTGCGCCTGTACAAATAATGAGGTACCAGTGTCCATCCTCAGATGAGTATAACAAGACACACAGGCACTGGCAACTGTGAGTATGTAGAAGGACAATCAGGTCAGGCTGCACAGTGGACACCTGTACAAAATAGCACGTCTATATACATGGTGACAGGGGACAATGGCACAGAGCACAACCTACGCTGTAGACACTGAGATTGTCCACGTGTATGATGACACATACACCACTGAGGAAAAGGTGCCCCAGGGGACAGTAGTGGGCACGCAACTACATGCTACTGAATGGTAATGACTGCAACACACGTCACCATCCCTGCACTATGTGTATCGCACACTCATGCACATCATGTCACAGGCCACCACATAGGACATGCGCGCTGTAAGGCATGACACATGAGAGACCAACTCCCATGTCTGGAGTCAGCATCAGTGCCAACTGACATGGAACTCACATGCAGTGAACTTGACAGTGCACTGGCAAGGTCCCACAACCTGTTACACCCCACCCCCACACATGATGCTACAGTCATTGTTCTCGTGGACAAAGCGCCAGCCTACATCACCTTGTGAAGGAGTGACTACACACAGACCAGGGAACACATTGCAAGGAGGGGAAGGGTGGCAGGGGCACAGCGCTATACTGGGGCAAACAGGATCTGCACAGCACCTTTAAACCCTGCCAGTGAATTCATGCTACTGTGCCCTTACAAATGCCGGTGACACACAACGAACACACATGTACCTACCCCCTTCCGGCTGCTGCATCGCCTGTAAGCGCCTCTCCAGGTCTGGAAAGACCACCGGCAGCACACGCCTGTGGAGGTGGCTCAGACGGCGGCGGCCGCGGTTCTTGTGGCTCTCAGGTGAGTCCCCCAGCAGGAGCCGTGCAATCCTCCGTGTCCAGCACCGGATATCCTGCCAGCATTTTCTCACCTGGGGCAGGCTCCGCCTCCGACCATCCACACCCCTCACGGCACTGACGGCGGTCAGCCAGATCTGCTCCTTGGCAGTGGCTCCTACCTGTGAGGAGGAACAAGTGACACCACATCAATACACCAGCCACATGTCACAGAGAGACATATGGGTACAAATTAGCTGGTTACAACAAGGCATGTCATGCAGCCAACGCATTGCACCTTTGTCATAGGGACATCATCCCCTGGTGAGGGAAAAAGCAGTATGTGCCACAGTGGGTACACAGGTGGAATGATGGCAATGTCACAATCAATGATCAAGGCTCACACTGTGCATCACACCCACCCCTCCTGTCTCAGGGCACTGCTGGGAGTGATAGGCCCCCACCCCTCCTGTCTCAGGGCACTGCTGGGAGTGATAGGCCCCCACCCCTCCTGTCTCAGGGCACTGCTGGGAGTGATAGGCCCCCACCCCTCCTGTCTCAGGGCACTGCTGGGAGTGATAGGCCCCCACCCCTCCTGTCTCAGGGCACTGCTGGGAGGACTCTGCACACACCACTCCTGTCTCAGGGCACTGCTGGGAGTGATAGGCCCCCACCCCTCCTGTCTCAGGGCACTGCTGGGAGTGATAGGCCCCCACCCCTCCTGTCTCAGGGCACTGCTGGGAGTGATAGGCCCCCACCCCTCCTGTCTCAGGGCACTGCTGGGAGACATCAGGCACCCCCCCCCTGGGACCCCCCCGACAGTACATGGCATGTGTGTTACACCTGGACGCAATGGCAGGAGTCACAGTCACAACATAGGGACAGTCTGTGGCAGTGGCCTATGCACTCACCTGATACCCTGGTCGCCCATACAGCATGGAGTACTGTGGGAGGATCACATCCAGCAGAGCCATGTTCTCCTCCAGGGTGAATGGCTGTGTCCTCTCCACAGCCCTTGACATGGTTCCAGGGAATCAGTAGCAGCAGCTGGGTCGACGAATGCAAAGATGTGCAGGCAAGTGCTCCCTCATGGGACCTGGCTGCCTTATATGTGCCCTTCTGCCCAGTCTCATGCACAGGAGTACAGATTGATTGGTCACTCACATTTGCATCCTATGTTTCCACCAATCCCTTCAAAGCTAGCAGTCTGTGGGTTCTCTATCGGTTTCATTCTCCTGCATGATGTCAGCCCCACAAACACATTGCAACAAAGTAGAAGAATTCCAACTGACTTCTGCTGTGCACCTTCCAGAACAATTTCGAATTTTGAACTTGGTCTCCATGACAACCAGCATGCATGTAGGCCTTAATACGTGTCCCCTATGTAATTTGGAGCATCACACACAGGTACGGTGCGTTTGTGGGCCCTAGGGCACCCCAAATGCATGGCAACGGCCCGTACATGCATGCCTACGCTCTCCATCACTATGGGTCTGCACGCGTATGCGTACCCGTAGTGCTACGGACCGTACAAATGCCTGTTTGCTCGCCATCACGATGGGTACACATACGCAAGCACTCCCACAGTGATTTTGGAACATGCACAGGCCCTCTCAGCAGCAGTACGGCGGATTTTACACATCACTGTGGTGATAGGCGACACACATGTAGGAATAGGGCGGACATACTTGTCCATGGATGGACATACTTGTCCAGGAATGGACATCAAGGCATCGTCTGTGCATTACTACATGTGTGGGGCACAGGTGTCACAGGCTGTGATGTGGAACATGCCTCCTGAGTGGAGAAGGCACCAGATGTATGATGAGATGTGTACATGTGTACTGTGTGAGGGTGCAATGTGTGCCAGGCATGCCCTTGACTCCTTTGACATGTGTGCATGTGGGACTGCGCACTTGGGGTGAGCGTCACTGGCATGGCACGGACACCAACACACGGAAGTGTCCCATGATGCCCGGTACAGGGGTCATGACACATGACTGGTCACTACCCACAGTGCACAATGTGACTATGCCATATATGTGTCCGGGATTTACATCAGGTTGATGTTGTAGCACCCTCAAAAGCTGCAGCCGTTGCAGCAACCAACATGTGGCTGTGTGTAGATTGTCATTGCACACTGTTCCCAACACCATGCCACATGTGTTATCGGATGTGAGGTGCACATGTATGCATGGGACACGGAGTAGCGCGACAAGGCCATGTCAGCAAACTCACAAGGAATGTGTGGTGAGTCATGACATGTGCACCTTCATGGCAAGATGTGTGGGCTGGACTAGTGTAATGTCATGTGACCTGTGGCTCAAGTGTTCCGCTACCAGTCTCTGCAATCGGCATCACACTTCTGCTGATGTGTGGGTGTATGTCACTCCTGTCTTGCGTCGGGCAGTGCACTTGCACTGGGACACAGCTATTTCCATGGCGTGGCATGGGGAGGTTCTCAATCACCGTGTGTAGCTGGGTCTTGGAAGGAGTGTCACCTTGCATCCATACGTGTCCTGGGCATGTAGCACATGCCTGACTCCCCATGTGGCATGTGTGTATTGCCAGATTTACATGTGCTCAGTAGACATGAGTTGTTCTCGTAGTGCACTCACTCTTCCTTGTCACTTCCAAATTACTGCAGAGCGCCTCCTGTTGCCCGAAGAATTCCAGACTTGGCCACCATGCAGGAGAATGACAGGATCCGGCTCTACCGCTTCACCCAACCGTTGATTCTGGAGCTGACGGCGAGACTGGCACCACACCTGCAACCGCAGCACAGGTATCCTACGGCACTGACACCCCAGCTGAAGGTAATGGCTGCCCTACATTTTCTTGCCACGGGTACCTTCCAAAATACCATAGCTCATGTTGGTGGCATGTCCCAGAGCATGTTCAGCGGTGTGCTGCATGATTTCTTGGAGGCCATGTTGATTCACCTGGATGACTTCATCAAGTTCCCAACCCCTGAACAGATGACTGAGGTCAAGCGTGGATTCTATGCCCTGGGAGGGATGCCCCATGTCATTGGGTCCATTGATGGGACACATGTAGGTTTGGTACCACCACACGCACGGGAGGTGGCGTACCGCAATCGGAAGCACTACCACTCCATCAATGCCCTTGTGGTGTGTCTGTCCAATATGGTGATTTCACATGTCTGTGCTCGTTTCCCAGGATCAGCACACGATGCCTACATCATGAGGCGTAGCGGGATGCCTGATATGATGATGCAGCTGCGCAACGAACGGGCATGTGTTGTTGGTGGGTACAGTCTGTCTGTCCTGTATTCTGTATAGCCGACCAGCACGACCGCTACACCAGTTCTAACGATGTCCATGTGCTTCCCATGTAGGGGACGCTGGCTATCCCAACATGCCTTGGCTGCTGACACCTCTCCGCAACCCCATCACGCCGGCCCAGCTCCGCTATAACACTGCCCATGGCCGGACAAGGCGAGTGATAGAGAGGACGTTTGGCATGCTGAAGAGCCGATTCCGGTGCCTCCACAAGACCGGCGGTGCACTCCCTTATGCCCCGGCGAAGGTCTGCAAGATCTTCATGGTCTGCTGCATGCTGCACAACATGGCAGTTGAAAGAGCTGTGCCACTCATCCTGAATCAACATGACGAGGACCATCCACCCGTGGAGGACGAAGGGCTTGGCAATGGGGCTAGTGATGTGGAGGATGTGGAGCCGCAAGAGGACATCCGGACTCGGCTCATACGCGACTTCTTTGCTTAGTGGTGAGTACCAGGGTCTGAGTGTGCACGCATTGGTCCCCGTGTGGAATGCGTTGTGATGTGTGTCTCCACCTGCATGTATGGCACGTGGGTCAGAGGTGTGTGTGGGTGTGTCACTGGAGTGATGGTGGCAGTGATGGTAGTATTTCCCCAGTCATAATTGTGACCTAGCATGTTGTCATCCATACATGTGTCGAGTACATGCACATGCAAGTGGCTGTGCTTTTTGTGGCTGACTTCTTGTGTGTCTCTCTTCCCCAGGTACCTGCGCATGCCGTTTGCTGGTTGCATTGTTGTGGCACTGCTATTCCTCATGGACATGACATCGTGGGCTGACTCAGCGTTACAGGCACGGACACGTTTGGAAGTCTCCATGGGGTAAGGGATGCATCTGGGGTGTATTGGGTGTGGCAGTTGTTCACGATGTGTGCACACTGCCCCGGTCGGGGTTTGGTTCCTCTGCAGACATGTGGCATCCCCATGGGACATGACATGCAGCTGGGTACACCTGAATAGATGGGCTGCCTGGTTGTCAGTCATCAGTGATGGGATAGTGGATTGTGATGATGGCATCAATGTGTGTGACACTGCCCTCGGACACATACGGTTAACATTGTCTTGACATGGCGTGGGACTTCCACATCAGCGGATGTATGGTGTATGGCAGGCTCTCCGTGAGCAGCTGTGGGTATTTAGCTGTTAGCCGACACTTGTGTGCCAGTTCCATGGCTATCACGCATTTGTGCTGCAGAAGGGGGGTGCCAGTGTTGGAGCCACATGTTACTCCACATGATGTGTTCATGTGTACTTCAAGTTGCCTCTGCAATCCCAAAAACATGACTATTAAAGGTGTCCCTATGCCTCCAAGGTGCCTCTTCTCAGTCAATGCTGGTGTGTTGGCACGGTGCATCCTGCATGTCTGGCATGGTATTCCCTGATTGTGGCTATGTGTCAATGTGTCGAGTGGCAAGATGCAAGCTGTGTGTGTGTGCTGAGACTGTGTATTGTGCATGATGTCCATGACTGTGTGGGTATTGTGACATGTGCCATCCCCATGCATCCAACGTTGTCCATGACCCCATTCTCTGCATCCACCGGACTCAAGCTTGCAGGACATGGTTCTGCCACCTGTCTACACATACCTGGGTGCCCCCCAGGACACGGGCCAGGATCCCTGACCTCTGCGCATGACTGTTGCTGTACTCAATGTGTCTGTCAGCACGGTTGTTCGGCCACCCCCTCAGCTGGTTCTGACCATCACGGGTGTGTATGGTGCTCCATGTCTGTCTTGCCTAATAAACTGTGACCCATGTGTCCTGTGCCAGACTCAGGCCCCAGGGTGTGGATGGTTGAAGTGAACAGATGACTCAGGCATGTTTAGACTGTACAAGACACATGTTAGGTAATAATGCTACCAGCAGGCATCTACTCTTAATAGTGTGATTTATTATTGGGGGGGGGGACAAAGTGAGGGGCTTTCCGGGATTAGGGAATCCAAAGTTCAGTAGGGGAGTTGGTGTCCTTGCCATTGGAAATCCTCAGAGTCCATGCCACAGTCTTTGTCAACATTGGTCAGCCAGTGACCAGCAGGGCCATGTGGCAGAGAATGTCTCTTGATGCTGTGATGCTGTTGCTCCAGTGGGCCAGGTGCCAGGCCAGGTGTCCTGGGAGATGGTGATGTAGCAGCCACCCTCACGGTCCTTTCCGTGGACGACCCGGCTTCCTGCGGGGAACCTCAGCAGCAGGCCGTGACGACGTCTGGGATGCTCCGTCGGATGTTTCCTCCTCCTCCTCATGATCCCTCCCTGTGGGTGGTGATGTTCTCCGCCTTCTGGCACAGGGAGGGTCGGCCATGGTGTCGGCCATCCGACGGAGTTCAGCGTGAATCCCCTGGGACGCCGTCACTTGCTCAGCCTGTCTGTCCTCCATCCTCCGTTGGTGTACCTGTAGACAGGCTATTAGCTCCGCATGTTGCTGGGCCTGCTGGACCTTGATCCACTCGAGGACGGACACAACCTGGGCCATGCCCGTGGTGTCCTGCCGGTATGAGTCCAGGATGTTACGGACATGGGAAAATACCGGATCCCCAGCCAACTGGTCAGGCTCGCGCCTCCGCCGTCCTCCACTCCCACCACCCCTGCCCACTTGCATCTGGCCTGCACTTGTGGGCACATCGGGTCTCCGGGACCCCTGAGGGGTGGCATTGGCGTTGTCGCCTGCCTCCTCCTGGGTGCCCGGGACACCGTGTCCCTCCTGGCGAGCCTGGCTGCATTGTAGTGTTGGGGCAGGGATCCTGGGTGTCTCCTGGGATGTGGCAGGAGTGGGGGTGGTGGTTGGCACGGTTATACCTGACGCAGGTGCTGCAGGTGGTTGGACACCAGAGGGGCCAGGTCGGTCGGGGTCGTCCGCAGAGTGGTGAGAGTGGTCGCTGCCGGTGGGATCGGTCTCCTGCAGATCCGGGTCCTGTGAGTGTTCCCCCCCAGTGTTGGGGGGTGCAGCACGACGTTGACCTGTGTGTGAGAGAGAAAATGTTAATTTTGATCCATGCAACATCCATGTTTCATCCGTTACAAAGTTGGCACATTTCCTCTTGGAATTAGGATCTGTCTTGCATTCCACTCACAGTGCACTTGTGCATGTGTGTGTCCCTTGGGCACCAATTTGGCCCCTTTAACTATGTGTGGCACAGTCTTACTTGCTGCGTCAAGTGTGGCTGCAGTCAGCAGTGGAGTGTGCATGTGTGGCGAGCCATGCATTTGCGCCTTCCTTGTAGCACTGTACATGTGCACATGGAGTGGATCCACACACTTATATGATGCAGGTGGCTGTCCTTGTGCTCGTGTACAGGTTGTGACATGGCCCTGCGTTTTGCCATGATGAAGAGGGGGGGTTCTGGCACTGGCCACCCTTGTCTACATGCACGCAGTCCACCTGCTGACGAGCAGACATTCCCACACACCAAAGGACTGATTTGCTTTCCCTGTGTCTCCCTCCTTCTCTGTCCCCCTCTCCCTCCCTCTCTGTCCCCCTCTCCCTCCCTCTGTGTGTCAGCCTCCTCCCTGTGTCCATCTTCCTGTGTCTCCCTCCTTCTCTGTCCCCCTCTCCCTCCCTCTCTGTCCCCCTCTCCCTCCCTCTGTGTGTCAGCCTCCTCCCTGTGTCCATCTTCCTGTGTCTCCCTCCCTCTCTGTCCCCCTCTCCCTCCCTCTGTGTCCCCCTCTCCCTCCCTCTGTGTGTCAGCCTCCTCCCTGTGTCCATCTTCCTGTGTCTCCCTCCCTCTCTGTCCCCCTCTCCCTCCCTCTCTGTCCCCCTCTCCCTCCCTCTGTGTGTCAGCCTCCTCCCTCTGTCCGTCTCCCTCCCTCTCAGTCCCCCTCTCCCTCCCTCTGTGTCCCCCTCTCCCTCCCTCCGTGTGTCACCCTCTGTCACCTTGGCCCAGCTTCCTGGGCACACACTGTTAGCAGATCTTTGAGTGGCCCTTGGCCTGTTGATGTGAGTTTGTTTCTGATCTCCAGGCACCCATTTTGTCTGCTGTGTGTCTGTGCGCTGCTGCTGTGGTGGTGTGTGCTGCCACTCTTTCACAATGTTGGCTGTTCATTAGCTGCTGGCATGTGCAAAACAGTGCCTTCACCCCCATGTGTTGATGCAAGGCGTCAGCCATTTGCTGGCAAGTCATTCCTGTGTTGGGACACAGTGTTTGTCTGGCTGTGACCTAGGCCATATGGGCAGAGGGCATTGCTGTCTGCTTTGGAGTCGCACTATGTGATTCTTGGTGCCCACCCTCCCGCCATCCGGGTTACCGTGTCATGTGTTGTTGTCTTCTGTGGCCTGTGACTTGACATTGTCCAGCTGGGTGCATGGGGCATGGTGGCAGCAGTGGCATGTGCCTGCTCATGGAGTGTGGTTGAGTAATGCGATGGCTTGTGGTGGTTGCGTGCCTGTTATTAATTTTGGTTGTGGTTGCAGTTCCCCCCATGTGAGGTGCGTTGTTTGTGTACTCACCCGGGTCTCGGAGTCCTTCTACTCCTTCAACTGCCTCCACCGGCAGTATGGCCATCACCCTCTCCTCCCAGGGATGGTACTGTACGGCTCTGCGGGAGGGCCCTCCTCCGGTGGCGTTGGCCTGGTCGTGTTCCTCCTGTCTCTTGGCTCTGACCCTCCTCCGCAGATCGTACCACCTGTTCTGGCAATCCTGCTTGGTCCTCCTGGTGTCCGCAACAGCATTCACAGCATCGACGATGGTCTGCCACATGGCTGTTTTGGCTGCCTGGCTGGTGCTTCTGACCAATGTTCCAAAGATCTGTGGCTCGACTCTGAGGATTTGATCAACAAGGACCTCCAACTCTCGGTGACTGAACTTTGGATTCTTGGTAGTGGGCATGGTGAGGGGTGTGGGTGGGGATGGTGTGGGTGTGGGGGGTGTGTGGATGTTGGGGGGGGTGTGGATGGTTGTGTGTGTGTGTGAATGTGATGAGAGGGTGTTTGTGAGGGTGGCCGTGTGAAGGTGTGCAAGTGTAAGATGTGGTGTAGCTTGTAGTCTGGTTCTGTGGTGTCTGGCAGCAGTGAGTCTGTTGCAAAGGCTCATGGTTTGTGTGTGTGGGTCCTTTTCATTGGTCCATGGGTGGGTGTGGCAGTGTTTGAATTTTGGGTGGGTGTGTTATAAGGAGTGGTGGTGTATTGGGCCTCTGTTTGTTTTTGACAGTTGCAGGTCAGTGATTGTGTTATTTTAGTGGTTGTTGGCCATGTTTAGTGGCTGTGTGCCTTTTGAATGGTGTATTCTTGTGTTGTTTTGTTTTGTCCTTGTTGTGTACGTGCGTTTTGAGCGTGTGTACGGTGTGTACATGGGCCATTTGGTTGTACGATTATGTCCTTGTGTGTGGCTTTGTACGACTCGTACATGCGGTTGTGATGGTGGGGCATGGGGTGCGCTCCGTACTTAGGAGGTTGTGTTGGGGGTGCGCCAGGAACGTACTGGGGTGGGGGTACGACTGGAACGTACTGGGGTGTACATGGACGGTGGTACGACACGTACTGGGGTGGGGGGGTGTACATTGACGGTGGTACGACACGTACTGGGGTGGGGGTACGACTGGAACGTACTGGGGTGTGGGTAGACGGGGCTATGACACGTACTGGGGTGGGGGTGTGGCTCGCACGTACTGGGGTGTAGGTACACGGGGGGTACGACACGTACTGGGGTGGGGGTACGACTGGAACATACTGGGGTGTGGGTAGACGGGGCTATGACACGTACTGGGGTGGGGGTGTGGCTCGCACGTACTGGGGTGTAGGTACACGGGGGGTACGACACGTACAGGGGTGGGGGGTTGTACATTGACGGTGGTACGACACGTACTGGGGTGGGGGTACGACTGGAACGTACTGGGGTGTACATGGACGGTGGTACGACACGTACAGGGGTGGGGGGTGTACATGGACGGTGGTACGACACGTACTGGGGTGGGGGGGTGTACATTGACGGTGGTACGACACGTACAGGGGTGGGGGGTTGTACATTGACGGTGGTACGACACGTACTGGGGTGGGGGTACGACTGGAACGTACTGGGGTGTACATGGACGGTGGTACGACACGTACAGGGGTGGGGGGGTGTACATGGACGGTGGTACGACACGTAATGGGGTGGGGGGGTGTACATTGACGGTGGTACGACACGTACAGGGGTGGGGGGTTGTACATTGACGGTGGTACGACACGTACTGGGGTGGGGGTACGACTGGAACGTACTGGGGTGTACATGGACGGTGGTACGACACGTACTGGGGTGGGGGTACGACTGGAACGTACTGGGGTGTGGGTAGACGGGGCTATGACACGTACTGGGGTGGGGGTGTGGCTCGCACGTACTGGGGTGTAGGTACACGGGGGGTACGACACGTACTGGGGTGGGGGTACGACTGGAACGTACTGGGGTGTGGGTAGACGGGGCTATGACACGTACTGGGGTGGGGGTGTGGCTCGCACGTACTGGGGTGTAGGTACACGGGGGGTACGACACGTACTGGGGTGGGGGTACGACTGGAACGTACTGGGGTGTAGGTAGACGGGGCTATGACACGTACTGGGGTGGGGGTGTGGCTCGCACGTACTGGGGTGTAGGTACACGGGGGGTACGACACGTACTGGGGTGGTGGTACGACTGGAACGTACTGGGGTGTACATGGACGGTGGTACGACACGTACAGGGGTGGGGGGGTGTACATGGATGGTGGTACGACACGTACTGGGGTGGGGGTACGACTGGAACGTACTGGTGTGTGGGTAGACGGGGCTATGACACGTACTGGGGTGGGGGTGTGGCTCGCACGTACTGGGGTGTAGGTACACGGGGGGTACGACACGTACTGGGGTGGTGGTACGACTGGAACGTACTGGGGTGTACATGGACGGTGGTACGACACGTACTGGGGTGGGGGGGTGTACATTGACGGTGGTACGACACGTACTGGGGTGGGGGTATGACTGGAACGTACTGGGGTGTGGGTAGACGGGGCTATGACACGTACTGGGGTGGGGGTGTGGCTCGCACGTACTGGGGTGTAGGTACACGGGGGGTATGACACGTACTGGGGTGGGGGTTCGACTGGAACGTACTGGGGTGTACCTAGACGGGTGGGGGTATACATATACGGGGGGTACGTGTCGGACGTACGGGGGCTGGGGGGAGTGTTGGGCGCGTATGCAGGCACATGTCTCCATGGTTGCTGTAGGAGTTCGGTGCGGACGGTGTTTTTTCCATACGGTTGTAACCTCGGACGCACGGGATGGATCGTGATTCCTCGGTCGGACTTGGTTTTTCACGTTTGTAAGGTAAATCGTCCGAGGACGTGTCGGACACATTTTCCGACCCGAGGACGTGTGGGGAATGATTCCCAGTGCGGTTCGTATGGACTTTTTACCATGCGAATCGTGATTGCCAGTTCGTACGGCACTTGTACGATTCGTACGGTAAAAAGACCCGATACGAGTCGCACGGGGGCATTTTTTACCGGATCGTGATCGGCACCAAAGTCTTATGAACTAAGGACTAGGACAAGCATGCAATGTACACTTGCTTCAGTCCACAATATAAGACAAACTCTTGATACTGTACCTGCTATTTACTGTGACTTCAGGCTCCCACAATGAAGCCACTCTTGTGACCCCAGTTCGTTCTAGCAGGAAGCTCCATGAGATAATAAACAGCTAAGCCCGCCAGGCAGGCCCAGGCACTGTAGCTGCAGTAGGGCTCTGAGGCCCTCTCCTCTGGCCTTCCTACGCTCTGCTGCTTCACAATTTCATGCTTCACTTAGCCACCTCCAAAGCAATTCAAATGTCCTGCATTGTGAATCCTTTGACTGCAGCAGCTACCTCAGATCCTCACCTTCAAAGCTCAAGTAACTTAATAAGTAATTTAAGATGTCATTCCATATTTCCAGGAACCCTCAAGCATCATAGATTCTGACCTCTTACTGCTCTGTGTGCCTTCTAGCCTGTCTCCAATACATGCTTGGGGTGGGTGGCAGCTACACATTGGAAGGCGTGACAGAGAACTCATCTGCATTCATTTGCATTCCATTCTGATAGCTTTTCCTCTTTTTCTTCTGGGCAGGAAGAGGGAGGGGCTGACATTTATGTCTGAATAGGCAGTTTTCTGCTTCCTACACACAGGGCTGATTACCCCCTACTGATTGTCCAGAGCTAGGACTTGGAAGAAAGGGGGACCTGCGCTCTTCTAGGGCCTCCTTTGAGTCACCCCCACTTCAAAGGCACAGCTGGATATAAGTACTGAGCCTCTCACCCTACCAAGACAGTACACTACCGGACCTGTGAAGAACCCTGCCAGGTGTAAAAACTGCTTTGCTACAAGGATTGCCACTCTGCTTGACTGCTGCTCAGGAAGAACTACTTTTCTGCTTTGCAGGTGCTGACCTGCTGATCACTGCTCTGCTGAGGGCAAGGACTGGACCCTTCTCACTTGAACCCAGAGTGACTCTTAGGGCGTTCTGGATTGCCTCCTGTCCTGAGGTCTCCAGGCCATCAAAGACATCCTTCAACCCTGCAATAGCACCTGGACTCTGCAATCTTTGATTCCCACCTGTCAATTGTTGTCAATCCAGTCGTTGTCTCTTGAAAGGTGACTTCTGCTGCACAGGAACATCAAAATTGATGCAGGGATAACTTTGCGCCGATCGGAACCGAAGCAGTGCCTTTAGATACAGGAGCTGATCGACAACATTGCTTTGACCGACTGTGCAGCTCAACGATGACAGACAACTTGGCTCAATGACAACGCGGTGCCTGCATCATAAAGGGATTTGTCGATGATGCCTTCTTCTCCTGCACTTCGACTCTTGCTCCATCTAAGGTACTTTTGTCGGAGGGGCCTGAATGAGCCCTGTAGCACGCCAGCCCTCCATCGCGTTCGGCTGAACTTTGGACTTACCCAGGTCCAGCATGACCTCAAGTAATCCCAAAGCGCTATATAATTTTAAGCACTACTTTTTGATTTATTCTTTAAAACTTCATAACTCTGGTTCTACGTATTGGAGTTTTGTCATTTTTATTCATTAAAAAATAGGATATATTTCTAACCCATTGTGGAGTCCTTTTGTCAGATTTTCATTGTGCTTCCGTGTGTGTTGCACAAATACTTTGCACGTTGCCTCTTAAGATAAGCCTGATTGCTCTGTGCCAGGCTACCAGTGGGTGAACACAGTTTATCTTTTAGTGTGTATCTATCTTACCCTGATTAGATTGATGGTTCCTGCTTGTACAAGGAGCTTACTATGACATTCAGAAATCCCATTTCTAACATTGGTGATCAGCGGTGAGGATAGGACTTGTGTTTGTGCAAAACCATATAGCAGCTCATTGTTCACTAAAACTATATCCTAAGACCAGTTTGAACTTTTGTTAATTCTTCCTAATTTCCTGTTTTGATTTGTCCAAAAGTCTTTTTGCCCCATACCAATTTTTATTTGCAATGTCTGTGGCCTTATCTAGCAATATGGAGTTTCAGCTGACCAACACAGTGGCCCAGCTCAAGGGGTTCTGTCAAGAAAGAAGGGTGTTCTCTAAGGGAAGGTTCAAGAAGGTAAAGCTTAGAAAGCCTTAAGAGCATGGTTAGCAGCCCACCAGGCCAACCCAGAGGATGAGGAGGCGGGGTCAGAGTCTGAGGAGGAATTGGAGCAGGACCTGTGAGGTCTTGTCATGCAGCCTACTGATGGGGTGGGTAACATCCACGCAGTACTGGAAGTCTACAGCAGACCAGGCAGCAGTGTGTCTTCAATGAATCTGTCTCTAGAGAAGCTGGAGGACAGTAGGGAGGAGAGAAAGCTGAAACTTGAACCTGCAAATTTGAAATTGGAAAACAAGCATGCCCGTGCCAAGCTAGAGAAAGTGCAGACCCTTGTTAAAATGGGGAAAGAGCAAGCCCTAGAGGATGAAAATCTAGCCATGGAGTAGAACAAAATTGCCCATGAGCTTAGCATGAGAGAGCTGGACATAAGAGCCCTACAAGTGGAGTCCAGTGACAGCAATGGTGACAGCATACCTGGACTGTCCAGAGTCAAGATTCACGAGAATTTGCTGCCCAGTTATGTGGTGGGGGATGACTAAGGCAAATGATTTGCAGCCTATGAAGTGACTCTAAGATTGTCCAAGGCCCCAGAGGAGTTCTGGGATGGTAGTTTATGGATGTAAATGCCCACAGTGGGGAGGAACGCTCTTCTACCCTAGAGGGCCAGACATGCTACACTGCTATGAGGCCACCCTAGTCATTAGGTTTGGAATGAACCCTGAGAGATATAGGCTCAAATTCATGGGCAGCCACAAGATCTCATCACTAACATGGGTGGATTTCTTAGATTATGTCATCAAGGCACTGAAAGACTGGGTGAGGGGCAGCAAGGTTGATGATTATACAGGGCTGTACAACTTAATTTTAAAGGAACACATGCTTGACATTTGTTTTTCAGAGTTGTGCCAACAAGTTAACTGACCCCAGATAATTTGCTGAGGAGGTGGACATCAGGGTCAGCACCAGAGTGTCCTAGAAGGCATCTGGGGGGGACTCCTAAAAGGTTGGTCAAGGTTCCCACTAGGATTAGGAGGGGTAAATAGAAATACAGAGTTCTCTAAAGGCACCCAAAATAATTCACAGGGTAGAGTGTCTGTTCTCATTCCCAATCTGGCCACCAGAAGAAAATCTACTCTGAAAAAAGTTAGCAGCCCAAAACATCCAAGTGCTTTGAGTGTTTTGGGTATGGACACTACAAAGGGAATCTAAAATGTCTAAAAAGAGCACCACCTTCCACTGGAGGAACGATTCCAGGGGTGTTTAGTGTAGTGTTAGGGGAGGAATTTGTTCCAGTGAATGATGGGGAGTTTAGTCAGGTTACCCTAGTGTCCCTGGGTGACAGTGAGATGGTTCTAAGATCTGTGTGCCCTCAAGTACTACAAAGAATGGGCAATGGATCACCGTCAACGAACAAGGTGTTGAGGCTCTGAAGGATACAGATGTCAGCATGACTATGGTCAGGAGTCAGCAGGAGTCCCCAGGGCAGGTGATTCCCAATGCATTCCTCCAGGTTGTGGTGGTTGACAACAGAGTGCGTCAATACCCAGTGGCCGTTGTGCTATTTGAGTGGCAGGGGGGTTCAAGTCTCCTGAAGGTTTCTCTGAGCCCTGCCATGCCTGTGGAATCTTTGCTTAAAAGAAGAGATGATGGATGGAATGCGCAACAAGTCAACCATTCACACCCAGTCAAAGATCTGGGTTAATCCATCACTTTTTTGCATGACACATTGTTACAGTTTAGACCCAGGCATAAGCAAATCAGTCTTGATCCTGGTCCTATGGCAACAGTCCAGCCCAAATTACCAGTCCAGGTGCTCCCTGGACCAGAAATAAGCATCCTGGGACCAGTTTCGAGGTTTCACCTCTCATAAGCCATGCTAACTTGAATCTGGTGGCATATGGAGCACAGGACCCACATCTGGGCATACCTTCCCACTTAGGACGATGAATGCAAAATGAACAGGTGATGGATGTAATCCTAAACAAATCAAACAATCACACCCAGCCACAGATATGGGTTAAATCTATCGTTTATTTGCACACCATGCCATTCCTGTTTAGACCTACCCATTTGCAAATCAGTCTTGACCCTGATCCCAATGGGAACAGTCCAACCCGAACTGCCAGGCTAGGTCCTCCCTGGACCAGAAATAAGCATCCAGTGACCAGTTTTAGGGCATCGTCCCCCATCAGCCAGGCTTGCTTAAATCTGGTGTCATAGCAAGCACGGGTCCCACTTCTAGGCATACCCTTCCCACTTAGGGCAACAAATACAAAAAGAACAGATGATGGACAAAATGCTGAACAAATCAAACATTCTCACCCTGTCACAGATATGGGTTATGGCCATTGTTTTTTTGCACACCACGCCATTCCAGTTTAGACCCAGCCATATGCAAATCAGTCTTGACCCTGCTCCCCATGGGAACAGTCCAACCTGAACTGCCAGGCCAGGTCTTCCCTGGACCAGAAACAAGCATCCTGGGACCGGTTTAGGAGTATCAGTCCTCATGAGCCAGGCTAGCTTGAATCTGGTGGCATAGCGAGCATGGGTCCCATGTCTGTGCATGCACTTCCCATTTAGGGTGAAAAATGCAAAAAGAACAGAGGGTGGATGAAATGCTGAACAAATGGAACATTCTCACCGTATCACAGATCTGGGTTAAATCCATAGTTTTGTTTGCATGCCACGTCATTCCAGTTTAGACTAAGCCATATGCAAATCAGTCTTGAACTTGCTTCCAATGGGAACAGTACAGCCCAAACTGCCATGCCAGATCCTCCCTGGACCAGAAACAAGAAGCATCCTGGGACCGGTTGTTGGGTATCAGCCCTCATCAGCCAGGCTAGCTTGAATCTGGTGGCATTGCAAGCACGGGACCCACATCTGGGCATACTGTTCCCACTTAGGGCGACAAATGCAAAAGAGCAGATGATGGACGGAATGCGGAATGACCTTGAGCATAGTACCTGGAAGGAAGGTGAGCCCAAGGCTCATGTGGAGATGTTAGGGTTACCTGACTGGATCTGTGCTACTACATGGTCCATGGGTACCCAGGATGGGAGTCAAAAAGAGCTGGAGCCTAGAACGATAGCCCAGCCAGCTGCTCTGGAAGGAGAGGCTGAGGACATGGAAAACCAGCCCCTGAATGCACTCCCACTGAGATGGATGGGGCACCTGCTGTGGCCACCCCGGTGTCCACTGAGGATGGCATTGCTTCTATTGGTGACCGGCCTACACTTGCTGGATGACACTTAGAACGAGGACCCATCTAGGAGGAGCTCTGTATGGCACAAAGGGAGTGTCCAACCCTTTTGGAACTGAGATAATAGGCTGACGCCCAAGCAGCATGTGATGCCTCTGGGAGTCATCGCATTTACTGGGAGGACAGCCTTCTTCATAGTGAGCCTAAGGTTCCTGTGCATGGGACAACAAGGGCACTGGTGGTCCCCCAATGCTACAGGGCCTTACTACTGGAGCTGCCTCATGAAATTCCCCTGGCAGGACACATGGTCAAAGACAAGACCTTTACAAGGCTAGTCCCCCACTTTCATTGGCCTAGGATTAAGATGTTCTCAGATCTATTCTGTAGGACATGTGTGACCTGCCAGGCCACTGGGAAGAAAGGGCAGAGGCGGAAATCCTCCCTTGCCTGTTTGAGTGGACGGGCATCGGCATTGTTGGCCTATGGGCCTATGGATCCCCTTACTGACTTCATGGCCCGGCCCGGAGCAAGCCTGGTGCCTGGCACCGGGTGACAGCTGCTGATGGATAATCTACAGCTTCACCCCACCTCTCCCTCCTGGAGAGAAGACCTTCGGCTTGGAATGCATGCAGTGAAGGGCTAGGCCTCTGATGCTACAGCTTGGGGAGGAAGGTAATTAATCCAGCCTGGCAGGGTCACACCCGACCAGGCTCTGGTTAAGCGCTGAGCCAGAGGAATATGACATTTCTGGATGACTCATAAGCATTACAGATATGGCTTTGGACTCAGCAGAATACTTATTTTTACACAACTTACAGTGTACTTTGGGGTGTGTCTGGAATTTGTGGGCCCAAGTTTGTCCTGTACCACCTACCAAGTTTCTCGCATTTAGCATCTTCAGGACAATATCCCTGTTTTGTACCTCAATGAACTTGGTTTCTGTCTTTGAGAATGGTTGATTGTCTGATTCGCTACATAAGTAAATGCCTTGTTGGTATGATGTAAGGCTGTTTGGATGTTTTCAAGATAAAATTAAGGCATCCCTCGTTTTGTTAATCCGATCTTCCATTAACTGTTAAACATTAGTGGCTTTGTTACTTTTTTGATTATTGGATGTTTTATAAAATCACCAAGAGAGAACATAAAGTGAGATTTATTCTGATCACCGTTTTTTAATTTTAGGGACTTTTGGACAACCTCCTGGTTCCTAAAACTACAAAATCGGAAAAAAAAGGTTTTCCATTTGAAGATGAAAAATTATTATTGTTACTTAGCTGAAGTAGCTGGTGAGGATAAGGAAGGTATGTACATTTTACCATTTTATTTTTCTTGTAGATAATGATGGCTATCACCAGTCCTGGAATGTAAATTGGATTTACTACTTGGAGGATCCCCATTGGAACAAGCAAACTGCACATTTGCCATATAACTGTAACTCTAAAGGGGAGAATAAAACTTGGATGTGATTATGACGGTCTGCACTGTGATCACTTTCCCCAAACAATAATTACCCCACAAATCATGACTTAACAAAACTTGTTGAACTTCAACTCACTGGTTACTTACCGCTAGGAGTAAGGATCACAGGTCGAGTGATACCATTTGGCACAGCTCCTCTATTGAATAACCAGTTTCTTGATCTTTAGAGAACTAAGTTCAGTGTGATTTTTATTCTAAAACCCTACCGCAAAAGTGAGTATGGTAGCATCAGCGAGAGTGTAATAATTTCGCAGATCTCTCTAACCAGTTGCCTACCTTTTCTAAAAAAACTAATGGAAACCAAAATACCTTACTGTCCTTTTCTTAGGCTTAAGTTTTGTTTTGCAAACAAAGTCATCTATTTATTGAAGAGGAAACCTTACACACATAATAGTGTCATGCTTCATCATCGGTATCCTCTCCCCACCCTGGTAGGTAAATGCCACCAATGCGGACTCAACCACCTCGAAGACTTACAGGGAGGGAGGGAGTTCTTGGATAAGATTAACTGGATAAATACAGGATCCAGATCTTATCAAAAATCACTTGGTGTTGCCAGGTTATTACCTCTTATTCAGTTGTTGGGTATCAGCCCTCATCAGCCAGGCTAGCTTGAATCTGGTGGCATTGCAAGCACGGGACCCACATCTGGGCATACCGTTCCCACTTAGGGCGACAAATGCAAAAGAGCAGATGATGGACGGAATGCGGAATGACCTTGAGCATAGTACCTGGAAGGAAGGTGAGCCCAAGGCTCATGTGGAGATGTTAGGGTTACCTGACTGGATCTGTGCTACTACGTGGTCCATGGGTACCCAGGATGGGAGTCAAAAAGAGCTGGAGCATAGAACGATAGCCCAGCCAGCTGCTCTGGAAGGATAGGCTGAGGACATGGAAAACCAGCCCCTGAATGCACTCCCAGTGAGATGGATGGGGCACCTGCAGTGGCCACCCCGGTGTCCACTGAGGATGGCATTGCTTCTATTGGTGACCGGCCTACACTTGCTGGATGACACTTAGAACGAGGACCCATCTAGGAGGAGCTTGTCGTAAATAAAATATTACGCACTCAGAATTTCTATACTATCAACATGATCATGCATAAAGCAAGAGGCTGAGTCTGTGGTATCAGGTTCAAAAGGGCTTTATTCCAATAACTCGAGTCATAGGGAGAATAGTACCATCACCACTAGATATCAGGAAGGGTCTCAAAAGTATTCTCAAAACATTATTCACAGAGTACAGTATATATACATTTCTATAATATACGTAAGCAGAAGAGCAAGAGAGAATGAGATAAGAGCATGTGGGCGTGTAAGTAGGCGTGAAGGTGGGCGTCCATGTGGGCGTCCACTTGATGATAATAGGTAATTTGTCATAGGTGGGTGGATACCTGGAGGGGGTTGCGTGATCAGCTGGAATTGTACTGGAACTTTGCCTTACTTGTGCTCGAGCATGACGTGTAACTGACGTGGGGAAGGGTTGCTATGCAACCGGGGAGTCTAGAGTCTGGAAGTGAGGCCTTCAGTGTCAGGGCGACCAGCACATCTTGTATCTGATATCTTAAGTCTGGAGCAGGAACTGATTTGTGACATAGGTTGCCCATCACCAAGAGCCAATGTGGCATCTATTTCTTCATTTACTGCGTGGGCCTTACATGGGGGCTATGGGCTTTTCACTGACGTGAACTTTGTAATCACATGAAAAGAGACAGGAAGGCTAGGCTTTCTCCTTTGCCGACGAGTCGTGTTTTATTCCTCCTTCTCCAGGCAGGAATGTGGTTTCGGTAGGAGTAAGCAGATAACCGTGCTCAATACTGTCTCAGCACCTCGGACTGGGCCCCTTTGGCTGAGGCCCAAGTGTGCAAGGCCAAGGATACGCAGCTGCAGCTTTCAGAGCTTTCTGAGGCCTGAAACCTCTATTCGGCTCGGGCTGAGCCACAATAATGGAACTGCGGGAAAACATGATGCAAAACGTATAGGCCTCAGTGCAGATTTGTCGTTTCTCTCATGGGAGACTGGATGATGGCAGGCCACGTTTATAGCATAAGCATCATGATAGAAAATCCATGGAGGGGAAATGCATAGGTTACATGTATGTGCACATAAGCGTTGGGGGGGGCACATGGGGACATATAGGCCTCATAAATTTTTATTTTCCTCATTCCCTCCTTGTCCCCTAGTGGACCCCTTATGTCACATCTATTTTCATGAGACAGTCGATCTGTTCTTGCAGCATTATTTTTCCATTTTCAATGCTCTGTAAATGGGGATGTGGAACACATGCAGTAGCACACAGGCCGCAAATGGCCGGGCCACACTGCAGACATAGGCAACAACTGAATATCATCAGTAGTATTAATCCACAGACGGTCAACACTTTCCATCCCCATGCCGATATTAATCCCCAGAGCCAACTGGACCAAGTCCACGTGCCTGGGTCTTGATGTATGCTTTGGGCAATCTTGTGGAGCCTTGTTATTGCTTTGTATACAGACGGTGCGTTATTAGGAATGAAAACGCAACAGCTAGAACCGATGACCCTACAAGCTCCGCCCCTATCCGCTAGGATGACGTCAAGAACAAGACGATTCTGGAGAACGACCAGTCTCGTAGCGGACTGTTCCTGGGTCAGATTCCCCAGGGCCGATGCAGTCACATTAGCAACTGTTTCTAGAATCCTTGTTAGCCTGCGGATAAGTTTACTATTCTGGACGGGACCTATGAAGAAAAAGAATCCTTTGTTGAAATCTGTATATTGCTCCCAAGCTGTTTCAGTCTGGTCAATGCCAGAGGCACCTAGCCCTCGTCTGTGTCTGACAAGTGTGAGTCGAAGATCTTGATGATAGTTCGATGGGGCCAAGAAAACGGGTGGTAAAAGAAATGATATGTAACACGTCCCACCCCAGTCTAAGGGCAATTGCACATAGGCTGTCTGGCCACAAATAAAGTAGGTGTGTCGTGATGCTCTGAAATAGGACTTTACTTTGTCTTGAAACACTATTATAGTATTACACTCGCTGTGTCCCAAATGTACCGAGCCTTCTTTTCTGACACACAAGTTCCCTTTCACTGGCAGAACAGTAATTGAAGATGGACCTGACATATGTAGGGGCTTTACATTCAACACTATAAAATCGAGGGTCGCATTTCCTTGCAGATACTCTTCATTTTCTAGATCTGTACCTTTCCTTTGGGGAAGACCCTCTTCATCTGGGAAACATGCTTCATTCATGACTTTATTCAAGTTTCCCCATACCCACTCGCCCCTACACTCCTCGTCTTGACATTCTTTGGCATCACCGTTGATGGATGTCATTAAGGCAAACCATGCTCCGCAAGAACCATTATGGGAGAATGGAAAAGGGAAAAGAGGCAACACTCCCTTCACCTTCTGATACGGGGGAAGTCGGCCACAGACCCAGCAGTCTGTAGCATTGCTAGTCTGATGTGAATGGTGCAGCATCTGAATAAAGGTATTGTTGCGTAAGGCAAGTCGATATGTTAGCTCATGGGATGGCAGATCACTAAATGTGTGTACTATGGTATCATTAGTGGAGGAGTGTAAGAGTGAAGCAATAGGAGGAAAAATAGCATGTAGTATTAAGCGGATACATATTATCGTAATACACAGAAGAGATAGAAAAATCAAAGTCACTATACATCTTCCACGTAATATTTTACAGTATTTGCTTTTCATCTTGCTCTTTTTATCTTTCGTATCATTCGAGATCTTATGCAAGCCAGAATACATGTTCAACCGCTTCACCACCTAGTGGACTTAATTGATCAAACGGGTTCCGACTTATGGGATCTAAGTTTGGCCTTGTACTTCTGCTGCGGAGTCTCCTCTAGTAAAGGGGGCTCGAAATCCGAAAAGTTAGTATCCCTTTTGAACGACTCCTTATTCCCGAAGTAGCGTTTACAATGATGAAGATGAACCCATCCCTTCCGTCCTTCCACTTTAACAGCAGTCCTTGTGGTCAGCAACACCAGCTTTGGCGTTTTCCACCTCGGCTCAAGAGGACTTGCTCTATCAAAGTTCCGAATCAGCACATAGTCCCCAGGAGCGATCGAGTATTCTTTGACCTGGGTGTTGTCAGGGAAGGCGGCGGCAACCTGTGAACAAGAGAGTAGTGCAGACATCAAGGAAGCCAGGTAATCTGTCAGCATGTTACTATCAACATCAGTGATTTTTTTAGGCATTGGAGTGCCCCACATATTCGGTGGTCTACCAAAGACCACTTCATAGGGAGATAAGCCTGTTCTAGAATGGGCTACCATTCGCATGTAAAAGAGGGCAACCGGCAGGGCTACCATCCAATCTAAACCTTTGTCTGCGCAAATTTTTGCTAGTTTTATCTTTAAGGTCTGATTATGTCTTTCTACAAGGCCTGCTGTCTCAGGATGTCGTACACAATGGAACTTCCAGGTATACCCTAATAGAAGGGACACCTGTTTCATGAGTTCAGAGGAGACAGGCTGACCGTTGTCGGAATATACGACACGCGGTAATCCATAACGTGGGAAAAACTCTTGCACCAATTGTCTGGCGGTAGTTACAGCAGTATAATCAGGAACGGGATAAGCTTCGGTCCACCTTGACAGTTAACATACTACTACCAGGACATATTTGTGACCTCTGCATCTGTCCATTTGGATGTAATCCATTTGGAGGACTTCAAAAGGATGGTCAGGTGGATGGAATCCACCTTGTTCCATCGGTATGCCTTTACCTGGATTGAATTGGCAACAGATCATACATGTTCTGACCTTTTGTTTCGCTGCTGCATGCAGGTGCTTGTTGAACCATATATTCTGTAAGCTGTCTAGCATTGCTTTCTCTCCTAAGTGTGCAGGACTATGTGCGGTGTTTATGATCACTTGTACCATCGAATCAGGAAGAAACCATGTTGTTCTGCCCTTAGTCATCCAACCCTGATCAGTCAGTACCCCTCCTTGTTCCGACCATTTCTTTAACTCGTCTAGAGTAGCATGTGTCTGTATGTCATGTACATCCTTGGAAGGATCCCTGACTGTCATGGCTTTGGACATTGATGGCACCTGTGACTCTGTCATGTTTAGTGGGGTCTGAGCTGTCTGTTTAGCAGTTCGGTCTGCCAGATCATTGCCTTGAGAAATGGTATCTGTGGCTTAGGTATGTGCTTTGCATTTCAGGATAGCTATGGCTGTTGGTAAATGTATCGCTTCCAGAAGGGCTTGAATAAGGGGGCCATGCTGTATCTTGGCCCCGTGAGAGGTCAAGAAACCTCTTTCTCTCCATAGCATTCCGAAATCATGGACTACCCCATATGCGTATTGTGAGTCGGTGTAAATGTTTACTCTCAGGTGCTTAGCTCTTATGCACGCTTGTGTCAGGGCGATGAGCTCTGCTGCTTGTGCTGACAGTATGTCTATTCTTTTAGTCTCTATGATTTCAGTAGCAGTGGTCACTGCATACGCTGCCACTAATTCTCCTGCCCCCGTCCTCATACATGAGCCATCAACATATAGTGTGAGGTCAGGGTCTGGGAGTGCAACATCTGTCAAGTCTTGTCTTGGTTTAGTCACGGTATGTATTACTTCAACACAGTCATGTGGGGAAACGTTTTCTGTACTGGAGGGCAAAAGAGTTGCAGGATTTAGTATGTTGCATCGTCTGATCTCTATGTGTGGTTGAAATAACATCAGCTCATAACCTGTCAGTCTCGCTACAGTCAGGTGTTGGGTTTGTGTTCGGTTCAAGAGAACCTCTACTGCGTGTGGTACTTGTACTGTCAGGGGGTGGCCCAGCACTATGGAGTCACTTTGTCTTATGGCTAAGGCTGTTGCTGCAACAGATTTTAGGCACGCAGGCAAGGCCTGGGCTACTGGATCCAATGTACTAGAGAAATAAGCACAAGGCTTGTGTTTTCCTGCATGATCTTGTGTGAGGACAGATAGTGCTGTTCCATCCCTCTCTGCCACAAAAAGCATAAAAGATTTGTTGTAATCAGGGATCGCTAAAACTGGAGCTTTACATAAAGCTCTTTTTAATTCTTCAAATGCTACAGTGTGTTCTTGTGTCCAAGGGAGGACTTTAGTAGAAGCTGCCTCTTGTGTCGTCAACTGTATGAGGGGCTTTGCTATATAAGCATACTGGGGAATCCACTGCCTGCAATATGAAGTGAGGCCAATGAATGCACGTACCTCCTTTTGCGTCTTGGGCTGTGAAAGGCCAGAAATCAATTGAATACATTCTGGTGTCAGCCTCCTACCCTCCTTGGAGAGCAAGTGCCCAAGGTACGCCACTTGCTGTTCACAGAATTGTAACTTCGAAGGCGATACTTTGTGCCCTTTGTCAGCCAGAAAATGTAAAACCGTCAGTGAAGCTACCTCACAATCATGCTCCGATCTTGCAGTGATGAGAATGTCAGCTGCGGCCTTTTAAACTGAAACCGAAAAGATATTGGCTGTCTGGATGTATTGGGACACTGAAGAAAGCGTTTTTTAGATCAATAACTGTAAAGAACGTAGCGTGTGCATCAATGGCAGTCAATAATGAAGAGATGTCCGGGACCACAGGGTATTGTGGCACCACACATTTGTTTAATTCTCGCAGGTCCACAACTAATCTATATACAGGTGGTGTATTGGGATCAGTTCTTTTAAGAATAGGAAGAACTGGTGAATTGCATATATTTGAATTAGTCTCAATCACCACCCCTTGTGCAATAAGGTCATCTATTATTTTCAGCAACCCTACTTCAGCTTCAGGTGGTATTTTGTATTGTCTAATCCGTGGCAGCACTACACCTTCCTTGAGGGTGACCTGGTGCGGTGTAATGTTCATGCAACCCACATCAGTCGGGCCTTGTGCCCATAGGCGCTGTGGTACATTTTGGAGTCTGCTGTCAATGTCTTTTATCACAAAATGTCCCTTAAAATCCCGTAAATACAGTCGCACTCCTTCTGGCGAGCAACAGATAATCGCTCCCAGTTCCTTTAATGTTTTTATACCAAGTAAGTTTTCGGGACATGATTTAGTGAGCAGTAAGTCTGTAGTATGTATTAGTGGACCAACTCCTAAGGAGATTGGTTCCGAAACCTCATTAATAATAGGTCTACCAGAAAATCCCAGGGATACACTCTTTGAGCCCGAGAGGGGTGCCCCTGGCACCTCGGAATGACTGATAGTTGTTCTACTCGCCCCTGTATCAATCAAAAACTTTTTATCTTGTCCTAGTAATCGTGCATGTACATAGGGACCCGCTTGGTCCACAGGAACTGCAATAAGGGGCAAGTCGAATTCCCTCTCTGGGCTGCTTCATGAATATGCTTGGTATTCTGGATAGGTAGTCTGGGCGTGCTCATACATTTGTGTTGTGGCTCGGGCTGGTGCAGGTGCATGGACAGGCGGTGGCGGCGGTGGAAACGTATTCGATTCCTGATGTGTGTTACTGCCCTTGGAAGGATACTGACGAGGCTTTGTTTTACCTATGGCTATATTGTGTTTAAGCACAGCACATTCATTTACAAAGTGGCCCGCTTTCTTGCAATAATTACAAGTCCCATTAGTCCCATTAGTTTGTTTCGTGCTATTTTTGTTCGTGTTTGTGTTTGCCGGTGTTGATTGGGCCACCAGCATCTTCATTTTCATGTCTTTCATGCGTCTCTTTTCTTGGTCATGTTCCTCTCTAATTCTGTTCTGGTGATACTGTAACATCTGTAACATTTGGGAAGGGCTGTTTGCTTGCCAAGTGCTCTCAACCTTCAGTACCCTATACTTTACTTCAGGTATGGAATTTTCTACTAATTTGCTCACGAAAAGATGGGGATATGAATCGCTACCGGGCTTAAGGCCACTATTGATAGTGAAACATTTCTCAAACCTAGAGTAAAAATCACTAGTGTCCTCGTCTGGTTTTTGTTTACAAGCTGAAATAGCATCCCAGTCTTCTTTCTTGGTAGTCAATAATCTCGGCAAAACTTGCACAAGGAGTTCAGGTAATTCTTTAGCTCGGGGACCCAGACCAACCCCCGGGCCTCTGGCGTCTTCTTCTCCTTGCAAAACTTCCCAACCGATCTTTTTCTCTCCCACCTCCCAGTCCTTTTCTTTAAGCTTCTCGTAAATACCAGCAGGCAATAGTACTTTTAATAGCTTTAGAATGTCTGCATATGTATATTCCCCTAGGCGGAGAATGTCTTTTAGTTCCCTGTGAAAACCCCCTGGATCTTTATCATGGGATGGTAACATTTTTTTCATTTCCAGTATCTCTAATTTTGACAAAGGGGTGTAGACATATACCCGTTGCAGTTCGTTATTGGAACCTTTTACAGGATGAACCTCCAGTAGGGGGTTCAACTAATCATACACCTGGCCTTTAACCTGGGGTGGAGCGGGAAGGAGGGACCTAGTTACGTATACTATGTATTTGTGTCGCTGATCCAAGATGACATTAATCAATTCTGTACCCAAGTTCATCCATCTGTCTAGTATTATGTCGTCCAGCAACCTATACAATAGACCAGGACCAGAATATTGGCTCTCATACAATGTTATTAAATGTTGGACCATGTAAACACCAGCTATGCGCTGTTCGTTTGGTGGAAGGCTCAAGAACGTCTGGGCTACAATATCATTATTATATAAATCATATTGGGATACCCACAGAGTGGCTGACCGTGCTAGTTCCTTTTCGGCCGGGGTGAAGGGCTGTTCGTTACCAAACCATTCATTCACCGCTTTGTCGGTGATTTGGAACAGACTTTCAAGGGAATATCTTTTTTTTATAGCCGTTCCCTGTTTACGGTGATTTAGGCCCTTGGGCCTTTCGAATCGTCGGGCATGGCCCACATATTGTATTTTATCTTGGTCCCCTACTTCATCATCAGATGATATCGCTGCTTTTTCATTTGGTCCTGCTTCGTGTGACGCTATTATTGCCTTTCTGATTTTGGCCAACATGTTGTCTGTCTGTCCTGATTTATCATGCTGACCGGCATCTATGCGATCACTCCAACCGATGTAACGACGGTCTACATCCCCGTTGCCTTCGTCTTTTTCCCTGATCAGACAGTTAATCAGGAAGCGAAGGATATGGTTTTTAATAATCACTTTTCTATTTTGTACTGCGTCTGCTATGCTCTCTGAGCCTTCCCCTGTTCTTATGAATGTGTACATTTTCTTTAGATGTTTATCCATATCCGGTAACTTTTCCAAATTTGTTACCGCTTGTCTAAGTCGTAGTCGAGCATTCTGTCCTTTCCTGGATCGGGATCGTATATACATTCGGGGATGTCTACTTGTACTGTCGGCCCCCCTCCTGACGCTATTCCGGATCCTCCTTCCCCGCCGTCCTCGAGCTCCTGGAGCTGTTCTTGCGTTGGGGGTGCAGGGAAAGATCCGTCCACGTATGCTGGTGGGGATTCCTCCAGGTAGGTGTTAATAAACCTTTCGGATGCTGTTTGTTTTATTTTTCGGGGTACTGGCGGCGGCTCTTTAATGGAACTTTCTACTGGGGTCACCTTTGCTAGTTCCTCTGAAAGGACGGGGTAAATACCAGCAACGACAGTATTCTTTTTTCTTTCTATCTGCTCTCTTTTTACCTGTTCCCCTTCCTCCTGTAATTTCTTTTCTTTGGCTTTTTCAGACTCATTTTTACTTCTCTCTATTTTGTGGAACTCTTTTTCTGTTCTTCTATGTGACTCCTTGCGCCACAACTCAATGGCGTCCTTCTGAGCAGGTCTAGATTTTCTCTTCCGTATTTCTTCCTCTACTTTCATAATGCTTTCCGCATCCCACGTTCCCGTGATAGGCCATCTATACTTTGTCTCTAAATCCTTCGTGTAAACCACCCATAGCTCTAAAAACAACACGGCATCTAAACCATGCTTACAGTACATGAAATGTCCAGGTGTGTCTCTAGGAGGAATGTTAACTGGTTCCTCTAGTACACCTTTTCTGGTACATATCTTACGCAGTTTTGAAAATAACGGCATGTTGGAATGTAACCGAAAACAAAAATCACAATGAACCAAAAACAAAATTACTGAGCCTAAGACACAAAAAATCACAATGAAACAAACTTACATAAAAACCTGACACATTCAAACCTAACTGAACCTGGCTAAGACAATAACATTCATACAGTTATATCGGTGCACCTAAAAACTTGTACTTTAATTCTTGAAAACATTAATTCTTGAATGCATGCTCTTGAACATACCGGTCTCACAAGTGAGACACGTCTTTACCGTGTTCATTAAATGAACCCGTCATTATTGCAACCCCCATGAGAAACTCACCGGGAAGCAGAACTTGAACTTGAACTTGAAAGCCTCGGACACTTGACGCTGCGCAGGGAATGGCGTATCTTAGGTGGATCTCTAGAAACCTAGGACACAGCTCTCTTGCAGGGTGGGCTCTGGGTCGGGACAATCCGCAATCCACATCGCCTCGTATGGATGCCTGGTCGCAGTCCGTCTCCTTCGTTGGCCTGAGGGAGTTGGCGGGAAAACCCGCGACGTGTACACTCGAAGTCCGTCACGGCTGTGGAAGGGGCAAAACTGGACCTTCATCTCCGGCGCATGGGGAAAGAGATTTGTCCCTGTTCGGGCGCCATTATGTCGTAAATAAAATATTACGCACTCAGAATTTCTATACTATCAACATGATCATGCATAAAGCAAGAGGCTGAGTCTGTGGTATCAGGTTCAAAAGGGCTTTATTCCAATAACTCGAGTCATAGGGAGAATAGTACCATCACCACAAGATATCAGGAAGGGTCTCAAAAGTATTCTCAAAACATTATTCACAGAGTACAGTATATATACATTTCTATAATATACGTAAGCAGAAGAGGAAGAGAGAATGAGATAAGAGCATGTGGGCGTGTAAGTAGGCGTGAAGGTGGGCGTCCATGTGGGCGTCCACTTGATGATAATAGGTAATTTGTCATAGGTGGGTGGATACCTGGAGGGGGTTGCGTGATCAGCTGGAATTGTACTGGAACTTTGCCTTACTTGTGCTCGAGCATGACGTGTAACTGACGTGGGGAAGGGTTGCTATGCAACCGGGAGTCTAGAGTCTGGAAGTGAGGCCTTCAGTGTCAGGGCGACCAGCACATCTTGTATCTGATATCTTAAGTCTGGAGCAGGGACTGATTTGTGACATAGGTTGCCCATCACCAAGAGCCAATGTGGCATCTATTTCTTCATTTACTGCGTGGGCCTTACATGGGGGCTATGGGCTTTTCACTGACGTGAGCTTTGTAATCACATGAAAAGAGACAGGAAGGCTAGGCTTTCTCCTTTGCAGACGAGTTGTGTTTTATTCCTCCTTCTCCAGGCAGGAATATGGTTTCGGTAGGAGTAAGCAGATAACCGTGCTCAATACTGTCTCAGCACCTCGGACTGGGCCCCTTTGGCTGAGGCCCAAGTGTGCAAGGCCAAGGATACGCAGCTGCAGCTTTCAGAGCTTTCTGAGGCCTGAAACCTCTATTCGGCTCGGGCTGAGCCACAATAATGGAACTGCGGGAAAACATGATGCAAAACGTATAGGCCTCAGTGCAGATTTGTCGTTTCTCTCATGGGAGACTGGATGATGGCAGGCCACGTTTATAGCATAAGCATCATGATAGAAAAGCCATGGAGGGGAAATGCATAGGTTACATGTATGTGCACATAAGCGTTGGGGGGGGCACATGGGGACATATAGGCCTCATAAATTTTTATTTTCCTCAAGCTCTGTATGGCACAAAGGGAGTGTCCAACCCTTTTGGAACTGAGATAATAGGCTGACGCCCAAGCAGCATGTGATGCCTCTGGGAGTCATCGCATTTACTGGGAGGACAGCCTTCTTCATAGTGAGCCTAAGGTTCCTGTGCATGGGACAACAAGGGCACTGGTGGTCCCCCAATGCTACAGGGCCTTACTACTGGAGCTGCCTCATGAAATTCCCCTGGCAGGACACATGGTCAAAGACAAGACCTTTACAAGGCTAGTCCCCCACTTTCATTGGCCTAGGATTAAGATGTTCTCAGATCTATTCTGTAGGACATGTGTGACCTGCCAGGCCACTGGGAAGAAAGGGCAGAGGCGGAAATCCTCCCTTGCCTGTTTGAGTGGATGGGCATCGACATTGTTGGCCTATGGGTCTATGGATCCCCACACTAGATCAGGCAACAGGTTTATCCTGGTTCTGGTGGATCATGCCGCTAGGTACCCAGAGGCAATATCTCGAGGACGATGACTGCACCTTCAGGTGGCAAAGGTCCTTATGGGGCTTTTTTACCAGCATGGGCTTCCCTAAGGAAGTTTTATCTGACAGGGACACAAACTTCATACCTGCATACATGCAGTCAATGTGGAAGGAGTGCGGGGTAATCTACAAGTTCTCCACTCTTTACCTTCCATGAACAATTGGACTTGTTCAGAGATTCAACAAGACCATGAAAAGCATCTTTAGAGGCCTACCAAAGGCCCTGAGAAATAAGTGGACATCCTCTTACCACACCTTTTGTTTGCCTACAGGGAGGTACAGCAGAAGGGAGTGGGCTACAGGCCCTTTGAGCCTCTGTATGGCCACCCTGTAGAGGACCTCTGAGTTTGGTGAAGGAGGGCTGGGAGAAAACTCCCAGAAAGATTCCCCAGGATGTAGTGAGCTACATGCTGGCCTCCAGAAGCCAAATGACTAAGTTGGGGAATCAAGTTTTTGATTACTTTGGGGAAGAAACCAACCGCCGACCCCAGCAAACTTAAGGACTGGTCTCCCTGCTCCCCCACCCGGCCAAAGTACTCAAGAAGGCCATCAACAAACAGCTTACAGAATACCAGTAACAAAACCACCTACTTGATACCTTCCAATCAGGATTCTGTGCCAACCACAACTGTGGAAAGACTGTTGCTCTGATCCTTCTCAACCTCTCTGCTGCTTTTGACACCATCTCCCACCACACCCTCATAAATAGACTCTGCAACATCAGCATTCAGCAAAAGGCCTTCAAGAGGATTGCATCTTTCATCACAGGACACACACAGAGCATCTGGCTGCCTCCCTTCACCTCCGAATGCGAGGATCATCGCTCAGTCCCACCTTGTTCAACACCTTCATGACCCCTTCACAGAAAACGTAAGATCCCACGGCCTCAACATAATTTCCTGTGCATTCGACACTCAACTCATCCTCTAATTCACCGAAGAACCATCCCCCAACAGAATCAACTTATGTGACACCATGACCAACGTAGCCAACTGGATGAGAGACAACTGCCTTAAACTCAACTCTGACAAGACAGAAGTACTGATCTTCGGAAAGAACAAAATATTATGGGACCACAGCTGGTGGCCAGCAGAACTCGGACAAACACCCACACCTACACACCATGCACGCAACCTAGGCATCATCCTCAACAGCGAACTGACCCTGAAATGACAAGTCGATGCAGTCACCTCCTCCTACTTCCACACCCTTTGCACGCTGCACAACATCTTCAGATGTATCAAAGTCAACATAAAGACCATTACTCAGGCCCTCGTCACCAGACGACTCAACCCGGCATCTCCACCCAGCTTCTCAAGAGACTCCAGACCATACAGAATGCTGCAGCGAGACTCATTCTGGACCTCCACAAACAGACCCACATCAACCCCACCTCAGAACCTCCACTGGCTCCTCATCCAGGAGAGATGCCAGTTTAAGATCCTCACGCATACCTGCAAAGCTCTGCACGATCAAAGACCGGCCTACCACAACCATTGACTGTAATTCTACCTACTTGCAAGTCACCTGCGCTCCTCATCACAAACCTGTGCTCACTCCCCAGTCCATTGCAACCGCAGAAGGGGCCACACTTTTTCCTGTATCGCTGTCAAGACCTGGAATGACCTACACCTCCATCTTCGAACAGCACCTCCCTGGTGTGATGTGCTATACAAATGACGATTGATTGATTGTAGCTTAAGACAATTTAGAAGCCAGTCAGGCTGTAATGAAAGAGTGGTATGACCAAACTTCTACCACTGTAGAATATCATCCCGGGCAGAAAGTGTGGGTTGTGGAACCTGTGGAAGCCAGGGCTCTCCAGGAGATTGAGAGAAAGGGTAAGTACCTCAAGACCCTCCGGCATCCTCAGAGATCCATTTCAAATGCCTCTAACTCCACTTTGAAAGGCCTAAGCTCACCATGCTGTTGGTGACAGATAGAGAAGAGGAGAAGAGTGAACCCCTCCTGACTTCTTAGACTGCAAGGAGAAAGATGGATCTGTGGAAGGAGTAATGCTTTCCCGCAGTCTGACTCCTGAACAGCAAAGGGACTGCCACAAAGTACTGGGACAGTACTCCTCTGTGTTTTCCCTCATCCCTGGGACTACCCACCTGTGTAACCATGATGTGAACACGGGAAACAACCTCTCTGTCAGGAATAGGTCTTACAGGTTGTCTGATAAGGTGAGGGCATTACGAGTGAAGTCTCTGAAATTCTGGAATTGGTGGTGATGGAACCCTCCGGTAGCCCCTGGACCAGTCCTGTGGTTCTGGGCCCTACCAGGCACTACACATGAACTGAGGTTCTGTGTAGATTATAGAGGGATCGACTTAGTCACAAAAACAGATTAAGCATTTACAACCAGGCACCTTAGCAGGAATGCCTAGCAACATAACACCAATTTGCTTATCATTTCACATATGATTTCCAGTCCCCAAAAGAAACAACATTACGTAAATGCACCACTTGTGCAATTTCACCTTTCCACCTCTAGGGGGTTTCACCATCCATGTTTAACCTTGCACACTTCAGTGCAGCCCTAATCTTCCGGGCTTTAGAACAAAAGTTTCAGCATGAGATAAGCTTTACAAACATGCTTAACCCTTGAGGGGTTCTGTCCTTTAAGTTCCCCAGAAACTGAGGATGGGGACTTTCCATTTTCGTGCTGGGGAGTCTGCGTTCCTCCTGCAGCTCCCCCTGCACCTTTTCCAACAAATGGGGGTGACCCCCTCCTCTGGGGGCACCTCGCGAACCAAAACACACAGCATTCCCCATGCCTGGCAAGGCATTATGGGGCGCTTCGTGCTCAGAGCATGCATATTAGAGCAGCGGCTCTCCCACTGTTCCGGGCAGAGCTGTGTTGCCATTCCTGGTGGCCTCACGCCGCCACCTCGCTTTGTTGGGGGCCTGGTCCCATCCAGGCCCCATGCCTGCAGGTGACGTGAAGAGCAGCTCGGGGAACCCACCACAAGGTGCTCCCGCCGGCTCCCCATCTGGCAGCACCCATGCATGCAGCTGCAGGAGTGGCGCTTCCATTCTGGTCTGCCCGCTCCTGGTTGGGCCACGGGGGAGTGTGCCAGCACTCCCCCCTCCTTCCTCCTGCCACGGGGGAGTACAGCAGCACTCCCCACTCCTCTCAGCACTCACTGAGGCCCAGAGTTGGGGGTCCCGGGCCCTTCACAGGGCACTCCCCATCTTCTTTCGCAGCGGGGGAGTGCAACGGCACTCCCCCCTCCTTACCACAGACACCTGGCCCAGACTTGGGGGTCCCAGCCCCAGAATTCTTCCCAACTTCATTTTAAAAGGGGCCCAGAGTTGGGGGTCCCGGGCACCTGGAATTACTTCACAGGGAGCATGAAGGTGCTCCCCGGCTTTCTCTTTGTCGGGGGCCAGAGTAGGCTCCTGGCACCCCTGGGGCACATTGATGGGGAGCGTGACGGCGCTCCCCAACTTTACTTCGTGGGGGCCCAGGGGAAGCCTGGTGCCCATAGGCACCTTCCCGGGAAGCTTCTCCTTCTTCTGCGGGCAGCCCCTGGAACCTGACCGACACCGGGGGCACAGCCAAGACCGGTGGCGGAGCCCCACGCGCTTCGTTGGCAGTCTCAGCAAAAGGTTAAAGGTCGCCTACATTCTGGGGGGCATATGTCGGCCCCCGTGCAGCCAATTTGGATGATCTTGGCCAGCCCTAGCCACCTGGAGCACTCTTCACCACCCTCCTCGCCTCCAAGAGGGGGATTCTGCAAGGAGCTGTCTTCACTGGCTCCCTGCACCAACCTTTCCCTGGCTCTCCTTCTGGGCCCCTATTCTCCTTGCCCAGAGGCCCAGGCTTCTCCTCACTGGCCCTGAACTCCCTGAAAGGTGCAGCCTAGGGTCCTGGGACAGTAAGGGGGTTTCTCCTTCCAACTGCCCTTGGCGCCTGGCTCTAACACTAGTCTTTCTCAGTAAGACCACACCCCAGAGAGAGCTACTCCTCCTGTGCAATACATTTTAAGAGAAATTGGAGGGGGCTGGCAGGAAGGCACTTCTGCCCTATCCTGCAGCAACACATCACCTCTCTGCCTCTGCTCCATCCTTCCTGTACAGGCCTCTGGGATACTTCAAAATGGCGTCGTCCAAAGGTCTCATGCCACATGGTCTCTGAAAAGCCCACTTCGCCCCTTACTGACTTCATGGCCCGGCCCGGAGCAAGCCTGGAGCCTGGAACCGGGTGACAGCTTCTGATGGATAATCTGCAGCTTCACCCCATCTCTCCCTCCTGGAGAGAAGACCTTCAGCTTGGAATTCTTGCTGTGAAGGGCTAGGCCTCTGATGCTACAGCTTGGGTTGGAAGGTAATTAATCCAGCCTGGCAGAGTCACACCCGACCAGGCTCTGGTTATGAGCTGAGCCAGAGGAATATGACATTTCTGGATGACTCATAAGCATTACTGATATGGCTTTGGACTCAGCAGAATACTTCTTTTTACACAACTTACAGTGTACTTTGGTGTGTGTCTGGAATTTGTGGGCCCAAGTTTGTCCTGTACCACCTCATTGATATAGACCTCGATCATAACACGACGGGTGAAAGTTTCTTGCATTTAGCATCTTCAGGACAATATCCCTGTTTTGTACCTCAATGAACTTGGTTTCTGTCTTTGAGAATGGTTGATTAGCCGATTCGCTACATAAGTAAATGCCTTGTTGGTATGATGTAAGGCTGTTTGGATGTATTCAAGATCAAATTAAGGCATCCCTCGTTTTGTTAATCCGATCTTCCATTAACTGTTAAACATGAGTGGCTTTGTTACTTTTTTGATTATTGGATGTTTTATAAAATCACCAAGAGAGAACTTGAAGTGAGATTTATGCAGATCACCGTTTCTTAATTTTAGGGACTTTTGGACAACCGCCTGGGTCCTTGTACTGCTCGATTTTTCCGGTCTTATTGTGTTGAAGGGTGATTTAGGTGACTTCAGTCTCTTTCCATTCAAGTCTAAGGGTTAGAGTAGTGTGTAGAGCCTATTTATTAGGCACTTCGACATGATCCTGTGTTCTTCCCCATAGATCAGGGTTTGCATACATATCCTAGGGGATAGATTCGTTAGCATTAGGGGTAATCTGTTCTGTAGTGAGGGTATTTTCATGGAGCCGTGCTGAATTCAGGCCTGGTAGGCCTTAAACGGGAGAGACTCCATCTTTCCTCCTGCTCTGGCAGCTTGGGATGTTTCTAGGTCATAGGCAGTGTTTTAGTTAGGAGGTGTTATTCGCTTGGAGAGAACCGGTTCAGGACGGCCCTTATCGAAGGATTGTATTTTTCTTCATGCCGAAGACACTACATCAGGCCGGCCGGCTGGGAAAGTGTCCTTGGTACGGGGAGGTACAAGAATTTGGTGGGCGGCAGGTTACGGGCTGGAATTTTCCATGAGGAAATGCACATCTATATTAGTAAAAGTTTGAGGCAGATACTGGCACTTGCTTCTAGTCCATGGGCGGCACCTGGCCGTTAGTAGTAAAGCTGCTACTTATTCCAGGGAAGACAGATGACAAACTTGGAGGTGGAGAAAAACCGAGAAATAGATATTCCAAAGAGAAGAGAGTAGCCGATGAGGAAGAGGTCCCAGTGACTCGGAGAGGGAGACGGGAGTAAACCCGTGATTGCGGAGGTGTGACTTCCAGGCGAAGCCGAGGCGCAGACGAGAAGGGAACCTAGATGACCATTGAGTGCAGGCTACATACGACCAAGGTGATGTCAACCCCTTACTATTAGAGTGTACAACTTAATCTTTCACTTTTCTTTGCAGGTTATGTGATATGTATTATGTTCCGTGAGTGTGCATGTAATAACTAAATAAAGTATTCAGTTTGTAGTAAAGCAATATGTGCTACGTGTTCTTGTGTAAGAGGGTAACCTATTCTTCTAGTCAGCTGTGACTTGACATGAACAGATGTTAATCCTGATCAAGTAGGTGGTAACTGAATAAGGGAGAAAGGAGCCCTTCGAACTGGGGAACATGTTGTGCTCAACTAGCTGTCTTTGTGTGATCTGATATATAGTAACACTGATGTCGTGGTAATTATAGGATGAACTCGTGCTAAGGCTGCCGTCTGGGCAGGAAGTCCTGGGTCCGTTTGGGACCGCGAGGCTGTGACTGCCGTCTGGGCAGGGAGTCTGTGGCTGCCGTCTGGGCAGGAAGTCCTGGGTCCGTTTGGGACCGCGAGGCTGTGACTTGTCTAAGGCTGCCGTCTGGGCAGGAAGTCCTGGGTCCGTTTGGGACCGCGAGGCTGTGACTGCCGTCTGGGCAGGGAGTCTGTGGCTGCCGTCTGGGCAGGAAGTCCTGGGTCCGTTTGGGACCGCGAGGCTGTGGCTGCCGTCTGGGCAGGAAGTCCTGGGTCCGTTTGGGACCGCGAGGCTGTGGCTGCCGTCTGGGCAGGAAGTCCTGGGTCCGTTTGGGACCGCGAGGCTGTGGCTGCCGTCTGGGCAGGAAGTCCTGGGTCCATTTGGCACCGCGAGGCTGTGACTGCCGTCTGGGCAGGAAGTCTGTGGCTGCCGTCTGGGCAGGAAGTCCTGGGTCCGTTTGGGACCGCGAAGCTGTGACTTGTAGGTCTTGGTATATATAGTAGGAATTCCCTGTCCTTAGGTGGTACATATATGTGGTTATTTAGGTGTGAATAGGCCCTAGGGAGGGGATAACGTTCTGGTTTGGGTTAGAGAGGCTCTGCTGAGCGGGTTCTATCTGATCCGAAAACCCAAGCAGAACATTTGGCGTCACGAACCGTTTACGAAACCTGTGTGCGTTGTGGTTGTCTTGTGTTTGCTTTCGGCGCGTGCGTGGTTTTGTTTGCATTTTATTTTTGTATATTTCTGTGTATAGTTTTTATTTTTTCTTCCTTCTTTTCTTTTTCTTCTTTTCTTCTTTTTCCTTTTTCACGATGTTTTCTAGAAGGTCTAGATCTACTTTTAAGTTACCCGTTGACATTCCCGGATGGGATTCAACGCCTTATGAAGCCTTGGCCCGTGAGTGGGCTGATTCTACTGGTTTGAGTGAGAATTGGAATTCTTCTTTGGAGCTGGCAGAGCCGGCTGATGTGATTGCTTGTTTGCAGAAGGCACCCGTATCGAAGGGTGAGGAGATTCCCATTTTGGGGCGCAGAGGTTGGATTCTTTTGTCTGCATACAGGATTCTGCATGAGAGATTGTTGAAGTTACAGATATCTCTTAAAGATGTGGAAGCGCACTTTGTTGAGATTCAGAATTCTCATACTTTGTTGCGGTGTCAAAATAAGTTGCTTGCTGATAAACTTGAGACTTACCAAACTATTGCCGAACGGGCGGCTGTGCGAATTGCTCGTTATAAATACAAGAACAGGCGCGGTCGGGTTTCGACGCGAAAGGTGCGTCTGGTCGTGGCGACAGCCGGGCTGGATTGGAATCCTGATGAATGGGATGGTAATATCTGGAACTCGACTGATTCTTGTTCCTCGGGTGAGGAGTCTGCCAAGCGCGAGTCTTCTCGCTCCCGCCATGATTGTAAGTCTGCTTCTCGCACCTTTGATGGTGCACCCCGTGATTACGCTCGTTCTTCGAGTGGGATCAATGCTTCTTACACTGATTGTCCCTCTACGAGTACTGATCGGGCTCCTTGTGATGCTCGTCCCGCGGTTTCTGCGCATCCAGTTTTCCGTCGGAAGTTGCAGCAGTCTCCCAATGCTCCGCAGGGTATTTCTTTGGACTGTTTAGAAGACTTTACTCAGCAGGAATTTAGTGATATTTTGCAGCGATTTCGGCAGCGAGCTGGTGAGTCCTTGCTCACATGGATGGTGCGCCTTTATGAACTGGGCGCTGCTGGTATTATGTTGGATACTGGCGATTGTTTAAAGTTCTGTTCCTTGAGTTTGGATTCTACTGTGCAGGATCATTTTCGTAACTATAATGGTGTTGGTCAGATTTCTTTACTCCAATTGGCGACTGAGGGTTGTAATCTAAAATATCCTACTGAATCTGACTGGCCTGTGAATGACAAGCCGTGGTATACTTTGCGTGATGCTGCTCAACGTCTCAAAGAGGAGGTGATGAAAACGGCAATTTTTCTGGGTACTGCTGACAGGTTGCTTGATGGTTCGTTGACATCTTCTGTGCGGAACCGTATCATTCGATCTTCCCCTGTTGCCTATAAGCAGGTCATGATGACTTTATTGATTAATCAGACTGGTAACGTGTTATCTACGGTTTTGGAATCCGTGCGCCAACTCGGTGAGTTGGGTGAGTGGTTTAAACCTGAACGTCAGTCCCGGCCTGACACTCGTACTCCTGGTGAAAATAAACTTACTAGACGTGATATTTTTTCAGGTCTTCTGGCTGATGGTGTGCGGAGGGAGGACATTGATGGTGAGACTACCGCTCGTTTGTGGGAGTTATTTCGCAAACGTGGCTTGGATCGAAAGGAGGGTGCCCGGCGTGTTCGGACCACTGAGTGTGATCGTGGTGGTTCTGACGGTAGCGGTGATGACGACCGCCGTGGGCGCTCTGTTCGTCGTGATGATCGACGTTCTGCACGTGATGTGTCCCCCCGTCGAGAGAGAGACAGGGAGAGAGAGGGGGAAAGAGAAAGGGGGAGAACTGACTATGTTTACAGCAGACGTAGAGATGATAGGGATCAATCCCCTGAGTTGAGGAGGAGAGAGGATCGTCACAGTTTGGTCGATCGTAACCCGCAGTACAATGCAGAAGATACGAATCCGTTCCGTACTGGGAATGGATATGAACAGGAGGTACCGATACCTAAGAAGCGTGAGAGTCTTTATCCTGATTTATCCTGGTATACAGAATGCAGTAAGAATGATTAGGAAAGAGGTCAAGCTCCGGTACACAGATGGGCTCACAGAGATAATAGACCCTATGTAGATATTGACATTTATTGGAGACATCGTAATATCCAAAGGGCCCGAGCATTGGTAGATACAGGAGCGGAGGCCACTCTTATTCATGGAAAATCGAAGAAGTTTACAGGTCAGCCTTTTACTATTACCGGATTAGGTGGAAAAGAAACCCCTGCAGTTCAAACTTTGCTTGAAATGAGAATAGGTAGAATTCCTAGAAAAGAGTATTCTGTACTAGTAGTGCCACTTCTAGAATTCATAATTGGGATTGATATTTTGAGAGGAATGACTTTGCATCTAGATGACGGATGTTACCAATTTGGAACAACGCATTATATATCGTCCAGACCTATACGGGTTGGTCGTTTAAGAATGCCTCCCATACAAGTTCCCCATGCGACAAAAGTGGTTTGTCAGAAGCAGTATCGTATTCCAGGTGGTCATGAGGAGATTAGTACCACTATTCAGGAGTTAGTGGATGCAGGAGTCATAACCCCAGTTACTTCTGCTTGGAATAATCCTGTTTGGCCGGTGCGTAAGAGTGATAACTCTTGGCGCATGACCGTTGATTATCGAGAATTGAACAAGCACACACCCTCTTTGACTGTTGCAGTACCGGATGTTATTACACTAATTGAGAGAATCCAAAAGCATCCAGGTACATGGTACGCGTCCATTGATATTGCTAATGCTTTCTTTTCAATTCCGATTGCCCCAGAGTGTCAGGAACAATTCAGTTTTACGTGGAACGGGCGTCAGATGACGTTTAGAAGTCTTCCCCAGGGCTATGTGCATAGTCCTACGATATGTCACCGGCTGGTGGCAGAGCATTTGGCTGAGGTACCGGTTCATCCCCAAATTCAGATATGTCATTATATTGATGATGTTTTGATCCAAGGCGAAACACAAGAGGAAGTTCAGACCCAATTAGACAGAGTTATTGAGTGCCTGCGTGAGAAAGGTTGGGAAATCAACCCAGATAAATTGCAAGGTCCGTCCCAGGCTGTAAAATTTTTGGGTATTAATTGGCATGAAGGGCACCGTGAAGTGATCCCTCAGGTTAAACAGAAGATTCTTGATTTTGCAGTTCCTAGAAATAGGAAAGAAGCCCAGAGCTTCATTGGTCTGTTTGGCTTTTGGCGCCAGCATATTCCTCATTTGAGTCAAATATTGGCCCCCTTGTACCGGGTCACGCGTAAAAAGAATGCATTTGAATGGGATAAACCACAGCAAGATGCGTTTAGTCTGGCAAAAGAGGCAATTCAACATGCTCTGGATTTATGGCCTGTACGTGATGGTGACGTGGATTTGAATGTGTCTGTACAGGGCCTTTATGCAAATTGGAGTTTGTGGCAGAAACAAGGCAGGAGTAAAGTACCGTTAGGTTTTTGGACCAAAAAGTTACCTGATGCTGGTGAGCGTTACACACCCTTTGAGAAACAGTTACTTGCTTGTTATTGGGCTCTGGTGGATACCGAGCAATTGACTTTGGAACATGATATAGTTCTGCGTCCGGAAATTCCTATCATGCAGTGGGTTCTGAGTTCGCCGAAAACTCACCGAATTGGACACGCTCAAGAGGCGAGTGTGATTAAATGGAAATGGTACATACAAGACAGGGCACGTGTGGGCCCGAAAGGAGTTGCTTCTTTACATGAGCAGGTGGCGCGAGCGCCATCGACTGAGACTGAGAGTGAATGTTCCGTACCTTTAGCACAGGAGTCTCCTGTCAAGTGGGGTAAGCCTTTTGATGATTTGTCCGCAGCGGAAAGAAACCATGTTTGGTTCACTGATGGTTCAGCGAGGTTTATAGGGATGACACGGCACTGGAAGGCGGTGTCCTATAATCCGGTCACACAGAAATTGTTGAGCACAACTGGTGAAGGTAAAAGCAGCCAATTTTCCGAGCTTTACGCTGTTTACCAAGTTTTGAAACAAGAGTTACCTGGTACATGTCATATTTTCACTGATTCTTGGTCTACTGCCAATGGACTGGCTGTTTGGTTGCCAACTTGGCATTCCCATAATTGGAAGTTACATTCCAAAGAATTATGGGGAAAAGAGTTATGGCAAGAAATTTGGGAGATGCTCCCACAGAGTATTGTTACAATCTTCCATGTGGACGCTCACACCCCGATAGATTCTCTTGACAAATTTTTTCATAACATTGCAGATGAGAAGTCTAAAATTGCTAAGGCAGTGGTGGACAGGCAAGATTCTGATATTGCGGGATTGGCGAAATGGGCACACCAGAAGGCAGGACATTTTGGAGAGAAGGCCACTAGCAGGTGGGCTGCTGATCGAGGAATTTATATTCCCTCAGATTTAATCAAAGATGTTATTTTACACTGCCCCGTTTGTCAGCATATCAGACGGCGTAAGGTGCCCCAAATTGTTAAAGGTCATTTACATCGCGGCAAACTGCCCGCTCAAATTTGGCAGATCGATTACATTGGTCCACTTCCTATGAGTAGGAATTGTCAATATGTTTGCACTATTGTTGATACATACAGTGGCCTGCTGGTAGACCTTCCCTGTAAGCAAGCTACCCAATTGAATACCATTAAAACATTAGAATTAATTATGATGTACTATGGTGTGCCATTCCAAATTCAATCTGATAATGCATCCCATTTTCGTGGAAGATTGGTACAGGAATTCTGTGCGGAAAACAATATTGAATGGATATTCCATATCCCCTACTACCCACAGGCCTCGGGCCTGGTGGAGAGATTGAATGGCCTGCTAAAGGACCAGCTGCGTAAGTTAACGGATGACAAGTATAAAAATTGGCGAGACTTTTTGCCCCAAGCACTATTGATTTTGAATAATCGTCCTTTTTTAAATGCTGAATCTCCACTTATGCGTTTGTTTCCCCCGAATGCTGAGGCTATGCCTAATGAAATCAGAGAAACTGTGATGTATTGGGAAATTACTCCCGGAGCTTTGGCTCCATGTAGAGCGACCCCAGGGTCGGCAGGTTTAGACTTGCATGCTATGGATGACATTGTTATAAAAAGTAGAGATCGAGTCATCATAGAGACAGGTGTTGGTGTTCAGATACCACCTGGAAATTTCGGATTGATCGCCCCTAGATCGGGGCTGGCTGTAAAAGGCATTCAGGTGCTTGGAGGAATTATCGACAGTGATTATCAGGGAGAGATTAAGGTGCTCCTGCTGAATAGCAGTGAGGTTGACTTACTGATACATCGCACTGACCGAGTGGCTCAATTACTCATAATGCCTGTTTTCAGTGGTGTATTAATGAAAGGCACTGCTCCAACGTTGCTAACTGTACGTGGCCAGAAAGGTTTTGGCTCCACGGATAATCCTGGGGCCAGAGTTTGGGTGCAGTCGCCTAAGAATCCCCCTGAACAAGCAGAGGTCATTGCCACCGGTCAGGATAATACCATTTTGGTTATGAGACCAGGGAAAGATAGCTGGGAAGCGGTCCCGGCTGATAAATGTTATTTACGAGAATGATTAATGCCTGTATTTGGTTCTCTTTCAGATCATTCTTTGGATTGTTGCTGCAGGATGTGTCGGAGCCGGACTGTTTTCGGACTGGTACGACGAGAAAGGAGGGATCCTATCAACCCGGGATGAACTGGGAACCCGAGTGTTGCGTTCCTTCGCTGCATGGGATTCATCATCGAACTTTTGGACCGCACTCGCTAAGAGGGTGACTGACGCCCCTCACTTCTGTTTGACACCGATGAGATCTGTACATGACATTCTGGCGACCTGCCTGGTTGCTGTCCCCGCCTCATTGGAAACTTTAACTCATATTTTTAATGTCTCGAAGGCCCGTCCCAATATTCTCCTGGGTGATTTTGCTACCCATGTATATTGCCCCCTATATATTGAATTGCTGAACGAGCAAACCCCCATCCAGTCCCAAATACTTACTTATAATATCACACAAGGTGATTTGTGCTTCTTTCTTACGTGTAATCCTAGTGCGATCTCTGAATGTCTACGCCTCAAACTAAAAGGCGCCACTTCATTTACCGCTCACGAACGGACTTTGTGCTTTCAAAGGACACCGACCACATGTGTTTCAGTTCAGAACAATATGACTTGTAATAGTTTGGTAGTTACCCCCAGTCACTATCGCACGATGTTACTACCTGCCGGATGGCTTTTCTCATGTGGTAATACTTCCTGGCCATTTGTCCCTGCAAACATTTCCGGAGGCCCTTGTGCCATTACGAGACTCAGTTTGTTGATGTTCGCATCGCATCCGAATGCCAACTCTCGTGTGCTTCGAGATACTGTAATGTTACAGGAGGATTGTGACCCATCTTTGCATTTATATTCCAAGTCTGAATACCTTAGCTTAGCTGTTTCAATTATTGGTGTTCCTGCTTTGGCGGTTTATCATGCCAAATCTATTGGGAAAATGGCCTGCTGGATGGTGAAATCTATTAATCATACTTCTACAATTTTGTCTGACATGCTATTAGACGCCCAGGGTGAACGTAGGGCCATTTTGCAAAATAGAGCAGCCATTGATTATCTTTTGCTTAAACATGGACATGATTGCTCGGACTTCGAAGGTCTCTGTTGTTTTAACTTGTCTGACCATACACAATCCATTCGTGCTCACATCGACAAGTTGCGTGACTTAACAGAAGAAGTTAGAAAACACATTGACCAGGGCTGGTTTGACTGGCTCTTTAATTGGTTACCTGATATACACCTGCTACGCCAAATATTAGGTGGTATTTTGATTGCTGTTGCTGTTTTGATTTCTATCTGTTGCTTGATTCAGTGTATTCCTTCATTACTTCAATTCTGCACACTTGGTACTAGACATAGATCAGTTAGCTTTGTTTCATATTATTCTTCCACAGATGTTAGCTCCATTTAATGAATGTATAATAGACTGAAGTCAAGGGTGAAATGTACTGCTCGATTTTTCCGGTCTTATTGTGTTGAAGGGTGATTTAGGTGACTTCAGTCTCTTTCCATTCAAGTCTAAGGGTTAGAGTAGTGTATAGAGCCTATTTATTAGGCACTTCGACATGATCCTGTGTTCTTCCCCATAGATCAGGGTTTGCATACATATCCTAGGGGATAGATTCGTTAGCATTAGGGGTAATCTGTTCTGTAGTGAGGGTATTTTCATGGAGCCGTGCTGAATTCAGGCCTGGTAGGCCTTAAACGGGAGAGACTCCATCTTTCCTCCTGCTCTGGCAGCTTGGGATGTTTCTAGGTCATAGGCAGTGTTTTAGTTAGGAGGTGTTATTCGCTTGGAGAGAACCGGTTCAGGCCGGCCCTTATCGAAGGATTGTATTTTTCTTCATGCCGAAGACACTACATCAGGCCGGCCGGCTGGGAAAGTGTCCTTGGTACGGGGAGGTACAAGAATTTGGTGGGCGGCAGGTTACGGGCTGGAATTTTCCATGAGGAAATGCACATCTATATTAGTAAAAGTTTGAGGCAGATACTGGCACTTGCTTCTAGTCCATGGGCGGCACCTGGCCGTTAGTAGTAAAGCTGCTACTTATTCCAGGGAAGACAGATGACAAACTTGGAGGTGGAGAAAAACCGAGAAATAGATATTCCAAAGAGAAGAGAGTAGCCGATGAGGAAGAGGTCCCAGTGACTCGGAGAGGGAGACGGGAGTAAACCCGTGATTGCGGAGGTGTGACTTCCAGGCGAAGCCGAGGCGCAGACGAGAAGGGAACCTAGATGACCATTGAGTGCAGGCTACATACGACCAAGGTGATGTCAACCCCTTACTATTAGAGTGTACAACTTAATCTTTCACTTTTCTTTGCAGGTTATGTGATATGTATTATGTTCCGTGAGTGTGCATGTAATAACTAAATAAAGTATTCAGTTTGTAGTAAAGCAATATGTGCTACGTGTTCTTGTGTAAGAGGGTAACCTATTCTTCTAGTCAGCTGTGACTTGACATGAACAGATGTTAATCCTGATCAAGTAGGTGGTAACTGAATAAGGGAGAAAGGAGCCCTTCGAACTGGGGAACATGTGCTCAACTAGCTGTCTTTGTGTGATCTGATATATAGTAACACTGATGTCGTGGTAATTATAGGATGAACTCGTGCTAAGGCTGCCGTCTGGGCAGGAAGTCCTGGGTCCGTTTGGGACCGCGAGGCTGTGACTGCCGTCTGGGCAGGGAGTCTGTGGCTGCCGTCTGGGCAGGAAGTCCTGGGTCCGTTTGGGACCGCGAGGCTGTGACTTGTCTAAGGCTGCCGTCTGGGCAGGAAGTCCTGGGTCCGTTTGGGACCGCGAGGCTGTGACTGCCGTCTGGGCAGGGAGTCTGTGGCTGCCGTCTGGGCAGGAAGTCCTGGGTCCGTTTGGGACCGCGAGGCTGTGGCTGCCGTCTCGGCAGGAAGTCCTGGGTCCGTTTGGGACCGCGAGGCTGTGGCTGCCGTCTGGGCAGGAAGTCCTGGGTCCATTTGGGACCGCGAGGCTGTGACTGCCGTCTGGGCAGGAAGTCTGTGGCTGCCGTCTGGGCAGGAAGTCCTGGGTCCGTTTGGGACCGCGAGGCTGTGACTTGTAGGTCTTGGTATATATAGTAGGAATTCCCTGTCCTTAGGTGGTACATATATGTGGTTATTTAGGTGTGAATAGGCCCTAGGGAGGGGGTAACGTTCTGGTTTGGGTTAGAGAGGCTCTGCTGAGCGGGTTCTATCTGATCCGAAAACCCAAGCAGAACAGTCCTAAAACTACAAAATTGGAAAAAAAGGTTTTCCATTTGAAGATGAAAAATTATTATTGTTACTTAGCTGAAGTAGCTGGTGAGGATAAGGAAGGTATGTACATTTTACCATTTTATTTTTCTTGTGGATAATGATGACTATCACCAGTTCTGGAATGTAAATTGGATTTACTACTTGGAGGATCCCCATTGGATCAAGCAAACTGCACGTTTGCCATATAACTGTAACTCTAAAGGTGAGAATAAAACTTGGATGTGATTATGACGGTCTGCACTGTGATCACTTTCCCCGAACAATAATTACCCCACAAATCATGACTTAACAAAACTTGTTGAACTTCAACTCACTGATTACTTACCGCTAGGAGTAAGGATCACAGGTCGAGTGATACCATTTGGCACAGCGCCTCTATTGAATAACCAGTTTCTTGATCATTAGAGAACTAAGGTCAGTGTGATTTTTATTCTAAAACCCTACCGCAAAAGTGAGTATGAAGCATCAGCGAGAGTGTAATCATTTTGCAGATCTCTCCAACCAGTTGCCTACCTTTTCTAAAAAAAAAACGAATGGAAACCAAAATACCTTACAGTCCTTTTCTTAGGCTTAAGTTTTGTTTTGCAAACAAAGTCATCCATTTATCGAAGAGGAAACCTTACACACATAATAGTGTCATGCTTCATCATTGGTATCTTCTCCCCACCCTGGTAGGTAAATGCCACCAATGCGGACTCAGCCACCTCGAAGACTTACAGGGAGGGAGGGAGTTCTTGGATAAGATTAACTAGATAAATACAGGATCCAGATCTTATAAAAATTAACTTGGTGTTGCCAGGTTATTACCTCTTATTCAGTGGTACACCAGGTATATCTAAAAACAAATGTGTATACTTGTATAACAGGTATAATGAGGACAATGGCTCAAATCTGTTCCTTAATTGCCATCATGTTTCTGCCCGTTAGTAGCCAAAACTGTCTGGGGCATCTTCAGGGCTTGAGGATCCCTATCTCGAGTGAATATGACTTCTAACCTTCTCTAACTAGAATAAAAAAGTTTTTTTTATCTAGGAGTAGTGAAAGAGTAAACTACCTTTTAACCCCGGTGACTCTGTTCTGGTTCTAGTGTTCAATGAACTCCCTAGACTTTAGGGGATACCGGCTAACTTGTCTCAAAGGGGTGGTGCCCTTTGTAGTCACACTCAAAGTACACCACATACCAGTGGTCCGTAGCAGGAGTAGCATAGGTAATCACAAGTGGTGTACCATTTGAGGAACTTGCGACTACAAAGGACACCACCCCTTCGAGACCAGTTAGGTTTGAGCCATTGTCCTCATTACAGCCATTCACATTTGTGTAGGTCAAGCCTAGGCAGCGCGCAGGTGCTGCTCTGCAGGGCATGGTGTATTCCATCTGTGGTGTTTGGCCACACCCATCACTTGTAATTGGTTCTTTGAAGTACCCCTTGTAAAATCTTGCATTTGAATGATTCCTTTGTCTTTGTCCCGACTTTTGGTTGTTTGTTTCCGCCCTGTTGACTGACCCAGTTACATGGATCACTTTTAACCACTTGTGCACTTTCGGCACACTACTTTTTGTTTTGCCTCGGCTCGATCCCCGTCCCTTCACCACCACCCACCCATTGCTGCCTTTCATGCTTGTTTTTAGGTCTTTAGCACGTCACGCTTACTTTCATTTTGAGTATATCTAGCCGTGGCGGCATACGCTACTCATCACCCCGGTCCCTGGCGGTTTGGGTAGGTCTTCCGGATAAGCGTTCTTTGACGCTGGTGAGTACATTCTGTTCCCAGACTCCCGATACCTTATTCACTTGAAGGCTACCTCGACCTCATGACACTTCTCCCCCTAAATCGATCATGCCGGTTACCGTGAACCACGGTAGACCCTTGATCCTGGGCTCCGGTCCCTTTTGTTCTGAACAGAGTCAGGACGTGTCTTGGGTTGGATGGAACCATTGTGTAACTATTGCGTGAGACGCTGACTTCTATATTAAGCCTTGTCGGCATCACTACAAACCACGTTATTAATTCCTGTACCCATTTATTCCAGGACCCAATTGGTGTCCTTTACAGCCGCCAGCTCCGTTGCTAGCTTGTCTAGTCAACGCACTAGGTGAGTGATTCCCTTTTGTCCTTTAGAGCATCACCAGCTAATTAATAGCTATAGACTTTAACCCCCCCCCCTCACGTTCACTGATCCTTTGAAATAGTGCACCAATAACTACTCTGTTTTACTCACGTCCTGCACGGTGATTCTTGCAACACCATTCTTGACAATTTTTGTACAAGACGAAGAGATGATATTGGTTTTAGTCTTCACGTTGTTATTTTATCTTTACAGGTCAGAAACCTAGGACGTGGTATGTAGAGTTCACATTTCCACTTTTATGTAGACAGCCTTTGATCCTGATGAATTGCCCTGATCCTCCAGACATATATGGCAAGAAACATGTTGATCATTTAGAGTAGAGCTTCACGTCTAGACACCTCATTTCTAGGACTTAGCCACTCTACACCATTTTTAATAGGGTATTCTACCTTCTGAATAAAGCATTATTAGGACTGACTAACCTTTTTTAACTTCCATTTCCTGCTACATCCATTACACTAGGCCCCTCACCCCCAAGCACATATCGGCAGGAACAAAAGATCCCCGGTAAAGAGCCCCGGTTTCGGGAGCCCGTCAAGGATTGCAGCGCCGACTTGACGAGGGGCAGTGCTCATATGATGAAGCATGAAACCTAGCTCGCTGGGTGTGTGAGAGCTCTAGTTCCACCAAGGGAGCTTCCCTGGCCTTCCACTGATTACTTCTTGATAATTAATTGGTGGCTGAATCTTGCCTCAACCTTTATCCTTATCTCTTCCTTCCTGTACTTGAGGAACTCTGTACCCCGTTTTGGAAATAGGCTTCTGGGGCATGTACATTGGACCTCCCTAAATAAAGCCCCCTGTCCCCCTTTTGGATTGTTGTTTTTAGGTCTCGCCTGAGCAAGCGCTTTAGCGCTGCTCTGGCGAGAGCTATAGAAACCGGGATTTGGAAGTGCAAACTAGTGCTTTCAGGCCTCCAAATACAGTGCATGTGCGCCGGGCGCGCGCACCATTTGGCAGCCTGCTGATCACTTTTGCGGCCGCTTTGATGTTCTTCAGTGAGCACGCGGCCACTGAGAACATCAAAGCGGCCGCGAAAGTGCTCACCATATGCCAGCCTTCCCTGTGTTGCTTTAGCACTCACCCCCCCCCCACCCCTTCCATGTTACCCGTGTGGCTCATTTTCTCTTTCATGGCTGCGTGGCGTTAATTTCACGGCCGCGCGGCCAATGCTTGTTGAAGTAGGTATCTGAGTAAAGCCCTGCTCTTCGAGGTAACTCGCCCTGCGTGCTCTGCTCTCTTAATCCGCTCCGAAAGGATGCCCAGCGCCTCTCTGCCTAGTGCGCCTTTTCACCTGCCCGCGGCCCAAACGCAATAACACAATTCGGATTTACAACTGTAATTACAACATCGAGAAGGTGATATTTGCACCAGAACCGGCTGGTGGCGACCTTGCGTTGCTCCTTGCCAGGGAGACGTTTACAGCATATTTTAATCCGCGGAATCGGGTTAACTCTAAGTGCGAGGTTTAATATTCAAATGTCCAGTTCCTAAAGCGACCCTGTGTTCAGGAGTCAGCTGCTCGCAAGCCTGTCCTCGTGCCAAGAACTCACGCATCCAGCGTATGCAGAGCGGGGGATTTACTTCCCTCTACCGATTACGCGAAGAGTTACCCAATCTGGCCCTCAAATTAGGTGTTCTGCATCGAAGAACTCCCCTCCCCCTCCCCCCCCCCCCCCCCCACACCCCAGCCCCACCTCCGCACCTCAAGCAGGGCTCAGAGTTATCACATCCTCAGCGTTTAAGCTTCCTACTTTTTGCAAAATATTCTTTTTTTTTTTTTTTTAATCTATATCGCGACTTCTGTCTCCAAAAAATGATTTCCCGGTAATGATGCCCAAAGCGGCTGGTGAAGAGTTCCAGATTTTTCATCGAAAAAAACATTTCTCAGAAATCTGCATATCGCGTCGAAAACAAACCGAGGGACCCTGCCAAGTGGGTCGGACATGTATGTCTTTTGTTGTATGATTTCCATGGAGCGGATGTCTTACTGGTAAACATCTCTCCCTTCGCCAGGCCTGCCCCCTCCTCAAAACCCAACCTTACGTCTGGTCTCCAGGGAGAGTTTTCTAGCCCAAGTAGGTTTTGAAGCCGATGTAAAGCGCTCATAACAGCCATAGTTAATGCTTTTAATGCAGAATGCATTTTTAGCTCACGGCTGCGCAGTCTGTGCGACAGTTGCATTGCCCTTCAAGCCACGAACCCCATTTTAAGGGGACGCGGAGGCACCTGGGTACATGGGTTTCGGATGGGCGAGCCTTGAATTGACTTTGTATCTGGGGGTAGTAACACGGGCTGGGCCCACGGGACCAATCCTCGACCACACTCGAAATTTCCAGATTGTATTTTGGTTCCATGGGCTTCCGAGACAAGAAGACGGGCAAAGGGTAGTGATTACGCTGGCATAAAAACGGTGCCAAAGCAGCAGACTGGGGGATGGAGGGAAGAGCGCTATGGTGGCAAAGCAGGCGGTAGAGCAGGAAAGGGAGTGTTGAAACGCTGCAACTCTCCGCGGTCTCTTATCCACGGTGCTGTGTTCAAAGAGGAACCTAATGTGGCCTAACGGCCAGAGCTGCCGGCTTGGGAGTAGGGAAACCGGGTTCAAGTCTCGTAGTCTGCTCAACATCCTGTGATTCTGGGCAAATCATGTAATTTCCCCGTGCCTACCAAAAACAAGCATTGGCATAGCCAATAGGTCTCGCCTTTGGGACCTTGTAAGTGTTTACCCAGGCAACAGTTGTTGTTGCCCCAAAGAAATTGTGCTGCATAAATAAATACTTATAAGGTCTCAAAAGCGAGACCTATTGGCTATGCCAATGCTTGCCCGATGCTAAATTTAATTCTCTGAATTCCTACACAGTGGTGAGGGCCGGGGGCACATAATGCTCCAAACTGACCCCAAGCACACAAGCCGTAGTGTGGTCCGTCTTGTTCTCTGTTGGCTCGGGGCTGCAACAAGTATGCTTTTCACCCAACCAATTTCAGGGGCTTTAATTGTAGTCCAATACCACAGTGGCTGCTCCATCCCATTTAGCTTTCCTGATACTGTTTACACCCCCATGCCCTCGCTTCACCCATCCCTCCTCCCCTTCCTTCCCCAGTCATTGCTTGTTTTGCCACGTTCATAAAGTTTGTTTCTTTTAAGTGCTATGCACAGTGGTTGTGGTATTTTCGGGTCACATTCAGGTTTGCGCAATATTGCGCAGAAATATAAATCTAATTGTGTTTACGGTGGCTCTTCCCAGTCATTGTTGTTTAATCTGGTAATACCACGGCGTCTTGAAAGGCCGCAGGGCAATCTGTGTGTGAGGGGGGGGGGGGGGGGTATTTCAAAGCATTCGTTTGTCATCGTTGTGGTGTTGGGGTGGCAGATAAGGGGGTGGTGAGGCCTAGGTGGGAGCAGGACACAGAAGGACACAACAGCAGGGGTTACTGGAGTGGGCCGAAGACCTCGAGCGGTCTCGCGCCCTTTTATTTATACCGTAGGGCGTGCCCGCCCTCCGGGTGCGTGGATGCGTGAGTAGCGTGCTGTAACGGGCCGGGTGGCTCCGTTACCACATCCCTCCAATCTTTCAGATACAGAGATCATTTATCGCCAAACCATTCAGTTCTTGTGCACACCACGCAAAGTCTCTCAGTCTCTTACTTGGGGCCGGGTTTGGCCGAAGTCCATATGGTCGGCTCCGGGGAGCGTCTCCTCGGCCTGTACCTCCTGCCCCACAGACACTGGGCACCGCTGTCTCGGCAGAGGGCCCGCTTTCTCGATCGCCCGCCCCGGGCAGTGGGGTTGCGCTCTGCGATGGGCTCGCCGGCGTTCCTGGTGAGCCGCACCCCTCCGGGGCTTCCAACTCTTCCTCCTCCGGGTCGGTCTCGGGGACGCCAGATGTTATTCGTTTGAACCAAGACGCATTTCGCGTTACTGTCCGTGTCCCTCTCCTGGCGGACACCATGGTGCCCCGCACTCCGGTCACTTCCCACACCTCCGGTTCAAACGGGGTACGATACTTCCAGTTCGGGTATCGGTCCTTCAGGATGACCCCGTCCCCCACCTGGAGACTCCTCCCCCGGGCTCTCCTCTTCAGACTGGCTTTCTCGTTGGAGGTCCGCCTCCTCCCTTGCGCCGCCTCTTGGTCTAGCGGCGTGGGCAGCCACACATGACTCGCCGGGATATTGTCCCTGGGGGCCTTCTTGAACAGAAGGTGCGCTGGCGCACACCTGGTGGTACAGTGGGGGGTCCGCCGGTAGGCACTTAGGAACTGTGAGAGGCACTGATCCGCATCTTCTCCTTGCTCGACTCCAATTCTCAGCGCCCGGTTCATCGTGCGCATGACACGCTCCACCTCCCCATTCGCCTGGGGCCACTGCGGGGTAATCTTCCTGTGTCTGACTCCCCGAGCCGCAAGGTATTCCTGGAACTCTCGCCCTTGGAACGGGGGCCCGTTGTCCGATCGGACTTCCTCCGGCAGGCCCATCATGGCAAATATGCGATCAAGCGCCGCTCGCACCTGGCTGAACGCCGTAGACGACACTACTTCCACCACCGGGAACTTGGAGTGTGAGTCCACCACCACTAAGGTGTGTCGCCCATCCGGGAACGACCCAAAGTCTATGCTCAGCTTGGACCAGGGTTCCAGACAGGGCTCCTCCGTGATCACTGGGTGAGGCGTCGGCTCCCCCCCCGTGATGTTGCACGAGTGACAGCTGCGGATGGCTTCCTCAACCAGCGCGTCCATCCGCGGGAACCACACCTTGCTCCGCAGCCTTGCCTTGGTCTTGGAGATGCCTTGATGCCCTTGGTGTGCCAACCTGACCACCTCTCCTTGGAGACTCATCGGGATGACGATGGTTGCTCCTCGCAGGACCACGCCGTGCGGCCCCTCGCTGAGTTCACTCCTCGCGTTCCACACCTGCTGTCGATACACTTTCTCCTCTTCGGTGAGGGCCTGCACTCCATCCAGGAAGTTCCGCCAGTGGTGGGTCGCCAGCGTGCGCTTCACCTTCACGAGGCAGTCGTCCAGTTCCGTGGCTTTGCCGATGTCTTCCAACGTGAGTGCCACCGGGCATGCAGCTTGCGACACTAGTCGGACGAACTCCTCCGTTTCCGCCTCATCCGCCTGATCAGGGCGCACCGGCTCCGGGTGGCGGGACAGGAAGTCCGCTGGGTTGCTGGCTCCGGGTCGGAACACGACCTCAAATCGGTACGCTTGTAGCTGGACTGCCCATCTCTCAATCCTCGGGGGCCCTAGCCTCGCCGTGCCAGCGAAAAGCGGAACCAGGGGCTTGTGGTCGGTGACCACCCGGAAGTCGTGCCCATACAGGTAGAGATGGAAGTGTTGGCAGGCCCACTTGATGGCCAGCGCCTCCCGCTCGATCTGCGCGTACCTCATCTCCGTAGCCGTCAGAGCCCTGCTGGCATACGCGGTCGGGACCCATTCTTTCGCCTCCATCTCCTGCATCAGGACCGCGCCCAGCCCCACGGGGCTCGCGTCCACCACTACCTCTGTCCGCCGGTGGGGCCTGAAGTACGCCATCACCTTGTCATCGATCAGCGCGTCCTTGACCGCTTGGAACGCCATATCTTCCTTGGCCGTCCAGGCCCACGGGTGACCACTCTTTGTGAGAAGCCGGAGCGGCTCCGACAGGGACGCCAGATTGGGAATGAACCGCCCGCAGTAGGTTGCCATCCCCAGGAAACTCCTGACCTCGGTGGCCGATGTGGGCCTCGGAGCAGCGCGGATCGCTACCGCTTTCTTCGGATCCACCCTCAGGCCGTCCCTCGAGAAGATGTAACCGAAGAATTCGACCGACTCCTGGTAGAAGGAGCACTTGGCCTCGTGCAGGGTGAGTCCACTGTCCGCTAGCCGCTGTAGCGTGTCACGCAGATGCCGATGGTGTTCTTCCAGAGTTCGCGAGAACACCAGAATGTCGTCACTTAGGTTGATGACTCCCTGGAGACCCGAGAGAGTCTCCCGTATGGCGTTTTGGAAAACTTCGGCCGCTGACGAGATCCCGAAGCTCAGCCGCTTATACCTCCGCAGGCCAACGTGGGTGGAGAAGGTGGTTATGTTGCGGCTGTCGGGGTGGAGTTCAAGCTGGTGGTACCCCGCGTTGAGGTCCAAGTTCGTGAACCACTGCGCGCCGTTGAGGTCGGCCACAATGTCGTCCATGGTGGGCGTGAGGTGTCTTTCGCGCTTGACCGCCTTGTTTGGGAGGCGCATGTCTACGCACAGTCGGATGGCGCCGGGCTGCTTGGGTTTGGGCGCCACGACCAGGGGGGACACCCACGGGGTCGGACCCGATACCTTCTCAATCACCCCCAAGTCTTCCAATTTTTGCAACTCCTCTTCTACCTGTGGTCGCAGGAGGAATGGTATTCTCCGGTGACGCAGCGCCATGGGCCGGACCGTCGGGTCCACGTGTAGTCTGAACTGCTTTCCGCGTAGGCATCCTAGACCTTGAAACAGCATCGGAAAGTCCTTCAGTATCTCCCTTGCATGCAGCTCGTGCACCTGATTTGCGAAGAATACCAGCGCCAGATCTTCGGCGGTGTGGCAGCTCAGCAGGGTGCCCCTCTTACCTTCCGCCACGTGGAAGGTCGTGGCCAACTTCCGGCCTTCGCTGACGACTTCAACATCAATCACCCCTCGCAGGGACAGTGGCCGGTCACTGTCGTACGTGTAGATGAGGGCTTTGGAGGGTCTCAGGGGTGGCCGTGGCGACAACCTTTCATACTGGCAGCTGTCCATGACGTTCACCGACGCCCCCGTGTCGATGAGAGCACTCACCGGGGACCCGGCCACCAGGATGTCACACATGGGCGGCGGTCTTCTCTTCGTGCCTTCCCGGCCTACAAACGACACGAAGAACACTTCCTCTTCTTCTTCCCCATCTCCCTCGAACTGTGGCGTGGAGTTTTCGCGCAGGGCGGCGGATTCTTCCACCGTCAGTTGGTGTACGCGCGCCGGAGCCCCACGTGGGCCGGAAGCGCCTCCGCGCCCCCTGCGGCTGCTCCTGCAGACCTTCGCAAAGTGGTTCGCTCGGCCGCACTTCAGACATGTTTGTCCCATGGCGACGCACCGGCCGCCGGGTGGGTGACCGAGGCCGCAGTTGCCACATGTGCTGCCCTGCGGAGCCCTTGCGGCTCCTCGCTGATTGGTCGGTCGCTTCTGCAGCGCGTCCACTCTCTCTTCCTTGATCGCTGGCGGCTTCTGGGCAGCCGCAGGCCGGTTGAGGGCCGCCTCCATTGCATCCGCTCGAGCATTGGACAGCTCGTGAGACCGGCCTAGGACCAGGATGTTGTCGAGGGAGATGCCTGGCTCCCGCAGGATGAGACGCCGCAGCGGGACCGATCTGCACCCTTGAATGAGCTGGGCCCGGATCTCCGCCCTTTGGTCTGGCAGCTCACAGGACAGGGAGAGTTTCCGCAGGCGTGCATAGAAGACGTCAATGCTTTCATTTTCTTCCTGTCGCGCCTGGCGCAGCTTAAACCACTCGAAATCGGGGTTCGTTTGGGGATCAAAGTGGCGGTTCAGGGCCCTTATGGCGCCCGCATAGTCGTCGTCGTTCCCCCTGTCCGGTAGAGTTTCGAAAAGGTCATACAGTTCTTCGCCCCCGTAGCACATGAGGAGAGATCTCTTGACCGTGTTGTCCGTCTCCCGCACACCGACAAAGTAGTGCTCCAGCCGTCCGATCCACGAGCGCCACCGCACCGCCGCCGTGGAGGGGTCTGACAGTTCGCTGAACGGCGGCAGCGGGGCCACCGCCCCGTGTCCAGGCGCGGCGGCCGCGGGCTGCGCGGCGACCGCGGGCAGCGCGGCTGCCTGCTGAGGCGGTTGCGCCGTGCCACTACCACTGGCGGCAGGGCCCGACATGTTCGGCACCTCTCACTGCGCCCGTTCTCCAACCGTGGCTGCTTGGCTGGTATCCAGGCGAGACCTACTTTCCCTCTGCTGGTGCTGCGCGTGGGCGAGACCTGTGCTGCTGAAAGTGTTGCCCGTAGGCGAGACCTGCTGGAGCTGCGCGTGGGCGAGACCTGCTAATGGTGCTGCTCATACGCGTAGGCGAGACCTGCTTCCCCCACCGATCTGTGTTCTTCCTTTTTTTTTTTTTGTGTGTGACTGCTTTATTGTCCGTTTACTTCCCTCAGGCACTGCTGAGGACGCCCCCTGCAGCAACCGGCTGTCGGGGCCTTTACCGGCAGAATCCAGGCCAGCCAAAGCCCCCAGACGCCCAGGCAGCTCACGAGGGTCGATGTTCCCCTCCGACGGAGCTCACCTGCCAAGGACCGGCTTCGAGTCTTCCAGCGCGAGGACGCGCGCGCGGCGAGGTCCTCCCTGTTCCGCCTCTGCGGAGAGCGCCGGGCACCCCCAGGCAAGTGCGATGAGCGCCGGAGAGGCGAGGCGCGGGTAGGCTCCGCCCTCGTCGCCAATGTGGTGTTGGGGTGGCAGATAAGGGGGTGGTGAGGCCTAGGTGGGAGCAGGACACAGAAGGACACAACAGCAGGGGTTACTGGAGTGGGCCGAAGACCTCGAGCGGTCTCGCGCCCTTTTATTTATACCGTAGGGCGTGCCCGCCCTCCGGGTGCGTGGATGCGTGAGTAGCGTGCTGTAACGGGCCGGGTGGCTCCGTTACCACAATCGTCTGCAGCTCCACCCTGACCCAACCCTGCTTCCAGTGATGACCTGGGCCCTCAGGTGAATGGGTTGGCCTGCCACATAGCTCTCAGACTCCACTCGTTAAAATGCTGGTGCTTGTGGCTTCTAAGGTGACCCCTTCCCTCTAGTCGTCTGCAGGACAGCCCTCAGCTTGGCTCACCACATGGCTTGCTCCTGGGCTGCACCGCAGACCGGCTGCTGTTTCTTCAGCATTACATTGCTACAGGTACTTCAGATGCGTCTGCACATGTGTTTGTGTTTTCCGGAGCTGCTTTAAGGATGATCACCAGCCCTCTGGTTATGGTGAAGTGGGAACCTGTTCGTAGTCTCCAGAACTGTGTGACTCACTGCTATGTTTGAAGCCTCTAGAGCACACTAACAGTGCTGGATGTTAGCTTTGAGCATGCTGCGAGCTACGAGCGCACAACGTCCCTGCATATTAGGTGGTAAATTAGTGTTTTTGGCTGCAGGTCTGTTAGCCTTTGCGAGTGGATATGCCTATGTATGTGTTCTTTTTTTTGGTATCTTTTTGTTTTCGTATATTTGCATGGCTTTTTTCAGTGTCCTTCCTCCTTTGTATGTATGAGCTGCATGGCTAAACCCCTAAAAGGTCACAAAGGCGAGACCTATTGGCTGTGCCAATGCTTGTTTAAATTAACAGTCGTCATGGTCCATTCAACCCTTCATCCTCTGGAGGGCGCTTTACAAATGCACGCTATGCTATCAAAGAAGTCCTGTGAAGTGCAATTATGCATGTGCCACTTATGCCACATAAATGTCTTAGGGATGCACGCTGTAAAAATATGATCACAATGTAAGTTAATGTCTGTGTCAATTGAATGCAATTAATGTGCTTCAATTAGCTACAATGCAAATTCTTTAGAACCTGGGTGTTTAGATAGGATTTTCATTTTTGCAACAAACCAATTGTTTGAATAAAAACTTTGTTAGGCACTAGGGAAACTCTTAGCAGCGTGTACTCCACATTGAACTATAAAATGGGTCAATAACATTAAATTAAAAGGAGGAAAACAAAATCAATAAACAGCAATGCTCACATTTTTCACTGTGTTTAATAATTACAGCTCCGCAGGATGCTGACTCCAAACCTCCAGCTGAACAGAGTCTGTCAATATGACTTTGCATGAAGCACTAACGAAGGAGAGCTAGCTCACTCCACGCCCTCTCAAGCACGGATTCATGAATTGTTCTACTCTTGTAGGCCGCAAACATTGAAAGTGATAAACACGAAATCAAGAAGCAAGCTAACATAAGGAAACTGCATTTTAGTCGAGTTCCTACTATTGGCAATGGGCGTGGTTAGGGAAGAAATGCAATTTTCACATTCCCCGAAAATAATCCTGTTTTATGTACATGATGTACACATTTTCAGATGTTTACAGCAGTACTCGTGGGAGTTAGCAGCACTAAACTATTCAGGAGTACTTTTTTGAATTATCGCTCATGTTCATGGACAACTGTGCATACTCTGTCATGCTAAAAACGGTTTCACGTTAGTGAATTTACACTTTTAGATTTTTATTTTTCCTCAGTGTAGGAACACTTTCAATTGACCTTCATCATATTTATGAGTTTCCCATGTTTATTCACACCTTGTTAAGTGATTTACATCTGCCATTATCAGGTTTAATTCTCCAATAATTTCTAGAGTGGAAAGGGGCAGCAAAAAGTTTGTGAACCCCCAGGGATACGTTTGAGGGTCTGCTGAAACGACGGAGGGCATTCTCTCTCTTGGCTGCCTACTCCCACCTAAAAAGATTTACCACCGTGTATTATTACACCATACTGGACTATATTTATGTATTAGCATATCTTTTCAGGAGGGCAAAGCGCAGCGAAAGTGGTTTAACACTCATGCAAGTGCAAACTGAACTTACAAGCACATATCTTTGTGAGCCAGGCCCTATGACTTTTACCTGGCATATGTCTGTTTTCAAAAGGCAAATGATTTGTGAATTTACGCCTAAATGTGGCAAACTGTGGAATATACAATACTCAGAAGTTGTTCATGGAGCAACAGGGTTATCATCTTTACCCAAGTATGGTTCTACTCAGTGCTTAGTTTATGCTGGTGTTTGCAAGTGGGGACGCACTATCACTCATTTTTTTTTTTTGCATAACATAGATACTAATTTGCAGCACATATTCACATATATAAAGTGTGATTTCCATATTCAGTTAGCCATGGTTAATGTAGGCCTTAGTTTAAATGATTCACACTAATTGAAATGTTATTTTGGCATTTGTGCATGTTTCTCTTTGTCTCATTTGAGGTGTCAAGTTGCAGTAGTCTGAGTTAATGAGAATGGTCCAAATGTTTTGGTTTCTGTGAGAACTGTTTAACTGTGCGTGTTTCACTGTAAGCTGAATAATGAATCCCTGCATCTGTGCTGTGGACAAGCTGACTGTGATGTGTCATCCTGCTATGAGATATCTCTTGAAGACCAAGCAGCAGAACCCTTCCATTGTGGGATGTCTGGGAAAAGGGCCGACCCAGCAGTATCTGGAAATGCTCGATCCTGATTGGTCCTTTCTCCTTGGAACGGTGGGGCGTGTTGCGCATTGTTGAGACATGTTTTAAATTTGCATTGCTAAATTAGATAGGTTTTTTTAGAGGAATTACTTCTCATTGCTTGCCTGAACAAGTTAGACTCCAACGCAAATCCTTTCCTGCTCATTTGACTGAGGGTCTAATGTAGCAGCTGGCGGGCAGCCTGTTTCTCCGTCAGAGAGATGGAGTAAATTACTCTGTCGCCTTGATGGAGGTAACGCTGCCAAATTGAGAAATGACCGCCAAGCTGGCCGCCATTTCTAAAGAATTGGCAGGAACTGCCATCATAGGGGTTCCTGTCAATGCTTTTTGCAGTGCTCTTCAGGCCTCGAGCCTTGAACCAAACTATTTTCCTTTTTAGTTTTAAAAAGAAAATCCCGAACTGGGAAGAAAATGCTTCCCTTGCCATGGGAGTCTTCTCAAATGACAAGGAGAGCATTTAGCAGTTTTCACTGCCCCTTACTGCAGGGTTTTCCTGGCGGCGACGAGCAGTGAAAACTGACCTTTAATTTCACCCATCAAAATCAGTAGAATTAGAGGTTTGCCTCCGAAGACCTAACTCTGGAGGCCGGTCAGATGTGTTTAATCACGATGGAGACAACTTAAGTTACTTACCTTTGTATTTGCTATTTTGAATTGCCTAAATAATAGAGAGGGTGTGCATTAATGAACCAATTAGTGACTCATGACTAAATTGAGTAATTTGAATTGTATTTGAATTGTAACTTCATTAATCTGCTAATAAACCTTCATGGTTTGCAGATCTTTTACTCACCATCATTCTTGTGGTGCCTAATGTTTTTTTATTTTCATTGATGTATAGTTGTTTCTGTTTATGTTAAGCCTCAAAGGTCCATCCACTCGAGCACAGCTTGCACTTCAGTTTGCACAGATATCTGCATGGTGCAAATCCTCGCTGCACAATCTGGCAGCAGAGAATGGGTCCTGCTGAGGTTTATAGACTTAGAATTTGCACCAGAGACGGTTAAAACAGCCCCAGCTCAGTTCACGCCCCTGAGGTTCCATGGTCCAGACCAGAGCATTGGCGATGTTCTGGGGTTCCTGAAGTGGTTGTGGTGTCCTAGGAGTGCAAGTATAAGTAGGATTATTTGTCTTCGGTTGAATGTTGTTGAGCTTTTGCAGTTTTGATGAGGTAGTGTGTTTTGTGGTGTGGTGTCCATCCAATGAGTGTGACCCTTTTAAGTTTGTCTGGGAATAGAAATTTGTACTGGAAATGTATGCATCTAGTAAAAAAGCTATGCCAAACAGTGTACACTCGCCTCTTCACCATGGTGTGAAGCTGTTTGTTGTGCCAGGCAGTCTTTTTGCAGTGACAGTGCAGTGGATGACATGCTAATCTTCGTACATCCGGCTCAGTACTGGTTCTTTTCCAGTTGAGCAACGCAGAACAGCAATTTTGGTTGTAGTGCTATGCTGCATGAAAAATCTGTAAATCAAGCAATATTTCTTTCAAGTTACACAGAACCTACTGACCAAGGGGCATATTATCAAGCACAGCGTTAAAATTATCGCCTCTTTAGCGGCAGAAAACTGCTTCTAAAGCGGCGATAATAGGCTTGATAATATGCCGCAGTGAATTCCAATCGAAGCCCAGATTCACACCAGAACATGGGCTTCTATGGGAATTCACAAGGGCATATTATCAAGCCCATTATCGCTGCTTTAGCGGCAGTTTTCTGCCGCTAAAGCAGCGATAATTTTAACACTGTTTCTTGATAATATGCCCCCAAGTTCCTTGAAAGCAGAGCTATTTCTCAGCAAACAGCATGCAATTTTAAGCTTTAAACAGCAAAACAGCATACTACCTCTCAGGCTACAGATATGGGGCAATTAAGCTAATCCTCTGGGGCACTGGACTTATTGAGTGAGTATGAAACCTGACAAAAAAGATATGAATAATCCATAATCACAAATAAAATCAGTGAGGAGCTGAGAATACACAATTGAAAGCGTGCTTCACAATTGCATCTGTAAAGGGAGAGGTGTGACGCAGCGGCCAGAGCGGCTGACTCCGGAGTAATGGGATCATGGTTCGACTGCCAGTGGCAGCTCAGCTCAGCATCATGTGACTCTGGGCACTAGCTCACTTAATCTTCCCAATGGCCCAGCGCCTTGAAACCCTTAAGGGGGTGGTGATATGTTCACGCTTCTAAGCGAAGGTCAGATCATTCCATACCTCTTCAGGTGCAACTCTTTTGAGACTTGAGAGGCCTGAGCCTGCCACTTCTTTGTTGCCTCAGGAATATCTCTGTTGATTAAAGCCAAATTCTAGCTCCGTGAATCCTTTTGTGCATGCTGTGAGACCTTTTCACAGGATTGTGCAATTAGTCGGGATACGAGTGCATGGGTTATGTGAAAGGGGCTCCAATAGCATACCTTGCAGGGGAGGGGGGCTAAGGTATTGTTACGCCACTGGCTCACTGCACCTCCCACCTTTGATCTCCTGTGTCTCTTTAACAACATTTCTGTACTTCTGTAACCAACATCGTGCAAGCCCCAATCTGGCCAGCGCTATTGCCATGAAATATATATCAACCGGCGGGAGGCAGTTTTCCCTGAATGTCATATGATAATCAACTTGAGGTCCCATATCACCTGTTGTTCAAATATATGCTTAATTAAAATTCCAATAGCTTTTAATAACAGGACAAATTGCAAAAATATGAATTGCATCAACTTCCTCCATAGCACAATGAAAACACGGGGAGTTCTCTCTGACACCCCACTTATATAATCGAAGAGGTGTATGATAAAGATTGTTAAAGGTCTTAAAATGATTCACCTTAATAACGAAACATTAAGAACCATCTGAGTCAGCATGTTACATTTAGCTATGTCAGTGGTTCCCAAACTTTTCGCTCCTGAGGGCCCCCATTAAGTCACTACTGGAATCCGGGGACCCCCAAGCAATTTGTATGATTTAAATCTCAGACAGTAAAACTGTAATACGAAGAAAAAAAAAATACACACATGTGCACATCAAACAAAGACTAGATTTGAATTACTAAAGATTTTAGTATTTTTATATTAAAAATATTTGCAAAAATTGAAAAATCTTAATGGGAAGGTTTTTGCTGTATCTCGCGAGTAACTTTTCATTGTTTGGTTTTATTTCGCAGCCCGAGGCTCCTGCCAAGGCTGAACTGGAAACCTAAAGCTGCTCTGGCAAATGTTGTCAGGCCAGTCCCTGGTCAGTGCACACCTAGTGCAGTGAGTGAGCCTGAGCTCTCTCCCAAGAAAATTTGGGGGAAAATGACGCATTTTACAACACATTTGTCATTATATATTACATTGTATTAGCATTTAAAGCATAGTAAACAATGACCTTACTATGCACTAGGATACAACAATCTTTTGACAATCTTCAATGATTCCCTCCCAACTACTCTCCAACTGTGCCTCTCATCTCTCCATAGTCCCATTGTCACATGTATTTAATCTGTTTTATACCACCTCTCATACCACTGTAGGATGTCAGAGCACTTTACATCACACACATAGAGAGACAATGAATCATATGTGTGTAAATCAGTAAATAGAAAATGTTACATAAGGCAAAAGGAACTACAAGTTGTAGGATTCACATGTCATCCATACTGGTAGGCATTTTTAGGTCTCGCCTGACCCAGCGCATGCGCTGGTCTGGCGAGACTTATTGAGAGGGCTCCAAAAAGTGCTACCAGGCCAGCCTAGAGCTACAGTGCATGTGCGCGGGCACGCGCGCCGCGATTTACCGGGATTACTTTCACTTTCGCGGCCGCAGGGCCGCTTTGCATAGCCAATAGGTCTCGCTTTTGGGACCTTATAAGTATTTAGTTATGCAACTGTTGCATAGCTAAACACTTATAAGGTCCCAAAGGCGAGACCTATTGGCTATGCCAATGCTTGTTTAAAGAGTGCTTGGTCTGGAGAAGCACAAACTCAGGATTCCGAACATAACACAGGGGTTAGCATTGACTTTAATATAAGGATTTATTTCTACCCAAACAAACCTTTTTAGCAGCATTGGGATAATGAAAGACTGGGAAAAAGCATAACTTGCTAACTTGTACCACGCAGTTTGCATGCAGCTCTTTGATGGCCGTTCATAGCTCACTGTGCTAGACTACGATTGGAACTTGTGAACTGCACAATAACAAAAGAAACTCTGTGGCAAAAGCAGAAACCCACTAAGCTATGCACAAAACAAAATACTGTTTTTTTAAAAATGCGTGGTAGACATTGTTTACAGCAGGCATATTAACCACCAGCGCTTCCTAAGATGAGTCAAAGATGAGTTATCTTAACACTTATTGCTGCCCAAAAACTGCTGATTATACGAGGAACTTTGCAGTGCTTTTAAAACTGGTGCCTGCGGACCCCCTAGGAATGTGTCACGGACCCCTGGGGTCAACGGACCCCAGTTTGGGAACCACTGCCTTATGACATAGCAGCTATGTCATAAGGTGTCACATGCTGGCCTAAATATGTACTCCATTTCAGAGCCTGCCTATTACAATGAGCAGGCGCTCCCTGAATTAGGATGCAATATGCCGCCCATATGAATCCACTCCTAAGAATCTTCATAATGAAATGCAGGAACTCATTACTCTCCTGATATATCTTCTGTGGTAATTGATGTTAAAAATTGCAAAGTTGTAAATATTGCAAGAAAGCTTAGCTGGGTAACCCCTTATCAACACAAATGTTCAAATGGAAGAACATGCCCCCTTACCATTAAATGCCTCAAATTTGTAAGGTTGCATAAGATATAACACTATGGTATAATGAAGCCCAGATATTAGGGTTGTATCCAATCAAGGTATATCGATGGTATTTAGTAATTTGTACAGTTTTCTTAATGTGTGTCCATACTAAGTGATATACATGAAAAGTCCTGCATCCAGTACCTTCAAAGTACTCAGTGTCACATATACCGTTGAGATGTTTAGTAACCCAACCATCTCCTCTATATTCTCAAGAAATTGCCCCCAGAGGACACTCTGAACCTACCATAACAGCGTACAATTGTAAGGCGAAGGCTGCAAGATAGTAAAGCCCTAAAGAGGTCAAAGCAATGCCTCCGAAGCATTGAGGCTTTCTAAAAAGATATAAATACCTGGGGAGAATAACCATTTACAGTATATTAAACCTCCCTATGAGATTAAGAAGAAGTATATCCCACTTCTCAAGTGTTTTAAGAGACTCAGAGTAAAGTGCATTATAATTGAGATTGATAATTTCCACATAACAAACGTAATCTGTACCCCTAGATAAACCGCCACTTTAACCGAGCGGGATCTGCTTGCTTACAGATATCATTTATCACCAATGCACTTATTTCCATATTTAGCTTGAACCTGGAAATAGCTCCGACCTTCTTTGCTACTTCTTCAATTGCCAGCAGTGAGTTGGAGGGTGAAGCTTTGCGTACAGAGGTATCATAGGCATAAACCAGGAGCTTGACCTCCAACGTATGTATCTCAAATGCTTTAAACCATTTAGCTTTGTTCAGAGCCTGTATGTAAAGGGTCAAGATACAGTGCAGAATGAAAGGATGAAAGGGAGCAACCTTGCCTAGTACCCCTTTGAATGCAAATACTGTTTGTTAGCCCTCTGGCACATACAATCTGTGCCGTCAATGTTCTATACAGGGACTGCACCCTACACAAAATGTTGGAACCAAACCCCATTTGCTACATAACCAGCCACAGGTATCTCCAGGAGACCCCATTGAATGCCTTTTCAAAACCGAGCATTATCATCTCTGTTGTACACCTGTCACATCCAATGCCATTATTACAGTATTAATATGCAAGGATGTGTCCCTACCCAGAATAAAACCATGCTGCATCAGATCTACCAGTAAGCAGATTATCTAGGAAATCTGTGTAGATAGTGTTTGTAAATAGAGTTTCGAAGCAGAGTTAATGAGTGAGATATGGACGTATGAGCCACATTTAGTTAGATTATTCCCTTTTTTAATAAATACAACAAAAGGGTGTTTCTCCCCAAGAGACTGGCACCTATTCAAATAAATACATGATTTGAATAATTTAGTTATAACTGGAATCGGAATTAGAAAAGGTTCTATAAAATCCAAGAGGTAGCTGATCTTGACCTGCTGCTTTCCACAAAGCCAGCTAGAAGCTTGCATTTTGTGTCTCTGCAGCTGTAATTTTAGCTTCCAGAGCTTCCAATTGTGAAGGCGTAAGTACCCATTGGGGGAATTCTTTGAGAAAGGTGTAAATCTGCTCAATTGATGAGTTATATGTCTCTAAATACAGATTAGCATAATTTTCCCAAATCACTTCCCTAATCTCCCTGGGGGCTTTAACAAAACTCTCACGATTAGTTTCTATTTCAGCAATCAGATTTTTAATTTTATTTGCTTAAAATATGAAGTGTTAGTGTCTGTCCAATTTCTTCACTATTCTTAGACTGATCCAGCTAATATGCCTGGATCCTTTTATTGGACCTATGCCAAATTCCTTTCTTAATCAAGGTATGTATCGCAATCATTTTCTTCATAAGCCATTGATGCTCTGTTCATTGAATATTGCCCAGTAGAAATTGCTAGCTCAATTTCCATTAAGGATAGGCGCCTACACGGCTATCTCCATTTGTTTCTCTTTTCGTCTCTTGCCTATCACATAATTCATTGTCTGTCCCTGAACGTTTGTACTGTTTATCTAATAGAAGTTTCCTATCAGAGGTCTAACGAGGTGGATCACGTGGAGCGCATACAATCCCACCCTTTAAAAATAAAAAATAAAGATAATACATTATGATCTGTTAACACCAATGAATTCAGATGCAGTTATGTTACAGGCCAAAGAGTTATCTACCAAGAACATATCGATGTCTGAGACCACTTTGTGCGGGGCTGAATAATATGTTCTCTTGGATAGCAATATCTCCACGCATCCTCTAAGCTATAAATATTCATTAGCTGAGTAACCGCCCCTCTTGTTTTAAAATTTAGACTACCTACATAAGATTGTGCTGGGAAGCATCTATTCTGGTCTTCATAATCATGTTAAAATTAACCCTGGGCGTAGTTCGTGTAGTAACGCTACGCGTAGCTACGCGAAGTGCACTTCGCACTACGCGAGATACGCGTAGCACTATGCGAACTGCGTAGTACGCTGTTCGCGCTGATTGCACAGTGCCGGATGCTTGTCCGCACTGTGCAATCATTGCAAACGACATCTTGCACAGTTCAAGCGGTCGCTTTCTGCCGCTTGAGTAGATTTTTACTCGATTGGCAGCTTTCTCAACACGGACTGGTAGTTTCTCATCGCAAGCGGTCGCGAGCATACGCGACCACTCGCAATGAGAAACCTGACCTCCCCACGTTGAGAATCTCGCCGGGATGTTTATTTTTCACGCTCGCGATCAGCAACTTGATGTTCTTGATAAAATCCCCCACACATAAGCGGGACATCGATGAAGTACCACAGGCAACAGTTTGTATAAACAAGTCTGTATTAGGGCCGTAGATAATATACATAGTGAGATGCACTCTGCTTTTACAAATATGGGCAATCAGCCATCACCCTCCTTGATTGATCCTGGCATCCTCCACTTTCCACTCTGCACCAGATGTCAAAAGAGCTACCCCACGATGTGTGGTTTCAATCCCCGCAATCACTAACGGTTCATAACCTAGATTGCGTACTTTATATTTATGTTTTGATGACAAATGAGTCTCCTGGAGACATATGATATAGGGATTAATTGTTAGAAGTTATTCCCTAATCAGAGTAATTTTCCTATTAGATTGTTTCAACTCACTAAACGAATGTCTTCGGTTCTAGCCTTTATCATTTTATTCGCGAAAAGTTTGATGCCAAAAAGCCTTGCACCAGCACATTCTATTCTCTTGCTGAGGTATTAGCTTTCTTTTTTTTTCCTGCAACCAATCCCCCACACCCACTCTTCAGGTGTCTTACTGTTATAGTGAAAAAACGTTATCCTCCATTTCCCAAACTGAACCCCCCACCCAAATCCCACTAACACACACTAACCCCCCCCCCCCCATCAGGCCCACCAAAATACTGTCCACATTGATGACAGTATGAATCAAATCCTACCACACAAAATTATCCACTAGCATTAGCTGCCTACATGATGGGAATTCCCACCAGTCTGCACCAAAACCAGAAAAGAGTAAACTGGAGATAGTGCATGGAACCACAGAATAGTGGCAAAGAGAAAAGAACATAGTGTGCCAAGAGAAAAAAGTGACAGAATTTTCCCCATCTAGAGTAAGGAAAGGTTGCGCCGTTCAGATGCAGTATATATTAATTCCTTTCTACAGCTTCTTCACCCACCTCACAATCCCCCTTTGTAAGGGTCAGCTTTGTCCATTGATTTATCAGATTCTTACCTAAAACCACATCTTGCAAAAATAATATTTGCCCTTATAACTAATTTTCAGTGTAGCTGGTTCAAGTAGAAACACACTTCCTTCTACCCTCTGAATGTCAAGGATCAATTCTTGTGGCCACCATCTCTGAACCACAGGGAAGGGGATTAACAGCCTTATTAGGATTTTACTGCTTTCTTTCTAACCAGGTGGGATTTTTTACGTCACAAGCACTCCTTAACACAGTTTGTGAGGCTAACCCCCATAGTCTCTTACCATAATCTTGCAAAGTTGGAGGCTGAACGCATTTCAAACTGGTCCCAGCTTGCCTAGTGATGGTGTCAATTGTAGATCGACCTGCAGCACGTCTGCTGTACAGCGACATCCTGCTTTTGGCCAAGCAGTTGCCACCAAAACACTGACCTCCTTCAGCCAGCGAGCAAACCGATGGCAGAGCTCAAGCTGCTCAAACCACCCAAGCCGCCATGGTAACCCAAACTGCACAATCCTGGTCGCACAGCAGGCTAACCTTCTCCAGAACAGACCTGATGGTCAGAGTTTGTCAGTGTGTGGGTTAGGAAATTTCGATACTACAAAGTGATAATCATAGATCAAAGCTTCTTCGTATTTGGGATCCATATTATATTGGTCGATATTATTTAGGCTACTATTTCTATATGGTTTATATTTTTACTCTTGGATGCCAGTTAAAGGAATCTATGCATACTTTGTTCAGGAGGCCATTAGCTGTTTTATGAGATTCTCTTGTAATGACACATGATGCATTTTTAGATATGCATTTACTACTTTCTTGCTTATATTTTTTGACAGTTCATCTGTTTTGATTTCATTTTTGAAAAATGAAAAAATAAAAAAATAACCAATTCCTGCAATTTTATGTGTGTTCCCAAATTTCCAGGAACCGCTGGACCGCTGCTAGTTATACTTTCCCATTTCTCTTAGTTTACTTCACTTACCACTCTCCTGATGGGCCTATCAAGCAATCTTTTGACACTGGGTATTCAGGTCTGCCATATTTCTATTATATTAGCAATAACTCCTAAGAAGCGTAACTTCAAATTACACAGTTTAAACTTTATATCACTTATCCTGACTATTGAAGTGGTGCCTAAAACAAACCCTCTCAGATATTGTCATTTCTGCCCCCCGGTAGACACATGCCTTCATTATTAACTTGTCCCCCACCACCATTGTTTACAACAAAATTCATATTTGGCTCCAGGTAATAAATATGTACCACGTTGCTTCTGAACCGTGAAAAATATTTGGTCACTATGTCCCCATGTAGAACCCACCTAATACCATTCCCACTTCAAAAACTCTTGACAGTTCACTGTTAGGTACCTTCTGCACCTTGCTAGTTCTGGCGAGCATCTGTAGCCCATCGGTGCGCACCATTGCAATGCCTCTGTCTAAATTACTTCTGCATCAGGCCCTCTATTAACACTCATTTTTGATTTGCTAAGTCAGCTCTTCACCCATTAGTTGGACTAACTTATTTTCCCATAAGTCTATCTATATGGGGATTAACTATGGTCATCTGTCTCTCATTTTTCTAAATGTAAGCGTAAAGCAGGAAACTTCCACAATCCCATGACCTGACCAATGGAATTCAACCTACTCACATTTGCATCCCATACAATTCTCATATCATACCTGATCTGAATGCAACCCTACCATTTCATAAAAAACAACTTATGTCCAAGAATGATGACAGAAATATTTGTGTCACCTGTATCCCATTCTCCTCACACCTGGTCTCTTATGCCTCTGAAATCTACCTGACCATTATCTTGCTAAGTGACCAACTTTCCTGCAAACCATGCCTATCTTTTGCCTTTTTGTGGCTGCACCTGCCACATTAAGGCATTTAGTCTTGTTAAAATCTGTTGAAGTCAAGGGCTGGTGTGAGACTCAGAAGTGGGGGTGGTCTGTGTAAGCAGGGTAAGTTGCAACAAGGGTAGGAATAGTTTGCTATAAGTGTTGACTCATGGTTAATTCACTGAATCCAAGAAGCAAAAACCGACAATCCATGTTTAATTGAGGTATCTCCGGTCTACGAGAGTAATTAGTTCCTCTGTGCGATCCTTTTCGTGAGGCTGCCGTAGTCGGCCTCGCATCCGATTCTGAATGTGGAAAATAGTGGGAGCGTGAAACGCCGAGGTCTGTCTCTGCTCGAAAATAATTTTCGAGCAGAGACTGACCTCGGTGGTTCTTGATCACAAAGGATCTCACAGAGATAATATTTACTCTCGTAGATCGGAGATACCTTCTTGGATACAGTGAATTAACCACAAGTACGCATATACAGTGTCAGCTCTTTCCCTCAGAGGGTGCCCGGCTGAGCCCCATGTGAGTAGTAGTACCTCTCTTTTTTTTCACTTCCCTGTGGTGCACACCTCACACCTTGACAGTGGATTCTTAACCCCAGTTGTCCCTTTATGTTAGGTCCTGAAGAGACCCCCTTTTGATGGTGGGGTCGAAACGCCATCGATGAAATCCAAAAGCGAACCACTGCTCAGCACCTACCATTGCACTACTAGCCTGTTATTAATCATTGAGTATCGCTGGTAGGGTAATTTTTCTGTAAATATATTAAACCTATTTGTATGTCACAATTGTCACCATTGTTTTTGTAGGTTCTATGTTCGCTTGGGACACCATGCACTTGCTTTAATCAATTTGAAAGCGCATTTGTGTAATATATTTATATTCAGCAGCGTCTTGTTGTCTATGGTTGTTGTGTTCCTCTCTGACATCTCTTTACCCTTGTTTATTGCCATTGTGCTATAGATAACTATATATTACATACATTGTCCACAGGGACCACTGTTCCTTGTTACACTATAATTTTGCGTAGTATCATTATTGACTTCAACATTACACTTCCTTTGATTTTCCATCATGCCTCTTCCAAGTCGATTCTTTGTCATATGCTATGACTCAGAAAAAAAAAAAAAAAAAAATCAGAATACCTTAGTAGCAGCAGGATAAAAACTTAAAAGAAATGTGTTCATCTAACAAACTCATTGCAAATACATCAGGGCTAGATTGATTTTACAGGATCACAAATTAGTGCTATAGGTCAGGTTTGGAGATCTTACATCTGACAGGTCTGACACTGTGCCTCTTTTCACGTGCTCGTCCTCATGTTTTTGCTGACTGGCACTGCTGGTCTTTGAGCTCTGCATACTGAGGCCCTGCTATCTACACCCCGTGTGTGTTCTATGATCCCTAAAATATGATAACATTTCTAAACCTAATTGACATATTTGACATTACAGTAAGGCCATAGTATATTGTGCAGGAAAATACAGCAGTGTCACGGAAAGTCAAATGTAACTTGTGGGATGCAGCACTCATTGTGCCAGCACTCATTGTGCCACCCACTAGAGCAGAGGTCTTCAAACTTTTGTCGGCTGAGCCCCCCATCTAAAACTTTTTACACGTCGAGCCCCCCCACCATCACCACCACCTGACAAAAAAGTTCTGGAATCTGGTACTCTGCATCATTGGTGGCCCTTCCCTCCTGCAGAGCCCAAGTTGTATAGAGCAAATAATATTAAATAAATTAAGAGGGTTTAGTAAACTGAAGTTTTTTTAGTGCTTGTGCTTATTCTAAAGTTCAAATGAAAAGTCTCCAAGCAACAATTAGCACAAAAAATTACATTGGGCATTATTTTTCACATAAAACACAAAATTTAGGATAGATTAGCAAAAACACTCCCGAAACACAGGTGTGGGGTGTGCCTGTTTTTCTCCACAGAGACAGTCAATGTGTGGATGGATTCTTGCTTCTGCCATCCTTTGGTTGTGTTCCACTTCCAGTTTTGAACAGTACCTGGAAACTGGAGTTCTCACAAAATGTTGTAATATATTTTTTGCAGTTTTACATAGTGCGACATGACCCAAAGGTATTGGAGGGCTTACAGGAGCATCTTTTACATTACACAAGCACACATTCATTTTTTGTAAGCACAGGAAGATTAAGTGGTTTGCCCAGAATCACAGGATTTTGAGCAGACACCAAGAATTGAACCTGGTTCCCCATCTCTACATCCTTACCCCTAAACAAGATATCAGTAAAAGGGGTTCCACAAAACATACTTTCTGACACAATTGAAAAATCCATGATTATGTGGAGTATGGCCAGGTGTTGCCATGCCAGTAGGCCAGCCACAGTTTTCCAAGAAGGCCTTGGGGACATTTACATCATACACATGTGATATGTGATTCAAGAGGATATATACATCTTTATTCTCTAGCAGCATCAAGAGTCAATGTGTTGGCATAGTTGGCTTATAAAGAAGAGTGCCTTCCAAAGCTTCAGAAATAGCTGCACAAGATTTTTTTTTTATTTGGTCTATGAAAGAAGTGAGGACAGATGGTAGGCATACTTCACAATATTTGTTATATCAGGCTTGTGGACGCAGCTCTAGGGATTGGAACATTTCATTCAAGCACCAGCGACTTTAATCAAGGTCAAATTCATTTTTCGTAAGTCACTGGTAAATTAAGTGATTTTGCCCAGGATCACATGATGTTGAGCTGATACCAGGACTGGGAACCGGGTACCCAGAACCAAAGTCAGCACCTATGGCATTAATGCCAAATCCGCTCCTCCTTAATAATAATCCACATTTGTAAAGTGCGAACAATCACCCGTAAGGGTCTCTAGGCGCTGGGGGCCATCGGGAAGATTAAGCAAGCTATTGCCCAGAGTTACATGGTGCTGGGCGTCAGTCGCCCTGGCCGCGGAGCCACACCTCTTCCCTCTTCCCACTAGTCGTAGGATGAAGGATAAAGGAGCAAGGCTTTAAAAAATATTACAAAAAGCTCTTCACTATTACCTGCCAGAGAATGGAATCTTCTGGAAGGATACAACCATTGTAAATTCCTTGCAGTGAAACATACTTCCGACGTGGGAAGCAACATGGGGTGCAACTAGACCCGAACTTCGGGGTGGGGAGACTAACACTCCCAGCCAGGGCTGGCCCTAACACTGATCGCACACCTGAGGGGGACAGGTGAGTGAAGTGCCATATGAGCAGGGTGAGTAGTCTGCTTGTGTGACTGCAGGGTGAGGTACAGGGTGAACTCGTGTGACTGCAGGGTGAGGTACATGGTGAACAGCGCAAGAGCATTGTGAGTGCAGAGTGATCACTGAGAGTGCAGAGTGTGCGGTGTGCTGATGTGACCGCAACTAAGTGGAGGGAGAACGGTGTGAGTTCATGGTGAGTGGCATAAGTGCAGTGTGGTCACTGTGAGAGCAGGGTGAGCGGGTGATATGAGTGCATGGTGATCAGTGTGAGTACATTGTGATCCCTGTGAGTGCAGGGTGAGTTTGAAAGAGAAGGGCAAGAATGAGGAGTGAGTTGTCTGAATGTAGGGTGCATTACCAGACACACTTGAAGTTACTCAGCATGTTATTTGAGGCTTGGCATAGGGTTTGAGATATAAGTTAAACTATTGCTTTAATGGCATTATTCAGGCTCAGGGATCGAGGGTGGAGGAAATAAATATCGTGCTTATCCTGCAACAAACTTCCAGTCTTGCGATTAGGGTTGCCAGCTCTTTATATTGATGTCCCAGATGGTACAAAAATAAGCAGTCCCCTATGTTATTTACATGGATTTCATCATCATGTTAGAACTGACAGTATCTGAATCGGTGGCGGCAACCATGTCAAATGCTTTAAAAAACTTACAGGACCTCCTGTCTGACCGGTTTGGACTTGCAAAGTGTCTCAGTACGGAGACACCCTCTGGGTGCAGGAGGGTCCCCAAAGTGTGGATCAGGTGTGCGAAATTCACGTCATTTGCTTTTGAGTAATTATGCAAAATTCTACAACAATGATTATGCATAATACAAAACTGGCATTTAACAGTATATTTTAGCATTAAATGCTTCCTTGTGTCCATATTGGGATGCGAGGATGCATTTCAAACCAAAAAATGCGTCAAAACCACAAGTGCTGAGAGCAACAGCCACTTGCTTTCTGGGTGTTTGTGTTGTTCCTGTGCTCCCATGCTAAAATGATGTCACATGGTATAATGACATAATTTGAGGAGAGATAATCGGAGCAAAGGCATACTGTTGACAAGTTGCAGTTGCGAAGACCCCTCAGGCCCCCTCACCCCCGTCGTCGTATGTGTCAGCCCGGGCTGAGACAGCTTGCAGGGCACCCACACAGACAGTTTTTGAGCTGCCAGCCGCACCGAGTACTTCACAGGTCTGTAAAAGACCATTCACGTGTTAACAAGGTTTTGCTGTTTTTTTCATCTATTAGCGCCCCTGCATCTCCACTCTGATTATGGCTGAGACACACGACTGGCGCCTGGAGGGAATAATGGAAGATGAAGTGGTGGGGTGGAGTACGCGCCCCCCCTGAGGGGATGCTGTGCCCCCCCAGGGGACAGTTTGAAGACCTATGCACTAGAGTGACAACAAAAACATTGCTTCATTCCTACCTGTGTAACTGCACACTGAAGCTGAACCCACTTTTTTTTATTATATTTCATTATTGATTTTGTATCTGAATGACTCAATACATGAATAAGAAACATCAACCAATATACACCTTTTAGACAGGAAAAAACAAATTTTACATATGCAAAAAGGTCACTCATAAGTAAACCTTGCAGCCAACAAGATCGAGTGCCTAGTATTTAAAAGTGATACATGCAATAATGTAATGTCAACATGTACCCAAAGTATCTAGCATCAAATGCCCTTTCCACTGTAAAAGGCTTGAGTTGTTCTGTGAGAAAATAAAACTAAAGTTCAGAATAAAATCATAAGTCTGCTAACTTCAGATTTAGATACTATGCAGAGTTGATTAATCTGCAACTTTTAATATTTATTAAAAGTACAATTCATTGGTGAAGTAAGTCAGAATTTTTGTAAATAATTTGGAAAATTGACTTTAAAAAAGTGTTATACTTTGCCTGCCTGCTGAGCTGCTGGAGCGGGTTATGCAAAATTGAGTATACCCACCCCATTTTGCATGTGGTTTTGTTAATTAGATTAATTAATTAATTATAATCGAACTAATGGATTGGAGTGATGTGGAAAATATTTACCAACCTTACTAATATAAGGATTACACTTGGGATTTGCATCTGCATGGCTTAATTAATACGTGAACTAAATTTTGTACGCATACTAATGATAGACAATTAGAATATTGCATGATATATGTCGCTTTTGTGATGTAATTGTGATTTGTGCTTTATTTAGTAAGTGTAAACCGCACTGAGTGTTGCTTTTGCTAGATAAATACACACACATATGGGTATTAGCGAGGAAATAACATTTAATTAGCCATTTTTATGTATTAATTACGTTTTTGTGTTTCTTTGCTTAAGTTGACCATTTCGAGTGGCCACAAAATGGCTGACTCCTGTACCTGCTGAAACCGGCTCCATTGCTCAAGGTTCTGGGTGAAGTGCGCATGCGTCACCGCTAGCAACTGTGGCCTGGACCGGACCCCAGATGAACATGTACCTTCCAAGGACAGCCTGGGAACTCGGCCAAATATTCCGAACAAAGACTGTTGTGTGAACCGGAACTGACAAGGGTCAGAACCCAAAAGACACTTTCGTGAGAACCTAAAAAGGATGATCCCAGATAGTCCATTCAGCGAACTTGGATGCCTAAATTTTGATACTTGTTAACATCAATTTTACTATAAATTATGGTAGAATAGAGAGGTAATTGCTAGCACGCTCGCGTCGTTTTCCAATTTCCTGATGTTATGCTGACGGAGAGGACGGTGACACTGCAGGACAGCTGTTTCCCTGAATCTTTGACAGACTGATCGAATGCCCAATTTCCTGATGAACTGATCTTTCAAATTGGCGGGCATAGATTGATGAGACTACTGGATTTGACTTAGAAGACGCTATTTATCCAGAATAGGTAAATATGATGGTCAGCTGCTTGAACAACTAATGAATTTATTTGCATTTAATTAGATAAAACATATTTGAGTCATTACAGAATTGAGTTGGTCTGTTTATTTATGAAAATGTATTAATGTGAAGGGTAAGAGAATTAGGTAATCATTTAAACAGAAACTAGCAGATCCACCACCAAGATTATGGGAGGAATACCAGAGATGGAATATAAGGCCTAAATGAGCAACAGTAGGTGGTGTAGACTTGTCACTCATTAAGGTAAAACTGGTATTTCCTTCTCATTACCAGCGTTTGGAAGATAAACGCCTCCCACACGGACTGATGGTGAGTGAATGTTGGGGTTATGGGCCCCACCAGCGAATGTATGGATAATGTGTGTATGTGAGATCTTTGGTCTGTGATAGAGGGAGGGATTTTGCACTCCACGCTGGAGCAGTTTTTCTGGTAGCAGAATGATGGTTTGCTATTGTTTTGGTTTGATGATGTTTGCTTGTATATAGCTTATTGATTATTGATTGGTATTGATTTATGTACTAACACTCTATGTTGAGTTGCGTCAAGTTTAATGTTGTCGGTACGGCTTCTGGGATGTAGGAAGTCGGAAGTTTGTAATGGTTCCGTAGAAGGGCAGAGGTAACCACTGCTCTCGGGAAAGACGGAAAAGTTGTTGCCCTGTAGGTACACAGGGGAAATATGTGACAATTGAAGTTGCACGGTGCATTGTCTGGGTTCGATTCGGTAGCATCGTCGTGTGTTGCCTTTAGAGACATTTGTAGTGTGAGAGAAGAGTGTATGAAAGTGTTACCTGTGAAGTTCTGGTCTTAGGTACCAGGGATCCAACTGGCATTCCGATAACGCTTATCACTGGAAAGGTAATAGGTACTCTCCGAGCTTGTTAGAAGGACAAAAGAGAGGTAAGCGTTGCTTTGTTAACGTATGTTATAATTCTGTAGTAGAACAGACTGTTCGCTGTTCTCGGGAAAGACAGGATTCTGTGTGAATGTGCTACATTTTCTTGTGTGAACGAGTGTGAATGTAAAGGCGTTCGGGTTGATTGCGAAACTCTAGCTTTATTTCTCAGGAGCATTGGGTCTCCAACTATGTGTCTTAAATACTAGAGAAACCATTAGCTAATGCTTGTTAGAAGGGTGAAGTAGAGGGATGTGCTACTTTATCAACGGAAGTAATGATTCCGTAGTAGGGCAGAGGTAAGCGCTGCTCTCGGGAAAGACGGAATTCTCGTGAGAAAGGTCTTTTTGCTGTTCTTTGGTTAGCGAAGCGGACAATGGAGATGTTTTTGTGTTGTTACTAACAGAAGTGTAGAAATTGAAACAAAAAACTTGCTGAGCAGATTTGTAAAGGAGGGGTAGACAGAAGCAGGAGCAGGAGCTGCTGCAGCGGTTGCTGACGTCAGAACGACCGCGCTGGGATTGGACAGTCGGTCAGAACTGTGAAACGCCCCGGATTGGTGCGTTAGTGTAAGCCGCGCTAGGAGTGAAGGAAAACAGGGTGACGTAGACGCTCCTTATTGGTGCGTTAGTGTGAGTCGCGCTGGGATTTGAGGATTGTGACAGTGACGTGGACGCTCTGAATTGGTGCGTTAGTGTGAAGTCGCACTGGGATTGGATATATTAGCGGTACGGTTGTAAAGAGAGACTAGCAATACGCAGAAGGCAAGAAAATGTATTACGATCCACCAGAAAAAGAGAAGAAAACATGGTTAGGGAGAATCAAGAAGTGGTTTAAGAAGGACAAACCAATTAAAACTAGGGAAGGACAGTTACTTCCTCCACCGAAAACCCCTGCATCCTTTATGATTGCGAAATATGGGTATCATACTTGTATTTGGTTGGATAACTGGGTGAGATATACAAAGGACGACAGAGTATTAGCTTTTCCAGAGCATGGTTCATTTAATTCGGCTGTTTTGAGAAATTTGAAAGAAAAAATGATGAATTTAGAACCAAGACCTAGACCTATGCAGTTTGAGGCTTTGACAGAATGGGAAGACGAAATGCATGAACGAGAGAGACAAAGAAGTGGCAGAGGATATAGGTACTGGTTTGGAAGACCATATGGACATGAAACGCATAGTGATCGAATGAGAACTGTAGGAGTTAATGAAGGTCGAAAGTGTGTAGAAAAGAGGCATAACGTGGAGTCAAGAGGGTATGGAGTGAATGAGTCTGAGGATGATGTTCTTGATGATATGTTCTATAAAGATCCACCACCGTATCGACCAGAACCAGAAACATTAACTCCAAGTGCCCCAATGAGAGAAACGATGCAAATTATAAAATCGGAACCAGAATCCCTAAGTTTGAGTAAAAACAGTGCGACTAGGGAAGTAGAAAAGAGATCGGAAGAAAGAACAGATGGAGAAAATTCTGCAGAATTAGCAAAAACAACCCTGGAATTAACTGAGAAAATAAGAGAATTGACTAAGAATCTAGAAGCGTTAACTGTTCCAGTAACAATAGGTCCAGTAATGCCTATTTTTGACAAACAGAAGGACAGTGAGCATTGTTTGACAGTCCCTTATAGAAGTAATAAACCAGTAGAACACCCAAGAGTGAGTCAGAATGAGAATCCATGGAGGCAGACTATGAGTGTAATGGAACCGAGTTTTACAAACAATCCATTTGTAGATCAGAATTGTGCAGAGAGACGTATGACAATGATAGAGACAGTGTCAGAAACACAAAAAGATTTTGGACACGGAAGTATAGAAAAACCAGTAGGACCATCAACAGACGAGTTAAGTGAATGGTTAAGAAGCTTGCAGAGGAAAGACAAAGAATCCCAATCAATTGATGTGGCCAAGTTACGAATGGTATTGGAAGAATTAATAGTAGGGACTATCCCGACAGAAAAATTGAAAACCTATCAGGATGAAGAATTATTATTTTTGTGCAAGAGTGTGACCTGGAGAGCAAAAAACTTACAAAGGTAAAAGCCTTACAGAAACCATATTGAGTAGAATTCACTGAAAAGGACATTGAGAATATGAACACCACAGGACGAATAAGTCAAATTAAGGACATAATAATTTAGCTGAGAAAATGGGGAGACGTGGATAAATGGAGAAGCAGGTGGTATAGAAAATGCGATGATGCCTCAGATAAGACATTTTCAGCCTTTCCTGTAAGAGAAAAGGAGAAGGTAGTGACAGAGTGCCCTATGAGAGAGATTCCAGGAGGAGGATATGTACATGTCCCATGGACGAGACAGGATATTTTGTCTTTTACGAATGATTTCACTCAACTACGTGAAAAGCCCGTCGAGTGGTATAGGCAGGTAGACAGATTTGTGAAATTGTCTACAGTATTATGGATTGATTTGAATAGTCTGTTTGACATAATCGTACCAGCAGATCTATGGACAGAGTGTAAATTAATGATTAATTGGCCAACCAAGGAATACCCTAGTGATCCAAAAACAGGAGCTCCGGACCCCGAGGTAATGGTATTTCTGAAAAATAGAGTGCCACCTAAAGAGACAGATTGGGTAAAAATTGATCGAACACACCAGGAAAGTAAAGAGTCAGTACATGCATATTACGAGAGGCTAATACAAGCTTTTAAGCAGTTTAGCGGAGATGAGAATCTGAGTGAAAAGGATTTGAGCCATTTTTTATACAGATTTGTATATGGTTTACGTCCAGAAATTGGTGAGATGATTAAACAGCATACGGTAGATTGGCAAAACAAGAAAATAGATGAAGTATTGAGACATGCTAAATACTTCAGTGATGAAATTGAAGCAAAACAGCGGAAGTTAAAGGAGAAGGCAATGTGGGCACAGGTAAAGGTAGCGGAGAGACAGGAAGCACAATTGGTGGAACAAGCAGGGTCAAAGCCTAAATTTAATACTGGGAAGTTTAAAGGGAATATTGAAGAAGCTAAAAAGAAAGTCCCGTGTCATAATTGCGGCAGGATAGGGCATTGGAAATCCGAGTGTAAGTTTCCCCCAAGTACTAACAATGAAAATCCATCATTGAACCCACAGTTGCAGCATGAGGTGAGTGGTCAACTGCAGCAACAGCAACAAGTTGTTCTCCCACAGAATCAGGTGCCAAAACCGCCATTTCCACAGAGCAGAAACACACAGAAGTATAGTAGTGAATCGGGATGCTACAATGAAGAACAGGTAAATAAGCTGCCACGCGCTAGCGCTGTCTCGCAGTATTGGCTGCAACGCGATGAGAGTGACGCAGAAGAGAGCTATTGACGGTGCCGAAGTGAGGAAGAAGAGTGCGTAATTGGTGCAACTCTAGAAGTAGACCAGACAGGACCTTTTGTAGATGGGAGGGTTAATGATGAAAATATTACTTTCCTAGTGGATACTGATGCTACTCGATCAACTGTTAGATCAGCTGATGTTAAAAATCTTCCTCTCTCGGATGAAACGATCCAAGTAGTTGGTGTGTCCAACAGACAGATTAAAACATATCTTACAGACCCAGTGAAAGTTAGCATAGTGAAATTTTCAGAAATGCACCGCTTTGTGGTGTGTGACACCAGTCCTGTGAATTTATTAGGTAGGGACCTGTTGTGCAAAATGAATTGCACTTTATTTTGTACTCCGGATGGAATAGCTTTTGAAACACCAGATGATGATGACCATAGCTAACAGAGAAAATGAAGTCACTGAAACATATGCTGTATTCAACCCTGATGAATTACCTAAAGAATTGAGACAATCTGTAAAGGCAGAAGTTTGGGATTTCACTGGAGAAGATGTAGGGCTAATGAGAAATGTAGATCCAATCAAAATAACTGTAAAGGAAGGAGTAACATATCTATTAAAAGCCGGTACACTGCTTGATTCAGAAGTAGGCTTTATTGTAGCAACCACCAACATTAACCAACTCCTCTTCCCAGCGTCTCTCAGTCCGAATGCCTGTCTCACCGCCCACCAGAACATTCACATTCTATCACCCAGACAACAGGGATTCCACAACCCAACCATAAGTAGATTACAACACATCCCCTTTACAATACATCAAAAACAAAATGATAATAAATAAAGATAACAATTACTTGGTGCAAAATACAGTGCAAAATGTAAAGATTAACATATGCTTAATACATAACATAATCTTTAAACTTGGCTGGTACATGCCTGAGCCTGGCGGAACCATTACAATTCCCATTACCATTCACAGGAACACAAGGCCGGCTGTTGTCTGAACGCAACTTAACATCAACAACTTTGACCAGTCTTGACATGCTCCAGGTACAGCCATTATTTAAGGTCACAAAATTTTTCCTTATTGCCGTGATAACAAAAGGACCTAGAAAGTTAGACAGACCCTTATGACCAAACCTGGATCTCTTGACCCAAACACAATCACCAAGGTTCCACTTCCTTTCTTTCACAGACATCTTGTCATCATAGCGCTGTTTGTATTTCGACTGATAATCAACCAATCTCCTCTTCCTCACATCCTCACTGACCTCATTCCCTTTCCATACAGGGAGCCACCCTGGATTTAGCTTAGACATCGCCAACCTTCCCCTCAAAGCCTCAAAAGGTGATTTTTGAGAAATAGCATTAGGAACAGTGCGGTGTGCCCACCATGTTTCCCTCAGCATACAACTGAAGGAAACCCCAGTATCAAGTGCCCTTTGAGCACAACTTTTCACCACCCTATTCATTCTCTCAGTGAGACCGTTAGCTTGTGGCGAGTATAGTGCAGTTTTTAAATGAATTATACCAACACTCTCTAGAAAGTGTTGCATTTCTTGGGAGATAAACTGCACCCCATTATCTGTAACTAGATATTTTGGAACACCTTCAGACGTAAAGACGTCCTTTAAGAATTCAATAATGGACTTGGAATTGACCACTCCCATACACTTGGTAACCACCCATTTCGAGGTGTAGTCCACCAAGAGAACAACAAACCTTTCCTGGGCAGGCATAAGCTCAAAAGGACCCATAATGTCCAACCCCAACTTGGTCCATACCACATCCGGAACCTCCACAGGTGAAAGAGGAGCATGACTAGTCACATGAGACTTGTCATTGATGGCACACAAATGACAATCTTTCACAACAGTCTCCACCAACCGATCCATCCCGGGCCACCAGTACCTTTCCCTGACACGCGCTTTCGTAAGACTCCTACCAAGATGTCCCTCATGAGCCAAATTGACTACTTTCTCCTTGAGAACATCAGGTGGAACTAATCTTTCTCCTCTCATAAGCTTATCCCCACAAAAGGTTAATTCGACCTTCACACACCAAAACGACTTCACATCCGGATCAAGATCCTTACAACTCATCCATCCTTTAGATATCAAATCCTTCAAGACAACAAAAGTAGTATCCTTAACCGCACAAGATAACCACTCCTCTTCCAACAACGGGTTTTCCATCACCCAATTCACACACTCAATCTCATCACTCTCCTCCCCAGAACACACTGGCAACCTGGACAAACAGTCAGCGGACTTATTATCCAACCCAGAAATGTAGTGCACACGGAAGTTAAACTCTTGCAGACCCTCACTCCATCTTTTAAGCCTAGGAGTCATGCGCTCACTGTGACGATCAGAATAAATTTGTACAAGGGGACGATGATCAGATTTTACCATAAAAGGAATTCCCCACAAGTAAAATTTAAAATGTTGTATCGCCCAATACACACTTAAAGCCTCCCTTTCAATGCAAGAATAATTAATCTCCGCATCCCTAAGGGCCCTAGAAGCAAAAGCTACTACCTTTTCTTCCCCATCAACAACCTGAGAAAGTACAGCCCCCAGACCCTTGAGACTGGCATCAGTTGTGAGAACAGTCTTTAATCTGGTGTCAAAATGACCCAGCGTTGGCATCCTCCCAATCTCAGACTTAACCAAATTAAAAGCCTTCTCACAATCTGGCGTCCAAACAAACCGTGATCCTTTTTTTAAGAGCACTCTGATCGGCTCCACCACTCCAGCAAACCCTTTTACAAATTTGGAATAAAATTCGGCCATTCCTAGAAAAGACCTAACCTGTTCCTTGTCCTGAGGTGCTGGAGCACTAATTATACTCTCTGCAAGCTGCACCTTGGGCTGTATACCCTTCCCCGAAATGACATGTCCTAGATAGGTTACAGACTCCAGACCAATACGGCACTTGTCCTTTCTAAGAGTGAGACCTCTCTCCCTCAATTTACTCAAAACAGATCTTAAAACTGTCTCATGCTCACCCTCACCCTTCCCATATACCAATATATCATCTTGAAAAAACAAGACATTGGGAAGATCCCCAAGCACCGTCTTCATGATCCTTTGAAAACAAGCTGCGGCTGAAGCCAAACCAAACGGCATCCTCAAAAATCGATAAGCCCCCAAAGGAGTGACAAAGGACGTCAAATGTCTGGAGTCCTTATGAAGTCTCACTTGATGATAAGCGGACGATAAATCCAGAACACTAAATATTTTAGCCCCCTTCAATAAACTTAAACATTCTGAAATATTTGGAAGAGGTTGGCGATCCACCCAAATCCATTCATTCAACCCACGCAAGTCAACACACATCCTCACCGCCAATCCTCCGTCCTTGGGTGCTAAAACCACCGGAGACAACCACTCCGAAGCCTCTATCTCTTCAATCACTCCTAGTTTGAGTAACCTCTCAAGTTCCTGCTTTAACGGTTCAACCATTAAATTTGGCAACCTCCGCACCTTATGCACACACGGCTTGGCTGAATCCTTCAGGATTATCCGATGCTCAAACCCCTTCAGGCAACCCAGAGAATCAGTAAATACCTCCGGATAATCTTCAATATACCGTTCCACACTCACCCCATCTACAGCTAATATCTTACCAGCTGAGCTCATACCTATCTCCTCCATCAACATAACTTGGTCTTCTGGGTTGGTAGCACTAGGATTAAGAATAATGCCTAAATCACGCTGGTGTCTCCAACCCAACAAATTATCACCTCTCACAGCCACATAAACCTTTCCTATGGTCTCTTTCTGTTTGAACACAATTTTTGCAGTTATGTATCCCAGAATATCTACCCGTGCACCTCCATAACTGAAAGGTGAAATGTCTGGAGATTGAAGCTTTACATTCTCCAATCCAACTACCTCATCCCATATCTTATTTCCAATCAACGTGAAAGGAGACCCCGAGTCAGCCAAAACGGTAAATTCATCACTATTCACCATAATGTTACAAAATGGCATAGTAATCTTGTCCGAATCCATCTTATTTTCTTCTTCAGAAATGCTTGAAATGACCACTGTATGAATATTGTCCGAGGAATTTCCCATGTTGCGATCCTTCTTGGCCGACTTGCAAACCCTAGCATAATGCCCCTTTACTCCACAATTCATACACACATATTCCCTTGCATAACAATTTGGGAAATTTGACGAATGGGAGAAACTTCCACATCTGTAGCATCTCATCTTCTGTTTGTCACTGTTACTTTTTTCACGGTCAAACGAACGCTGTTGTCGAGGATCTCGTTCACTAGATTGTTGAGTATCTTTAAAAACCACACGAGATTGAGTGTTCTTTGCAACAGCTTTAACTCTTGACCCTGAAGACACTTTGGCAATACTTTCAAATGACTCATCCTCAACATCACGCTCCAACATGGAATGGACGCTTTCTTGGTTTTTCTTTACACCTTCACTATTCCCTTGGTCACCATCATCGCGATTCTTCCTTATTTCCTTCACCCATGAAGAGGTATTTTCGACACCCTCAACAATCGCAATAGCCTCTGTTAACGATGGATTCTTGGACAATAGTTTACCTTGTACCCTTGAACTGTTCGTGCATCTGACTAATTGGTCCCTCACTAGAGAGTCAGACAGCTCCCCAAATTCGCACGTGCGTGCTAACGTTTTCAGTGAAGCAATATAAGTTCCAACACGTTCTGTTTGACCTTGAACTCTGGTGAAAAACCTGTGACGTTCTAAAACAACGTTAATCCGTGGACCAAAATAACGCTCAAGCATAGTCATAGACATCTCATATACATCTGTAGGTTCACCGTCACCACCTCCAATGATGATGGGGTCCATGCTATCGTAAGTGTTCCTGCCTTCAACTCCTAAATTGTGAAGCAATATAGCTTGTTTTCTTGTAGCAGAAAATTTCTCGCCCCCAATAGCTACTAAATATGAATCAAACAAGTTCCTCCACCTCTTCCAAGGAAGGATAGGTTCTCCTTTTTCTGACAGAAAAGCAGGAGGTTGTGACATACTAGAAGCCGTTGCCATGACGCTAAAATTGTCAATATCTCAAAACAAACTTAAATGCAATGTCAAGAAAAACGACTTTGTTGTCTTCCTTTTTTTTAAAAAACGTGAGAGAAACAATAAAACAAATCAAAACAAGATCCTCACCATGAACGAGTAGTTAAAGTCTTCAACACAACGAAAGAGTCTATTTTTGTCACCAGTGTCCAGGAATCTCAAAATCCAAGATCCGGGTGACCGAGAATCGCCAAATCCAAGTCCAATTCTGTGAGATTTTCACAATCTCAGAGCCATAGTTTCATCGTTAAAATCCAATCCATCCAATCATGCGGGTTCGCAGGGGAATTGATGGTTGCCGCTTGTCCCCAATCAAGCACAACTCGTCGCCAGTATTAAAAGCCGGTACACTGCTTGATTCAGAAGTAGGCTTTATTATAGCAACCACCAACATTAACCAACTCCTCTTCCCAGCGTCTCTCAGTCCGAATGCCTGTCTCACCGCCCACCAGAACATTCACATTCTATCACCCAGACAACAGGGATTCCACAACACAACCATAAGTAGATTACAACAATATCCAAATGTTCCGCAATACAAATTGACACCTGAAATAATTGAAGGTGTAACTCCTGTAATAGAGAAAATGATCAGGCAAGGAATTTTGAGAGAAATAATGAGTAGTCCATGTAATTCACCGATAATGGGACTGAAAAAGCCTAATGGGAAATTCAGGATAGTGCAAGATCTGAGAAAGGTGAATAAAATTGTGGTATCATGTTGTCCCATTGTACCAAGTCCATCAGTGATTTTATATCAGATTCCCCATGATGCAGAATGGTATACAGTGATTGATCTGTGTCATGCTTTCTTTTCCATCCCATTGCATCACGACAGTCAGCAACTTTTTGCATTTCGTTTTGGTGAGCGTATTTTGGCATGGTGCCGAATCCCACAGGGGTATATAGAAAGCCCCTCAATATTCAATCAGCTATTAAAGAAGTCTTTGGAGAGTCTAGAAATGCCATAAAGCTCTGTATTGGTCCAATACATTGACGACCTTTTGGTGGCGTCAAAAACACGTGAGGTAGATACAATAGCCTTGCTGAATCATTTGGCAGATGGAGGACTTAAAGTGTTATTATTTATGTTGTAGCCCTGAAGAAGTCCCCAAATAGGACGAAACGCGTTGGCTACTAAAAGAAAGAATACGAAAATAAAGAACATTTTAAAAATACACTAATTGAATGGACTTCTATTTTCTCATCTGAGTGCGGATCTAAAATCCTATAAATTGTTTGGAGTGGAAGTTACTTCCACCTCTTGAGGAAGCAAAGGGGTCTTGCATCCTTGATCCTTGCACCTTATTTTGACTGATATTCCCAAGACTGTGATAAGTGCTGTATCTATATCCTAGACCTCTTTTGTAAATCTTTTTCTAGGACTTAAAGTGTCACCTGCGAAACTACAGTTTTGCAAGAAGGAAGTGCAGTATTTGGGACATAACATTGAGAAAGGACTAAAGAAAATAACTATAGACAGAATCAGAATAATAAAAGGAATGAGAGCTCCCATGACTCAAAGAGAAGTGAGAATGTTTTTGGGAATGGTTGGATACTGTCGTCGGTGGATAAGCAACTTTTCCTTGATCGCAAAACCTTTAATGCGATTAACGAGAAGTGATGTAAAAGATCCCATTGAATTAAACAAGGAGGAATTGGCAGCATTCAGAAAATTGAGAGATGGTTTGTGTGAAGCACCTGCATTAGGTATGCCTGACTATGAGAAAGAATTCGAGTTGTATTGCAGTGAGAGAAATGGATGTGCACTTTCTGTGTTGATCCAGAAGCACGGAAAATCGAGAAGACCAATTGCATATTTTTCATCAATGCTAGATCCAGTAGCTGTAGGTTTACCTGGATGTTTGAAAGCGGTGGCTGCAACATGTTGAAGTTTGGAGCAGAGTCTCCATTGAAAGTGTTTGTACCCATGATGTAGCAATTCTGTTGACAAGGAATCGTACTCAGTATATGACACACAGTCGGCTGACTAAGTATGAAAAGGTCATATTGGGTGCCACTAATGTGAGTCTTGCAAGATGTTTGAATGTGAATCCTGCAACTTTGTTGCCTGATGCTGAGATTGTGGAAGTAAGAGATGAAGTAGATCATGATTGTTTGGATGTACTTGATTTTTGTACAAAACCACGACCAGACATAAAAGATGTACCTTTGCCAGAAAGTGATTTTGTGATGTTCGTTGATGGGTCATGTTTGAGAACAGATGAAGGAGTGCTGAGTGCAGCATATGCAGTATGCACAGTCGCAGCAGTAATAGAAGCATCATATCTGAAAGGAGTGAAATCAGCCCAAGTAGCAGAACTTGTGGCTTTGACTAGAGCATGCAAGATTGGGAAGAGTGTGAGAGTGACTGTGATAACTGACAGCCAGTATGGCTTTGGAGTCGTCCACGACTTTGGCCAACTATGGCTACAAAGAGGTTTCCTAACCTCAAGTGGAACTCCTATTAAGAATGCAGAAGTGGTTGGAAAGTTGCTTGAGGTGATACAGCTGCCTAGACAATTGGCTGTTGTAAAATGTGCTGCTCATAGTCAAGGTGGTGATTATATCGCCACCGGGAACAGGTACGCCAATGACATGGCACAGTATTGTGCACAAAATCAGAATTCGGTCAATCGGGCTAAGGAAAGAGAAATGTCTTCTTGCTCATTGATGTTTACTAACATTGTGGGAACTTGGGAAGAGGTAAGACAATTGCAGGAAGATGCAGGAGATGAGGAAATGAGACAGTGGGTAAAAGCAGGATGTGTCCCAAGGGAAAAGGATCATGTGTGGGTCTATCGAGATGGAAGACCAGTTATGCCTGATAGCATGATGTCTACCATGGCACGGATGTATCATGGTCAGGGACATATTGGGAGAGATGCCATGATCAGGTCATTTAAGCAGACCTGGTACAATGCAAAATTCAGAATTGTAGCAGAAAGTCTTTGTCAAAGATGCTTAATATGTCAGCAATACAATCCTGGAAGTAAGACAGTAGTGAGTGTGGGAACAATAGGTCGAGAAGGAGGGCCTTTCATCAGAATGCAAGTAGATTTCATTGAGATGCCTCCCTGTAACAGACTGAGGTATGTTTTGGTTGTGGTCTGCCTATTCTATAGGTGGGTGGAAGCATTCCCAACAATAAGAAATGATGGGTTGACAGTAGCCAAGCTACTGCTGAGAGAGTTCATCCCTAGGTTCGGGTTCCCAGTAACAACTGAGTGAGACCGAGGAGGACATTTCCATAATGAGATTGTAGGATTAATTTGTGAAGCATTGAATGTACAACAAAAACTACATTGTGCCTTCCGACCAGAGGCTTCTGGTGTGGTTGACCAGATGAATGGTACTATCAAAAATAGAATAGGGAAAATGTGTTTGGCCACAGGTATGAAATGGCCTGATGTCTTGCCTCTATTACTCATGACAATTAGGTCAGTTCCAGACAGAACTACAGGGTTGAGTCCTCATGAAATAATCATGGGACGTGCTATGAGACATGTGTTTATACCAGTCAACAAGCTGATGACTATAACTGATGACATGGTGTTGGAATACTGTAAAGGCCTGGCTGACGCAGTTCATTCTGTGTTTCATCAGGTTGGAGCAGATGCCACCACACTTGAAAAGAAGCCAGCCCATGATCTGAGCCCAGTTGACTGGGTAAGGATAAAGGTCCACAGAAGAAGAAATTGTTTGGTTCCAAGGTGGGGAAAGCCACGACAAGTCATTCTGACCACTACCACAGCTGTGAAGTGTGCTGGACTGAAAAACTGGAGCCATGCAAGTCATACGTTGAGAATTCCGAATCCGGTGGACAGCACAGGAAAAGAATACTTTGATGAATCAGAATCAAGTACTGAGTCAGATGACCAAGGGTCAAAGACACGAGAAAACTCTGAAAGGGGGGAAACAGAACAAAGTTCAGCTTTGGTCCCCAGAAGTAGTTCTCTGAGTAGAAGATTGCAGATTTCTGAATCCAGCGATTCTGGAAACGAGCAAGAAGTGCAGGGTTCTAAAAAGGAACACAGAAAGAAAAAAGGAAAGAGTGCTGAAAACACAATAAGAGAAATTCATAAAAAGGAAGTACCAGATGAGGGACTGAGAGAAATTACACCCGAAATAACAAATTTAAGTAAACAAGGGACAGGTACAGAGAGAGAGCGACAGATTTCTGCGGAAAACCCCCGAGGAGGTGTAGGGAACTGCAACATCCAGTTAGGTGAAGGGACAAGTAGCCAGCAGGAAGATTGCGTGTCGGAGATCCGAGGAGGGACAGAAGTAGGAAAAACAAAACAAATGGTGGAAGAAGTCGCTGAAAAGACAAAGCAAGTTGAGACAGAGTCTGAAGAGAGTGAAAATGAAATACCTGAAGGTCGAGTTCTAAGAAAGAGAGCTTGGAGGAATGAAAAGAATGACAAAGGGAGCAAAGTAAAAAGAGTTGCAAGAGATGATGTTTGGCCCAATAAAATAAGGAAACTGAGATATCGACTAACACGAGTGAATTCACCAAGAGCTAAACAGGTGAATGAAGTGACAAGTCAAGAAAAATCAAAAGAAGACGAATTAACTGAAGACAAAGAGAGTAAAAGAACAAGGAAACCTAACCAGAAGTATAAGTAACCGGAATGGACGTACGTGGCTCTGCCTGAAAAGGGAGAAGAGGCAGATAGTCAAGGAAATCCAGAGGAGGCTGTACTGAAAGTGGTTGAGGACAAAGTAGAATCGGAAATCCTGAGAGTTCTCTTGTCCGACATTGGAGAAGAAGAAACGAAAGTTCAGGAAAATCTGTATTTGGATGACGAGAGGAAAGTGAAGAATGATGAGATGCCAAACTGAATAAATCAAGAAAATATTGATGAAGAGAACAAAATATTGAATCAAAAGATAGAAACTGGTAGAACCAAATAGGTGTTAGAACCTTAGGTTAGAAAACTAGTTGTGAAGTGAAAGAGGCTAAGTCAAAAGACACGGTCCATTTTAACAAAGATGGCTAACATAGATAGTAGCAAAGGTAGATGTACATTCATGAGAAGATGGTGTAAAATGTGTTTTTGTTGTACAGGATTATTAATGCTTTTATGGAGCATCCTTGCTCTTGTCATTTATTTTAAGGTCACTATAGATACATTAGAAGGACATAGTGAAAATAAAACTAATATAGATAAAATTCCAAAGGTAGTTCCAACTAGAATAGATAATACTTATTTACATAAAGACAGGTCAATAACAGATTTTTCTAATAATGTGTTTTCAAAATTATTGTATGAATATGTAAAGACAATGGACGTACGGGACCGCTATGTATGTATGCAGTTACCTGCATCTGTTTCTGAAGGAGTGACTTATCATCACCTCCCGGCAACGTATGGAATAACATGTAGTGTAATAGCTAGTTTATTTTATCAGACAGGGAAATTAGAATATTATTTTTCAAATGTAGATAACATTTTTGCGCAAGTGCCTTCTTATAATAAATTAAACAAAGTAAAACCTGCTAGGGTATTAGGTGAATTCTTCTTAGAAACTAAAGAACTAACATTAGAGTATATTTTTAGAAACAATTTGACATGCAGTTTGAAGAAGGAGGAAAAGACATTCTTAGACATGGTTGAAGAAAGAAGATTGAAAATGCAAAGAAAGGCAGCAGAAGGGAAAGTGGAGAAAACAGTCTGGGATATAGAGAAAGAAAAACATTTGAAAGGAGAAGCTAGTCCAACTATAGCTTTAGATTGGCCTCAGAAAGGGAAATTTGGCATTCGAAGGAATCAAACGGTGTGTGATAATTATATTCTAGGTAATAGTGAGTACCATGATACATATCGAATCATGGGAGGGTGGGGATTCAAAGGTGATAAAGATCCAGTCTTAATCTCACACAACAGAGACACAATCAATACAGTAGAAAAAAGCCAATAAGACAATATTGGACGCTAGAAAGTGGGAAAATCAATAGATTTTTTAATACTGCCCTCACACACCTGAGAGTGTCATGCTTCATCATTGGGCCGCATCAAACACCTAGGTGCAGACCAACACCTTAGGCGGAGCGCAATTTTTTAGAGTGAATGATGAAAGAAGGTGGTGAGGGTAAAGTATAAAGAACAAACAGTCAGAACCTACACTAGTCTGTACTTCTGGGGGAAAAAGAAACAGACAGTCTCCAAAGGAAAAGGGACCAAAAGAAGAGCAGAAAAGAGTATAAAACTGTCTAGGGGTTGACCTTCAGACTTTTATTCTTGTCAACCTCTGGCAGGGTTAAAATAAACAAAATGGGGTATCCAGGGCAGGTAACGACCCTACAATCCCCCTGCTAAAACCAACATGTTTCTGCCAGCTCTCTACGTGCCCAACCGGGTCACTCTGGCATTCATCAGGGTGTTGGTCCCTTGGATATGGTCTATCGGGTATTTATCACCTTATTCAATCGGGGTAATATCCCCGCGTCACTCTGTCTGGAATTTCCAGGAGGATGAACATATCTAGACAGAAGAAGATCCAATCATTTGTCAGGACTTCCTCCAACAGAGAGGCAATTTGGGGCCTCAGATCTTCAGTGGGATCCCTCTCAAGTATGGTATAATTCCTCCTGTCGTTTAGAAGGAGGAGACATTGGGCATTATAGGTATCTAGGTCTTGGATAACTATCGCCCCGCCCTTATCAGCTGGTTTTATTACTATTGATTTTTCATCTTTAAGTTCTTGTAGGGCCTTATTTTCCACTGTGGATAAATTAAAGAAAGGTCTCCTCGTTCCTCTAACGTCCAATAGATCCAATTCTCTGAGCACTGCCTGTTCAAACACACCCACTTCTGGCGGTAACTGATTGAGGGTAGGGACAAATGTCGACTTCTTTCTAAACCCAGTATCATCCCCAGTGTCAGCAGCTTCTTTCCCTTCGAAAAAAACTCTCAAGCGTATGTTTCGAAAAAACGTGATCTATATCTTGAAATGCCCTTGCGATTTATTGTATGTGGGCATGACGACACGAAAAGTAAAAGTCCGGATTTTAGAACATATGAGTACAATACGGTGTGGCAAATCAAACACAAGACTTACTGCCCACTTTCTTGAGAAGGAACACAATGAGAAAGACTTGAGATGGCTAGTGGTGGACAAACCCTTTATTCCAGAGAACGTAAATGACATCTCGAGTTTCCTGTTAATAAGAGAACAGAGATGGGTAGAACGGGTGAAGAGCCACACCAGAGGACTAAATGACGGAATCCCTTGGTTCCAGCTATATGGAATCATACAATAGGAATGGGCACACGGAAATGGGATATAGACAGACTCTAAGAGAGGAGAAAAGAATGAGTCGATCCATTATGACGTACTACTCATTCGCATATGCTTGAAAGAGTATACATTAACTCTAGTCTTGAAGAAACGGCAAAATGCGAGTATATTAAGACTTATTCCCCCCAACTGTTATGAATATCTTTGGGTTGTGATAATGGCACTATTAGAGGCTTCTAGGAATTTAAAGATGGCCGCCATGAATACCAAGTGGGGCGATATCAGCCAGAAGGCCCCTTTCTATGTCGATGAAACAGTGGGAGTGCTGGGGAATACACAGAGTGGGCGTTGAGGACGCCGTACATACGAAAACATCCCCTCGTTAAATAAGGGCTCGAGGTGAGAGACCCGTATCGTCGGAGGACGGACGAGGGGAGATAGGAGACAGTGTCTCTTTGGAGTAGTAAGTACCGGAGAGAGATCGCAGGAATGCGAGTGAGTTACTCGTAGTGTGATTCCCTTTCAGCCCCAAAGTCGATCTCGATAATAACATGAGTGCAGATACCCTGGTGGTGTGGGGAAGCTACTTGGAGTGTGTTTACCGCTGAGCCGCTATGGAATGATCGACAAGGCTTGGAGTGTTGCATAAGGGTGGGAATAGAAATGGCCACTGAATGGGAACCGGCTTTGTGGAGAAGTCCTTTGAGAGTGTGTATCCTGGTTATACAAATGAGTCTTTCTGTACCAATGATTCCTCCTCATACAGAGTGTGACGACAAGAGCACCCTCCCCCCCTGTCCCGGGTTTAGAGCATTTTTGCGTAAACTCTTGTGAGTATCACTACGTTCCGTTTGATAATGGTCATGTGTACAGGAGACACAGACTATAAATATGGGGTTTGACACACGAAATAGACTGGAAGAGACACGGTGCAAGCTATTGTTTGTTTCTTTTAATTGGAGAATTTTTGTATATACACACAGAGGAGACTCAGTAACCTATTCACTTGATGCACGGGTGCCTGGAGGTTGCGGTTCCCACAAGTTTGGGGCTCTAGGTTTGCTAGAAGATAGGCTGCAATGGAGATTATGAATCACTTTAAAAGGATGCGTGGGATATTCAATGATTATTTTGAGCAACGTGAAGAAGAGGGAGAGTGGGAATGATGATCCACTTCTTTTTTCTTCTTCTGTCTAGATATGTTCATCCTCCTGGAAATTCCAGACAGAGTGACGCGGGGATATTACCCCGATTGAATAAGGTAATAAATACCCGATAAGGGGTATAGACCATATCCAAGGGACCAACACCCTGATGAATGCCAGAGTGACCCGGTTGGGCACGTTGAGAGCTGGCAGAAACATGTTGGTTTTAGCAGGGGGATTGTAGGGTCGTTACCTGCCCTGGATACCCCATTTTGTTTATTTTAACCCTGCCAGAGGTTGACAAGAATAAAAGTCTGAAGGTCAACCCCTAGACAGTTTTATACTCTTTTCTGCTCTTCTTTTGGTCCCTTTTCCTTTGGAGACTGTCTGTTTCTTTTTCTCTCAGAAGTACAGACTAGTGTACGTTCTGACTGTTTGTTCTTTATACTTTACCCTCACCACCTTCTTTCATCATTCACTCTAAAAAACTGCGCTCCACCTAAGGTGTTGGTCTGCACCTAGGTGTTTGATGCGGCCCAATGATGAAGCATGACACTCTCGGGTGTGTGAGGGCAGTATTATAAAATCTATTGATTTTCCCATTTTCTAGCGTCCAATATTGTCTTATTGGCTTTTTTCTACTGTATTGATTGTGTCTCTGTTGTGTGAGATCAAGTGTATTTGAGGGAGTCAGAGACAGTCTTATCCCTCGTCTCTTCCGCATTGTGGGTTGAAAGATCCAGTCTTTCCTGGATTATATTTTATTTGTGGGAACAGGGCATATTATCGTTTGCCAGACCATTGGTATGGCACATGTTACGTAGGCCTGGTCTTTCCGAAAATGTTCCATATGGATAGAGGAGAAGATGGTGTACATAGCTTAAGTAATCATTTAGCCAGGACCAAGAGAGAATCTTGGGCAGAAATAGTAGGTGATATTTTTGAGGCATTGATACCAGCAGTGGGAATAACTCTGAATGCAAACCAAATTAGAAAATTATCAACAGTAGTGGATCGCTTGTCAACAAGCACCGCTGGAGGATTTTTATTGGTTAACACTGAAATGGTTGCCATGCGTGCTATGGTAATGCAAAATCGACTTGCCCTTGATATATTATTGGCAAAAGAGGGTGGAGTCTGTGGAATGCTGAAAGTTCAACATTGTTGTACTTACATTCCTGACGAAAGCAAAGATCTGAAAATTTATATTAAAAATATTACTGAATTGCATGATGAACTTGCACCACTGGAGGTTGAAGGTGTTTGGGAAAGAATTGGAAAGAAAATAGCTGCTATTAAGAATTTCTTTGTAAAGCTTGGTAGTACATTTGTAGGCAAAATTTTGTTTCCATTAACATGTGTAATTTTCATATTATTAGTAATTAGATTAGGTTGTATGTGCTGTAAATATAAGAAAAATAAGAAAAGAATAAAAAGAGAAAAATTAAAAAGTAAAGACAAGGATCAAGATAGAGATTTGGAAGAGATAACATTAGAAGAATGGAAGGAGACTATGTATAAAACTGCAAAAAGAGAAGAAATGGATGAAACTGAATTATGATTAAGAGCAAGAAAACATTTTAAAGATTCCGTAAGACAAAACAAAATATTTGGGTGGTGAGGTGATAAAATCACCAAAGGGGGGATTGCTGGAGCGGGTTATGCAAAATTTTGTATACCCACCCCATTTTGCCTGTTGTTTTATTAATTAGATTAATTAATTAATTATAATCAAACTAATGGATTGGAGTGATGTGGAAAATATTTACCAACCTTACTAATGTAAGGATTACACGTGGGATTTGCATCTGCATAGCTTAATTAATACGTGAACTAAATTTTGTACGCATACTAATGATAGACAATTAGAATATTGCATGATATATGTCGCTTTTGCGATGTAATTGTGATTTTTGCTTTATTTAGTAAGTATAAACCGCACTGAGTGTTGCTTTTGCTAGATAAATACACACACATATGGGTATTAGCGAGGGAATAACATTTAATTAGCCATTTTTATGTATTAATTACGTTTTTGTGTTTCTTTGCTTAAGTTGACCATTTCGAGTGGCCACATAATGGCTGACTCCTGTACCCGATGAAACCGGCTCCATTGCTCAAGGTTCTGGGTGAAGTGTGCATGCGTCACCGCTAGCAACTGTGGCCTGGACCTGACCCCAGATGAACATGTACCTTCCAAGGACAGCCTGGGAACTCGGCCAAATATTCCGAACAAAGACTGTTGTGTGAACCGGAACTGACAAGGGTCATAACCCAAAAGACACATTCGTGAGAACCTAAAAAGGATGATCCCTGATTGTCCAATCAGCGAACTTGGATGTCTAAATTTTGATACTTGTTAACATCAATTTTACTATAAATTATGGTAGAATAGAGAGGTAATTGCCAGCACGCTCGCGTCGTTTTCCAATTTCCTGATGTTATGCTGACGGAGAGGACGGTGACACTGCAGGACAGCTGTTTCCCTGAATCTTTGACAGACTGATCGAATGCCCAATTTCCTGATGAACTGATCTTTCAAATTGACGGGCATAGATTGATGAGACTACTGGATTTGACTTAGAAGACAATATTTAGCCAGAATAGGTAAATATGATGGCCAGCTGCTTGAACAACTAATGAATTTATTTGCATTTAATTAGATAAAACATATTTGAGTCATTACAGAATTGAGTTGGTCTGTTTATTTATGAAAATGTATTAATGTGAAGGGAAATAGAATTAGGTAATCATTTAAACAGCAACTAGCAGATCCACCGCCAAGATTATGGGAGGAATACCAGAGATGGAATATAAGGCCTAAATGAGCAACAGTAGGTGGTGTAGACTTGTCACTCATTAGGGTAAAAATGGTATTTCCTTCTCATTACCAGCGTTTGGAAGATAAACGCCTCCCACACAGACTGATGGTGAGTGAATGTTGGTGTTATGGGCCCCACCAGCGAATGTATGGATAATGTGTGTATGTGAGACCTTTGGTCTGTGATAGAGGGAGAGATTTTGCACTCCACGCTGGAGCAGAGCCTCCAATTGGCTAATTAAAATTAGCCTGCTGGCAGACTGCCCTGCCTGTGCTTAATGAGGTGTGAAAACCGCTCACAAAACAGAAATAATTGTTTAGGTTTTTTTCACAGGAAGATCTGGGTGTTAGGTTTGTGACAGATATAATCTCAGGAAGGTTCAGCTGGGGAGGTTTCAGAAACTTCATTAACTGGAAAGGCACAAGTGCACATGGAGATCATGGGAAGAGAAGCATTTTGTGCCTAGGCTCCCTGTGGCTAGTTTGGCACAAGCTCAGTGGATGGGGTACAGGTCCCAGAACCAGTTTGGTGTAGCCAAGAAGGAGGGGACTTCTGATTTTGGTAATCAAACCCCCTTCAGGGACTGAAACATTCTGTCATGTTGGTTAGGAAGCGTCCAGGTGTCCCTCTCATCCATTTAATGGTGAAACCTACAAAGCGGGAACTTCACTCTTAGCTCCCCAGAACACACTCTGACCTACGGAAGAAAAAAAGAAAACTGGACTTACTATTTGAAACCTACACTGAGATCTGAAGGACTGGACGTGCTCCCACTTGTTCCCAGTACTAAGAGTGGAGTTTGAGCTTTCACTCAAGAATGTGACATATTTCCAGATTTACAAAGATCTGAAAACCTTGGATTGCCTCAATTCTGTGCACCTCCAAGAGGATGGGGAAACAAGGAGAAAAATCTTTTTTTCTCCTCGTTATTTCCTCTTTCTATGTGTGATTCATTCTGCATCACACAAAGAAAGGGGAAAATACCACTTTGGATTGTTTTTGTGCAGAAAGTTATCTTTTTCTGCACAAAAACAGTCCTTTGTGCAATACAAGCATCCTTGCACCATGGTGCGTTGGTGCTAAGCATCACACAGCGTGTCACAAGAAGAGAGCAGAAATGCTCCATTTTCTCGTAAATATGGAGAATATTTGTTTTCTCCCTTTCACGCAATGCAAGGCAGCAAGGGATATGTTTATTGCGTGTATGTGTTCAAGGGAACAGTGCAATTAGGCTTGTCCACGGGTAAAGTGAAATGAGGAAAGTTTGCAAGCTATGAGAATGCCAATAATCAGGAAACACCCTCACAAATACTTACTAACGAAAAGCTTTGCACACCCATATTTGAAATGCATAATTTGGAATGCAAAAAAGTTACCCCCTAACACCAATTTGTCCGTTTGTATGTAAATACATACATTGTGATATTAAATGTCAGCATATTATTTTTATGAAAACACTAGTTTTGTCTTGGAAAAAACAGCTTGCATGTTTTGATATCAAAAATCATTTTCTGTTTTTCATTCAAGTACTTGCATATATTACTGATGCACATTAATGCAGTCTGCCTTGCATGAGCATGTCTTACCACCCCATGCCAGAGATACTTATTAGATTCCAAGAACTGCTTTCATTATGTTATATTCCACATTATATTCAAATATATGCCATGAATTGCTGCCATCATGCCAGGACTAGCATTAAACCTTTTGTCATGGATAATGTAGTACAATGAATACACAAAGAACAGTCAGAAGCAATGGGTGGAGGTTTTAATAGGCTCAAACTCATAAGTAACCAGCAGCACTGGCTGTGATGTTTTAATATAACAATTGTTGTACTGGCTTTTCAAAGGGAGTAAGAAAAATATCTCGCTAGTAATTTACCTTGATGTTAAAATGCCAAAATTTAGCAGTAAAGAGTCTCACTGAAAGGACTAACCTTTTCAGCTCAAGTTTAAGTGCACTGGTCGCTTAGTAGCACACTTAGGCATCAGAGCAGCAAGTGGGGCTTAGGCTCAGAACCTATATGTGTGGTTTTGAGATATAACACATGGCATATGTACACTTTGCAAAGCCATTTGTGGCCCCTAGAATACAAACACTCAGAAAAAGTCACAAAAATCAATGTTTGCAGTGGACCGAATCTTAAACTGAACACAGGCGACAATATCGTGCAGATGGCGCTCCCGGCTAAAAAGCTTTTTTTTTTTTAAAATCAGAATAAACCATTCTATCAGGGAAATACAAAGGAAAATAAGTGCAATGCAGCAACTGGGCTCACCGGGAAGAATGCTTCAGACTAGGAAGGTGCAGATAAACAGAGGATGGCAGCAATGGGACCGTACATGTGCAGCGAGACTCACCATATTGAAACCCCAACTTGCTGCGTGAAAAGAAGATGCCAAAGTCACTCACAAGGTTGCAATAACAAGCAGCAATGGGGGGAGCGAGACAGGCAAACAATAATGGACAGTGGGGCCAAGCAAGGAGGGGCAAGGAGGCAGTGGGTGGGGGAACAGGTCAGGCAGCGACGTGGGAGGGTGATGCGGGATGGGCAAGCAACACCGGGACATTAACAGAAAAATCCTCTCACTTTGAAGTCAGAGAAAGAAATGTAAACAGGCACCCTCATAAAACAGGATCTGTCATTTGGCCTCGGTCTTTAAATCCACAGCAAATATGATGAGATAAGAACAAGATTTACAGGCCTGTTTACAGAAACAGAGCTCTCGCAAGAATACTGAAAGAGGCACCAGCAAACAGAGAAAAGAGTGCTGGCATGAAGTCCTCAAAAACAAAGAACAAAGTAGGTCCTAAAATGGTCAGAAATGGCAGCAGTGGATGGATACTGGTACTTGGTCGATGCTTTCGGAGAGGGCTAAACACAGGAAGAGGCATGACACATGCATGCCATGGACAAATGGGGAGAAAGCACGTGAGATTGACGATGGAGCCAGCAAATGGGAAACCTATGGGCAGGCTGAAATCCACATATTGAATACAACAGTCTTTTAGAGACAGCTCATGCGCTGTCTGGCAGAGACTTAAATAGTTTGTGTGTGCATGCATGCCTGTGTAAATGGTGTGTTGTGTCTAGTTCCTACATAATGTTGGCTGTGTGGTCTTGACATAATGGATGCAATCCGTGGTATGTTGTTATTAATGCTCCAACCAATTGTGCCTGATGAACCATTTCCTAATCACTGTATGGCATCAGCATCACAAGGTTGGGGGAAAAAAGAACAGCTGTACCACAAGCTTGGCAGATACAAAGAAGGACACAGAGATAGGAGGCACAAAAAAAGGCAAGTTACAGGGAGGCACAGAAAAAAAGCTTTGTATGCATCTGTGCCTGCCTGAGTATGCATACGCCAGCACATTAACCCCTTCAGCGCTGGGCGAATTCCGCCGCGGTGCTGAAGGGTTCGTGCGCGGGCGGGCCGATGACGGAACGGTTCCGTCATGAGCACAGCTCAACCGTGGCTCATGACGGAACCGTTCCGTCATGAGCATGGAAGGGGTTAAAGCCAAACCTGTTGACTTTGCCAATACCTGTTGTCAATGTGTTTGAATCATTTTTATGTGAGTAGCTCAGGCAGCTTTACATACCCCAGCATAACAGAAGACCAAATAAAAATAAATTTAATCTTGGAATGTGGGAGTCTCCATATTTTATGCAATGCCCTGGATTGTTTGGGCATGTGGTGGGACATATTTTAGGAAGGATTTGTCCCATTTTCAGTTCAAAAATTTGTTATGATTCCAATTGACTGCATGTGCTGTTCAAACAGATATGAAGCCTCTGCAATAGAAGCCATCTTGTATGACACTCATGGAAGGATCCAATCACATGAAAAGCCGGTCCTATCGGGAGTGGAGTAAGTCATTAGATGGCCATGTGTTTAGTATACACATGGCACATTCCCTTCGATGGACGTAAAGGGTGCTTGGCTTCAGATTGATAAGAAGGATCAGCTTGGCAACTGTGCAGCATATGGTCATGGGTTGCAGGGCTTTGCATAAGGAAAGAGACAATCCCATCGATTACTGACTTAGGATGTGTAGTAGCTTTTAACTGGCAGGTTATTGACGGTGATTCAGATAAATTAAAAAGAAAGAAATATTTTATTCCATTGTGATTGCGTTGTAAAGCCCTTTTCTTGTGTTAGAAAGTGTCTGTGGTCGCAGATAAGTACTATGGGGCTCATTATGATGGACTTAGGTTGGCAGTTCGAACCTCAGTATCAGGATGTGACAACCCATAGGGTGGTCAGAAACATCCATTTTACTATGGTAGCTTGTGCGGTGGGCGGAAAAGACCCGTAGCACAAGCTGCCATAGTAAAATGGATGTTTGGAAACATCCCTTGACCGTGTGGTAGGCACCTCACAGTGCAGGGATGTTTAGGAGGGCACCATAGGTGCCCCCCAGTCCCCGTAGCAGAGGGCCATGGGTGAAGGGAGCCCTTCTATGGGCCCCCACAGTCACTTCCCGACAGCCTTTCCATGTCAGAAAGGCTGTCGGAAACCGACATTGTAATCCTGATGCCGGTGCTGAGGCCGGCTCCGCCGTCATTCATGGGAATACAATTCTGCTCCTCTTATAATGGCTCTGTGATCCCGATGAAAGAGGAGTGGAATACCCCCGTGGGTTTCCCTCCAACCACCGTCATCGTAATACGGCGGTCTGAGGGCAACCCTTGATGTTGGGCGGAAAACCTCTGACAGACTGCGGGAGGCTTTCCACCTGACATCGAAATCAGGCCTTATGTTCTTCATGAGAGTGCATTTTTTTCTGTTTGTTTTTATTTAGAGGTTTAAACAATGCCAGATTGTCTTGCATATCTTTCTATGTGTATTGTAATCTTCGCTCTATTTGTATGTTTTTTGTACTTTATATAAGCAAACAAAAAAGGAATTAAGGTTGGATTTATGGGCATACTCATTTTTTCATAGGAGTGAGATCTCCTAGGAAAATCTCATCACAAGAGTAAGTGAGTTGATCAGTCCTATAAACCAGGAAGCAATCATTACATCTTTGTTTGCTGCCAGGCCAGCAAAAGAAGATGTTTTGCCCCTGCCGTTGAGGTGTTGTAACTGTAATCCTCACAGTGAGGCACTGGAATGAAGAGAAGTTTACTGAGTTAATCTGCTTGCATTTAAATAACTCCATATGGACACCTGCACCATCTCAACTGTTTTATTCTGTTTTATAGAGGTATATTGCAGAACCTGGCACCTAGAAGTGCAATAACGTCAAGGCTGAAGTCTTGGATGATGGTAGATATGGAAATCACACTAGAGAATGCACACCTACAGTTCAGGATGGCAGCTTTGATGTGCTGTAAGGAGGATGTATAACATGTGGATAGGAGCAGACACTTCTGATAGTGCTTGGACTAATTGACTGAGTTTTGGCTGTTCTAACTTTGTAGATTTGGGTGATAGGATGTGTTGTGAGACCTGAGATCACACAGTATTTTTTATATGTGCTGCATTAGTGGTAGTGTGGTAGGAGGGATACTCTGAACCATTGAGGCCAGTGCTTAATTTGTACAAAAAAGTAAGTGCCAGGGCCCTTCTCGAGAGGCCGCAAAAACCTGCACCACCCATTGCCCCTGCCAACATAGCCAATGACAGTACCAACACAGCTCCTAACAATCTCACTCATACAAGTGATACAATTCAGACTATTTTAATGTATTTTGACTTATTGTTGTGCTCATCTCAAACTTTAAAAGACAGCACCACTATGTGGTGGACTGTTCCTAGAGCCTTTGCCAACAATTAAGTGATGGTGCAGAGCACCAGAAACCATCAGCTCAAATGAAGCACCGATTGAGGCTTGTACGTGTGTTGAGAACTTACCTGGGTTGGAGTGCTCTCTATGGTAAAATATAGGAAAACTTTAAAAAGTTTCAAAACATACAGTAAAACATTTTTGAGTTAAATATTAATGTAAATTAATTTGATATATTTCTTTTAAATCTAGAACAATTTACAAAATGCTCCAGAACAATTAAATCAATTCTGTATTTAAATATTTAATTAAATATATTCAATTGAAATAAGATTTTTCCCACCTAAGGTAAAATATTAAATCTATTTATGTATTCAAAATTACAAAAAGTTGTGCTCAGAATTAATGTAAATGAATATATATTTTTACAGTTTAAAGTTACATTTATTTTTAAATTAAAAAGGTTATTAAAATATATTATCATAAAATAATATTCATTTTCAAATTATATTAAATTTTTTAACATTACATTAATTTTAAATATATGAATATAAAAAGTTTAAGTAAGTTAATATATTAAAATATTATTTCCAATGGGACTCTATTTTTAATCTCTTCACCTCCATTATTTTCTTTGAAAGGGTGTTTCAGTATCAGTTGTTTGCTGGACTTACTGATCCTCCTTTTTGGCTGCAGTACCCTTACACCCCCATAACAGGTGGTAAAGTCAAGTAAGTCTAGACTTTTGAGCAACCATACACTCAAAAATATTGACTAACCAAAAGTAGAAAAGTTATTCAAAATGTAGATTTATTCACAGGTACGTTTACTGCTGTGAATGGGACTACTAGTGTGAAAAATCAAATTTAGGGGCCGATTCCAATCCTGGAAAAAGGCTGTACGGATCGTTGTACGGAGTGTTTTCTCCGTACGACTCGTACCCGGTAAACTTTCCGTACAACCTAGGAAGTACGATTCGTACAGAAAGCCTATTTCCGTATGTTTCGTACAAATGACCGTACGGGTCAAAAAAGCCAATGATTCTGATCCGGAACAGCTTGTACGCATCGTCCGGACGTATTCAAGCAGCGGTTTCCGGCACAGCAAGTACAATTCATCCCCACGTCACTCCGTATGGCTCTTTTTTCACGGGAGCCAAACACAGCCGGAAAAGCAGAGTCCTACGCGAACCGCTACGCAACGGAGCCCCGGTACGCGACGTACACGCCATGAACCCCATTGTACGTGTCATCCCGGTCCTCCTAACCTACGACCTGGTGCACCAGACCCGACGCACACTCCGCACAAGGTGAGAACAACACCCAGGGGCCAGGGTGGGGGCGAGGGGCAGTAAACATACCCCATACCCAAATCCAAACCTATAATATGGAGCCCATACATTACCACCAGGGTCTGGTCACTTGGGGGGGCATGTCCAGCAAACCCTGCATACCGCAACAACGGAAGTGTACGGTGCGTTGCACACGTACCCCTACGGCACCAGTACAATAGTGATACCGACCATACACACGCAATGAATGCGTGGGTACGGTGTGTTTCACACGTACCCCTACGGCACCAGTACAATAGTGATACGGACCGTACACACGCAATGAATGCGTGGGTACGGTGCATTTCACACGTACCTCTACGGCACCACTATAATAGTGATACGGACCATACACACGCAATGAATGCGTGGTTATGGTGTGTTACACATATACCCCTACGGCACCAGTACAATAGTGATACAGACCGTACACATGCAATGAATGCATGGGTACGGTGCGTTTCACACGTACCCCTACGGCACCAGTACAATAGTGATACAGACCGTACACACGCAATGAATGCGTGGGTACGGTGCATTTCACACGTACCCCTACGGCACCAGTAGAACAGTGATACGGACCGTACACACGCAATGAATGCGTGGATACGGTGCATTTCACATGTACCCCTACGGCACCAGTACAATAGTGATATGGACCGTACACACGCAATGAATGTGTGTGTACGGTGCATTTCACACGTACCTCTACGGCACCAGTAGAACAGTGATACGGACCGTACACACGCAATGAATGCGGGTGTACTGTGCGTTTCACACGTACCCCTACGGCACCAGTAGAACAGTGATACGGACCATACACAAGCAATGAATGCAGGTGTATGGTGCGTTTCGCACGTACCCGTACGGCACCAGTAGAACAGTGATACGGACTGTACACAAGCAATGAATGCGGGTGTACGGTGCGTTTCACATGTAACCCTACGGCTCTAGTAGAATAGTGATACGGACCATACACATGCAATGAATGCGGGTGTACGGTGCGTTTCACACATACCCCTACGGCACCAGTATCACAGTGATATGGACCGTACACAAGCAATGAATGCGGGTGTATGGTGCGTTTCACACGTACCCCTACGGCACCAGTAGAATAGTGATACGGACCGTACACACGCAATGAATGCGGGTGTTCAGTGCGTTTCACACGTACCCCTACGGCACCAGTAGAACAGTGATACGGACCGCACACACGCAATGAATGCGGGTGTACGGTGCGTTTCACACATACCCGTACGGCACCAGTAGAACAGTGATACGGACCGTACACAAGCAATGAATGCGGGTGTATGGTGCGTTTCACACGTACCCCTACGGCACCAGTAGAATAGTGATACAGACCGTACACACACAATGAATGCGGGTGTATGGTGCGTTTCACACGTACCCCTACGGACACCAGTAGAATAGTGATACGATGCGTACACACGCAATGAATGGAGGGCTACGAGTCGCACAAGGATGTCCATCAAGTACTTGTCATTGCATACTTTCATGTGCAGGCCCTAGGTGTGTCAGCCAGTGATATTGCACAGGTCATCTCATCTCGTTGCACAATTGATGTGTGATGACCTGTGTACACATGTCATGTGTGATGGGGCACACATCACCTTGACACTTGCCACATGTGTGTCTGTAGACCAATTGGGTCATGCACAGCAGCAGTGGGATGGCACAGTCATCACCACACGCACCTGTCTCCGGATGCCAGGGACAGGGACACTCTATCAACTGTCATGTCACGATCAGCGTGCCCCTATGTGACTATGTCGGGTGTGTGTCATGTGTTCCCATGAGCTTGCTGTTAGTGTTCCGTCAACTGCATCTGCTGTTGGTGCATCCAACATGGGTCTGTGTGGAGATGGGCATCGCACACATCTACGCACACCATGCCACATGTGGATTCCCACGGCTGTAGGGTCTGTGTGCATTGGACATCATATTTTCCCAGGCATACATGTCTGCGTCATCTGAATGGCTGTGTTTATTTGTTGTCATGTGAACCCCTTCATCGCAATGTGTTTCATATGTACATTTGACATTCCATGTGACCTGTGCGTGTACCTTGCAGTCAACTGTCGGGATGAGATGACATCCTTCCAATGCATCTATGTGGATGTGTGTCACTCCGGTGATATCTCTGGCTGTTCACTCAGACTTGCCCCCAGCTCATTTCAGGGCATGTCATGTAGACTTGACAATCAACAGGTGTATCTGGCTTTTCGTAGGAGTGCCAGCATGCTGGCATATGTGTCCTGGATGTATTGCACACACCAGACTCCATAGTTACCTGATGTTTAGTAGCAGTTTAGCATGTGCTATGTTCATTGACATTGATGTTGGCAGACTCTCAATCTTCATTATTCCTAACAATGTCTTGCAGGGCACCGCCTGTCCCAAGACCAATGCCAGACGTGGCTGCCATGAGGGAACGTGCCTGCATCCGACGTTACAGATTCACTCGACAGTTGATTGAGGACTTGACCGACAAGCTGGCACCACACCTCCAACTGCGACACAGGTATCCTACTGCGCTGACCCCCAAGATTAAGGTGATGGCAACCCTACATTTTTTTGCCACAGGTACGTTTCAATTGACCATAGCTGATGTTGGTGGGATGTCACAGACAATGTTCAGCCGTGTCCTGCATGATGTTTTATTGTTTTGGCAGCCATGTTGGAGCACCTTGATGAATTCATCAAATTTCCTACTCCTGAGGAGTTGACAGATGTCAAGGGTGAGTTCTATGCCCTGGGAGGGATGCCCCATGTCATTGGGTCCATTGATGGGACACATGTGGCTTTGGTACCACCACAGGCACAGGAGCAAGCCTATCGCAACCGTAAACATTACCACTCAATAAATGCCCTTGTGGTGTGTCTTGCTAACATGCTGATTTCCCATGTCTGTGCACGTTTTCCAGGATCAGCACACGATGCCTACATCATGAGGCGTAGCAGGGTGCCACAAATGATGCTGCGGCTGCACAACGAACGAGCATGTCTTGTTGGTGGGTATACTCTGTTTGTCCTGTGTGTTGCGGTATCTTTGGCTCTTACGGCATCTCCTGACCCACTTATTTAGATGATGTTTCCATGTAGGGGACTCTGGATATCCCAACATGCCATGGCTAATGACACCTCTCCGCAACCCAAGAACAGCTGCAGATCACCAGTAGAACAATGCACAAGGGCAGACCAGGCGAGTGATTGAATGGACGTTTGGCCTCTTGAAGAACCGATTCCGGTGCCTTGACAAAACAGGCGGGTCCCTCCCATATGCACCGGAGAAGGTCTGCAAAATCTTCATTGTGTGCTGCATGCTGCACAACATGGCCGTTGAGAAGGCAGTGCCACTCATCCTTGATCCTGATGAGCAGCAACATCCACCCGTGGAGGATCCAGGGCTTGGTCACGAGGCAAGTGATGAGGAGGAGGAGGATGATATCCGGAGTCAGCTCATACGCAACTTCTTCTCATAATGGTGAGTCACTGGGTATGAGTGTGCAAGCTTGTAGCATTGAGTGGCATGTGTTGCAATGTGTGTGTCCAGCTGACTGAATGCAAAGTGACTTTGATGTGTGTACTGATGTGTCACTCGAGTGATGATATCATGCCACACAGTTTTGCGGAGAGACTTTCTTTGAAATTTGCATGTGTCCAACATTGTTCATGTTTCGTAACTGACCATGTTTGCGGCGAGATTTGTTTTAGGTGACTTCTTGTGTGTCTGTCATTCCCAGGTTTTTGCGCCTGTTTTCTGCTCGTGTCATCTTTGTCCTCCTGCTATTCCTCATGAGGATTGCAACGTGTGCTGAATCAACGTTCCATGCACGGACATGTGCAAATTGTCAGTTTGGGTAAGGATTGCAGCAAGGCTTTTTGGTGGTGGTACGGGTTGGGAATGTGTGGGGACTGCTTCTGTGCATTTTGTGGTACCATGCATACATGTCTTCTCACCATGGAGCATATAACATGTAGCATCACTCCCATGACATGATAGTAACCCTTCTTGACAGTCATCTGTAGTGAAGTGTAGAGTCTGATGAAGGCATCAATGTGCGTAAACCTTGCCTCTGAAACATTGCGGATACTACGGGTGGACATAGTGTTGGACATCACAACAACAGGCTCTATGGTGAATTGCAGCCTCTCTGTGTGCAGCAGGATGTGTTTGGCTCATCCCCTTAACTTGTGTGCCAGTTCATTGGGATTTACAACATCCGTGTTGTGAAGGGGGGGTCCAGCGTATGTCCCACATGTTCTGTCAACTGACCTGTGAGTCTGTTCATATGGATGCATTTCCCTTTGTGTGAGTTTGTGCAATAAAGGGGTTCAGCACAATCCAAAGTGCCTCATCTGTGTCACTGCAGATCTCTTGCCAGTTTGCATGCGTCATCTATGGCATAATTGTCAAAGATTGAGCATATGAGTGTATGTGTACTTCGGCAACATGCATGCAGTTATTCATGGATAATAATCTCTATTTTGCATGAAGTACCTTGTTGTGTATGTATTTGTGCGGGTTGCTCGCCACAACGGGATGTCAAAGCCTGCTGACGGTGTGTCTCCTGTGCGCAGCTCCGCATTTTGTTGCCTGATCCTGTGGCCGTCATTTTTTTGATTCTTCATACATTTTCTCGGAGTGACCCATGAGTAACCTGACACTCCTTCCTTTACACACACCTGTTGCACTGTGCCTTTCCGACCTCCTTGTCTTTGTGTGCTTCTTTTTGCCTAGTTTCTCACCCCCTTCCGCCTGCTGCAGCCTCACCTGCGGCATCGCCCCACCGAGTGCCCTGATTCTGCAACCCACACGTCTCCTCCCTTCCCCCCTCCACCCATTCTTAATGCAGCCAGCAGCTTGTCTGTTCCACTGTTGCGCCAACGCCGTGCCAAAGGCATGACCCTCTGGTCCTTGCATGACCCACATCACACTACAGGCTCATGCTGCAGCCACCCTGCAAGCAATGTCCACCAGACAAGCAACCGCCTGCTATCAGGCAACCCCTAAGCGCACACATGACACCTTTGCATGCTGAGTGTGCAACTCCAACTGCCTACACAGCACTGCCCTGCCTACCAGACCCTGTCAGAACAACCAGGTCATGTGCCTCCTACTCCACACCCGCTCCATCCACCAGCACGCCATTGGACTCTGTTACCTCCTCAACACAACAGCCCCACACATCACCTTAATGACAGTAACCTGGATAAAAGCATCCTCAGCACACAACTTCTTCATTGCCATATCTGACGGATACAAGATCACCCGCAGGGACGGAACCAACAATCCCGGCGGATGACTTGCTATTTATTCACAAGTACACCCTCAGAGTCACAAATCCGGTTTCGCACCAACCCCCGGCAACCCTCAGAGTAACTCTGATCTACAGATCTCCAGGCCTACATCCACAAATCCGCAAAGCCATCAACACGTACATCTGCACGCACGCCCTCACCTCCACAGGCTACATGTGGCTGGGGGCCAGTAACTTCTTGTTGGAGGAGAACCACACCACCATCCATCATTGGTCCATCAACATTTGCATCCACGTCTCCGACAAGCAACACACTGCCCCACATCCCGCTACCGATCCCCCAAAGATGCTTGATGTAAGTCACCACAGACAAGCTGTGTGGGACACTCGAACCAACACCCCCGCCACACCCTGCAACCTCACACACTGGATCAGCAACTGATCCAACAATCTTGCCACACTGACGGACTTTCCTGTGAAGCACAACAACAGTTAAGCCACCTGGGACAAGGCAGACCTATGGACTCATACAGATCTAGCCGGACTCTTGTGCAACCCTTGCAACACAAAGAACCATCAGTTACCTTACAGCCGTGGAAAACGCCACACACAGCCATCACCATATCATCAGCAAGCACAAGTGGAGATCCTTCAGATAGGGCTGAGGCACCAAAACACATGACATAAAGGAGCTCATCAGCATTGTGAGTGGACTGACAGCAGCTCTCCATCCAAAAGACACCCCACCCTTGCAAGGCAGATCAAATCCCTTGCAACTTTCTACCACTGCAAGCTCATGGACATACATGACAGCCTTGGCACACAGAGGCAGACAGCACTATTATCCACGGGACAAACCCCCCTCAGGTTCTGGACTCCTGTCAGCAGCAAATACACCACCTGGCTCATGTGTACCATCCACTATGGCTCTCCATCAGGCCCCTTCCCACACATCATCTCAACCACACATTCCCCATCTTTGCAGCCCACGTCCAGCTCGTCATGAATGTCTCCTTTGAGTTTGCCACATTCCATGGGAGCTGGAGGCATGCAGAGACCCAGGCCCTTCTTAAACAACGGACGGCAGTACCGAAGGAACTCCTGGAACATCACCCTGCTTCCCTACCCAGCAAATGTCATCAGGAAGACACTCAACGAGCAACTGACAAACTTCCTCCACACAAACAGCTCCAGGCAACCGGCACCAGACCATCTTCCACAGTAATCACACCACTGCAACCGTCATAATTGCCACCACCAATGACAACTTTGCCCTGCTCAACAATGGTGAGACCACCCCCCTTGATTTCTCAACGGCATTCTACACCATGTGCTACCACACTGTCAGCTCACACATCTCAAACACTGGTATCCAGAGGAGGGCCCAGGATTATATCAACAAGTAGCTCACCAGCAAGGCCCAGGGAGTCGGCCTCCACCCTTCCGCATGTGGTACACTGGGGTCATTTGGCCCATGCCCCAGGGCTCATCTCTCAGCGTGACGATCTTCAATGTCTCCATGACCCCCCTCTCCACCATCACATGCGCACACATCCTCATCATCATCTCATATGCCATTGACACCCAGCTGCTCCTCACCCTCACCAAAGACCCAGCCATTGCCAGATCCAACCTTCAAGAAGGCATGAGATCCGTTGACGAATGGCTGAACATCAGCCACCTGAGGCTGGACTTGGACAGGACTGAGGTCATCATCTGAGGATTGTCCCCTTATGGCTGGGTCAACTCCTTGTGTCCCACCGGCCTGGGCACCGCACCAGCACCCAGTGGCCACGCACGCAAGCTGGTGTTCATCATGGACTCATCACTCACAATTACCATGCAACTCAACACCATCTGTACCTCATGCTGCAACACCCTCCGCATGCTGCAAATGATCCACAGATAGATCCACTCCAAGGCAAGACAGACCTTCCCCCAGGTCCACGACAACATCCCCAGGTCAACTACAGCAACGCCCTCTACGGAGGGACAACAGCAAAACTGCAGGAGAACTTGTCCACATCCAGGGTGCATCCGCACAACTCATCTTCAACATTCCCCGCCCTGTCCACCTGAGATAGCTACAATGGCTCACTGTCTGCTGCAGGATCACCTTCAGACTCCTCACCCACACTCAGGAGGCAGTCCACAACCCCAGACCCAAAACCGACCTTGGACGTCTGTCATCCAACACCCCGTTGGCCCAACTCCGTGCAGACAACCTTGCCCTGGCCACCCTTCATCACATCCACAGAACAACTGCATGCAGGAGATAGTTCTCCCACCTCACCAAACAGACCTGGGACTCCCTCCCCGGGCACCTCCACATGACCCATGACCTCTACGCCTTCATGATACTCTTCCAAATTGGTCTGTCCGAGCAGTATTGCAAGCCCCCCCTCAGCAGCTTGAGGCCATCAGGGGTGAGTATTGGGCTCCATGTCTGTATTTGATGATACATTGTGCCCCATGTGTGTCCTCGACCAGACTCAGATCCCAGTGTATGGATGGCTGGAGTTAGTTCCACACTCAGGCATACTTTGACATATCCCCACACTTATGTTGTGGACTCATGCAAAATGACTGCAACATCACATTTTTTTTATTTTTTTTATTATAGGTCTGGGGCGTGATTTGTGCAAGAAAAAGGTGCAATACAGGGACCGTAGAATCCAAAGTTCCCAGGGGAAGATGGGATCCTTGGCATTCGAAAGCAGCAGAGTCCAGACCACAGTGTTTGGCATCATTGGTCAGACTGTGACCAGCAAGTCCATGTGGCAGAGAATGTCAGTCAATGAGGTGATGCTGTTGCACATGAAGGCCAGGTGCCAGGCCAGGGCACCTAGGAGATGTGGATGGGCCGCTGCCTCTAACGGTCTTTTCCGTGGACGACCCACCTTCCTCGGGGGACCCTCAGATGCAGGCCTTGACGATGCTTGAGACCCTCCGTCGGACAAATCCTCCTCCTCCTCCCTCCCTGTGGCTGGTGGTGGTCTTCGCTCGGTGTATCACAGGGACAGTTGCCCATGTTGTCTGCGATCTGACAGAGTGAATGGCTTATGTCCCTTTGCACCGCCAGGAGCTCAGCCAGTCTTGCCTCCATCCGTCCTTGGTGTTCTTGTTGACTGGCATGTTGCTCGGCCTGCTGGTTCTTCATCTCTGTGATGGTCCCCTATATCTCTGTGAGTGTCCCAACTACCTGGCTGATCTCCCTGGTGTCACGCCGGTATGCCTCCATGATGTTGTGTATGTGTGACATACCGGTCTCTTCAGCTGGCTGGTCAGGTTCTCGCCTCCGCCTGCCTCCACTCCCACCACCCCTGCCCACATGAGCCTGGCCTGCCGTTGTGGGCACATCGGGTCTACGGGACCCCTGAGGGATGGCAGTGGTGGTGTTGTCTGCCTCCTCCTGGTTGCCCGGCGAACCTTGTCAGCCCTGGTCAGACTGGCTCAGTTGTTCACTGCGGGCAGGGCTCCTCGGTGTCTCCTGGGATGTGGCAGGAATGGGGGTGGTGGTTGGTACAGATGTTCCTGAACCAGGTGCTGCAGGGGCTTGGACAGCAGAGGGTCCAGGTCGGTCGAGGTCATCCGCGGAGTGTTGAGAGGCGTCGCTGCCGGTGGGATCAGGTTCCTCCCGAGCCTGGGACTGTGATTCTTCACCCCCATTGTTGGGGGGAGATTCCTCACGTTGCCCTGTGTGCGAGAGACAGACAATGTTAATGCTGTTTCATGCAACATCCATGTTTCATACACATTCTAGTTGGCACTGTTCCTCCAGGTAGTTGTATGTGTCAACATCACATTGTTCTTTCCAATTTAAATGATTGTGATCATGAGCACTTTGCTGTTGGAGTCTGTGGGGACATGTGTACACATCTAACATGAAGAAAGATTCAGATCCTATATGAACTCCTGCAAGAATTGTACAAAAGTGGTGTCCATGTAGATTGATCTCTTGTTCAAGAGATGCGCAGCAGGCTCCCTATGGTTGATTTATTCCAGCATGTGAGCCACCTCATCAGATACAGCAACATGATCTGGCATAGCCCGGACTTCAGGGGTAAAAATGTTTGTTAGTAAACCTTGACATGTACCCAGTTTCTGGGCAACAGGGCATGGTAGGAACGTAAAGTGTTAAGAAAGCTGGTCAGCTGTTTGCAGTATTTCAAAGTGGAGGTGTGTGGGCTGCTGGGGTAGTGTTTACACCTTTACAAACAGTGTAGGCTTAGCACATATCACAAGTATCATAGCGCTGCTATGAAATACCCCTAAAACTAAAACTTAGAAATACTTTTGAACCAATGATTTTTAGCAGCATGAAGTATTCAACATGAGCAACACTGTGATTCAGTCAGGCTAGATTGGGGAGTTGCATTCTAGGGTAAAAACATTTCATTTTTCTATCACCATAATCCACTGAGTATTACTGATACTCATCCTTAACACAGACGTTCTGGTAAAGCTTCGTAGTACCTTAACCTATGAGGATTCAATTTTGGATTAAATAAATAATTTGGAATCCACAATTGGAGAAGAGACTTATCCCTGTGAAACACATTTTGACTGTAGTGGTTGTAGTTTTTTTAAAGACCCAAATAACATTGGTAATCAACACACAAGGATTAGATTTGAAATCATGTAATTTGGCTAATACGATAAGAAGGCTGCATTCCATTCTCTTAAAAAAAAACTATCTAGAGGACCAACTGCATACTCCAAAAAAATTGCATAAATCTTGGTTATTGTATGGATAATATTTTGTAATGTATATTGGAAATTCATTCTTTTTTTTCACATTTTCTAATGTAATGTTAAAAAGAATATACATGGATTTCGGTGATATACTTTTGATAGTTGTCTGAAGGTTTGAAGTATTACTCCCCTCACACATATTATATTGCTAGCATGTTGAGACCAACAATGAGGAGGGATTTGATTAAGTATAGCAGGCACAGTCTGGGGTGCAGCCTTCAAAACATCAATGGTTTATGACGAGTCATTATTTTCTCACTGCACAGCCAAATAATCGTTTTCTTTTTCACTCATTACCTTTACAAAGGCACCACCACTAGTACAGTACATAGTACATTTTAGTTTACATAATGGATTCATCCTCAGCAGGTTTTTTGTAGCGGTGGAGCTCAAAAGGAAGTGTGTTTTTCAGTAATCGGATCTAAGAAAATGTATATACTGAGGTGTTTTAATTTACAATTTGTAGTTGCTGTTGGTTGATTATGCTTTATTCATAGTGGATTTTTTCAGAAGGTGGATGTTGGCCTTATTGTAGTGTAGGGTAGTATATCCTTGCATATGGGTATTTGGATACACATTTGCTATTTTATACATCACTGCATACTCAAAATCTATTACTAATTTATTCAGAAACTCATTGCTCATTTTCTCTTTTATTGAGTGTAAGAGTTCATTTGTAAGAGTACTTCGCTTTTTCGTAGTAAGGCATAATTAAGAGGTTTGTTGTTATCTTTTCATTGCCCATGAATGGCGTATATTTGAAAAAAAGGGATGCAGGAAGGTTTTTAAGGTATCACCCATCAGTCAAATAGAAGATTAATTTAAAGTTAGTATGGCCTATTCACAACAAGAGTTAGCAAAAGAATGATGGATTCAATTCAGCTCTCTTGACTGGTGTTGAGTGGTTGAAAAGTCTTAGCACACTATCCATCATCTTGTTGTGTTTGCTATGTTCACCCCTAGTGGCCAAGAGTATGCTCAAACATGGGTCCCTTGCTCGCTGTGCCACTGGATTCAAGATAGCCTGGCTGATGAGGGGTGATACCCTTAAACCAGTCCCAGGATGCTTGTTTCCAGTCCAGGAAGGACCTGGTCTGGTAGTTTTTTTGGCTGGACTGTTACCCATGAGGACCTGGGTCAAGACTGATTTGCATATGGCTAGGTCCAAACTGGGGTAGCATAGTGAGCAGAAGAACAGTTGATTCAACCCAGATGTCTTGGGTGGGGGTGAATGGTTGGTATGTTTCAGTACTTTGTCCAACATCTTGTTGTATTTTCTTGACAGTTCTAGCCATAAGATGTTATTCACTAATTTGTCACCTGATGTTTTCAGTTTCTGTCAAGTTTTCAGATATGTGCCCTTACTTGCAACTTCATGTTATATTGGTCCAAACTCCAACCAAATTTGTGCAATGTGCAGCAGAATAAAAAGGTGTCTATTAGTCCTTGAAATAACAGCGTCAAGAACTGTTGAGTCCTTTCCACAAAGGGCTTCACTGCTGTATATTACAGTTGGAGATAGTTTTGCAGTGATAACCTTTATCAGTGGTTCAAAGCTCATGGCACCGTAAGATACGATCATGTGTGGAAAGCAATACAGCATTATCTTTACGTTATGAGTGCTGTGTATGCGGTAAGAAGGAGCCCTTATCATAGAAAAGGACACCAAGATATTTGTATTTACATACGTGTTCTAGCTGTTGGCCGTTTGCATATCCAGGATGGGCCTTTTTCTTTCTATATTAGGCAGCCATTATCTTGTTTTTTTATGAAGGACATTCACGTAGTTCTCTTTAGCACATCTTGAAAGTTCATCAATAAGATGCTGCAGGCCAACTTGCATTTGACTTTTCAATATAACATCATGTGCAATACAACAGGGTGAGAGGTATTGACCTCCTAATGTGGTTGTGTGAGAGTTTACTGTATCGAGTGCTCGTGCTAGATTAGACAAACAAAGGTTAAATAGCTACAGGTCCAAAACACACCCCTACTTTAATCCCTGTTGATTGTAAATCTTTCTTTAAGGGGTGGTACCCTCCCCATTTTTTATTGTCACCCAATTATCTGAAGATAAAAGTTGTATTGCTTTTAATAACATGGGTGGAATACCCAGGTGTGCTAATTTGGCCCAGAGAAGGTTGCGCTTGACACTATCAAATGCGGATTTAGAGTCAATGTTACATAGATGCAGTGATCTATAATTCGATTTAGTCTTATATATTTAAAGAGAAAGTGCCATGATGTTTGAGCTGTCCCTACTCTGTGTGTAAAACCAGTTTGGTGTAGTGGAATTATTTTTTTGTCCAGTGCCCATTCAATAGCTCCTTCAGTAAAACACCTGCCAAGTACTTGGCCTCGTTGTTGAGGAGGATGATAAATCTGCAATGTTCCAGATGCTGCCTGTCTCCTCCTTTAAATATTGGGGCAATCACTGACCCCCTTCAAGAGTCTGGAATTGTCTTTTGCTAGAACACACAGTAAAAAACAGGGTCACTGCATTTGCCCAAAAGGTGGGGTTGGCTTCAAACAGCCCCTGGTTGATGCTGTTGGGGCTCGGAGCTCTGTCACCTTGACCTGATTGTGTCTCTCTTATTATTTTTTCACATGTGAAGAATGTTGTATCTTCTGCTGTAGGTAAATGCAAGTCTTTTGAGTGTAGAATTGCAGTGTTTCACTGGCGGATACATATTTTCCATAGCTTGAGCGTGACTATTACCCGCAGCAGTTGGATTGCATGTATGTGGGCACAAGACAGTGGTTAGATATTGCAACCAGCTGGTTTCCGAAATTTGAGCTGCTAAGAATTTCTGGAGCTCTACTTAAATCATTTCATATTTCCAAAAGTCTCTTGAGTTCATTTTCCTGATGAGAAAAATAATCTTACTCCAAAGGGCCTGATTCGAGGAATATCTATCCTCCCACAATAGTTTTATATATGTGTTTATTAGGCAGTTGAGTTTTGCAACCTTGTTAAATCATTAGGGGAGTGTCTCATTAAACGTAGGACCCTATTCAGTTTCCTTTTGGCAGCTAGTACAGCCAAGAAGGACTTGTCTTTTCCTAGGTATTCAGAGGGAGATGCAGGCATGTTTTGCCTGAGGCAAATTGTTGTGCAGGGGGTCAGAAACAACTCCCAGTTATCTATCGGTGACATGTCATGATTGTACATATCTTTTATGATCCGTACTGCATTACAGGACAGCTATTGTAGGTACATGTAAACAGTGGCGGCTCGCACAGGTAACTCTGTGGGGCGGTGAAGCGGGCGGGGGAGGGGCCAGGTGGGGGGGGGATCATGGAGTACAACATACGACGGGAAAGTGAAATGGAAATAAATAAATAAAACCACCTACCTTGCGCTGGCCCCATCGCCAAGTTGGCCAGCGCAAGGTAAGTGGTTTTATTTATTTATTTATTTCCATTTCACTTTCCCGTCGCATGTCGTACTCCAACAACCACCCCACCTGGCCCCTCCCCGCTACGCCTCATCACCCCACAGCGTTACCTGTGCGAGCCACCACTGCATGTAAACATTACATTCTTGCATGTATCTGTGTTAAATTCTAGGCAACCTGCCTTGGGGGCTACAAGGCCAATTTTTGTTAACTTACTTAATATATAAAAGTAAGGTTCTTTCCTGTAAAAAGAGTTACAGGTTTGCCTGCATGCTAAATTTCCAAACAAAATGAAAGCTTATTCCGCATGCACCATTTGAAGGAGGTGAGGTCTGTCTTTTTTAGCAAGAGTCTTTAGAACAAGGTCAGCAATTCTTCCGGTTATTTTTCCTGGAAAGTCTCCTTCAAAGGTTCGCCTAGAACATTTTTTGGGTTATAACATTGATTAAAAGACTATATGCATGACCTTTCAAGGTGATTCCATTTTGTGCAGTGGAACTTGTTGAGGTTTCTTTCAAGTCTTGAATGATTTTGCAGACCTCAGATACGGGCATAAAATCCACTTACTTACAGAAGTGATAATGGCTGAGATGCAAGGATTGAGCTATACGGAGGAGGAAGTAAACGCCATATTGTCAGAATCATCTTTATTGCAAGACAGAGACTTGCCACAAACATTAACACAAACAAATGAGTGGGATGAACTCACGGAGACGAAGAAAGAACTAGTCAGAACGGCAATTCATGGTATCATCATGAAAGAATATTTACGCGCTAACTCAGCACCCAAAGGCCTATGGGTACAGAATGCTCCATGCATCTTTTTGAAAGATGTACTCTTCCGCAAAGGCTGGTCTTCCATTTCATGGAAGTGCACCCGAGACTATTTAGTTCTAATAATCAAAACAGCGACACGTTTGGTTGAAACACTAACAATCAGCATACAAACCAGCGAAGCCAAACTAAAAACTATGGTACAGATCTCAGTCTTCAAGAAGAAACTCGAGGAGATAAACAAAGAAATGAACGAGACGAAGGAGTACATCACTCAAAATAAAATCCAGAAATTGAACAAAGACCTCAAAAGGTTTTCTATGGAAAAGATGCACCCCTACTCAAGGGAAGATTACGTCACTCCAGACTATAAAGAAGACGACGATTCCTCAGCAGGGAGTTCTAACAACAACTCTGATTGGAGTAGTGATGAAGGCACCACCACAAGAAGAGGTCGGGGTCAAAATAGGAGAAACCGACGTCAAAGAGGAAACAACTGGCAGATGCCGAGATACTATGACCAACCACCCCCTTTTTTCCAACCCTACATGCCCAACTACCAAGGATGGGTGAATCCATACTTCCAAGGTCCTCCACAAATGGGCCAAATGATGAATGCACAACCATCACCCTCTCCTTTTTTAGGGCGAGGTCCGGGACGCCAGAGGGGAAGAAGAAAAGGAGTTACTTGGAACGAGCAAGAAGGACAAATGTATACCCGGAGCATGACCAAGGAACAACCAGGAACCAGCTCGACGAGTCGCTGGTAGTTAACCTTACGGAAACCATACTCACCAACGACCAAGAAATTGTCCTCAACAAGGGCCTGGGCTTCGTTCCAACTCCACCGCTCGACATCTTCAAGTTGAAATGTGAAATAGCAGAATTCTGCAGGAAAATTAAACTCAAGACATTCTTTAAAGACAAGGAAACACAACCCAGAGAAAGTGACACAAATCTGAGGCCCAAGTCTACATTCAATCCACCCACACATCTTGTACCAGTTGAAATCCAAGCTTTCGAACAAGCAATCATGCAAGAAGTAGACAATCTAAGTACTAATAGCAGAAAACCTTACATAAACCTATCAAAGAAGGAACAAAGAGCGCTGGATGAATTAAGCAAAAAGGACAACTTAATAATAAAACCAGCGGATAAAGGAGGAGCTATTGTCCTACTAACTAACCTAGGCTACAACCAACAATGCACTGACCTTCTCTCTGACAGAAGATTTTACACCAAATTGACGACTGACCCCACCAAAAGACTGCAAAGAACCGTCGAACTAATGGTTGACGAAGCCGAAATCAACCAATGGATTTCAAAACTGGAGGCGGACTTTCTAAAAACCAAAACACCGAGAGTCCCTTATTTTTACTCTTTGCCAAAGATTCATAAGAACAAAACTCCGCCACCAGGACGCCCCATAGTGTCAGGAATTGGGTCTGTATTAGAACCACTTTCCCAATTTGCTGACCAATTCTTGAAACCACTAGTACAAAAGACCCCCACGTATCTGAAGGACACCCGTGATCTCCTGAACCTACTTGAAGGTCAGACCTACAACGAAAACACCATGCTCCTAGTAGGTTTAGATGTTGAGAGTCTCTATACCAGCTTACCTCAAGAGAAGACTCTTAACACTCTAGAAAACATCTTATTCTCTTGTGATTGGACCTACAGAACACCCAGACATTTCGTGTTGGAATGCTGCAGATTAGCCCTCACAGAGAATTACTTTGAATTCGAAGGGACCTTATTTGGACAATGCCACGGAACTTCAATGGGCAGTACATTTGCTCCGAGTGTAGCAGGGCTGTATGTGAGCAACTTTGAACATGAACACGTACAAACCCCCAACAACCCCTTCTACGGAAAAATCAGGTTTTGGCGACGGTACATAGACGACGTGTTCATGATATGGGAAGACAGCCAAGAAGCTTTAAACAACTTCCTGACTTGGATCAATACGAGGGATGACTGCCTCAAATTTACACTGACAGCAGATAAACATCAACTGGACTTCCTTGATGTAACTATCTTTTCCATGAACGAGACACTACACACCAGGACTTTCTATAAACCAACAGCGAGAAATAGCATTCTCTCTTACAAAAGTTTTCATCCTCGACCTCTAAGAGACAATCTCCCTTACAGTCAGTTCCTCCGTTTGAAACGAAACTGTAGTAATTTGGAGGATTATAGGCAGCAAGCAAGAGATTTAGAACATCAACTCACCAAAAGAGACTATCCCATCAAAACGATAAAGAAATGCCAAAAGAGAGCTCGCAATCAACCCAGAGAAAATCTATAATCCACTGTACAACGAGAAGAACCCGAAGATTTATTGACATGTGTAACAACATACAACACTGAATCTAACACAATCAAGAAAATCATCAATAAGAACTGGAGAATTTTAACCTCAAACACACTGAAATGGCCAAAACCAAGATTTGCCAATAAGAGAACCAAAAACATTAAAGACATTTTGGTCCACACGAGACCAAGGATTACGACCACAAGAGTAACCTTAACAACAGCATGGAACTTAAGTCCGATAGTAGGTCACTACCCGTGTGGCTCCTGCTCAGTCTGTAAGCTAACCAAAATGACAAAAACTCTGCAACTTCTTCCCAACCTCATATGGGAATTACGTAAGCACACAAACTGCAACACCACACATGTGGTGTACATGATTGTCTGTCCTTGTAACCTTAGATACATAGGAATGACTTGCCGGAAAGCCAAACAACGGATCATTGAACATCGCAGCAACATCTCATGCAAAAGAGCAACAACAAAAATGAGCAAACACTTTATTGACACTAACCACACCCCTGAAGATCTGAATTGGGTAATCTTGGAGACCTCAGCGTTCAAAAACCACAATGTGGAACATATACTTTTTGAAAAGGAACAACGCTGGGTCCATCGTCTGAAGACAGATAAAGAGGGACTGAATGATTCCATACCTTGGTCCACTCTCTGTAAATGATGACAACTATCACCCCTGATTATATGAAGACCCGCAACTTTCAAAAAGATCCATGAGAGGATAAAATACAACATCAAGAAGGCCAATCTTCAAATCATTATGAACCTAAAGATGATAAATATCACCAACCTAGTCGGGGCACACCCCCCATTTTGCTGTAAATAATATTGCCAACCAGAAGTACCCACCGGTATGATCCTTTAACCTACTTTCATCCCGATAACATACTAATGTTTACAACGGCATAACAACATCTGTACAATCATGGCAATATTGCACACATGAATCTCCAACAACCCTAAGTGCCTTTTCCTTTTCCAACCATTACTGGCTTTTTGCGTGTTACCTTGACAACCACATGCAACAACGCCAACCAGTCTCACACAACCTAATGCCAACCAAACCGAGAAGTCCTTCTTTGATTTTACTAACGGCGGCCTATGTAACGCGGGTCCACCGGAACGTACGTTATCCCAGGATAACGTCAGAGTCAGAACAAGTGGGTCTGCCGGAGGAACCGGTAAGCGACGCGGAAGCTGTCTCCAAAAATAGCGCCAAACAGTGAGTAAGATAACTAACTCTTTCCCCCTCTCCAACAGCAATGGGTTTACTACCATCTGACTAACATCCTGAAGAAAGATGTCCAAATCAAAAAAAAGGTAACCTCCTTTCTTCCGTGAACTAATCCTAGTAGACCAGATAGAGACATTATGTCCGTTAAGGCAGTAATAGCCGAGTTTATCCACTTACAGTCTTTTGTCTTCTTACCATAATTTAGATAAGTAACGAACGGAGAAAAGCCATCTGCGCATATTGTCTTTAATCTATATAAGATAACTTAGACTCACACAACAGGTCACCGAGACAGCAAACAATGAGTTCTTTGACCTCATTAAGTCAACAGTTATTCTACACACTTTTTAACAAACAAAAACAAGCAATGAAAAGCGATGTGATGTTTACTTAACCTCTGTTTTTAACTTGACCTTAAATTCTTTCTTCTACCTAGTTTGTGTATGAAAAAAAGCGCCAGGAAAGCGCAATGAATCCAGCATACTAAGACTGTCTGTTAAGAATATTCGTTCTAGCATTATCAGAGAGAAAACACTAGCAATTAATGTGTTGTTAGTATGTGATAATACACACTATTTCTTTTTCACAGGAACAGGTACTAAGAGATCTGACTCCTTACACCAAGGGTGGTGAGTACACAATAACCGCCCCCAGAATTCACAAGGTGAGCCCAGCATAGCTCCCCTTAATCTACTTTGGTCCTGACGAAAGCCTCTAGACTCTGCACGAGGCTGAAACATGTAGACCAGACCTCCTAAAGATTATTGACAGTGCATTAGACCAATAACTAGGTCTTCACATGCACGTTCACGATTTTAATTTCCCAAAGTCAAATATCTCAAGAATAAAGGAAAAGAGTTTTGACAACCGGGTATTTTATCTTCAAAATCACTTTTTCACTGAGCACGAGCACACCCTCTTTTTATCTCTCTGACCACTACTGTAGAACCAGTTGGTCTTCCTCCATGGGGAGGCAAGCATTTGGACAAAAAAAAGCCCAATGATCATGCTATTACGACACACGAAGGCGGAGAACCAACATATACCGCCCCAGACTTAGGGTTTTTTAACGACAAGCATCCACGTTAAATGAGACCCTGGTACACAAGACAAGTGGTCTATTCCCCCCCTCATTGTTGATTTTTGTACTCCACCAACCACCCCACCTGGCCCCTCCCCGCCACGCCTCATCACCCCACAGCGTTACCTGTGCGAGCCACCACTGCATGTAAACATTACATTCTTGCATGTATCTGTGTTAAATTCTAGGCAACCTGCCTTGGGGGCTACAAGGCCAATTTTTGTTAACTTACTTAATATATAAAAGTAAGGTTCTTTCCTGTAAAAAGAGTTACAGGTTTGCCTGCATGCTAAATTTCCAAACAAAATGAAAGCTTATTCCGCATGCACCATTTGAAGGAGGTGAGGTCTGTCTTTTTTAGCAAGAGTCTTTAGAACAAGGTCAGCAATTCTTCCGGTTATTTTTCCTGGAAAGTCTCCTTCAAAGGTTCGCCTAGAACATTTTTTGGGTTATAACATTGATTAAAAGACTATATGCATGACCTTTCAAGGTGATTCCATTTTGTGCAGTGGAACTTGTTGAGGTTTCTTTCAAGTCTTGAATGATTTTGCAGACCTCTGTCCCTGCCACATTTGATGAGTGGTGGTGCTAAGTTACGTTCTACACTTCATTTTGTAGTGTTGTGGCCCTTCCATAGCACCCATTTGTGCAATGTTTCGTACTCCTGCAATGGCTACATTTGTTTCTACTATGTTTTTCACTGTAAGTGTACACAAGCTCTGTTGGGGGGGGGGATCATTTTTTTTTTGAGGTAGAGAAAGTGGTCCCACTAGACATATTGTGATCTGACGTAGTTTTAAAGGATTAAAAAGCGTTTTGGTAAAAAGTCATGTATAATATATAATTGTATCTTCATTGTTTCTTACGTACACCTAATTTCCTAATTTGTTACTTGAATCACCCATTTGGTTTGCTATTTATAAGTATAATTTTGAAAGCTAAGATATTTTTTTTCTTGTTTGGTTTCTTTGGAAAATGATGACTTGTAGTTTCTGTAGTGGAGACATGAAAAAGGAGAGAGAAAATATATGTAGGTTGTTTTTAAATGTGTGTTTTTTTATTGTCAGACAGTTTGACAAGCTTCTGTGTTCTTTGCTTGGGATGTTGGCACAATAATACCGATTCATGCATTCATATGCTTTACTAATTGGCAGGCTGTTCAGATTTGTAAACAGTTCTTATTTTAAATGTAATTGGATTTCTATTTTGTATAGTTTCCTTGCTGTTTTCCTTTGACGAAAAATGCTAATTTAGGTGAAATGAATTTTGTTTTGGACTGGTACATATGTTTATGTGCTCATGAAGAATGAATCGTGTGTCCAGGGCTAAGAAAAAGAAAGTGAAAGATCTGAAGAAATGAATAACTATCAAGCTAAGGGAATGTAATAGTGGACAGAATGCACAGGAATGAACTGTTGAAACTTCGAAAAAGTTAGACCATATTTTCCAGAATGTACTGAGAGGGCTAATTAATTCTTGTTCCACTTGTAGCCCACAGCAAAAGGCTATCTGGGAGCTCGAGTGTTGTATTGAGTGCTGTCAAAGGGAGGTTTCTGCTCATGTTCCGTATAATGTTTTGAAAGCCATTAATTATGAATAGACATATATTTATTTTAAAATTATCTTTCAATAATAAAGTACTCTACATTTTCATGGTCTACATTTTTATAAATAAACCATAATGAAGATAGATTGATATTATGTGTATCTATATTTTGTACCACAATATTTTTTAATATTGATATTTAAAATTACATTATTTGTTTTGTCAATATTTTTGTATTTTACATAGACGCCATTCAAACTGAATTTGGTTATCAATATTTTAGAGATACTGCTTTTGCATGATATTATTTTTTGTCAATGATCTATGCTACAGCCCATCAATGATATTAGCTTTTTCATATTACAAAGCAATCCCACACTTTAGGGGGCTGGCTGTAGTCAAGTATCAAATAGACTTGACAGATCTACAATGCTGCCCTACCATGGTTTAGTCACTGTCTATTTTTTCTACCTAAAAGCCGAACTCATGGAGACTAGTGATAGAAACCAGCCCACTCAGTAGAAATCTTTAATTTTGGGGGATGACTGTGGGGGATTGTTGTACCTGATCAAGTGGAATTGCGCCTCGTAAATAAAGAAAGTGGCTCTGCCATGGAAGGAGGTGGAAAGGTGCCTCTTCTGTAAATGTTTTGGCATTAGAACTTGTATTCTTTACAAATTAAGCATTATTTAATGCTGAGGGCTTGCCTAGTTGGCAGGCAGGCAATCCTACCCAGTTATTCCACAATCTGACTAACGGGATGTGGGAAAAGCATTTGATGCATGAGTGGTGGGAAACAACCAGTGACAGACATTAACTCATGTAAGAGAAATCCCTACCATTTTGGACGAATGGCAGTCATATTCATCACCACCATATTGTCTCTGGTGCTGTGAATTCTGATATTATTCCTGCAGAATCTTATCCTCAAGGTCATTGTACCTTCTTTTTAGGTCTTCCAATTTTTCGCTGTTTTCCATGTTTTTGCCGGTGTTTCTACAAACCTTATTTGTAGCTGTTGCAGCGGAAGCGGTGGGGGATTTTTATCATCTTCTGTCCCACACCAATCTCTATAAAACGAACGGAAAGGTAACTCAGGTTTTTAAATCAGTAGTGACTGGCCCAATTCCAGTATCCTGGAAAGAGGCCATAGTTGTACTCGTGTTCAAAAAAGGGAACAGAAATGATCCTGCCTGCTGTAGGCCCATTTCCCTAATCGATTCCACCGCCAAAGTATTAGATAAGGTAATCCTTGCCCGACTGGAGACCTGGGCGACTAGCAGGGGGATCATTTAAAAAACGCAGTATGGGTTCCAGAGGGGACTTGGCACTACAGAGCAGTGCTTAAATTTATCCCTGATCATGGGCAAGTACGTGAGGGCAAAGAGTGGCTCTATCCACCTTGCCTTTATGGACTTGTCCTGTGCATTTGATACTGTGAACAGGGGTAAATTATGGGCATTAATGATAGACATATGCTCTGAAAGCACTCTAATCCTGCTCCTCAAAAGGTTACATACCAATACATCTGTTTCCATAAGATTTGGTTCACATGGGCAAAAGACGAGGCCCATTGCCTCAACAGAAGGAGTCCGGCAGGGGTGCATTTTAGCCCCTTTTCTTTTTCAATATATACAAACGGCCTGGAAGCCTTTTTATTAGGTAAGAAAATTGATTTCCCATGCATCAAAGGACAGCCAGGTCCACTACTTTCGTATGCGGACGACACTGTACTCATGGCCTTGACGGCTAACAGCCTCCAAACCTTCCTGGACGCCTTTACAAACTTCATGACAGCACTAGACTTGAGGGCTAATTTCTCAAAGTCTTACATAGTGATTTGCTGCCCAAAAAAGACTAAAACTAGAAGTTTTAACGTAAGGGGCAAGCCCACTGAAAGGGTGGAACAGTTTACATATCTGGGTAACACGTTTAGAAAGGATATGAAAGGGATTCGCTGATCACGACTAGAGCACAGCAAACAAGCAGGGTAGTAGAGGAGCTTTTTAGGTTTGCTTGTAAGTTAGGCCACAAGCCAGTGCCTGAGCTTGTTACCTTATACAAGGCAAAATGCATGTCGGTTGCATTGTAAGGGGCAGGGGTGTGGGGTTACCAAAGAAGCCGCCCATTGCAAGTGATGGAGAATAAGTTTATAAAACGCCTGTTGATGATTCGTAGCAATGCTGCCACCTCATTTTCTCTTCCAGAAGTGGGTATGGATTATATAGAAGATCACATCGGCGCTGCCCCCTTGTTTCTGTGGGCCAAAATTTGGGCCTCAGAAGAGTTACAGTTTTCAAGGCAAATCATCGAAGACTGTATTAACTTGGACAAGTCGATGAGGATCCCTGGGCTTCGGTTTGTGAGGGATAGGTTATTTCAGATCGGTCTGGGTGAGTACTTTGTTACCCCGTCAAGCATCCCCACTAATGCGAAGGGAAAAATTAAAGAGGAGTATGGTGTCTGGGCAAAAATGCGCCATTTACAATTGGAGGCACCTGGCCCCAGTTGCCCTCTCATGCATAAACAGCAGTATTACCTTTCCTTTACTACGAACAGCCAGTTGCGTTTTCCTTTAACAAGATTCTGCCTTAGCATGTTGCACTTTCTGGTAGGGTTCCCTAAACAATCTGGGTGGACAGACAACCTTACTGTTTGCCCATGCGATAATAGTACTACCCAGAGCACTTTGCACTTTATTCTTTTTTGTGCACTTTATAAAGATCCAAGGAGCAGATTTGTGGTGCCCTTGTACATATTTAGAGGGCTTCAGACATTTGCAATCATTGACTAATCCTGTTATTTGCACTGCGGTACTAAATTTTATCAAATCAGCAATGGGCATTGGGAAACGATATGAAGTACAGTAATTAAAGGGGAATGAGGAAATGAATCATGTTAAATAGGAACTAAACTCGGCGCTCATTACATCATCCATGTACAATCATGTTTTTAGCTTGTTTATGAACTTTTATCTCTTTTATAATATTTTTAACGGACAAAATAATATATTTTAAACTTGAATTGTGTATTTTTAACTTGAACTGTCTTTTTGGTTGAAACGTTTATGGCTTTGTGCCGAATTAAGTTAATTTGAACTGAACTGATTGAATGTCTTCCCTGAGTTCCACCAGGGTGGCATCTATTTCCGATTTCACAACTTGTATTTGCTCAGACAGTGTTTTTGTTGTCACTTGAGGCCATGAAAATATGCGTTTACATCCTTTTTGATCAAAGCTTATTGCCCTCCAACCCACCCATAGTTGGCACCATTGCAATGTCATTCTTTTGAGTGACTTGGTGGGCAAGGGATTGCTGTTGCAGTGTGACAAGCTGTTCATTAGAATAGCAAGATATCAGGTCATGATGGGTCCTGAGAATGTTCGCGCACTTCATAAGCCATTCTGTATGGAGTATCTCCCTGCCACAGATGATTGCCAGTCCCTCATGGGCAGGGCTCAAATTCCACCATGGTAATAGTACTTTCGGTGGGGTGCTTTACACCATTTGTGTTTTTGCAACGTTGACTCTAAGGTCTTATGTGAGAAAAAGGAGGTCCTGATCATTGGGGCTATCATCTCTACTATTTACACATAATTTCAGCATTGTTCCTCAATGTGTGTGTTTGGAATGGCCCTTTCTAGGATGCTTTCCCTCGACTTTTAGCGTTTTTCTGCTGTTCTGGATGCTAGCCTTAGGACTTGAACATGTTTGTCACTGCCGTGCAGTTTCAAAACGTTGTGTTTGTCATACACATACTGTGGATCGGTGTATATATGATTGGCTGAATCGAGTAAGCTGTAAGTCCCTTATCATGGGGTAAGACCTATACCAGGGGCATGTATCTCGAAACCACCTCTGTGGGCCTGCTGCTCTGGTTGGGCCATTCACAGAGGTAGCTTATCAATAGTGCCACAAGTTTGCCCTGGTGGGGCCTGTGTGCATGGGTTACTGTTACTCGGTTTGACACTTAAAAAGCTACATTCCAACGTTCTTCATGTCTCCTGCTATATAGGAGTTTTCACTGGTGACAAGGTGTGGTGTTGGGAAGAGGTTGGGCAGGTCTGTGTATGCGTTACTTGTAAGATTTGTTAATGAAATCGGATGGTGCGTTCGGTACAATGGGGACAGCTTTCTCATATTGGATTAGCATGAGGGGGTGTAGGGAAAGGCTGTTGAACATTATTGCCTATGTGCAGAATAGTAATAGCATAGTGTTTGGTATCGATGAGTTCGTAATGGCAATCCTCTCTGGTAGTGGGAGGGCGCTCAACGTAACAGTGCTGGAAATGTCACTTTTGGAAAGTGAGCATTTCAATACGCAGGGCTCTGTGTGCCTGGTGGCCTGTCTCCTAATTCACATCTGGGTGCTAGGGCGGCAGTCATATCTGTACGTTTCCTAGTAGAGGGCCAAAAATGAGGGGTTCATGGGAAACTGCGGACTTCTGACTCTAATGCGCCCTCTCTGGGGCAGTTACGTGGGGGTAGAATTGGCACCTGCACTCCATTCCCTTCTTCTCTCAAAAGGTTAACATTAAATCTCCTTTTGTCGGCATATAATTGAGACGGGGTAGTCCATGAGCTCTCCAGTAGTGCATCTTCATCGCACCGGTGCTAACAACATCCCTTCTGTTCTTCTTTTGTTTTTCAAAATGGACTTGGTTCTTTAAGTTCTTCGTTTCATAAATGTGTTGTTATAAATGTTAATTCCTTGTTTAACTATCGCATATTAGGGAGAAGTCGTTATCCTCAAAAATGGTATCAAAATATGATCCCTAGTATACCTTCAGGGAATGGTCAGTTACTCCTGTAATATCTCCCTAATCAGGATCCCAGCTACAGTACCAATAAAGACTGTAGGCCCAATTCACAGAACTAACTTAAGACAAAATCCTAAATTTACTACCATTTTGGTATTCACAGAAGGCACTTACTCATTTTGGTATTCACAGAAGGCACTTACTCATTTCAGTATTCACAGAAGTTAGGGGTCCTAACTTTAGGACTCCTAAATGCCTTCTGTGAATACCGAAAGTCTTAAAGTTAGGATTTTTCTAAGTTTAGGAATAGTAAGGTTAGGATTCCCAACTTTAGGACACCTAAATGCCTTCTGTGAATACCGAAAGTCTTAAAGTTAGGATTTTTCTCAGTTTAGGAGTGGCAAAGTTAGGACTCCTAACTTTAGGACTCCTAAGTGCCTTCTGTGAATACCGAAAGTCTTAAAGTTAGGATTTTCCTCAGTTTGGGAGTAGTAAAGTTAGGACTCCTAACTTTAGGACTCCTAAACTGAGAAAAAAAACTGAGAAAAATCCTAACTTTAAGACTTTCGGTATTCACAGAAGGCATTTAGGAGTCGTAAAGTTAGGACTCCTAACTTCTGTGAATACCGAAATGAGTAAGGGCCCTCTGTGAATACCAAAATGAGTAAGTGCCTTCTGTGAATACCAAAATGGTAGTAAGTTTAGGATTCTGTCTTAAGTTAGTTCTGTGAATCGGGCCCTGTGACCTCTCCTTCACTAAATCTGCACTGTGGATGTCCTATATTATGGCATATGAACTAATGGAAGATGAAAACTTTCGAAACAAGCAAAGAAATATGTTGCATATCAAGACTAGTGTCACTATATTTATTTCGTGAAAAACAAATTATTTGGCCTCTGTGTTTTTGAATCAGGAGCTAATCAAAGAGAGAAGTCTCTAAAGTGAAGAAATAGAAATGACCCTTAGAGTATTTGAAAAGACTAGAAAACATTGGACAACCAGTTAGAAGCCACCATAAACCAGTGCATTCCTGTTCTTTCTGCCTGCGCTGTCACCATTTTGGCAGTCTACCACCAACATAGGCACCGTGGCACCATGGTCCAAGGCAGTGCTTAATTTGTAAAAAACTTAGTGCCAGGGCTCTCGACAGGAGGACACTAGCGGTTGCACCATCCGTTGCCCCTGGCAGCACTGAAAATGACAGCACCAACACACTACTAATCATCATACTCTTAAAGGTGTGACCTTTCATACTATTACAGCCCCCTTAAAGATATAAGAATGGCTTTGGAGGCAAATACTACTAATTGGAAATGTAAATTTAAATAATAAACAGAAGTTTTTGTGCTTGTACCAAAATTGGCAGACACTTCTACCAAGTGGCAGACACTCATAAGCCCTGGTGCTGGCAATTAAGTGCCGGTGCTGAGCACCAGAAAGCACCGGCACAAATTAAGCACTGGTCCAAGGGTACATCAGTTTTGGGCAAGATTGTTTTTGTGCAGGAAGGGGAACCATCTTGCACAAAAACAATCCAACTAGGTGGTTTCCAGCACACATGGAAAGAAGAAAAAACGAGGAGAAATAAACATTTCTCCTTGTTACGCTTCACCTTGAGAGGCGTACAGATTCAACGATTTCCTAAGCTTACATCATTTTCTAAATCAGGGGTGTTAGACCTGGCACCTTGGCGTGGGTCTCCCTTCCATTTTTTCTGTTACCTCATGTATTTTTGCTGGTGTTAGTTGCTCAGGGCACTGTGCCACTGCGGTCCAGTGCCACAGTGCAAGTGCTCCCTATGGTAAATTGATGTATGAATTTGTGATTCCATGATTGGTTGGTTTGGTTTACCTGTCAGACCCTAGTACAGTGCCCCAGGAGTGCCTAGGGTTGTAAATCCAAATGCTGCTGGTGGGTTTGCAGCACTGGTTGTGCCACCCACAGAAGCAGCCTGTAAAAATGTGTCTAAGGTCTGCCATACTGACTGGGCAAGTGCACCTTCTTGCCAGTCCCTAAACCTTCCCTTTTCTTCATATCAGACACCCCTATGGTAGGCCCAAGGGCAGGGTGCATTGTAAGGATAAGGTAGGACATGCCCTGGTGTGTGTGGCATGTTCTAATAGTGAATTACAGCCATTTTCGTTTTTCACTATTGCAAGGCTACCTGTTCTCCATAGGCAAGAATGGGCAGTTTGATTATTACATTTTATAATCCTAACTGACTCAGGGAACATGGTAGAAATTTGAATTTAGTATGCTTAAACTCAGAATGATAAAATACATCTTTTAGTGGAGTTGGTTTTAACATTCTGTGTTTGAAAATACCACTTTTAGAAAGTAGGTATTTTCTTGTCTAACCATTCAAACCTGCCTCTGCTAGGCTGTGTATTCCTTGTCTGGAGTTTGAGTGACAGGGCTGGGGAATTCCAGGAGACAGGGTGAGGTGGCCCAGTGGTGAATAGAGAGATCTGCATCTAGATGGGAGGGAGGAGTTGCACCTGGGACCTGAATAGGGCTGTGCCTTCCCTCCACAATGCTGGCTCCACCTCCTGTGGTGTGTCTGATGTCTCTGCCCTGCACTCTGAAAGGAAAGAAGGAGTCAGGTACACAAAGTGCTCCAGGACTGACCAGAACCGGTTTGAACAAGGCAAAGGCCCCTCTGCCCTCAGAGGACAAAGGATTTTGGGGTGTAAGTCTTGGGACCCTGATCCCAAGAATTTAGATCACTTTGGGAAACAAGAAGAAACCTTTGCTGAGGAGAGGAACCAAGAAGAAACTGAGGAAAAACTATCCCTGAAACTGGGTATTGGCCTGCAGGGGTTGCCTACTGCCAAAGAGAGGAGAAATGAACTTTTTGTGTACTTTTGCTCAACTTGTGAAGGATCTCCAAGGGCTTGGAAAAGAGCTTGCCTCCTGCTGAAGTCTAAGGGACAACGGACTTCAACCACCAGCTCCCCAGAGTTTTTTTGGAAGTGCCTGCTGCTGTTTTTGTGCCTTCTGAGGGACTGCGCGTCGCAAGGAGCTGGAAGCGTGACTCACAGAGAAGAAGCGTGTCGCCGTCGCAGCCGCTGCCGTAGCATCACTGAACAAGGGTGTCACCGCTGTAGCTGTCGCATTGCACCGCATCACAAGAAGCGCCCCACAACACCGAAGAAGCGTGTCGCCGTCGCAGCCATCATAGCTGACCCATTGCACCACATCAAGAGAAGAGTCTCGCATCGAGGAAGAAGCGTGTCGCCGTCGCAGCCACTGCCATCGCATCTTGGATGACGCCGCTGTAGCTGTTGCATTGCACCGCATCAAGAAAAGTGCCTCGCATCCACGGAGAAGCGTGGGGCCATCGGAGCTGCTGCCGTCGCATCACTGAACAAGGGTGTCGCCTCTGTAACTGTCGCATCCAGCGGAAGCGTCTTGCATCGCTGTAGAAGAGTGTCGCCAACAAAGCCGCCGTCGTCGCATCACTGGATAAGAGTGTCGCCGCTGCAGTTGACGCATAGATCCGAGATCTCTCGCAACATCGGAGAAGCGTGCTGCATCAGGAAGATCTTCACGTCTTTATTTCATTGCACCAAACTTTCATCGCATCAACATTGTTGCAACACTTTCGTTGCCCTGCGTGTCGCTTCTACAGGTACATTGACTTAAAGTGTCGCATTTAAGAACTAAGCTAAATACTACCATCTTAAAGTAACAGTATTGTGGATTTTTGTCTTTTATGGTCTTGTGGTAAATCTATATAAAGAATACTTATTTTTTATATAAAACTTGTGTGGCATCCATCTATAATGTTGTCACTTGATTACTGTATGTGTTCACACATGCTTTACACACTGCCTCTGAGATAAGCATGTCTGCTCCTGCCAAGCTACCAAGGGGGTGAGCAGGGGTTATTTTAGGAGTGTACCCTGACTAGAGGCGAGGGTCCATATTTGTCACAAGTGCATACCTGTGCCAACTAGAGACCCTCAAGTCTAACAAGGGGCATCATCAAATTCCATGGGTATTGCATTACGAAAACCCACCGCAATTCCATGGAATGCCTCCGGTTGCAGAGTAAGGTGGTGCAGCCATTTGCTCTGTGTCGCCTTAGTCATGATTTATGAGGCTGCGCGAAGCCACACAGGGTGGATCTACTTGGCTTCATAAATCTTTATGAGAGCCCTGCAGCACGCATGTGCCACTTTACAATGTGCAAAAGTGATGCAGGGCTCTCATGAATAAGCCCCTTGCTATTATGGTGGGCCTCAGATCAAGCTATCTAGCATAAACAATTGTGAAGCATCAACCTTTGCAGTCTCTCCAACCTACTGATTCTAATGTTTTGGTGTTACTCAGATGCAGCCATAGAGTTCCTTCTTGTTAACATTTCTTCAGATCTGTACAATGTATCTGCTTTTGGTGCTGCTAATGGAGATCAGTGATGTGATTTGTCAGTGTTGCTGTCATTGGTTTCTTTGAAAATATCAAGGACCCCCTGTTAAGTATATAGGTCAATTCCTAGGACAGGGCAACAAATATAGTGAATAATAACTTCCTAGATATGTCGTTATAAGATTATGGTAATGCCAATATAAATCCAGTGTACCTCTTAATTTCAGGAAAATTGTGTGGCTTTCCTGACGAAGGCGCCAGTGCGCTGAAACGCGCGTCGAAGACGATCCATTGCCGCATTATATTTTAATGAATTGTTGATTTGTATCGTTTTATTGTACATGTATTTTATTCCCTTTTTGGTTATTATACTCAAATTATATGGTGTATGATTTTAACAACTTAGGAAATAACCAAAGAAAATTACATTTATTCATTTGTTGTATTGAAAAAATGTGTTCCTTTTTTTAACTTGTAACTATAAATGGTCTAAACGTCTTTTTTACAAAATACTAGCTCCTCTTTATAATAAAGGAAAAAAAGCTTATTTACAATCATTAAGTGGTAAACTGTGCTTTATTAGATAATTCTTGTTTTCTGTTTTTTATAAATACATTTATTGTGATATTCATCTTTATGTGATTGCCTAGGAAGTTATTATTCGCTGTCATTGGTTTCACCTGCTTTGTTTTTACACGTTTTCCTACTCAGTTGTGTTCACTGAACTCATTTGCAAATAAATAATGAAGCAGATCTATTTGTGATGTAGCCATATATAACAGCTTCTCAGTTACCTGGAGCATGTTTAAAAATGTCAAGGCTTTTAAACCTAGTTATTCTAATTATCATTGTATTTTAAACCACCCACACTTAGGTGATTTTACTCTCCAGTTATAGGCATATCAGAACCATATGGTTACAAAAATATGTATTCATTCTTTAGTTTCTTCTTTTACATAGTTTTCAAACACCTAATGTGAATATTTTAAAAACATATCCAGTACAGTGGAACACGGGGACACTAAAATAACAAAATGCATTAGCATGAACAGTTATATTCTGCTTCTACAGAAACGTATTTTCTTTTTTCTTTATAAGAATGCAAACTCCAAGAGTACTCCTGATGATAAATTAGAATTGTTGTCAATTGATTTGGTCTCAGGCTCCAGTCCCTTAAGGAGCCTTCATCAAGACATTCTAATGTCGATGAACTGTACATCTACAGCCACTGGTAATACTCGGGCCACATCCCAATCCATCATCATTTTGCACACCATGCCACTTCAGTTTGAATCCAACTATATCCAAACCAGTCTTGATCCTGCTCCAATGAGAACAATCAAGCCCGAACTGTCAGTCCAGATCCTCCCTGAACCAGAACACAAGAAACCCAGGACCGTTTTTGCCTTAGTTAGGGCTCATCAGCCAGTATAGCTTGGTCCCAGTTACGCAGTCACAGCATGTACTAGTAATCGATTATGAGTTATAGGAGCTCAGAGCTTGGCATCCCAGGGATCGGTGCGCAGGAGGTAGAGAAACTCTGTGGTCGCCATGAGCCGCCTCCACGCATCTCCACTTAGTGGCAGTAAACGAGGGGGGTGAAAGCTGCAGTCCCCCTTTGGAGGTCCCTCAGAGGCCCTTGATGACCAGCAAGATCAACGAATGAAGCCAAGCGGCAAAGGAGAATGCAACTGCTGCAAGAAAAAGTAGGTACCCAGTTGGACAGTGGTTGGGCTGTCGAGGTGAAGCCTACAGAGGCCGGTGAGAAAACGAAGGCGAATTTCCCGTGGGGAGAGGTGGTTTGGACGTGGCTTCCTCAGTCAAGTGTTCATCAAGGGCTTGGAGAATGTGGGGAGCATGGGCTGGTGGGAGGTCTCTCTGCAGGAGTCTCTCTTTGGGTTTTAGGAAAACTCATACACGCATTTGGATCAGAGAGGTGTCTTCATTTGTGGCATTGTTTGCTTTTAGATCACGGAGAGGTGTTTTGTCTTTATTTGTGGGTTTGTTTGCTTACATGGGATCTTCCACATTTGGGACTAAGTTAAGAGAGGGTTATAGCGCACTCGGGGTTACGGACACTGGAATCTCTCCTGTTTAAAAATAAAGCACAGACCAGTCACCTTGTGGTATGGTGTTGGGACCATGATTTAGTAAAGGAAAGACTTTATTTCTAAGCCCCATGTCCTTTTCTCCCCAAGGGTACAATGCGCCTGTGTGCAAGGATCAATATATTCTGTGCTCCAAGACAGCCCATCAAAAACGGGTACCCAGCCAGCGATACCAGTCCTCCCCTCCCCAGAGTATGGATTACAATGGGAGCACCCGCTTCGGCAACCACTGTGAGAACCTGCCTGTCGGGAACAGACAGCAGATGCGGGTAGAGGGCTAACACACGCACCGATACCATCTGTCAGAGAGTCTCGGAGGCCTCCGCAAGTCAAGCTCGCGAGCCTATTGATGAAAGGCTGCCACAGCTGGATGAGAGCGGTGGGGGACCAGACTATCCATTGCAGCCCCAGGCAAGGCGGGGCCCAACTCAGATCCAATTCTTTCCTCTTCAGCCCTGAGAGAGACTCACCCACAGCTGGGGGTCACCCATGCTGGAAATATTGGTTAATATCAAGCCCTCTGAAAGACTTTGAAGCTGGTGTTTAGTTGTGGTTTCTCTGCCCGCAGTGACTCTCTCAGCACCGGCCTGGGTTGGGACTATATCGCCCAGACTTGTCTGCTCCAATGAGAGGAGGCGACAAGCCACAAGAGCGCTTTCCGGTTTCGCATCGCTCGAAGGAGGCTGGACACCCCCCTTGGTTCCTTGTTTTAATGTTCACCAGTTCACAGGGGTGAGTCCAATTTGTATTTATATTTCAACCTGGCCAAACGGTGTGTAGTATGGGGAAACGCAAGTGTATGGGGCCTTTCAACCCTGCCCCCAGCAAAAGTCACTACTATTGATAAAATGCTTCAAAGGGCTATAAGAGTTATAGCCACACAGACAGAGCTTTCTGGAAGGAGACTTTCTTTCGGAGGCAGTGGAGAGTCTTCCCTGAGTATTTCACCTTCCCTCCCAAACACATCAGTGGTCAACCGCTGAAATTCCACCTTTAGCAAAGTCTGAGGTTGACCATAATTCTAAACCTACGCCTTCAGAGGTTACAACTGAGGCTGCTGTATCCCATGAAAAGAACCCTGAGGGATTACAACAAGCAGGGAGGAAAGTAAAGCGGGCTGTTAAGAATAAGTTTAACTCCCTTTGCGGCCAAACAGTATCTTCACCCACTTCAAAGGGAAGATTGAATGCTTCTAAACCCAGTTGGCTGGATGATTATATGGGTGCTCCGATAAATCAACTCCAAGGATCATTATGATAATAATTTACTTCAATATCTAACTGAGCTAGAATCTCATGTGATTCCTACTATAAAAGTTGGTCCACTCCAAGAATGTCCACATTTAAATGCTAAGCCTGTCCACCCAGAGCCCTCTACAGGCTTAGGCATGCATGGAGCCTCGAGTTCTCAGACCCCTAGTAGTGACACGGGCACTTCTCAGCAGCCCGAGAAGGTTGAGGTTGCAGGTCAGAGGTGCACCAGTAGTTAGGATGTTCCTGACTTCCAGGGTCCTCCTGTGAGAAATGAAGAAGTCACATTATACCCTCAAGAATCCAGGAAGCTCCCAGTAATCAGACTCCCTTTACCATACCACATACGGAAATCCGACCTTAGAGGGTGTTCCTCTTGAACTGGTCCACCTATTTGACTATTTGGGCATTACGTTTGATGAAAAGATGGATTGGGCACATAATACAGCTAAGGTGGAGACTTAAATTGGAACAGCATATTGGGGGCTTCAGAAGTTGCACAAGGGTTCCCATTGCATATTTGTTTCACCAGTCCTTCAGTTGTATACATACCAGGCACTGGCGGTTTCCCTCTATGAAGTGGAGATCTGGGGGCACAAAAAGCTAAAACCACTGGTAATGGCCCAAAATAGGTTTGTGCAGCAGCTTTTGTGTATATCGGTTAGCACTCCATTGATACCATTGAGATTAGATTTAGGGCTCAAGCCGATTTCTGAAAAGAGTGAACTTCACCTCTTGACTTTCTGGAGACACTTGTGGGTTACCCTCGAATTATCGCTTTATCGTAGCAGGCTGGAGGAAATACTCAGACATCCCCTTGCTGCTAAATTCCTTGGACCAAATTTGTCAAAGATTCTTTCATGGAGAAGGGTTTGGCTTATCTTTGGCTCAAACCTGTGGGTTATTGCCCAACTGTTAGTGTGAAGGAACTAAAAAAACAATTTTAAGTTACATACATTGAATACCTTTTAATGCATGCACAAGGCACTTTATCAACTTCTTTTATAGCCCCTCAGAATACTTATCTTTTAGAAACGTTTTGTGACAAAATTGAACCCAACCTAGGAAAAAAACTGTACGTCCAGTTCAGACATGGAACTCAACCACTTCATGCATTTATGTCGAAATGGTCAGGACCATCAAACACTAATGACCAGTGGTGTCCCCTGTGTAGATATAAGAAAGAAAATGTACCCCACCCATTATTTTTTTGTCTAGCATATAGCAGGGCAAGATCAAAATGGTTGATCCCTGTCTCTAAAAGCCTGCGCACTACAAGAAATGAGGTAACCTATAGGATTCTTCAAACTGATTTGGCACCCTTGATGATCTTTGCTGTTTCCAGATTTTTATTGCATGCTTGACTGACAAGGAAAAGACAAGCCCATGCAACTTGTTTTATTGAACTAGTTAGCTGAGTTTTAGAAAATACATGGCAATTTTACATTTATTAATCAGCAGTATAACATATGTATGGATTAAGTAGGGGTAAGCACTGGCTTGTTGATTATGTACTCTTTCATAAATGATCTAGATGAATGTTTTTTAGTTTTTAACATATGAATAATTCTATGATAAATATTGTAGATTTTAATTTGGATCTCTTTTATTGTTTTTTACCGAAATAAAGAGTATGATGATGATGATGAATATGAGGCTAGGTGAACAGCACACTCTGTCCAACAAGGCCATGCCATCCTAAAACCCAAAATTTAAATTTGATGATTAGAAACTTCACTTACCTCATACATATTTTATCCAGATACAACTTCTGGAATACATCCATTTGGACAGATTGCTGATGTAATGTTTTACATATTACATTGGCTAATAATCTGGAGATGGTTTTCAATGTAACACCTAGATAATACATGGATGTCTGTAATATGTAGGCTAAAGTACCCCCATACATTAAAAGAATATTGCAAGTCACCCAGGAGTTCCATGACCATATAGAGGAACTGAGCAGAAAGCCAAGTTCCTTTATAAGGTTATGTAACTCCAAAGTGACTTATTAGGCTTAGTAAATCTAGACCCAAGGATGTAAGTGCTTTTAGGGATGGATGAGATTGTGACCATCTATAATATGGAACACAATACCCTCTACCACACTTAAAAAAGATTTTGCAAGTGACCTCGCAGTTTTGTGATCTCAAAAAAGGACGTTCGTCTTCTCCATCAATCCTCTACATGGTCAAGGTATTCCTCATAGATATGTAACATTCTTGTAATAAATGTGGTGGGGGTACTTCATCTCACATATTATTTGAAGCTCATTAATGTAAATTCCTCATTATAATAATAATAGTAATAATATGTTTTGTAGAAACAATATGCCTGTATCAGTGAGTGTTTTAAAAAGTGATATTTTGTGAGATAGGGTTTATTGCTTACACTTGCCTGCAAAATAGTACTTAATAAATGGAAGAACTCCAAAGAAGTCTCCTTCAGAACATGGCAAGAATGGTTGTCCTTTCTCAGAGGGGCTGATAATATCTCTCTACACTCTTCGCCCTGGCTTCCCCCACATAGGAAGTTATGGAGGTCCCTTGATGCCTTTTCCTTTAAATATGACCCTCTGTGAAACTCATAAGTCCCAATAAACTAACACATAGACTCTACTGAACCTCTCGATGACTACCATTGCACAAACAACCTCCCTAGGGATCTTGACCACGAACATGAGTCCTCTCGCCTGTCCCTCCAAATAAGGATCGTTCCACATAGGACTTGCCTCATGCTACCCCATTATGTCTTTATATTATACAGTCAGATTCGATGTGGGCAGATATGTGAGAGTTTCTTGTTAATTGATGTTTTGACATTAGGTTTGTACTTAGGATATGGGACTGTGATTACTATACTACTGTAATTGATGTTCTAACATGATATCCTTACAGTGCATCATATACAAACATTTATGTCCTCAATTATACGCCTGCAATGTAACTTTATCTTATACCGACTGAAGAATGTGATATATATAGACCACCTGTATCTCTAACCTAACCGCAATTCCAACTGCCACTTAATTTGTAACCTCTTGGCATTTTCTTCTTCTTTTGTAGTTCTTCCTTGCTTTCTATTTCATTATAATTGTCATTATAATTGTTATTATTATTATTGTTATTATCATTTATAATGTTCTTTTCCTTGAAAGCCCAATAAATATAATTTGATTTTTTTTAAAAATGTGATTGATCGATCTCTAAGTGCCTACTTGGGGATGGGGTTCTTCTCCCCTTCACCCGAAAGAGGGTATTTGATCTTATGGTTAGTGTTTGTTAGCTATTGAAATTGTGAATTGATGTATAACAAAAACAATAGTAGAACAAACCTCAGAAGGCTGCACATTTACATCAGGAATAGGCAAATTCCCAACAATTTAGCATACATGCTGTTGGGCACTCTTAACAAGAAAGTAGGTGTAAAAATAATGTATTGAACAAGCGTTGATTTAGAGGACAGGAATAAATTCACCCAGATTAGTAAACAAGCAGATTATAGCGCGGGCAATATGCCATAGTACTCAAAGTAAGAAGCCATTACACGACTACACAGATGCAAAGAAAATGAATCACTTGAACATTAATTTGAAACTGATCAGATTATTACAGAGCTCAAGCAGCTAACTCAGGCCATAATGACATGCACCTGAGCACAATATAACAAGCCTTGTCACTCCGAGGCAGAGGAAGCGCAGCAGTGGACTCGTGAAAGGATTTGGAAGTAGAAAACCATGCAGCTGTGGAAAACAAGTGTAATGCTGTAGCATCTTTCCTTCTTACTGAATCATAATATTTACACTGTAGGAGTTCACCAAAGGTGTACGTGCTTGAAAGCTTTGTAGAATGTGACACATGCAAATTTTACAATGTTAAGAGATAATGTTCAGCAGAAACGTATAACAATAAACACTTTAAAAGACTCTTACCCACTTCACACAGAGGGACTTACGCTAATTGTATTCCCACCAGGAATCAATATTAAACATCTCAGGAGAACCAGAGACATCTGCATATTCCCCAAAGGTGTGGCAATGCCAAATAATGTTCATTGTTATGTCCAGGACTTGGTTACCCAGCTACCTACATTGGTGCACCGAGGACAATAAGGGGACTGAGGGTCAAGAAAGATTACAATTGGGAATTTGAAGGGTTTTGTGAACCTCATTGACTTTGGCCCACCCTGGGGAGAAGCCAGAATACTTTCCTAAATGCCTTTGCCACATTTGACCTTGGGGTTAGCATTGGTCTGCTTTCTTCATAATGGTGATCTAACTATTGGTATGGTACCTTACTGTTTTCTTGATAATGGTGCCCTTACTGTACAGCTCGGAATTGCTTGGAATTGATTTGTTTTTTAGGTTCTGAGTGATTGTGTTAGGTAATGGCTTGTATAGGTTTGTTTATAAAGAAAAAACCTGTTGACAGATATACTAATAGTTTTGCAGCGTACTGGAAAGTGTGAGTAAGATAGGGCTGCATTGTGAAGGCACACATGCTGCTCTATTATATACATATTGTTTTAACATTTATTTGCATTTTTTAAATTTATTACAATAATTGTGTATAAAAAAATAATATTTAGTTTTCTGTTTTTTCTATGGAGCTTGGGTCTGTTTTAATGCTTATTTAGTGGCCATTTATTTTCCACTTTGTTTATTTTGTAGTCTGTCTTCGATATTTTGAGCTGTTCCTGGAGCCCTTTAGTTGCAGTTCCTGTTCCTGTTCTCCAGTTAAGGCAAAGCTACTTTATTAATACTATTTGAGTTTTAGGGCCTGATTTAGATTTCGGGGTTACTCCATTACAACTGTGACAGGTATCCCATCCGTTGAAATATAAATCCCATAGGATATTATGTAATTTATATTTTGGTGGACGGGATATCCGTTGTGACGGAGTAACGCCTCCGCTGAAATCTAAATCAGGCCCTTAGTGTTGTAGGGGGCAGATATAAGATTAGTTTAGATAGTTTAGATATTTTTTTTATTTTTTTGTTTGTTTAGAGTTAGAATTGTGTGTAGTTGCGGACAGTCTAGTGTTGTAGGTCTCATTGTGGTTTAGTTGTAGGTTTATTGTTTTTCTAACTTATGTATTCATTCAATACGCTTTTTTAAATGTATGTTTTATTTTAATGTTTGTGGGAGTTTATGTGTTGTGTGGGTGGTTGTTTTATGTTTCTTTTACAGGTTTCCAATTGGGTCATCGGAGATCTATTCTTGGATGTTTTTTCTACAAGGAAAAAATGTTGTTACTTTTTTTAACCAATGATATTTTTAATTGTCTTCATTTTTCAGTTTTCCTGTTGCATTGTGTTAACTTTTTATTTTTCAGGTTTTGGATGGCTTCCGTGGATTATTTCTGCTGGGTTGGAATTTTACTTTTCACTTTGATATTTTTACAATTTTGGGGGGATATGTGATTTTTTATTGTGGAATACTTCTGTCTTGTGGATTTTTATGGAGTTCCATATCTTCAGCTACGAAACTTTAGGTAGCTTTTTTTATTATTTGAAAATTCAGATATATGTTTTTATTGTGTTGTATTATAAGTTATTGATTTATGATGATTTGGGATCTGTGGTTTTTATTTTGGTATTTTTGCTTGAAATAGTTTTTAGCAATTTATTTATTGTGAGCTTATTTATTAATTTTTAATGTAGGATTTTTTACTATTCCATTTCTTTAATACGTTTATATGTTTACTTTTGTAAATAAATAAAATGTTTAGATATTTATAGGTTTTGTTAGACTTGTTTTTGGTGTTTTCTTTTGGGATTACTTTGGTTACAGTACAGTTCTTGCTACAGAATCTAGGTTTGGTAGACCTTGGTTGTTGGCAAAGAGTTGCACTTACATTGTAACATGTTGTGCATTTCTTTGATTTGGGTTAGAGATTTCTCCATTCTAAAGTCTTCGTTGCTTAGTTCCTTTATTAATATTTGCAGAAACTGGTATAGTGTAGGGTGACTTCATCCTAGGGTTCCTTTGAAAGAATTGTGCCATCCTTCAGTTGGTTTTTGCTTGTGTCATGGTACTGTCTAACATCTTCCACCATGGAATATGATACTTAGGTTGGTGTCTGTGACTAGACCAGTGAAATCTTCCAATCAAAGTATATAAAGTAGCAGGAGTTTGTGAAACTTGCATAATTTGCTGCAGCGAAATTACCGCAGAATATTGTGAAAGTATGTTTAGTTGCATGAAATGGATCATACACTCTAAAAGTTACCTGAACGGTCTGTTCGGGTATAAATTCAGCTCAAAAATGTAATTTCATAATGATTTTTCGTAGCTAAAGTTTAAAACACTACAGCTCGCATTTGGATTTGTTTTGCACTCTAAAAGTACCTGCATGGTCTGCTCAGATCCAAAAATCTACGTGCAATGTTTGTTGAACACCCGCCTTAAAGAAACTTGTGCTCGCGTTCAAAACACTACCACTCGTGTTAAAATATTTAGTTTTGCGCTTACAATATGTGCCTGATTATATTTTCAGTGATGTTTTCTTTTTGGTTTGTATCTATTTTGTATATCTGTGTTTAGTAAACATCGAAATAGAAATACATATTAATTATTTCGTTCAAATAAGTTAGCGTGAACTTTTGGATGGCCTTTTTATGCTGCTTTTTCCATTACTAAAGCATTATAATTGGTTAACTGTTTAAAAATATTAATTCTATGAGTTGGTTTCATTCCTTTTTGACTATTTTTAATCTTATTTGGTGAAAGCTAATGAGTGTTTCTTTGGGTGTGATCTAATATAGTTTTAGGATAAAGGTTTAAATCTACAAATTGAATATCTTTACCGTATAAATATTGTACATTAGGCCGACTGGAGACCAGTGTGCTGAAAGCCACTGAAGTTGATTACTCTCTAGGACTTGGGGGATGCTCTATTACTTACCGGTAATCTTCATTACTCCGGGTCCCATTGTCCTCGTCCCATTCATTGACAAAGTGGAGGAGATAACCATCTCCCGACAGAAAAAAGAGGCATGCTGGGACCCTAATATTGCCCCTCCCACCGGAAGTACATAAGCAGTATTTACCCAACATCCCGCCTGTACAACCAAGCCCACACAGGAAGGCCGGCCATCAGGGAGGGAGGGAGGGGCGTATGAATGGGTCGAGGACAACGGAACCCGGAGTAATGAAGATTACCGGTAAGTAATAGAGCATTACTCCCAGGTCCCTTATGTCCTCGTCCCATTCATTGACAAAGTGGAGAATACCAAAGCAGAAAACTGGCCTTCCGAACCCACAAGCACACCCAGGAAACCTCACCAAACGCAGCAACCTACGGGAGCACAGAAAAGGAGGGGAGGGGGGACTGCAGGAAGCGACCGGCCAGCAACCCAGAACAGGACAGCAGGGACACAAACAAGGACCGGAAACAACCAAGTAAAAAAAACAGAAGGCCAGGGCCACAACAAGGAGGCCGCCAACCAGGAAAACCAAAGACAGAGCAACCAAACCAAAGACCCACCAAGGGACACGGCCAAGGGGACCCACCGGACAAGGCCGACGAGCCCAGAACCACCAGGAAGGCACACAGGACCCGGCAGCCGCACAGACACCGAGCAACACCTGACCACCCCGGAGAAGGCCAAAGAAAAGAAGCCACGGCCAGCCAACAGGGCGCAGGCACAAGCACCCTGAACAAGGAAGGAGGGAAGCACAGGCCAGGCACCGGCCCACCCCACCAAAATGAACGACCCGGCCCCCAGAGAGCCCAGAGGACAAAGCCAACCAAACCCCGCAGAGGAGGCCCAGGCCCCAGGAAAGAAAGGCCAGCACCACCAGGGCCGCCAAACGACAACCACCAAGCACCCAACCCAGAGGGAGGAGCCACAGCGAGAGCCCAGGAGCAGAACAAGAGCCAGACCCCAACCAAACCGAAAAGAACAGGGAAGGAGACAGAGACCAGAAACCCCAGGAGGCCAAAAGCTCCACAGGGAAGGAGGCTGCAAACCGAACCAGGACGGACACAAAACCCCAGAGCAGCAGGGTTAGAGAAGGCCAACCCAAAGACCACAGGCCAGAGACGCCCCCAGAAAGACTCAGCAGACAGCTGACCAAACAGCAGAGAGGCAAACAAAGACCGGAAACCAACAACCTGGAACCAAACAAGCACAGCAAGGGCAGGGACAGGGCCAACGGCACCAAACCCAAAACCCTCAACCCCAAAAGGGAGGTGAAAAAAACTAGGCAGGGCGCAAACCCAGGACAACCGGGACCCCCCGGCAGCCCCCAAACCAGGAACAACCAGGCATGAACCCGCCAAACCACAGAGGACAGACAAAAACAGGAGTTAACAGGGCGGAGAACCGCACAGGCACCCAGCCCCCAGGCCCAGCACGCAGCAAGGGCAGGAGCAGCGCAAAAGGCCCAAGGGGGCACAGCACCCAGACCAGAAACCCACCAGGTCTGACCCCAGCCAGGGTCAGCGCCCCCTGGCACCATTCACACACAACAGGCACAGGTAAGGGTGGACTGACCCCACACAGCCCCGCAGCACAGCACCAGAAGAACCAGCACCGACCCCACCTCCATAGAGCAGGTGAAAAGAGCCGTGGCAGCATAACCCAGCCCAGTGACGGGCGGTGGATGCCGAGTGGGCAACAGATATCATCAATATCATATAGTATTCCATTTCCCAGGCGGAACAGCCCAGCCTCGGCGAGGCGCGAGGCTGTGGTGGCACAGCTGCAGCGCACACAACAGCACACAGCATAGCAAAGGAGCAGAGGAGCCCAGAACCTCGCACCCAGCAAACCAAGCAGCAACGAACACTTGAGAAACGCGCCACCCCCAAGTGATGCCAGTTTTGCTCCATGAGTCGGACCATCCACTGCGAAGAAAAAACCAGCACAGAGAAGGACACAGCGTCCAGGGCAACAAGGAAATCCACCAAGCGGAACTCACCCAGAGCCGGGACCAACACCATCAACAAGGCCCCCACCACAACCGAAGGCAACCGCAGGAACACTGCAAGCGTGGCACGTCACGCCCGGCCAGACTCAGGAAGGTGAGCCTGCAACCCGGAAGGAACCGGGATTCCACTCCCCAGCCACAAAGGGCCAGGCGGCCAGGCAGGATTCCAGCAGAGAACACCGACTGACTCCCAGCAAGCCCGGCATGCCAGAAGCCTGTCCAAGAAACCCCGCACTCGCACAGCCAGGCAGCCGGACGGGTGGAGGAGAGAAGATCACCGCTCCAGCTCAGCAGGAGCAGCACCAGCACATCCACGTCCATTCTGTTGACAGGCGGGATGCTGGGTAAGTACTGCTTATGTGTTCCTGGTGGGAGGGGCAGTATTAGGGGCCCAGCATTCCTCTGGTCTTTTTTTCTGTCGGGAGATGGTTATCTCCTCCACTTTGTCAATGAATGGGACGAGGACATAAGGGACCTGGGGGTAATGGGCCCTTTTTCCAACTCACCTTTGCAGATGGAAGCAGCTCTGGGTGTGACTAATCTAAAGCTGATAGCAGCCAAGAAGGGAGTCAAACAGAAGCAGCCTCCCATAACAGTAAATGTGCACTTTTCAAAGGCATCAACATCTTATGGACACGTAATCGTTTTAGTAGAAGTTATCCTATGTTTATAGACAGTATGTTTTTGTATCCGAGTTCAGTGAAATGGACACGTCACTGAGAGGCCTTCCCAAGCTGAAGCTGTTGGGCTTATATTGCTGCTTATCCTCAACCTCTCTGCAGGCACTGTGATGCACACCCCAACTAAAGTGTTTCATGAGTCAAGTGTTGTGCTTTGTTTGAGATGGGTGCTTTATCTGCAGGCACTGTAGTGCACACTAGAACTAAAGTGTTTCATGAGTCAAGTGTTGTGCTTGTTTGAGATGGGTGCTTTATCTGCAGGCACTGTAGTGCACACTAGAACTAAAGTGTTTCATGAGTCAAGTGTTGTGCTTTGTTTGAGATGGGTGCTTTATCTGCAGGCACTGTAGTGCACACTAGAACTAAAGTGTTTCATGAGTCAAGTGTTGTGCTTTGTTTGAGATGGGTGCTTTATCTGCAGGCACTGTAGTGCACACTAGAACTAAAGTGTTTCATGAGTCAAGTGTTGTGCTTTGTTTGAGATGGGTGCTTTATCTGCAGGCACTGTAGTGCACACTAGAACTAAAGTGTTTCATGAGTCAAGTGTTGTGCTTGGTTTGAGATGGGTGCTTTATCTGCAGGCACTGTAGTGCACACTAGAACTAAAGTGTTTCATGAGTCAAGTGTTGTGCTTGGTTTGAGATGGGTGCTTTATCTGACAGGCCGCTGCAGCAACACAAAACTACATTTCGCTTAAGATTGTTTTGAGTAGTATGTATGTAATGTGCGCGATGCTCAACTACAAACAAAACCTTGCGCCTACTTTCCTAACTCTGCTCTAACTAGTAATGCGACTCAATCTTCTGCATCTTATCAAATTATTGCCCAGTTAAAACATTTGCATTCCTCGTGTGTAGGTGCAGGAACTATGGGTTTATTAAATGTATTTTGTAAATAAGAGACAAGACTTTTTCGTTTTTTAGAATAAATCCATGGTGATGGTATTTCACCGAAACAAAGTTTGTCTAGCTTTGACCAAAATATCTCACCAAAAAATCTAAACTCCAATGCACCAGTTGTCATAATTGAAATATTAATTGAATATTATTAATTCACGAGTTCAGTATAGTATTAAGGTTGTAACATTTCAACTAGTTATCCCTTCATATAATGTATTTATGTACATTACCCTCCTATCTTTGACTGCACAACATATGCAAAGAGTTCGGAGAATTGCAAAGTTGAGGAAAGTGAATGCGGTGGCAAGGTGCCAGCAGCGAAGTCAGGAATCCTTATGAGATTCTCAAATTCAGGCCGATGTGTAATGTCATTATGCATAATTGTGTTGCTCATAAAGCCCAATGTGTATTTAGAATCCCTTATTAGGATGTCACTAATTCCTGTTTATGAATCCATGAAGCTCTGCTATCCTGGTTTTTGTGATGCCCCAAAGGTTTGTGAAGTATGAAAGCATTATTGTGTTGCAATGTAGCTCTTTTTTGGCGTAATGAAGCTGTGGCACGAGGGAGGCCAGTTGTGAACAGTTCAAATGGCCCTCCAGTTTATTTAGGAGCCCTATTGTAAATATGTATTCCTTGGTGTGCTGCCATTGCCCCTGGGTAGGTCAGTGCTTGGAAGCCACTTTAGACATGCTTGCCAGCCTTCTCTGAGCGGTGTTTGTCCTGTTTCATAATGAATACCCGGCTTAGTGAAAACTTCATCAAAAACATGACTAGTTCACTTCTGGCACAGCAATAACATCACAGGAAACCTGAATGGGTCCCAGATCAAAGGGCGACGCATCTTCTGACAAGATGTAAGTTAGAGGAGTGAAATCTGATTATTGTGTCCCTGGGAACCTCAATTATAGTGTCAGTAACTCCAGAAGTAGGTAAGTCTTATCTCAATACACTGTATGGCCCTTCAGAAGGTTGCTGATGACTCTTCATACCAAGGGAACAGTAAAGTGAAGGATGATTGTCATAAAATCAGTAGGTTCTAAATATACCAAAATATCAGAAACATGCATCCTAAATCAATGTGAAAGTGTAAACTCTTATAAGTGTCTGGTACTGGCTCTTGTCCCTTATCCACTACCTAGCTTCAACACGCCTCTTCTGATTGCCTGTGGAGTGGATGGGTAATAGGCTTATTCCTGAAGCTATTTTTCATCAAGATCCCTGTTTTATTCTCATACCTTACATAGGGGGCATATGTATGAACAAGCCCTTTTGCGATTCCTTACTAGCGATTTTTAGCGAATTGCTATTAAGGAATCGCAAAATGCTATGTATGTATGAATCGCAATAATAATTACAATTCCTTAATATTCCTTAATTGCGAATCGCAATTAAGTAATACCTTCCCATTCATTCCTATGGGCTTAGAGGCCCATAGGAATGAATGGGAAGACATTCTCAATTTGCGCTTACCATTTAGAGAATTGCAAATTGAGAATGCAATTTCAAGGTTGCAAGGGTGTCATAAGGACACCCTGATGCACCCCTGAAATGAGCATGTGTGCACATGTGGCGCATGTGTGCACGTGTGCCACATGGCACTTTGAAAAAAGCAAAAAAGTGCTTTTTTTTAACTGGCAGTTGGTGGTATTCTTGCGATTTCTTATGCCAAATTCCCACAACTTAGGTGCTTTCTACATCGCATTTAAGGAATTGCAATTTGCGATTCCTTAAATGCAATTGCAAAACTGAGAATCGCAAATTTTGTGAATCTCTAATTTGCGATGCCTTTTTAGGATGATACATACCAAAAGGCCTTTTCCCGTTTGCGAACGGGAGAAGGGCTTGATTCATATGCCCCATAGTCTTTTATGTCCACACACTACATGCGGTGCCCTTTCCTTTGGGTCATTTGGATAGTGCCCCTCACTGTCCATCAAGGGTGCACCATATTTTCAGACCATGCCTCCTTTTTAGGATTTTCATAGAAACCAGGTTTCTGTCAAGCATTAGTACCAGAGGGCAATGTAATACATAACATAATTGTGGATATCTGACTGGAGACCTCAGGTGACAAGAGGTGATGGATAAACATCAGCAATTATGGCTAGTCACTATAAAGCCACTTAGACTGCACTCATGTCATTTCTAAGCGCTGTAAGTAACAAGTGTCACTATGACTCTCTTTAATAGTACTCAATTGACAAACTTCGAAAGGATAAGAGCCGCCTTGAGTATGCACTGCTGGGGTTCAAAAGTGACCTGCAGATTACTAGATGTCAGCAGCAAGCGTTAAATTCATGGAGCCATCTCATCAGGACAGCGGGCAGAAGGGTGCATTGTAATGGCGGTGGCTGTGCCGCAGAACCACTGTAAGGAGGGGTTAAGAGACAGTAGGGCTCATGTGTGTATCTCATCAGTAGGCTGTTCAAGGACTGAGCTGGGAGGAGAAGGCACTAAAAATGGAGGATTGGTTTCAGAAGGCGGCAGAGATGAGCAACAGAAAAGAGGCAGGGAGTCGATGGCATAGAACAGAAGACAGAGCACAGAGTGTAGGTGGGAGGGAGGGATAGAAGCGAGCTGGAAAGGGCGACATCAGGGGTAAGTGTTCTATGGGGCAAGGTATTGGAGACACTAAAAATCACAATGGGATCGATGACAGATGGGGAGGATAATGGGAGAAGCAATGTACATAAAGGAGAGAAAAGGACATAGGATGCATGATGGTGTGAGTGTGGAGAGGAGGAACTGAAAGGAGGAGACAGACAACAGAAGGATGCCGGGACGGGAAACAATACAAATTGATATTAGGTAGGGATGGCTGACAGGATGAAGCAGGGATGATTGACGGAAGGGGAGGAGTTTTGGGTGACAGGAATGTGTAGTGAAGACGCTGGAAGCAGTTGTAAATTAAAGGTAGATTCTTTCCAGATGCTACACGGTTGAGGAGAACCGCAGCCGGCGTCCCTCCACCAGTCTCACAGTGACTGGAGCAAGCACCTCATTTCAAAACAATACACGCTGGGAACACAATAGACATTCTCAGAGCATACATTACATTGTCAAAGAATACATGAACAGAATGCTCGCCTTCCCATTCTACAAGCAGTGCATAACAGCTAATGCCCCACCACAGTGCATGACATAGAGCTACAAGTACCACAGAATGGAGCAAGGGATGCTGACAGGAGGGGGTAGTGCCATGCATGGAGCCCTGCGTTACAGCTAATAGAGCACATGGTGAATGCAGAGAGTTGTCATAAACGGCGGCCTTACATGCTTGATTTTATTTGTACTTTAGTTGCTTTGCAATTTAACTGCTACTTTGAAATTTCTTCTGATGGTCTGAACATTTGGCACATCATAAAAATGGCAGCTGATAAACTAAAACGTGGAATAATATGGGAAAGGCATATTTGCAACCTTATCAAAGCAGAAAACATCTCTTGTGTTTGTTGCTCACTTATGTCTCTGTTCTTGTAAGCAACGTTGCACAGTAGTGTGCACAGCCCATATCATCATTATTTTTCGGGAAATTAACTGTGCAGCTTTGTTGCTGTGTGATTAGTGTCCTAGATTTTCTGTTTACAAATTATTGTTTTCAGCAGTGTCACTTTAATGTGTTCAGTTAAACAAAATCAAGAGTATAACTCCCAAAATGCAGGGATGTATTCAATAGCAGTGTAAGGTTAGAAAGCAGGTGTAAATGTGACTGTCATCTCTTAGCCCTGCACCCATCATTTGCAAGATTTTTAAAATCGACCTCTGGCTTTCTACACCCCCATTATCCCTTTGCAAAGAATGCACACTATTGTTTTTAGACAATTCTGCACCTCTTTCCACACCCATATCACCCTGTCGCTCTCACAACCCACTCATTTGATCTCTCACAACCACACATACCTATCACCACCTCTCACCGCAGCCTGTTTACATATCTCTTACTCAAAACATTCTTTCTCTGCAGTCTAGGCACTTTAGGACCTGGCAGTCTAGGCACTTTTCTCTTTGTGCCTTTTCTGAAGATTTTCTCTTTTGTCCCTTTTTGTGCATATTTCTCTTTTGTTCCTATTGTGCAGTTTTATCGTTCTATTAGGCCTTATGCTCTTTGTGCCATTTTCTCCTTCCTGCCTTTTCCCACACAATCCCCCTCCCACCACCTGTGCATTTTTCCCACTTCCCACCTTCCTCCGCTCCTTACCACCTCTTGGATTGCCTTCCCATTCCCAGACGGTTCGCCCACTGCACCCAGGCTCCTCCCACTTCCAGGATCTACTTAATGGCGGCTGCTGCACAACCCCACTGAACAGGTGCCTAGGCTCAGTCCCCCACCCACTTACCTGGGACTGGTCTCTGACCTGTCTAAGCCTTTTCGGACCTGGCCTTCACCTCAAGGTTTCCACCTCGCCATCTCTGCTCTCTCTCATACTTCTTTCTTCTCATCCAGTGACTTTTTTCCTCTCTCTCACTCACTCTCTCTCTACCATATTCACTCTTGTTGCCTTCTCTCTTTGGAGCAATTCTTTCTTTTGCATCTGTTTTTTTATTTTGTGGAGTTTACTCTTTGTACCTTTTCTGCAGTTATCTATTTTCTGCCTTTTTTCCGATTTTATGCAGTTTCCTCTTTGTGCAGTCTTTGGCTTACTGAGGTATTCCGAGGATCTATCCTCTTTAATCTCATTTTCAAAGTTCTCTAGGCTGTCTCTGAATTCTCCAGGGCGTTCATTGTCTCCTTTCATGCATGGAAAAAGTACAACGCTCTTGGACCCAAGAGGAAGGACCCACACCCCCCTTTTTAGGTCTCGGGACCATCCGGTCTGCCGAAGGCAGAACCGGAAGTCGAGAGATTTAATGTTTTGGAGAAGAGGGGCTTGAACCCGCCCCTCTTCTCCCCTGTTCTCCATTGGCTGGCCTCTTCAATGCTGGCCAGCCATTGGAGAAGAGGTCCCGTCACTCTGATCAGGCCCCGTCCTTTTCGGATCGGGGGGCGTGTTTTTTGCAAGAAGTCTCATTCTCTCCTCCAGCCAATGGCTGGAGGAGAGAAAAGACAAACACGCCCCCGAATCCGAAAACGACGCTGCGTTTCTCCGAGGCATTTCTGCTCTGCCTCGGAGAAAGGCGGCGGTGTTCGATGACTCTCTGGCCAGCACAGCTAGACAGGCTGGGCAGCTGGGAGCCCAGGGGGTGCGGGTAGGTGGATCCTGACCGGTGTTGTTGTGTTACATCACTTACAGCTGTACAGTGCCCCCTTGTAGCATTGCGATGTGTTATCCAGGAGCGGCTGCAGGCCTGTGTGATTGAGGCGAGTACGTTGTGGGAAGAGTGCTGCGTGGTGTGGCCGAGTCGCACCACTGCTGTTAAGCGCGCCGGTGCAGCCAAGGAGGCGTGTCACCGGTATACACCACCGCACGCCCCTTGGAGAGGCTGGAGAGCTGCATGGGGCAAGGGCTCGCTTGCGGATAGAGTGCTGTGCGGTGGCCTAAGCCTGCTAGTGTAGAAAATGAGGTGTTTAACCGTGTAGACACACACACGCCCCCCCTTGGAGAGGTTGGAGAGTTGTGTGGGGGAGGGCTCCATTGTGGGAACAGTGGAGTGGTTGGCATGGCTGGTTTGGGCGCTACATGCCTGTCGCTGATGTTAAGGGTGCCGGTGCAGCAGAGGTGGTGTTAGATCTCTATGGAAGACACTGCCTTCGAGAGAGATGTATTATGGGAATAGGGCAGTATGAGGTGTGCACCGAACGTACAGCTGCTGCTGGAAGTGTTAAATGGTACAGAGCGCTTGCCTCTGGTACCCTGGAGATGCGTGGGGGGACTATGGGGTGCGGCCCACGCGGGAACAGTGCGGCCTGTCCACGGGGTATTTATGTGTTTCTCCGCGGGCCTGCACTCGGTATAGAGCGGGGCGTGTATTCGGCAGTTCTCGTCCATCTCGGTCCGTGCCATGGGTGCCCAGCACCGCATGAATGGTACACACCAGAGTATACCTTTCCTATAGCGCACACAGTGAGCGGAACCGCCTCTAGGCGCCCAGGCTTCGAGCTGTGAGAGGTTTAGTGCTCCTTACACTGCTCCTTACACTGTCTGCTCTCGTGCTCCAGGCCAGCGCAGGGTCTTGGGCAGGCGGGTCCGCAGCACCGGGAGCGCGTGGAGCCATCTTACACTTCAAGAGTTCCAGAGAGCCTCACTGCCGCGCTGAAGATAGGACTGTAATCCACCGAACTCACTACCGTCCCGAAGAAGTGGTGGAAACCACCTAACTCACTGTCACCGTGAAATGGTAGAAATCATCAAACTCAATGCTGTCCTGAAGAAAGTATTAGAAGCCACCCAACTCACTGCCACTCTGAAGAAAGTACTGGAAAAGTACTGAGGTACCGAAGATTCTCTGTTGCAGCAAGGCACTGAGTGGCGGTATATATCCCAAATTATATATAACAGTCGGTAGACGCATGCCTCTACAGTGTTCTCTTATATTTTGAAACCAGAATTGGTCAAGTTCGTATCCTTTCAAAGTTCCCTTTTCAAACAATCATTATCAACGCCAAGTCTGGCCCTGGCACGGTAGTGCGATTTTTGTTTAGTATTAATAAAATTTGACACTTCAGACAGCAGTTTCAGCAGAGAGGACAAAGAAGGAATGGGCATGGAATCCAAATACAGAAACTGAAACTTCTCTATCAAGGGAAAACATCACTGCCAAAGTTCAGAGCTTGTGAAAAAGCGACCAGCGAAATCACTTGCTAGTTAATGTTGGGGGGGGGGGGCTAAGTAAAAATTTCGGGGGGGGGGCTGAATCTTTAAACAGTAGGCAGAGTGGCGCTGATTTCGGGGGTGGGGGGCTGAATCTAGGCAGAGTGGAGCTGCGGGGGTTCTTAGAAGGGGTGAACCAACAGCGAGGCCTCATTAACATGCAAATGGTCTTTTTAAAGACCTGTGAAGTGCTCGGGCGCGGCTTTGTGTCTGCCCGGGAAGCGGCCTCATCCCGGGCTGCCACACACGACGGGGGGGGCTGAAGCCCTTTGAGTTCAATGGGTGTTGCGCGCCTGATCACAGGTAAATGAGGGAGAGAACGGGGTAACATGATACCTACAACAAGTTAGGACTATTGGCTTTGTCAATCGTTGTTAGTTGCATAAGATAAATTAGCAGTAACTGTGGCTTGTATATAATATTGAAAAAGCATCCACTTGAAGCCCTAGTGACACCACGACAATGTTACTGTTCCTGAGTTTCAAAAAGAGACAACAATATAATCATGCAGTGGCTGAACTCGACAGATTAAGAAATATATCCCAAATTATATATAACAGTCGGTAGACGCATGCCTCTACAGTGTTCTCTTATATTTTGAAACCAGAATTGGTCAAGTTCGTGTCCTTTCAAAGTTCCCTTTTCAAACATTCATTATCAACGCCAAGTCTGGCCCTGGCACGGTAGTGCGATTTTTGTTTAGTATTAATAAAATTTGACACTTCAGACAGCAGTTTTAGCAGAGAGGACAAAGAAGGAATGGGCATGGAATCCAAATACTAATCATGCATATTAGTCTGGGCCACTGGCATTTTGCGATGCTGCAGCGTTTTCCTCATAATTATGGATTTGCCAAACTTCCCAAATAATGCTCGCATAATAAATCTCGCCTTTGAGAGTGATTAAGCTATTGACATTGTAAATAACAATGCCGTTTCTTTAAATGTTTTAAAAACAAAAACATAAACAAAAATAATGTCATGAGCAATGCCAATAGCTCTAACTTTAACAATGCCGAGACCGTTGCATTGTAAATGCTTGTTTCATAGCTTCTTGGGAGTTGGAAACTTTAATGATGGATCAGGGAAGTGCGAAAATTGCCATTTTAATAAAAAAAAAACTATTTACCAGCCCTTGTTTGAAGGGTTTCTCCCTTACCATCAAAGTCCCGATTACGAGTTTGATAGTGGGATGGCGGGACCGCCCCGCCTCCAAACCACCAAACCCCCATGAGAACCATCCAACGTATTATGACTTTTTTAGTCATTGGTAGGCGGGTCCTTTGGCATTCACATGGCGGTGCATATAAAATAGGCACCGCAAAGGGAGAGTCAAAGGAAGTTCCAGCACAGCATGAACTATGAAGTCCGTGGTGTGCTGGAACCGGGGGTGCATGCACACAGATGGGCACATGCTGTGCTCACCTGTGTGCATTCACATGGAGTGAGGCACAAGGGGCTCTGTTGGGCCCCCTTTCTTTCCTCACCGCCACTGTTTCAATCTGTGGCGGTGAGGAAAGTCGTTATTTGCACAGCGGTCCTGCCAACCATATTACTGCCTCAAGACCGCTGCACCCCCACCAGGGAACGGCGGTTCCCTGACAAAGTCGGTGGTCCCTGGGCAGCACGACTGCCAATACGACTGCCACAGCCGCCCACCACGAGTCTGGCAGTTCAAGGTCTGCCAGACTCACCATTAGGCCCTATGAGTAACTTCATGGATGTGTGTGAGTACACAGCCTTGCCATGTGCTACGATTATAGGTTCTGTTTTATAATCATTCATGCAAAGGTGTTTTACTCTGCTAAAAAGAATAAAATGTCCTAGACACCGTAGCCCCAACTTGCCAGGCTGAAATCTATATTTCAAAAGTGCACTGCAAATTGCAATACCCTGTGTCCAGTTTTACATCTTTGAATTTGCATTTTGTCTGCAATAATGACCTAAAGCAGCGTGGGGCATATTTTCAAGCCCCCATCGCCACCGGAGTGTCACTTCTTTGACGCTCTGGTGGCGTAGCATATTTACACTTAATGTGGCTTAACACCACCTCGTAAATATGCCCCTTTCCGCCGCAGTCCTCTGCGGCAAGGGGGCATGCAATGGGTGTTGCTCTGGGCGTTCCACCGCAACACCCATTGCTCTTTGACGCTGCCCCAGATTTACAAGGCTGAGTCAGTGCCAAAAACAGTGCCATTCAAACGCCATGGATTACCAGGCGTTCGAATGGCGATACGAGGTAAAATTATTAATTTCTCCTTATTTTTTTGCTCTTTCCCTGTGTGCTGCATTGTGCAGCACCCACAGAAAGAGCAAATTACCATTATGAATTGTTTATGTGCAGGAAGGTGTTCCTTCCTGCACATATCAATCGCCCCTGCAATGCAGGCACCCTTGCAACATGGCGGCTGGGTACCTGACCTGGCGCAAGGCAGCTTTGCTTTGCACCAGAGCTAGGGGAAACAGGGTGCGCTGTACTCTTGTAAATACGGCATATCCCTGTGTTTTAAAATGTCCGATCACGGCGCTGCTGAATTTAGCGCAGCTTTGCGCTCTGACATTTGTTTGTAAATATGCCCCTGTATTTTTGCAAAACAGAGAAAACTGTTGAAGGAATCCCTAAAGCATCATTTGTATTGCTATTGTTTTAAGAAATGCACCATTGTTGGGCTTTAATAAAAAAAAGAATTCATCCGCACACCTGGTTATCCAGATCAATGGGAATTTTCTAGAAAAACCCTCCTCCTTATCTCACAGGAGTTGTTCCAAAATCAGCCATTTGTTCTTACAGTAGGACATTAATTATTCCCTCCTGAGGCAGATGCAGCCAGGCTTTCTGCGTGAAGCATGAAATGTCAGGCTTTTGTAGCAGAGAACGGTATTTTTTATCCTTGAAGTGTCAGATCTAACAAATAGGCTGCTCGGTAAAACAGAGGACCAGACAGTAAGGAAACATGAAATTGTGAGAACCGGTATCGGAGTCAGAAAGCGTGGCATGACTACCTTGAGAGGCCCTGATGTCCATCCTACCACAAACGGTGGGAAACCATGGCAATCAATTATTGGTAGGTTGAGGGGAAAGAATTCCTCAGCATTACAAACAAACACACCCCACATAACGAAATGCTGGAGCTGGAAAATGTGGAAATATTTGGGGTAGCGTACCTCCACAGGCCTTCTTGTTCCACGCCATCTCTTCATTGTTCCTCATCTGTCTTTTCAGTTTGTTCCTGGCTGCATCCACTTGCACATGTTGTGTAATTATCACTGGCGTTTGACAAAGCTAACTCCAAGCAAGAGGCAACGGTGACTCAGTGAGCCATCCACTCAACTTTATTCAAACAGCTAAAAAAGGTCGGCTAAAGTGTTTTTACGCCTCTAAACTTCTTTCAGTCACTTCCGCAGAAAGGATATATCCAGTCTCCCACCTTCCGCTCCTGGCTAAGTCACTTAGGGCCAAATGTACAAAATCTCGTGTTTGCAGTTTCTTAATAGCGAATTTTAGCGATTCGCTATTAGGAAATCACAAACTGTGTTTTTCAACAGTGTGTTTGACACTATTAGCGATTCGTAGTGGGTCGCAAATGGACATGCCTCATCAATATTCATGAGCCAGGTCACAGTTTGTGACCCATTGTGAATGGCTACAATCACAACGATGGGGCCTGCTGGGGTCTGTAGACCACCATGTCTGTGATTGCTTTTTAAATAAAGCATTTATTTCTTTTTTGCAATGCAACCCATTTTCCTCAAAAGAAAATGGCATGCATCTGAAAAATAAAAATGAAAAGCTATCTTTTAAGTTTTTTAAGAGCAGGCATTGGTCCCACTGCCTGCTCTTAAAAAATGTCGGTGCCCACATTCAGAATGGGACCGGGGTCCATGGGGACCCCTGCCTATTTGCGAATGGGTTACCAGCAACTTGAAGTTGGTGGTAACTTGCAAATGTTTTGTGGCCACATTCCCGGTCACATAACATTCCTACATACCAGTGCGACTTGCTATTAGGAAGGGACGCCCTTAACACGCCCCTTCCTAATAGTGACGTGCAACATAGGATTGGTACATGGCAAAAGTATTTTTACTGGGCGCAAAGGGCCTAATCGTCTGTTTGCGCGCGGTAAAATGCTTTATACACCTGGCCCTTATGGGCTTATTTATGAGAGCCCTGCATCACTTTTGCACCATGTAAAGTGGTACATGCATGATGCAGGGCTCTCATAAATATTTATGAAGCCACGCAAAGCCATCCCGTGGCATTGAGTGGCCTCATAAATCATGAGTAAGGCAATGCAGCGCAGATCGCTGTGTCACTTTACTCTGCACCCAGGAGGCGTACCATGGGCATTGCAGTGGGTTTTCCCATGCAACACCCATGGAATTTGACGCTTCCCGATGTGAGGCGTAACGAGGAGAAATGTTTATTTCTCCTTTTTTTTCCTCTTCCCTTGTGTGCTGCATTCTGAGGTAAATGGTGCAAGGGTGTCTGCGCTAGCGATAGGTTGCCAAAACGGCGCCAGCACAGGCAGAAAGGAGAGGAATGCACAGTATTGCTTGAATGCGGCGCATTTCTGCCCTTTCACTTTGGCATGGGGCAGCACATCAAGGTGTCTTGCTGTGCTGCCATATGCCAAAATGCCATAAATGAGGCCCTTAATGCAGATAGCTCCATAGTCTGTAGACCAGCTACTTGTTCATTAAAAGGGGAAGTATTGTGGTTGCTTCATATGTGAGAGGACATTGCACTGTGGCTCTATTCTGCATAGACATAGATAAGTAAAGGTATATTTCAGCCTCTACAAAACATGCAGAATTAAAATCGTGGCTGGAAAGATATTTTCTGGCAATAAAGGAGACTGACCCAAAGTAACAATGCAGAAATCAATGACCGGATTTTACTAAACCTGCGCTCATATTTGATTACTTTAAAAGGTTATTGGTTTACCGTGTACAGTAGGTCTTAATTATGAGATTATAAAGTTTAGCAATAAATAACAGACACGAGTTCTTGCGTAAATTATCTTTATATCCGAGAAAGGATGAATGGATTCAATTGATGGAGAAAGACAGCAATTGAAATGCATTGTTTCTCCTTGTAACTGAACTTTAAAAATCATATTAGCTCAGAGGAAGGATGCCTTAATCTCTTCAGCACTATAACCACAATGTGATTAGATTCATAATCAGAATTGCTTTAGTTCATGTCATTAAGGAGTATGTGAGTGTAATGGAACCTCACTTATAGGGAATTGTAGAAGGATCAGCTGCACGAAAAGTAGTCACCTGAAAAGGCACAGTTCCGCCGATTAACCACAAATATTCATAAATCCGCCTCCAGGGGGTGCACATTCATTAATGTTGATGAACTCACAAGCAGTACTCGCACAGACCTGTAAAAGGTGTGTGAATTCCTATTCACACTTATGCAAAGGCTGTTGTGCAAGTATGATTAGGATGAACTTTTAATTGTGCTTGTGAAAAAGCCCTTCCATTGGTTGCACTTTCTGAGGCAGATTTATGTTTCCTGGCGCATCCCTGCAAATCAGCAGGGATGCACCAGGAAAGATGCGTCACGCAAGTTTACCCTTGCGCCACCACAGATGCGCCGCATTTACAATGCAGCGCATCATGGCGCAAGGATAAACAGATGCGTGACGCATCTGATGGCATAAGGGCGGCGCATTGCTGGAGTCGTGTCGCAAGCACAACGCAACTCCAGCAATGCTCAGGGGCTGCACATACCGAACATGCTGCGTCATGCCTTACGCCTGCTTCAAGCAGGCGCAGGGTTTTGACGCAGCAGCGTCAGAAAAGTGACTCAGTGAAATCTTGTAGATTTCACTGCGTCACTTTTCCGAGGCTTTTTCCGACGGAACGCCCACCCTGCATACATGAAACCTGACACAGGTTTAATGTAGCGCAGGGCTTTAGAACGTGACGCATCTCCCTAGATGCGTCACATTGTAAATAAGGCGCAACATGGCGCATGGTTTACGCCGCCGCTGCGTCACAGAAGTGACGCATCGGCGGCGTAAATGTCTCGCAAGGGTCTTGTAAATCTGCCCCTCTGTTTTTTCAGTGAATATATGTATCCCGGTAGAGAGTCTGCATCTCCACCAATCTGGGGATGTTCCCACTGACACCTTAGAAACTGATTTACTTCTTCCCTTGACATGAGTAAATGTGTAACTGTTCCCAGGGTAGTAATTGTTCGAGGGTGAGTTTGTCATGAGTTAATGGATGTTTCCAAACATTCAAGGGCATCCGTCACTTGGAAAGCACGCACTGCTGTGCACAATATGGCCCTGTAGCACAGAAATATTATGCATGTGTAACTCTATTTACAAGTGCATAGTCACCTTTTATGGATCGAGTCCTGTAGTTCAGGGCCCAGGTCACCGCAGCACCAGCAGTCTTCGGACCGCTGCTACCTCGTGTTCGGCGGTCTCAAGACCATCGAAACATAATAGGGCCCTTAGTTTCAGATCAGAGGAGAGGATGTGGCCTAACGACTAGAGCAGTCAACTTCAAAGCTGGGGAGCCAGGTTTGAGACTCAGCAGGGATGCTTAACATCCTGTGATTCTGGGAAAATCACTTAATCTCCCCGTGCCTAACAAAATGAATGTGTCCGTCTGTAATGTAACCTGTGCTCATGAAAAGCGCTCTGATACCTTCGGGTCGAGTTCGTGCTATGTAAAACTCCCCCCCCCCCCCCCCCCCCCCGCCAAAAAAAAAAAGCCTCAGAGGTATTGCCTAAAAGCAGTAATGAATTTAAAGCTGATTAAAAAAAGATGGCACATGTGATAAATTTCCGTTTATGGAAGCTGTGCTACCTGTAGTGGTAAGGAATTTTCAGTTTAGTAAAACATGAGACTTGCACTATATTTCCTACAATTTCCTTTTATGGAACTACTGGAGTCCGAAGAAAAATATCAGGCACCTGCAATACCAAAAGACTCAGAAAGAACAGCAGCACATCAAGAATAGCAGCACACCACTGCCACCTAGGTAGAACCTCAATGCGCAACAAAGGGGAGTGTCCCATCATCAGCACAGTAAGGAGGCGTGTATTTTAAAACTTACATTTCTGTTGCAGTTTTCAGGTCAAGACCTGGCTGTTCGACCAGTAGCAACTGCACCCCCCCCCCTCTCCCCACCCTCAGCAGCCTTGAAACCCTTGCGGGTATGTAGTGTGCATTACAAATTATTTGATTGATTGATTGAATATTAACACTGTATTCCTATCATTATAGCACACTTTACATCTACACTAGATCGGTTTTACATTCAAAGCATTTAATCTGTGTGACTCATGACTCAATAACCAGTTAATTGTATTAATTGTATAAGTGAAGATTTTCCATCTGCTCCTTTCTGTTTCATTAACGTTAAATAGACCAATGAGTCACACCTTGATTGGGAGATCTGTATGTGTGTGTTATATATGCAAATCAAGTACTATTTTATCTATGTTAAATTATTTGTTGAACATGAATCGTAAATTAGCGACAATATACCGTAGATCTGCAGTGGTATGGATTCCAACCCTCAAGCACGGCACATATCTAGATTGAGTGTCTCTGTGATACATGGTCAGTGTGAAGAGCAAGGAGAAGGATCCCCACTGACCATGTGAGAAAATGATGGAATTACCAGAACAGAGAGCTCAAGATAAATGAGGCAAAAAGACATTGAAAGTTAAAAAAAAACTGGCTTTCTCCTACACCACAGCAACTCCAAACAACCACATATCCAAGCTGGTACAACCTTCAAGATCAGCTACATCAACAGCATAGCCATCAGAAAAGACACTCAGCTTTACTTATGCAGAAAGGTAACCACCTCAGAAAGATAAGGCCCTACTAGGAGCCAGGGTATAAAACCAGACTGGAACAAAATTGTGAAAGAAAGAGAGAACCAGAAGGCAGACGCTCTCAGACTCTGTTCCTAGGATATGGAAAACTATCCCTATCAATATTACCCTGCTCATAAACTCTTCCTGTTCTGTGAGAAGCCCATGAATCGTCTTCAAGGAATACTACCCCACCTGCAATAAAAACTCACAAACTTGCCTCTCTAAAATGATTTTGAATTGAACGCCTGGTCTCTCGCCCATGGTATGGGACTGGCTGTAGATCTGCTAAGTGTTCATTGAAAAGGTGTAGTATTGTGACAGATGGGCTTTTCGCAAACCAGTTGCTTCATATGTGATAGTACAATGCACTGTGCCTTTACCATTGTGCATGGACATAGTCAAGTAGAGTTACATTTCCTCCTCTAAAAACATGCAGAATTAAAATCGTAGCTGGAAAGATATTTTCTGGCAGTAGAAGACACTGACCTAAAGTAACAGTGCACAGAACAATAACCGGATACGAATAAACCTGTGCTCCTATTTTATTACATTAATAGATTATTAATTTACTGTGTACAATATGGGCCTGATTATGAGTACGGCGATCCACAAGACTGCTGTACTCATGGTGGCGGTCCAAACACCCCCACACTGCGAGGCCTCCCTCAGTATTAAGAGTGTGGCAGTCGGACGGCCACAGGACTGCTGACTCCACCGGGATCAAGGATCCCGTGCGGCAGATGCAGTGCTGACAGGGTCAGCAATATGCAGGCGGTGCCACTGCACCACCATCGAGCATATTGCAAGTTGCCTGCCCCCGCCCATTTCATGGCAGTGAGTCCACCATGAAAAAGGTGGCGGAGATGCAACTAAGGGAGCCCTTACAGGGCACCCTGCCATTCCTGGGCTTGGGAGGGCATGCAGGGGGGACATGTAGTGCCCATTTGGATTTGCACCCCGAGGTGCTGCACGGTGTGTATGCTACACCATGCAGGGGGAGCAGTCAGAGCTCTGATGGTGGCGGTCTGTATGTTAGGGTATTCTATGTGCCTAACAGCAGCTGCCGTCAAACTGCTACAGGACCGCCCACCAGACCAGGATTTAACTCCTAATATGACAGGCAGTCCCACCACAGCTTTGGTGGACCAACAACAGACGGCGTGTTGCCGCCCCCACTTTAGGACCAGCAAAGTTGTAATCAGGCCCTATGTCTTAATTATTTGATTATAAAGTTTAGCAATAAATAGCAAACAATATCTTTTGTGCAAATTATCTTTATATCCGAGAAAGGATGAATGGATTCTATTTATGAAGAGAGACAGTGATAGAAATGCATTTTGTCATTAAAACTGAACTTTCAGGACTGGTGCAATCTTCAAGATCAGCTCCTTCAACAACATAGCCATCAGAAACGACATCCTACTTTAACTCTCTTGAAAGCAAACCACTTCAGAAAGAAAACTCCTACCAGAAGCCAAGTGTCAGCAAAAGCAGGTAGAACGGGGTGTACCACAAAAGGTATGGATGGAGCGTGCAAGCAATCTAGCCCTGTGCGCATTTTCAGTCCATCCCACATCCATATAGTGCAAGCCACAATGTCAATCTCAGCATGAGGGCATCTGGGTGACAGGTACAGAGCAACGTGCAAGAGTTATTTGATCATGTTCGGGGGATGTGTGGGGTTGAAACATGGTAGGGTACAGCCAGTAATGGGCAAATTGTGACTAGGCACAATAGAAATAAAGGTCCATATCAGGGGCGCATAGCCCACGCTGCTCAAAGGAAAGGGTCTGTATTTCCCAGGCCACGGGGGCTGTTTGCCGGTCCTAGTCAAAGAAATCAGGTTGGAGCGGAGGCATCTGCGAAAGTAAGCAATAAGTAGAAGCGAGAGGTTGATGAATGGGTACAAACATTTTGCGAGTACGACCGTTTTGGCAATAGTAACTCTCCCCGCAGGTGATAGCAGCCGCCTTGTCTGCACTGGTATGCGGTCCTCCAATCATGTCATGAGCCTACCATAGTTTGCCCCCCAGAGTTCAAGGATGTACCGACTAAGCCAGACTCCAAGGCATCGGACTGTGGTCTCTTCCCATTGTAGGGGGAACATAGCAAACACAACAAGATGATGGACGGAGTGCTGAAACTTTTAAATGCTCATTCCCAGTCAAGAGATCTGGGTTGAATCCATTGTGCTTTTGCACAGTATACCCCCCCGGTTGGGACCCAGCCACATGCAAATCAGTCTTGACCCTGCTCCTCGTGGGAGCAGTCCAGCCTGAACTGTCAGGCCAGGTCCTCCCTGGACAGGAAATAAGCATCCTGGGACTGGTTTTGGGGTATCATTCAGAGTCAAAGGGCTGCATGGACGAAGTAAGCTTGAATATGATGGACTTAGACCAATTAATGGTTATTCCACCATGTCTACCAAAGCGGATAATTTCCCAGATAATAGGAGTGATATTATTTTTGGGGGTCCGAACATACAGGGTGTCATCATCTGCATACATGGAGACCAAAATCCTTCTGGGGTCAAATGCCAGCCTTCATTAAGAATGGTGTTGCTGTAATTGAGTGGCCAGGGGCGCCATCGCAACAGAAAAGAGAATGGGTGAGAAGGGACAGCCCTTCCAGTGTAATCGCACCATTGACATACAGATGTGCCGTCAGTCTCATGTAAAGCAATTGAATGAGGTGTAGGAAGTTACTGCTTATTCCAGTGTGTGTCAGGACTCAGAGGTGGAACAGATATGGCCACTCCAGCAAGTCGAACGCCTTTGTGGCATCATGCAAAACCACCTCAGTGCTGAGGTGGGAATCAACGGAGTGAAGGAGTGCAAAAAGAGCGCATGCATTATGCACTGTCGATCTACCGGGAACAAAGCAAGATTGGTCTAGGTGGACAATGCTCAGGAGCAAGGGAAGAAGATGAGAGGCTATTAATTTGGCCAGAATTTTGTTAGCCACATTAATCTTAAATAGTAGTCTATACAAATTGTAAAACACAGGGCTTTGTTCGGAGGGAGGGCAGTAGTATACCACACAGCAGGGACTCTTCAAACATTGCCAGAAGGTGTGGCAAGAGAATTTGAGCCTATTCTTTATAAAATGCCATTGTTAATCTGTCTAGGTCCAGCGCCTTGTTTTCTGGCATGCTTTGAATAATCTGCACAATATCCTCTATCATAGAAACTGGCTTTGCGGGCCATGAAGCCAGAATAGTTTGATAGAATCAAAGTATGTGGTCAAAGCAGCAAGATCATGTTGCACTGTTGAGGTTTACAAATTGGTATAGAAGCTGGCCGTGACACGTCAGTACATGTATGTGTATCCTGTCGGTCATCTACCAGCTGATGTGTTCACTGGCCCAGGGTTTACGGAGCAGTCTGGCAAGTGTTTTCCCTGCTCTGTTCCCCTGCCCATATCGCCGAGCTACTGCCACATTGCCAAGGTAATGCGTCTCTCTGATCATCGCCCCTTCATATTCCAGCAGTTTACCTCTCATAGACACCAGCGTGCTGGAGACCCCAGAGCCAAAAAAGCGAAGTTCCAGGCAACAAATGTCTGTCTCCACTTGAGTAAGGTCCATGTACAGTGCGCAAAGTATACCCGCCTGTTTGTTGATGCATTGCCCATGGATCACCACCTTATATGCTTCCCAAAGCGTGGAGGGGAAGTCAACTGAGGGTCCGATTCCGATTCCGGCCGCAAAACGAACCGACCGACACGGACCCGGACCGAATACCGACCGACATGGACCAGCGCCGTACGACCCGTGCAGTACGATGCAACGCGAGTGAATTACAACCGACACATACGGAATACAAGCCGTACGACCGAGCTGGAGGGAAAATAGTGATCCGGCCGGAAAACCGACGCGATTTTCACTGACCGACACGAACCCGGAATTAACCCGACCGACCCGTATCCGTGATGTACGATTAGCGCAGTATGATGCAATGCGTGTAAATCAGACCGACTCGCACGGAGACCAAGCCGCACGACCGACACGCACAAACAACCCGGCACACAAGCAATAGAGCCCGCCCCGAACGACGCCTACCAAACACAGAAGACAGGCAGCGTGAATCAGGCGGAGAAGCCCGCACGAGACAACAGCAGCGTCCGTTTCCGTCACATGAACGTCTCCTACATGCCTACAAAACACAAAGGAAAAAACACAAAAAAAGGACCAAACAAGCAATGACTAAGCCAATTAATACCCAACACTAATTAATTGGACAAAGACACACCCACAACTACAACTATATAAAGGACTGCAATCACTACCATCATCCCTTGCAAATAGGAGACACAGACACACTCACAACTCACCCATCACACAACTCACACACCATCAGCACCTCATACAAAAGCACACACACATACACACAGCAAAATCAACACCAAACCAACATCACTTGAACCCTCACACACACATCCCTCACCACCACCACCCATCACCATGCCTCCAAAGAAGAATCCAAAGTGCTAGTGCATGTGCGCAAAACAGAAGCAGGACACCACTGACTGACATCCTGAAAGACAACTTGCACGCCCTACAATGGAAGCACGTGTCATGATGGGAAGGAGGACTGACAGCCCTGACCATACTAATCAGCATGGGTAGACACCCCCCCAACACAAACTCCACACAACTCACTGGGTACAATGCTTTGACACACACCTCATTGAAATATCAGCAAAAGATCCCCCGTACTGGCTGCTGCTGTGTGAAGCACAGGAGCTCACTTGGGACTTGCAGCCAAACAAACACCAGGATTTCACTGTCAGCCATCTTGCCATTGCTGTCACACCCCCTCACAGGGAATCAGAGTCAAGAGGGAGGAAGCATGGGCATGCTGGGAAGGGGGGTGTAGCCAAGAGTATGATGGGACTCGCAGTCACACACAACCTACACCCACCCACATGGCCCAGCAAGATCAACCTGAACCATACTCGCCTCACAGGGAGTGGGAAGGGACCGACAAGATGTCTGACACTGGGCTCTGTTGTGGGAAGCACAAGCCATGCTGGGACTGCTAGCCAAACAAACACCAGGATTCCACAGTCAGCCATTTTGTCATTGCTGTCACACCCCCTCACAGGGACTCAGAGTCAAGAGGGAGGAAGCATGGGCATGCTGGGAAGGGGGGTGTAGCCAAGAGTATGATGGGACTCACAGTCACAGACAACGTACACCCACCCACATGGCCCAGCAAGATCAACCTGAACCATACTCGCCTCACAGGGAGTGGGAAGGGACCGACAAGATGTCTGACACTGGGCTCTGTTGTGGGGAGCACAAGGCCATGCTGGGACTGCTAGCCAAACAAACACCAGGATTCCACAGTCAGCCATCTTGTCATTGCTGTCACACCCCCCCACAGGGAAGCAGAGTCAAGAGGGAGGAAGCATGGGCATGCTGGGAAGGGGGTGTAGCCAAGAGTATGATGGGACTCGCAGTCACAGACAACCTACACCCACCCACATGGCCCAGCAAGATCAACCTGAACCATACTCGCCTCACAGGGAGTGGGAAGGGACCGACAAGATGTCTGACACTAGGCTCTGCTGTAGGGAGCACAAGGCCATGCTGGGACTGCTAGCCAAACAAACACCAGGATTCCACAGTCAGCCATCTTGCCATTGCGGTCACACCCCCTCACAGGGAAGCAGAGTCAAGAGGGAGGAAGCATGGGCATTCTGGGAAGGGGGTGTAGCCAAGAGTATGATGGGACTCGCAGTCACAGACAACCTACACCCACCCACATGGCCCAGCAAGATCAACCTGAACCATACTCTCCTCACAGGGAGTGGGAAGGGACCGACAAGATGTCTGACACTGGGCTCTGTTGTGGGAAGCACAAGGCCATGCTGGGACTGCTAGCCAAACAAACACCAGGATTCCACAGTCAGCCATTTTGTCATTGCTGTCACACCCCCTCACAGGGACTCAGAGTCAAGAGGGAGGAAGCATGGGCATGCTGGGAAGGGGGGTGTAGCCAAGAGTATGATGAGACTCACAGTCACAGACAACGTACACCCACCCACATGGCCCAGCAAGATCAACCTGAACCATACTCGCCTCACAGGGAGTGGGAAGGGACCGACAAGATGTCTGACACTGGGCTCTGTTGTGGGGAGCACAAGGCCATGCTGGGACTGCTAGCCACACAAACACCAGGATTCCACAGTCAGCCATCTTGTCATTGCTGTCACACCCCCCCACAGAGATGCAGAGTCAAGAGGGAGGAAGCATGGGCATGCTGGGAAGGGGGTGTAGCCAAGAGAATGATGGGACTCGCAGTCACAGACAACCTACACCCACCCACATGGCCCAGCAAGATCAACCTGAACCATACTCGCCTCACAGGGAGTGGGAAGGGACCGACAAGATGTCTGACACTAGGCTCTGCTGTAGGGAGTACAAGGCCATGCTGGGACTGCTAGCCAAACAAACACCAGGATTCCACAGTCAGCCATCTTGCCATTGCGGTCACACCCCCTCACAGGGAAGCAGAGTCAAGAGGGAGGAAGCATGGGCATGCTGGGAAGGGGGTGTAGCCAAGAGTATGATGGGACTCGCAGTCACAGACAACCTACACCCACCCACATGGCCCAGCAAGATCAACCCGAACCATACTCTCCTCACAGGGAGTGGGAAGGGACCGACAAGATGTCTGACACTGGGCTCTGTTGTGGGGAGCACAAGGCCATGCTGGCAAATGGCCAACAACAAGATCAAAGTCTGTCAGTGACAAGCTGGGAAAAAGCAGTGAACAGGCAGGCATCTGTTATAAAAGTAGAAAATGTCATGTTTGTGAACCAACGATGCATGTAGAAACATAAATCACATTGTGTGTCTCTTCCAAACACAGGTCATGCTGGGCACCCACTGACAAATGACGAGGATACCCAGACTCTGTTGGACACTGAGCTCTCTGGTCTGACTCTCTCACTGTCCTTTTCAGATGACGACGACCAACCTGGCACCTCTGGTGTGAGCCATCATGCAGCACCAGCAGCAGCAACATCTGCCTCCCCTGTACCCACGCCTCCACCATCTGGACACCGACAGGGCACCCCCGCCAACACGGACAGACCAAGGTCAATCAACACCCACAGCACAGGGACACAGGACCCCCGGAAGCTACAACCAACACCACCAGCAACACCACCCAAGGGGTCCCAGGGTCACCTGTGCATTCCGCCGCTGGTCCTGCCTGTGTGGAGAGGGGTGCTGGGAGGGGTGGGAGGCACAGGGCACGCCGTGCAGAGGGGTCTGGACTGCATGATGACCCCCAACTGGCACGCATCATAGATGCGTACCAGGATAGCACCGGAGGATTTGGCCAGGAAGTGGGGATCCTCAAGGACATAAAACAGGAGCAGGTCACCCACCATGCCCACATGGAGGCAAAGTGGGAGGCCCTTACTGCGGTGCATCGGGACATACTACAATGCCTCCGCCAGATCAACACCAACCTGTCCCCACCCCCCTGTGTGCCCACAACATCTGTCGCAACACCATCTGCCAGCGCCACAGGGAGGGAGGAGGACTCTGGCGGAGAGTCCCCTGCACCGCAAAGGCCTGCACATGAGGATCCCCCCCCCGGAAGAAGGGGTCATCCGAAGAAGGCATGTGAGAGGCAGATTCATTACACACCAGCAACACATTTATTCCACAATAGTTGCACAGTAATTCTACGTAACAGTGGACACACACTCACAATGTTTTGGAGAATGGAAGTCCAGGGATGTGTGGTACATCAGTTGATGGGAATTCTCAACTTCCACACTGGTGTTGGCTTCTGGGTGTTGGGGGTCAGTGTTGACCACACAACAGGCAAAGGACCCTGGGAAGGACAGACGAGATACAGTCAAAAGCACAGACGAACAGGAGAGAAATGCAATACACATGCACAAAACATGTTGGAAAACACCTACACAAACACTAGTTAGCAGTACTACCCTATTGTGGAGTATACACCACCTGAATGGACACATCACAGCACGCATCCAGTCAAGTGGCACACAGACACACTCAGACAGCAACAGAGCTGGCTCAACACATTCCTGGCTACCTCCATACATTCACATAACAACCCTGGAAACTAACTTTCATGCGAAGAAGTTGGTGATGAGCTGGGAGCGGACGTCACCATCATCTTTCTCATCACTGGCATCCTGGCCGAGGCCGGGATCCTCCACAGGTGCCGGACGTTGGGCGTCGTCATCCTCATCCAGGATGAGAGGCACCTCCTTCCGCACCACCATGTTGTGTAGCATGCAGCAGACCAGTATTATTTTGCACACCTTTGCAGGCTCATATGGGAGGGCCCCTCCGGTCTTGTCCAGGCAGCGAAAGTGGCTTTTCAGGAGGCTGAATGTCCGCTCAAACACCCTCCTGCTCCGACCATGTGCCTCATTGTAGAGCAGCTCGGCTGGTGTCACAGGGTTCCTGAGGAGTGTCAGCAACCATGGCATGTTGGGGTATCCTGAGTCACCTACACACACAAAAACGAACAAGTAGATGAGTTTGGTAGGAGTGTGGAATACAACAATGACAAACACACACAATGAGAAACAGTCAGTACACACCGACAAGCCAAGCACGCTGAGCTGGCATCTGTGACATCAGCGTTGCAATGTGACTACTCCTCATTATGTAAGTATAGTGTGCCAAACCAGAGAACCGTGCACACACATGTGTGATCAACATGTCAGCAAGACAGACCACCAGAGCATTGATCGAATGGTAGTGCTTCCTGTTACGGTATGCCTGCTCATGTGCCTGTGGTGGTATCAGGGCAACATGTGTCCCGTCAATGGATCCAATGATGTTTGGCATCCTCCCCAGTGTATAAAAGGCATCCTTAATTTCAGCGAGTTCATCTTGGCTCGGGAACTTGATATACAGGTCGAGGAATTGCAACATCCCCTCCAAGACATCGCGTAGCACCGACTAAACATCGTTTGCGACATACCACCAGCAGTAGCCACAGTGTACTGGAAATTACCAGTAGCAAAGAAATGCAGGGCTGCCATCACCTTCACCTCTGGGGTCAGTGCTGTAGGGTATGTCCGGCCAGGTAGCAGATGTGGCGCCAACTGCGCCGCCAACTCCTCAATCAGTGGCCTGGTGAAGCGGTACTGTCTGATGCTGTCGCGTTCCTGCATGGTTGCACGGTCTGGGAACGGACGATGCACAGCTGGGGCCCTGCAGTACAGAGATGCACAAAGGAAGATTGTCAGTACATCCCCCCATGAGGCCATGACCACGATCACTCTCACATGCTAGTTCATGACATTACACAATGTACTGAGGTGTGTGCTGTTGGTCATGGACACATATGTCACCTACAAGACCACCACCTCACATCTCAATTCCACATGTCCACAGGAGACCCATGTAGTGCAATGGGCTAATCATCTGGCTGTGTCACCCAACCTATGTGCTGCTGCAACGTTCAAAAATTCCCACCCCAGTGACTAATGAGGACTCATGTCTCCCAGGCATCACAGATCTTTGCCATGCAGAAACCCAGGCTCCCTGTATTGCCACATCAACACAGCAATGGACATGGCGTAGCACGTACACACCACAAGGCAAGCGTAAGTCTCACAGGTAGTGGCCACTGTTGTCCATGCCGGCCCTACATGTACGTCTCTTAGACACACAGCCCATCAAGGTTGATGCATATACCACATGGATGTGGAGACTGTCACCCATTGGTAACATGTGATCAGACACATCTGAGACACAACATGCACACAGACTGGGGGTGCACATCAGTATTGGGGCTACAGGTCTCACTGTGACGTACATGCCATCACCCCCAGGACTCAGGGTGTATGTGACATGCCCCAAACATATCCAACCTGACACTGTGGCCTTCACTCATGCCAATTACTGTCCAATTGCACATCACAGTGCTAATGTGCACAACACACAAAGGACTCTTCCCCCATGTACAAGATAACAGCCTGGGAGTGGCTGCACAAAGTGCCAGACAAATAAAATGCTGTGGCCCCCTCAAACACCCAGGGAATGCAGCCTCACATGCCATGGGACACTGTGTGGCCAATGCTATAGTGTGGCAGGTGTGTGCAGGTGTCCATGGCCAGTATATGTGTGTTGCATCCGTGTAATAGTCACACTAATGCGGTCTGACGCGGGTGACAATGCGTACGCATTGCATGGGTCATGTCCGAGCAGTGCGTACGCCTTGTCATTGAATGCAATGAGGTCCGACGCGGGTGACAATGCGTACGCATTGCACGGCTCATGTCCGAGCCATGCATACGCCTTGTCATTGAATGCAATGAGGTCCGACGCGGGTGACAATGCGTACGCATTGCACGGGTCATGTAAGAGCCGTGCGTACGCCTTGTCATTGAATGCAATGAGGTCCGACGCGGGTGACAATGCGTACGCATTGCACGAGTCATGTCTGAGCGGTGCGTACGCCTTGTCATAGAATGCAATGAGGTCCGACGCGGGTGACAATGCGTACGCATTGCACGGGTCATGTCCGAGCCGTGCGTACGCCTTGTCATTGAATGCAATGAGGTCCGATGTGGGTGACAATGCGTACACATTGCACGGGTCATGTCCGAGCCGTGCGTACGCCTTGTCATTGAATGCAATGAGGTCAGACGCGGGTGACAATGCGTACGCATTGCACGGCTCATGTCCGAGCCAGGCGTACGCCTTGTCATTGAATGCAATGAGGTCCGACGCGGGTGACAATGCGTACGCATTGCACGGTTCATGTAAGAGCCGTGCGTACGCCTTGTCATTGAACGCAATGAGGTCCGACGCGGGTGACAATGCGTACACATTGCACGGGTCATGTCCGAGCAGTGCGTACGCCTTGTCATTGAATGCAATGAGGTCCGACGAGGGTGACAATACGTACGCATTGCACGGCTCATGTCAGGGCCATGCGTACGCCTTGTCATTGAATGCAATAAGGTCCGACGCGGGTGACAATGCATACGCATTGCACGGGTCATGTAAGAGCCGTGCGTACGCCTTGTCATTGAATGCAATGAGGTCCGACGCGGGTGACAATGCGTACGCATTGCACAAGTCATGTCCGAGCGGTGCGTACGCCTTGTCATAGAATGCAATGAGGTCCGACGCGGGTGACAATGCGTACGCATTGCACGGGTCATGTCCGAGCCGTGCGTACGCCTTGTCATTGAATGCAATGAGGTCCGACGCGGGTGACAATGCGTACACATTGCATGGGTCATGTCCGAGCCGTGTGTACGTCTTGTCATTGAATGCAATGAGGTCAGACGCGGGTGACAATGCGTACGCATTGCACGGCTCATGTCCGAGCCGTGCGTACGCCTTGTTATTGAATGCAATGAGGTCAGACGCGGGTGACAATGCATGCGCATTGCACGGGTCATGTCCGAGCCGTGCGTACGTCTTTTTCATTTAATGCAATGAGGTTCGACGCGGGTGACAATGCGTATGCATTGCACGGGTCATGTCTGAGCCGTGCGTACGCCTTGGCCATTGAATCGCATGGAGACGGGTGCATTTGTAGATTCAAAATACGCATTGTACAATCAGGTGAACGAGCCGGGCGCAACCATTGGCTCAGGACTGTCATGGAGACGGATGCGGATTCAAAACTTGTACGAGTTGTGCACTGGAAATTCAGTTGGATGCCTACAACAATGTTGCAATTTCAAGTGTTCCATGAAGGTGAAGATTTGAACGATGCAGAAGGCGTGTACAAGTCGTAGTTTTAAATAGATTGGCCAGATTCATAGAATGCAACCGTGTTGGACCTATCACTTTGGACACATGACACAGAGTCTGCCTCTGCAGCACAGATATAAGGCTGGCTGGACCCCAGGGAGCTCACTTGCCTGCACTACATGCTACTGGACCACATCCCTGCTACCACTGCTGCTGTCTATGCATCCTCTGGCTCCTGCTATGGCACATACACTGGAGAGGGCCCCAGCCTTCACTGAGGAGGAGAACCAGGCCCTGCTGGACGAGCTCCTTGGGAAACCAGGGGAGCAGGTGAGTGTGCTGTCCACTGCCTTCCTAATTAAGCATGTTGTCTGACTAGCAGTACTAGCAGTGTGTACAGCAGTGGCAAGCATTATGACTGACTACTTTCATCCCCAAAGTGTGTAGGGACATGTACTGAATATTTTTCCTGCTGCTAAAGTGCATTTTTGCCAGCTTAAACTATCCATGAATTGTTAACATGTCAGACATGCATGTGAATTTTCATTCCCCAGGGTTGCACTGCCTGTGTAATTATTTTCCCTTTGTGATGATGACATGTATATCTAATTGTGTCCCTCATCTGTGTGATGCACCCTCCTCATCTGTTCCACAGGTGTGGCCCCTACAGTCTTTGGATTGTGTCACTAGGGCACTGTGTCCCTGCAGTCAGCTATGTATCAGGTACCAGTCAGCATCAGTTCCAGTGACTCTGTTGTGTGTGTCATGGGTGGGTCAATTGTTTACACAATGCCTGAGATCTGACGTGAACTGTGTGCGCCCTTGAGATGTGTACCAATTGCTGGTCTGACTCACAACATGTTTCTGGGGTATTCAATACAAAACCATGCAGCAGGGTACTCCAATTTTTGGGCATCAGGAGTAGGTATGGCAAGTATGCCACAATTGCTTAGCCACCTGACTACTGTCCGGGGCAAAACACTGTTTCACTTAGTCCTGCCCAGTCCTGCCCCCTCAAGGGCATTCAGAAACACTCTGTAATCCCACTCCTGTGTGTGAAATTGCAGGTTGTGCTTCATGACATGTGCCCTCAGGTGTGTGCCTCTGTGTCATTAGGGTGTGGCTTGTTGCTACATACAACTGGGGTGTCCATGATTCCGAGGGTCAGCATGACATCTGCAATGTGACTGTGGGAGACAAGACCTGTGTGACATATAGGTGTGTGAGCATCTGACAGCGCACAATGGTGTATGCAACTTTGTCCCTCATGCAGCTGGGTTATATGCATGGCAGACTGTGGTGTGTTAATGTACATGGATTCGTGTTTGCTGATACTTATATGTCTGATTTTCATGATGTGGGGTCTTCTGGGTCCTGGATATGTTGTTTGCATGGGATGGGCAAGGGCGCCGGTCATCTGCAGAGTCAGATTTGCCCCTGAGCTAGGATTGTGAGTCAGTGCATATTGTTGTTGTCTGGATGCCCTGCCCCTGTGACAGGAGACAGTGTTGACTGACTTACAGGGCATCCCAGTGCCACGGCATTGAACTTGCTATGAGTGAGCCTGCGTTGTGTTCAAGTGTGTACCATTCACCCCATTGTGGCCTTGCCCATCAGGACATGAGTACATCATAGTGTGTGTTGCTGGCATGCATCCCAAGCATGTGAAATGAGTCTCTGCCCATCCCTTCATCCGGACACCTGTGCTGAGTCAGTCGCAGGAGATGTGCTGTGGGTCTAGTGACATACTCCTACATGTTCACTTGCATGTACAACTAATGTGTGGGTGGTGCATGTTGGCATATTGGGGTATTAGCATCCAACATGCAACAGACATATGTGTGCAAGTCAAGGAGGGATAAGTGTGCCATGGTTGATGTTGGAAATGACAATTGTCTTATTCTAAACAGTGTTGGCACTTTGAACTGTGTTCAGCTGATGATGCCAGGGCTTGCCCTGTGATGTGATGTACTCACTGTGGTGTGTGCAGTCGGTAGGGGTGACTGATGTTGTTCTGTTACTTCCTATTCCTATCCAGATACATCCCCGGCCACAGGAGGGGACAGCTCCATGGAACAGGTGGAGCCACAGAGCCTTACAGGGACAGAAGGAGAGGAGTCAGGTAGACCCAGTGGCACGGAGGGCGATTTCAGCAACACAGAGGAGTCGTCAGCACCATCCCCCCCAGCTGAAGGCCACAGCAGCTCTGAGGATGACTCCCCTGTGGAGGCGGGTGTCAGCAGCCACCAAACCCCAGCTAGTGAGGCTGTCTCCGCCACCGCCACCACTACCACCACCAGCAACCCCCTCCCATCGTCTCCCATCCCAGAGGTCCCTGTGGGCTCCCGTGTTCGTGAGCATGTCTCCTTTGTGCCAGGCACCGCACCCCCTGCCCCTGTGTCCCCTGCTGCCCTGAGTGAGGAGTCTGTGGACCTACTTAGACAGATGTATGTGGTGCAGACGTCGATGCTGAAGGTCCTCCATGCACACACAGGTCTGTTGACACAACTGGTGTCATTCATGGAGGGCATTTCCTCGGGCATGTCTGCCCTACAGAGGACCAACCAGTCCGTGGCCTCCTCCCTGACGGCAGCAGTGTCCCTCCTCCAACAGTCCCACACCCCTCCTACCCCTGCAGCACCCACAATTCCTAGCACACTACCTGTCCAAAGCACAGAAACCCCCAAACCAAGGGCTAGACGTGCACACATGCAAGCGCAGGGGACTGATTCCACACTCACAGGGGCTGGTTTGCTGACACACACACAGTCATCCACAACCACTCCACAGTTCTCCGAGACCTCTCCCTCTCAGACCCCTTCCCTTGCCTCACCTGCAACCCCATCCCCCAGAAGCTCTTCCTCTGTGACCTTGGCCTCTTCCCCACCGACCCAGCAGATCCTGATTACAAGGGGAAGAGGAAGTCCCCACACACAGAAGGGAGTGCCCCTCACACCCGGACACCCTCCCCCAGGCGCACTCAGACCAAGACACCCACCCGCAAGTCCCCCCGGTGCAAGAAGAGCAAGACCCCCCCGCCAGCACGCAGCTCCAAGGCAAAGTCTCTGTCCTCCATCCCCCAGGCTACCACTCCAGAGGTTCCCCGGCCACTCCCTGCCCCGGGTTCCCCCACACACAGATACACCATCCCCAAAATGCTAAGGCCATCCCCCCCCTAGCACTTGCTCCTCCACACCTGGTCAGACAGTTGCTGCCACTGATGTGGGGACCGTGTCACCACCCCCTGCCCTGCAGACCTCACCTGTCCCCCATTCCGGTCCCATGGATGTAGGCACTGCTTTGGAGTCCACGCCCACCCCGTCTGACTTGGGCACTGCAGTGGTGAGCCAATCCACTCCATCTGACCTGCCCACTGGAGTTGTGCCGGCACCCACCCCATCTGACTTGTGCCCCACAGTTGTGACAGCACCCACCACTTCAGTCATCTCCACTGCAGTTGCAAGTGTCTCGCCTGCATCCCCCACCTCTTCACTGCCTCCTTCTGCTGCGCCCTGATCCTGTCCCTGCGGTGCCTGGCCTGCCCCCATGTATGCCCATCCGAGGGGATGACCCCGGTCCGTAGCAGTGCAGGCAAGCAAGGTGTGATAGTTGTCACTCTAGTTCACTCCTTCGCAATTTGACATGGACTGGCCATTGGCCTTTTGTTGGAACAGACGTTTCACTTTTCATATGCTGTATAATGCTTTTTACTTTGTCCCTGTGAACTTGATTTAGCTGTACATCATGTTGAGGTTGTTTTAAATGCCCTTTCACCTGTAATGCTTGGTTTACAATGTTGCATACTGATGTGTTGATGTGAGGTACTCCCTGTGGTCCATGAGATATGTATCCTATTCTGGTGGGTATCCATGTCATCCTTTGCAGCTACCTGGGTGTGTCTGGATCAACCATTTGTGTACATCTCTCTGTGAGCATTTAATTGCCATGGTCACATCTGTGGCTTGCACCCCTGCACATATGATGTGCTTCCCATTGTCCAAATTGTCACTTCCACATACTTCGGGCTCATCACTACTGGCCCTACAGGTGTGGGCATCATTGGTATAGGAGCAACTGGGTCCTCCGTGCAACTTGCTGTACATATGTATTGAGTATGTGCAGATGACTTAAGGGAGACTCACGTACCCAGGCTGTTGTGACCAGAGCCTTCATTGTGCGGTAACTGATGGCTGACTGACTAAGTGTTCTGCAGACATGAGTGGGACTTGCGGTGAATATGTTTGGCACAGCTGGGCTCCCACAGGAGTTGTGTCCCCTCAAGTTAGTGTGTTGTCCAGTGACATGGCCTGGGCCCATGGTGTGTGTTGTATGTGCATGTGTGTGTGTCCACATCCATACACAGACAGTGTTCCCTTGATATGTTCATGTTGTTGATGCTTGCTGAGTGGTACTGGGTTAATCCCACTACTTTTCCAATGGGCTACCAGATGTGTGGGTGCATGACTCACTACTGTTGATTGGTGTATCATTATTGTGATTTGTCAGTTCTGAGTGTTGATGATGTTGTCTGACACAGATGGGACACAGTTAGGGTTCCTCAAGGCCCTTGTTTGTTCGCAATGTCATGTAGTTGTCCCTAGGTGGTAGTTTTCAGTGATTGAGACATTTGTATGTGTGTGTGACTCCTCCCACTTGTCGGGTTCATGGCAGCGATGCTGGCAGGTGTCAGCATGGGTGCCTTGTATTCCTCCTTGGCATCTGCATAGTCCTGGGACAGTGGCAGGGATTGTGAAGGTCACATGAGCTTTGAGGTCATGGCCATGTACCGCATACTGTGCAGTGTGTCTGTCATTCCCCAGGGTTGTAAACAGTCCTTGTGTGATGTGTGTGTGCACCTTAGTTCCTGCCAACAATCCTGTGTTTGTCATGTGGGCATGTGCAATGACACCTGTCCATGTGGGCTTCACAGATACACATTGTTGCAGTTCAGGTGTGTGGTGTTGATGTGGACTGATGTGAATGTTTGCATGGATGGTCCCTTAGCTCCCGTTTGTCCATGGATGAGGGGCCATGCTGAGTGATTTGTGTTTGTGTATGTGTTATGTACGTTTGTGGCACAGGACACATGTCTGGGTTTCCCAGTTTGTATGACATCTGCCTTTGTCATCACAGTGGAGGTGTCATGCATGCTTGTGTCACACCAATGTCTTGTCCCTGGGGATTGTGCTGTTGTGTGTCAGTGTCTTGCTGTGTTAGTTGGTGTTCATTCCAGCTAGTGTCACATGTGTCTGTTGTACTCCCTCTCCTCTCCCAACGCCTGATTGCCCACTGAGGGTGTCCCAATGATGGTTTACTTTTGTATGGCACTGTGTCCACATCTGTGTCTCTGTGGTTCAGCCCCTCACATGTGTTGTGTAGTTGCCTGTGGATACTGTGGCACACACACACACACATGTTGTGTATGATGTGCAGTGTGAGTTTGCCTGTTTGTGTTTGTGCATCTGCACCAGTGCATTGGTATTGCTGTTGTGGGCCTTTGTCTGGATGCTGTTTCTGTGATTTTGCATGCTGTCCCTGTGAGTCATTTCACATCATTGTGCACATTCATCCTGGTTGTTGGGTGCCATTGCTGGCATGGAATGTGTGTTAGTGAGCTGACACCTACAGTCTACACATGTTGTTTTGGTTGGTGTGTCTATTTTCGAGATGTGTGCATGCTTGGTGATGGTCACTTCTGCTGTTGTGTTATTGTACGCTGTGTGCATTGTCAGCCCCCATGTGTGGTGCTTGTCTGCACATGGCCGAGAGTGTTATGTTTTCCCAGCACTGTTTGCCTCAACACATCTCTGTGTGTATGGGACACAACCACTATTTTCCCCCAGAAATGTTTGATGTGTTGGGAGCAGGGATCATACATGCTGTGTGTTATTTGCAGCTTTGACCATGATGACACTTACCTTTTGGTCACTGTGTTGAGGGGGGTTTGGTCCCATCACCACAATGCTCTACATCTGCTGCATTGTGTGAGCCCCCACTTGACTTCTGTTCTACACAGTGAGAGGGTGTTTTTTTTTTTCATTGCCACAGTGCTATGGTGATGCTTGCCTTGTGTATGTCACACTCATGTGTTGGTCACACATGTGCTGTTACTTACATTGTATGCTCGTAGCCATATTCACTGTTGTGGGCATCTGTCACAGACTACACACTGTTGTCATGATGTCGAGGGGGATGTATTTTGCGGACATACCTGATGTTTGCGTATGCTGGATGTGTTGCACGTCACCCATCCTATGGCTGGGGGTGGCAGGGGTAATGGCCAACAGGTCCCCTGCGAGTGGGGGTGGCAGGGGTAATGGCCAACAGGTCCCCTGTGAGTGGGGGTGGCAGGGGTAATGGGCAACATAAGCCCTGTGAGTGGGGGTGGCCGGGGTGATGGGCAACAGGTCCCCTGTGTTTGGGGGTGGCAGGGGTGATGGGCAACAGGTCCCCTGTGAGTGGGGGTGGCAGGGGTGATGGGAAACATAAGCCCTGTGAGTGGGGGTGGCAGGGGTGATGGGCAACAGGTCCCCTGTGAGTGGGGGTGGCAGGGGTGATGGGCAACATAAGCCCTGTGAGTGGGGGTGGCAGGGGTAATGGGCAACATAAGCCCTGTGAGTGGGGGTGGCAGGGGTGATGGGCAACATAAGCCCTGTGATTGCGGGTGGCAGGGGTGATGGGCAACATAAGCCCTGTGAGTGGGGGTGGCAGGGGTGATGGGAAACATAAGCCCTGTGAGTGGGGGTGGCAGGGGTGATGGGCAACAGGTCCCCTGTGAGTGGGGGTGGCAGGGGTGATGGGCAACATAAGCCCTGTGAGTGGGGGTGGCAGGGGTAATGGGCAACATAAGCCCTGTGAGTGGGGGTGGCCGGGGTGATGGGCAACAGGTCCCCTGTGTTTGGGGGTGGCAGGGGTGGCAGGGGTGATGGGCAACAGGTCCCCTGTGAGTGGGGGTGGCAGGGGTGATGGGAAACATAAGCCCTGTGAGTGGGGGTGGCAGGGGTGATGGGCAACAGGTCCCCTGTGAGTGGGGGTGGCAGGGGTGATGGGCAACATAATCCCTGTGAGTGGGGGTGGCAGGGTGATGGGCAACATAAGCCCTGTGAGTGGGGGTGGCAGGGGTGATGGGCAACATAAGCCCTGTGAGTGGGGGTGGCAGGGGTGATGGGAAACATAAGCCCTGTGAGTGGGGGTGGCAGGGTTGATGGGCAACAGGTCCCCTGTGAGTGGGGGTGGCAGGGGTGATGGGCAACAGACCCCCTATGGGTGTGGGTGGCAGGGGTGATGGGCAACATAAGCCCTGTGAGAGGGGGTGGCAGGGGTGATGGGCAACAGGTCCCCTGTGAGTGGGGGTGGCAGGGGTGATGGGAAACATAAGCCCTGTGAGTGGGGGTGGCAGGGGTGATGGGTAACATAAGCCCTGTGAGTGGGGGTGGCAGGAGTGATGGGCAACAGGTCCCCTGTGAGTGGGGGTGGCAGGGATGATGGGAAATAGGTCCCCTGTGAGTGTGGGTGGCAGGAGTGATGGGCAACATAAGCTTTGTGAGTGGGGGTGGCAGGGGTGATGGGAAACATAAGCCCTGTGAGTGGGGGTGGCAGGGGCGATGGGTAACAGGTCCCCTGTGAGTGGGGGTGGCAGGGGTGATGGGCAACAGGTCCCCTGTGAGTGGGGGTGGCAGGGGTGATGGGCAACATAAGCCCTGTGAGTGGGGGTGGCAGCGGTGATGGCTAAGCCCTGTGAGCGGGGGTGACAGGGGTGATAGGCAACATAAACCCTGTGAGTGGGGGTGGCAGGGGTGATGGGCAACAGGTCCCCTGTGAGTGGGGGTGGCAGGGGTGATGGGAAACATAAGCCCTGTGAGTGGGGGTGGCAGGGGTGATGGGAAACATAAGCCCTGTGAGTGGGGGTGGCAGGGGTGATGGGCAACATAAGCCCTGTGATTGCGGGTGGCAGGGGTGATGGGCAACATAAGCCCTGTGAGTGGGGGTGGCAGGGGTAATGGGCAACATAAGCCCTGTGAGTGGGGGTGGCAGGGGTGATGGGCAACAGGTCCCCTGTGAGTGGGGGTGGCAGGGGCAATGGGAATCATAAGTCCTGTGAGTGGGGGTGGCAGGGGTGATGGGCAACATAAGCCCTGTGAGTGGGGGTGGCAGGGGTGATGGGCAACAGGTCCCCTGTGAGTGGGGGTGGCAGGGGTGATGGGCAAAAGGCCCCCTATGGGTGGGGGTGTTAGTGGTGCTGGCCATGCAACACCTATGGTGGGCTGTTGTTAGTGGCCAGGATATGTATCCCCTGTGTGTGTGTGCTATTTTGCGGGTACGTGTCATTTGTTTATGTGGTAGGTGTCTGACTTACCATCTGCTCCGTCGGCGTCGGTCCCTGATCCGGTCATAGATGTTGAGTACTGGTATGACCTGCGCGATGGGATTCATGATATGTTCGTGTCATACATGCTGCTTGTTGCTCCGTCTCGTACCCACTGCAAGCTGTTCCGTCTCGTAGCCGTGTATTGATTTGTGGCGCGAATCGTAGCTGATATGCTTGTTTTCCGGATGCTGTGACGTGCCGTACGTGATGACCCGTCCGGCGGGTAGGAAGTACGCATCGTACTTGTCATGCCGGAAACTGCTATGGATACTGCTTCTGGGCGACACGGTTCCTCTTTGGGAGTTACAGCTTGGACGGAGAATGGGTCTTGATTCACAGCCTACGTGTCGGTCGTGTTTTTGGCAGTTATGCGCATCGTACTTCCTATACAGGACGGACCGGCTCCGGGTACGTGTCGGTCGCAGGGTAAGGCTATGGACAGCTGTCCGACCGGCCATCGGAATCGGCCCCTGAGTGTTTATTATGTTCAGAGTAGTCCAGAATGGCAGTTCTGATTTCTGCCCTGACCACCTGGTCTCTGAGAATATTAGGGGTGAGTCTCCAAGAGAAAGCCCTCGCTGCTAGGTTTGGTGGGATAATATTTAATAAGATGGGTGCGTGGCCTCACAAGGTTCTGGGAAGGAGTATAACATTTGAGGTCCAAGTGACCACATCCTTACTGATTAGCCAATAATCTACTCTGGACCATGTGTTGTGAGTGGAGGTGATACATGTGCCCTCTGTATTGATGCCATGCCGAAGCTGCCAAATTTCTGTTAGGTCATAATATACCATGAGAGTGTGCAATTGTGTACAGCACCCACATGTGGCCAGAGAGTATGTCTGGACACATTGGCATGATCCTCAAGTATCACATTAAAGTCACCAACCCAAACCACTGTACCCGGCCCCATGTTGCCGTTCTGCTGCCAGACCTCTGCAAAGAAGTCAGTGTCATCCACATTCGGTTCATAGACCAAGGTTAATATATTAGGGGGACCCTGTAGTGTCCCTGTCAGGATAACAAATCTTCCTTGCATATCATCACACAACACCTGGCATGTGCTCCATGATAAACCTTTGCAGATGAGTACAATCACCCCACACATGTAATTAGAGTAGATTTAGAGATGTGTTTTGACAACCCAGCCTGCTTGCATTCAGGAGTATCTCCAATCGGTCAGATGCAGTTCCTGTTACAGACATATCAATTTCATGCCTTTTCAAGTACGTAAGAACCAGCCAAACATTCCACCGCTCATTGAGCCCCCATACATTCCAGGTTAGGCACTTAGGGCCCAATTCTGATCTCTGTAGGAAGACTTCCAGACAGGTTCCGGAATGAGCAAATCCAATTCGGAGCCTATGTTTCCGACCGAATCGTCCCCAGTTCACAACGACCAAGTACGATGCGAAGATCTTGTCCGTGTCGACCGAATTGTTTCCTAACCCGATCCTGTCAGTCCGACTCATTCGCAGCTGAATCGTGCCACACAATGGAGCTGGCTTCCAAACTAAAGAGTACGATGCATGATTTGAGCAGCCGTATCGACACAGTTTTGCCAAGACAAAACAGCTGTGGGAATCAGACTTCGGGGCTGTAGCAGGCCCCCCTTCACCAGGGGCCCTCCGAATTGGTCTTGTGGGGGTACCCATGGGTCCCCCCTTTCCATGCTTGCACAGTGTGATGGGCACCATGGGGTGCCCGCCACAGGGTGGAGACTTTTACCCACCCACCCCTTTTTGCTATGGGAGCCTGTGTATGCATTCGGTATACAGGCTCCCATAGAGTTCAATGAGCGAACAGAGTCTGTCACTATATGGATGCATCGGAATCGGTCGCTTGGACTCCCGGAGCTCGATTCACTAGGAAACCCCTCAGGATCCAAGTTGTATGGAGGGCTTTCCTAGCGAGATCAGAATCGGGCCCTAAATAGGGGCCATCTATTACCCAAGATCTGGCTATCCGAGCAGTAGCAGCATTCCCCACCCCCCAGCGCCTTGAGACCCTCACGGGTAAGTAGCGCGCTTTACAAATGATATGATTGAAAGGGTGTAAAGTCCCATACGTTGCATATATCTCATATGGAACAGATGCACCCATAGCTGTAATAACTGTGTGACTAGTGAGGAACAAAACATCTGTTATAAAACAAACAGCAAACACATTACTTAACAACTACCCCCTCTTACTTCAATTCTCCCAACATGTTGAATTTCCACCCCCCATCCAACAAAGTATTCCAACAAACACAAGATGTAGAGGGGATTATCTCAGATGGGCATCAGGAGGACCAAGAGAAGACCCTAGCCATGATGCGGCTGAGTGGCCGGGGGTACAGAATAAGGAGAAGTCACATAGAGGCTCATGCACCGTTCCCTCTCTGCATGGTAGCATATAGGGTAAGTCGTGCCCCCAAAGTCGCCCAGTCTTTTGCTGACAGTCGCCAGGGTTCATGGATGGTACTGGGCCACCAGCAGCCCCGCACCACTGCTCCTGGCCTACACTTTACAGCAGTATTAAGGTTGATAGAGGTTACTCTTGTTGCAAGGGTGGCAGCCACTACCCCCCCTCCCCCAGGAGAGGGTGCCTCTTCACAGATGAAGAAGCCAGGTTGTGAGCAAACTTTGTTGCGGCCTAAGGGTCTGTGAAGCAGTGAATTTTCCCCTTGAAACTGATGCAAAGCTTAGCCACTTAAGGGAATAGGTTGTGCCAGCTTTCTGGGGGATCCATTTGGAATGCAAAAAATCTTGACATGCAGCCTGGACTGCCAAGGTGAAGTCCAGATACAGGGAGATGGACAGACTGGCGCTCCCTGCCAAATGTAAGACATTATCCATATATCTATAGTTCAATAGCCACATCACTTTTAGGGGTGAGATATTATTTCCGCTCTGCCGGCGAGGTTTTGGCCACTCCATGTTACGCTTTTAACACTAAGTTCCGGCAAAACTCCACCAATCGTCAGATGGTGAAGTTTTTTTCTCATGTGCAGCCCACCAACGAGAAGTTAGCGAGCGAGAATTGGCATCCCCTAGCGCCATTTGCTGGAGCTAGGAGGGCAACCCGCAAGATTTTCTCAACATGGGCAGTAGCGACCGGTCACAGTGAGTAAGCTGCTGTTTAAGAAATGAGGCTTCTGGTTGGCTAGGGTATGCACCTAAGCCAGGCAGAACCCACCACTCAAGTCAGGGCAAGTAAGTTACACACCAAAGATAACCTGTGCTCACCCCCGATACCATGGCACAGAGCAGTCAGGCTTATCCCCAGAGTTAATGTGTAAAGCTTTTGCGCAACGCACTCACACCAGTAACTCAATAAATACACCACAAAAGAGACTCCTCACAGGATCATATGCAAATATAGATTCCCTTTTATACACAACAACATAGACCAAAACACCATAATCATAAATACTGTGCTTACTATGCAAATCCTGAGATCATATTCATTATTCTGACAAGGCAAGGCAGAACAACATGTGATAACATCGGGACATAACAACACATGAATCATCAATAAAGTGCATATCTGACAATGCCAGAATCAAAACGACATCTATTAGAACATCAGGGCATGAAATGCAGCAGTTTGGTTATAGCAAGAAAACACACGAATCCCCATGCTTCATTGTAATACCTAAATCAACAAATATCACCAATAAGGTGGGTATAACAGGTATTACTACTAGAAACGTCCACAACCAGAAACCCCATGCACCCCTATTTGCAGAGGTATGGTACTCTTTGGGAGCCCTAGTACTATGATTTCAGGTGGGTGTAGCCCGCAGAAGCACTTGTGTGCCTACTACGAGTAATTGGTATATGCTGTGTGTTACCTCCACAATGAGACGGGGCCTCTGTCGCTGTCTCGCCATGTACTGTGACATTCATCCAATGACCCCCAAAGGTAAATGCCAACATGGGAGGGGGCACACACAAACTTCAGGGGACTGCGCGGAGACCTCGCTGGGTCCCCTGCACCACACAATTAATAGTGGGTGGTGAACTCTGCTCCACTAGCAGTGTTTGCAGAGATTTTCCTACTTCACCCTCCGCTTGGAGTGCGGAGTCAGCAAAAACTCTGCCATCCACCACGGAGCGGAGTTCACCAGTGTGTGCCACTCGGCTCACCCGATAGTTGGTCCCGCTGTGACCTCCATTCCAAGCCAACCTGCATGTATTCAGAGTTTGCCTCTTCTGTGACTGTCCCTCTATGCACACTGTAGGCCCTGTAATGCATCTGCTCCAAGCCTCGGTATGACTGACTCACTGATGTAGCAGTGTAGCGGCGTATTCGGCAATCAGCATTCGGCAAGGATGGATGGGGATCCGATTCCTTGCAGCCGCCTACATCCTAGAGCAAAGATTCCAGGGTGCAGGTCCCTTGACTGCCACCCACCAGTTAGGCTGAGGCTCCTATCGTAGCGCCCCTTGAAAAGCCAGCCTTGCCTGTCCTTGGAGCCCAACCCAGCACTGCAGCACTGGGAGCAGGAGGCTGCGCTGCAGGGCCTGAGTGGATAGTGGACACCAGCGGCAGCAGGACACAGCGGCAGCAGAAAACCAGCGGCAGCCTATATCTGCCCCCAGAGGCCTCGGAGCCCCCAGTCATGCCCTCAGCGAGCGCAGCAAACCACCTGGACTGCCATGCCACCCCATTGCCCCTGCGGGTTTTTGGGATGTAAGAGAGGGAGCAGCACAGGGTGTGTTGTGGGGCTCCTAAGTATTCTTGACACATTGAACAGTCTCAGGCAGTGAATCATTGATTATTTGATATTAAAATAAAGTTGACTTAGCGGTAATACTCTGTCTACAGAGCTCTATTGCCACCCAGTGTGGAAAAAATATATCTTCCACTGTCGACAAGAGCTATGATATATGTTTACTCACTTTATTAGGACATAGCGGAACAGAGTTTTTATGCAACTCGGTGGAATTCCCCGTAGTGCAACTCCGCAAACTCCGCCGACCCTTACACACAATGAGAGGCAGCTACCCGTGACCGCGAAGTGCAGCGGCTGAGACCAACGTGGCTTTCCAAAGGGTGAGCCACTACGACATTGAAGTGTGTCTGGGACCCTCTGGGGCATTGCAGACGGTTCACTGATATTGAAATCACAAATATAGTAGGACATACATATCGACTCAAAAATATTGAGCACACAATTACCTTTATCCTATACTTATAATGAAAATAACAAAATTATCAAAGTAAAATATCATTATACAATAATATCAAAGACAAAAATATAATGTTTTAATATAAACATAGTAAACATTAAATATATTAGCATTAAACAGTAATATAATGTAAATTAAATATATTTAAATTATTTAAAATTATATACAAATGTTATATTTATTTTGGTTTAAAAAGCATAGATATGTGTATGTTTATGTAACCATATATAATTTAAAAATATTATTAAATAACAATTATAATTTATGTTGCAATTTACAAATTTCTTGTAAACTTAAAAAAAATATCAAATATCAAATAAATATATATGTGTATACGTGTGTGTGTGTGTGTGTGTATATGTATATATGTATATATTATCTACTGGCGGTCGCCAGTAGATAGTTATAGTTAGGACCGTGTTTCCATAGGAAATCTGAAAATTCAATTTTGAATAACTTTGGCTCCGGTTGACGGATCCTCGCGAAATTTTCAAAACTAATGGGGCGCTCCACTCAGCTCCTACCCTGAAAGTCTCGGGGTGATTCGTCAAGCGGGGGCTGAGAAAAAAGGGGGGTCCCAAAACGCGTTTTCCCCATGCATTTTCCCATAGGACCTTTAGTCGAAGGTACAGCCCGAACGGCTGAACAGAATTACTTAATTTGGCAAAGAGGTAGTCCTCAGGTCAGGCATGTGCCTTTTGCATATATGGTGTCAATCTGTTCAGTAGCTCCTGAGAAAATTGCAGTTAAAAGTACATAAATATCTATAAGCGCGCACCGTGCGTGCACCGTAACGTGCGCGAGCGTAATTGTGATTGGTGGTTACATGTCAGTCAACATTCGAATCGGTCGAAATCAGGAAGTCTTGTCCGCCATTTTGTGTGTGACAGTGAAAAATAAAGGGGGAGAACGTGAAAAGGGGGCAGGGTACAGAGTTCCTGACCCCCTAGCTTTTGTCAGGGGGTCCCTGAAGGACCCCGAAGGGTGAAAAAAAATGTTATTTATTTATTTATTTATTTTTTAAATCACGAGGCGCGCGTTAAAATCATTAAAAAAATAGAATTAAAAATCAAATTTAAGTGTTTAGATGTTAGGTGGCTCTAAAAAGAGTCGTTGTGTTAATTGAGGAACAGAGGAATAAAAAAATGAAAAAAATTATGGGGTGCCGCATGTGTGCTGTTGTATCTTGCTCTCTATTAGGGGAATGCTGGTGTCACCATAAGAGAGAAGAGCATTGCACGCATTGCACCGTATATGCACCCTCTTGAACAGAGGGTGTATATCCAGAGGAACAGAAGCAGGTGAAGCTGCCGCCGCAGATGAAGTGCTCGGCTGAGCTGCCGATGATGTGCTCGGCTGAGCTGCTGCGGATGTGCTCGGCTGAGCAAAAGCCACAGGATGTACTCCTTTAACGTGCCTGATCATAGTGAAAATACTAAAAGAGTATTTCTTTTTAGGATCTCCTCTTGATAAGACAACACCACAAATAGTGCAGGTGACTTTTGGAGCATTCACCTTCTTCTGCCCCACTGGAAATGTAAACAATTGCCATATAAAAGAGTATTTCTGTTTCCTCTGTCTCACAAGGGTCTCCTGCTCACTCCCAGAAGATGACTGCTGCTCTGCCACTCTCAAGTACTGGAGTACTGGAAAAGCTGCTCAGCTCCTTCTCCCAGAGAATCAGAAGAGATAACGAGGGGAGTGGGTGTGGTGTTGGAAGTTTCTGGAACTGAAACTACTATAAACCAATGAAAAGTGTTGTTTCTTAATCACATGATCTGAAACTACTATAAACCAATGAAAAGTGCTGTTTCTAAATCACATGACTTGCCATGCGCGCACGGTGCGCGCACGGTGCGCACACAGGGAGCACGCACGGTGCGTGCACGGAGCACGCACGACGTACGCATGCGCACGTGGAACACGTACGCATGTGCACACGGAGCACGTACGCATGCACGCACGCGCACAGGGTCAAAAACCCTTAAAAAAAAAACATTTTTTTTAAAGTCTTTATAAGTTTATAGAAGATATTAACTATGCTGTTCAACTTTATTCAAATTAAAAAAGAAAAAGAGCTGAGCCATTCCATATTACAGGATAAAGTAAATCTATAACTATATACATAGGTAGCTTATTGTAAAATAAATATTTAAAAAATATAATAATACATTCATAAACTAGTATTTAAAAAACCTTACAAATTCACTTAAAAAACCATAGGTTTCACACACGTTATAGTTAGGAATTAGCATTTAAAAATTCACTGAAAAAACCATAGGTTTCACACACGTTATAGTTAGGAATTAGCATTTAAAAATCCTTACAAATTCACTGAAAAAACCATAGGTTTCACACATGTTATAGTTAGCTGGACATTTCACTCGTACAAAACCATTGAAATTCCCCCGTTATAGTTAGTTCAGCTAACTATAACTCGCGTGCCCGCAATCCACTGCTGATGACATCACATATTACATCACTCATGACATGGTCAGTGACATCACTCATGACATCACTGATGACATCTCAAATGACATCACTGATGACATCACTGATGACGTCATCCATGTGATAAATTACCACATCTTCTCACACCCTAATATAACCTTTGATACACCGACTCAAAATTTCAGAGTTCCATTCTCAAAACCATACATACTCCAATACCAATAACTACATACCCACTTATTAACTCTTAGGTCTACACACACCTCCACTCATTCACCTGTACAGTCACTCATACTTAAAGTCACTCCATACAAGACTATCAAATGCATTTATACACCTATATAGACACTCACACACCACCAATCATCCATAGAAGTACTCTCACACCTAGTCAGTCATGCAAATAATCACACTCCCATTTACTCACCTATGCGGTTATACACACTCAAGTTCACTTACTCATAAAAAAGTACCACATTCTTACGCTCTTATAGAATCATTGATACAAGCACACACTCATCCATACAGTCACTCTCACAATCACACACTCTCACATCTACCGACTTATATACTCTTACACGCATATATACTGCCTTTCACATATGTAGTTAGTCACAAATGTACCACTGAGATATACATTCAATCCCTAACACACCCATACATACACTCACTCAACCATACAGTCCATCACAGATGCACTCTTAAAACCATGCACCCATAGAATCACCCACTCACACATCTATGCACAGAGTCACACACACCCTACCCACACAAACACTCAGGAACCCATACAGATACTGAGACAACCAATCAATAACCCATATAGACACTCATATAGCTATTCACAAAACCATGTAGTCACTTATACACCAACACACAGACACATACAGACATTCGCACAGTTTAGTCACTAGTCTGCAGTAAGATACATTTAATGACTCACTTATAGAGTCAGTTACGCCCCTAGAAAATCACCCATTCACACACTTGTACACCCACTCATTCTTTAACAGGCCTTTCCCTATATATATTAAACATATTAAAATTGTTCAGAAACACATACTCAATGGATTATGTCATCAGTGATGTCATCAGTGATGTCATTTGAGATGTCATCAGTGATGTCATGAGTGATGCCACTGACCATGTCATGAGTGATGTAATATGTGACGTCATCAGCAGTGGATTGCGGGCGCTGAACTAACTATAACGGGGGAATTTCAATGGTTTTGTACGAGTGAAATGTCCAGCTAACTATAACATGTGTGAAACCTATGGTTTTTTCAGTGAATATATATATATATATATATATATATATATATATATATATATATATATATATATATATACACTCAATAAATTACAAACTGTAACAAATAAACTGTAACAATTCTAAAAATGGTACCAATTTAATTAAAATGTAATTACACATAAAAAAGTTAACCAAAAGAAAAATTACATTTTACGAAAATCATATTAAATATTACAAACATTCATACATAAAGAGAATAAAATGATAAACACACAGAAACATCATAATAATATAAATTTGAACAAAATAAAAAAACTATGAAATTGTATGAAAAATACATATTCTATTTCCATTTCTGTCAGTGAAACAGTAGGAAAAGCCTTAGACTCAGGAGGGGTACACATTAATATTCCCTCTACAGCCGCAACAACAGTAGGGAATGTGATGGAATGCAGAGGGGTAAAATTTACTATTCCCACTCCAGTCATTGCAACAGCAGGGAAAACGTTGGACTTAGAAGGGGTAACAATTTACTATTCCAAAATAATTACACAATTAACATAATTCATTATCAACTAAATTATTAACATTAATTAATAATTAATTACTAGTTATACTTAATTTACTTCCCACCCAGTACCCCTTTTAACCCCACAACCCTCTACGGCACTAAAAATACAAATAAACTGTTCAATTAAATCTAAAAACAATAAAAAAAATACAAACTATAATTAAAAACTTTGACAATAATTATACAAGCAATTTATAACATATACAATTAAAATATATACTAAAATACATCAAAATAAACAATATTTTTGCAAACAATATTAAAATTTTGACATCAATATTAACAACATAGATATTTTTAACACTGATATTACTTACCTTAAAATCGATATTCTTGCCAACGATATTTTTCCACACGATATAAGTGCATCACAATATTTCATCCGAATACCTCCTGGTTGAGGCGGCTAGCAGGCTTCGGGTGCCTACAGACCAGAGCAGATGGCCCAGTCTGCACCCAACAACATTGGTGATTTACAGAGCAGGCACATGCAGACGGGGCTGGGAGCGAACGCCGATCAAGGCCTACAGTGCTCTCCCTCTCTTTGGCTCACCAGACCGGACGCGCAGCTCCGGAAATGACTTGCTTGGCAGACACGATACTCCCCGGGCATGCCTCACTTGGATAAAAGCGCAGGACAGTTAATTACTCACAAATTCAGGCGCATTGCTCTGGGAAACAGAGCACAAAGCACTTACGACACACTAGTTCTGAGTACTCCTTCTTGAAAGATGGAGCGCTCAACACACGCTGGGCATCAAGAACATAAAGTGCTCACTACACACTAAATTGCAACCAAGAGGGGAAACAAAGGAGCAGGAAACAGTGCTCCCATGCACTGTACTCCTTGGGGGGCACATGAGGCCCACAAAGGGGCAGGCAGGCCCACACAAGAAGCAGGTAGCTTTATGGCAATTCCTCATGGCAACCCAGCAGGGCTGAAAGTACCATAACATAACATGTGTATTTGTAAAGCGCACGTTCACCCCGAAGGGCACCTTGGCACTGAATAACAGATGTTTATTGTTACCCAGCAGTACTCATTTTATCAATCTCAGAAGGGTGAAAGGCTGAGTGGACCCACCGGGATTTTAACCTTTGACCATGAGGTCAAACACTGGCCCCTACAGTGAATGCATAAGTCCACCTAGCCACTAGAACCGGCATGGATCAGGGATCAGCTGGTAGCAGGGTAACAAGCAGAAAAGCAATCCAGTGAGTCATTATGCTACCCAGTAAGTAGCAGGCAGCAGGGCAACAGCAGAAGAGCAGTCTAGATGAGTCGTTTGTACAGCGCAGTAATCCCTTTGGCAGAGGTTTAGTCTCATTCCAGCAGTGCTCTAAAATCATGGGGCCAGAGCCCCTGTACTTATTCTCTAAATGTGTTTGATGTAGAAGTGACTTCAGAGAACCCTTAGAAGTGCACAGCACCCCCTTTGAACTCAGCCCTGTCTCCAGACGTACAGTAGGGGTAAATCAGCCCTTTGTGTGACAGCCTATGCAAATGTAAGTTTGCCTTTCCTCTCCCAGCCCAGGAAGACTATCAGTATGCAGATACCTCTCCTGTCACACCCAGCCCTGTGTTGTGGCTCTCTGGAAAGTATACACAAAGTGTAGCTGTCATCCAGGCCCAGATGTGGATTGGAGTCAGGCTGCAAAGCACATAGAGTTATAAGCACAGAGAAATGCACACTTTCTAAAAGAGTCATTTCTAAAATAGTAATAACAAATCCACCCACATCAGTAAGCATGATTTATCACTACCTTTCTAAACATACCAAATATGGCAACGCTACTCCTTTCATATCAGGAAATACCACTTAAACACATATAAGGGAATTTCCAATGCTAGTCTATGAGAGGAATAGTCCTCACAGTAGTGAGAAACAAAATCGGTTGTTTGCCACTAATAGGACATGCAACACAATAAAGGCACATGTCCTAACTTTTATTTACACAGCAACCTGACCATAGGGCTACCTAGGGCTTATCTTGGGGTGATCTGTATGTAGTAAAAGGTGAGTTTAAGGCTTGGCAAGTAGTTTTAAATGCCTAGTCAATGTGACAGTAAACTGCACACGCAGGCCATGTAGTGGCAAGCTTGAGACAAGTTTGAAAGGGCATTTCTGTGGGGGGGCAAGCAACGCTGCAGGCCTACTAGTAGCATTTAATTTACAGGCCCTGGGTACATGGGATACCACTGTACAAGGGACTTACAGGTAAATTAAATATGCCAAACAGGCGTAAACCAATCATACCATGTTTATAGGAGAGAGCACATGCACTGTAGCACTGATTAGTAGTGGTAAATTGCCCAGAGTCCTAAAGCCAACAAAAAGAGGGACAGAAAAATAGGGGGGAGAAGGCAAAAGGTTTGGAGATAACCCTGCAAAAAGGGCCAAGTCCAACAGGCAGCAAAGATGCGGTGCCCTCTTGCACGCCATGTGGTGCTATGTGCGCTGATTTTGCAGTGCAGAACAAGATCCCGGCACTAAAAATCTACGCAAGCAACACAACATGCCTGTTTCCTCCCACTCGCCGAACTCTGTGGAATCTCGCAGAGTTTTCATGTAACTGCAGAATCCTGTGGAGTGAAACTCCGCAAGTTCTGCCCAACCCTACTACTCACTATAGGCAGGTGCGGACCCAGGAAACAGTATGCACGCTCAACTATAAACACCGGGGAGAGGTCATCACCAAATAGCATTCTCAGAATGGTTTCGACATAGGTTTCCATCTTGTACATGGCAGTAGATTTTAGAATCCCAATTTCATCAGGGACGTGCTTCAAGGTCCTAATTTTTGATTTTGATAATTGCCAGTACCTTTTCCACAGGCAGAAGCTGTTCTTCAGAGGTCGTGTGAATATCTTCAATATCAGATGTTCGGTGCTCCAGTTGGTCAATATGCTAATCATGTTTTTTAATCTTTTCCTTGAGGCAGCCAAATCTATTAGCGAGCATGTAAATTTTTGAGTCTATTGATGTCGCCCTGCATTTAAGATCCCTGAACATGGACTTGATGTCCTGGGCACTGGTGGTGTTATCAGATTCCAATGTTTCCTGCATGCGACTCTCCAGTTCCAGGTCCGCAGTGGCCGTAAGGTGCTGAGTTCGAAACAACAATTTTGTTTGTATGCTATCTCTTTTGCCCATGGCGAAAGTCAGTGCATCTCATGGGATGTCCATGTCTAGTGTAGCTGGCTGTCAAATCTGGGAGTGCTAATATCCTCAGTAGTCGGGGTCCCGCCTCACCCCAATATGCATCTACCAGGGGGCACAAACAGACCCAACTCCTGGATGATCTGCAATCTGTCCCCCAGCTTCAACCCACAGCATGCGCAATGCACAGGATGTCAAAACTGAGTAGCTCACCTGTCACCACTGACATCAATATTAGAGACCAAGGGTCTTCAAGTCGCATCAAGGATGGGCGTGCATGTGCGTGGGTTGCCAAAGTAGGGGTGCCCTTGTGCCACACTGTCGCAGTTCTGCCACTCTCCAACAGAAGTCTGCCAGGGGCATAACCAGACCCAAGAGTAATTGGAAAACAAGAAACGTCCAGGTCTGACTTCTCAGGTGCAATGGGCTCAATGTGGCCTGGACCGCGCACACCACCAGGAACCCTGGATCTCCTGTTACCCGCAGCTACACAAGTGCTGAACTCATAGCCCTGGACTTCAGACTACGCAAAAACAACTGCTGCCCCACCTATCAGTGCTCAATGGTAGGACCCTTCACATGCCGCCACTATCTCCTCTCCTGCAACATCAGAGCGCATGCACATGCACCACCACCCCCACGCCAATCACGACTGTGCCTGGGCAACTTCACTTCCTCCTGCTTAATTCCCGTTTATGCTGCAAACGCGCCACCGATATCTGGAACAACATCACCTACCCCACCCAACATCATCTTCATCACCAAGACCTGGCTCAACCCTGCATCTGCACCCAACATCACTACAGCCACACTCAGCAGCCACAAGATAACACAGCAGGACAGCATCAACAAACACAGAGGTGGGATCACCATCATCCACAAGGAAACCATCCACTGCACCACTGCCACAGACGACACCATCCCGTTCATAGAGCACCTCAATTTCCAACTCAAAACAGATGGCAGCCCCGTTGCCTACAGACCTCCAGGACCACACTATGGCTTCTGCGATGCCATACCCAATTTCATTGCACCACAAGCCACCTACACCAAACACTACATCTTCCTCGGAGACCTCAATTTTAACCTACAACACTGCCAACCTCCTCAAAAGCATGAAGAACTTCGGCCTCACACAAACTAGTCCGTGTCCCCACACACAATGCAGGACACACGCTCAACCATATTTTTACATTTAGCAACAGGGTCAAGTACAGCCATGTCACTGAGCTCACCTGGAGGGACTACTCAAGGACCAGCATATATCTACCACTGTTTAAACTTCCACCAACCCCCCAGACACCTGCACTCCACCTCCTTCTCCCTTGCTCACCCCCAGCATCCACCGAAGCAACCATGGAGGACGCTTCTTCTCCTCCCTTGCCGCAAAGTCCTGGAACAGCCTCCCATTCCACCTTCGGACCTCACCTTCACTTCAGGAATTCAGAGGGAAACTCAAGACCTGGTTGTTCAACTGATTTCACCCAAGTAGCTTGGCGCTCAGGGCCTGAAAACCCTCACAGTGAATAGATGTGTTCTATAAATCGTGTTTGATGGATTGATTGATCAGGGCATCGCCAAGATGAAGTCCCAAATGTTCCCTCAGTGGCTGGGGAGCCTGCATATAGCATGTGCCTCTCACAATGTCCACCTGTTTACACGGGAAGGACTGCTGCGCGCAAGGCAGGGCTCTGGCCCAGCTTTCCCCCAAACACTCTGCTTACTTGATGCTCCCGAGGCAAGAGTCTTGAATCCGCATGACTGCTATCTCCCTGGGCTGCTGCCAGCATGGAAGCATGTGCCACACAGCTGGTCCTGTTTATTACACACAAGGGTGGGTTAGCAAATCTCATATTCCCAGGCCCAGCGGAATCCGCAGTGCAGTCCCTGGACCGCCGACCTGTGGGCAGAGACTGACAGCCAGGAGGCTGGGCCCCCAAGTCCTGAAATCTGCACCTCAGGCCCAGACAGACCAGGGCTGGGAGCACCGCGGTCAGCCCCAACCACACCACACACGGGGCGGCACAGAGCGTGCAATCCGGACCCAACCACAGCAAGTCACAGTCATGAGGTCAAAGAGGCATGGGCGGGACTCGCCAGTGAAGCTGACGGTCCCAAGGTCCCATGATGATGCAGTCCTCAGGGCCGAAGGGGTCAGTGCAGAAAATCGCTGCTGCCACAGTTCCAGTTCCAGAAGGGCTCACCACGACCGGGAACAACCAGGATGAGCAACGACAGCAAGGAAGGATTGGTGTCCACTCCGGTAATGGGGATGACGGTAAATTAGTCTCCAAGGCCATCTGAGCCTCGTTAAACGATGGCCATTTTACTTCCGGGCTCTCTGGTGCCCCCAAAATGTTTCCTATTTGTTAACTATTTTCATTTTAAATGTCGTTGATTGTGAAGTTATTTTTAAATATTCTTTGACTTATACCTTATTATGTTACTGCTAGTTTATAATTCAAATATGTTTTAAAGTCCTTTTTTGCGTATTTTATATATAATTGGAGGGGATATATATTATATATATTTGTGATATATTTTAATATGATTATTTTATTTGTTTTTGAATGACGTTTATGGTCAAAATATTTTAGTGTTGTCCTATTGAGTTGTTTGGAAATCAATACTTTTGTTATCTGCATTTACCAGTCAATATTATGACATTCACAATATTTTAATGACAATATTTTTGCTGATATTGTTGTGTTTTACAAAGTTCATCATTTTATAGTCGATACTTAGACAAAATTGAAGTCAACATTTATACAAGAATTTTGTATCACAATATTTCTGGTGTCAGTATATGACATACAACCTTTGACCACCGTTTAGCTCTCGGCTGCATCATAGCTGTTGTAACTAGGCTTGTTTTATATGAATGCCCTCACATATAAAAACAGATGGACAGCAGTAATGCTCCATCACCCACTGAACTCACAGTGTCGGAGGCGGTGGCCCTGAACAGCACATCTAATAAAATGTAATAGTTAAGGGATGTACATTATGGGTTACCAGATGTACCACCGTCTAACACTGGCTTATTTATTGGTACCCCTGGTGCTTTTCTTGCCATACGTAAGCTAAGGAGTCATTAATGCATTGCAAGAACTGAAGTAAAAAGGGCATTGGAAGCCCTGTTTATCTTCTGTAGTTGCCACTTCTTGTGCGTCCTCTCACTATTTAAGGCAAACAAGAGGCTGTTGAGGGGCTAAGGAAGGGAGAAAGTTTCAATTTTGTGATGTCATTGTGGGTCAAAGGACCCACAATGCTATGCTAAACACTTATGCTATCCGTGGCATTTTGTGAATCAATGTCCATGTTATAGGTTAGTGGGATAAGGATATTGAAGAACCAGATACTTAATTGATAAGCAGAGACAATAGTTTAGAGCAAAACAATAAAATGCATCTCACATGAACAACATGTGGCATAGTGGATTGTAACGTAACAGCATACACAGCAAACAGAGACTCCAGCCCAATCCCCTGTTCCTTTAGCAAATTAAATAGCACACCTGACACATTATTCAATTAAACATTGTCCACAGTACAATATGAGCATGTGATCTCACCTTCATGCTATCCAGAGCAGCAAAACGTTTTTTCTAAATCCAGACACATACAAACAAGACTTTAAGTATGGCAGTTTGAGAATTGACATAGAAGCTTTGCCCCAAATGAAAATTGGAAAAGACATAATTTAAAGCAGACTTTTCCAAATGTATTGGCTAACAAGGCACAAGTCAATTTTCAAGGGAAATTAAATAAATATTGTGTTGGAAGGTGGTTTATTAGTAGGTGTGGTAGTTACCTACAGCTAGTAATAGTACCAAAATCACAAATAACATCCAGTCAAGACTCAATAAATGAATCTTTGCTCAACCCTTGGTAGCTTGACTCACGAGCAGTCAGGCTTAACTTAGAAGATAGGTGTGTAAATCATTTAAAAACACAAATGACAGTAAGTAAGCAAGACATAAAACACAATAAAAATCCAACACCAATTTGTAAAAACAGGAAATATTTTTATGATTAAAATGACACCAAAATGACTAAACCCAATGTAGGAAACCAGAGATGTGAATTTATAAATTATTAAATGCTTTCTATAGCTTGAAAGCCAAAAGCGCAAACTTGGGACATCTGTTCGGACTTGACCAGGACAAGGTCAAAGTTTCAGGTTGACCACGATGGAGCACTGGTGAGATGCAATGAGCAATAGGGCCCGGTCAAGTTTTTAACTCCTGACTTAGTCACCTTTTGGAGTATTTTCTTCTCAACCTTGAGTGAGGCTCCTTGTCAGGCTGGGTTGCTAGTCAATGATGGCTGCTTGCTTCAGCGGGAAGCCTCGGTGAACTCCTGGAGCTCTCATTAATATCGAAAAGCAGTGGAGCTTCAGCGGGACAAACCTGGATCTCAGGCCAAGTCGTGATTCGAAGTTCGATGTTGCTGGCTTGACTCTCGACGATGGGTCAGTCAATTTATGGAGTTTTTGATGAAAATTCTCAAAATGGTCTCAAATAACTGGCTCTTCTTCCAAAATTTCTTTTTGGGATCTTGAACTGTCCACAACTCCAATCTAAGGTTCCAGAAGCTCTGAGTTGCTCCTTAGGAAGCGGTAACTACAAGACCCACAATGCACCCGGCCAAATCCTTCAAAAATCATGTGAAGCTGGTCAGTTGGGTTCTTACTGGTGGAGATGATGCAGGGGGAACTCTTCTAACCTGTTGATTTAGGGGTTCCACTTCTTAAACGTTCAGACCAAAGCTTTTGGTGAAGCCCAGAGTGTGCAGCAGGTGCAGTCCTTAAGAGTGCAGTCCTCTTGGTGCAGGCCATGGGTTCAGCAGGGCAGTCCTTCTTCTTTCAGGCAGGTAGCTGAGTAGCTGGGCAGCTCTCCCATATTTATCCAGGTTTCTGGGCTGGCAAGAAGGGGGTCACCCCTGACCAATGGGGTGTAGGGTGCCAACCTCTGTGATGACCACTTCCCCTGAAATGTGGCATTTTAATGTCCCAGAAATCACTGTTCACAAAACTCCAAAATGGAGAAAATCTCTCCACATGTGTGGCTGACTTTTCCTAACACTTCCCTTTCAGCCCCTCTGCTCCTTCAGTCACAGGGGCTCCCATCTGGTTGAGGGTGGGCTTGGTTCCTGTCCTTACTGTCTTTTTCCCTTTGAAGAACAGTTTGGCTACCCAGCCCCTTCCTGCCTTTTGCTCTGCAGCTTGCAGATTTCCTCCCACCAAATGTCTCTTTGTTTCCTTGCAGGCCACTCCACACCTCCTCAGAGCAGTTTGTCTCAACCTGTCAAAGGCTTGGAGAGGCTGCTCCAGAGCTGGATTTAGGCACATCAGAAAAGCAAGTTCTATAACTTATTTTCTGTTATAGTTATAATAAATCCAACCTTGGCAAGTTATTGGATTAATTTTAACTATTATTTTGACACTTTTAATAATTATTTTAGCTTACTCCTGTCAATAGGTAGACTTTATTAGTTTTAAATAAAGCCTTTGTACCTTAGCCTATAAAGCTGATGCACTACAATGGGGAAAATTAAATTGGCAGTTTTACCCTCATGAGGCCCATAAAACATCTTTTATAATGTCCCCGCTTATTTTAACAGGGCACCCTACCCTGGAGGCACCTAGGGTAGACCTTTGTGGTGACTTATATGTAATAGTAAGGTAGTTTAAGACTTTGGAAGTACCTTTAATTCCACAGTCAAATGTGGACAAAGCTTTATTTTACCAGCAGCCTACAAAGCAGGGCTGGCTTTTTAAATGACAACAGGCACCACAGCAGTGCACACTTAAGTGAATTAAATCTACTGGGCCACTAAACCTACATGCACTAACACATACTAGGTCCTTCCAGGTAGGTTGTCTTACCAATTGTAATTACACCTAATTATATATACTTTTTAAACAGAGCACTGGCCCTGTGCCTGGTTATCAGGGTCCAGGGCACAATCAGAGTCAGTAAACACCAGTATCAGTCAGAAAATGGAGGTGATCAGGGCAAAAAGGATGTCTTTCTCACACATTGTAATTAGGAGTGGGTGGAACTTGCAGAAATTCCATGGAGTTACATGAAAACTCCAGGAGATTCTGCAGAGTTCCACAAACAGGCAGAATTAGGCACGTCACGCTGGTCGCTCTGATTTTTTGTGCTGGGAGCTCGTTCCATGCTGAAAAATAAACATGAACTACACCACGCAGCATGCCAGAGGTAGCTGCTTCCAAGTTGATTTTACTGCCGCACAAGTAGATTTTCGTTGGTGTCCTCCTAGTAACTGAAAATCAAGCTATGGGATGCCAAATCTCGCTTGCGTTTGCCAACTTACCATTTGTGAACCGCGCATGAGAAAAAACTCCGCCACACTGTGGTTAGCTGAATATTTCACACACCCATAATTGTACTATCTCAAGTAGGTCTGCAACGTTACCAGAAACCAAACCTCTCATGATCTAATGTCATGTTTTTGGTTACAATGCAACAAACTATGTACCTGCTATAAAACAATGGATTCACAGTATGCAAACATTGTTACTGTATTGTTGCTGTAGTAGAAGCTGTGTCTATGTGATAAACTGTCTCCTGCTAGAGAAACACCGATCAAAGATCCTATGCCAGGAGAAATTACACAGATTCTAAGTACTGTGTAAATACATAATGCCTATCGGTGTTCCTTTGCTTGAAAATAAATCAACACTGATGCTAGCATATGTCACAATGTTACCATATTATGCCAGGTTATTTCAAACATGTACATGAGCGTGTTTGAAGTATTGTACAGTGCACACAAGTGTATCAAGGTGCAGTGTAAGTAGATGAGGTTGTTTCTTATAATACAATACTTAGGGCCAGATGTACGACTGTTTTTTGAGGTCGCAAATGGAAAATCGGCCCGTTGGCGACCGCAAAATTGGTTTGCCCCATGTACAAACCCTATTTTGCGAGTCGGTAAGCTATTAGGAAGGGGCGTGCCAAGGGAGTCCCTTTCTAATAGTGACTGTACTATAAACACTCGCAGTTTACCACTCGCAATCAAGAAGGAGTCTCCAGGTGACCCCTTAACCTTTGTGAGTGTGTGCAAAAATATTTTTTAAGAACAGGCAGTAGTCCCAGGGACCACTGCCTACTCTTAAAAAATGAAACCAAAATGTTTAATTTTTCTTTTTACCTTCAATTAAAAAGCAGTCACAGACATGGTGGTCTGCTGGCCCCAGCAGGCCACCTTCCCTGGAGTGCTAGCCAATCCTAATGGGGTTGTAAATAGCACCTGCCTCATTAATATTAATGAGGCAGGCAATTTTCACCCCCATTAGGAACCGATAACAGTAATTGCGTTTTGCGAGTCGCAAATTGCGGGTCGCTAATTGCGAGTCGCAAGGAGATGCAATCTGAAAGTCACAAAATGTAAGGGTCGTACATCTGGCCCTTAATGTGCTAGGCTTCCATCGGTGCTGCAAAAACATGCCTGCATTTTGACCAGTATGCCAGCTTTTCAGAGTTGATAATTAAGCTCAAATAGGTCAGGGTTGCTTAATGCGTCAGTGAGCTGCTCATGTTGCCGCGATTGATGTGGTGACTTATGATACTCAGGCTTCTTATTTTACAGATGCAGAAATATCTATTATGCCAAAGATACAAACACAACATTTTCCTCTTCGGCCTCTCTGACATAGGATGCATAGAACACATTGCCATGCTAGTTTCCACTTTGCACCAGTATGCAAACATTGAAAAGCTGTGGCAGTTTCTATATTTCCCCGGTATATAAAATACAAATTATCATGCCAGTTTTCACACTGCATCAACTCCCACACCACCACTGCTATGCCTATGGATTCTTGTACCCACCCATGAAACACAATTGCTGTGCCTTTCTCACCACACTGCTGTGTAAAGTACCATGGTCATTCCATTGCCTCGTTCAGATTGCCTAAAGTAGACATAGTGAAATTTTACAACTTGTATCACCTCCCAGTATGTAAAGCAGGATTTTCATGCTGCTTTCTTATTTCCTCGTTATATAAAACACAGTTTCCCACTGTGGACACATTGTGGACACAGTGTGCCTCAAGATGTAAAACAAAGTTGCCATTAACATTCCACACTGCAGTGAGTGAGCAAACCACCATTAAAATACCTCTTATATTTAATGAATGCTTGCCATTCCAGTATTAACAATCCCCTCCAATATGAAAATCACTATTGCCATGCCAGTGACCACATTGCCTAAAATCCACCATTATCTTTGCAATATTCACAAACTTCACAGTACCTAATGCAACACTGCCATGTCAGTGTTCACACTGCCCCAGGACAGTGTCTTCATGTAGATAACTATAGGCTAGATAATATTTCCACTGCAGAAAGGAGGCTCCATGAGACCTTTGCTCCTAGTTTAGCTCATGCTAATCCAAGCCTTTTAGTCATTGTATACCTTTTAAAAACGATGCCCTTTCTGGAGCAGCTGGTAAGCACTTGTCTATTTATCTCACTTCTTCCATTAACTTTATTCAGGGCTGCGGCCCCCTTGGAGCTGAGACAACCTTCACAGAACCATTGAGCAATCCGCACTTTTAGAAATGTTGAACATATTACCAGGTCTTGTTAGGTCTCGGCTAGCAAAGGCTGCGCTTGAGCAGTCTCACTCGCGAGATTTAATGTTTTAGAAGTGGGGCTTTAACCCGCCCCTCTTCTTCCCTCTTCTCCATTGGCTGACCTCTTAAATGCTGGTCAGCCATTGGAGAAGAGCTTTGTCTCTCCAAAGAAGTCCCGTCTTTTTCAGATTCGGGGGCGTGTTTTTTACTTTCTTTCTCTCCTCTGGAATGTAAACATTCCAGCCAATGGCAAGAGGAGAGAAAGAAAAATACGCCCCCGAATCCGAAAACGCCGCTCCGTTTCTCCGAGGCATTTCTGCTTGACCTCAGAGAAAGGCGGCGGTGTTCATGGCTCTCGCCAGGTAAGGCGCTGGGACGTGAGACACTTTCACCCGTCTCAACAGAGTCACAGAGAGAGTAGTGGTTCTAAACCGCAGTGAGGGGAAGGGGCACAAGTATAGCTCCCTTACCCGCCAAAAACATGTACGTGGCGTTCCGTTAATACCGGTGCTGCAGATCAGAGCTTATAAATTCTCCCTACTTCCACGGACAGAGTAATTTCACAGTAATACGCACATACACTCACCATACGCTAGGGCCCATCACACCAACATTCATTCTATTACTCTATCCACATCGAATATACGAGAGAACTCGTTAATCAATCTGCATCTAATTTGAGGTCAATGCAACCAAATTGAAATGTCTTGAGTCATGTTTTAAACAATAAGAACACATTTGAGATCTCAATAAATGACAAAGAAATAACCACCCGACACTGAAATTCAAACAAGATATTACTTTATCTAAATTAATTCAAATGAAAAGTTATTCAAGTGCGAAATCATTATTCTCATAATTACCTATTCTAGCTAAATGTCGTATTTTAGGTCAGGTCAGGTCTCTCAGGAAAGAATCAAAGTCTCTCGAGTCGCCGTCCTTTTCATCAGCATCGATCCTCTTGAGCATAAGTTCAGGAAGAAGTGGCCTTAGACCCTCTCTAGTCTAACAATATTTATACCAAAACTTACACATTAAAAGTTACAAACAAGCTCTAAGCGTCCATTGAGCAGAGCGAGCAGGAAAGGATGTTGGCTCGCAACATTTAGAAAAATCTCCGCTCTCGAATATCTCAAAAATAAAAACACGGAAAAAGGAAGTCAAACTAAATTCGCAACATCCATGGATGCTCTTCTCCGGAATTATAGTGAAGCCACCGCAAGTTTATCAAAAATGTTCATTTGTGACAATTGTTCTCCTCCAAGGATATCTGGCGATGAGCCCAGAGCTGCTGTCCTTTCATAACTTTTAGCTCAGACAGAGGCCGAGGTCATTCAACCATATTCAGCGAGGCCTCTCTTCATATTTCATCTACTCAAATGCAGGCTGTAGATGTCGGCCATTTCTCAATAGGCCAGAATGGATAACTTAATTAAAAAGAAACACAAAACAACATTACTACATCATATTGATTATACAGAGTTAATTCCCACTAATACCCTTATGTGTATGTATTTATCTAGCCATTTGCGACATAAAAAAGTATTAAAGCATATTATTTTAAAGCGCAAACACATAACAAATAGTGCAAATACCACACTTATTTAATTAATTTGCTCACCAACTTAGTTCACTTATTAATTAAGCCATGCAATTGCATTCCCACGTGTAATTCTTTCATTAGTAAGGTTGGTTAATTTGAACACTCAACAAAAATTAATACTTAATAATTAATTCTTAGTAATTTTAATTATGACATATAAAAACATAAACTGAAGTTTGAGTTTAAATAGAAAACCCTGCTCCAGCAATCCCCCCTTTGGTGATATATCATCACCACAAAAGTCCAACCCAAAAATGTAGTCCCCTTTTCTTAGGAGAAATTCAAATGTCTTTTTGCATTTACATTACACACCAGTTTCTCTTTCATCATCTCTTTTCGTTTCTAAATACATGCTCTCTCTAAATTCTTCCAATTCTATTTCTTGTGGGTCTCTTTTTGACCTCTTTTGTCTCTTTTCAATATTTTCTTTTATTATTTTCTTTTTATTCCTCCTGTATCTACAACATAAACACCCTAATCTAAGAATCAATAAAGCAACAATCACACATGTCAATGGAAATAATATCTTACCAAAAATGGTACTACCTATCTTAGCAATAAAATTCTTAACAGCAATCATCTTATTAGCCATTTTAGTCCAGATACTTTCAGCTTCCAGTGGTACTAATTCTTCATGCAAATCAGTAATATTTTTGATATAGACCTTCAGATCTCTGCTTTCATCAGGAATGTAAGTGCAACAATGTTGAACTTTCAGCATTCCACAGACTCCACCCTCCTTTGCCAATAGAATATCAAGGGCAAGTCGATTTTGCATAGACATGGCGCGTAAGGCAACCATTTCTGTATTTACCAATATAAACCTTCCAGCGGTGCTTGTCGATAAGCGATCCACCACTGTTGACAGTTTCCGAATTCCATATGCATTTAATGAAATTCCCACTGCTGGAATCAAAGCTCCAAAAATATCTCCTACAATTTCTGACCAAGTCTCTCTTTTAAAGCGTGTTAGTAAATTAATCTGTTCTGCATCTTCTATTCTATCCAAATGAAAAATCTTTGGAAAGACCAGGCCAACATAACATGTGCCATACCAATGGTCAGGCAACCTGTAATAAGCCTTATTCCCACAAATATAATACACTCCCGGGAAAACTGGATCTTCTCCTCCTTTAAATCCCCATCCTGTTGCAATAAAGTATGTATCATGGCACTCACTAGTCCCAACAAAATAATTATCATATTGGGATTTCCTTCTGGTAATGCAGAGTTTACCCTTCTGTGGTGCATCTAAAGCCAAAGTTGGACTGGCCCCATTCTTCAACTCCTTTCCCATCTCAATGTCCCACACTGTCTCACTCATTTTATATCCTCCTGCCTTTTCATGCATGCTCATTCTCCTTTTCTCTACCATGTCTAGGAAAGTTTTTTCTTCTTCCCTCAAACTACAAGTTAAATTGTTTCTAAAAATGTAATCTAATGTTAATTCTTCTGTTTCAATAAAAATCTCACCTAAAATGTTAGCTTCTTTAGCAGGATTCAGTTTTCTATTCATAGGCAATTGCCCAAAAATGTTATCTTTATTAGACATCTCATAATCTATTTTCCCTAACAAATAAAAAACACTACTCAACACACTACATGAAATTCCATACGTAGCTGGGAGATGATGATAAGTAACTCCCTCTGAAACGGATGCAGGTAACTGCATACAGACGTAGCAATCCCTTACCTCCATTGTCTTTACGTATTCATACAACAATTTTGAAAAAACATTACTAGAGAAATCATTAATTGACCTATCCTTATGTATGTACATATTACTAATTCTAGTTGGTACTACTTTCTGTGAACTTTTCCCTATATTAGTCATATTCTCAGTATGTATTCCCAGAGTGTCTATTGTAACTCTAAAAGTAACTAATAAAGCAAGCACACTCCATAGTAGCATTAATAATCCTGTACAACAGCAGCACATTCTGCACCATCTTTTCAAGAAAGTACATCTACTTTGATTATTTTCTGTGTTAGCCATCTTATTACTTTGACTGTGTCTTTTGACTTAGCCTCTACTACTCCACTACTGAATCGTTACAATCTGTTAAATTTCTTGATTTCTTCTTCTTCACTCTTCTCCAAGTGACTCCTTAAGTTCACTCAATTTGGATTTTCATCACTTTTCACTTCTTCTTCAGCAACATCAAATTGTATCAAATCCTGAATATCCTGATCATCTGTCTCTCCTCTAATGTCAGTCAAGATAACTTTCAGGATTCCAATAGTTTTCTCCTCCTCAACCACTCTCCGTAAGGTCCCCTCTGGATTTCCTTGACTTTCTGCCTCTCCTTCTTCTTCAGACAGTGCCACATACGTCCATTCCGGTGACCTATACTTCTGGTTGGGTTTTCTGATTCTCTTGATCTCCTCTGGTTCTTTTGGTTCTTTTCGTTCTTCTCCTTTTGCTTGATTTTGACTTGACACCTCGTTCACCTTTCGATGAATTCACTCGTGTCAGTCGATATCTCAGCCTCTTTATCTTGTTAGGCCAAAGATCTCCTTTTACACTTCTTTTCTGTTTCACTTCTCTATTGTTTCTTTCTCCAATCCAAGTTCTCTTTCTCAGAACTCTACCCTCTGGTATCTCATTCTCACTCTCATCCGATTCTGTCTCATTTGCCTCTTGTTCATCAACAATTTTCTCTTTTTCCACAGTCTTCTTTTCCACCGATTGAGATTTCCCTGCTACTGTCCCTCCTCGGGTCTCCGACACGCAATCTTCTTGCTGTCTACTTGTCCCTTCACCTAGCTTATCAGGAATGTTCCCTACACCTCCTCGGGGGTCTTCCGCAATCTGTCCCTCTCTATCTTCTTCTGACCCTACTTCTTCAGAAGTTATCTCACGTGGATTCTCAATCTCTTTATTTGACTCAGGTGTAGTCTCTGTGGAAACACTCTTTTCTTTTCTTTCTTTCTCCTTATCTTTTTCACTGCTCGTTAGAACTTCAGGCACTTTTCCAGAATCTGAACTCTCTTCTGAGGTCCGCAATGTTCCTCTTGAAGCTTCTTCCGGTAAGAAAAAAGAATCACCTGACTCTCTTTCAGACTCTCTTTCCCCCCTTTCAGGATTCTTTTTTCTTCTCACTGTTTCAGTGTCTGCATCATCACTGGAATCTGACTCTTCAAAGTACTCTTTCCCAGTCCCATCCTTTGGATTTGGAACTCTCAGAGTATGACTTGCATGGATCCAGTTCTTCACTCCAGCACACTTTACAGCAGTCGTCGTAGTCAGAATGATTTGTCTTGGCCTTCCCCACCTTGGAACCAAGCAATTTCGTCTTCTGTGCACTTTTATTCTCACCCAGTCCCCTGGACTCAGATCATGGGCTTGCTTCTTTTCAAGTGTAGTCGCGTCTTCTCCAACCTGGTGAAACACAGAATGAACTGCGTCAGCCAGGCCTTTACAGTAATCCAAAATCATGTCATCAGTTATAGTCATCAGCTTGTTGACAGGCACGAATGCATGTCTCATTGCACGTCCCATTAATATTTCATGTGGACTCAACCCCGTAGTCCTGTCTGGAGTAGATCTAATAGTCATCAGTACTAGAGGCAAGACATCAGGCCATTTCATTCCAGTAGCTAAGCACATCTTGCCAATTCTGTTTTTGATTGTGCCGTTCATCTGCTCAACAACGCCAGAAGCCTCTGGCCTGTATGCACAATGTAGCTTCTGCTGTATACTCAATGCTTCACAAATTAAACTCATGAGCTCATTGTAGAAGTGTCCCCCTCTGTCTGACTCAATTGTCACTGGGAACCCGTACCTAGGAATCAACTCTCTTAACAGCAACTTGGCCACTGTTATTCCATCATTTCTCCTAGTCGGATATGCTTCCACCCACCTTGAAAACAAACAAACTACCACTAGAACATACCTCAATCTATTGACTTGGAGCATTTCAATGAAATCTATTTGCATTCTGGTAAAAGGACCTCCTTCTCTGCCTATTGTTCCTAGGCTCACCACTGTCTTCTTTCCAGTATTGAATTGCTGACAAATCAAACATCTTTGACAGATGCTCTCTGCAATCAGCCTGAACTTTGCATTGTACCAGGTGTGTTTAAAGGACCTGATCATAGCATCCCTCCCCAGGTGTTCCTGGCCATGATACATTCTTGCCATTGTTGACAACATAGAATTTGGCATTACTGGTCTTCCATCCCTATAGATCCAAACATGATCTTTCTCTCTTGGGGCACAACCTGCCTTGATCCAATCTCTCATTTCCTCATCTCCTGCTTCATCCTGCAACTGCCTCACCTCATCCCATGTTTCCAGTACATTAGTAAACATCACAGAACAAAAAGACATCTCCTTCTCTTTTCCCCGGTTAATGGAATGATTGTTCTTTGCACAATACTGTGCTATGTCATTAGCAAATCAATTACCAAGAGTAACAAAATCATTTCCCAGTCCATGAGCAGCACATTTTACAACTGCTAGTTCTTTAGGCAGCTGTATCGCCTCAAGCAATTTCCCAATCACTTCAGCATTCTTTATAGGAGTTCCTCTCGAAGTCAAGAAACCTCTCTGTAGCCAAAGCTGTCCAAAATCATGAACCACTCCAAATCCGTACTGACTATCAGTCATTACAGTCACTCTCACATTTTTCCCAATCTTGCAAGCTTTTGTCAATGCCACCAATTCCGCTACTTGAGCAGATTTAACTCCTTTCAAAGGTGAAGCTTCCATAACTTCTGAAACTTTACACACCGCATATGCTGCATTCAGCACACCTTCTTCTGTTCTCAGACATGATCCATCCACAAACAACACATGATCACTCTCAGGTAGTGGCAGATCTCTTATGTCTGGTCTCGGTTTTGTACAGTAATCAAGCACATCCAAGCAATCATGATCAACATCATCTCTCACACTCACATTTTCAGCATCTGGCAACAGTGTTGCTGGATTCACATTCACACATCTCTCAAGAGTCACATTTGATGCTCCCAGAATGATTTTCTCATATTTAGTCAGCCGACTATGTGACATATATTGAGTTCTGCTTCTTGTCAAAAGAATTGCCACATCATGAGGTACGAACACCCGTACAGGATATCCCATTATTATACCCTCACTCTGTTCCAAGCTTCTGCATGTAGCAGCTACTGCTTTCAGGCAACCTGGTAAACCCACAGCTACTGGGTCAAGTGTTGATGAGAAGTACGCAATTGGCCTCCTCAGACGTCCATGTTTCTGGATTAACACTGAAAGTGCACATCCATTCCTCTCACTACAATACAGTTCAAACTCTTTCTCATAGTCTGGCATTCCTAGAGCAGGAGCTTCACATAATCTGCTCTTTAATTCTTCGAATGCTGCCATTTGTTCTGCATTCAATTCCAATGGGTCTTTTACTTCACTTTTGGTCAATTTAATTAGTGGCTTTGCTATCAGGGAAAAGTTACTTATCCACTGACGACAATAACCCACCATTCCCAGAAACATTCTCACTTCTCTCTGGGTCATTGGGGCTCTCATTCCTCTAATAATTTTGATCCTGTCAATGGTCACTTTTCTTAGACCTTTCTCAATATTGTGTCCAAGATAATGTACTTCTTTCTTGCAAAATTGCAACTTGGCTGGAGATACCTTTAACCCTCCATCTGCCAGATGATTCAGTAAAGCTATGGTATCTACTTCACATGCTTCACGTGTCTTCGATGCCACAAGTAGGTCATCAATATACTGTACTAGTACTGAGCTTTTAGGCATAGTCAGACTCTCCAAAGACTTCTTCAGCAACTGATTGAATATTGAAGGACTCTCTGTATACCCCTGTGGGATTCGGCACCATGCCAAAATACGCTGTCCAAACCGAAATGCAAAAATCGGTTGGCTGTCATGATGCAATGGAATTGAAAAGAAAGCATGGCACAAATCAATTACTGTGTACCATTCAGCATCATGAGGAATCTGATACAAAATCACTGATGGATTTGGCACAATGGGACAGCATGATACCACAATCTTGTTAACTTTTCTCAAATCTTGTACAATCCTGAACTTCCCATTAGGTTTCTTCAGTCCCATTATAGGTGAATTACATGGGCTACTCAGTAACTCTCTCAAAACACCTTGCTGAATCATTTTGTCAATTATAGGTGTTATTCCTTCAATTATCTCTGGTGTCAATCTGTATTGTGGGATATTAGGATAAGAGATTCCCTCTTTCACTGTAATCTTTACTGGATCTACATTATTCATCAATCCCACATCCTCTCCAGTAAAATCCCAAACTGCTGCTTTTACTGTGTTTCTCAACTCCTGAGGTAAGTCATCTGGATTGAATACAGCATATGTTCCAACAATCTCATTTTCTCTATTATCTAGAGTCATCCTGTATAAGACATCCTCATCTGGTGTCTCAAAAGCTATTCCATCCGGAGTACAGAAAATTGTGCAATTCATTTTACACAATAAGTCCCTACCTAACAAGTTCACTGGACTAGTGTCGCACACTACAAACCGTGTGCATATCTGAAAATTTCCCTATCCTTACCCTTACTGGTTCAGTAAGACGAGTCTTAATCTGTGTATTAGACACACCAACCACTTGGATTGCTTCGTCCGAGAGAGGAAGATTTCTTATATCTGCTGACCTGACAGTTGATCTCGTCGCTCCTGTGTCTACTAAAAAAGTAACACTTTACCCATTAATTTTCCCATCTACAAATGGTCCTGCCTGGTCTATTTCTAGAGTTGCTCCAAGTATGCACTCTTCCTCCTCTCTTCGGCACCGTCAGTAGTCCCCTTCAGACTCACTCCCCTCATTCTTTAACCAGTATTGTTGTACTGGATTAGTACGTCTCGGTTTGTTTACCTGTTCATCATTGTAGAATCCTAAGTCCTTATCATATCTCTGAGACCCTCTGTTCTGTGGCAAGGGCGGTTTCGGCTCTTGATTCTGCTGCTTGACAACCTTCTGCTGTTGCTGCTGATGATTACATCCGTCGTTCTGCACCTGTTGATTCAAGGATTTATTCTCATTACTCACTAATGGTGGATTCGTACCCTCGGATCTCCAGTGCCCCAATTGTCCGCAGTTGTGGCACGGGAATTTTTTCTTCGCCTCTTCTAAGTTCCCCTTTCCTTTTCCTGTACCATATCTAGGCCTATTTCCTGGATTATTTGCTTGTTCAACCAGCTGTGCTTCTTGTCTTTCCGCAACTTTCACCTGTGCCCACATTGCTTTCTCCTTCAGCTTTCTTTGTTTCGCCTCAATTTCATCACTGAAGTATTTCGCATGTCTCAAGATCTCATCAATCTTCTTACTCTGCCAATCAACTGTGTGCTCACGAATCATTTCACTGATTTCAGGTCTCAAGCCATATACAAATCTGTATACAAAATGACTCAAATCCTTATCACCCAGATGTTCATCTCCACTGAACTGTTTAAAAGCTAGTATTAACCTTTCATAAAAAGCATGAACTGATTCTTTTGCTTCCTGATGTATTCGATCTATCTTAACCCAATCTGTCTCTTTAGGGGGTACCTTATTCTTCAGGAACACAATAACCTGCTCGTATTTCTTCATAACCTCCGGGTCTGGAGCTCCTGTTCTCTGATCTCTCGGGTATTCCTTAGCAGGCCAATCTACAACTATTTTACACTCTGCCCACAAGTCTGCTGGAACAATTATATCAAACAGACTATTCAGGTCAATCCACAGCACTTTTGACAATTTCACAAACCTGTCTACCTGCCTATACCACTCGACAGGCTTTTCTATCAGTCGAGGGAAATCATTCGTAAATGACAAAATATCCTGTCTAGTCCATGGGACATGTACATATCCTCCTCCAGGAATCTCTCTCATAGGATAAGCTTCCACTGTTTTTTCCTTTTCTCTCATGGGGAATGCTGAGTAAGTCCTGTCCACTGAATCTTCTCTTTTCTTATACCACCTATCCTTCCATTTTTCCACATCACCCCATTTTCGCAATAAGGAAATAATTTCCTTAATCTGCCCTGTTCTGCCAACATCATTTAGATTCTCAATGTCCTTATCCGAAAAGTCCACTCGGTAAGGCTTCTGTAAAGCTTTTACCTTATCCATGTCAATTCCCATTTCACTCGCTATTCCTTTTAACCTGTCATGTGTATTCTTAGCCCTCCATGTGATGCTCTTGCACATGAATAACAACTCTCCATCATGATGATTTTTTAACATTTCTGTAGGAATTGTTCCCGCTATAAGCTCTTCCAGTTCCATACGCAACCTAGCTACATCAATTGCCTGAGAATCTTTATCTTTCTTTTGGAGAACTTTCAACCAATCATTCAAATCCTCAGCCGTTATTTCTGTAGACTTTTTCCCTGTACTCACTTGTTCTGCCATCCTCTGTGGTTCCAAAATTCATCCTCCCATCATAACATTTCTTTCTACACAACCAGTATTCAATCCTGAATTAGGCTGTACATTTAACTCTCCACCACATATGGTATGTCTCAACTGATTCTCTCCCGTCCTCAATCCTGACTCTCCGGAAGAACCAACCAATCCATTTCCTACATATGGAACTGTTAAACCACTTTCACCCATTCTTTGCTGATCAAAAATAGGCATAACCGGACCTATGGTTACAGGCACTGTAACAGCTTCTAGATTCTTGGTCAATTCCCTAATTTTCTCTGTCAACTCAGATGTAGTTCTTGCTAATTCTCTTGTTTTTTCATCCCCGATTGCACTCTCTCTTTCTCTCTCTCGCTCTCTCTCTCTCTTTCCCTTTCTGCGAAAGAGCTACCACTTTTCAGATCAGGTGTCGCAACTTCTGTTTTAATGATTTGAAAAGTATCTCTCATTGGTGTAGCAACTGGTGTTCTCACTTCTGGTTCTGGTCTATATGGAGGTGGTCTTTTATAGATCATGTCATCCAAGACTTCATCCTCATATTCATTAGCCCCATACCTTCTCAATTCTGCATCATGTACTTTTTCTGTACCTTTCCTCCCTTCCGTTTCCTCAACAGTTCTCATAGGAAACAGTCCCTCTGACATACTAGCATCTCGCCATCTCCTCATTCGATCATGATGAGTTTCACGATCATATTTCCTCCCAAAAATGTACCTATAGTTACTTCCACTCCTCTGCTTTTCTCGCTCATGCACCTCATCTTCCCATTCTACCAATGCCTCGAACTGTGTCGGCCTTGGTCTAGGCTCTAGGCACATCATCTTTTCCCGTAAATTTCTCAACACGGCCAGATTAAATGAACCATGTTCCGAGAATGCTAAAACACCATCCTCTTTAGTGTACTTAGCCCAATTGTCTAACCAAATACAGGTATGATACCCATATTTCGCAACCATGAAGGATGCAGGGGTTCTTGTCGGAGGTAGTAACTCACCTTCTCTAGTTATGATGTCCTTATCCTTGTCAAACCATTTTTTAATTTTACTGAACAAGGATTTCTTCTTCTTCTCCTCTGTTTGGTAATACATTTTTGCGTTTACCACAACCCTCTAGTCCTTTCTACAACTGTACGATCTTTTGTCCAATAACAGCGCGACTCACACCAACGCACCAATCCCGGAGCGTCTACGTCACCCTGTACCTCTTCCAATCCCTGCGCGGCTCACACCAACGCACCAATCACAGCGCTTTCGCTGTCCTAACCCACTGTCCAATCACAGCGCGGTCTTTCTGACGTCAGTAGTCGCTGCAGTCGCTTCTACTCTTGTCTCCTGTCACTCGTCTACCACTCCTTTACAAAATCCTCTCGGCAGACTCTGTTTCAAATTCTACAAATCTATTAGTTACAACATATAAACATCTCCATTGTCTGCTCCGCTAACCACAGAATAGTAAAGACCTTTCCCACACGAGAATCCCGCTTCTCTCTAGAACAGCGCTTACCTCTGCTCTACCACGGAATTATTACTTTCGTTGACACAGTAGCACATCCCTCTACTCTGCCCTTCTAACATGCATCCATTAACTGTTTCCTCCCGGAATGCTCCAAAGAGTTTCACAATCAACTAAATGCTCATACATTCACGCACTTTCACACCAGAAAATGTAGCACATTTACACAGAATCCTGCCTTTCCTGAGAACAGCGAACAATCTGTCCTACTACAGAATTATAACATACGTTAACCAAGCAGCGCTTACCTCTGCTCAGTCCTTCAAACAAGCTCAGAGAATACCTATTACTTCTCCAGCGGTAAGCTTTAACGGCGAACCTTACGGATCCCTGGGACTTAAGACCAGAGTTTCACATATAACCTTTGCTACCATACACACCTCTTTTATACAGAAAATATATCTCTAATAGTAACACACGGCGATGTCACTGAATCCGAACTCAGACAATGTGACGCGCAACTTCAATTGTCACACGCTTTTCCCTGCCTTCGTACAGGGCCAACAATCCCGCTTTTCCCGAGAGCAGCACTCACTTCCCTCTGCCCTACTACGGAACCGTCACCGACTCCCTACGTCCCAGAAACCATACACACTACATATAACTCAATACGACGACTTCAACATTTAGTGTTAGTACATGTATCAACATCAATCAATAAATCAATAAATCAAAAAGCCTATGTACAAGCAATCTATCAGATCAAGACAATAATCAAAACCATCATACTGCTACCAGGAAACTGCTGCAGATCAGAGCTTATAAATTCTCCCTACTTCCACGGACAGAGTAATTTCACAGTCATACGCACATACACTCACCATACGCTAGGGCCCATCACACCAACATTCATTCTATTACTCTATCCACATCGAATATACGAGAGAACTCGTTAATCGATCTGCATCTAATTTGAGGTCAATGCAACCAAATTGAAATGTCTTGAGTCATGTTTTAAACAATAAGAACACATTTGAGATCTCAATAAATGACAAAGAAATAACCACCCGACACTGAAATTCAAACAAGAAATTACTTTATCTAAATTAATTCAAATGAAAAGTTATTCAAGTGCAAAATCATTATTCTCATAATTACCTATTCTAGCTAAATGTCGTATTTTAGGTCAGGTCAGGTCTCTCAGGAAAGAATCAAAGTCTCTCGAGTCGCCGTCCTTTTCATCAGCATCGATCCTCTTGAGTATAAGTTCAGGAAGAAGTGGCCTTAGACCCTCTCTAGTCTAACAATATTTATACCAAAACTTACACATTAAAAGTTACAAACAAGCTCTAAGCGTCCATTGAGCAGAGTGAGCAGGAAAGGATGTTGGCTCGCAACATTTGGAAAAATCTCCGCTCTCGAATATCTCAAAAATAAAAACACGGAAAAAGGAAGTCAAACTAAATTCGCAACATCCATGGATGCTCTTCTCTGGAATTATAGTGAAGCCACCGCAAGTTTATCAAAAATGATCATTTGTGACAATTGTTCTCCTCCAAGGATATCTGGCGATGAGCCCAGAGCTGCTGTCCTTTCATAACTTTTAGCTCAGACAGAGGCCGAGGTCATTCAACCATATTCAGCGAGGCCTCTCTTCATATTTCATCTACTCAAATGCAGGCTGTAGATGTCGGCCATTTCTCAATAGGCCAGAATGGATAACTTAATTAAAAAGAAACACAAAACAACATTACTACATCATATTGATTATACAGTGTTAATTCCCACTAATACCCTTATGTGTATGTATTTATCTAGCCATTTGCGACATAAAAAAGCATTAAAGCATATTATTTTAAAGCGCGAACACATAACAAATAGCGCAAATACCACACTTATTTAATTAATTTGCTCACCAACTTAGTTCACTTATTAATTAAGCCATGCAATTGCATTCCCACGTGTAATTCTTTCATTAGTAAGGTTGATTAATTTGAACACTCAACAAAAATTAATACTTAATAATTAATTCTTAGTAATTTTAATTATGACATATAAAAACATAAACTGAAGTTTGAGTTTAAATAGAAAACCGTGCTCCAGCACCGGCACCCCACCCCGTTCTGGAAGTTGTTGCCTTACTTGGCTTTTACTGTGCCAAGGAGACTCACAGGCCACAACAAATGTTATTTAGCGCAAAAAGCCTTGTGTATGTCACAGGGCTAGGTGTCAACCAGTATATTGGGCCTGAGCCTGCCTCTGCCCACACACCACAACCAGCTGTCATTTACCACAGAGTGCCAGCCCCTGGTGACGGCCTTCCAACGTGGTGGAGTTTAAGACTTCTTAGATGGCCCCACTGACAGTGGAGCAGCCCCGCTGGTCAGAGCGCGGGGCACATGAAGGCCACAGTGTCTGACTCCTGGCGCTGGTGCTTCTCTGCCTCTGACCCTGGCCCTTTGGGCCCCGGAATCGGGGCTGCAGGCGGCGCCAGCCGCCCCGGCAGCCCGCACACACATGCTGGTGGATTTTCCGCCGCCGGGCAGCGTGTGTGGGGTTCTCTTTTCAACTTCTCGTTTCCTGTCAGTGAAACGAGAGAGGGGCGGGGAAGGTGGCTGGTGTGGAAAAGGCTGCGCCGGGAGCCTGTGGGGTTTCTGTTGCTTTGTTTTCGGAACGCGCACAAGTGTTTTCCCGTAGTCTTGGAGAGCTGCCTTCGCATTCAGTTTTAATTCTGTTCGCGAGACGTCCTCCTAACTGGTGATGGCTCAGGGAAGCTGACCCAAATTTTAAGGCATCTATAACCTTGATAACCGTGCTTTTTATTCCTCAATATTCTAGAAATGCCCGGAAGTGTCCTTTTTTCTTTTTCTTCAGACGTGTCTACCCCCGAACGCACTCCCTGCCATTAAATGTGCTTATTGTATTGTCAACTGTTTTTTCTCGCTGTATACAAGCTTTATCAGAAACATTTTTTTCTGCTCTGTAAGTTACTTGGTGTCCAATTTGAAAAATGTCACCCGGTGTCCGAGGGTCGGTTTAGAAGACCGAAGTCCGAGGCTGCGTGGTCCTGAATCTACTGCATGCCTCTTTAATCCGGGGCTACTGCTTTTCTCTAAATTTGCAGCCTATTGATAACAAGTGCTACGTGATTGTAAAGCGCATTTTCTGCTACATTTATTCCACCAGGCCCCTCACACCCAAGCATATATCGGCAGGAACAAAAGATCCCCGACAAAGAGCCCCGGTTTCGGGAGCCCGTCAAGGATTGCAGCGCCAACTTGACGAGGGGCAATGCTCATATGATGAAGCATGACACCTAGCTTGCTGGGTGTGTGAGAGCATTAGTTCCACCAAGGGAACTTCCCTGGTCTCCTGTTGATTTCCAACAATCCTTTGTTGGCTAAACCTTCCATTCACCTTCCTCATCTCTTCCTTCTAGTACTTGAGGAACTCTGTACCCCGTTTTGGATATAGACTTTTGGGGCATGTACATTGGACCTCCTTAAATATAGCCCCCTGTCCCCCCTTTTGGATTACTGGTTTTTGCGCGGGTCACCCCCGTGGGACATTACTAAGAGGTTACCAGCGGTCTATTAATTATAGCCAGTCTGGACCAACACCTTGTTCTTCCTGTCTCTCCCTCCCCTCTTTCTCTATGGACAACCAAGGCCTCAGCTTCGGAGATGAGGTTGTCTCGGACATACTTGACAGAACTCCCTCTCTCCTCGGAGTCGATGGGAGTGCTGAGTCAGGGTCCCAGTCAGATGACTGGAACTCACTGACTGCATTGAAAAGAGAGTGGCTAAAAATAACTTTACATGGCGCTCTCATGACTGAATATTTACGTGCTAACATCGCACCTACAGGGTTGATTGTCAATAACTTCCCCAGACTCTTCCTTGATGACGCTACCTTCAAAAAGGAGTGGTCCCTGATCGCATGGAAATGCACCAGGGATCTCTTAGTTCTCATCATTAACACAGCGAGACGCTTAGCGGATGCCCTATTGGTGAGAATACAAATCGCTGAAGGTGCACTTAAAACTACCATCCAGATCTCAGCATATAAGAATAAGCTTGCTGAGATCAATGCAGAAATCTCTGAGAATAAAGATTACCTCATGAAACAAAAAATAACTAAATTACAGAAAGATATCCAAAAGTTCGACAAAGAAAAAGTATATCCATATCTTAAGTCAGACTACACATCGGTAAAGAACAGTTATTCTTCCGATGAAAACTCAGACAGGAGAAGTTCTTCTGATAGTAATTCCAGCACGGGCAGTTGGGGCTCCAATACTGGCCGACGTAATCAACGTGCCAACTACCACTATAATGTCCCCACCTTTCAGGGGCCTCCTGTATTTCCAGGTCCTCCTCCACCCCCCTACTGGCAGTACCAACCATTTCAACAAGGACCTCCGCAATTTTTTAACAACGGTCCCCCTTTTTTAGACAGAGGTTGGGGCAGAGGAAGAGGTCGCAACAGAAGAGGCCCACAGAAACCGGTCCACTGGCAGGACCCCCCCATGGGAGGGATGGACACCAGGAGCAAAACTCAGAACAAGAAGAACTAGTGGTTAATCTATCACAACGTGGTCTGTCAGACCTCGAGACATCACTACTACAGAAGGGGTTAGGTTTTGTACCCACCCCTAATACTGATAAGTTTAGAGATGTTTGTGAGGTTCAGAAATTGTTCCGCAAAATAAGACTACGGTCATACTTCTTGGACAAACCAATCCACCAGGAGAATGACTCAGGATTGAGTAACCCCTCCAATTTTACACCTCATAATGCCATGGTCCCGGTTGAGATCTTAACTTTTGAGAAGGCGGTACTGAAGGATTTAGCCCTCACTCCTTCGTCTACCTCGTTCCACAACTTATCTAGGAACGAAATACAAATGGCAAACACTCTTGCCAATGACGACTCGATTATCATCAAACAGGCGGACAAGGGTGGGGCCATCGTGATCCAATCTAGAGATGACTATGATGTAGAATGCAAACGACAACTAAACAATGATAGGTACTATGCCCCTATCTCTATTGATCCCACACCTCGCCTCGCTAATACCATTTCGATATTAGTATACGAGGCACTTGTCAATGGGTGGATAAGTAAGAAAGAAGCAGCATTCTTAAACGCCACAGAACCGAGGACCCCTTACTTTTATACCTTGCCTAAGATACACAAAAGTACCAGTCCGGTCCCAGGGAGACCCATAGTCTCAGGGATTGGCTCCATACTTGAGCCCTTATCCAAATTTGTGGACCATTTTCTTCAACCCCTGGTGAGAGACATACCATCCTTCATCAGAGACACAACAGATATCCTTAAAACAATTGACTCAATAGAAGACCCCACTTGCATTGACCTACTCATAACCCTTGACGTGGAGGCCCTCTACACGAATATTCCTCAGGGTGACACCCTTACAGTAGTGGAAACGGCCTTGAACTCATTGGAATGGTCTTCCTCAACTCCGGTCACATTCATAATGGACCTGGCTTCCATAGCACTGACTGAAAACTTCTTTGAATATCAGGGGCAACTATACCATCAATGCCAAGGAACTTTGATGGGGAGTACATTTGCTCCCAGTCTGGCCTGCCTGTATATGGCAGCCTTTGAGGAACAAATCATCAACACTGACCGCAACCCGTTTCAACAACATCTTGTCCTCTGGAAACGGTTCATTGACGACATCTTAATCTTCTGGAAAGGCTCCACTGATACTTGTAACACCTTTGTACAGTGGATCAACCAACAGAACCCTTTCCTGAAGTTTTCCCACACTATCTCAGACACTATAGTTGCTTTCCTGGATCTGAACATCAAACTAACAGAGGGGCAGCTCTCAACTAGCTTATTTAAAAAACCCACAGATCGCAACAGTCTTCTTCTATACCAAAGCCACCATCCCAAAGCCCTTCGAGACAATCTTCCCGTTGGCCAATTCTTACGTATTAGACGTAACTGTACCTCAACTAAAGATTACAAAGTAGAAGCAACCTCTTTAGCCACCAACCTCAAGACTAGAGGTTATCCTCATAAGGTGATAAAAGACTCCATGAAGAGGGCCCTCAATAATCCTAGAGAGGCCCTTCTAGAGGTGCACCATAAACCACCTGAGGACATCATGACATGTACCTCGTTCACACCCAACTCGGTCTTGACCAAGAAAATCATTTTGAAACATTGGGGGATTCTCAATACAGGAGATCTCAAAATACCAAGACCCAGATTTGCATACAAAAGAACAAGTAGCCTACGAGACATGTTGATTCACACTAGACCAAGAAAAAAGGTTACCCCATCACAGACCACACTCTGGGGCTTACCACCAGTCCAAGGTCATTTTCCCTGCGGTACGTGTACTGTCTGTGAATTTACCACAACCACCAAGGAAGTCACGTTACTTGCCAATTTCAAATGGAGTATTAAGAAACATACCAACTGTAACACTAAACAATGTATCTATTTGATCACGTGCCCCTGTGGGCTACAATACATAGGTACGACTATGCGGCCAGTCAAAACCCGCATAATAGAACACAGGAGCAACATACGTTGCCAACGCACCACAACCAAACTCTACAGGCATTTTTTGGAGGCACATCATTCCCCTGACTCATTACATTGGGTTATACTAGAATCCCACACTCAGATTTCCAAAACTTCTCTGTTTAGAGTAGAACAAAGATGGGTACATAGACTTTCATGTGACACTATTGGACTTAATGATGATATCCCTTGGAGTGCTCTTCCATAAATTGGATGCTCCCTCTCGTGGTCTGAGACACCTCAATATATATTAATATTGAACCGTGACCAGTTACTTCAAATATCATCGACAATGTACCAGTAGCCCCCATCACATTGTCTGCCCATTATGATATCACCATCCTCTGCCCAGGAGTACCCTCCACTGAGTGAGTAATCCACATGACACCTGGCTGTTTACTCTTAGGTCTTGATCAAAAGTGAATCAAATACACCATTTTACATTAATTGTTGCGCATCCCCAACAAGCGATTGAGGCGATTGTGATCCACTAGGCAACCAGACATCAGTCACAACGACAGTACGGTGTTGTAGATGTAGCGGATTGGTTATCACAGAATTATAGCCTATCTCAGGGCAATTTGTAACACCGCTGTAGATAGATTATAGATAATCGATTTACACACAATCAGACCTCCCCAACCGCCCCCGTGTTTTGCATAACATTGTTTTACATACATGTATCTTCTTGGCATACCTAGTTGATTGTGACGATTATAGTTCACATCACACTTGATGCCGAACTTCGTGCACCACCACAATTGAATGGGTCTATGGACCCTGTGAGAATCTCTGTTCCCTCTCTCCCACCACAATACTGTAGCGTGACGCTACTGTTCACGTTCCCTAGTAACCAATGATGCCCGACTTGACGACGCCGTGGAGACGCATACTCTTTCACGCCCCGGCGTCCCTATTCATCTCCTAGCAACCAGGCACGTCACCACGCTACGTTACGATACGTGGTAGTACGTCACGCTTACTCTCATTTTTTGGTACATTTTTTGGTATATCTAAGCCATGGCGGCAGACGTTCCTCACCACCCCGGACTCTGGCGGCTTGGGTAGGTCTGCAGGACAAGCGCTCGTTGACGCTGGTGAGTACGTCCAATACTCGTACCCCTGGTATCCTGTTATTTAGTGTTGACTGTTGTCTGGTAGGCTACTCTGACCTGGTAAACATTTCTCCACCGTATTAGACCATGCCGGTTACCGCGATCAACGGCATACTTTTGGTCCAGAGCTCCAGCCGGACACGCTCTGAATTTAATCAGTACATTTCATAGGTCTGACAGTATCATTGTGTAAATTTGACTAGAGACAAAAACTTCGATACTAAGCTCTGTCTTTTTCATAATTGTGTTTTGATTGTCAGTGGTTATTTCTCTCTACCCCCTTTCACTCCAGGACCCAATCGGTGTCCTATATAGCCGCCAGCTCCGTTGCTAGCTTGTCTAGTCAATGTATTAGGTGAGTGAATCCATTTTGTCCTTGAGAACGTCTTCAGCGTATTAGTAGATCTAATACCACCGCCCCCCCCCCCTCACGTTCACTGATCCCTTGAAATAGTGCACTTTGAAGTAGGTTGTTATACTCACGTTGTGCACGGTGATTCTTGCAACACCATTGTTGACATATTATGTACTTATTGAAGAGATGTAGTTGGTTTTATTCTTGATGTTGTTATTTTATTTTTACAGGCCAGCAGCCCCGGACGTGGTATGTAGAGCACATATTACCACTTTTTATGTAGACAGTCCCTGATCCTGATGAATTGCCCTGATCCTCCTGACACACATGGCAAGAAACATGTCGATCATTTTAGTGTAGAGCTTTACGTCTAGACACCTTATTTCTAGGACTTAGCCACTCTATACCATTTTAATAGGGTAGTCTACCTTTTGAATAAAACACTGTTAGGACTGACCAACCCTTTTTAAAACTTCCATTTTCTGCTACATTTTTTCCAACAGGCCCCTCACACCCAAGCATATATCGGCAGGAACAAAAGATCCCCGACAAAGAGCCCCGGTTTCGGGAGCCCGTCAAGGATTGCAGCGCCGACTTGACGAGGGGCAATGCTCATATGATGAAGCATGACACCTAGCTTGCTGGGTGTGTGAGAGAATTAGTTCCACCAAGGGAACTTCCCTGGTCTCCTGTTGATTTCCAACAATCCTTTGTTGGCTAAACCTTCCATTCACCTTCCTCATCTCTTCCTTCTAGTACTTGAGGAACTCTGTACCCCGTTTTGGATAAAGCGCAGTTTTACCCATGGTTTAGGTGTAGTTCGCTATAAACACTGAAGACGCGGGGACCACCGTGCACTGCCCCCCCACACCTGAATTAAAATGGTCTCCTTACAAGAGGAGGGGGTCCTTGTCCAACTAAGAGCAAGGCGTAGACCCGCCCCCAAACTCCAGGGGGTCATCTTGCGCGGCTACACCCAACGACATCACCCCAAACCGCGTTCCTTTTCCCGTGGGATTACCACAAGATTAATCCTCCCCAAAAGTTCATGTCTAGCTCTCCAAGCACGCTGGAAGGGAGGGGAGGGTGTTGTACACCGTCACCTTCTCAACCTGATCTCGGTTTCCCCACTAAGCTGTAATGAGGGGTGGGGGAGGCACCCATGACCAAATGCAGCTCTGCCACTAGAGGCTTATTATTATTATTATTATTAAGCATTTATATATCACGTAGTACCCTTGGGCATCCCAACGCTTACGGGTTCCATTGATGGGCCCTGCAGAAGGGGAAACCTGTTTGACAGTATGTTTTGGGTCTGTGTTGGGGAACAGCATATAAAGCACGCAATGACCTTGCCCCGAGAAGTTTGCCATGAATCGTCTGCCCCTGCTCTCATGCTGTACCACCCCTCTCCATCTACCTCTAAGATGGCGCGGCCGGGATCGGAAGCCGTGGCTCTGTGCGCGATGAAGGAGTTGATTTGCCCGTGGCGACGGCGGGGAGGAGGAGGAGGGCGAGGCGCCTGGAAAATATTAAGAGCAGCAGCGTGTGACCTCCCATGTGGCTGGCTGCCATGGCCGGCTCAACTCCGGCAGCAGCTCCTACGAGGGTGGAGGAGGCGAGGGCGCCCACCCCCTTTCACCGTACTATGATTAAAGTAGGATGCGCACGTGTGTGGCGTACACACCAACCACTCATTTTAATAGTCCGATCAGTTTTGCGCATCGGATTTTTTGTCTCGGCTAGCGAAGGCTGCGCTTGCGCAGTCTCACTCGCGAGATTTAACGTTTTAGAAGTGGGGCTTTAACCCGCCCCTCTTCTTCCCTCTTCTCCATTGGCTGGCCTCTTAAATGCTGGTCAGCCATTGGAGAAGAGCTTTGTCTCTCCAAAGAAGCCCCGTCTTTTTCGAATTCGGGAGCGTGTTTTTAACTTTTTTTCTCTCCCCTGGAATGTAAACATTCCAGCCAATGGCAAGAGGAGAGAAAGAAAAACACGCCCCCGAATCCGAAAACGCCGCTGCGTTTCTCCGAGGCATTTCTGCTTGACCTCGGAGAAAGGCGGCGGTGTTCATGGCTCTCGCCAGGTAAGGCGCTGGGACGTGAGACACTTTCACCCGTCTCAACAGTAGGTAAAAAAACATAACCATTATACTGGCGTGTCTCCGGAGTTATAATCACTGTCCTCCCGCCAAAACTGGCTGAAGCGATCTCTCGCAGTCAAAGAAACTCTCAATTAAGGCCAGCACTTGCGACGTGTCCAGAGTGCGTCTCGTTCACTCGCGGGGGCAATTTTCCCTACCAATCCTGTTTATTTTTAAAGGCCTACCAGTAATTACGCTTAACGTGTCATTTAAGCGGGTGAAGGCGGGGGAAGATGGCGCCCTCGCCAGGAGGCGCGTGCAACGGTGGGGGCAGCGCGCGAGTGCCGGTCTTCGGCGACACTGCTTGCGGCTTTTAGTTTGCATGCCCACCTGGCTGCTGGTGGGAGATGCGCCGTCCAGACTGATAATGCCCAGGGCCGCGCTCATCAAGCCATAATTAAACATCACTCAAATCTGCCACTTGTTAACCCCTTCGACGCTTGTGACGGAGCGGTTCCGTCACGTGCGTCGGTTGCGCTGTGCGCATGACGGAACCGCTCCGTCATGGCCCCGCCCGCGCACGGAATCTTCAGCGCGGCGCGGAAATCCGCGCCGCGCTGAAGGGGTTAATAACAGTGTTGATCCATGTTTTTCTTTTTTGTGGCGGCTGCAACTACTAATTAGTTAAGTGGTTTTTCTGTTGGCCTGCGTGTGTTTTTCCAGCATATTATTATTACCTCTGAAAATGCACATGAATGTTAGCCGCACGTTTGGCCACTTAGCACGTTGCCGTGAATTTTAACACGAAGAAGATAAGTTTCATGCACAGGGTCCTAACATTTTTTAAGGGACAGGAAGTGTAAATCCGTATTTGTTGGGATAGAACTGTAGGACCACAAGTACATTTCAGATTTAGGAGATACTACATTTTCAGTAGAAATGTGTCGGCTGGGTATTATGTTTTCATTGATAAAGGTGTGCTGTTCTAATATGCAAGCACACATTCTTAATGGGAAATTCGTGGTGCAGTGCACTTTTAATCAGACAGTGTAATGGTTCTGTTACCAGTTAATGATATACTATGTAGAGATTATATTACTTGGGTAAAAAAAAAGAAAATATGTTTTCACATTACAACTGCTTACTGCTACTAAAACACGCTTGTTCTGAGAACAAATAATCCAATGAGTCTGTACTGCTGATGACCTATGACTTCACAGTACAATTGATGACCAGGACTGTTCACTGGGGAGTACAGAATTCACACAAAAAAGCAAAAGCAAGGCAGCATGCCTTTTCCATCCGTGCACCCAGGATATGAAACAACATCTCCATATGCATCAGGACTGCTTCAGCTTAGGAAATAGCACAAAACCAGCTAATCTGGACCAGCCACAGTGGCATCACCGCCTGCAGCGCGGCCTGCCACCGCCCCGCCTCTGTGACTTGTAGACTGAACCTCGGGCAGGACCGTCAGCGTGCAGCGTGACAACTAGCCAGCAAGACTGGGGCACTTCTGGGCTCACAGGCCGGTGTTGCCTGGTGTAGGCGACAAAGGCACAGACACTGCCGGGAGGGACCCTGACCAGGTTGTTTCAAGGCGGGTCTCACTCTCAATGGGGATGCCATTGCTGTGCCGTGTGTTTCTGTCCGTGCTGCTAAGAAAATGTCAGTAGCAACGTGAGAAAACAGCCATACACTAACAACGCCACTTCCTGTCCAGCATCAAACTGGTTTACCTGTCACTCAGAATCGACTGTATTCAGCTAAAAATAGCCACAAAAGCTTACAGGATATGTGCAAAAGAACAATAACATCAAAATACACAGCCCGCCGTAGAAATTAAAACACAGGAATAAAATGCATAAAACATTGTTATATCATATCAGATAAAACAACAGCGTTCAAAAGTGTGCTAGACCCGCATGCTGCATAGTTGAGCGACCTTAGCGTGATCCATCAATACAATCATTCTAAAAGCACGGAACTCCTAGTGGGTTCTGGAGCTTGGAGAAACACAACTACACAGCCACAAGTTTCATCATCTGACAGAAGTTCGTAAAAAAAAAAACGATAGCCCTGCGAACAGGATCGTAACTTTCTAAGCTTCCTAAAAGGCACAAGGAATTGTTTGGTATACAACTTATATTAGCCACAGAAACGCACAAGAACTTGTTTGGTATACAACTTATATTAGCCACAGAAACGCACAAGAAATGATTTGGTAGCTGCAGAAACAGACAAGAAATTGTTTGTTATACAACCTATATTAGCCACAGAAACGCACAAGAAATTGTTTGGTATACAATTTATTTTAGCTGCAGAAAAAAAAGAAAGTGCAACATAATTTGTTTAAACAGATTACATGGGCATATTATCAAGCTTGTGCTGGTATCCAAGCCAGGTGCATAGGAAATATTTAATTGTGCCAGCCCTAAATAGTAGAAATCGTTCCCAGCTCCTACTTGTGTTCCACAAATAATTTGTGGGGGCCTCCCCTGGGTTAAGGTACAAATACATGATAACACTTTGTTTCCCAAGGAGCTGCCTGTCACTCATAGAGACAGTGAGTTGAACAGCTGACGCCATCAGAACTGTCAGTGTCTCTCACAACAGACTTGTGCACAATGTTTCAGTTGTTTTCGCGTGGCCTTTATTACCTAGGAGGATCACTAAGTGTATTTTTCTAAAACTGTATACTTATGATTGATGTTTAATGTTCTTCCTAGGGAGAGATCAGAGTTTTATCTAGTGGAAGTTTTGACTCCTGGAAAGGTGGCACATAGGGTTAATGTGCCTGCAGCAAAGAACATGTACCATGCAGATCACAAAGTGCACATAATGTAAATAGGTCAGTGGGCTACAGCGTGTGTGTGTGTAGGTGGCTCTATTTGTGTGTGGGTTGCTCTATGTGAGTGGCTCTGTGGGTGGCTCTGTGTGTGTGGGTGGCTTTGTGTGTGTGGGTGCAAATGCAATAGGTCTCGCATTTGAGAGTGATTAAGCTATTGACATTGTAAATAACAATGCCGTTTCTTTAAATGTTTTCAAAACAAAACATAAACAAAAATAATGTCATGAGCAATGCCAATAGCTCTAACTTTAACAATGCCGAGACCGTTGCATTGTAAATGCTTGTTTTTAGGGGTTTTTAACACTTCAGGTAGAATTCCAACTGTAGCTGCTGCTAGTAACCTGTTCACCAATGTATATCTTCTAGAACTCTCCTATCTGTTTGCTGGACATATCCAGTGTATAATCTGTGTCTAATCTCAACTAACTGTTTTAAGGAGGTTTACCCAATCCTATGGTCAGACTACTTCGGTTTTAGCAATGTCAGTACAAAATGTATATTTGTGTTGCTAAGTCAGTTTAGGCATTAGAGTACAGTAAATCTGGACACTATGTAACGCATATGTTAAAAGGCGATATCTGTAGAAGGTGAAGATCCACATGATATTCTTGGTGCATTCAATAAACATGCAGGGATGTTCTTTGACCAATTTGCCCTGCTCAGGGCACGAAAGGTTGAAATAGAAGGAATAGTGTGTACTGTCTTTTCTGGATAAAAAACGTAAACCATCTCTGAACTCAGATTGTGCATAATGTAGCAAACATCTTTGACAGCGTAAATCTATCATAATAGCAACTAAAATTGATTCCTTGGAGTCATGAATATAGGGTGTCTCAAAACCCAATCGAATACCCTTTTTCTATCGTGGTCGGATCAGTGATTACACTTTTCTCTCCATTTTCAGCTAACTATCGAAGGAACTCTGTCCCACTGTTGCCAAATTACTGATGGATCAAATCAACTACATCAGAAACAAGATTTTTTTTTTTTTCAGGCAATGCTCCAGCTCATCTGTCAATGAGGAGATGGCCCTCGTTTGTTCTTTCTGCAATCCATGCCTAGCATGGCTGTTCTCCGCGTGAGGCAAGTATCCTTGTTGCTTAGTAAACTCAAATACAGCTCTCTGGCTTAACCCCTTTGCTGCGGCGGGAATTCCGCCGCAGCGCTGGGGGGTGCGGGGGGGCGGCGCGGTGGCGCTGTACTCATGACGGAGCCACTCCGTCATGAGCCACGGTTGAGCTGTGCTCATGACGGAGCGGTTCCGTCATGACTCCGCCCAGTTGCGTTGTCCCCCCGCACAGGCGGGGAAACAGCGCCGCGTAGGCGGAGCGGCTGCCGACGGCCGTGACATGACGGAACCGCTCCGTCATGAGCACACGGCAACCGTGGCTCATGACGGAGCGAGCGGCTCCGTCATGAGCGGGGAAGGGGTTAACAGAGGTCTGTAGCAACTGCACGTCCCTTCTGTCCTTAAGGAACCACAGCTTTCTCAGTAATTCTGAATGTGTTCTTTCAGTTGTGGACGGTGGAAGAGGTGTGGCTCCGCGGCCAGAGCGACTGACTCTAGAATCTGGGGATCACGTTCGATCCCCGGTGCTGGTGGCAGATTAGCCCAGCACCATGTGACTCTGGGCAATAGCTTGCTTAATCTTCCCGACGGCCCCCAGTGCCTAGAGACCCTTACGGGTGATTGTTCACGCTTTACAAATGTGGATTATTATTATTATTAGATGTCAAAGCGGACCTGCAAGTGGCACGAGGTAGTAACAATCTTCGGACAGTTTTTCTGCATTTAAACTTTTAGACTTCAGTGGACCTATGATGTGCCTCACAATTGGCTCCCCTGAGAAACTTCATCCTGTCCTTACCTGATAAATATCACTCTGTTCAACTCTGCTGCAAGAATCCATGTGTCCCTTGATACCTCCCAGCTCCACATCATCCTGTTCACCATTATAAAGTATCATACTTCATCCTCTGCTGCTCATGATTCATATGTCTGCTGGCCTGTGTTTATTTAGGACAATATGTTTGTTTGTTTGCACGTCTGTGTTCATGGTGCCTGTATGCCTCTTTGACTTTTATAAAATGCTTGTTGTGTTTGAAGCATGTGTACCTTCTCTATGTTTACATGTGTGACCACATGTTGAATGCATTTGTGTGCATGGACTAGCAAAAGCTGAGCCTACTGTTTTTGCCAAATCTTGTTTTTAACCATCTTTTTGTTGATCTTAAAGTTGATGGAAATAACTACGTAGTTTCAGATGTAATATTTGTGTATCAGAATATATTAATTTTGCTGCCATCATTTTGAATGTGACCACTGGTGATATGACATTTACCACATGTTGTAAGATAAGAGGAATTATTTCACTCTGTCCTTTTTACGTTTAGCATTTGAGACAGCCGCCACACTACTGGTTACTAAACAATTCATAACTAATATACATACAGAGAGACACTTCTAAACAGCCGGCTGCAACCATTGGCTTGTTCAAATGTCATTCACATTTTACTTCCACCCACGACAGCATACAACAAGTAAGTTCACCTTACTTATTGGCTCCCTTCACTTTGTGTGACTGCTCAAATCTTGTGCACATTGTTCACACCCACTTAAAAATAGTTACTTTCTCTTCAGTGACATCACTCTTTCAAAGAGTGGTTTTTTTTTTTTAATTATGTTTTTCTATAATATTTTTAAAACCATCTATTCATTTTGCCTGCACTTCAGTTTCCCAGTTAGATGGTGATTTATTTCCTGTCTTCTTTGTTGTTGTTATAAAATGAATAACTTACATTGTAGCTTCCTTCAAAATCAGATTTCTTCGTGTCCCCTTTGCAAAAATGAATAGTAAAACAAAAGGGACCACTGAAAAGCCTGAGGTTTTTTGTTTAAAAAACATGACTAGTAAAATAGCCACCTCAGTGTTTTATATTTGTATTTAACATTTTTGTTGCAAGCATACTGTGGCCACATTTAGATGGGGACTTGCGTTCTATATTTCTTTTACTTTTTATGGCCTACGCTTCGAATAAAAGGATGTAAAAAAAAATTACAAATTGCAGTACTGTGTCAAGGTCAGACCTATTGGCTTTGCCAGCGCTCTTTATCATATCTTCCAGCTGGCATTCCTTCATTTTGTAATGAATAATCACCACTGGCTGTATTTCTGCTGCACAAACGGTTCTCTTCTTAATGCCATTTACGTGATCCATATCCATCCCAAATGGATTAGAAAAGAAGTCGCATTTTTTACACCCAACCTAAGTGTTTCATACACTTTAAACTTTAACACGGGACATATTCAAGGCTCCGAGATAGTGCCCATTTACAAGATGTCCTAGAGTATCTCTTATGCGCCTTAATCTTTGCACTCGAAAAGGTTATGTAACATATTTTGTGACTGCTAAGTGTGAGTTTGCATTGCATTAAGTTGCATTGCGATTGATAATAATGATTAACCCCTGCGAGTAGCCTAGTGAAGCGGGTACCCAAAGGGATGCACAAATGCGTTGACACTTTTTCGGGTTGCAAAGTTTTGAAAGGTTAGTGCTTACAATGCGCAGGTGGTAACCATTTGCAAAGTGTAGGCTGTCAAAAATTGACGGTGTACAGTCTGTTTATATAGGCTGCAGACACTGGTAGCCAGTAGGCTCATCCACTTCTACCTGAATTCATCAATGTTCCATTCAAAATGGCCACCGTGTGTGGTATTGGGGCCACTGACTCAGACACATTGTGAATGTGAAATAGAAGTGACTTCTGCCACCGAGGCCTCCATCTCAACATTCACTGCTTTTCACAAAGACCTATAATCTGATTCCTGCCTCGTTAATAGTCACGATGACAGAGGCGGGTTGTGACTTTTTGCAAGGACTTCAAGCAATCCTCGCACCGCAATGCAAACATTGCGCAGTGACGTCTTTTGAGCACCAGGACGCAAGTCCTAGGCTGAGTGACGTCACAGGATTTCACCCACGTGCCAAGAGAGATGCATGTTCGACTGTACTAATCACCCTTTCTTCATGCTTCACATTTGCACTTTGCTGGACTCACGCCTACTATTATTTAAATGTGGCTTCAACTATGTACGAAACATGTAAGCGATATATTCTTTTGCAAACACAGTCAGTTAAAGCCCGTATGATTCCAAGGAGCACTTGTTTTTCCCTCGTAGGTGAGCATGGGCTTTCAAGCGTCCTTCGCGTTAGATCTAATTGAAGATGGCTCCTCAACATCATGTGTTTTTTTTATTTCTGACTTGAAAGAAATAGGAAGGCGGACGAAAGCCCCTGGAGACTCCAGCACCATTAAATCTGTGCAGAAATCTCAAGGGGTTGATCTCTGCATGAGAACGATTTTTTTTACTGGTAAGAGATACAGTGAGCCGTGCACAAACAAATGCTCGGTGGCCAGCAAACAGCCTGCTCTGGGTGACTTACAGATGTTAGCTGACCTGCATTTCTTAGCTTCGCTGTTTAATCAAATCAATGCTCCCAGTAGTGACTATCAAGGACAGACTTACTTTCCGCTCTCACATCGCTTGGCTATGTTTTTAAAGACACAGCGTGATTTTCATATCAAAGTTATTCTCCCTGCTCTCCCGCAGGGAACTTTTTAGGTGACACTAAATTACAGGATTGCTATTGCACTGACGGAAACGTTAAGGCCTCATTGCACCTGGCAATCCTCGAATGTTATTTGCACACCAAGTAAAAACCAGTACAGTGGGGCATGGTCTTCACAGGATGCGCAATTTGCACTTGTAGACATCAGAATGGGGATTTTGTATCTTGCCCATGTTTCTAAGTTGTGCAAATTCGGATTTTGTGGCGTTCGCAGTTTTTGCAGAATTGTGTGGGTAAACGCCAGTGGGGTGTGGACTTAGCAGTTAGTTAGAGTCCCAAGTGGGAGCAAATTCATGCTTCACCCCAAATAAGTATTAGTGCGGGAATAGAGAATGAGGCCCTAAGACACATAACATCTCCTGGTTCTTCATTAACCTAAACGCAGTGGGTCAAATTTACATTTACGTTCACAAATATTTCTTAGGAACATGATGATGTTAGTCAGGAATCATCGGCAGATTGATTTCAGTTCACACTATCAAGTAAGTTTACTGTGTTGAAAAATGGAAACTTTCATCCACACACACAAAGTGAAATTGTTTTTCTTGTTTATTTTTTGACAAAAGGATACAAGCCAAAGACCATTTGTTGGAACGCGCCATCTCTGCAGGGTCACCCTCAAACCTTTTGCCTTTTGCTGAATTCATTTTTGGTGACCTCAGGACTCTGTGCACTTTACCATTACTTACCAGTGCTAAAGGGCTTGTGCTCATAACCCTAAACATGGTCAAATAGATTACACCTGATTGGAATATTTAATTCACCTGTATGTCCCTTGTAGAGTGGTATACCATATACCCAGAGCCTGTAAATTAAATGCCACTGGTGGGCCTACAGCACTTTTTATGCCACCCATTTAGGTAGCCCCTTAAAAAATGTCCCAAGCCTGCCATTGCAGCCTGAATGCAGTTTTGAATTGCCAGTTCGACTTGGCAATATAACCTCATTGCCAAGCCTTAAACTTTGCTTTTATTGCATGTAAGATACCCGTAAGGTAGGCCACAGGTAGCCCATAGAGCAGGGTGCATGTACTTTTAAATTGTGCATGTCCTGGTACTGAAAAAACCCCTAAATTCATTTTTCACTACTGCAAGGCCTACTTGTCCCCTAGGATAACTTGGGTTGCCTTATTACATGTATTAGGTGCTAACTGTTTGATTAGGGACAGATAATAATTTAATGTTTTGTATATTTATCGGATTTTAAATTACAATTTCGAAAAAGCCACTTTTAGAAAGTTAAAAAAAGAGAGCACTCCTCTTGCGTGTCCATGGGCAATCCATGGACACTGGAAGTACGCATTCACAAATTTAAGTTTGAAGATTGGAGTAACTCAAAGGGAAGGAGTGCAAGCTCTCATTTACATTTTTTACTTTTAGAAAGTTGGCATTTTCCTGCCCATAGCCTTTTGGTGCCTGCAGCCTGTTTTAGGTGACATGACAGGGTGAAATTGACAGTTAGACTTTGAGAATTCCTCCCGGATCCCACAATAGAGGGATAAGCTGTGCCTGAATGGCCAATTTGCTAGCACGATGGGGGAGTGGAGCTGGGCACAGCCCCACTTGCAACTGAATAAGCTGTGCTTTGCCTACACAAAAAGGGCTTGTCGCCTCCACAATGTCTCTGCAGCCAGCTTGGATCCAGGGCAGGGGAGTCGAGAAATTCTAAGACCTTCAAAGAGAAACCTCTTAAAGCTTCTCCCAACTTCAAAAGATGCACCAAGTATAAAAACAGGGCTCACAGACCCAGTCTTCAGTTCCCTTTCTGGACTTGCATAAGGATTCTCGGACAACTGCCTGCTGTTGTGGCCTGCTGTGTAATTCACAAGACTGTTTTGCTACATCTGGAAGGACGGCTTTGCTGCCTGGAGCCTGCTTTGAACCATCAGAGGCCAGCCCTTCTGTTTGAGCCCTGCTTCTTCAATTGAACCCAGTACCACCAGAGGGATTCCAAGTGCCAGTTTGCTGGCCTCCTGTTCAGAGCTACAGGGATATAAAATGCTCACACCATCTTGAATCCACCCCATACCCAACCTGGGTGAGTCCTAAACCCCCATGTGGTGTCCCACCAGTCCTGGACCCTTGATTGTGATACTAAATGTGTTCAGATAGCCAAAATCAAAAATTTTGGACTTTGAATCTTTGGGGCTAAAAATGGCTCAGAGAACCAATGAAAGACTGGGACCATCCTGCTCGTCAAACTACCCAAGGTGGTCAAGAGGTGCTCCTCTCTGCAATTCCTGCAAGTTTCTGCTCACCGTTCTGAGCAACACTGAATGGCACAGAGATCGCCGACTGTGACGCGGCTCCGATAGATCCATTTAGTTCATTAAAATATACTCTATTTTTCCAAATCTGTATTGTTAGAAATGGGATTTCTGGTTGGTTAGGGCTTGCGCCTAAGCCATTCAGAAACCACCACTCTAGTCAGGGCAAGGGAGTTACACACTGAAGATAACCCCTGCTAACCCCCTTGGTAGCTTAGCACAAGCAGTCAGGCTTATCCCAGAGGCAATGTGTAAAGCGTTTGCGCAACACACTCACACAGCAGCAACACACTAGGCACACCACAAAAGAAACTCCACACAAGGTTATATAAAAAATAGCCTTTGTATTATCATAAACACATTAGAAACCTAATCACACATTTACACTGTGCCAACCGGCACTAGGCAATATTCACAGGGGATTATATACACGACCAGGCCAATCGGGCCACGGTCACAACCATCAGGACAGGTAAGTAAATGCAAAGCACAACCATTTACTACTGGTACCATAATGACCTAAGCATTATCACATTAGCACTAGACACCATCCTAAAATATCATAGCATGACATTAGGCAATAAATCACCTTAGGCTCAAACCTCAGTAGCATAAACACATTACGCACTAGGCCTCACCATCATAAACCCATTATGCATAACATCCTAAGCATAAATACATTACACATTAGGTATCACAAGCATAAAAACACATTATGCATCTCATTAGGCCTAAACCATATTACACCTAAATCACATTACGCATCAAACATATTAGGCCCAAACCTCATCAGCATATACACATTACGCAGTAATCATTGGGCATGAATCACATTAGGGCCTGGCGCCCCATCAACCTCACACAGTCCCCCTGGCCAACTGGCCTTCTCAGAGGGCTCAAATGCCCTATCTCCCAATTGTCAGGGTGGTTGCCAATGCAGCAGAATCCACAAGTGCGCAATTGCGCTGGGGCAGAGGAGTGTATCTCACTCCTGTCTCTTCCAAAAATGCCCCCAAAGAACTAATAGCCTAAACGTTGCAGCTGCAGTGAATTGCCGTGCACCTGTGAATCAGATAGAGGCCCTTGCATGACTGTGCCCCTCCTGTCCCACTCAGGGACTTCCTAGAGCCAATGTGCGCAAAACGTTGCAGTTGCCCGCTACGGCGGCGTAACTGGGAATACAGAACAAGGGGCCCTGGCACAACTGTAAAGAATAAGGCATTGGCGCTTTGGTGCCCTCAGGACCCACTCTGGGGCCTGAAGAACAAATTAGGCCCATTGGTGCAGCTGTCCGCTCTCAGCCGGGGCAGCTGTAGACATTACATCAGGGGGAAGGCACCACTGGCCCTCGGGACCCCCACTAGGGTCCTTAAACTACTGCGCCCCTCGTTGGAACGGTCCCCCTCAGGCAGGGCCACTCAGAATCCAAGCACTGGTACTGTGCTTCGAACAACACCATAACAAGGGAGAAACCCCCACTTACCGGGGCACTTACCGGGACAGGATTCCTCCGGTCTCCTTTATCTTCTCCAGTGCGGCGGGGGCAGGCTCGGCGGTGTCTGGGGAGCACCTGCTCCTCGAGGACGCGGCAGTAAGCGGGGCTCTCTCCTGATCACGGGAGACCTGTTCACCCCGCCACCTTCCTCACTCTTCACCCAGGGCTCGCACCAACTCAAGGGATCCCGCTGTGGCCTGAGGCGACTACCTGTCTCCACGGCAGGATCCGCCCACGCCCAGGCAAGGTTGCCTGACTTCCTCCTTCAGAGCTCCTCTTCCCCGGGTCGCGGCAGTGATTTCCTCCGGAAAACGCGGGGTGGGCACCAGCCATAATTAAAGAGAATTGCGTGGTGGGCACCCGCTCTCATTTTCAAATATCCATAAAGCTGGGTAAGCTCCCGCTAAGCAGGCAAAATGTGGGGTGGGCTCCCGATTCTCTCCCCTCCATTAGTGGGAATCCCCACGTCAGGATTCCCTCAGGAATGATCGATGCTCAGAGCTGCAGAGCCCTCGTGCTCCTTTTCCTTGGGAAATTAGAATATAGCGCTCACAGGGCGCAAGGGCAATAACAGCAGTCCTTGTAGATGAAGGGACAATGCTGGCCCCAGGGAGGCAAGCCCTCATGGTGGTTCCTCCTGGGCCCCAGCAGCAGCACGCCCCAGCAGATTCAGGAACAAGCACCCCATCATGGGGTCACAGCCCCTACATTTATACACGTGTTCCTCCTTTGTCTGCTCTGGCACAGTGGCTTGGGGGGACCAGCTAGAACTGGTTCTGGAGCACTCTGTTTCCAGTGCTCACATCCTTCTTTTGGGAGATGGGGGCTCGGCCATCAGACACACCACAGGGGGGTGGAGCCAGCATTCACTAGGGCAGGCACAATCCTATTCAGGGACCAGGGACTTCTCCTCCCACCACTCCAAATGCAGATGTCCCATTCAGCCTAGCGCTGACTCACCCTGCCCCTCCTGGAGCCACACACACCTCACCAGCCCCTGTCACTCAAAAGCCAGACATGCAATTCACATCAGGCAGGCAGACACATAGCACAAAGAAATGCTAACTTCTAAAAGTGGCATTTCTAAAATATATATAATAAATCTGCGCACACCATTGCGCAGCATTTATTATCACTATTCCAAATAAATCAAACTTGACCACGCTGAGCCTCTCATATTAGGAATTACCACTGAAACACTTATCAGGGAATCCTCAATGCATTCCTATGGGAGGGCAGCCCCACAGTAGTGAGAAACCAAAATGGCTGTTTGACACTACCAGGACATGTCACACACTTAAGGTACATGTCCTATCTTTTACCTACAATGCACCCTGCCAATAGGGCTAGCTAGGGCCTACCTTAGGGGTGACTGACGTAGTAAAAGGGGGGTCACGGACATGGCACACACTTTAGGTGCCACGTCACAGCGGCAGTGACACTGCATGCACAGGCCCTGCAATGGCAGAGGCCTGAGATAGGTTTGCAAGGCTACTTTGGTGGGTGGCGCAATCAGCGCTTCAAGCCCCCCAGCAGCATTTATTTTACCAGCCCTGGGTATATGCGATACCACTTTACAAGGGTCTGACAGGTAAATTAAATAGGCCAAACAGGTGTAGACCAATCTTATCATATTTATCACAGAGAGCAGACACACTTTACACTGGACAGCAGTGATAAAGTGCCCAGAGTCCTAAAACCACCAACACCATGTCAGAAAAAAGGCTAGGAGAAAGGCAAAACGTTTAGGGATGACCCTGCAAAAAGGGCCAAGTCCAACATGTTTGGTACCCTTTTTAAGTTGTGTTTTCACTGAATTACTGTTTGTGTGCTGCATACATTCTTTACACATTTCTCCTTAGTTAAGCCTGACTGCTTGTGTCCATGTTACCAGAGGGTTAAGTACAAGCTTAGTTTACAACAATTGTAGTTCACCCTCTCTTGGATTGTGGCGCTGTCTTCAAAAGTGCTCAAACCCACCTCAACCAAGAACCCAATTTCTAACATTGTTGGTCAGTGGTGGGATTCTGTATTTGTATTTTGCAACCCTCGACACTGATTTGTGTAAACAGTAGCAGTCCATTATATAACCTGACATCATTCTGATTTTTTAAAATTGTGCGTCCAATTGAATTTGTTTTTCTAACAATCTCCCACCATGTCTTATAATTCGGAGTTGGCGCTCACTACCCTTGATAAGTACACCCTCCGAGAGCTTAAAGGGCCATGCCTTGAGAGGGGAATTCCCGTGAGGAAAGGTGCTGTAAAGGAGAATTGCCTGATCATCATCAGAACCTTTGAGGAGGCTCACAAGATCAGAACTTCAAGCACTGAGGAGAATAACATTGAGTACAGTGAGGAGAAAAACCATGAGGAGGATGAAGACCTTGATGCCAGGCTGGGGTGACTAGGAGGCGTTGCAGGTAACATGTTCCGAATGACCTCCGATGCAGGGAGCAGTGTGTCCTCCACTGATCTGACCCCAGCCCAGCTAGAGCATAGGAACACAGAGAGAACCTTCAAGTTGCAACTTGTCAGCTCTGCTATGGAGAAGCAAAAAGCGGAGACCGCCGCCAACAGGGCCATTGAGGAGAACAGATTGGCCCTGGAGGAGAAAAATATCATGGAGGAGAAAAAGATGATGCTGGCCCATTAGATCAGTCAAAAAGAGCTGGATTTGAAAGCCAAGCAAGTCCTATGGTCCAGCAAAAATGGTGACAGCGAGAGCAGTGTTTGTTGGTGAAAGACCAGTGCATATCCCCAAGGATCTGGTACCAAACTATGGGGTGGGGGAGATATTGGCAAGTGGTTTGATGCTTATGAGATAGCTTTAGCAATGAATAAGATCCCTGAAGGGCTGGGGGGGGGGGGGGTAGTCCCTGGAAACACATACCTGAGGAGTATAGGGATGCTATTCTGGAGTTAGGTGGAGGAGAATGTGTCCAGTACTCCCCCATGAAGCACACCCTTGTCACTAAGTGGCCTTACTTGTGAGAAATACAGAATTAGGTTCAGGAATAGAAAGAAGCTTCCTGGCCACACCTAGGTATCCTGTCTTTCCTTTTGCAGAAAACCACTGAATGGTTTGGTTAAGGGAAGCAAAGTAAATGTTTACAATGGGCTGTTTAATAAGATGTTTAGAGAGCACTTGTTGAATCTTTGTTTTACAGAGTTGCATTAACACCTGGTGGATAGTCAGTTCACTGACCCGAGTGCACTTGCTGAAGAAGCAGACATCTGGGTGGATACCAGTGTTACCAAAAATGCACCTGTGAGGGACCTTCAAGGGTAAAGTACACTGAACACAATGCACTTGTATTTTGTTGTCCGTTTGGAGACAGCTCTGAATCGGTAAGGAAAACAGTAATATGTGCAGTATGTCTCAGACACAGTGTGAATGGAATGAGTTTTATTATATAAACTGCTTTTGAACTTTGGCTTGTCAGAGGAGCACTTCCATGGATTATTCTGGGCATTCGCCTGTGACCGACTTGCATCCCTGCTGACTCTCATCACTATCCTGAACAGGACAGAGGCCTGTCCTACACCAGATTGGCTTTCAGATATATCACACACACACAGGTAAATGGGGAGTTAGGCTTTCCAAGTGATCTGGCAGACCACATTTTACCTATGCTCTTGATAGGATAGGTAGTGCTAGGTAGGAGTATCATTATGACATATACTCGTATATTCATTTATTCATTGCAATAACTATAATGGTTGAACTATTAATCTTTTTCAACATTCTTGAAATGCTGGTAACAATGCTTTGCTTTCTTCTACTGATAATTGCAGCTCATGAATTTTACACAAGAATCCAATTGCTCCAATAAATATTTGAAATGCCAGTTTGTGTATTTCTTGTGTCTCCCTTTGGGCCTGCATAGGTACTAGCAAAAGTGTAGATCTGGTTCCATGATTTTTTCTTTGGGGGAATTAGAGTAGTCATGTTCTGAGGTTGCAAACACCATCCAGTACCCTGTTAGGTTTTGGGGTCCAGATGGTGCACTGTGAGCTAGCCAGGAATTGGGCAGACATATTCTGATCATATGTGGGAACGTATATGTTGTCCAAACGCACATTCTTACTTAATTATTAGGAACTGTACAAGAGACACCTGAGGGTCTTTCCCTGGAACCTACAGGGGAAAAGATTGCTGCGCTGAGTACCCCAACTGAGCTGGCCGATTGGTAGACAAAAGGAAGCCGCACGCAGTCAGAGATCTTTAAGACACAGAGATAACACCCTTCTCTAGTGGGTCTACAGCAACAGGTCGAGGCCCAGGCAGCTGATGACACCTGAGGGAGCCACCTGATATACTGGGAGAACAGACAATGACCCTAAGGATCCTGAGGTTGGTTCAGCCCCTATTCTGGTGGTCCCCCAATGCTACAGGGCATTCCTATTGGGACTGGCTCATGAAATTGCCCTGGCAGGTCATCTGAGGCAAACCAAGAACTTTGACAGGCTCGTTACCCACCTCTGTTGACCCAAGATGAGGACACAGTCCGATGCATTCTGCAAGTCCTGCATCACCAATAAGGCCAGTGGGAAGTCATGGATGAAATGCTAGGCACCTTTGATTCTCCTTCCGGTGGTGGGGACCCCTTTTGAAAGGGTGGACATCTGTGTTATTGGTCCCTTGGTCCAAGAATGCCTCAGGCAACAGGTTTATCTACCTCTTGGTGGGCCATGCCACATGGTATCCTGAGGCCATTCCTCTTAGAACAGCAAATGCGCCAACCTATGGTTTGGTATAAAAGTACTGATGAGAATCTTTTCCTGCATGGGTTTCCCCAAAGAGACGGTCTCCTATAGGGGTACCAACTTCATGTCCTCAAACATGAAGGCCATGTGGAAGGATTGCGGAGTTACTTACAAGTTATCTACCCCTCACCACCCCCAAACCAACAGGCTTCTTAAAAGGTTCAACAAGACCCTGAAGGGCTTGATTGCAGGCTTTCTGAGCCCCAGAGGCGTAAGTGGGATGTCCTTCTGCCATGCCTGTTGTTCACATACTGCAAAGTTCCTCAGAAAGGTGAAGGGTCAGTCCATTTAAGCTTCTGTTTGGGCATCTGGTGCGAGGGCCTCTCAGCCAGATGAAAGAGGGGTGGGAGCATGCCTCTCAGGCACCCCCTTGAGATGTAGTCATCGACATGCTTGCTCTAAGGACTCAAATGAAATGCTTTTGGAAGAAAGTTTCTGAGAAATTAGAGGCCCATCAGGAGGTGATGAAACAGTGGTATGGCCAGACCAGAGGGCCCACCTGGTTCAGCCTAGTTAGAAGGTGTGACTGATGGAGCCCCAAGCCTTGCAGGGTCAGTGAACCAGGCCCTATGAGGTAGTGGAGCACAAGAGTGAAGTCACACACCTGGTTGATCTTCAGACACCCAGACACCCCTTAGGGTCCTACATGTCAACTGTCTCAAGCCCCACCTCGAGCGGTCCAAAGTGCACCTGCTCCTAATTATAGATGGGGGTGAGGAAGAAGAGTGTGAGCCTCACCAAGGAGCAAGATGGGTCTGTGTATGGGGTGATCCTCTCCCCACACTGACTACAGAGCAGGCGGGATACCTCCTCAAAGTGCTGAGTCAGTTCTCCTCCTTAATTTCACTTATCTTTGGGACCACCGACTGGTGTGTCCATGACATTGACACAGGGGAGTGTATGCCTGCAAAGCATAAAATATACAGGCTCTTAGATAAAGCAAGGGTGAAGTCACCAAGATGCTGGACCTAGGGGTGATCGAACCCTCTAGCAATCCCTGGTCCAGCCCAGTGGTGTTGGTACCAAAGGCAGCCCCACGGGTGCAGTTCCAGAACTCCGGTTCTGTGTGGATTATAGAGGTCAGAAACTCAGTCACGAAGACTCACGCTCACCTCATACCCAGAGCAGATGAGCTCATTGACCGGTTTGGAGCTGCCAAGTTCCCCAGCATGTTTGGCCTAGCATACGGGTATTGGCAGATTGCCCTAATGGCGGGGGCTATAGAGAAGTCTGAAATCTCCACCCCAGAGTGGCATTACCAATTCCAGGTGAGGCCTTTTGGGTTAAAGAATGCACCTGCCATCAGTACTTAATTTGTAAAGAAATAAGTGCTAGGGCTCTCCTCAGGAGGCCACTGCAGCTTGCACTACACATTGCCCCTGCCATGCTGCTAATGATAGTAACAACACAACTACTGACCATCACACTCCCACAAGTGTGACAATTCAGACTATTCCAGGCCCCCAAAGCAATAAGAATGTTTTTTGAGGGTAATAGCAATTTTTAATGTATATTGAATTAATAATTAACTGCTGTTGTGGTCATCTCTAAATTAACAAGACAGTGCCAACTTGTGGCAGACTGTCACAAGCACTGGTGCTGACAATTAAGTGCCAGTGCTGAGCAATGGAAACCACTGGCTCAAATTAAGCAATGCCTGCCACCTTCCAGATGTTGGTCAACCAGGTTCTTTCTGGACTGGAGAGTTTCAGTGCTGCTTACTTGGACGACATCGCAGTCTTCAGCTCCTCCTGGAAAGACCACCTAGAACACCTCTGGGCAATGCTTCAGGATCTGCAGAATGCAGGACTAACGATCAAGGCCAGCAAGTGCCAGATCGTATAAGGTTCTGTGGTCTTCCTGGTCCACCAGGTGGGGGGAGGCAAGGTCCAGCTGTTGCAGCCTAAGATCCAGACAATCATGGCTTGGGAACCCACTGTTAGACCTGGCACCTTGGCGTGGGTCTCCCTTCCATTTTTGCTGTTGCCTCATGTGTTTTTGCTGGTGTTAGTTGCTCAGGGCACTGTGCCACTGCTGTCCAGTGCCACAGTGCAAGTGCTCCCTATTGTAAATTAATGTATGAATTTGTGATTACATGATTGGTTGGTTTGGTTTACCTGTCAGACCCTAGTACAGTGCACCAGGAGTGCCCAGGGCTTGTAAATCCAAATGCTGCTGGTGGGCTTGCAGCACTGGTTGTGCCACCCACAGAAGCAGCCTATAAAAGTATGTCTAAGGTTTGCCATTGCAGAGCCTGCGTGCAATCTGGTACTGTCATGCTGTTTGGGCAAGTGCACCCACTTGTCAGTCCCTAAACCTTCCCTTTTCTTCATATCAGACACCCCTATGGTAGGCCCAAGGGCAGGGTGCCTTGTAAGGATAAGGTAGAACATGCCCTAGGGTGTGTGGCATGTTCTAATAGTGAATTACAGCCATTTTCGTTTTTCACTATTGCAAGGCTACCTGGTCTCCATAGGCCAGAATGGGCAGTTTGATTATTACGTCTTATAATCCTAACTGACTCAGGGAACATGGTAGAAATTCGAATTTACTATGCCTGAACTCAGAATGATTAAATACATCTTTTAGTGAAGGTGGTTTTAACATTCTGTGTTTGAAAATGCCACTTTTAGAAAGTACACAGCAAGTGTATAAATTGCGGATGCACTCCTCCTCTTTACAAATCTACATTGAATAGCTGAAACTGCCAAATGAATGCGTGCAGTCAGCACTGTGAATCGCCCCTTCACAGAATCTCGAAGAAATTTTAAGAAAGGGTGCGTTTCATCCGCACCCAGCTGCTGCACTGCTTAAATGCGAACGATGCTTTATCTTAATCATTTTTGTCTTCAAACTCGACCATCTTTCATCCTTATTCATCAAATCATCCATATTCCACATTGTCCAAATCTTATATGTTCATAGAATCAATCCAGAGACAGTACCATTGCGCTAAATACTTTATTTTCGCTTTTTCAAATACTTTCTGTTGCCGATCCAGGCTTTAACATAAGAGATATGAACTACTACAATCGTAAGACAGGATGCGGAGTACAATACGTACAGAGTTAGCAGTAAGATAAAATAATACTGCAATAGCATGTTTTGTAGCTATGACATATAGTCATAAAATACATACATAAATAACACAGGCTAAAATGTGGATACTCATCTGATGCTTCTAAATAGTTCTACCCCAGTGCACCTAACCTAAGTGTAGTACGAGGTAAGAAGTAGGTGCTGTTTTCTAAAGTATAGCTAGCTATAGTTTTAGTTTTGCCAAGAGTTGCCAAAAGTTTCTCTAAGTTCTAGTTGGCTCCATACCTTAGAATGTGTGAGGTTGGAATCTCTTTCCGGGACTCAATATCTAACACGCCGCAAGGGGAGTTAGAAACACTGGAGCTGGATTCTCTGCGAGGAGGATGACAGCGTCTGGTCAGTGCATCAGGCGGGAACTCGATCTCCTTCTGAACTTGCTGTGGCGAACCGCAAGTAGGCAGTCGAACTGGACCGTACCGGAACCGTGGTTTGCCAAGGCAAGTGCAGGTATATTTATACCTTGAAGGTGTTTAGGAATGCCTGTATTGACGTAAAAGTCGGGCATCGGAACGTCATGAATGAACCCCTAAGGAATAGATGTTCATGCATACTAAATGAGTTCTTGGAGAAATCAATATCCAAGCAAGGTAAATTCCTAAAGGCTTAAGAGTCTGGTTTTCCAAGAACTCGTTGTGACGTGGATTAACGGATGTGGGAGACCATGCCTGTATTTGGATAGCATGGATAATGCCAAAATAAGGGCTGGATTTTCTATGCCTAAATAAGGGCAATATGAATTGTACCTATATAAGGGCATAAATCGGGAAACCTATATACGGAATCTAAATCTACACACAACAAAACAGGTTGTTTGTTGTATGAGTTTTACACTAAGAATTAACTTGAAACCAATGAAAAGAAACATTTTATTCAAAGAGTTGCAAGGCAATGATTGAACCTCTAAATTTGGAATTTTAGGGATTTTAAGAGCTGTAAGAACGTGATATCGACAAATTGGAAATACAAATGCATGTCTTTTTGTTTTTATAAAATCTCTCAAGATTGACTTATAAATAAAACTTTCATTTTATATGTAATATTAGGATGGATAGGTTTCATAATATCTGGAGTACTTTTTTCCACAGTGGGGCCTCTTCACAAAGGGAAACTGACATGGATAAATCTAATTGCTTATTGGGCAGATGTAGAAGTAATTTTTATGACCAAAAACACTCCAATTTGGAGTTTGCTATGACAAACATTATTTTTCTAAATGTTAGAAATCAATAAACATGTACTCACTTTAAAAATGAGAATACAGCCCCATAAGGATTCAGCATTTTCATAGTCGCATGTTGTAGTCATGCATTCGAAATACCTATCCGGTATGCAATATACAATGTTTTGCGACAAAAATCCAGTTGCAAATCATTGAAAAACTATGGACTTTGAATGTAGCAGAGTTTCAAGACTTGTGTCTGTGGCCGGTTTTCAATAAAGTAACCTTGTTTTTTAAATGCTCTGAGATTCAGTGATGTTATCAGTGATTGCTGAGGCATAAGTTATAGTTAGCTCAGGTAACTATAAAACTGCTGAATTTCTATGGTTTTGTACTAGTGAAATCCGAGCCTTTCTATAACGTCCCTGTAACCTTTCTTTTTTTCAGTGAATTTGTAAGTTTTTTTTTAATTCTGCTTCCTAACTGTAATTTCCCTTTAACATTTGTTTTTTCAGTTAAAAAATATATATATACACACACAAACACACACATGTATATATAGATATAGTTAGCTACAGATATCTTATTTACATATATAGATAGGTTTAATGCTTTATTATTTCTTAAGGGGTGTAATTTTAAGTTCCTGCCTCCATTATTTTCTATGGGATGTAATTTTAAGTCCCTGACTCCATTATTGTTTATGGGCGTGGGTTGCACTTTTTAAATTGAGCGGCCGTGTGTGGTGCTTGACTTAATGCAAGGTTGTGCTGGAGTACATTTAATATTGTCTTGCCACCTTTAGGAATGTACTAAATTTTAAAGTGTAGTTTGTGAATAGCAATGGGCTTCCTGTTTTGTGGGTGGATGTTACCCCTCTTTGCTATTTCTCAAACTCCTCCCCAATTGTACTGAATATTTACATTTTCCAGGCAACATCTGTTGTTCTTTCCACATCACATTTACTACTAAGCATAGGAATGCAGAATCTTCTCCACTGTGGCAGATGTCACAGCCCGTGTGTTAGTTTGTAGCATTTGGAAGTACAGAAATAGTACTGCTGTAGGACTTCACACACTACAAAATACAGGTGTGCATAAGCCCCACTATGTTTCAGTACAGAATAATTCTGGAAGTTTAAAGCTATAATAATTTTACCCTGCCCTCCTTCCTATCCTTCTGGCCTAATTATTTATTTTTGTACATAATATTTAGTCTAGCTGTAGACTTTAGGTTTATGAGTTTCTTTAGCTGTTGATTTTTAATACTGAGCAATGACTGACTTTGCAAACTGGTGCAGCACACCCGTGCCTACAACGACACCTCTGGTACAGCGTTAATGGTTTTAAGAACCAAAGACAACCCAAAAAAGCAGTCTTTGGAGGTGTTGGGAATAAATATCCGCCTCAGGAATCACACAAGACCAAGGAGTAAGCGACAGAAAGAGCGCCCTAAGATGAATTCCATCAAAGGCGCCTTCCAAACAAAAGGAGATCCAGATGTTTATAGGAGAAAACCCCATGAGTATGACTTTCAAAATAAAAGGATGGAGACTTTCAGCTCCCGTTTCAAATACTGAAACAAGAAATAACACATTCAGGCGTTTCTTCAGAACCCAGTGGACTGCGTCAAAGTTCATGCTAAAAGTGCAGACAGTAGTTCAGCATTATTTTTGCAGTAGTGGTGTGGCCAGTAACACCACTACTCTGCACTAGATATCTCTGCTGTGTCCAGCAGCATCACCAAAGTCAGACACGTTATGTTTTGCTCTTGGGGGGCACATTTCAAAGGTCTGCATCAGGATGGCCTCTCTGGAGCTGTTATGCCAGTCTACCAGCGCCAGCAGAAGGCTGGTGTGGATTTCAAACCTGTTGAAAAAAGTGTGGAAACATTTTTTTCAGTGTATTATTTCCCATTTAGTTGTAAACTCACTTGGCAGCACCATTTTTACGGGACTCGTGGATTTGCCATAAGTTACCTCGCATACACTAAATGAGGGCTTCAGGCAAATAGGTAGGACCGTTAGTGGAGCCCCTAGCGGCGTAGTACATAGTATGAAGCAGGCCATGCGGGAACTGACAGCCCCGGGCCCTCACACAGACTATGCCACCGAAGTCTACATCACCCGGTGCCCCCTGAGGTGCATCATTACTGCTCAGATGGTGCACAATAGTCTGTGCTGTTGTGGTACAAACCATCCTGTTCTGCTCCGCCTTACATCACATTATGCTGCTCACTAGATAGATGCACGTCAGCCCGTGCCCCCTGCTCATTAAACTTATGTGTTCCTCTGATACACATCAACCTGTGGCTTCGGCAAAACCTGTCGATGCATGAATATTGGTTTGTTCCATTAATCCTCCTGCTTGTAGGTCTGTTTTCATGGGTGTTTGTGTGACTCTGGCTGATTGTCAAATATGTTATATATTTTCTTCAATGCTTGAGTTCATTGCCCACCTTAGAACCAGCAATGTTCTGTTGTTTAATGCATGATGCCGAAATAAGACGTCATTGCTGCTTTCGTTTTCAGTTCATCTAATGGCGTGCTTCAAAACCTGAAGTGCTTGGACATTCAGATCCGACTAACACGGAAATCAACGCTTCTTTACAAAAAATGAAAATGAAAGGCAATAAGGAAATGCAGATTTAAATTTCTCTACAAAAGTGTCTGTAGCGTACTGACAACAAACCCACAAACTAAATAGAACATAATCAAATTAACCCGAATTAAATACGAACACGCAGAATTTCAGTAGTCTGAGGAATTACAGCGGTCATATAAATGCACCAGTTATCGAGAAACTACCCAAACCTGAAAGGTGTGGCTATAGGGGTCTACTGGTCACCTTAACAATGTTTATGTGGATGTACTGCATAAGCATACTGCAGAACCACAAGATAATGCAGTTAATAATATGAATAATCTTTATTCGGCATAAAAAAAAATAACCATAATAGAGACAATTTAAAAGAAAATAGACATACATCAGGTGTGTACATTGTCTATAAAACAATCAGATGTACAAAATAAGACAACACGGAATCCATAATGTCTTGTTATCCCAAGTGGTGTCTTAAATTCAAAACACTCCCAGCAACCATTTCTTAAGTTTAAAAAAATATACAATCAATAAGAACCTGGTTAACATTAATTCAACATAAGGGGACTGCACAGATGATCCTAAAAAGTAACCATCAGTTCAATTCGTTTATAGCTGCCTAACAATGTGCATAATTAGCAAATACTCTTGTGACCTTCAGTCACCTCTGGTGGTTCTTAGCCTTAAAGCAGATCTTAAAAAATAAGAAACACAAAAAAGTGTATAAACATCAGTTGTGAGCTGTAAAAAGGCAACAGGAGCCTGCCTAAATCTGCACTTGTCTAAGGTGAGAATAATATGTACAGAGGTGGACAAAGTGGAGAGTGTCCTCTGTCCTGTGGAGACCTACTGTCGCAGCCACAGGGGCCACTGTGTTCTACATGCACTGCAAAGTCAGGTGGTGAAGCCAGTAAATGGTTAAATCAATTTAATCTAAAGAGGGTAATTAAAAATCTATCTTGCGCACTTGTTAAATGGAATGATTAGGGTTCCATACCCTGCACCGATTTTACTAAAATGTGTTCTCTGACCATGGGTTTCCTGAGCTCCTTGTCCTCTTTGTGTGCCCTAAAATATTTAAAAAACAGATATTTGATAATCGCCTTGTCTTGGGGTCTCACCTTATCATAACTAGTAAACAGATCTTCTCTTCCTAATATGGTGAAGGTATCCTTTACATATTTTAGCCACAGAATTTTTATTGCGTGATCAAGAGAAAGGCAATCTTAGATTACCAATTTGTTAAAACCTGCCTCCTCAATGGACCAGATCTTCACCCAACAAAGGAGAGGTTTGACAGCCTCCATATCAGAAATATATTTAGACCCCAATTCCTCATGTATTGTGTACACGGGGGTGCTATGAGGGACTTTCAATATCCCCCTAAAATAAAAGGGCCCGATTCACAACTTACTACTTTTGGTATTCACAGAATACACTTACTACTTTTGGTATTCACAGAATGGATTTACGACTACTAACCTTATGTCCGCACTCGGGCCGGAAATTCCGGCCCAGAGGCGGAGCTTCCAGCCAGGAGGCAGAGCTTCCGGCCCAGAGGCGGAGCTTCCGGCCCAGAGGCGGAGCTTCCGGCCTGGAGGTGGCGATTTCGGCCATGGCTAAATCTCCACCACCGGCCAGAATCCCCACCTCCGGGCCAGAGCTCCGCCTCCGGGCCGGAAGCTCCACCTCCGGGCCGTAATCCCCGGCCCGAGTGCGGACGTAAAGTTAGTAGTCGTAAATCCATTCTGTGAATACCAAAAGTAGTAAGTGCATTCTGTGAATACCAAAAGTAGTAAGTTTAGGATTTTGTCTTAAGTTAATTCCGTGAATCGGGCCCATAGTTTTTTACGGATTGTAATTTATTAGCGACCATATACCCCCATACCTTACTACCATATAAAACTTTAGACATACAAAAGGAGTTATATAACTTTAAAATTATCCCCGGTGATCAGGTGCCTAGTCTGTGAGCATAATTTGCGATTGCTCCCATTGACCGTGTCATTTCTAAACACTTCTCCACTATAAACATTTAAAACAATTTCTCATCAAATAGCATACCCAGATAAGAAAAGGCCGGGACTTTCACTAAACTATGTGTGCCTATTTTGTATGTATTGGGCCTCCTCCTCTGCTTGCAAATTTCCATTATGTAGGATTTAGTTAGGTTAGGTGACAAATCCATCGTATCCATAAAAGACACATCCTGTAAGAGCTGCAAGCCCTTTAGGGTGCATGCAAGGAGTACCGCGTCATCCGCATATAGCAAGATGGAAACCGGTCTCGTGCCTACCCTAGGGGTATTAGCATGTTGGAACATCAGGACAGAAACAAGACCATCAATATATAATGTGTAAGGTGCTGATATACAACCCTGTCTGACCCTGCTAGATCAATTTAAAAGGACCAGTGGTTTTCCCATCCTGTGTATTTCTGATTACTGCAGTGGTGTTAAAACGTAGGGTCATTAGGGTACTAGTTATTGCCAGTTCAACCCTAAGCTCTCCAAGCAGTTTCCAGAGTTTCCGAAGGTTCACTCGATCGAAAGCCGCAGTGAGATCTATAAAACCCAGAAACAGCGCCCCATGTTTGGCTAGTGTATATTTAGCAATCATAATATATAGACTGAGGCAATGATCTGAGGTGGATTTACCCGCACGGAACCCATATTGTACATCAGATATTATTTGGTTAGTCTCTGCCCATTCAGACAGCCTATTCACAGTAACGTCAATAAGGGATACGTGATGATAATAATGTGGGCAGTCCCTATCTTCCTTTTTGAAAATCGGTACAATGGTGGCAGTAGACCAGGATGTAGGCATTACTGTTGCTACTGCCACATTCAAAACCCTAACGAGTAGAGGTGCCCATATCTCTGTATTGCAACGGAAAAGGTCAGGCAGGATCCCATCTGGTCACGGTGCCTTATTCTGAGATCATTCCTCAAGTCCCAATCTACCCATGTCCAAAGTGAAGGTAATATGTTCAAGACTGTGGTAAGGGTTTAGTTATGGTGAAGGTTCTTCGCTGTGGCAGTTATTATAGACTCCCTCAGAATTATCCTGCTATTGATCTGGTAAAATATTGTGACTTAACCCTGGTTTATTTAGATCTTTTTTTCCAATAAATGCTTCCGCCCCTTGACGGCTTGCTTATAGTTGCTGCGGCAGGCCGCCACCCTGCACCTATCTCTCGGAGTCCATTTTAGGGCCCTCTTGAGATCCCTAAGGGCCTAAAAGCACTCCCCGTCAAACCATCTTGAGACGTCCTTGCGGGAGGAGTTTGCTGGAGCTGTTAACAAATCGTCCACTACATGTGTTGTAGCTATAAAAGCATGAATTATTTCTCCCCCCCTGAACTTGCGGGTCTAGACATTTCAAAATCTCCTGCTTACTTATGCTAAAGAGAGATTTATCAAAAGCAATATTATCGACCTGTGACCACCTTAAATGCCTTCCTTGATCAATAGCAGAGATCACTCCCCCAATTTTTCTTTGTAGTACTCGTGATTCCAAGGGGCTACAATGGACATAATCACAGTATTGTGGTCATTAAATGTGCTATGATGTACGGTAAAAAAATATATAAACCTCCTCAGTGTAAAGAACACAAAAATAAAATCAATAAATGTTGAGCAGCCTCTAACTTTATAGGTTGGGGGCACCGGTGATTCAGGGGGGGTAGCGAGCAGGTCAGTGGTGTGTGTTAGACCATAAATGTTTAAGAGGACATTCAAATTCAAATCCCGCCCTTCCTGGGTATATTCCATATGCAATCCTTCAATTATTGTGCAAGGGGACCGTTCTTGGTGGGTCACCACTAAGTTGGGACACAGATGGCAATTAAAATCGCCCGCTAAGACTAATTGATTCTGCAACAGGCCTTCCCCCTGGAGTAGCTAAACCTGCCACAGTCCAGGAGACCATATTTAAATCATGGAAATGGAAAGCGTCCCTGAGCTACCTGACCCAATATTACTTTGGTCCCTAAACTCAGAGAAGGAGCTTTTTATTTGCTGAAGAGTGGTCTCGACGTCACGCAGGGTCCAACAGTGGTTCAACCAGAATGTCAATGACTTTGCCCATACCCCACCCCCACTCCTTGTCAGTCTATGTCATTAGGACCCCTCAAGGGGATAAATGGGTTAAATGATTTCAGAAATCTCCAACAAAAGGGAGGGCCCTCTGCCTGATCTACAAGACATTAGGGTTGTGGAGGGCTAAAAGGTGGCCTGTAAAAAAGCCCAAAGGTAGGGGTTTAATCCCTGAATCAACGGAGAATGAGTGTGAGGTATGATATAAGATCTTGTCGGCCAGTTCTGGGTATCTAAGTGTGACAATCACGCTATCACCTTGAAATGTTTTCTTGGTCCTACCGAACCAGGCAACCCTCCTTGCCATCAAGATATGCCTATGATCTGCCATATTAAACCTCGCATATTTACTTAGCTAGTGTGTTGCTTTATTAATCAACTGGTCGGTAGACTTATCCTTTGAACTATTCAGGCTTAGTACCAGCCCTCATGCTTCTCGACCTATCAGTGGCCTTCGGCACCGTCTCCCACCGCACACTTGTCGCCAGACTTCACAACGCCAGCATACAAGGAACAGCCCCGGACTGGATACGATCTTTACTCACCGGAAGAAGCCAAAGAATCAGACTGCCACCCTTCCTCTCAAATCCCACGAAAATCACCTTCGGAGTCCCACAGGGGTCATCTCTGAGCCCGAACCTCTTCAACATTTACATGGCACCCCTCACAGCCATCGTCTGACAACACGGTCTCAACATCGTATCCTACGCCGATAACACCCAGCTCATCCTCTCCCTCACCAGGGACCCCCCACTGCCAAACACAACTTCCAGAAAGGAATGCAAGACGTCACAGTCTGGATGACCAACAGCTGCCTGAAGCTCAATGCTGAGAAGACAGAAGTGCTCGTCCTTGGAACCATCCCCTCAGCATGGGACAACACCTTGTGGCCGACCGCTCTCGGAAGCCCACTTATCCCCTCAGACCACGCCAAAAACCTCGGCATCATACTCGACTCATCACTCAACATGAACCGACAGATCAATGCCGTCATCTCCAGCTGCTTCAACACCCTCCACATCCTTCGCAAGACCTTCAAATGTATCCCCCCAGAGTCAAGGAAGACAGTCACCCACGCACTCATCACCAGCAGACTGGACTACGGAAACGCCCTCTATGCCGGCATCAACAAGTCTCTACTCCGCAAACTCCAGACTATATAGAACACTGCCGCCAGACTCGTCCTAGGCATCCCACGGCACGAACACATCAGCCAACGCCTACGTAGACTCCACTGGCTCCCCGTGAGAAGAGTCACCTTCAAAATCCTCACTCACGCCTACAAATGCCTACAGAACCACGGACCCAAATACCTCAATGACAGAATCAACTTCCACATACCCAAAAGAAACCTCTGATCTGCCAACCTCGCACTGGCCAAAACCCAGTGCATCACATGGTCTGAGCAGGCAGAAGATCCTTCTCTCACATTGCAGCCAAGACCTGGAACGAGATACAGGCAGACATCAGACGCGCCCCCACCCTGAACACCTTCAGGAAGACCCTCAAGACCTGGCTCTTTGGCTAAAACAGAGCTGCGGATTCCCCCTTCAGCACCTTGAGACCCTCACGGGTGAGTAGCGTGCTTACAATGCCCCTGATTGATTGCTTCCCATGCTGCGGGAAACTCGAGCCCCAGATAAGCACCTCCTGACACGAGTGGCGTAGCGTTGGAGGTGCACAGGCTGCTTTAGTTGTTGGGGGATGGAGTCCCCGCTAACCCCTCTTTGCTGTAATACAGATATTTATTTCACCTTTTAAATTCATTTTTTCATAAGGCTATGTTTTCTTTTCATGGCAACTTCTGAAACAATGCACACACTATGGACAAAGATATACATGTCTACTTGAATATCCATGATAAAAATAAACTGTTTGCCTGCAACAGACGCCCGATTTCATACACATCTCAACAACCCACAACAGAATGTGTAATATACAAAATACATCAGCTGCTTAAGAAATTTCTATGGATGCAGAAAATAGAGTGAATGTGTATCAAAATACTCTTGAGCACTGGTAAAAATTCATTTGTCAAGGCTCCAACATTCATGAAAAATCAATGTCTTCATGTCTATTAATAAGGTCTACCCTACATCAAAATACGATGATCCCATTATGAAGAAATATCCTAAAAAGCGAATGTGTAGAATAATTCTTTCCTACAATAAAGGCCTTCACAAACCCCTTTTCCTCTTTGGTTTTATAGTAAACTACACTTTTCTCAAGGCATTTCCTAGGAAACATCAGGTACAACAATACAGGCAAACACAAGATGATGGACGGAGTGCTGACACTTTTCAAACACTCAGCCCCACTCAAGAAATCTGGGTTGAATCCATTGTTCTTTTGCTCACCATGCCACCCCAGTTTGGCACCAGACATATGCAAATCAGTTTTGATCCTGCTCCCCATGGGAACAGTCCATCCCGATGTCTCTTCCAGGTATTCCCTGGCCTGGAAATAAGAATCCTGGGACCGGTTTTGGAGTATCACCCGGCTAGTCTAAATCATCAGCCAGGCTAGTCCAAATTCAATGGCACAGCAAACAAAGGGACGCACATCTGGGCATACCCTTGGCCGCTTAGGGCGAACATAACAAACCCAACAAGATGATGGATGGAGTGCTAAAACTTTTCAAACATTCACCTCTAGCTTATATCTCTGAGAAAAGAATTCATATTATGCTATACACTTTTATCCAGCAGCTTATATCAAGTTCTTTCTGCAAACACCACTCCCACTTGAATGGCCAGATGTATAAAGCCTTTTTACAGTAGCAAACCCAGTCATTTGCAAAATCTCAGAGTTTGAAACTGCAAAAAAAGGCTTTTATCTATAAACTTAATACATTTTGTGAGTCAGAAAAGACTTTCCGACTCGCACAACAGGGTTTGCCATCCATTCCAAGTAAAAATTTGGGTGTGATAGGGTTCTCTCTTCCTAATTGTAAGTCACAATAGTATCTCACAATGGTTTGCAATCGTAATTCCAGTTGGAAACAATTGATCAGTTACTAACACCTCAAAGGAGGTGGTAACTAATTCACCAAGGGGAAGGTGACACTTTGCAAAACCTTCCCCTTCCAAAACTGCTGACACAATTCAATGTGTCAGCCGTTTTGGAAGGGATTGGGCAATGGTTCAAGGACCACTGTTTGCTGTTCCTCCAGTGTTTTCCTAAACGAGAACCTGTTTATTACAGCAGGACCATTTGGATTGCTTGTTCGGGAATTACATCACAGGGATAGTGTTCTGCTGTTCCTTGCAGGCCACCATCCAAGTGCTTTTAGCCAGTCACAGGGGCTAATGATAAGTGACTTGCCTAACTATTATTCATTAGGCAGATTGTCTAAGCCATCTCAGCCATCTAAGCTGTTTGTCTGTGAGCCGTTTGTTAACTGCCATATCAACTTGGCAAGTTCCCCCTCTTGCCAGACCCTAACCTTCCCTTTCTTACATGTAAGGCACTCCTATGGTAGGCCCAAGGTATCCCCATGGGCAGGGTGCAGTGCATGTGAATGGTAGGACATGTACTGGTGTGTGTAACATGTCCTGATAATGAACAACTTCCAATTTTATTTTTCGCTATTGAAAGGCTATCTTGCCCATAGGATAGGATGGGAAATGCTTTGTACCATCTTACAAGCATAACTACCCATTGGGACAAGGTAGAGGAATATAGTTTAGGCTCTCTGAACTCAGAATTTAATAACTAATATTTTAGTAAAGATGGTTTTTAAATTGTGTGTTTGAAAATGCTAATTTTAGTAAGTGGAGATTTTCTTGTTTAACCATTCTGTGTGCCTCTGTCTGTTTGTGTATTTACTGCCTGGATTTGGAGTGACAGGGTTAGGGATGTGCATTCTCTTTGGCAGCCACCTGGGCGGGCAGTTGATGTGTGTCTTGCATTTTCTGAATGCGTCAGGAAGGGCTGAATAGTCCTGGGCTGCATTCAGAGTAGTGGGAGGAGTTTTCACTAGCACCAGTGAGGACAGAACTGGTTTGGACTGGGCTAAGAGACCCTTGCACAATGAGAACAAAGACATTTTGGGAAATAAGTACTAGACCTAAAACCACAGAACTTTAGATAATTTCTGGAATTCAAGAGGAACCTTTTCCAAGGAGAAGAGCTGGAGAAATTGAAGGAGAAGTATTGCCCCTTTGCTGTGTGCTGGCTGGGGTTGGTCTTCAGTAGCTATTTCTGCCAAGTAAAGGATAAGGTCTTCGCTGTGTGCTTTGTCCCCTGCTTGAGGAAGATCTCCAAGGACCGGTGTGTGCTGGCCTCCTGTTCGTAAGTCTCAGGGACACAACGACTTCACCCCCAGCTCCCATGAACTCCCTTGCTGGGGGTTCTGACCTGCAAAGAGGTGCCTGTGACTGTGTTGGGCCTCTGGAGGTTGTTCCTGCTGTTGGGAGCTGACAAAGCAACGCAACTACAAGATAATTGACTCATCGCTCTTTTTGAGGCCATTTTTCCGACGCAGCACCGCTATGCGAGAAGAATCTCCACGCATTGCCGTGCCGTTGGCAAAACTGACGGAGCGCCTATCGCCGCTGCAAGAAAAGATGCAAGAGATCGCAGCTGAAGAAACTGTGTAGCGCTGCTCGAAGCCACCACATCGATCACCAGTGCATCCCGGATTTCCATGCATCGCACCTGTGCAGCAAGTTTTCCAGGCGCATCACCCGCGGACTAGAACCGTCTTGGAATCGACACATCACTTTCCCATACAGACTAGATTTAACGCATCACTTCTTCTGTGTGCAGCAGAACTGTCGCATTGCCTCCCCATGGTCTCAGGAACTGACGCATCTCTTAGTTTATCAATGCTTCCCATACCTGCTGCTGTTTGGCCCTGTGAATTTTGTAGCAACTACAGGTACTTTGAGAGAAATCACGCATTAATAGTTTTCTATGGGCCAAGTTGTTAGAAACCTTTTTAAAGTCATATTCTTATTAAATGTATGTTGTATTTTTGTCGCTTTGATCTTGTTGAGTTTAGATAAAGATACTTTCTTTTTCCTAAACTGTTGTGGTGTCCATTGGTGGTGTTATCACTGTATTACTGTGTGTCTTGAGTACAAATACTTTACACATTGCCTTTGGGATAAGTCTGTCTACTTGTGCCAAGCTACCCAGGGGGTGAACAGGGGTTATCTAAAGTGTGTATCCCCCTCACCCTGACTAAATAGAAGCAAGTGTCCTTATTTGGACAAAGGAACTCTGCCAACTAGAGACCCCCACATCTAACATATCTTTACCAAAATTAAAAGGTCTTGGCTAACATCAGATTGAAAAACACGAATTACAGCGATCTCTCATTTCGATGCATGTTGCAAATTCAGTTAGCCTTGTTTTTCTCTTCCTTCTTTAAGTGTATAGACTAAGGCCCCAAACACAAGTGGGTCAGTTGAGGGTGAAGTATTTACTGCATCTGATAAATATCATAGTCGGTGTACTAAATACGCGATGCGGTAGATACCTTTAATTCTGAGATGAAGAATTACATTCAGATTCAACATGTAACAGAGTTTACTGCCTGTTTTTACCCTATCAGTTGCTGAAATTCCTCAGGGAAAATTGCAAGTGGGGTGGCGGTGGGGGCTTGAGTGGCCTTGGTGGGGATGTCTCTCTTATAGCTCACGTTGTAGGAAAGTCACATTGTGCTAATTATTCTTGATACTAAAATGTGGCATGGATTAAATTGTTTCACGAGTAGTGGTTAAAGATGTGTTAAAGCCTTCTGAGGTAAACTGCAATTAATTGTTCTCTGCAGCTATCCGTTGTTATTTAATGTAGCTGTTCATGTGCAGTGGTACAATACTTTCAGTCAAGTTCACGCTATATAAAACTGTAAACAAACAAAAACAAAAAAATAAATTAACCTAGAAATTCGCCGTAGGGAGGAGAGAAAGAAATTAATTTACACCAAATGCGGATTAGCTAGATTGCATGTCAAGTGAGGAACACAGCTGTGAAATCCAGTGACTAAGCCTATCATCCTGTTTGTCTTGTTCCTGGCCCCATTGCTGCAGTTTAACAACACAGCCAGTTGTTAATACATGGCAATTTCTCTTAGTGCTCCAAGCTGTTCTTCCTTATTCAGCAGTGTCCTTGTATGAATGATTGTGCAAAATACAAACACAATGTGAGCGGGATGAGAGTCAGGTTATAAAATACATGTGGCTGTGCATGCCAAGAAGGGAAGGCTGCATTTATTTACCAAATCCGAGTACACTTTTGAATTAAGGAATTGCATAAATCAATGTTCAACAGGAACATGGTTGGAATAACAATACCATCAGAGCTGAATTGGTTGTTAAATGTCCTCTCTCTGAGTTATAGCTTATGCAGAGAGACATAGTAGTTAGCACCTGGTACTGCCCTCCTTAGAAGGGCTATTAAGCTATTAAAACAGGCATGGCACAATGCTCTAAATTTAAAACAGAGAATCAGGACAAGAAACATAAATGGCACAGCAAAGACACCCAAGCTTTCAGTGATGGCTCCTCCGCTAAGGTGGAGGAGTGTCACCCCCACTGCTCTTTGAGCCGTGGAAAATACAATTAAAATGATAACCAGAAGTTATTATCATTTTATTTTCCTTTGCAACTCTGGGTGCGGCGGGGCGGGGCTGGCTGACGCAGAGGGTGCGGAAGTGGTTTGCACTCTCTCCCTAGATATGCATGACGCTTTGACCAGCCCTCTAGGGCTGGCCAAACGTTATGTGAAGTTGGCATGCTCTCCATTGGGCTCTGTTGCACAGGCCAATAGAGAACATGCCCAGCCTCCCTAGGCACTGCCTGAGCAGCCAAACACACCGCTCAGACCAATCCCGGTGCAGGCTGCAGGAAGCAGCCGGGAGGAAGAAAAGAAGAAGAGGAGGGACGTGTGGCGGATGCAGCGACAAAGCAGAGAAGTTTATTTGTATTTTTTTCATTCCATTCGTCCTGTGACTCCCAAAAGACGATGCTTCCTCCTTGGACACTGCCTACAATTTTGCCCCACTGAACTTTACCTTCTGAGAAAATATTTGAAGAAATTTCCTAAGGTAAGGGCTGACTGGGTCCCATTCACTCTTTGCATCCGACCCCTGCTCTATTCCTGTCTGCCATATTTTTGGACTTTGACATGGTCTCACGTGAATAGATCTCAGTGGTTGGTGTTTTGATCTTTTAGGCACTATGTTTTTACCTTAAACTTTGAAAATTCATAACTCCGGTTCTTTTGATTGATTTGGGTGTCAAATATTTTATTAAATAAACAATGATGAGCAAGAAGAAGAGAAGTGGAGGGGCTTTGGATCTTGTGTCATGAGAAGAAGAGGCAAGACAATACAGTTGTTTAACCCAAATGACTAGCAGCACACTTAAGAGTAAGTAGCTGGTTCATAAATGCTATGATTCAGTGTATATAGGGGCACAGTACTGAAAGTGTTCCAACTGCCCATTGGACACACTGTAGACACTCCAGCATGGCAACACAAAGGACAAAAACCTCAAAAGGCTCCATCATTAAATAAATGTTAAATTGCCAGAAGTCACATGACCACTAATGTTAGCAATGCTGCACCAACAGACACCTCGCCCGATGACCAGGGTGAACTCCTAGAAAAGAATATGGGGGCCGCAGCACTAAAAGGAAACACCTGTCTCCTCACTGTAGAGTTCTGAAAAGAAATAGGCATTTTGTATCAAGACTTTGCTAAATCATATCTGACATGGACCGTTCCTTCCAAACAGTAGAAAAGCGAGTTGATCACTTTGAAGGTACAGAAGAAGGTGCTCACAGGTGAGAAGAGCTGGAGATAAGGATTGCTGAGCTAGAAAATAGCCACCAACTGTTAATTGGGAACATTAATGAAAACAGATCACACAGCAATAACATACATGCTACAGGGATGCCAGACACAGTGTTGGAGTCAGAAATAGAGGACTATCTACAAGGTCTGTTTCATTCCATTTTAACGACACAAGAGAACTCCATAATAGAACTAGACAGGGATCAAAGGGGTTATAACCCATACCAAATAATAAAAACATATTTCTAGATGTTTAAATGCATATACATTGTTGCAAAATCAAGGAAGAGATCTTGAGAGAAGCAAAGAAGATGGACAATATTTTTTACCAAGGATCCATTTCCAGGATGTATCAGCATTGACTCTCTAGAAGAGCAAAACATTGAAAATAGCTTTGGACCATTTGAAAGCAGAACGGATCCCTCTATCAATGGGGTTTCCCATTGACATTACTGTTTCGCTTTAGTGGCAAACAGATATCAGCTACCACCAGAGAGGAGCTCTCCAGTTTAGAGCCAGATTCTGAAAAAATGGCCAGGTCACCAAGTCCCAGCCTCCCAGAATGGCAATGTCAAGACTGCACAAAAGCAAAGAGGAAAAAAAGAAACTGAAAAAAAAGAAGTGTGAGATCGGAAAGCAACGTGAAGTGAAAACGCAGCCCACAATTTTTCAAAATTAGTACCACAGCCTATGACTTAAAAACAAGCAGACTGTTTATATATTGGTTGGGCAAATTCGTTTTTTAAACAATGAGAGACTTGTACAAATAAAGAAAAAGGCAATCAGTGAATGACTTATGGGAGTGTCATCCCATAAAAGACAACTATAAATAACATCAATCAAAAGGCACTAGTTTTCCCTCCCCCATAAGTCTATTAAAACAGAAGGCCCAGCAAGGGAAGAGACAGTGAGACAATAAACGATGAACTTGTGAAAATTTGGGTGAGAGAAAATGGAACCCATGAGAAGTGGAGCACATATGTGATGGGAACTTTTCTCTGAAGACTACATGCACAGTATAGTAGCCTAAGTAGAGCTCAGTGACTGGTTGAGTTAGGAGCTGACCACACCTAAATTTGAAAGAATGTATCTGGATCACCAAAACACTCAGAGCATTCAGATGAAATAGCCAAAATGTAAAAGTCAAGTTGAATGTTGCCCCATTCTTGGAGCGTTATATACGCCATAGCAAGTTGTTTCAATACTTTATATTTGCAGTTCTTATTCAAACATATTGCAGAACAGTGAAAAACTTGTGGGAGTCAACTTGGCGACAAAAACTGAGAAAGAAACGTAAGAGACAAGAACGATGATAATAAGGGAGAGTGGGAAGCATGGGAAATAGACAAATATAATGGAGGGTGGGAAACACCCAATGTAAGGGGAGCTAATAAAACAAATAAGTAAGAGGTGAGTGCGAACAATTCTCATGCAGTCCTTTTTGCAGTGCGTAATATGTAGGGTGTAAATACATCTATTAAGCAGAAATTGTTACTTAACTAGCTGTACGTAAAATATATTATATTGTTACAAGAGACTCGCCAAATGGCCACTAATGTACAAATAATTGTGTCAAAATAGTTCCCCTTACAATATAATTCGACAACCCAAACGAAAACCAGAAGTGTAGTGTTAGACCTGGCATTCTTGGTGCGGCTTTCCCCCTTTTCTTTGCCTTAAAAAATATTGTTTTGATGACTTTGTTTTTGTTGACCTTAGGACTCTGCACACTTTACCACTGCTAACTATTGCTAAAGTGCTTGTGCTCTCTCCACAAAACATAGCAGAATTGGCTTATATCTAATTGGAATATTTAATTTATTTGTAAATCCCTAGTAAAGTTGCCCTACCTGTACCCAGGGCCTGTAAATTAAATGGTACTAATAGTCATGCAGCTCTGATTGTGCCACCCACTTAAGTAACCCTTTGAATATGTCTCAGGTCTGCCATCGACCTGGCAAAATAAACCTTTTGCAAGTCCCACACCTTCCTGTGTAGGCCCTGAACAGTGCAGAGGGCAGGGTGTCATGTATTTAAAAAGTTGGACAGGTATTTTTAGGTTTTACATGGCCTAGTAAGGAAAAACATTTAAATTAATGTTTCACTACTGCAAGCCTTACCTCTCCCATACAATAACATTGGAATTACCTTATTACATTTAATAGGATGTAACTTCCAAATGGGAACAGGTAAACAGTTAATGTTTGGTGTCTTTGGAAATCTTCTCTTATGGTAAAGTTGGATTTTACATTATAATTTTGAAAATGCAAATTTTAGTAAGTTGGCCTTTCCCTGTCTCAGCCATTTAGTACCTGCAAACAGTCAAAAGAGGCACCTGGTATAAATATTGGACCTCAGACATCAACTCTTCAGTGCACTTCTGGACCTGTGGAGACACTGCCATTAAAAAAGGACTGTAGTGCTGCTGGAAAGAATGCCACTCTGCTAGACTGCTACCCTGCTGGGCTGCTGCCTTACTGGACTGCTGCCTTCCTGATTTGCTGCCCTGCTGCCCGTCTGACCTTCTGCCCTCCTGCCTGAGTCAGAGGGATTGGACTTGCAGCTGAGCCCAGGACTCCCAGAATGACTCCAACGGCTAGTCTGCTGGCCTCCTGTTAAGAGCCAGAGGGACATACCAGAATCCCAACCACCTGAACCAGCACTCAGATACCGCTGTAGTAAGCCCCTGACCCCAAAGCAGTGCTCCTCAGTACCTGGACCCTTAGGGGGCCTCAGTGGAGCAGAATTGAAGTTATTCAGCTCTTCGGTACCATGAATGGGACTGTTGGCATCAAAACCTTGTCGCTCTCACTACCCGCCAACAGAAAATTCCATCAACCCAACTCTTCGTGCATCAGCATCAACTGCTCAAATAGCACGCCAAGGTGACGATCTGGCCTGACTGTTCATGATGACAACAGGATCTTTGCGCTACAGCTACAACAATGACCGTTCTCAACGCCAGGACTTGTCTTCAACTAGATCGACGACAGTCCGTGACGCTTCCCTGCGCTCTTTGCGCTGCACTGAGAAGGTAACTTTCCATTAGGACTAACCTGGTCCCTGTATTTCACCTGCGCTCCATCGTGGTCGGCCTGAACTTGTGACTTTCTCCCGGTCTCGCATGACCAGATAGCCGGGAGTGGCTCTTTGGACTTTTACGTGCTTTTTTTACTAAAATCTTTACAACTGCACATCTCCAGTTCTACTGATTGGATTTTTGTTGGTTTGTTCTCGATTTATTTATTAAAATTTGCTCTATTTTTCTCAATTGGTGTGGACTTTTTCTTGTGCTGTGTTTCCTACTGTGTGAAGTGCTGCATAAATACTTTACACATTGCCTCTAAGTTAAGCCTGACTGCTCTGTGCCATGCTACCAGAGGGTTGAGGACAGGTTAATATTAGGCCTGGGCGGTAAATTCCGTTCCGTTCGCGGAATTTGCGGAATTTGGGTAATTTTGCGTTCTGCGGAGAACGCGAAATTGCCCAAAATTCCGCTTTCCGCGACTTCGCGAAATTTTTGCTTGTTCGCGTTCTCAAAATGCGTGTTCGCGAGATATTTCTCCCCGAGCACGCAAACAGCGATTGTGAACAGGATAAAAGCATCGCGAACAAGCAATTCCGCGTGTTCGCGGAATTTCCGCGTGTTCGCGGAGATTTTTTACCGTTTCGCGGAGATTTTCGTAACGCGATTACGCAAATTCCGCCCACCCCTAGTTAATATGGGGTTTGCTTGTGCCTCACCTTGACAGGGATTGTGGTTGCTGCTTGAGTAGGGTTTCAACCCCTCATCCAGTAACCCAATTTCTCACATGCAGCAATTCTAATCATGGCTGGGCACCCTACATAATAAAACCTATTTTATCAATCTACTGTCCTAATGACAGCAAAGATGCCTTTTTTTCCACAGCTCCACTCCTCCGGTGGTTGGATTCTCAGTGGAACACTTTGTTGGTGAAGATTTTAAAGTAGAGCCAGCTCACACACTCAAAAGATCATCCTCAAACTGTTACCATGTGGCAATGACCCTTATGGTGGTTGAGCAGAATATTAGATAAAAAAATATTGTGATACAAATATATAGTGTCAAGAATATCAGGACATCAAAAATATCACAACAGGAATATCGATTGTAAAAATATACTTTTTAATGTTGTTTTTACTATTGTTGTAAACAATATATCGATTTAGCAAATATCGTTGTAATATTGTTTGTAACTATTAATTAGCATGTGATTTATTGGACTGTGTTTTATTGTGTCTGTTTATTTTTTCATTTTTGTTTTTGGGAAGATTATTTTTAGCTATGAAATTGTTGAAATTTGTATTCTAAGTTGTAATAATGACTATAAATTGTTTAATACTTTTTTTAGTAGCTTGATATTGGGTTTTTAGGGGATAAGGGTAGGGAGATTGTAACTGACATTTTATATTTTAAATTAAAATGGATGCTAATAATTTTGCAGATATCCAAATTAATAATTTTGCATTTATATATTTTGTTATATTCTTTATTTAAATACATTTTCATTTTCATTAGGATATATAATAATGGTATAAAATAAAAAAAGATTTTTGAAAAAATGTAATTATTGAAAATACATACCAACATGTTAAATATATTTAAATATTTAGAAATGTTTGATATATAATTGTATATATTTTCATAATTTAAAATAAAACTGAATTGCAGAAATAGTTTGAATGTTTTTAGTTTGAATTGTACTTACAAATATATTTCACAATCATAAAAATATAAAAAATTACTTAAATCTTACATTTTGAAATAATAGATTAATATTTTATAGTTTAGGAATGTTAGAAAAAATATTTAAAAATATTTGAACTATCGTAGTTATAAATATTTTTATTTTTTAATATTTAAATTTGTATATACAGGTTGCATTTTAAAGTTAAAAAATGCCTATGAATATTCATTATTAATTGTGTATTTACATTGTTTAATATGTATTACTGTGTTTAAAATGTTTTATATTGAAGTGGATATTATAAATGTCACCTCTTTTAGTGTCCAACACCATTTTCCTCCTTTGATTGGAGTGGAGTTATTAATTGTCACCCATTTAGTGTCCAACACCTTACCCAAATTAGTTTAGATTTGAGTAGTAATAGTAAATGCCACCACTTTAGTGTCCAACACCTTCCCCAAACTGGTATACATTGGAGTGGCAGTAGTAAATGTCACCCCTTTAGTGTCCATACATTTTGCCAATATGGTTGGATTTGAGTAGGACTAGTAAATGTCACTCCTTTAGTGTCCAACGCCTTCCCCAAATTGATTTAAATTAGAGCGGGAATAGTAAATGCTACCCCTGTAGTGTCCAACTCCTTCCCCAAATTGGGTTAGATTGCAGTGGGAATAGTAAATGTCACCACTTTAGTGTCCAAGGACTTCCCCAAATTGGTATAGATTGGAGTGAGAATAGTAAATGTCACCCCTTTAGTGTCAAATACCTTTCCCCAACATTGTTTGATTGGAGTGGGAATAGTGAATGTTACCCCATTTGTATCTAACACCTTCCCCAAATTGGTTTAGATTGGAGTTGGAATAGTAAATGTCACCTCTTTAGTGTCCATCACCTCCCCCAAATTGGTTTAGAATCGAGTGAGAATAGTAAATGTTGCCCATTTAGTGTCCTACACCTTCCCACAGTGTGGTTGGATTGGAATGGGAAAAGTATATATCACCCCTTTAATGTCTAATCATTTTTTTATGATTTACATCGCAGTGTGATTATTTAATTGTATAATTTTATTCTGAATTTTTTTATTTTACTTTTATTTGTATGTAGTAGAAATACTTAATGGCCGATTATGATATGGCTGGCTCCGACCTTCGATTGGAGTCTTTACGGCTGCATCGTAACCTCATTATGTTGGAGGCTGTCGGAAAGTAAACCAGCCGGTCATTCCGGCTGGCTTCTGACGAGCTCAGAGAGCCCATCTGCTAGTCGGAATCTGGCCTGCAATCTCAAGGGCAGGCCTTTCCGCCCTTGAGATTACAATGCACTGTTTCCGACATGGTTTCCATGCCAGTCTGTCCGACATGGAAACCATATTGGAAAGCATATTTGGGGCCCCCAACAGGGCCCACTTTGGTGCACGGCTTCCAGTTGGAGGCCATGTAGATCCCTGCACCTTGTGGCAGGTGCCTTGAGGTGCCTACCACGGGGTGCAGGAATGAACCGCACCTCCCATTTAACTATGGGAGCATGCATTATGGCCGTAAACTGGCCGTAATGCATGCTCCCATAGTGAAATATAGGAATGCTACCGACCAGTTTTCAGTCGCATCCTAATCAGACGGTCGGGACATCCCGACCAGGTGTCGATCGGTCTCATGACCGAGTCGGTGTCGGGCAGGAGTGATTCCGCCCAAAACCTTTGTGTTATTTTATTAGTATAGTTGGTGATTAGAAATGTAATAAAAACATAGTTGCATCGTCGACTACAAATCCAAACGGGGTAGGGACCTAGATCGAGACAGAAGAGAGGGAGAGGGTACAAAGGTGGGAGTACAAGATCCCAACGTAGAAGACAGAAACAAGGAAGGGGTAAGGACCAGCTCCCAACTATGGAGGGACACAGAACAGAATAAGAAGAACATTTAGTTATTAGTCTTTGGTAATTTCTCAGTTCTTTCTGCGTTTAGCAGGCACAAAACTGAAACAATTAGAGTTGTTTCCCTCCCTCTCCATATACGTAGAGCAGGCTCAGATGATTCTTACAGTATATTAAAGAAGTTTCTATAACTAGGTTGTAATATTTACTAGGTTTTTAGAGAAACCACAAACCACTTCTCATTTCATTTGCAGACCTGTATTAATGGTATAACAGTAATACCACATACCATACAAATTCATTGAGACAAGCTACTATGTGGATTAATGAAGTCAAGTGATTTCACCACAGGTGAGATTCCATATTATTGACTAGTAAGGTATCAAAAATATTGAAGAGCATGCACTTTGATTTAAAGTGTGCAGTATATGTGGATTTTTTGGGGGGGATACTTTCTCTTAAATTCAGTAATAGTCTATAATAATAATAATAAAAAAATGTTTTTAACGGAGAATGGTAGGGCTGGATAAATATTTTATCTAAGACATGTTAGTAGGGGTCCACCACTATTAAGAAGCCTAATAACTTAACATAGTATCCGTAGAACGATCAACGGCTCACTTAAACTACCCTTCATCCTTTAATTTACTCCAGACTATGTTAAAAAAACAGAGGTGCCAATTACGATCCGTTAAAAATTTTCCCCGTACGACTCGTATCGGGTCTTTTTACCGTACGAATCGTACAAGTGCCGTACAAACTGCCAATTACGATTCGCATGGGAAAAAGACCATACGAATCGCATTGGGAATAATTCCCCACACGTCCTCGGGTCGGAAAATGTGTCCGACACGTCCTCGGACGAATCTCCGTACAAATGTGAAAAGTGAAGTCCGACCGCGGAATCACGATCCATCCCGTGCGTCAGAAGTTACAACCGTATGGAAAAAACACCGTCCGCACCGAACACCCATAGCAACCATGGAGACATGTGCCCGCATATGCGCCGACCCCCCCCAGCCCCCGTATGTACGTGCTGACCCCCCCAGCCCCCGTACGTACGTGTCGAACCCCCCCGTGTATGTACACCCGTGTACGTGTCGTACCCCCCGTGTATGTACACCCGTGTACGTGTCGTACCCCCGTGTATGTACACCCCTGTACGTGTCGTACCCCCGTTTATGTACACCCGTGTACATTAGAGTCGTACCCCCACCCGTGTATGTACACCCGTGTACGTGTCGTACCCCCCGTGTATGTACACCCCTGTACGTGTTGTACCCCCCGTGTATGTACACCCCTGTACGTGTCGTACCCCCGTGTATGTACACCCCTGTACGTGTCGTACCCCCCCATGTATGTACACCCGTGTCGTACCCCCCGTGTATGTACACCCGTGTACATTAAAGTCGTACCCCCACCCGTGTATGTACACCCGTGTACGTGTCGTACCCCCGTGTATGTACACCCCTGTACGTGTTGTACCCCCCGTATATGTACACCCCTGTACGTGTTGTACCCCCGTGTATGTACACCCCTGTACGTGTCGTACCCCCCGTGTATGTACACCCGTGTACGTGTCGTACCCCCCGTGTATGTACACCCGTGTACATTAGAGTCGTACCCCCACCCGTGTATGTACACCCGTGTACGTGTCGTACCCCCGTGTATGTACACCCCTGTACGTGTTGTACCCCCATGTATGTACACCCCTGTACGTGTTGTACCCCCGTGTATGTACACCCCTGTACGTGTCGTACCCCCGTGTATGTACACCCATGTACGTGTCGTACCCCCATGTATGTACACCCGTGTACGTGTCGTACCCCCCGTGTATGTACACCCGTGTACATTAGAGTCGTACCCCCACCAGTGTATGCACACCCGTGTACGTGTCGTACCCCGTGTATGTACACCCGTGTACGTGTCGTACCCCCCGTGTATGTACACCCGTGTACGTGTCGTACCCCCATGTATGTACACCCGTGTACATTAGAGTCGTACCCCCACCCATGTATGTACACCCCTGTACGTGTCGTACCCCCCGTGTATGTACACCCCTGTACGTGTCGTACCCCCCCGTGTATGTACACCAGTGTACGTGTCGTACCCCCCGTGTATGTACACCTGTGTACGTGTCGTACGCCCCGTGTACGTGTCGTACCCCCCCGTGTATGTACACCCCTGTACGTGTTGTACCCCCATGTATGTACACCCCTGTACGTGTCGTATCCCCCGTGTATGTACACCCCTGTAAGTGTCGTACCCCCCGTGTATGTACACCCGTGTACGTGTCGTACCCCCCGTGTATGTACACCCCTGTACGTTAGAGTCGTGCCCCCACCACAACATTCTAAGTACGGAGCGCACCCCAGGCCCCAACATCACAACCGCATGTACGAGTCGTACCAAGCCACACACAAGGACAGCACTGTACAACAAAATGGCCCATGTACACACCGTACACACGCTAAAAACGCACGTACACAACCAGGACAAACCAAAACAACACAAGAATACACCATTCGAATGGCACAAAGCCACTAAACATGTCCAACAACCACTAAAACAACACATTCACTGACCTGCAACTGCCAAAAACAAACAGAGGCCCAAAACACCACCACTCCTTATAACACACCCACCCAAACTTCAAACACAGCCACACCCACCAATGGACCAATAAAAAGGGCCCACACACACAAACCATGAGCCTTTGCAACAGACTCACTGCTGCCAGACCCCACAGACAACCTACAGCACCAAATTAGAACCTTTACTACACCTTACACTTGCACACCTTCACACACACACCTTCACAAACACCCCCTCATCACATTCACACACACACCTGCACAACCACACCCACACACCCACAACCATCCACCCCCCCCCACCATCCACACCCACACCCCTCACCATGCCCACTAACAAGAATCCAAAGTTCAGTAACCGAGAGTTGGAGGTCCTTGTCGATGAAATCCTCAGAGTCGAGCCACACCTCTTTGGAACATTGGTCAGACAGACCAGCATTTCAGCAAAAACAGCCATGTGGCAGACCATCGTCGATGCTGTGAATGCTGTTGCGGACACCAGAAGGAACAAGCAGGAATGCCAAGCCAGGTGGTACGATCTGTGGAGGAGGGTCCGAGCCAAGATAACGGATGAACACAACCAGGCCAACGTCACTGGAGGAGGGCCGTCCCGCAGACCCTTACACTACCATCCCTGGGAGGAGAGGGTGATGGCCATACTGCCGGTGGAGGCAGTCGAAGGATTAGGAGGACTCCGAGACCCGGGTGAGTACACAAACAACGCACCTCACATGGGGGGAACGTCATCCACAACCAAACTCACAAACAGACACGCAACCACCCCAAGCTATCCCATGACTCAACCACACTCCATGAACACGCACATGCCACTGGCGCCACCATGCCCCATGCACCCAGCTGGACAATGTCAAGTCACAGGCCACAGAAGACACCAACACATGACACGGTAACCCGGATGGCGGGAGGGTGTGCCCAAAAAATCACATAGTGCAACTCAGAAGCAGACAACAATGCCCTCTGCCCATATGGCCTAGGTCACAGCCAGACAAACAGTGTGTCCCCACACAGGAAAGACTCGCCAGCAAATGGCGGACGCCTTGCATTAACACATGGGGGTGAAGGCACTGTTTTGCACATGACAGCAGCTAATGAACAGCCAACACTGTGAAAGAGTGGCAGCACACACCACCACAGCAGCAGCGCAGACACAGACACTACACCCAATGGGTGCCTGGAGATCAGAAACAAACTCACATCAACCAGCCAAGGGCCATTCAAAGATCTGCTAACAGTGTGTGCCCAGGAAGCTGGGCTGAGGTGACAGAGGGTGACACACAGAGGGAGGGAGAGGGGGACAGAGAGGGAGGGAGACACAGGGAGACGGACAGAGGGAGGAGGCTGACACACAGAGGGAGGGAGAGGGGGACAGAGAGGGAGGGAGACACAGGAAGACGGACAGAGGGAGGAGGCTGACACACAGAGGGAGGGAGAGGGGGACAGAGAGGGAGGGAGACACAGGAAGACGGACAGAGGGAGGAGGCCGACACACAGAGGGAGGGAGAGGGGGACAGAGAGGGAGGGAGACACAGGAAGATGGACAGAGGGAGGAGGCTGACACACAGAGGGAGGGAGAGGGGGACAGAGAGGGAGGGAGACACAGGAAGACGGACAGAGGGAGGAGGCTGACACACAGAAGGAGGGAGAGGGGGACAGAGAGGGAGGGAGACACAGGAAGACGGACAGAGGAAGGAGGCTGACACACAGAGGGAGGGAGAGGGGGACAGAGAGGGAGGGAGAGGGGGACAGAGAGGGAGGGAGACACAGGGAGAGCAAATCAGCCTTGTGGTGTGTGGGAATGTCTGCTCGTGAGCAGGTGGACTGCGTGCATGTAGACAAGGGTGGCCAGTGCCAGCACCCCCCCTCTCCTCCATGGCAAAACACAGGGCCATGTCACAACCTGTGCACGAGCACAACGACAGCTACCTGCATCATTGAAGTGTGTGGAACAACTTCATGTGCCCACGTACAGTGCAACACGGAAGGCGCCAATGCACGGCTCGCCACACCTGCCCACTCCACTGCTGACTGCAGTCACACTTGACGCAGCAAGTAAGACTGTGCCACACATAGTTAAAGTCGTCAAAGCTGTGCCCAAGGGACACACCCATGCACAAGTGCACTGTGAGTGGAATGCAAGACAGATCCAAATTCCCAGAGGAAATGTTCCAACTTTGAAACTAATGAAACATGGATGTAGCATGGAACAAAATTAACATTGTCTCTCTCACACACAGGTCAACCTCGTGGTTCACCCCCCAACACTGGGGCAGCTGCGTCATCATTTCAGGCACCCTGCTACACCTCATGATGTAGGCATCGTGTGCTGATCCTGGAAAACGAGCACAGACATGTGAAATCACCATGTTGGACAGACACACCACAAGGGCATTGATGGAGTGGTAGTGCTTGCGATTCCGGTACGCTACCTCCTGTGCCTGTGGTGGTACCAAAGCCACATGTGTCTCATCTATGGACCCAATGACATGGGGCATCCCTCCCAGGGCATAGAATCCACGCTTGACCCCAGTCAACATTTCAGGGGTAGGAAAATGGATGAAGTCATCCAGGTGAATCAACATGGCCTCTAAGAAATCATGCAGCACACGGCAGAACATGCTCTGGGACATGCCACCAACATGAGCTATGGTATTTTGAAAGGTACCCGTGGCTAGAAAATGTAGGGCTGCCATTACCTTCAGCTTGGGTGTCAGTGCCGTAGGATACCTGTGCAGCGGTTGCAGGTGTGGTGCCAGTCTCGCCGTCAAATCCAGAATCAACCGTTAGGGGAAGCGGTAGCACTGGATACAGTCATTCTCCCGCATGGCAGCCAAGTCCGGAATTGCTCGGGGAAGAGGCGGCGCTCTGCAGTAATTTGGAAGTGACAAGGAAGAGTGAGTGCACCACAACAACAATTAATTTGTACTGAGCACATGTTAATCTGTCTATACACATATGCTACATACGGAGTCAGGTATGTGCCACATGCCCTGGACATGTATGGCTGCCAGGTGACACTCCTACCAAGACCCAGCTACACACGGAGACTGTGAACCTCCACATGCCATGGCATGGGATTAGCTGTGTCCCAGTGCAAGTGAACAGCCAGACGCAAGACAGGAGTGACATACATCCACACATCAGCAGAAGTAGGATGTCGATTGCAGAGACTGGTAGCGGAACACTAGAGCCACAGGTCACATGACATTACACTAGGACAGCCCACACACCTTGCCATGAAGGTGTACATGTCATGACTCACCACACATTCATAGAGAGGATGCAGACATGTCCTTGTTACGCTACTCCGTGTCCCATGCATACATACGCACCTCACATCCGATACCACATGTGGCATGGTGTGCGGAACAGAGTGCAATGTCAATCTACACACAGACACATGTTGGTTGCTGCAACAGCTGCAGCTTTTGAGGGAGCTCCAACATCAACCTAATGGGAACCCCCCACACATACATGACATAGTCACATCATGCACCGTGGGTAGTGACATGTCAGGTGGGGTAACCCCTGTACCGGGCATCAGGGGACACTTCCGTGTGTTGGTGTCCGTGCCATGCCAGTGACGCTCATCACAAGTGTGCAGTACGACATGCACACATGTCAAAGGAGTCAAGGGCATGCCTGGCACACATTGCACCGTCACTCATTACATGTGTACACATCTCATCATACATCTGGTGCCTTCTCGACTCAGGAGTAATGTGCCACATCACAGCCTGTCACACCTGTGCCCCACACATGTAGTACTGCCCAGACAATGCCTTGATGTCCATCCATGGACAAGTATGTCAGCCCTATTCCTTCCTGTGTGGTGCCTGTCACCACTGTGATGTGTGAAAACCATTACTGCTGCTAAGAGGGCCTGTGTACGTTCCCATATCACAATGGGAGTGCTGCCGTATGTGTACCCATAGTGATGGTGAGCGTACAGGCATGTGTACAGTCAGTAAGTACGCATACGCAAGAACACCCATGGTGGTACGGCCCGTACACACGCCTGTACGCTCACTATCACTATGGGTGTCCTCGCGTATGCGTACTCGTAGTGGTACGGCCCGTACACGCGTGCATACGTTCACTATCACTATGGGTGTCCTCGCGTATGCGTACTCGTAGTGGTACGGCCCGTACACGCGTGCGTACGTTCACTATCACTATGGGTGTCCTCGCGTATGCGTACTCGTAGTGGTACGGCCCGTACACGCGTGCCTACGTTCACTATCACTATGGGTGTCCTCGCGTATGCGTACTCGTAGTGGTACGGCCCGTACACACGCCTGTACGCTCACTATCACTATGGGTGTCCTCGCGTATGCGTACTCGTAGTGATAGTGAGCGTACAGGCGTGTGTACGGGCCGTACCACTACGAGTACGCAAACGCGAGGACACCCATAGTGATAGTGAACGTACGCACGTGTGTACGGGCCGTACCACTACGAGTACGCATACGCGAGGACACCCATAGTGATAGTGAACGTACGCACGCGTGTACGAGCCGTACCACTACGAGTACGCATACGCGAGGACACCCATAGTGATAGTGAACGTACGCACGCGTGTACGGGCTGTACCACTATGGGTGTTCTTGAGTATGCGTACTCATAGTGGTACGGCCCGTACACACGCCTGTACGGGCCATTGCTATGCATTTGGGGTGCCCTATGGCCCCGGAATGCACCGTACCTGTGTGTGAAGCTCATTGTTACATAGGGGACACATGAGGGACAAGTATTATGGCCTACATGCATGCTGGTTGTCATGGAGACCAAGTTTTAAGTTTGAATTTGTTCTGGAAGGTGCACAGCAGAAGTCAGTTGGAATGAATCTACTTTGTTGCAATGTGTGTGTGGGGTTGACATCATGCTGAAGAAAAAAACACAATAAGAACCCACTGACTGTGCTAGGTTTGAAGGGATTGGAGGAAACATAGGATGCAAATGTGAGTGACCAATCACTCTGTACTCCTGTGCATGAAACAGGCCAGCAAGGCAGATATAAGGCAGCCAGGTCCCATGAGGGATCACTTGCCTGCACATATTTCGATTCTACCACACTGCTGCTGCTCCGGATTCCCTGGAACCATGTCAAGGTCTGTGGAGAGGTCACAGCCATTCACCCTGGAGGAGAACCTGGCATTGCTGGATGTGATCCTCCCACAGTACCCCCTGCTGTATGGGCGACCAGGGTATCAGGTGAGTGCAGAGGCTACTAGCACAGACTGTGTCCCTTTTTTGTGACTGTGACTTCTGCCATTGTGTCCAGGTGTGACACACATGCTATGTACTGTAGGGGGGGTCCCAGGAGGGGGGAATGCCTGATGTCTCCCAGCAGTGCCCAGACATAGGAGGGGTGGGTGCCTATCACTCCCAGCAGTGCCCAGAGTCAGGAGGGGTGTGTGCAGAGTCCTCCCAGCAGTGCCCAGAGTCAGGAGGGGTGTGTGCAGAGTCCTCCCAGTCGTGCCCAGAGTCAGGAGGGGTGTGTGCAGAGTCCTCCCAGCAGTGCCCAGAGACAGGAGGGGTGGGTGCCTATCACTCCCAGCAGTGCCCAGAGGCAGGAGGGGTGTGTGCCTATCACTCCCAGCAGTGCCCAGAGACAGGAGGGGTGGGTGCCTATCACTCCCAGCAGTGCCCAGAGACAGGAGGGGTGGGTGCCTATCACTCCCAGCAGTCCCCAGAGTCAGGAGGGGGGTGTGCAGAGTCCTCCCAGCAGTGCCCAGACATAGGAGGGGTGGGTGCCTATCACTCCCAGCAGTGCCCAGACATAGGAGGGGTGGGTGCAGAGTCCTCCCAGCAGTGCCCAGAGACAGGAGGGGTGGGTGAAATGCACAGTGTGAGCCTTTATAATTGATTGTGTCTTTGCCCTCATTCCACCTGTGTACTTTCACTGGCACGTACTGCTTTTGCCCTTCCCCAGAGGAGTATGTCCCTATGGCAAAGGTGCAATGCCTTGGCTGCATGACATGCCTTGTTGTAACCAGCTAATTTGTTCTCATATGTGTCTCTGTGACATGTTGCAGGTGTATTGGTGTAGTGTCACTTGTTCATCCTCACAGGTAGGCGCCTCTGCCAAGGAGCAGATCTGGCTGACCGGCGTCAGTGCCGTGAGGAGTGCGGATGGTCGGAAGCGGCGCCTGTCCCAGGTGAGGAAACGCTGGCAGGATATCCGGTGCTGGACGCGGAGGATCGCACGGGTCCTGCTGGGGGACTCACCTGAGAGCCATAAGAACCGCGGGCGCCGCCGTCTCTGCCACATCCACAAGCGTGTGCTGGCGGTGGTATTTCCAGACTTGGACAGGCGCTTACAGGAGATGCAGCAGCAGGAAGGGGGTAGGTACATGTGTGTTTGTTGTGTTTCACCAGCATTTGTAAGTGCACTGTTCCATGGATGCACTGCCAGGGTTTAATGGTGCTGTGCAGATCCTGTTACCCACAGTATTGCAGTGCTCTCCTGCCTCCCTTCCCCTCCTTGCAATGTGTTCCCTGGTCTGTGTGAAGTCACTCCGTCACAAGGTTATGTAGCCTGGCACCTTCTCCACGTGTACAATGCCTGCAGCATCATGTGTGGGGGTGGTGTGTAACAGGTTTTGGGACCTTGCCTGTGCCCTGTCCAGTTCTGGTCTTGTGGGTTCCATGTCAGTTGGCACTAATGCTGAGTCCAGACATGGGAGTTAGTCTCTCAAGTGTTATGCCTTACAGCATGCATGTCCCATGTGGTGGCCTGTGACATGATGTGCATGAGTGTGCGGTACGCATAGTGCAGGGATGGTAGCGTGTGTTGCAGTCATTCCCATTCAGGAGCATGGAGTTGTGTGGCCACTACTGTCCCCAGGGGCATATTTTCCTAGGTATCATGTGTGTAATCCGATTATGTCGACAATCTCTGTGTCTACAGCATAGGTTGTGCTCTGTGCCATTGTCCCCTGGCCAAATGTATATTGACATGAAATGTAGTACAAGTGTCCACTGTACAGCCTGACCTGATATTCCTTGTTCATACTCACGGTGGACATTGCCTGTGTGTCTTGTTACAATCATCTGATGATGCCCATTCGTACATGATTATTTGGACAGGCGCACCTTGGGTATTTTGTGTGCAACCTTGATTTGTTGCATCCCATGTGTATTTCACCCAGACTAAGGGATGTAAGTGCTTCCTGTGTCTCCAAATAATAGTCTCATGTAGGGGGTGGGTGGTGCGGGCATGGCCTTCATGTCACAACCTGATATCTCCTTGCTAGGACTGGCCAGTGTGTGATGTTTGTCTGGACATGCACTCAAGGTGCAGTGGGCCAGTCATGGTGGGCATGTTTTCAGTATAACCTAGGCTGCATGTGCCACTTGTTCCTGGATATGGTCCCTGCTCATCCCTATTTCCTGCCACGCTGTGTGGTGCAGATGCAGTGCTGGATTGTCCCCAGGGCCTTGCTCCTCAGTCAAAATTCCATTCCATCTCATTTGCTATTGTGTCATGCTCTCCATAGTTTTTCGGTGGCATGTTGGGTCAAACAACTGTGTCTTGCATGCCCTACATATGTACCTTGTTTTGTAGATGTAACTCTTCTTTTGTTTCAGGCTATGCACTGTGACCTATGTAGATTGGACTCATGTGACATATGTATACAGGTGTATGATTAATTTCTGTCTCTTCACCCTGCCCACAGCATCGTCGGGGGACACGGAGGGAGACATGGGCACAGACGGAGCAGAGGGACCGAGCACCAGTGCCAGCGGTGACATCGGGGCTGGCACATCAAGTGGGACTGAGGCAGAGGAGAGTGAAGCCGGGGACCTGTCGACTAGCACAACAGAGTATGAAGCTGACGGGTCCGAGGATGATCTCTCCGAGTGGGCGGCGGCTGCACCAGCAGCTGACAGCGGCACTACATCTCGCCCCGCCCCCTCCATTGCCATCAGCCGCCTCCCACTTGCTCGTGTCCCTTCCCAGCGTGCCCGGTCACCACATGTCTCCTTCCTGCCAGGCACCGCACCCCCTGCCCCGGTCTCCACTGCTGCCGCCAATGCCGAGTCTGTGGACATCCAGCGGCAGTTGCAGGTTGGTCAGGCTGCGATCCTTAATGTCCTCAGTGGCCACAGCCAAGTGCTGCACAACATGGAGGCATACTTGGAGGGCATTCATTCATCGCAGGCTGACCAACGCAGCTTGCTGAGGTCGATAGACTCGACACTGACTGCAGCAGTGGGTCTCCTGCAGCGCTACGTCCCACCCCCTACCCCTGCCCCATCCACACTTCCCACTCCCATGCCTGTCCCACGTACACCCAGACGTCAGCATGCACCCACCACAACACACACAGGCACCACACCAGCAGGGAAGGTCCACCGCACACCTCCTGACACGCACACACAGGGTGAAGTAGGCACACCCACTGGGTCGGGGGGCAAACGTGTGACACGCAGCCAGAGTGGGAGTCCGCATTCCACCCAATCCACTCCCTCCAAATCCCCTCCCCTCACATCTCCTGGCCACATCTCCCCCAAAGACTCCTTCATGGCCGCCCTGTCCCTGAGCCCCACAGTGACACCACCACGCAAGCGGTCAAGGAAGTCCTCGGTCAGGGTGGTTGATTCCCCCCCCCTGTCTACACCCTCCCCCAGTGGCGCTGCGACCCATCCCTCTGACCCCCCCCCCCTCCTTGGGGCCTGTGGTTCCTTCGGGTGCAGGGGATTCCCTGGAGGACCTTGCTAAGGTGTGCAGCGAGATCCTGGCCTCCGCCTTTGGCCCTGCCCCACCCCCTGTGGTGGAGTCCTCCATCCCTGCACCCACGACGCCTACCCTTCACCCTCCTGTCCCTGCGGTGCCTGTTTCTTCCCCTCCACATGATGCCCTCACCCCTGTGGAAGACGACGGAATGTAACTGTGCAGGCAAGCTAGGGGACACGCATCCCACTGTGTCCCCCATCCAGCTGTGACTTCTGGACTGCCCTATGGGCTTTGTAAATATTGAACTTCCTACAAACAAGATTTTTTGGTTCATGCTGAATAAAGCAATTTATTTTTTTCCCCTTGGAACACTACTGCTTTGCTGGTATTGCTGTTGGTGGGGCTGCTACATGGTTTTGGGTGGTGTTCATGTGTTGGGTGTGTGGCAAATGTAGTAGTGTGCTGGTCATAGGGGGGACCCTGGGATCTGTGTGCCATCACACGGTGTTAGCTAGGTTTCCGTGTTCATGTAAGCAGTTGCTGCATGGTGAAATTGTCCAAAGGTGTATTCCTTCCTCTGTGTACCCTGACATCTTCCCTGCAGGGTGTTCCCAATATTTAGCGCTGAGCTGTGTGTACATTAGCTGGGTGTGTGACAGACTCCTTCTACTTTGCACATGCATGCTGAGCGATGTCTCCACCAGCATCATTCGTGCCATTCTTGATAGTCATTGTACTTGTGTATGTGGACTATTGAAATGACTTCATGTGGACATGTTTTCTTTTCTGCGCTATGCATGCGTATACTCCCAGCCTCGCACACATGTGGTACATGTACTGCAGGGTCTTTGTGCACCTGACTGGAATTTGTGGCCATGGTATCTGTGGCTACTCCACCCTTTGTGTTCCATGGGCACTGCTGTGAGTGTTAGGCACCCACCCCTCCTGCCTCTGGGCACTGCTGGGAGTGATAGGCACCCACCCCTCCTGCCTCTGGGCACTGCTGGGAGGACTCTGCACACACCCCTCCTGACTCTGGGCACTGCTGGGAGTGATAGGCACCCACCCCTCCTGTATCTGGACACTGCTGGGAGTGATAGGCACCCACCCCTCCTGTCTCTGGGCACTGCTGGGAGGACTCTGCACACACCCCTCCTGCCTCTGGGCACTGCTGGGAGGACTCTGCACACACCCCTCCTGACTCTGGGCACTGCTGGGAGTGATAGGCACCCACCCCTCCTGTATCTGGGCACTGCTGGGAGTGATAGGCACCCACCCCTCCTGCGTCTGGGCACTCTTGGGAGTGATAGGCACCCACCCCTCCTGCCTCTGGGCACTGCTGGGAGGACTCTGCACACACCCCTCCTGACTCTGGGCACTGCTGGGAGGACTCTGCACCCACCCCTCCTGCCTCTGGGCACTGCTCGGAGGACTCTGCACCCACCCCTCCTGACTCTGGGCACTGCTGGGAGTGATAGGCACACACCCCTCCTATTTAACAATATGTACGCTTAGTACATACACGTGTGTGGGTTCGCTCCATGGGGGTAAGGTTCGTACTTACACTATTGGGGTGGGAGAAGGCTCCATACGTACGCGGGTGGGGTACGGGTCGTACTTACACTGTTGGGGTGGGGGTACGCTCCATACGTACGCGGGTGAGGGTACGGGTCGTACTTACACTGTTGGGGTGGGGGTACGCTCCATACGTACGCGGGTGAGGGTATGGGTCGTACTTACACTGTTGGGGTGGGAGTAGGCTCCATACGTACGTGGGTGGGGTACGGGTCGTACTTACACTGTTGGGGTGGTGGTACGGTACGTACTTGCACTGTTGGGGTACGCTCCATGCATACGAGGTGGGGGTACGGGTCGTACTTACACTGTTGGGGTGGGGGTACGCTCCATACGTACGCGGGTGAGGGTAGGGGTCGTACTTACACTGTTGGGGTGGGACGTATATGTTTGTGGGTGAGGGTACGGGTCATACTTACACTGTTGGGGTTGGGGGTACGCTCCATGCATACGCGGGTGAGGGTACGGGTCGTACTTACACTGTTGGGGTGGGGGTACGCTCCATACGTACGCGGGTGAGGGTACGGGTCGTACTTACACTGTTGGGGTACGCTCCATGCATACGCGGGTGAGGGTACGGGTCGTACTTACACTGTTGGGGTGGGGGGTACGCTCCATACGTACGCGGGTGAGGGTACGGGTCGTACTTACACTGTTGGGGTGGGGGTACGCTCCATACGTATGCGGGTGAGGGTACGGGTCGCACTTACACTGTTGGGGTGGGGGTACGCTCCATACGTACGCAGGTGAGGGTACGGGTCGTACTTACACTGTTGGGGTGGGGGTACGCTCCATACGTACGCGGGTGAGGGTACGGGTCATACTTACACTGTTGGGGTTGGGGGTACGCTCCATGCATACGGTGGTGGGGGTACGGTCCGTACATATCCGTCCCCACGCTATGTGATGCTTGTGCGACCCGTACCCAGGCCTTTGCCACGTGGGTACAGCCGTCCCGCCATTGTTGGGGTGACGTAGGTGTGGGCGTGGTACGACTCGTACCCACGCTCTTAAGGCGTGGGTACGGGACGTACCTGTATAGTTGTGTTGCCGGTTCGCGTCGTCAGGCACTTCCTTTGTGGCGGACGCTGGCTTTGCTGGACACGCCCCCACCCCCTCGTAGTGACCAGGGCATGGGGGTCAGGTATGTCCAGGGCATGTGTGCTGTGTGACATTGGTGGTGGTTTTGTGGCCTGCCCCTGGTCCTGCCCCCCCCCTTTCCCTCCCTTTCCGCCCCTCCCTTAGTTGTTCTGACCTTCTGCGGCGTCTGCGTCGGAACCTGTAGAGGAGGTCAACTGCTATGAGGGCCGGGATGACACGTAGGTTCGGGTCCATGTCTGTCCGTCGCGTACAGGTACTCCTTGTTCGCGTCGTCCTGATTTCCCGGCAGATTTTGGCAGCCGGAAAATATTCACCGTGCGGGATGACGTCGGTGCGCTTTCCCGGATCGCATTTGTATGTTTATTTTCGTCAGTCGGGGTTTTGTACGATTCGTACGGAAATGGTGTTTCCGTGCGAATCGTAATTCCATGGTTGTACATTTTGACGACCGGGTACGCGTCGGACGGAGAATTTGCTCCGTCCGACGGTTCGTACCCGGTTTTTACAGGATCGTGATCGGCATCAGAGTATTTTGAATGAATGCGCTTGAGAAGATAAGATCGAGGATGGAATGACAAGTTGAGTGACACAATAGGTAAATATATCTTATTCAAATATCTTTTAAATAAAGACGTAGAATTTGAAAATTAGTTGAATAAAAATGTTGAACAATATAGATAACAAAGCAAAGGGACATAATGGTTTTTAGTCAAATGTGGGTTGTAAGGTTCCCGTTACATGATCTGTACACAAAGAATTACCCTGCTTCTGGGGAAAGGGCAAAATATTTACTAGGTTTTTAGAGAAACCACAAACCACTTCTCATTTCATTTGCAGACCTGTATTAATGGTATAACAGTAATACCACATACCATACAAATTCATTGAGACAAGCTACTATGTGGATTAATGAAGTCAAGTGATTTCACCACAGGTGAGATTCCATATTATTGACTAGTAAGGTATCAAAAATATTGAAGAGCATGCACTTTGATTTAAAGTGTGCAGTATATGTGGATTTTTTGTGGGGGATACTTTCTCTTAAATTCAGTAATAGTCTATAATAATAATAATAAAAAAAATGTTTTTAACGGAGAATGGTAGGGCTGGATAAATATTTTATCTAAGACATGTTAGTAGGGGTCCACCACTATTAAGAAGCCTAATAACTTAACATAGTATCTGTAGAACGATCAACGGCTCACTTAAACTACCCTTCATCCTTTAATTTACTCCAGACTATGTTAAAAACACAGAGTATTTTGAATGAATGCTCTTGAGAAGATAAGATCGAGGATGGAATGACAAGTTGAGTGACACAATAGGTAAATATATCTTATTCAAATATCTTTTAAATAAAGACGTAGAATTTGAAAATTAGTTGAATAAAAATGTTGAACAATATAGATAACAAAGCAAAGGGACATAATGATTTTTAGTCAAATGTGGGTTGTAAGGTTCCCGTTACATGATCTGTACACAAAGAATTACCCTGCTTCTGGGGAAAGGGCAAAATATAAGTGCTTTTTATATGTATGACAATCTTTAGGTTCCCTGTATTAGGAATGTATATAAAGAATCTCTCTGCTTCTGGGTTATATGTAACCAGTATGTTAGGTATATATGTGATGAACATCCTGTTTTAATTTTTGTATGAATTTTTGTGTTAATTATTATGAAATTTGGATGTTAAAGTGTTAAACACCTAGAGTGTTGAAGTTGATATATGATTTTCTGTGTCTAAAACAGCCCTGAAGAAGCGCAAATGAGCGCAAAACACGTTTTGGCTGTTGTGATGTATGTACAGAGCCATCAAGGCTGTATTGCTGTGCTTATTTGATCCATTAAAGAAAGAATAAAGAAGCTAAAAAGAAACAACACAAGTTTTTCGTCATTGTTTGAATATGTTAGCATCTCAGTATTGTGATTTAAATATAATTCGTTGTATGTCTGTGAACAATATTATTTTATTAATTACATTGTTTATGTGATAAATGCAGGGCATACATTTTTCTTATTTAATGGATGTTTTCAAAGTTTTTTAATTTTATATTTTGACATTTATAAATAATTATTGATATCTATTTAATGTAAAAAACAAATATTTCTATAAAATTAAATACATTTAAAAAAAATATTTATTAAAAAACATGTAAATCATAGTTATATAGTGCTTGATTACGACTTTGGTGGTTTTCCTGCTAAACTGCCATGGTGGCGGTTTTCTGCCAAACGTATTATGATGAATGGAGTGTGAGCGGCAGACTGCCACAACGAAGTTCCCAGTTCCAGCATGTTGGCGGTTCTCAGTGCATGTGAATAGTATGCTGACGCCATCCTGCCATCGATCTTCCGCCCATCGAATTACAATGAAACAGCAGTGCTGCTGGTCCCCTAGTGGCAGTTCCCTGACTGCGGAAAACCTTTGCAGCACACGCTCAGCAAAGCAATAGAAGCGTGGCTATTGGAAGTACACAAATACAACACATCTGGTGCATCCAGGTCAATTGAACATACCTGCATAGCACACTATAAAACACACACCATTCAAAACCATAATCCTTTCCCACTCCACAGCTCCACAGCATGGTCAGAGTAAAAATTGAGTCAGAGAAGCCTGGTTAGAATTATTTTTTCTTTTAACTCACCTGTTATTCACAGCACACTTTCCTTGGTCCATCACTATTTTCTCCTGGGTGTCTTTTTGTTGGTTATAGTAGTGTTACACCCTTAACCCTTTCATAATGCCCCAAACCAAAAATCAACAGAAAGAACTGTCTGTCATGGTGGATGAAATTCTTAGAGTAGAGCCACATTTGTTTGGGGCACAAGTGTAACATAATTCTCACAGCAGGAAAAGGGAAATGTGGGTCATTGCTGGGTGAATGCTGGTGGTGACCCTCCCAGCACACCAGTACAGTTTCTACCCTGAAGACATGCATGGAATAACTGGGGGGAGCTGAGTCGTGTAAGTGAAGCATCACAATCTCATATGAAACCTCACCCCCCTGTTTGTTCACAAACCAGCTCCCAAATATGTGTGTAGCAAATATGTCCGTAACTAATAATCAGCAAAGTATCAGTATTAGAGAGGTAAATCATAATGTGTGAATGTTTTGTGTTGCATATAGAGTATTTTGAAACAATCTCCACAACGCAATCATTATGCCTGTAAGTGTATCACAAAGGAAAATAACCCCTGATGCATCTTATCTGCCCCAATGTAAAGAGATGCCCCATACCAATAGAACAATGTTTACAGGTATGTCACACTAACCAGCAAGATATTACAGGCTATTTGGATTTTGGCACGACTACAACTACCATGTTATACGTTGCCAGTCATCCAAAATAAGATTGAACTGTGATTGGGCACAATGTCACAAGTAACACAAATAACAACTGAGCCTTCTAGTCCCAAGGAGTGACCAATCCATATCTAATGCCCTCGTCAAAGACATGTCACCACTCACCATACTGTCCTGTAGGTAGTCCTGGTCACATCACCTGAAATATATTATGCCATGATGGACCACACAAAAAGTGTGTTTGTCAAATAGCGAAAGACATGAACCCAAATCAAAATATGTGAAGTGTCAGGTGACCATTTGACTGTGCACTGCTCACATGATCAGTATTGGCAAAGACACAAACAAGTTGTGTCACTACTGTCTTGTACTCTGATGGACCTTGGAATGTTCCATTTCACATAACACATCTCAACTGTGTTGGATATATTGGATTGCAGATGTGATCTCTATGTAATAAGCAAACGTACCACAACTCAGGACATGCTGTGAGTTTCGTATCAGAAGTACATCTGTGTAAAGATTAACAAATTGTCTATTCAACATCTGCTTTAACACTGAAATCTATTGTTTTGCCTTTTAGGTCTTACTAATTGTGTGACACTATTTGAAGGCAGATATCACACTTCTAACAATAACAATGTTCTCCTTATTCCCACAGGTTAGTCCCTCATATCAGGTGGACACACCTCTGAAACTGAGAAGAATCCTACTGCTCTCCAGGAGCATGCTGACAGTGATGAGGACAGTGCTGGACATCTTGACGTGGACGATGGTGATGGTCCATCAGGTCAGAATGGCCAGACCTTAACTGTGAGACTTATTGGGCCAACACCCCTTGTAAGTACCTAGCCCCCAATTTCCACAGATTATCACAACTTGTGTTGTGATAATCACAGTCCAGTCCAGGCTCAGGAGGTGCCAGTTACCACCCATGCAACAGAAGAGCCAGGAACCAGTGGCGCACCCCAACTTGTGCCAAGGGCGCAGTTACGTCAGTGTCAGGGGAATAGGAGGGTATCTGTGGGTCAGCAAAGGGAGGCCGCTGCGGAAACCATTTCCCAGTCTGACGTTGGCCACGTCTTGGGAGCATGCCAGACGTCCCAAGACAAGATGGACCAGAAATTGACTGAGATCAGGGAGATGAAGCAGGTGCAGAGGGACCAACACACCGAGTTGACTGCCCTCAATTCTAATGTGGGCACCCTCATTGGGGTTTTGGTAGACATCAACACCACTCTGGCCAGGGCTATTCCACCCCGATCCACCTTTTCCTGTGATGACCCACCATCAGGTCCCTCTACATCAGCAGCAGCCACAGGAAGGAAGGCCATGACAGAGGGACACGCACCAGCCAACACCCCAGTCACTGCACCTGTGGATCCCCCCTTACCTGCCAAGCCAGGGCTGGGGCTGGGGCCTCACACAAATATCCACCCCCTTTGGGTGGCTAGGACAATACTACCACCAGCAAGAGAACCTGTTCCTAATTTCCCCCTGTTTCTGCCCACAATTCACTTTGTGGACCATTCCTAGACCCATTTCCCTTCCTGATGCCTGTAGTATGTTGAGCATTGCACCCCAAGTAATGTGCCATCTACAACAAGGATTTCATCCACCATGACTGACTCATTCACTGCTTCTTTGCACAGATAATTATTTCACTTATTGTATCACTTTCATTGTTAACTGCACTTTTCTCAAATCTCATCGACTGATGTACTAAATTTCATATCTAGCAAACATTTATTGTACCCCCATCTGAACCTTATGAGTCTACCAGCATTTGCTTGGGTAGGTAAGTACATTTAGCATGTACACAATGCTTGCCATAGGTGCACAACCATGCGTCACCAAAACATCCATACCAATGTGTTGTCAAATACCCCCTTCCTCCTATCATAACCTCAATGGGCTTTCATGATATCACCGAAAGACAAATTAAGAAATTATGCACAATATATGTACTAGTAAATGTAACATACATGGTAGAAAAGGACAGGTTTGAAAATGTTCAGGAGATTAGGATTAATGCCAACATCTGCTCCCTGCTCTGCTGCCTCATAACACAAATCAAACATGTGTCACACCTATAGTCAAACAGATGGCAGCACTGCATTTGTTTTCCACTTTATCATTCCAGTACACTGGGCTCATATCTAGTGTCATGTCACAAACATTGTTCAGCTGTATGCTACGATTATTCTTTGCTTTTTTGAAAAGATATAGTAACAACTGCATCCTGTTCCCCAGACATCAGGAGTAACCCAATGTGAAGGGGGAATTTCATGGGTATGCTACACTGACACATGATTAGAGTCCATGATGCAGCACATATTGTATCAAGACCAACACACAACAGGGAACCAGTCCATAGTAGTACTGAGAACTCAAAATCAATAACTGTGCAAGCTGTCTTGCTAACGCAGTTGTACACCCAAAGACTGTGTCTGTCATTCCAGAAACAAGCCATGTCACACTTGTATGTCCAAATGGCAACATAGGTCCGAAGATGTTGCAACTCTGAAATGTCCAAGTGAAGATGATGCGGTGAAGGTACCTAGAAAAGGAAAATGCATACAGAAAAGTTCACAAACCATACACTTACAGCAATTCACAAAGTCAGTATCGGTAAAACACAGTTATGCCCCACAAACCAAGGTCAACTATGCATCAGAGACCATGTGTCACAATCTTGAGCCAAATACACCTCGGACCGCTAACCATCTCAGTATGCTCATCCTCACATTTTAGCACAACATACTTCTCACATCATCACAACAAGTGCTGCTCTACCAGTCCCAGGTATGTCATGTTGATCAGATCCTGATGCCAGTCCCCTCCCTCTTCTTCCCCACTGTCTTCTCCATTTGGCATTTCACGGCACTCACCCGGTGGCTCTGCATGTCCATCATTATCTGCGATGGCAGGGATGTTATGTCGCACGGTGATGTTTTGCAACATGGAGCAGGCCACTGCAATGTGACTCACCTTACCAGGTGAGTAGAGTAGGGCTCACCCTGTCTTGTTCAGTCTGGCATTCAGGTATCTGAAAGCCCGCTCCACTTGTCGCCGTGTTCTTCCATGGGCCTCATTGAAGTGGACTTCCCCTGGCATTGTTGGATTCCTCAGTGGTGCCAACAACTATGGTCTGTTAGGATATGCTGAGTCGCCTAGATGGAAGTCAGAGATAAGCGTCATACCTAATCAACTAATTTGTGATGATACTTCCTGATATTTCCCATACAGAGTTAGGACATTTCATACTTACCAACAAGCCAGGCCTCTCTGGTTGGTGTTGTGACATCAGATGGAGTATGGTGTTGCTCCCCAGAGCAAAGGAGTCATGTGCTGAGCCTGGGACCGGGCACAGACGTTTGAGAATTACAAATCCGCATGCCAGACAACTTCCATCTTTATTCAATGGTAGTGCTTGCAGTTTAGGTATGCCTGTTCCCTGTTGTGCGGTGGAATCAAGGTAATATGGGTGCCATCAATGGATCCAATCACATGTGACATGCAAGCTATTCCATAAAACGCTGCCTTCCCGTTAGCAATATCCTGCTATCTGGGGAACTGGATGTAGCTGTCTATGTGTTTCATCTAAGCTGACAGGACGTCTCCTTGCACATTACTGAACATTGGTTGAGGCATACCACCAGAATTTGTCACTGTGTATTGGAAGGAACTTGTACCAAATAAATGAAGTGCTGCTATCATGTTGACTATTTGTGTGACACAATGGGGATTTGTGTTGTGAGGCAGGAGATCTGACACCAACACATGACATAATTGATGGGTGCTTTGCCTATTCAGGTGAAACCTTTTAATCACATCCATCTCTTCCACAGTTTGCCAGTCTGGAAATGGGCGGTACACTGGAGGCTGCCTCCTTCTGACTCTTCTAGGGTACCTATGTGTGGAGTGAAAACTGATCAGTAACAATAATATATGTGTAACAGTTTTCCCCAAAGATCATGGCACATGACATGACATCAACATACACTGATGTGCAAATATTGCCTTACAAGCGTGAAATTGGTACCCCTTGTTTATGTATTTATTTATTTCAATAAGTTGTAGAGACTGCCCCCCGATAGCAGTAGGATTATGCCCTGTAGCACGCCACACAGAGGCCAAAATATCCATCTTTTAAAATGGCAGTGTGTCACAACCCATGTAAACATTTGTCCCCTATATAGGGGTGTGAATGATGCATTTAGATTGAAAAACAACCGTTATCTCAAACGCCACAATGGCGGTCACCTGACCTTGCTGTTGTGACAATCAGCCTGAGTGCCACTGCAATGGGTGGTTCATTTTTCGGCGGACACAGCCAAAGGCTAACGCTGTTAATTGTGGCCAATGACTGTGTCCGTTGCAGCGGAATAGAGTGTTTGCCACATACATGTACACTGTAATTTTGAAATTAGCTCAATTGCCTACAGACACTGCTACCATTTAAACCTCCTCAACTTCACCTGCGCTTTACCACCTCTGGGAGAAATCATTCTAGACCAAAAGGGTGAGAGGGTAATTGCCCTCATTTGCTGAAAAACGTGAGTTCCTTGTGGATGAGGTTCTTTCCCGGTATGGCCAGCTCTGTGGCTCACCACATTTCCAACCATACAGGCTACATCGTTGTTTAGATACACATGATTGTTCCTATATGTGGTATCATTGGCTATTGCCGCCAACATTACACAAACATGTAACTGGATGTTGGGCACTGGACATAGTGCATGTGACAACACTAATGTGTTGTGATGATTGTGAAAAGGCCTGGAGTCAACGTTGTCTGTATGTAGCCAGCTATGCATTTTTACATTTGATGGAACATGTCATATTGTTTGAACCCTGAAAATGCCAATAGCCATTCCAAGTTCATGATCTTAGCAGCATTAGGACTGTATGTACACTGTGAAGAGCAGATAAGGGTGATGCCCAAATTTGACATCTCAAGACAGTTTTGTAGAGGTAGCTATAGGCCACAAACCCATTATTGGTTCCACCCAGGTCTGACTTTGATCATCGGATGGCCACAAGGAGATCCTTTGTGATGGGGACATGTTAGTAATGTGCCGCACATGTGGCATCTGTATGCTGACCCTGCAGTGAGCAAGGCCTGGCAATAAGCTGTGCCCAGTCAGAACCATGGACCAGCTGGGGCTGTGTCACTGCGGCAGTACAACTTATTCCAAGGGTCATGTCCCTATAGATCTACTTTAGCATATGTGGTAACTAGTTGCGATGTGACAACAACAATACTCCTGCCAGTCCTCACATGAACATACCTTTGCATGTTAATAGAGCTAACACTTTGAGTTGATAGGCCAGTCCAGTGCAAATGGTATACAGAGTGTGTAACTGAAAGTACAGTGACTCATTTTGTTTACAAAGTGCAAATGTAAATGCTTGCACACTACAGAGCAATAAGGACTGTGTAACACTCACATTCCAAATATTTGGTCAGATAGGGGGAGATGTTGGTTCGGGGAACAGCTGCTACCATATCCTTTACCTGAACATGATGGTCTCAGTATGGTATGTCTAGGATCTCACTGTGTCAGTCCCACAAATGATTAGAGGTGTCATACGGGGCCTCTACATGCCACACATACCCAATAAGCTGTGGTGATATATACCATCAATGGTTAGACAGTTCCATTCTACCCCAGTGAGCATCCTCTCACTGATGCACATTTCAGGTTAGTCATAGTGTGATCACTATAACTCTATGGGATATACCCTGATATCAGTCTCTATGGACAGTAGGCCTCAAGTCAACATTTTTGCCCTCCAAGTGGATGTCCCATTTAGAACAAAGTTGTGCAACCTGATCAAGATCACAAGGTCACAACAAGGTATCATTGTGACTCACATCTCAGTGCATGTGGTATGCCCCTAGAGTGGGTCTACATAGGTGTTTGTGGGTCATGACCAGGGATTGTGATAATAATCATTGCCTGAGGAAAATGTGTATTGGTGTGTTTGTGGATCTTAGCAGGTGTAAGTCAACAATTTGCTGTGTTCACTCTTGGTGTCAGTTTGTAGGAGAGGTGATACTAATGTGTACCTACATAACTGATATACATGCACTTACAGTAGATTAATGTTTGCTTCATCTCTTGGTTCTATACAGGTCAATGCCCATCAGAAGAGAGATATGTAGGAGGCTATTGCAAAGAGGGTGCAGTCCCTGGGGGTGTCTACAGGCAGCGTAGCGTCCATTGCCACAAGAGGTGGGAGAACCTGAGACACTGGACCCGGAAGAAAGTGGAGGTCCAGCTGGGACTGTTCTCCCAAATTGTGCGTGGCATGCGCTGCAACCTGATCCCCCTAATGTCCTGCACCCTAGCTGTGGCCTATCTTGGCCTTGATGGGCGGTTGCAGGCCCAACAGCAGACACAAAGGGGTAAGTCATTACCAGAGTTGTACAAGTGCCCTTAAAAGACATGCATGTCACCTTCTGAGCTGAGACTGACCCAAGGTCCAAACCAAAAGTGTTGGTCTCAAAAATGTAGGTAAGGTGCTAGGTGAATGATAATGTGCTTTGTCTATTGTCTGTATTGACCTGGGACATAGCAGTGTTATATGACTTATCCATGGACCAGACTTGGTCTGTAACATGTTTGACTAAAGTAAGGATTGTTCTGATGTAGTGGAATGTACCAGCTGCTGATCATTGGCCCAAACAGGCTAAATGTCAATATTGTGTGATGAGTGCTGCATACTCATTAATGTGTGTTCTGTGATTATAGGCCCATCAAATCTGACATAGTTGGAGATGCACCTTGGATGCAGTGACTGCACAGCACTTTCCAGCGGTAAGTTGAGTATGTATTATCACATTGCTGTTGTCACAGCACTATTCAATTGCTAATTCTGCCTATATGTTTGCCTGTGGGCCACTCCTGAAGTTGTGTTACAACAAAAGGTATGTGTTCAAAATATGTGACTGCATTGTTAGCTTGATGTCTGAGTCTTTTAGTCATATGAGTGTCTAGGCCACTGAGATTTGTTTCAGAATTAATTGTGTTACTTCCACAGTTGGTGTTTCACCACTGCTATGACTTGGTACACATTGGTGGGTGTGTGACTCCTGCGTGGAACCATTGCTGAAAGGGAGATGTTAATGTCAAATTGATGGGTAAATGGGATACATGAGAACTAAACTTACACTTATGTGTGATGATCTATTTTTCGATAACATGACTTGGGTGTCATCCAGTGATGCGAGGTGCACATGTTGATGTTAGCAGGTTAATTCTAAGACTGGTCATATGAGTCTTGGAGTGCTCTAGATGTTTTAAAGGATAATATCTTACTACCTTTACTGTGCATTCTAAGTAATTATGTTTTTTTCAAAACCAATGTGTACTGTGATAGACAAACACCCTAGGGTCAAACTTCAAGAACCTGTTTATGTCACTGTTAGTCACTGTGACACATGGTCCTTGAATAGTCACTAGATTTTACGGAATGGTAAGAATGTATGGGGTGTTCAGCTTGTGCAAAATTAGAATGGAGATGTCCTTAATTCAAAGTAGAACTTTTGCTGTGTGTTATTGCTCACTGATCACCCACATGTTAGGCCAAAATTGTGTGCACTCTACTATTCGCTGATAAATGTGAAACGTAGCAAAGCTAATGCATATCACCTTTGAAATTGACTAATGTGACAGTGTATACATGATGACATTAGGTATGTGATGTCCCAACAGTGTGAATCACTAAGTAGAAAGTGACCATGTTTCGGCAACTGCAGAAAGTGATACAATATTGCTGTCTAACTTGATTTGCAGTACATGATGATGTGCGATTTGGTGTTTTCAGTAACCCTGGGCGGCGAACTATGCTACGCTTGCGGAGTTTGCGGAGTTTCGGCAACTTCGCGGTTCACGTAGAACGCGTAGTTACCGAACACTACGCAATCTGCAATGTAGCGTAGTTGTTTTTCTTCTTTGCGCGCTTAATATGCGTTGTTGCGCTCGCGGTAACAACTTACCGGGATTCTGCATTTGCCGATGAGATTTCCTATCCGTTCACGTGCGCCACGAGATTTGGTATCCGGCCGCACGATCCCGCGAGAGTGTGCGAACGCGAACACGTCATTCGGACGCACCATCTGACTTCTGGTGGAAGTGTTGGCAAGATCACGATCCCGAACACGCAAAAATTGCAATCTGGTGAAGAATATCTCTTGAGCATCATAAAACCTTCTCGAAAATGATCATTTTGCACAAAAAAACTCCTCAGATTGTGATTTGGCTGTAGTTTTTTGTGCAAGGAGTCCTTTTTCTTTTTTTACTTTTTTTTTCAAGAGGAAGGAAGTGCCCCTGAGTCTCCAACTTCCTGTTCCTGTCCAGCAGGCTCCTACCAGTGCTGTTCACTTTCATTTGGATTTGGAGCTGGAAGGATCACTTTTTGTGTCTGTCTACTGCATCATATCATTGGATTGGATTTGAGGACTTTTGGATTTGAGACTTTACAAGTAAGTTGGAGAATTGGTGTACTTGTTTGTTTGATTGGGGCATTGTTTGTACCTACATTTTTTGGGAATTTTCATCGTTTTTAAAATGTATTGTTGTGGGTGGCCTGTAGTTTTAGTGGGGGCCTAGTTATTTTTCTTTCATTGTAATTTCAACCAGTAGGCCCAGAGGTACTCATGGGTGCATGAAACAACTGTTTCTGTCGTGTCTGTTGAATTTAAGCATCATTTAGGGCATGGATGGCATTGGATTGAATTGAAAAATGTGTTTTTTGGGGTGTAGTTCACTTTTTGGGTGTGTGTTACATAAATGCCTTTGTTGCATGTGTATGTGTTGTTGTTGCCTAACTTTCCAACCTTTTCAGCCACGTGGATTTTCGTTTTTGCATTATAGCTGTGTTGTTTATCAGGCATCCTTTGTCTGGCCATATAGGCCTGCTTGAGTTCATTGTTTGCCGTGGATTGTGCCTGTGAGTGACCATGTGACTGGGGGCCATTTTGTGGTGGTAGTTAGTAGTGTGCTGTTTGTACCACAAAGGCCTGCGTGTCTTTCCACTGTTCCTCTTGGCTTACTGCTTCCATCCCCATTGCCAGCTGCAGCTCCCTGATGCTGCATCCATCCCACGTGATGCGCAAATTAGGGCCAAACAGGTTCCACTACATTTGTATTTTTGTTTTTGTTCTTTGCTATTCTTATTCTTCCTCAGTGTACACAGTACACCATGAAAGCCCTTGTTGTCAAAGTCTCATAAATGGCTACACTGTTGTTGTTAACTGAGTTACTAAAATTTCATAATTGTGACCACCACACACTAAATTATATAATATATTTGTTTGATTGTACTAGTAGTAATTTAAGTACAACAAATTCAAAGTTTGACTGATGTTCTTGTGGCTTTTTTGCTTTTAGGTGCACAAAAGACTGAGGAGGAGGTGTCATCAACGCCCGTTGTACTGCCAGACAGATGTCCTGCTGCTGTTCACGACGTGACGTGTAACCTGACCAGACATCTCTGCAACTTGTGCAACTGAGTGCTGCTGACATCTGAAGAAGATGGCCCCAAAGAAAGCAGGTACCAGGTCCCCCAATACCAAAAAAGTTGCTATTGAGAAGAAGGAACCGAAGAAGGAAGTGACACTTAAGTCTGGTGTGCCGCCCAAAACCTTTTTTGGGAAACCAAAAATTACACCTGCAGCAGTGACATGCTGGAATTGCTTGGAAAAGCCTTGAAGCAGAGTGCTGTTCAGAGTATCCACCTGACAACAGACATGTGGACCAGTTGCCAAGCCACTGATTACATGTGCATCACTGCACACTGGATCTCGTTTGTGGGGGTTAGAGAAAAGATATCTGCTGGTGTTGACGCTGCTGAGATTTTTTATGCCACTCGCAAACATGCAATTGTAGCCATGTTTGCCATGGAGAAATCTCATACTGCTGCAAACATTTTTGATGAGTTTAACAGCAAGGTCTTTGAGTGGCTGCGCCCAAGAGGGCTTGACATTGGTTTTGTTGCCACAGACAATGGCAGTAATGTAGTTAGGGCCTTGAAAGAAGGAGGCTATTTCAGGGTCCCGTGTTTGGGACACTGCATTAACATTGTTGTTCAAGACCTTCTGAAAAATGAATACAAAGTCAGCAGCTTACAGGTCACCTGCAGAAGAATATGCACACATTTCAGCCATTCTTTTAAAGCCCGCAAGCAGCTGAGTGTCATTCAACATGAGCATAAAATGCCAGTCAAAGCACTCATCCAGGAGGTGCCAACACGTTGGAACTCAACTTATTACATGCTTGATCGTCTGTTTGAGCAGTACATACCACTCAATGCTTATGTCATGCAAAGATTAGGGGATCCTACTGTGAGAGGCATGACTATTGAGATGGGTCAATGGGACCTCGTTAAATGCCTGACAGAGATGCTACTTCCTTTTGAGATCTTCACACGTGAAGTCAGCAGGGAGGACTGTACTATGGGCCAAGCTATCACATTGTTTTACATGCTAGATCACAGCTGAAGGAGGTGTCTGAAACGTACGCAGGTGTGGATGACAAATAAGACGCGTATTATTTGGCGGACTCCTTAGCTGTTCGCTTATCTGAAAATACAAGGATTCAAAATAACATTGTGTCACATCAACATTACATTACTGCCACAATTTTGGATCCATGGTACAAAGTATTTCTGAACAGTAAGGCAGTAATTCCTTTTTCAGAAGTGGATGTTACCAAGTACAAAACTTTGATAGCTGAGGAAGCATCTGACTTAAAAAATGAACGGCTGGTAATTAGAGGCCCACCGCCCCAGGCCAGAATAAGTACTACAGGGCATCCAGAGTCAAGTTCTACTTCAGAGCCTGAGGGCAGTGCGTTTGCCTCCCAGCAGTCACCAATACTACCAATAACATCAACAACAGGATCATAAGCCACAGTACAATCGGCAACTGATTGGTTTCTACGGCATGGGTATGGTGAGTTCAGTACTGATGCAAAGGCAAAAGAGGCCAAGCACAACGAAGCATCCCAGAGCATTGAGCGGACGGTCCAGGCCCATCTGGATGACACAACAGAGGTCTTTATGGATCAAAACCCATTGGTGTATTGGTATGGGAAAAGGAGCCAAAGGAGAGTGCTCAGCAGGATGGCGATAAAGTATCTGGCTTCCCCTGTCGCAAGGGTCTCTTCTGAGCGTGTTTTCAGTGCTGCTGGTGCCATTGTAACTGTGAAAAGGACCAGTTTCTCGCCCAAAAGTGTGGAGAGGTTAACCATGATCAAAATGAATCAGCACTTTATACCACCAGAGTTAAAAATACCTGAATCCCAGCAGGAAGAGGAGAGCGACTTAGGTGACAGAAGTAGTGTGTTAGATGACCTACTTCTGGTCGGTCCACCAGAGTTTGAGGACAAGCTCCTCTTCCCTGACAACTAGGCTTTTAAATTGTTACTTTCTTCCTTCCTTTATTTGTGTGTGTATCTGTCTTTCTGGTTCAAATCACAACAAATCCCTCACTGCCGTCTTCTCTTTTTATTTCCATATTGAAGATGCACCTCTGTGCATTTAACTGTCCACTCCTCAGAGTCCTGCTCCATCTTTCTGACTCGCCCTAAATACATTTCCCTCAACCCAGACATTGGATGGAGAATAGTACAAGAAATGTTGCCTCTAAAAGTTCCTCCAGAAGAAGTGGAACATGACTATAGCTATCCTCCTTTTGTTTCCAAGCCAAAACTCATCACTGTCAGAAGGCTACCGCCTCTGCAGGCATCCAAAACTCTTCACTGTCAGAAGGCTTTCGCCAGTCGGCAGGCATCCAAAAGTAAACTCATCACTGTCAGAAGGCTACAGCCTTGGCAGGCATCCAAAGCTCATCACTGTCAGAACAGAAGGTACTTGGCAGAGGAAGACAAGACTCTTGAAGAAACTTGCTGACATTTCTGCAAACTCAATTGACCAATGACCGCTACCTAGGCTGCGGCCAATCACAGCGCTGACCATGTGAACCAACTTCAATTGCGACAAAGTGCCACAGATGAATAAGAAAGTCAGTCAGTAGGATTGGAGATGAATGATGGAATAACTGTGTTTCATGAAGTGGCATAAAAGGTAAACACAATTCAACAAGAACCACAGCAGACCTACATGTCCGTGTAGTGGTGGAGTTGAGTGTAGTGGTGTGACTGACAGCGGTGCATTGATTTAGTCACTTAATTTTGAAAATGCTAGGTTGCTGTATATGTGCTTTGTCTAGCTCTGTCAAAATTTAAGCTGTAATGGAGGTTGGGTCATGGCCTGGTGCCGTGGGCCTGCTCTGTCCTGTTGTTGTTGTTGTAGTAGCTTAATGCTGTAAACAGAGTAGACATGATGTATCCATGCCGCCTCAGTCTGAAAGTGTTCTCTCTTCTCTTGTTGCACTCCACCGTAATTGATGCATTTTTTTTATTCATTGATTTTTTCAATATCCCTTTTGTTTTTCCATCTACACTTACAGGCCAGCCTTTACCCTGTGCTATACTGGGAAAAACAACTCACACTTACCTTACCAATCCGCATCCGCCAAGCAGGCAGTGGCACCCAAGATTGATGGATGGAGCTTCCATGAAAGGGAAGACCAAGAGGAATGCCGAGATGCAACTCCACAATTTGACCAGGATAATACAGTAACTTTAGTATCATTCATCGTCTTTTAATTAATTTAATTCATTTTTTCTCTTCAATCATTACGACTGTGTGTTGTTGTTGTTTGTTTGCTAATTGATCCCTACATCTATTTTTAAATTTTCTTTGCTATCTTTACAAGTAAGCCCAGTACAACATGTACTTTGGGTCTCTCTGAGGGCAGACAGGCAAGGCAAATTGCATATAATATATTGCTGCCCTGTACTGTCTAATTGTCTAGTAGTAGTTAGTAAGTACTACTCATTAACCATCAAGTTATCTTCATCATGCATGCATTTCCTTTTCCTCCCTTAACAGATTTATGGATATGATGGTTATCTGCCAAGATTGTGTTTTGCTTTTGTTGTGTCCATGCGTACTGTTTTTCTTTGTCAAACCTTTCCCCAAACTAGGCCTGGGCTAAATTTACGTTCCGCTCGCGGAAATTGCGATAATTTGACATTTTCGCGTTCCGCGGAGAGTGCGAAAATGTCAAAATTTCCGCATTCCGCAGCTTAGCGATAATTTGTTTCTTGCTCGCGCTGTAAAATAATACATTCTCGCGCGCGCACGATCGCCTTACCTGAATCCCCGCGTTCGCCGACAAGTTTTCCCGATCCGGTCGCGTTCTCCACGAGATGTTGGATTGTTGGTAGCCATTTGCGCTGTCTCGCGACAGTTCGCGCCCGCAGTAACGTCATGCGTCACGCGATCACGTCTTTCTTCACGCGATCATGCACCGTGAGAAGAGTGAAAACAAGATGGCCGTGCCCGCGAGCAACCGCATGGGTAAGTTGGCGAGCCGCGAACACGCAGAAAATACCGCGAACGGGCGGGAAAAAAACTTCTGCATCTTCGCGATATTTCCGCGTGTTTGCGGAGATTTGTAACATTTTTGCTATAATTTGCGAAAGTCACTTTCGCAAATTCCGCCCACCCCTATCCCAGACCCCCCTTCCCATCCATTCATCAAACCCTAACCCTCTTCCCCCGGGCAGTGTGATTTATATTGAGGTGTGATTAAATTAAATGTACACCAACAATTGATACCACTCTTGCTGGGGCAGATGTGGTGAAAGCAACACTAATTCAATTTCAAGGCAGGGCAAGGATCGTCTTCTGCTTGCCCACCCATGCTTAGTCTATGTGCATGTCAATTTTTTTTCCAAAGGGACCTAATACATCATAATTAATTGCCGGCATCGATTGGATTCATCATCAACATCCTCCTACACAGCAGTAAAGATTACGATTGTGTTGAGTGACTCGACACAACTACAGTAACTTGTTATACTAGGCTGTCCCCGCCACCATTATGTTTTATTTTACTTTAGCAAAATGCTAGTCTTCTTGTGTACTGTACTTTACTTCGTTCTGCCACTCCTCCCACAGTCTCTCTCAGGCGAGTGACACCGACTGTCTCATTTTCTTTTTTTGCAAATGCTACTGCCAGTGTCCACTACTACCACCACAACCATGGCATCTCCATTCTCTTGGGAAAGCAAACCATCATTGCCATGCAGCCATCGCTGTGCCTAACTTAATCATCAATCACAGGCAAGATAAGAAGTTTGGGGGAGGTATAATGGACTAGGAGGAGAGACTGACAGTACTAGTAGGACAAATCACTCAGTGAGGGGTACCGCATCTATATGTTTGTGTGTTACATAATCAGCAGATTATTTAAATCAAAGACTGGCTGCGGCCCTGCAGCAGCAAGGAAACCATGTGACATAAATTCGTAAAAAAAGTAACCCCCCCACAAAACATTAACATCGTATGTTTAAGTATAAATATAGTTTATTCCCCTAACAAGGATAAACTATCCCACAACACCTGACCCACCCATCTCCCTAACCCCAAGCAATGTCCAAAATGAAAAAGTCCAACCAATGTCCATAATAATAAACCCAAAAGCCAATGCCCAATTCCCACCCACCCAAAAAAGGAATAAGAAAGGGGCAATCCAATCCATAGTTCTAAGATTCTGCGGGCTCTTAGATGTTTATCCACCAGGATCTTGACCCGCTCCTCTAGGTGCTCCTCTAGGTGTGCCATTCGGGGGAGCATACGGTGGCGAAATGCCCTGCAGTTGCATCCGGGGGGGGGGGGCAGCAGTGCTGGATCCTACAGTGCAGCGGTGGGTGGCTGCCTGACCGCGGCACCGTACCCCTGGAGGCGGGGCCTGGCTGGGGCCCGGGGCATTGGAGGAGGCTGCCGCTACTGCCGCCTGCTCCTCCTCCTCTGCCTGAGCCACCAGCCGCCGGTCCTCTTGGCAGATGGCCTCCAGTTTCTAGCGCTGGGTCATGGCTGCCAACTCCTTCCTAGTTGGTTTTGCTTGGGAAGGAGGAGCTATATCAAGAAAGAAAAAGACTATTGTAACCAATACTCTTAGCAAAACAGTAACACTAAATTAATTCAACACATAGTGGCACAGTAGCACTAACAAGCACAGTGCATAACATTTGTGGTATATATCTATTCTCCCACTTCCTCGTCCTCTAACAATTGTGGGAGTTTCAGGCATTATACTACCACTATGTACTGGAGTACACAGTAGTACACCAGTCTTCTTGTTCTCTTTAGTTTAGCAAAATTACGTAACCTTGTTGTAGCCGGCATGCCAGCTCAGTCAGCTTGCGCCCAAGACAAACATACACGAGTCATGATGACGCAGAGTTGCAGACTCACATTAATTTTATTTACTACTGTCTGCAGGTGGTGAAGCTTCGATTTATTTTCTATTACAGGTGGCACTGGCCATACTTACATCAAGGGTAACTGCTCAATGTCACTTTCACCCTGCCCTGACTATAAAGGCAGATTATATCTGATGCAATCATGATCATTGCTTATATATGTGGGATGACATGAGGTACTTTGTTTTGATTGATGTTGTAACTAACCAGTCGATAGACCACCCATGGCAGGCTGGCTGACACAGTCGAAATTTTGAAAATAAATTAACATAGGTACGGAGTGGCCTCGGAGTCGAAGGAAGGCGCTTAATAATGATAACTACCTACATACACAATATATTTGCTGTGCTTGCAAACTACTGTGAGTCAATGGAGTATTCTGAAAATACAACTTCTATTCTCCCCGGCTTTGCTACTGTGGCGCGGTTTCTTTTACATTCTCTTGAAACTAAGACTCTTCATCCAGTGAGAGTCTCCACCTATGCTATCTATGATGAATACCATCCAGGCATCCATCCATTCAAAGTAAACATCTATCATTCTTCTTCATCTCTCAACAAACCTTAGTATGTTTCACCAACAAGAAACATTTATTCTTTTTTTTTAAACAACCACTCGTGTCCTTCCTTCCTTGCTTGCCTTGGCTTTGGGTTTGACCCAAGCACCCCGTAGGATTCTTGCTATCCACCCAGGCAGGCATCTTTTTCTTACACCTTCCACCCATCCTTCAACCCCCCATGCATCTGATTCCCATCAGCCACCTATGCATGCATCCCACGTATCCTTCTCAGCCAGTCATAAATATTACATCTCACCCGTCCTTCCTCATTCCACCCTTCTTTCCCTTTTCGTTCAACCCATCCATCAAGGTCATCTGTTCTAACTTTTAGTCTTCTCCATAAAACTTTCACAGCTGAGTTGAAGTCAGATAGAAGAGGCCATTGGTTACTCAACTCCCGCCACTAATGCTATTGCTAATGCTAAGTAAAGGGTGTTCACAAAAACTTCTTACTTACTAAGTCTCAACAGTACAGTGTACACCCTTGCAGCGAGTGTAATGTCAATAAGTAAGAACTATAACTTACCACCCCCCGCCACTGCTGGTGGCTCACCCCCTGCAGCTCCTGCAGTTGCCGCATCTCCTGCTCCCTCCGAAGTGGCAGTGTCACCATCGCCACTGGTCCCGGCACTGGAGGTTGGTAATACGGCTAGAAAAAAACATTACACATTTTTTAGATGCCATATACACCTCCCCCTGTTTCTTCTTTTTCACTAGCAAGATTGAAAAAAAAGTTAATATATACAACATACATCGCTACTACAAATCGGGTACCAGAGCAGTAGAGTAAATGGTCCTTAGGGTCATTCTAGTCTTTGCTAAGTTAGCCTGAGCCATAATGCAACCATTTTAGCTTTGTGTCTTTTATTTTTGCGCACGTTACCTCGCAGCTTGTTGTTGTGTAAGACGCCTTCGAGAAGTTTGAGCCCACATGAGCTCATACTGCTACTGTCGGAGCGCTGCGTACATGGTCGAAAAACAAGCCGCTTTGTTATGGATTTCTAGTCAGTCCGTATTGCTTAGCCATAACATGCTACACTTTTGGCACGACTGAGAAATGCTTGCATTATACTAATGCACACCATTTTCTCATAACAGACGGAAGATTCCCTTCTACGAACCAGAGCTTTGCAGAGCTTATGATGTCCAGTACTTATAGGTTCTAAGGTGAGGCGTCCCCCAGAATTCACTCAGACCTTCATTTATTTATACTATATTCCTACCAAGGGGAGGGTGGTTCTTCCACCACTGTTCAATTATCATTATTTCCCCTTTTGTCTTCTGTGGACTTGTAACTATGTTTAGTGTTTTAATCTTATGCATTTTGCTGTTGGTGCTGGCTCGTATTGCTATGCTGCATTATAGAACAACGTGCATATCTCGTTATTTGGAAATAAACCTTTTGAACTTACATAGACTCTGTGGTATTTGGTGTGGACTGACACGAGTGAGTGAGCAAAAGGGTATGCATACCTTCCGGGACTCTCAGAGGTCGGGATTGTTATGTTCTGGGTTGTCTTATCATTGGGTATCTTCAGGGGGTTCGGGTAGCTAATGAGACACTATAGCTAGTCGGTCAGGGGATAGTGGATTCTAAGGTGTGAGGAAGGTCCAACCTCCTATCACCAACGTCCTAAGTATTTTCTTGTGCATAGTTCTTTGTGTATGTGCAGAATCACTACAACAGTAGTACGTCCTATCCTATCAAAAATAGTAAAATATCTGGTTGGGCATTTTGTTGGTGCGAATTGTCAAAAAGCCTCAAGATTAAGAAGACTAGAAGAGACAACCCAAAGGACTGGACTCAGTGGCTAGGTCTAATGGTGAATCTGAGTTTTATTTAAAACCTTTTTAAATAAAGAGTGGCCAATTGGGCAAGCTTAGCTACAGACAGACTAATAGTAGTAGTACAGAGAGTCATAGCAGAGGCAGTAATAGCCAGTGATAACAAGAATTTAGAAACAGATAGTCCAGATCGAAGAAGATGTTGTAAAAAATAGAATTAGGAACCTGAAATAATAGTTTGGAAAAAATAAGGTGCAGTAAAAGTTAGAGAGGTATAATTATTAATATTAACAACAGGAGGTCTTACTGAGGCCAGCAGCAGTGCCCTCGGTAGAGGAGCGGTCCTGGTGGCCATCATCTGCTCCCTCAGACGACCCCGTCTTCTTGCCCCTGGGTGCTGATCATGAAAGAGATAAGAAAGAGACAAACATTGATGAGTGGTGTGAAACAATTAAAATATTTTTAAAAACGCTCCATAAAACATTTATGGAAACAACAATTGCAATAAATTTGACCTATCTAAGATGGTCGACTAGTAGTATTGCGGGATTCGCGGACCGTCTAGTTATTATTTATGAACATTAATCCAGTGTTCCATTCTAATTCCAGAATACTAACTAAGCCTAAGTACCACCTCACCTAGCTAGCCCACCTATTCCAGATGGGCCAATTGTTCACTAAGTCTGCATTTCCATAATGCATAGATGGAGGACACATGCATAAATTTGAGCATACACCAAATTGCTGGTTGGTTGCATCTGATGTTCTGCTAGTGACACTGCTAAGCCTTACCACTCACTAAACAAACTACAAAAGGTTCTAGTAAGGACTGGCGTAAGCAGCACTCAGTGACAGAGGATGCGTCATGCAGACCGCTAAAAAATTGCCAACTAATATTAACTAAACGTATCAATCCATCCACCACTATCTCTTCTTAGTGACAGGAGGACAAAGGAAGGACTAGAGTCTCTCTAGCAATAGCATTACCTAACTTAAATTCTCTAAAGTAAACTATTACATAATCAGCCCAAGCGAGCGCAAAGTTGCAAACAGGTAACATTAGTAGCGCCGAGCACCAGTGTCCTATAATCACAGAAGATTTTGAAACGTAATTTACCTGCAATGCAAGCAGCAGCATTCTTGATATTCGTAAAATAATTATACATAATACTTATACTACTAGTATATTAGCTACTCACCAAGCCCCACGACCTCGACACCTAGCAGGTCCATCAGGTCCTGCTCACAGTCCAAGATGTCTGACCACCAGTGAGCAAGCTGGTTATGGGTGCACCGGACCCCTGGGCAGCGAAACACTGCCCTGTGCACCTTCGCCCACTGGCGGTGACGCTCCTGGGTAGGGTACCCGGAGCCAGGCCTGCCGCCTGCTGCCAAGGTCAAGGGGAGGTGGCACTGCACAAAAAAAAACAAGGGCGGCCACCTCTGCCTCGCAGAAAAGCTCCTGGGCCTGCACCCCTGCAGGGCGCTGTCTGCCGCAAGGCAGGCGGCTCTTGGGCGCAGGCGCCTTGCCCTTGGAGCCGGTAGTGGTGGTACCCTTAGTCATGGTTCTGGGGTGTGCGGGAGACGGAATTGAAAATTTAGAAGGAAAAAATAAAGTTAGGGGAAGAAATAGAAGCTTAAAGAAGGAAGTATTATAAAACAGTAGAAAAGTTACAAAAAACGCAGTAAAAGTAGAAATAAAATGCAAAATATAGACTTAGGGACAGAAAGGGATAGATTATAAATAAAAAAAGATCAGAAAAACAGTGTAAAAACCTAAGAATTGCAAAGATAGAGGGAGGCCCAGAACAATAGCATAGAGTGAAAAACAAGATGGCCGCACCCATCACGACCGCGTGGGTAAGTTTGCGCCATATTTCCGTCGAGCACGCAAAAAGCGTCGCAAATACGTAAAACGCGTTCCCGAACATGAAATGCGCATCGCAAACACGCTATACCCGACCTAGAACAGGACAAAAGGCATTGGGAATCGGCGGGACAAGTGAAAAACAAGATGGCCGTGCCTATTGGCGACACCAAGGGCAAGTTCGGGAGATACTATCCCCAGAGCACGCAAACAGCATCCTGAACATGCAGTACGCGTTCCCGAACAAGAAAATCGCATCGCGAACGGGCAGGACAAGCAACTACGCACGTTCGTGGAGCTACGCGTAACGCTTTTACAGCTGTGGGTACCTTCGCATAGCGCGACTACGTGAACTACGCCCATGGTTAGTTTTCAGGCCCTTGTATGTACACTGCCCACAAGTATGTTGTGTCGTCTTACCATTTTTGGAGAGGTGTCAACTTTGGAGGCCTACATGGCCAAAAGTATAGGTGGTGACCAGGTGGTGACCAGTGGCAGTAGATACATCTGGATGACGTGAAGTGTACTTCACTCAGGGTCTTGCGGCTGTGTTGGGTGAAGACATCCCTATGAGCAACTGGTGACAGGTTATATACCATGCATTCATGTGTTCAGGCTCATTGTGTTTGACTTGTGGCTGGTGTACTCAATGCATCTTTGATATGTCTATTGTATACATCACATGGTCAGGTGTGTTACAGCATATGCAATAAACTGATTTCATTTCTAATTGCAGCATCATCTCAGGCAAACAGAGGAGAAGAGGCCAACATCAGTGGGGACACAACTGGCCCAGTGGTTCTGGGAACAACACAAGCAATACGGAGGTACCCAATGGCCTAGGGGGTAGCGGGAGTGCCACAGTAGAGGCAAGTTCCAGTTCTTCATCATCATTGGAGACAGCCCTCCAATGGACACTCCCGAGTGGTGGTGGGCAACGCAGGACATTTGCCACCATTGTCTTTGCTCTAAGTTCCAGCTCCACCCTCACTGTTGCCTTCGCTCAAGGCACCTCAGCCCCTGCCCCAGTCTCTCCCACTGCACTCAGTGAGGAGGCTATTGACCTCCTGAGACAGATCTCTGTGGGTCAGAATGCACTACTGAATTTCGTCCAGGGGCAAGTCTGTCAATTTGTGCAGAAGTTGGCCTACCTGGGAGGTATTTACAGTGCCATTTCTGGCCTACAGAGATCTTTTTCAGGCTCTGTCCTCCTCACTGACCGCAGTCTATCACCCCCAACTTGTGTTCCTATCACGAAACCTGCCCAATGCACATTCACACACACACCCATACATACCCAAGCATACACATCCACACACAAGTTCAAACACCACATAAATGGCAAAAACACATCCAAACATGCAGATGCTGCAGACACCACCACACTCACAGCCACACCCAGCAGCATTGCATGCAGTAGTGAGACCACCATACCCACATACACCAACCACTCACCCATCACATCCCTACACAGCACAGGGGGCACACACATGCATGCACACAACAGACACCCACCAACTCACCCCCAGACAACACAGAGACAACCAGATCAACATGCACCCCGCATCTATAGACACAGCCACAGTCACCACTACATCAGCAATCACCACACCCATACCCAGTACTTCCTTTGCAGCAACATCTCCAGATACACCTGCAAGTACCTACACTCCTAAGAAACTCATACACAAGCAATCAGGCACCCAACAGACACCAGTGTCACAAGACACACACACATTGGCACCACATACACCTGGCCCCCATACACCTCCACCCGCAATACCCCCAAAGTGAACAGCCAAACATACTCCCTGTACCGCCCAGTCCCCACTCCTTCTCACAGCCCTTCCCAAATTCCTGCAGAGAACCCTTCCTTTGCCCTTGCCATTAACCCTCCCCAACCTGACACCACCCCTTCAAGACAGTTCATATCACTTCCAAAGCCAAGTCCACCCCCGCCGTCTCAGAATCTAGCTTTATTCCTGGCCCACCCACCCCTTCCACTCCAAGCCTACCACTTTTAAACGTAGCTTTACCCCTTCCACCTCGCACACCACCCCTCCTAAATGTAACTGACCTCTTCCCCTCTCAAAACCCCCACTCCCCACAAGAAGAACCTCCTTAACAAACCCACTGTCTCTCTCCCAAATTTTAAGATGGAGGTGCATGGCATGCCATGTAGATGCCCTTTTGAGAGGAGGTTCCCTAGAGGTATCATATGGGCCTGTTTGGTGATACAGCATTTAGCTGGAGCACAACCAGCAGACTTTGGGTTGGTCAGTGGCCTTTGTTAGAATATTCCTTTCTTGGATGAATAAAATCCTTTATTTGGTTTTGTTCGCAATGGTCCTGCCATTACTTTTCTAACTATTATATGTGATTGTATACTTTGGTGGATGTGAAAGGAGTTCAGTCAGTTTTAGCCTGATTAGTGATCCATTTGAAGGGGTTTGTGTAATCTGAGCTTGAAACCAGTGCTGGAATTATACAGGAGAAGGGTAAATGTTCAATGGATGCATTTGTGAGATGCATTCAAATGAGGGCTTGGGATGGATATGAGTGTGATATCATATGGTAAGTATTTCAACTTGTTTTGAGGTAATCTGCCCATCATTAAGCTTGCTCTTCCCCCTGGGATGTAGGTTGGATGTTTATTTGATGTGTGCAAGGTAGTTATTTATTTCATTCACACATGGACAATGTTGAATTGTCATGTCCTTGTGCGCTTTTTATGGAAGTGGGTCCTTTTTAGTGTGAATAGATTATACATACTTGATGTATATGTGAGACAAATCCTGTTCCTGCTGTGTTTGCCTTTCTGACTTGCACTTCCAAATTGGAGATGGTATTGGATGTTCCTGATATACTTCATGCCCCAGTTCCAGGACACATATAGCTTTTGATGCATGTGTAAGGTGTTATGTGGGCCAAGGCCACAGCCCCCCCTTGTTGAGGCAAGCCTGTTCAGCAGGGAGTGTTTACAATATGACCTTTCTATGGTTCTCAAACTGATTTATGGCTATCCCATATAGCTGCCATGACCTTTTACTGTCGGTGATGTGTGGTCTATCACAGATATTGTGCAGATGAGTGTATTTCAGTTTCATGACACATACCTTCAACTGGACCTTGCAAGTGTGAAATGCGAGCGTGTGACAGGAAATAATAAGTGGGGTACTGATGGGGTGCTGCTGTTCTGTTACACCAATCAATAAGCACTTCATGATCCATGATTCTCAGTTTTGTACACATGGCAAATATAGTGAGGTGTGCCTGTGCAGTGTCCATGACTTGGACAAAGGGGACATGATGGAGCTGTGCTTGGCACATACATTCCTATTCATTGGGGACACGGACACACATGAAATGTTTGGGCCTAGGTACCAAAATACCTTGACAGGTTCATGCTGTGGAGTCAATGGTGATGGGTAGGCATATGGCTTACCGTCGGTTGCAGTGACGATGATGTTGGTGGGCATCAAGCAGGATCAGCAGCGGGAGGACGTCAATAGTCGGCGTTACGGGGTGTGTAGAGGTGTGTCCAGGTGAGCTTGTGCCTTATAACCTTCCCTTTGCGCCAGCTCAGGTGTGGAGGTTTCACAGCTGGATTCATGTCAGAGGTATGCTGCATCGTTATTGGGCAGGTGGGGTAACTGGCTGCCGGCCCTCCAGCAGCTGCAATTGTCTATTGAACCTGTGATGGCAGATGGGAATTTCTGGCGGTGTCAGTGGTGCAGTGGCGGTCTTTCTTCTGTGGGACCACATACATCATAATTGGGCTGTGACATCGCCAACTCAGGGGCATTGTGGCCACCACCGCTGTCGCGGTCGTCCAAGGGCCGTCAAAGTCGTAATCAGGCCCAGAGTATTGTATGTTGTACATTTTCAACTTTAGATTGTTTAACGATTTTTTAATGTTTCTTAATATAAATATTTTCAACATCATTGTAACATGCTTTATCAGTATATATTAAATAGTTGCATATATTTTATACTAATATTTAATTTATGCTTTATACATTTTAAACATATTTTGGCATATTTTATATGTTTAATATTTTTTTACATTTTGTAATATATTAATTCAACATTTTTGCAAGATTTCCCATTAATTTCTATTGGGAGATAGTCTTTTATTTGTTTCATTTAGCAGCCATTTTTCTTTTTACCACTACCTTCTACTTTGTAATATATTTGTGTTATTTTTAGCCTATTTTCCCAAAACAAGGTAGCGGAAAGGTTCTGCTGTTCGTCGGAGCAAATAAGTCCTTTTTCCGGGGGTTTTAAGGGTTTTGAGGGGGGGTATATGCAGAAGGTCTAGAATGTAGTTATATTGTTATAGTTGTTTTTTTGTATATTTAGATATAATACAGGTCTTGTTTTTCACTAATATACAGGTTTTCAGTTGTGTACGCTATTTTAGTAATGTATTGCTATGTTATGTTAAATTAAGTTATGTTAGTTTGTCAGTTATATTTTCAAGATTAACTGTTATGTATTTCTGGAAGTATAATGCTTTTTGCGGGTAGGTTATTACATTTACTATACAGGTTTTTGTCTATGAACGTGTGCTATCTGCTTTGGGAGTTATTTTTTTAAGGAAAGCATTTTGGGTTTATAATATACTAATGCTTTTTAATTTGTTTTCCGTTTTTTGGGTGTTACAGTAGTGATTATTGTTTTAAGCACTTCTTAGGATTCTTTAGGTTCCTACATACTTTAAATTGCTGTGAGGAATTATTTTTGTATTAGTTTCATTTTTGCATTTTTTGGGGACTTTTTGGACAACATTTTTCCTATTGTTAGTGAATTACTAATTTTTTTATTTCTTGAATCCAGAGAAAGATCAGCAGCTACAGAACAGTACTTTTTTAATGTTTGAGCAAATAGTATGTGATTGTTATATGGAATTGCTTGGTTTGTGTGTTGTAATTAATTTATGTGATGAATTGAATTTGTTTTCTAATTTCTTGGTTGGTGGCAGTTACATTTTATTTCATGTTCATTCATTTATTCAGTCTTCATTCACATTTGAATTTTAATAAATGTTTTGACTGTTATAATAACCTAATATATTTAATATTTAAAATATAAAACATCTGGTGTGTTGATTTAGAATTTGGCATAGTTTTTGAGGAATTTGCTAGGTTAATATTAATTTTATAATATACTATAGCTATCATTTCTAAGTAATATTCTCCTTTGTTATTTATAAAGACTTTGACTTTAAATTTTAGCATATTGTACATTGTTTTGGTTTGTTTGCTAAGAAGGGTGTGGGCCTCCAACGAGCTCTCAGTAATCCTGCTGTGTGGGACTTACTGGTAGTAACAGGAGGGGTTCTTGACCCCCAGTGACACTCAGCATCCAAGGGGACTTCATTCCCCAACAAGCACTGGGCCAAGAGGCATGTTTGTAGAGTGGTGGAGAAAGGGGGTGGTACTTCCGATGAGCTCTCAGCAATCCTGAGGGTGTGGGACTTACTGGTGGTAACAGGAGGGGTTCTTGGCCTTCAATGACCCTCAGCAGCCAAGGGGACTTCATCCCCCAACCAGTAGTGTGCCAGCAAGTGTGTTTGCAGAGTGGTTGAGAAAGGTGGTGGGACCTCCGGTGAGCTCTCAGCAATCCTGCTGTCTGGGACTTACTGGTGGTAGCAATATAGGTTATTGGCCCCTAACAACCCTCAGCATTCAAGGGGACTTCATCCCCCAACACGTAGTGTGCCAGGATGCATGTTTGCAGAGTGGTGGAAAAAAGGGGCAAGGCCTCCCACTAGAACTCTGCGAACGGAGCAGAGTTTACCGCCCAGGCCTACTCCCAGCAATCCTGCTGTGTGGGACTTACTGGTGGTATCTGGAGGGGTTCTTGGCCCTGAACGACCCTCAGCACCCAAGGGGCCTTCATTATGGGCTGCCAAGCAATACTCTGCCTACTGAACTCCACGGAATTTGGTGGAGTTCTTTATTAACTACACAGAATTCCACAGAGTGAATCTCTATGAGCTCCGCCCAAGCCTACTCATTATCTGTCATTGTTAAATGTTCAGATATGTGTTTGTCTTGGTATCTTCTAAGGGTAGATGGGATATCGCTGGTGGCTTTTAATAAAAAACTTTTTGCAGTTAAATGTTCAATAGTGGGGATAGGTGGTAGTTGGCCGGTGATGTGTCGGGGACCTTAGGTATTATATCTTTAAGGATTTTGCTTGTGGGTTCCTGGAAGCTAGTGCTCTATATCTCTCTATATGCTGCAATATCTCCCTTACTTCTATTTCTGTTACATTTGGGGGATGGTTGTGCTTGTTTACATGAATTACAACATAATCTTTTGCAGTGGCCCTCCCATAGCATGCATTACAATAATATTTAGCACATTTCCAGTCGATTGTTTATGTTGATGCACTTTCTTAGCTGTAGGCGTAGCCCATGTGATTTAATAACTGCTTTCCTTTCTGCAAAGTGATATACTTTGCAGCTTATGTCATTGTATCTGAAAGATTGTACATGTATTATTTGCATGTGAAAATATGCAACTACTTCTATTTTGTATGTCCCTTTTAGCTGTTTATCATGGTTTTGTAGCTTTTCCATTGGGGTGTTCTGATGCATAGCAGGGGCTTTCTTTTCCGTTGGATGAAAAAAATCAAGTTTCATGTTAATTTGTTGGTAGATTGTAAAGGTTGAGGTCGTTAAGTTTATTTTAGCTTGCTATTTGGGTAAGTTTATAACTTTGTATTAATTTATGTATGCTTACATTCTTATTTCTTTTTGCTGGTTTGTGATAGTAGTTATTTTCTGGCAATGTATTGTTTTTTCAATTCTTGGGTTTTTCTTTTAGGAAGTCTATGCAAAGAGATAGAAGTTGGAGAGTATTTTATAAATCATTTGTTATTTAACATTATTAAGTTTAATAATAATTACGTTTTTGTTTAAATTGTCATTTTTGAAGTAGTTAGTTTTTGTAATAAATGTACGTTTTATATTGTTGAGTTAATTGTTTAATTTTCTTGGTTAAAGTTGTTTATAATTATATTTTAATGGTTGGTTTAGTTGAATTTTTGTTTCAAGCATTTACTCCTATGCAAATGCTAATTCAGGTATTCCTTTTTATGTACAATATATAGGTTGATACATTTTAACATAAATTTGTGTGTGTGTGTGTATATATATATATATATATATATATATATATTTTCGCTACCGATTCTTATTAATCCAAAGAAACCAGCACTCCCGGGGTCAGATTGCAGCATATATCCTTTAATTCAAAAAGTGCAACAAACAAACAAACGCGTTTCGGAGCTTGTCCTTCGTCAGTGTTTGCAATTTGAGAGCTTCAGCAACCTCTTTTTAAATCGTCACAATTATGGTCATAAAAATAGAAGAGGGGTGATATTCATGAAACTATCAGCGCCATTTTGTAATGGTGTTGGAACAATGGCATTAGTGTTCGAGTTTAGTATTTATACAAACATTTCACAATACATAGTGTATACAATGAATTGATATACCATGATGATCATAAATATGATCGATGTGCCATTGAAACTAATTAATCTTGCCGTGTATCGGCCGAAGGCAATCACGCACTCGTGACTGCCTGAACCCCCTCTGAAAATTATTATGCCGTGTATCGGCTTATTTTCAAACACACCTATTGCGACAGGGATACAATCTTACTACACCACCTGTTTAAAGATCATACATTTTACTTAAAATCTGTTGGTCATCTCACACTCTAGGTCCCCAGATGGACTGCTAATTCTTCCCCACTATTGAGCCCATAGGGGGTCTTTGTTTGGAGGTCGATGATATAACGTGACTCTAATCGTCTCAGTTTCAAAACCCTGTCTCCCCCTCTGATGTTCACTGGGATGCAATCAATGCTAAAAAACTGTAGTAGATCCATATTACTTTTATGTTTAATAGCAAAGTGCCTAGCAACAGGATAATTTAAGTCCTTCTTTGCTATAGCACACATATGTTCTAAAACCCGTACCTTCACACAGTGTATGGTGCTGCCTATATATCTAAGGCCACATGGGCATTTTAGGCAATAGACAGCATGCGTTGTCTGGCACGTCATACATTTATTAATTATTTTTCCTGTTTTTAATCCTTGCACTTCATAGGTGAGCACTCGTTTACTGAAGGCACAGGCCTTACATTTACCACATGGGTAAAACCCTCTCAGCTCATTTAATGTCCCCTTACGTGCAGATAAATTATCTAAATGGCTATGAACCAGGTTGTCTTTTAGTGAACGTGCTCTTTTGAAAGTAATTAATGGAATCTTTGGAATATCTGCTCCAATTATCAAGTCAGTCTTTAGTATGTGCCAATTCCGTTTCATGATATTTCTAAAACTATCTGCATCCTCTTAATAGGTTGTCACTAGCCATGGGCGGCAAATTCCGTTCCGCTCGCGGAATTTGCGGAATTTGCGTAATTTCGCGTTCCGCGGAGAACGCGAAATTGTTCAAAAGTCTGCTTTCCGCGATTTCGTGAAATTTTTGCTTGTTCGCGTTTTCAAAATGCATGTTCGCGAGATATTTCTCCTCGAGCACGCAAACAGCAATTGCGAACAGGAAAAAAGCATCGCGAACAAGCAATTCCGCGTGTTCGCGGAATTTCTGCGTGTTTGCGGAGATTTTTTACCGTTTCGCGGAGATTTGCGTAACGCAATTACGCAAATTCCGCCCACCCCTAGTTGTCACCATACGAAATTTGCCTTCATCTTGTTTTTTCTGTCTGTTAAATAGACCTTCTCTTGGTAGTTGTTTTACTTTCCTTAAGGTGTTTTCCAAGAGGTCCTTCTGATACCCTCTGACTATAAATCGATTCAGGCTTTCTTCTGCTGCTGAGTTAAAATCGCATTCTCTTGAACAGTTGCGTTTCAACCTAAGAAATTCCCCATACGGGATGCTGTTTTTAAGTTTTGGTGGATGACTGCTTGTGGCATGCAATATACTATTGCCGGCCGTAGGTTTTCTAAAATGGGCTGTTGTCAATTTCCCTTCCTGTATTTCCACCCTAAGGTCCAGATAGTTCACTGCCACTGAACTAATCTCACCCGTAAACCTTAAATTGACGTTGTTACTATTCAAATGAATCACAAATTCTTCTGCTTTAGTCTGCGACCCCTTCCAAATTAGGAAGAGGTCGTCGATGTATCGATACCATACTACTATTTCATCTGTCCAATTTTTATTGGTCGGTGCCCAGGCCACCTGCTCCTCCCACCAGCCTACGAATAAATTCGCATAGCTGGGGGTGAAGCAGATGCCCATCGCATTCCCCGATATCTGCCTATATAGATCTCCCTGAAAGAGAAATATATTGTTTGACAAGCAGAATTCAATCAATTCAAGTAACATCCCATTATGTTTGACAAATTTCAGTGATCTTTTTTGGAGAAAAAATTCCACAGCGTTTAAACCCTTTCCATGATTTATACAGGTGTATAGGCTTGTAAAATCTAAAACAATAAGCAAATATGATGTATGCCACTGTATCCCTTCAATATGGTTGATAAAGTCAGTAGTATCCTTGATATAGGACGACAGTTGCAAGACTGACTGAAAAAGAAAATTGTCAATAAATCTGGAGAGATTTTCTGTTAAACTCTCTAAGGAAAAGACTATAGGTCTCCCTGGTGGTCTTAAACTGTCCTTATGTACTTTTGGGAGATAATAAAACGATGGTAATATGGGATTCATTGAGCTTAGAAATAAATATTCATCCGAGTCCAACATGGATTTCTCATGCCATTTATTTATTAACGTTAGATAGTTTGAGATGCTCTCTTGATATTTTTCTTTCGTTGTTAGTTCGTAGCATTCATGATTTCTCAACTGCCGGAGGGCTTCCTCCACATATTGTTCTCTGGGTATGAGGACTATATTGCCCCCCTTGTCCGAGGGCTTACAAATTATAGTCTCATCCTTTGCCAGATTCAACATCTCTGCTTTCTGCAAATCAGTCAAATTCTTTCTCGAATTCGAAGCTTTTTTGTTCTCCCGAAATTTAATCAGATCCTTTATTACCGCATCTGAGAATGTATCGATGGCATCCAGTGGCAGTTGAGGTAGAAATTGAGATGGTGGTTTAAACGCACTTGCTCTATACCAAAGCCTCTAATTCTCTATGTTATTGCTCCACCTTCATCCATACTTTCTATTGCCATTCCTTGACGCAGTTCTTCCAACACTTCTAGAGTAGTCAAATCATTGCCTATCAGTAGATCAGTTTCTCTTCTTTGGGATTTCAGCTGTCTTGCTTCCCTGATCGTAGGCTTTAATTTAAAGTACTAATGTAACTTCAGTTTTAGCACAAACTTAAAAAGATCTATTCGTGTTTGTGTAAATTCTAGACGACTTTGTGGACAGAAAGTTAACCCCAATTGTAGAACCGATTTTTTAACGTTGGTGAGGATTTTGGGAGTCAGATTAATGATGGTTAGCCGATCAACTCCTGCTACCATTTGCCTCCTCTCTTGTTCCTTGTCGTCCTTGTGTCTTGTTGCCTCTGCCCCTTCCTCTTCCAGCCGCCCCTTCTAGTTTGCCTTCTCCTTCCGGGGGTTTGCTCTTTCCTCCCCTCAGCCACTGGCGGATCACATTGAACTCCAATTGAAAAGGGGTCTTTTGCTGTATTTCGGAGGGGCCTGCCACCTCACCTTCCGATTGTTCATTTTCCGTTACATCGGATTCAGATGTTTCTACCACGGCTGATGGTGCACTCATGGTTATTTTCTTTTTAGATATCTCTCTCCTTGGTTCCTCAAATTTTTTTGCAAAAGTTAATATTCTGCCCATAGCATAGTCTCTCTCGTCGTGAATTTTTCCTGTTTTCTTTGTTTGATTTTTAATTCATATTGCATAAGTCGTTTTTTCATTGTTTCTCTCAATTGTTCTTGTTGATTCTTATCCTTATTTTGTGTTACTGTCTCCTCCAGAGCTTCGATCTCCTTTAACGCCTTGTTTCTATCGCTCCACGCGAATTTTACAAGTATATTGAGCATCCCTTTACATGACTGAGCTGTGTGTTCTGCCCATTCCTCTAAGAGGAGTGGGTCCGGGTTTTCATATGCAGGTACTGTGTAGAAACATAAACCCCTGGGCACTCTTTCCACCTCAATTTAATTTTGGAGTGAGGTGGGCTCCCACCATTTACGAATCTCTCTTTCGTATAATCTCTTGAGTTTACTAAATTGTGCTTGCAGGGTATTAATCACATTGCCTCTTTCTATGGTTCCTAGACTTGTGGTGTCCAACTTATTCCTTTTAAACATGCCGGCTGCCGCCTCTTCACGCGCTGTCTCGCTAAACATATCCATGTCATCTTTATGTTTAAGCTGGAGCTACGATCCCGTGCCCCTTCACTCATAAAGGTATCCTATGCTGCTCAAAGCCCCTCGCCTAGCCCTGGATTAGAATTTTAATGTCAATTCATACACATTTGGCTTACCCGCGTGTCCTTGGTTCGCCATGTGTATTGCTCTCATCCAAATATGGAGAAATCCTTTCCCACGTTGGAGATCCAGGACGGTGCCTTCGCTCAATAAATCCTGCTCCTCTGCACCGTTACACAGCGCGTCACTCCGTAGGCGGGTGCTTCCTCGCGGCGATGCTTCCGCGATACAAAATTTTCGCTACCGATTCTTATTAATCCAAAGAAACCAGCAATTCCGGGGTCAGATTGCAGCATATATCCTTTAATTCAAAAAGCGCAACAAACAAACAAACGCCATTGTTCCAACACCATTACAAAATGGCGCTGATAGTTTCATGAATATCACCCCTCTTCTATTTTTATGACCATAATTGTGACGATTTAAAAAGAGGTTGCTGAAGCTCGCAACTTGCAAACACTGACGAAGGACAAGCTCCGAAACGCGTTTGTTTGTTGCGCTTTTTGAATTAAAGGATATATGCTGCAATCTGACCCCGGGAGTGCTGGTTTCTTTGGATTAATAAGAATTGGTAGCGAAAATTTTGTATCGCGGAAGCATCGCCGCGAGGAAGCACCCGCCTACGGAGTGACGCACTGTGTAACGGTGCAGAGGAGCAGGATATATATATATATATATATATATATATATATATATATATATATATATATATATATATATATATATGTTGTAATTTAAATATTTGTAGTTGGTGGTAATATTATTGGGTGGTTATTGTCAGGAGTATGGTAGAAAGTACATATATTGAGAACAGGCAAACGCCACAACATGTCAAATTAAGAGATTCAAGAAAATATCCCCATCGGAAGAGATCTCTTTCCGCTACAAGACTTGCTGTAAAACATTTTCTAAGGCTGCTCAGGCTTTCAACTGCCTAGAACTCTAAGGTGATGAATGCAAGTTCTGAGAAGAGGTTAGCTGTCTAGTTCTTTGGTGCGCTTAAAGCAGCAGCTTTCAAATGCGCATGCTTCAAATACAAACACCGCACTTGAACTGATTTCTGTGAGGCTCCGGAGGCATCTTTCTTCAAAGCATGTTCTGTGAAGAGAATTAATTCAACCTTTTGACACATTTAGTGTCTCCTTGCGACGCAGGTTTAGCGCAAACATTTTTGTTAATCAGGTGCATCTCTCGAGCTGTGTCTTATTTTCTGCGCAGGAAAATTCTTGCTTTTTAAGAGACTTCCAGTTTTTTTCATTAACCTTTCATCAGTCCATAGTTTTGGAGCTACCAGCATTTGGTGAGTCAACGTTTCTGTGGCAGTACTTCTGAAGTCATCGCAGAGAAAAATACACTCAGGTGACATCGATTTCTTCAAGAAAAGACTCAGGTGACATTAATTTCTTCAAGAAAAGACTAATGACACATATGTGTCGCGCAAACTTCATACTTAATTGAAGAACAATTGAAATCAACAAGTTCATACCAAATCTCATAAGATATTAATTAGAAGTCACATCTCAAATACTCATAGCGATTTCTCTCAACAATACAAATATTATAATATAGAGGGGCTACTACCTTACAAATCTTGGGTAATTACAAGTTAAATTGTGGGATGTTTTAATCTTGGTACAGTAAGTGATATTACAAGTAGTATGTTGTTATCTTGGCTTCCTTGCAGGTAAAACATTGCAAACCCATTCCAAAGAAATAGAAGGAGGTCAGATAATAGAAGAACTGAGAATACCTCTCTTGTCATCCACTTCCCCTTCCCCCTGCTGGTGTCCTGCGCAAACTATATATTCAGTGGGCGCAGATAGTAGTGGTGAGGCATTGGGTACATCCTTAGCTCCCGTGAAATCAGATAGAGGCGCTCTCTGATAGTTATATTGTTATGATTCAAATTATATACATTTTTGTGAGGTGAATACTAAAGATTTAGTTGATGTAAATATGAATATAAAATGTTTTGGGTTTATTTGAAGTAATTGTTCTTTAAAAAAAGTGTTTTTTTTGTATATTTATTAACGATTATTTAATTTTTTGGGCGATATTATTCTAAACGATAGTGTGTGAATTGAAATTTTTGGCATATATTTTTTATCCGATATTTTTAACAATTATATTTATGGCATTGATATTTGTGATTTTACTAGTTAAGAATAGGAATTCAATATTTTTGTTATCGATATTTAATTTCTGATATTTTTCTGTTTAAATATTGTATGCATCGATATTATGTCAGTGATCTCACCCCCGTTCTACAGACCAGCTTGGAAGGAATTATGTTAGTAGATATATGGCACCTTCAACACCCGACAGAACAGATTTATACCCTTTTCCTAAAGTCCACAAATCCCATTCCAGGATAGATTTCTTTTCACTTTTCCAGTCAATGATTGAAACAGTAATAGGTACCTACATAAGATTAGTACTTACAGAGGATTGGTGTAATATACTGGCCAGGTTTTTTCAGGACAACATTTTGGACATTCAATCTACCTTTTCCACCAACACTCATACATCTGCCCGATGTATCACTGTCTCTCGGTCATCTGAATGTTCCCACAATCTTTCTTCTTTTTCTATGGTAGATCTCTCTACTTCTCTTAAAATTCTGATGGCCTTAAAATCAGGCTCGCCCACAGATCCCTGTGCGGCCAGACTTTTGGCTTCCGTTGCGGACTGTGTTAATCTGGAGGTTAATCAGATTATCAATATGTCATTGCGGGAGGCCTACGTTCCATCTTCTTGGAAGCAAGCTAAAATTCTTCCCCTTCTCAAGAAACCATCTTTGGACCCTCTCTCCCCGTGAAATTATCGTCCCATTTCTTTGCTTCCTAGCCTGGCCAAGGTTTCTGAAAAGGTGGTCACCAATCAGTTCACGGATTATGTGGAGGCCTCTGGCCTGCTCCATCCGGCGCAATAAGGGTTTCGGGTGTCTTTTAGTACTGAGTCTGCCTTACTGGAGGTGTCAGAGGCAATTAGAGAGTGCCTTGATGCCGGGGGGAGGGCAGCGCTGGTTATGCTGGACCTCTCGGCGGCCTTTGATACGGTGCCCCATGCCTTGCTTCTCGATTGCCTCCGCGAGATTGGTATCTCTGGGTCGGTTGGGGCTGGGTTAGGTCCTTCTTAGAGGGCCGTTCTCAGCAGGTTTGGCTTCCTCCGTGCGCTTCAGCATCACAGATAGTGGCTACTGGCGTTCCTCAGGGGTCATCCCTTAGTCCCCTCCTTTTTAACATCTATGTTACTCCGCTTGTTTATCTGGCCGAAACTTTGGGGGCTAAGGTGATGGCTTACGCGGACGATACTCAACTGCTGTTTTCCTGGGGACGAGACTAGGATTCTGTCCTCCCTGCTCAACAGTGTCTTTCCTCAGTTTTTCGCTGGCTCGTTCAGGCTCAGCTTAAATGTAACGAGGAGAAATCGGAGATCCTCCCGTATGGCTCCTTCCCGGACGACTTCAGAAGGAGACTATGGCCTCCTGGGTTTCCTCTGCCTTGTTCTAGGGGTGACTCTGTCAAGAACCTTGGGATCTGGTTTAGTGAGAACCTGATTTTTTCCTTGCAGGGAAAGAAGTTAACAGATTCATTTTTTAGCATTCTCAGGTCTTTGAGGAAGTTCCTTCCTCTTCTGCCCAGAGCTGCGATGGAAACTGTGGTTCGTGCGCTAATCCTCTCACGCCTGGACTATGCCAATGCATTGTATGCTGGCATTCCGGGTTACCTGCTGGATAAACTGCAGGTGATCCAAAATGCTGCCGCCCGTCTTCTGCTGGGCCTTTCAAGCAGATGTAGTGTGCGCTCACACTTGCGATTGTTGCATTGGCTTCCTGTCAAGGCCCGCATAAAATTCAAAATTTTATCCATCGCTCATAAAGCCCTGTATGGTTTGGGCCCTATTTATTTACAGAACAGGCTGGCCTTTTATACCCCGGTACAACAGCTGCGTTCGTCTTCTCAACTGTTGGCAGAGACTCCTCGTTTTAAGCGCCTAAGACTGGGAGGCTGCTCTTTCTCACGGCTGGTGGCTCAGGCTTGGAATGCTCTGACGTTGAATCTGAGGGGTATCAAAGACCCTGTGATTTTTAAAAAGCATTTGAAAACCCTCCTGTTCCAGTCCTCTTATCTTTGGCTGTGTTATCCTTGTCTGGTTCGCGCCGGGACACTCTTCGGAGTATCTGTGTGCGTTACAAGTGTATATAACATAACATAACATAACATAACATAAGTGGACATGTCCTGTAAAATCACGCACCAGTGACATAATCCATATATATTACCTTAGTAGAACCCAGTGCTATACGTAGTTGGAAAATGTACGAGATAGCATTTAGAAATCTAGTAATGAGAGCTAATATCTGGGAGGCCTTAGAAAATCATGTAAGTGAAAATGATACAGATGATATTCCTTCGATCACAATTTGATATACAGTGCAAGTTTTTTTAAGAGGAGATTTGATAGCTCATGTATCAATCTTTGTAAGACTCACACAAGTGAAACAAGCAGATTTAGGAGCAGATTGTTTTTTACTAGAACGAGAACACAAGTCTAAGGGCCCAAGGCAAACATACAATAAATTCTGAAAGGTTAGAGGAGAACTGGAAGACCAATTGTAAGAAATAAGGTTGTTAGTTTAAGGTGGCGACTATGCACCTGAAAGAACAAAGACATTACTTGTCAGGGTGAAAAACAAAGCTCACTAAATTAACCTGACTTCAGCCCCCTGATCGCTATAGCACACATCAGACAGACTTGGATTAAAGCAATGTTTAACGTATTTATGCAGTATAAAAACAGTAATAGTGTCAAAACACAGCACAAAAAAAAAAGCTAATTTTGAAAAATAAAGTAAATGGTACTAAATAAAATGACACAAAAACAACAAAATTCCAATAAGGGCACCCGAAAATAAGAAATTTTTAAAGTGTTAAATAAAAATGTCACCAAAAAGCTTTAAGTGCCAACTGGTGGTAGTAGACCAGAACGTAGGCTGAATATGAGACTGACTGCAATAGAGCGCGGACAGGATACAGGAACCAGGTTTGGCCTGATCAGTGGATTTAGCTTGAAACTTGAGAAGTCGAAAGTCTTCAGCGGGGCAAGGCAGCAGGCTGTAATGAAAGCAGGCTCAATGAGGTCGGATAATGATTGGGCAAGATGAAACCGGTATTTATCAGCTCCGAGCAGGAAAAATTTAAATTTTGCTCCCAGGAAAGGTCTTTCATTGGCTAGATACGTTCAGCACCTTCATCCGGTCATGATTTCTTTGTTTTCACTTGGTCACTTTTTTGGAACTTGGATTTCTCCAGCAAGGCAAGTTTGTAGGCTGTAGCTGAAGTGTGTTCCATCCGGCTAGGTATTGTCTCTGGCAGGTCTTGCTGCAGAGGGTTTGGCATCATTAAAGAGCTTGGAGCGGTGAAAACCTGGATCGTCAGCCCAGCGGCAGAGTACCTTGGTCAAATCAGCTTGGGAGGTTTGTCCTGGTCCTCCAGAGGTCTTTGGAACCTCAAGGCTTTTATGTCCCAGGATTTAAAAGGTGTTAGAAGAAGTCCATTCAGACACAGCCAAGGGTTCCAGGACTTCAGCAACAGCACTAGTGGTATCAGGACTTGTTCCAGCAGAAGCCACAAGCAAGGTCCAGGTAAGGATCAGTAGGAAATGATCAGCTGAGAATCTTCTAAAAAATAGGCCGTTTGTAGCTTATTGTGATCCTGTAGATTGAACTAGAGCTCAGCTTTTTGACCCTTGGTGCCTACTTCTTTATCATGTATGCAAGAGGGAGCAGCTCCAGTCTTTCAGGGTTCCTCTCAGGCCCCAGACAGCATGCTTAGTCCTCTTCTGATCTTTATAGGTCCGGTACTGTAGGTCTAGTACTGTTCTAAGAAGGGTACTGGGGATGCCACACTTTAATGTTGCACCGGCTTGTGGGGTGGGGTGGCTCTTGGCTCATCCCTAACCAATGAGGTAAAGGTTCCCAAGGGTTACCCTACACACGTTTGCAGCATTTCCTGTGTGCCCTACTGCAAACAACCCCACTGTGAATCGTGCTGTAAGGTAACTTGCACCCCGACCATGTAATTTTTTCATCAATAATTTAATTGCAAATGTTGCAGGGATTTCATCAATAATGTCATTTAAGATGTCATGAGTGATGTAATGTGTGGGGTAATTAGCAGTTCATGGCAACGGCATGAGTTATAGTTACCATAGGGCTTGAGTCATAGTTACTTGAGATAACTGTTGCAAATGAGATTCTGCCCCTTCAGTACAACCAGATTTTTTGCTTTTCTGATCACTCAGTTTTTGCACTTTATACTGTGGGTGAGTCTCACTACTGGTGTTTCACCCAAGGTAATCACATGGCAAATGGACTGCAAATGTTTGCCACCAGTGTCTGCCTTTTAAGATAAGGCTGCTGTGATGCAACAAGGGTAACGTGCACTTATCTGGTTGCACATTAACACATGTGCACACATGTGAGGGCTGCACATGGGAAACTACTGACATGCACAGCCTGGTAACACTGCACAGGTAGCCTGGCACACTATGGACTCTGTAGGATTGAGCATTCACCTGGGTTAGGCCTTATAAGGGTAGTGTGCATTAACAGGGAAAGCCAGTGTGCTTTACTGTTTTGTCTGTAGTGGCACCCCATTAAACACATAGGGAGAGAACTGCCTTAGAGTGTAGTTTCGCTCCCTTGGCCTAAAGAGACCATTGATGTCTTGAATTGGAGTGTAACCTGTGCGAGAATACCAAATATGTAACTTCCAAAATAATAACTGTACACCTTATGGGTCATCCAGAGTTTTCATATTTCCCTGACTCAGCTCAGGATCAGAGCCCAGGCCTTGTGTCACCCTGCTGTGCCCATTTAATTACATTGTCTCCTGCAGCAGCAACAAAGGCTGCCCTACCTGAGGAGGAAAGGGGTAGGGTGGTATGGTCTGTATCAATCACCCAGCTGTCACACTGTACCATGGATGAGCCTGCCCAAGCCCACTGAACAAAGAAGTGTGCCCAGAAAAACTGGAGCCAACACACTGGGGGTGGGGGTTGCTCCCTTTGAAATTCCAGTGTGCAAGTCCCTGGCAGTGATGTTAGAAAGTGGTGGAGCTTAGACCCCAGGGGCTGATGTGACCAGTGGCTCCTGGATGGCGCCATTTTGGACTAACTGAGCATGCTGTGCAGGAGGGTTGGGACAGGCGTGGAGAGGTGATGTGGCACCCTAGGATTGGTCGGGATGCCGGTCTTCTGGAAATATCTTCTCCCCGTTAAAATGTCTTGAACCATGGGGAGACTTTCTCTTGCCTGCAGATTTCTACCCACTTCCCTGCTGTATCCTAGGACTGCCATGGCGAACTGGAAGGAGGAATCCCCTGACCCCCACTCAGGATAAAGGACTCTGCCCAGTCAAATTCAGGACCAGTGGGTCTACCCAAGGGCCAGTGAGGCTGGCCCCCTTACACCACCTGAGGACCAGTTGTTGGAAAGCCCCAGACTTTTCTTCACCCACCAACAAAGGTCAAAAGGAGAACTGGTGCAGAGGACAGGAAAAACAGCTTTTTGAGGACTGCACCACTTGAAAGGTGAGGAGGGTTTCTGCATCTGCCTCTGGAGGATAAAACCCACCACCAGGAGTAAAACGAGCCCAGGGTCACCCAAATTTGCCCAATGAGGCCTGAGTAAGTTTGGCAAGCTTTGACCTACTTTCCTGCCTAGGAGTGCATGGGACTCTGCGGCCTGTCAGATAACTTCCCCCAGGTTGGAGCAGGGCTCAGGGGATGCTGCAAAGAAGATACTGGTTATTTGGTGGGTGAGAGTGTGTGGGTAGGGCCCCCTCCCCGTTCTACCATCCCCCAGGCAGATTCTTGCTTAAAAGAGGCCAGGATCCCAACCGAAGACCCCCTAAGGATTTACACTGCAGGGAAGCACTGTTGCGCTGCCCCTAAGTTCTGGAGGGTGGGAGAGCCCCTTCATGCTCACCGCAGGAGACAGGAGGGGCCCAAGGATGCGCCCCGAGACAAAGGAGAAGGAGGAGCACGGCCACGCTCCTCCACATGGCTACCTCACTCTGCTCCCCATGTCCGTGACTGGGGAAGTGGGAAGCCAGCCATACTGTGAGAGTTTGCCTGCAGGAGTGGGCAGACAAGACTGCAGTTGTCAGTTCCCACTGCAGCACACAGCAGTAATACTGGTCTGGGGACAGGCGAGGGGAGCCGGGTGGGCTTCCCAAGCTGCCCTCCAGCGAGGACACCACATGTGGGGTGCCAGGGTGAGCCGGGCACCTGACCCTAAATGAAGCTCAGCACAAGGCCACTTAAAAATAGGAAAATAAAGGAATAAAAGTTACACGACTCTACCCAGCTTAGGAGCCGATTCCGATCTCATTGGGAAAGCCCTCTCTCCGAGTCGGATCCAGAGGGTTTTCCGACCGAGCCATGCCCCTGGAGTCCGACCGAGTGAGTACGATGCAGCCGTATGCTGATGAACTCGGGTCGCTCGGACTCCCATTGAAGTCAATGGGAGCCGGTCGTACAACAACTACACGGGTTGCCATTGACTGAATGGGTACGTTGCGAACAAGGGCGCCGCCTGTAGTGTGTACGCGTTGGTGCCATCTGCACCGTACATGCATGTGTAAGGGGGACCCTTGGGTCTCCCCCTGTGACCGATTTGTAAGGTTACGGGTGAAGGGGGGTCCGGCGCCGACCCCCGAAGTCCGCTTCCCGGTGCGTTTGCGTGTCGGAGGCTCCAACTCGATCCGGCTGTCTGAATCGTGCATCGTACTGGCTCGGTCGGAAATCGCCTCCATTGCCCGGCACGGTTTGCTTACGGACGAGACGTACGGAGCGGTTCAGACCCAGAAACGAGTCGGTCGGCGATTTTGCGTTTCTCGCATCGTACTTGCTCGCTCGTACAGCTGTACGAGTCGGTCGGTAAACACGCATACGTCTCGTACTTTTTCTGGGCGGATCGCGTTCGGAGTCCTTCCGAGCGAGATCGGAATCGGCCCTTTAGTGGGAGAGCCACTGCTCCCATATTCACTGCTATCGCAGAAAATCACCCCATAATGCTTTGCAGGGCCTTGCTGTTTGAATACTTTTAGGTCCATAGCTCCGCTTGTGGTGCTCTCAGGATGACTGGACCACTACTAATCAACTCAGCACAACACAGCCTTTCTTTTAAATGTACCTTCAGAGTCAATAAGTTGGGGGGGACTCCACAATTATCACCTCTCCTGAATGTCAATGTCTTTTCAAGCTTTCCCATGGCTGGAACTCTTGCTCTTCAGCTGGTCTGTTTTGCCCTCAAGGGGTCAGGTGTATAGGAACATTTAGTCAGATTTGGAAGGCATGAAAATAGACAGATGTAAGGTTGGTGTTACTATAACCTCGGGGTCCAACCGTATTGTTGAAATGTAAAACTTTTCAATGCGATACCCTCTAGGGGCTGTTTTGACAATTATAGTTTAATGCCAAATGCATAATAGAATGCACAAACACAAGGTTAATTCCCGATAAATGTTTTATTGGGTTATTCTAAATATTGCACATCGTTTATTGGTTCAACCTTCTGCAATAATGATAAAGTCTCATGCAGCAAAAGTTATGAGTTTATTACAAAACAACTGTTTAAACTCACTTGATATGTTTGGGTGATCCCTCTAGGGGGTTACCAGTGGTTACACAATGTCATCTGTGGTATATGCCATCTGCTGGTGTATATATTAGTAAAATACTAGGTAGTATTTAATTGAGTGTGTGTAATAAATGTACTTCTCCTGTTTCGAAAGAAAAAGTCCTGACTGGACAATCATTTATTGGGTGTCATTATTGCTTGCCAGCGATTGGTGATTAATAGCCCACACCACCTCTCTTGAGTAGGCTTGGGACTGCTCTTCTTTGCTACCCTGTGAGAGTCAAGTGCTACAGTGGGATGTTTGGTCCCCAGTGAGGACAATTGTGGACCTATTACTTGTGATGGTCACACAACTAATGGCTCAATTTCTAACAATAACTATAATAGATGGATTTCTATGGCTTTTATTGTTAAAATGTTACATTGTTACTGAAAATTTCAACTATAACATTACTTTATTCTTTATTTTTTTTCAGTGAATTTCTAGGGTGATTTATAGCATGGCAGGGGAGTTGGATGCAGAGCCTGGCCTGTGGCCGGCATGCAGCCAACTCCACGCTGTGCACGGCCTTCGGAATGCGCGGATAAGTGTTGGCCACAAGGGCTGGCCTGCAGCCAGCATCTGCAACCAATCCCCCCTCATGCTGCCAAGCCCATGCAGCGCACAACCTTTAGCTGTGCTCGGCAGGGAGGTTGGCCAAAAGGCCTGGCCGGTTGCCACGCTGTATGCCCAATCCACCCAAAGGCAGCCAAGCCCATGCTGCACAGGGCCTTTGGCAGTGCACGGTAGGGGGTTCATTCTTAGGCACATGGCATAGGATTGGCCTTTGGGCCCAAGGGACCACATCTTCTGGGGCCGAATAGAAGTATACTAGGGAGGGGGCATGCAGCCCCCCTCCCCAAGCCTTCTTGGGTCCCGGGGACCCCATTCTCCTCCCCTTTATAAGAGATACAGCCCTGGGGGATGAAGTCCTCAGGGCATGATTAGGCTCAGGGAGGGGGCCGCACAGCAGCCTGCACTGTTATAAAAATGGCACTTGGGGTGGGGTCCCAAGAGCCTAATAAGGCTCAGGGAGTGGGGGGCACATAGCCACCTCCCCTTTAGACCATATAGAGCCCTGAGAGATGGGGTCCCCAGGGCCTAATGGGGCTCTGTGAGGGGGACCACGAGGCCTGCCACCCCTTAAAAAAATTCCCTGCAGGAAGGGAACCCCAGGGCCTAATAGAGCTTGGGAAGGGGGAAACGTGTCCCTACCCTTTGAAATAAATAGGGCCCTGTGGGATGGAGTCCCAAAGGCCTAAGAAGGCTTGGGGAGGGGGGCATGATGCCCCTCTACTCTTTAAAATACAGAAGACCATGGGGGTGGGGTCCACAAGGCCTATTGAGTCTTGGGGAGAGGGCCCAGTTGGCCTCCTCCCCTTTTTATTGGTTTGGCTCTGAGGACTGAGATGTCTGGGGCCTAATAAGGCTTGGGTAAGGGGGTTATCTGACCGCTCCACTTTTTTATTATATTTGGCCTCATGGGACAGGGTCCCTGGGGTCTAATAAGGCTCTTGGAGGAGGGCTTCATGCTTCCCTCCACTTGAACTTTTGGCCCCAGGGGTTTGGGTCCCTCAAAGCCAAGGAGGCTTGGGGAGGGTGGCTGCGTGGCCCCCTTCCAATTTACATTTGTATTTGGCCCCAGGAATGTGGTCCTTGGGGCCTATACAAATTCGGGAAGTAGGGCAGCACACACTCCTCCCCTGTTTAGTTGTATTTGGCCCCTGGGGATGGGGCTCCAGGGAGCCAATTAATGGTCAGGGACTTCCTCTTCATATAAATGTTTTGACCCCATGGGATGTAGTCCCAGGGGCCCATATTACAACCCTACTCTGCGCACTGCAAAGACTGTGCATGGTGTGAGGTGCGCAGCTCCTGGGGTTTTGGCAACAGGGCATGGCAACAGACCAAGCCCTGTGATTAACCCCCCACTGTGCACGGCAAATGACTGTCTGCAGTGGAGGGTAGGCTGCCAGCAGGGAGCTGGAAGCTGGGCCTGGCTGCATCACAGGCTCCACAGCCAAACCTATGAAAGACAAAAGGTCATGCTCAGTGTGAGCTTGGCTGCCTCTGGGGGTTTTGACTGCCTCCAGGTGGGTTGGCGCACAGGGCCTGGCCGAAGACTGTGCATGGCACAGGGCTGGCTTTATGTAGGTCAGTAAATATTACTTAATGTTTAAAAACAACCTTGAAATTCACTGAAAAAAACTAAGGGTAAAGTAATGTTATAGCTAGGTGCGATAAAAATCTCTGTTTTAAAAAAAAAAGAAACCTTAAAAGTTCAATGAAAAAAACAAAGGTTAAAGTGACAACATTTACACCCATTAGCTAGAAATCGGCTGCACAGAATTAGGTAGAAAGGTAATATGGTAGTTTCCCACCACTACGTAAACTATAAATAAAACTAATATACTCATTGGATTATGTAATCAGTGATGTCTTCAGTGATGTCATCAATGATGTCATTTGAGATGTCATCATTGATGTAATAAATGAGGTGATAGAGCATGTCATGAGTGATGTAATATGTGAGGTTATAAGCAGTGCATGGCGGAGGCTACATATAACTGGTGAATTGCTGTTTTTTTTCTATTCAAACATTGATGTTGTCACTGGCATATTCACCTAACTATAACAATAGTTTAACCTTTGTTTTTTTCAGTGAAAAAAAATATATTCACTTAACTCCAATGGATACAGGGACGTTATAGTTAGGTTCAGATTATACACACATAAAACCATAGATATTAAGCAGTTACAGTTATAGTTATCCCAAGTAACTATATCTAGTGCCCTAAGGTAACTATAACTCATTCCCCACCTTGCACAGTTTTCTCATCAATAATTGTATTGCAAATGTTGCAGTGATATTGTCAATGATGTCACAGAAGATGTCATAACTGATGTAATATGTGGGTTAAATAGCAGTGCATGGCGAGGGCATGAGTTATAGTTACCTTGGGGCACGAGTTATAGTTTATTGAGATAACTATAACTACCGAATTTCAATGGTTTTATGTGTGTGAGATCTGAGGCTAACTATTATGTCCCTGTAACCTTTGTTTTTTTCAGTGAATTTCCAAGGTATTGTTGTTCTATTTCCTAACTGTAACATTCGGTTTTTTTTCAGTGAATATATATAAAAGGTCTGGGCCACATTACTAAAAGTTAGCACTTGTAGTGCTAGATCGACCTTGGTCTCAGTCACAGTTTTGGACTGACTCATGTCTTACATAGTCGAAGAGCAGAAGCAGCAGTATTTCACCACCTTAGACAGTGGTAGTGGGGATGAATGGTTGTTTATCACTGAAACTTAAGAAAAAGATGCTGATTTTGCCTGAAAATATAGCTGTGTTTGTTCACAACTCTTGGAAAGTGGCTTATTATTAGTGGCAAAAGTGCATCTGCCATTGGCAATAAGGCTACTAATACAGTCTAGGGCACAGAATAGGTCGCAGAAAATTATTCCCATGCTCAACCCTTGGAAGCTTGGCTGCAAGCAGGCAGGCTTAACTTCAGAGACAGGTATGTAAAGCATTTAAAAACACCAAATCAGTAAATGATTAGGTCACAACACACAATAAAAATACAACACTAATTTATAAAACTAGGAAATATTTTTATCTTTCAATTGACATGAAAAAGAAAATAATCTAATCTAGGGACCCTGAGATATGAACTGTTAAAGATTCAACACTTTCTAGTTCTTAGAATCAAATAGTGCCACTTCTGGACATTTGGTCGCCTCTGACCGGGACAAAGTCTGACCGCAATAGAGCCCTGGTCGGATAGACTAAGCAGGAGCCCCAGGTCAAGATTTTCCCCTTACACTTAGAAACTTTTCTGTAGGATTTCCTAACAGACATTGTGCAGCTTCCTCCAGCAGGCCAGATTCAGTGAGCGTTTGCAGGATTACCTTTCTGTGAGAGTCCAGTCACCCTCTGGAACTTTTTCACAAAAATTCACCAAACTTTCTCAAGCTCCTAGAACTTCTTCCTGAAGCTCCTCTTGAGGGTCCAGTTTCCAAAACATGATCAAAGGGTCTGGAATCTCCCAGATGGTCCTTGAAAGGTTGGAACCACAATTCCCACAATGCACCTGGACAACACCCTTAAAAGTCCACTGTATACACTCTAGGCAGGGGACTCTTGGAGGAGTTGATACAGGTGAGCTCTGTTAGCCTGTAGCTTGCAGGGAGTCCACTTGTTATTCCTCTTAAAGCAAAGTTCATCCAAAGTGCTGTAATTCCAGATAATGCAGCAGGAATAGTTTTTTTCAGAATGCAGCACCTGATGGTGTAAATCAAGTTTCCAGCTTGGTAATCCTTCTTCTCTCAGTTTCAAGCAGCACAACTGAGAGGCACTGCTCCTTTCAGGATACATATTCAGTGTTCTCTGGGGTCACACAGAAGGGCATTCCTGTCCAAAGAGGTGCACAACTTCGCAGTGCTCCTAGCACAAAGATCGATTTTGGGAAGCACTTTACTAAAATGTGGGAGTGAAATGTTCAAGTTTACTAAACACTAGTGTTGCGGGCATTCTGCTCATGCACTGAACTATGCACAGGAAACCAGGACCTCAGTGAATTGTGGTGTACCAAAAAACTCACCTCAGTACCCAGAACCCCTATCCGACTAGCATCAGTGTCTCATTCATTCTCCGTTTCATCCCAAAGCTACCAATGATTAGACAACCCAGAACAAGCGACTTAGAGTACTCTCAGGAATGGTGGGAATCAGAAACACCTTTTCGTTATTATTCTCATATCAGTCCACAACAAGAGTAATCAGAGACACGGAAAAGTATAAAATGTTTATTTTTCACTACGTGCTCTAAGGTGCAGTACTTTGGCTAACATAAGCAGACAAATGATTAGAAATAAAACCATCAGCATTTTAACAATTCCATAAAATGCAATATTGAAGGCACTCGAGTTTCAGATATTTGCAGCTGTGTGCTTGTTGTGTCTAGAGCGTGGGCCGATCAACCTGAATTCAACAGCATACATTGTCATTTGACCTTGACGGCTTCTGCACACAGAGTTCAGACTAAGGTCGCAGTGCACGTCTAGGGATGTGAACAACAGACAGTTCTCATGTGAAGAAAAAGCAAGTAAGCAGTTTTACTTGTAATAACAGCTACCTGTAGTGTTGTGTGCAAAAAGCTGCAAAGTGGCAAGATGGCGTTTAACTTCTAAATCGCTTATGCTAACATAGCAATGTGTGCACATAAAACCCTGTCTCCACTACACCCTCCCTTGATCGGACCACGAACAGAGTAGGGAAGCAATGTAGAAACGCAGAGTTCAAGTAAGAGTGAGACAGAACCAAGTCCATATATTGCCAATCCATATAATTGGTAGTGAAAGTTCGAAAAATTTGTTGGGCAAAAGTAAAAATCAAAACATCTCTCAGGGGCAGAATACCACCCATTGTGGAGTAAAAATAAAAAATTACAAAAAACTGGAGTAGGACGTGTGGAGGATGGACTACTGCCAATTTAATTCATCAACGTGTAGGCACAATATGTTGCAACTGCCTCCAAGAGGAAGTCATTGTAATGTTCAGTAAATGAGTCAGCCATCCAGTCAAGTAAAGTAAATGAACATACATGGTCTTCGACAACCGAGGCCTCTAGCACCATCAGAGGACAACTTGCGTGTTCTTCAAGATAACTTCGCGTCAGGAAGTCATGGGCTGCAGCATATATATCCCAATTCCCTAGGATTCTGTGCGCCGCTCCACAGGCCATAATCCCAATACCAGAACAGTCCAACTCATGAGCCACTATGGGACTCATTAGTCGATCATAATCCGGGGCAGGAGACGCCGTGTTCGACAGGCACAAATCCAGAGCCCATTCGAATGGACAATCTAGGCAATGGAAAACAGGTTGCACGCAAGTAAAGTATGAGAACCGGAAGGACAATCCATAGGCTACGCTCAAAGTGGCCAGTGGTAGTGTTCCATAGTATTCAAGCATCCGGTTGCGCAGTTGAAGCAGCCGGGGCAGGCTGTCGTGTGGAACAGATAGGGCAGCCATTGTGGAGCAAACAAATCAACAGCAGCACACCAGCAGTCAAGGCGAGAATTAACGGAAGCCCGCCGAAGACGCTGGAAAAAATAGAATGAAAAAATGCCGGTATCACACCAATTATTCTTTGGAACAAGGTCACAAGGCAGCAGCCCACAACTTTGAAAAAATGCACCAAGTCAGTCGTTGACGAGGCATTGAATGTAGTGTGAATCAGAGCACCAAAATGAAGTGGGAGATCAGTATTTAAAAGCACATGCACCTCGGTGCGGGTGTTTGCTACGTGAAGGAAAAATGTTTCATGGGAAGAAATCAGGGCGACTTCTTTTTGAGACAATAGAGCCCTTATTCTGCTCATCTTCTTGAACTCTGCTTTCAAGGTTGGTATGGAAGGCCAGATGGATACATCCAGTCTCCCATGCGGGGGGCGGGAGAAGCACATTCTTACAGCAGACTACTCGTTGTGAGACAATTACAATGTATGGAACCCCTACTAGCATTCCGCAGCATGCCTCATTATTTAAAAGCAAATATCTACCGTTAGCTAATAACGTGAACGTTGGTGTAATCGCTGGCACAGGATTTCCCTTCAGAATGCAAGCTAAATTCAGTGCATGAAAGTTGCATGCGCCATGCAATTGGATGTTCCTACCAACTACTGAGTGATCAGGTGTGGAAGTGTATTCCTCTCCTTTCAAATAAACCTCTTTACACTCTCTCAGGCACCTGTATGTAAATAAGAGTGACCAGACTTCATGTAGGAAAGCAGTACCCAATGGTTCGTATCTGCCTAAGGCATAGGTGCCGATTACGATCCTGGAAAAAATTTCCCCAACCGAATTGAATCTGGACTTTTTTCCGTACAAATGGTAAAAGCGCCGTACAAACTGCCAAGTACGATTCGTATGGGAAAAAGTCCATACAAATCGCATTGGGAAAATTCCCCCACACGTCCTCGGGTCGGGAAAAGTCTCCGACACGTCCCCGGACATTTTTACGTACAAATGGGAAAACTGAAGTCCCAATGCGCAATTACGATCCGTCCCATCCGTCCGATTGTACAACTGTATGGAAAAAAGACTGTCCGGAGCGAACTCCCATAGCAACCATGGAGATGTCCACACAAGTGCCTGGTACGCGCCGTACCCCCCCCCGCCCCCCGTATGTTCGCGCCGTACCCCCAACCCCCCGTGGATGGGCGCGCCTTACCCCCAGCCCCCCGTATGTACGGAGCGTACCCCCCAGCCCCCCGTATGTACGGAGCGTACCCCCGTACCCCCCAGCCCCCCGTATGTACGGAGCGTACCCCCACCCCCATATGTACGGTGCGGACCCCCAGCGTAGCGCTGGGGGTCCGCACCGTACATACGGGGGTGGGGGTACGCTCCGTACATACGGGGGGCTGGGGGGTACGGGGGTACGCTCCGTACATACGGGGGGCTGGGGGGTACGCTCCGTACATACGGGGGGCGGGGGGGGTACGACGCGTACCGGGCCCCCTAATCAGCTCGCATCGCTGCGTACTTAGTTTTTCCGGCACTTTTTAGGTGCCGTAAAAAATTTCCCATCCGGACTGCAGTCGGTGCGAATCGTAATTGCTGGTACGTAAAAACATGCCTAACTCCGTCCGGACGTCACGTCCGCGGTGTCCCAGATCACATTTGTATGTATTTTTCTGTCGGTTGGTCTTTTTTCCGAATCGCACGGGAATGGTGTTTCCGTACGAATCGTAATTGCATGTTTGTAAAGTTTTACAACCCGGTACGAGTCGGACGGAGAAAAAGCTCCGACCCACGGTTTGTACCGGGTTTTTCCAGGATCGTAATCGGCCCCTTAGTGTTTCATACATGAACTGAACTTGAACAATAGAAATGGTAGTGTAATTAACCCATGGATAAGCCACACAGCTGAGTTAGATTCGGCCACAGAAAATGGTAAAGGTTCCAACTTTTCAATATTCAATAGTGAATATGTTGCATCTTTCATGGACATGAACTGCTGTTTATCAGTCAGATTGAGCGGCAAGAATAAAGTTGAAGTGTTCATGTAGTCCCAGGGAACTTTCCCAGCCTTCAATGTTTGTAAAGTCCATGCAAATTGCATTATCGAACGCAATTGATTTTGACCATGGTATAAAACAGACATGTCATCTTGTACAATATCCACAACAATATTATCTAATGTGTAAATTCTGGAAGAAAGGGTGTTAATGCTATTATCAATGACAGCAAGCACTTTTTACAAATTTGCTTGATCAATCGCTCTTAATCATGAAGCAGCTTCAATTTGAGATAATTTCCAAACTTCGTTGTAAACAGCATACACTCATCCTTTGGACCTGCCACCCACAGGGCCCTTAACAAAATCATTCAAATCTACTTTGTCATTTAATTTTGATAAATGAAGATCAACAGATGCCAAGGTGGAGTGTTGCAGCCAGTTTTGACATAATTTACCTACGGAATAGGTAGTGACCGAATGGGAAGATTCAAATCTGGGGTCTACCCTAACCTGTGTATAGCCAGGGAGCAGACCCAGAAAACGACGTTGACAGGAATCTGAACTTTTCTGCCATAATAACCATCCTTGAGGATCCGGGGTAGAAAAATTGAGGATGTATTAGTAATGAATGACTGCAATTCATCAAGTGACAGATCTGTGTGATTATCCCATGTTGGATAAGCGCCCAGATCAGGAATAGAAGGGGAATTCATCTTTTTAGAAGTAGCCAATCCAAAACAGGTGGTCTGCAAAATAGTAGGATTCAAAAACAACACGATGCAGTGCTTATGTACCTTGTACCTGCCATGCTTTAGAACCCCAAACAGATTTAAGAGCAATGGTATTTTTCCACAGCTCATAGCCCCCTACGGCTAATTCATCCATAAAGGACTTCGAATATAATAATTTAGTGTGGATCAGTCTAACTTTGGAAGCTGATTCAGCAACCATTTTAAAATAAAAGGCTTCAGGGTTAGATACACTAAAATCAGAAAAATATATACATTTTTTCACTAGAGTTTTAGATCTGCCTTCAATTGGTGCTGGACAATGTTCCCATTGCGTATAATTAACAACATTTCTAAATGTATTTGCTTTATGCAGGAAATGATTCTCCATAATTTGCTGTGTCTAAATACAAATCTTCTGCATCAAAAGCAGTATAATATTTCAAATCAGAAAAAAGAGCCTCGATGGCTTGGACATCCCAATCATCAGAGCGTATGTTTTGTTTCACAACATCCCCTCTAGAAACACGAAGTACATTGGGGACATTAATCACCTCTGTGGAACCATGAATTTGAAATTTTACAGCATCCCATACAATCCCAACTAACACGGGCCCGGCAGTAATATTAACAAAAGTCTGGTCTCTCTTCATAATGTGTGATGCGGAGTGGGGTGCCAAAGTTCCATCAATTAGTCTAATTACTGATCTTTCGGTTAGATAGTGTCCATTCACCAGACGGAAGAATACAACCACAAATCCAATCAACACAAACAAAAAAATAGATGTGAGCCCCAGCCATATGTAAGGCCAAGGGGGAATTAAAAAATGTCTTTGAAACCAAACAGCAAAAACAGAAATTTCGATGGGGTATTCGAAGTTATAGAGTTAGTGTCAAATGAAAAACGTGATTGGTCGACTGCACTTGATTGTAAACCAGGCAACGACACATCTGTGGGATAAGTATACTCAGTATCTTCAACTGGACCACCAGCCGGTGGAGGCAATAAAGGATTTGTAACTGTATGCATCTCGATGGCAACGTCAGGCCTGTTGGTATTTGCCGGAGCCAAAACAGAATTTCTCAGCATAGCTGGACAAGAGACCGCTGGAGTCATACTAAGAAGAATCAGCCACTCGTTGTAGTTTGACATTGTCAATGGAGATCTACCTGTTATCCTTGCAACCGGGAAGTGGAGGTAAAATGACTGTTCTTGTCCCCTGCACGCCAAGCACTGGAACCGGTGCACGATACGAGGGGCCGAACTCCTTCTTGTTCTCCACCTTCTCACGGACCAGGTCACCAACTCGAGGTAGCCAGCCAACTACCGGAATCTGAAGTGCAGCATCAGTTGTGGAGGGCAAGTGCTCCTTTGCAAGACTGTCTCGGGTCTCTTGTAGATTCTGTAATACAGCAGAATGATCATCTTTGTCAAAGGGTGCAGCCGACGCCACCATGTCTAGACCACCAAGGTTCGGGACAAACATTTTTATGCCAAAGAGCATTTTGTATGTGGTTCGCTCATCCAGAGACCTTCTAGGGAGTTTATTAAGTGCACGTTGAACGCTATACAAATGGGCCAACCAGTTCCTGCCAGTACCTAAAACCCTAGTTGTCAGAGATTGCTTTAAATCACGGTTCATTCACTCCGCAACACCATTGCCCTCAGGCCGGTATGTAGACAAAAATTTTACTTGGACCCCCAAAGATCTCATGGCATTCTTGTACGCCTTAGAGACGAACGCTGGACCCTGGTCTGAATGGAGGGTACCACATGCAAAAATTCCAACAAAGACACGCAAATCCCTGATGACAGTTCAAGCATCAGCACTCCGTTGTGGCCAGACCCATAGAAAACGTGTGCACAAATCCACTGCAACTAAGATGTACTTATACGCAGTATCAGAGGAAAAAGGACCGCAGTGATCTAAATAAACACACCCAAGTGGTTTATTAGATATGTACAACTGTGTTTGAGGTGGACGCGCAGCAGTTGAAGGTTAAATCTGCTGGCGAATGTCACAATTAAGGACATAAGCACGAGTCTGTTTATACAATCCGCGCCCCCAGTAATGTTGTTGTAAGATAGTAACAGTCGCTGAAAATCCGGCATGGGCAGAAGCCATACCTTCGTGAGCTACTGTTATCAAGGAAAGTCTGCAGTCCACGTTGGGAATCAATCTGTCACCAATGTTGTTAATTCTCACATAGGGAACTTTATCAGGACTTAAATGATTAGAGTAATTAGAAGGGAAATCACAAGGGTAATTATCACCCTTCTCCATTGCAGCAATTGCTGCCAAGATGTCATCATCAATCTTACTTTTGGATCTTGTAACTGCTGCTACTAGATATGTTGCCACTGCTGTTTTCGCTGCTTCGTCAGCTAAACTGTTGCCAACAGCGTGTACCCCGATGCGCTGGTGACCAAGAGTGTGAATTACATTCACGAGCGGCAGACGTTGTTTAAGTTCTGCGACTGAAACCCAAAGCATTTTATGTTTGATTGTGCTACCTTTGGAATCACGATATTCATTTTGAGACCAAAAGAATAAATTGTCGTTGTAAGACTGAACACAGTAAAAAGAGTCACTCACTATAAGAGTAGTCACTCGAGGATCAGCAAACTCCAGTGCAAGCACCAGAGCACGAAGCTCTGTCAACTGGGCGGTACAATCACCCAATGTCTGCGTGTGCGCGACATCAGACTTAAATTAATAATTTCTGAAGGTACCTGCCACTATTGCACAGGCCGCTGAATAAGCATGCTTAGATTCCGTCGCCGGTTGCGCCGAACCGTCAGTGTAAATGATACAATGGTAATCCTCAAGCGGGCGCAAGGACAGAGGAGCTGGATGAACAAATTCATACTGCAAATACTCCTGAGTCTGCAATGAGGCATCAAAGATGTACATGACATCCAGAGACGTCAAAGAAGTGGCCCATTGTATCCAACACGGATGTAAAGCTTTAGAATTTGGTACAATGGCTTTTGTCACTGCATCTAGGGTAGGATACAGTGTGACAACCAACATGCGTTTCCCTTGCGACAGCGCTCTCTCTTTCAGAATCACCATCTGCACTGCGATCAAAACTTGTTCGACAGTGGAAAAGCGCATTTCAGCCGAAGTGTACAAGTGTAACTTGAAAGCAATAGGGACTGTGTCTCCCTCATTGAATGCTAAGTACGTGAAACCCACTGCACCAGGCACAATACTTATTACCAGGTTTGTGTGGTTATCATGCGTCAGTAAGTATTTAGAAGCAAGAAGATCAGCCTGCAAAGATTGCAGGATAGCTGAATGTTCTGGCAGCCAACTCGATTTGGAAAAAGTTGGTTGTACCAAGGCATATAGCGGCTTGATACGCTGGGCATAATCCGGAATGTAAGTACGCCCGAGTTTTTTCAGAGTTGTGGGAGTGCGCAAACATGAGCATTTCTCCAGGAAGTGAGGTGCTAAACCTCGACCTTCGTTGTTGAGTTCATAGCCCAAAAACAACACTGTAAACTCCGCAATGTTTGATTTTGCAAAGTTAAATTTGTAACCGAAGTCCGCGATCATAACAATGATGCAGTCAACACGACACAGATGCGGCCATAATTAGTCATCTGTGAGATAGATATCATCAACATACGAATACGCATCAGGGTCAATGCTCTCCAACAGAGAGACTACACGAGCTGCAAAGACACCTGGACTGTTTTTGTAGCCCATGGCTAATCTTTTAAACTGTTTGTGTTTGCCACCAGAAGTAAAGGCTGTCCATTGACTACTAATAGAGGACAGGTTATGGCTGTAAAAGCCATTGGAGATGTCAAGTGTGGTTTTAAACCTTTTTCTCACGAGACTATCAATGTGGGCAGAACTGAGGGTATTCTGTACCGCGCAAGTCCGACAATGAGAGTTCAAATGCCGATAATCCAAAACCAAGTGGTACGACCCATCAGGATTGGTTACAGTGAAAAGAGGATTATTCATGGGTGACACACATGTTTCAGTTACACCTTGATATTCCAATTGATCAAGGATTTCTGCGACGTGAGATCTAGCTTTGCGGCGCATGGGATATTGGGGTTGTGGCTGTGGCATAGACCGTAACGGAATCTCATGGCTTGGTGATAATTTATCCCACCCAACCTGAGTACAGTACAACGCCGGAGCAAGCACCTCTGTCCACTCTTCTGCAAAGTTCTGAGCTTGCTCATTTGGCACAGTATGCGTGAATAATGGGAGGATTACCTCCTCCCCTCTAGGTGCGGCCAAAACAAAAGCTGGGGGCCAGTCCGCCTCTGCGAGCAAAATGTCATATGAAGAGGTCAGGTTTTCCCCAAAAATCCCTTTTATGGTACGCTGTATGTCACCTTCAATTAAAAGGACTATGTCATATAGTCTGTCAGGGGGAGCCACTCTAGTGTCAGCAGTTTGTACAGTAATAAATGTGTCAGTTGCTGTCGCCTTCAGATATGGACGCAGTGCTTGTAACCTCCACTGCGCTGTCTAGCAGCGTTAGTGCCCATGTCAGGTTCCCAAGCTGTGTTCTCATTATCTGTGGCATACCTCGCTGTTAGTGCAGAAACCTTCTTTTTCTGAAACTGGGGTCGTTGACGTGCAAATTCGTCCTGCTTGCCTTTACCATCAGCCGGGCTGGGCTGCTCACGTCCTTGTGGGGCACCCCGACCTTTGCCACGTTCTCCTCCACCGGACTGTGAGACCGATGTTTCCTGTGAAGAACGAGGAGAACTCTGTTCAGGAACCTAAAATCTATCAGGAGACCTAATTCTAGTGCGATCGTGTAATTCATATATGCGTTCAGTAGTCACTTGTATTAGTGACGCGGGACGAGACCCCATTTTCTGTTGCTGCTTCCCCTGTTTCTTACTTTTCCAATCTTATTTAGGAAAAGCTGGACGGTCGTCTTTAGTAGACTTAACCGTCTGAGTTTGCGGTTGCGCTGTTGTTTCAGCAAAAGGCTTAACCTCCAAACTATTGCGGCCAATGGTCTTATAAGCCTCTGCAATAATTCTTGGCAACTGACGGGGTTTATCGACGCCGGTGATGAGGCGCAGCTCATTTGACACTTGAAAGTTAACTGCATCCCCCTTGATGTTAGCAAGGATGAGATCAGCAACTACGTCGAACACGCTGACAAGCCTCATTCCCAGCTCGAACTCCGCCTCTGGACTGTGCTCATCCTGAACACGCTTGATCACGGAGGGCAATTCAGTCATAGACGGTGTGCCGAAGCACTTCGTGTAGACTTGCTGCAAACACGTTACCCCAGTTCTCACAATCAGTCACCTCTGGGACCAAGTCTTTCTGCAAACTAATGGTAAGGATCCTGTGTTTTTCCACAGGAGTAGAATTTGGAAATACTGCTTCCAGCTGGTCAAATTCTCAGCAAGCCAATAAGGCATATCGACCTCACTCTGGGGGCGCTTGCCCATTACCGAATTAACCAGGATGGGACTAATAATAATCCCGGCCGGGCCAGCTGGTTGCGTCGCAACCACAGGTGCCCCCACCTGGACATTGCGAGAGACGTATTGCACTAAAGCCCTATGCACCGCAATCAAGGCGGTGTGGAGTTGACGTAAGTCATCCAGCGGGGCTAGCATATATCGTGGATGTGGTGTGAACCCGGCCAAGACTGGCCAAGTGGCCCCTGGAATAGACAAGGGACCTAACCGAACTGGTGTAACGGTGTGGGGGAGGGCGCCTTTGAACCAAATATGACGCTGCCAAGCAGAAATAGGAATCTCTTGCGTCCTATATGGCGTGAAATTAGCTGGAACAGCTTTAGGAGTGTACGCGTGAAACGTCTTATCATCCGCATTCACCTCCGGAAAAGTAACCCAAGAGTAAAACAGCTCATAGAGGAACTATGCATCGACACTAGCTACAAAGATAATAGACATTCCATCGTCTGGCACCTCGAACTGCGTCAAATGACGCCGGAGCGGTGCACGACTATACGCTGCAATAGCGACTTCAGCCATAAGGGCGCAGAGAAGAAAAAACAATCTATTTTAACCCGTAGCACAAAAAGGGTCAGTAATTGAAAATGAAAACCTTTTTAATTGTCAAGCTTGAATGAACCTATATATCAACTATATAGGTAGGTTTAAACCGTCACTCCCGTCAACCAGAAGCAAGAGTGAGGGTGTTGTGGACAAATATAAGCACTACTAAGGCGTCTCAATCATAAGACCAAAACGTTAGGTGCGCCATGTTGCGGGGATTCTGCTCATGCACAGAAGCATGCACAGGAAACCAGGACCTCAGTGAATTGTGGTGTACCAAAAAAATTCCCCTCGGTACCCAGAACCCCTATCCGACTAGCATCAGTGTCTCATTCGTTCTCCGTATCATCCCGAAGCTACTAATGATATGACAACCCAGAACAAGCGACTTAGAGTACTCTCAGGAATGGTGGGAATCAGAAACAACTTTTCGTTATTATTCTCATATCAGTCCACAACAAGAGTAATCAGAGATTCGGAAAAGTTTAAAATGTTTATTTTTAACTGCGTGCTCTAAGGTGCAGTACTTTGGCTAACATAAGCAGACAAATGATTAGAAATAAAACCATCAGCATTGTTACAAATCCATAGAACCTGAAGGGAGAAATCATATTAAAAATGATAGTGAAAAACAGGTTCTATAATACCTTGTGAACCACCCTCCCTTGGCTAGTATAGTAGTTTTATAAACTAATAGAAGGTCTCTAGCTTTGAATGGGGAACCACATACCTCAAAGATCAGCTTAAGTGAATCACATCACAGGATCAGCTCTGCTCTCTGTGTCTGGAAAGGTTTTCTCCAAGTGCCTGAATCATGCATGCAAATGCAATATTAAAGGCACCCGAATTTCAGATATTTGCAGCTGTGGGCTTGTTGTGCCTAGAGCGTGGGCCGATCAACCTGAATTCAACAGCATACATTGTTATTTGACCTTGACGGCTTCTGCACACAGTGTTCAGACTAAGGTCGCGGTGCACGTCTAGGGATGTGAACAACAGACCGTTCTCATGTGAAGAAAAAGCAAGCAAGCAGTTTTACTTGCAATAACAGCTACCTGTAGTGTCGTGTGCAAAAAGCTGCAAACTGGCAAGATGGCGTTTAACTTCTTAAGCGCTTATGCTAACATAGCAATGTGTGCACATAAAACCCTGCCTCCACTACACTAGATATATAAAACTTATTTTTATAAGGTCCTCCTTATAAATACCTGACCCCCACCAATGGCACATCAAGGGAAGACCCTGAGGGTACCTAATATGCCAAAAGATTGTAGCATATTCATGTTAAAGTGCTCCAAACACAAAAGTCGAATTTGGACACAATTTGCATGTTAAAAGCAGTCTTGCAACACAGGGTTGCTTTTAAATTGACCTCAGGCCTCGGTAGTGCACACATGCAGGTGAAGAAAGGGCTTCTGGCCTCTAAACTGCCATGCCCTATTATAAACTAGGGACTTAAAGGTAGTTTTGATCCTCCTGCCCTATTATGTACTAAGGCCTTATAGGGAAGGTCATGCCAATCACAGCGGTGCCCTAACCCCTAGTGTACGCTAGTGTATGTAGGTGTTTTCACTGTATTCTAAGTGTCTTTTCAGCATAGGACTGGCCCTAGGCCTGGTTAAGCAGAGGCCAGAGACAGTAGGAGTCAATTACCACCAGTACCAGTCAGCAAAGAAATGGGGGGTGCTCAGGGCACAAGGATGACTTTGCAACAACAACTTTGAAGTATTAACATAGAATAACAGAAAGCAACACAATAATATAACACAAAGTAAAATAACAACACAATAAAAGCATAATGGCATAACACAAAACAGTCGAAACAGAATGCATTACAAAAACTACAGTTTAACACAGCAATAAAATAATGCAATAATCTAGCATTAAAATGCAACAGAAAAAAATACATCACCACAACAACAAAAATGTAATGTATGCATACATATTCATCTCACATACTACCACCTGCACAAGTCTGCTCTCATAGCACAGGAGGAAAATATTTTTCCAATAAGCACTCTCTCACTTACTAACAAGGACATGTAGTTGTTCCAGTCAAACATTATTTTAATTTGGTCAATTGGTTCTTGAAGTCAGAGGTTTTTTTAAGTTCTTGCTTGCATAAAACAGTTAATCACAAGTAGAAAGCTTAGCAGAGTGTGTTTGAGGTGTAATTGTTGAAATGTATTTTCATAATTAGAGACTAACTAGCTGGAGCTAAGGAAATCAGGATGACACAAAGTCTCCTATTGGACAAATTCTATATTTCACAGCAATTGTGTCCTTTCTGCGGGACATGCAAAGTAAGATAGAATAGTGCACATTAAAAGCATGATTCACTTTGTTCATTGAATCGCCATTCTGTGCAGAAAGGGAGGCCCCCATGCACGAGCAGGCTGTGCATAGATCACCTGTTAGAGTGCTTGGTATTTATTGCTTCCTATTGCACTGGTCACACTGGACTTGCTGAGCCCTATGACAATTCCCATCACGACTGCTTCCAGGCACTACATTTTATGCAACAGAATTCATACCTGTTTAAAAGAGACCCTTGTCCACATGCAACCATACTTGGGTGCCATGGCTGGACCTGCACTGGGTATGGGCAAGGACTAGTAACTGTAATCTCTGTTTTTTGTTTGCTCCTGATCCTAGCTAGCTACCTCTGACATCAGAGATCACAAAGGGCAGGGTATCAGCAAAGAGCAAACCGCACTCTAAGAGCCGTGTTCACTTTGTACAATGTCCAATCCTTGCCCTTCCTTGACAACGGCAAAGGTGAAGCTGATGAATGATTAGCCTCCAGACAATCAATCGACCCTATAAGGTTAGCAGGTGTCAAAGAGTGCATAATGCCACTTCCACTCACTCTGCCAATTAAATTAGGTGCTTAAATGCCCCTTCTGTAGATCTGAAATACATGGTCACAACATAGCTAATACAGTTAGGATAGTATAGGGCTATATGTATCATGCATTTTACCAGTCGCAAACGGCCCGATTTACAGATTCTGGCCATTTGCCACCACTAATAAGCGTTTTGGTATGTATGAATTCCAATTTATGATTTGGTAACATGTTACCGAATCGCAATTTTGAATTGCGAATACATACTGATTGGGTATTAGGAATGGGCGCGTTTAGGGTGTCCCTTCCTAATACCTAATCGCAGTGATAGGTAAGAATTCTTACCTATCACTAGGTCACAAACAAACAAGCGGTCACAAAACATTTTAATTTTACCACCTACTTCAAGTAGGTAGTAACCCATTCACAAATGGGAAGGGGTCTCCAAGTGACTGCAAAACATCATTTTCTTTTATAAACGCAACCCGTTCTCCTTTAAGGAAAATAGGCTGCATTTACAAGAAATGATTGTTTTATTTAAAAGCAGTCATGGGCATGGTGGTCTCCTGACCCCAGCAGGCCACCATCCCTGTGATTTTAGCGATTCCTAATGGGTATGCCTTCATATTCATGAGGTAGGTCCATCTGCGACTCACTGCGAATCGCTCAGTGTCAAACACACTGTTGTACATTGCAGTTTGCAATTTCCTAATAGGGAATCACTAAAATTCGCTATATTGAAATCGCAAACATGCGATTTCGTACATCTGGCCCCTGGATGCAATCCATAGCTTGCATTTACCTGCACATTAAAGGAAAATAGGCTACACGTGTGTATCTTAGTGGGCTAGTTCCATTGTGTTGGGAAGCATTTCAGAATTTCTTTTACATCTGCATATGAACATATCTGCCACCTTGTCATTCCCAATTACCCTCAGGTTCCACACTAGCTGATGAGACTCTTACAGCATCATTAATAGGAAGAAGATCCAGAACGTACTGCACAAAATGAAAGAGCTAAAAACCATGCATTCCTGAGCTGGAAAATGATTGATTGATATGCAATTCCATTTCCCCAGCTGGATAAGGAAGAGTTAATAACTGTTCATCAACAAGAGAAGGGTCGAAAAATTCCAAGCTGATCAATAGGATCTGAAGTCCCCATGCAGCTGCTGACAGCGATGCACGCTGGGAAATCAAAGAACAAAGGGTCAAGTCAGGTGAGGAGGGATGACCCCAAGGGGCCTCGTTAGTCTTGGAGGATAATGATGCCAACGGGAGGGACCCGATTTCTAAAATGATTGCTAATTTCGTCTTTTAAAATTTGTCCCTGTAAGGATAACATTAATCCTCTGAGAATAAATGCACTCTCATCAGCCGGGCACAGTGTTCAGAGCTCAAACACGTGTTTCTTAAATTGGAGTTTTATAAATGTATTATTGTTCACACGTCGTGACACTCGCCATCCCGTGAAATGTAGAGTTTCTCATTTCATGTCACTCAAATTGATGCCAGAATTGTTATTAGAGAGTTCTCTTGAACACAAACACTTGGCGGTGAATCATTCGAAGCGATCACCAAACTGAATATAAATCCACTCATCAGTGATGGAAACGCTTTTGTTTTATCGGAAGTTATTTCAAGAGCTTTGACACCATCTAGCTCATCAGTGTGGGGAACCGCCATGATTGGTGAGAGGTAAAGCTTCAAGTGGGTCAGTGATACTCAAAGCTGAGGGTAATATATTATAGTTTAGTTAATGGTGAGGGAGATGAGGGAAGTGGTTTAAAGCAGCACTGAGCAGCTGTTTACTTCAGAGAGCACTAATATTCATAAAGATGTTAAATAAATGGGGAAGCTTTTAATTACAAGCACACTGAAGTAAAGGAAAATAATCTAATACAGCACCCTGCAACTACCCACAAAGACCCACTCCTATCCTGCTAGCATCAAAGGGGCCCTCAGGCTCACCACAGGCCATGCTTTGTGGCCCCTTGGTACATGTTTGTGAGTATCTATGTAGTGAGTCATGATGCCCCTCCCCTCATCTCCCTCACCATTAGCTTTTGGTTTTCTGTTTTTACTGATATATACAGATAAATACAGACAGAAAGCAACGTGTTTCCTGTCTGTATTCATATCAAAAAGCGGAAAAATACTGAAAATGGTGCTTATTGTGTTGCTGTGTTTCATGATTTCCAGCTGAGCAGATAGAGATCATGGAGAGTTAAAAGACATGATGCGATTTCCTTAAGTACAGGCATATGTTAAAATATATTTGTAGCAGAACCCTGATGTGTACCTGTGAGTGTAGTGTTTTGTTATACGTGGCTGCTTAATTTGCAAAATCGTGATAGGCATCTATGCATGAGTGCACATTCAAGAGTTAAATAAATGTAGACATATGCCATTTTACTGCTCCATTTATCCTCAATACACAAAATAAATATGGATGAATACCAATAAGATAGTCAAAAAATAAATATGGATAAAGAAAGATGGAAATGTTTAAAAAATAAATAATATAAAACCGGGAGCCCAAAATATAATATATTACTGTCAGGAAATCTGCATGCGGGGTTTATGCAATGCTGTTTTTTTATGCACTCTAAGTCTAAACAAAAGTATCTAACCATAACCAGAGCACAATAGGCAAAATCAAGGCACTGAGATATGGGTCCTAATAATTAAGCTTTATTTGTATGGTCCCATTAGTTTTCTTATGTGAAGTGACTCATTAGAAACTGGTTATATTTCTAGGTGTGTGAAAGTTCTATGATGGTGTGCTATCGCTTTTAAAGTGATACTGTTGAGCATTGTTAAATGGTTGCTACTTGGTGCATTATGAATGGCATAGTGGAATATAATGGTGGTGTTGTAGGTGCATGTGTGTACACGTGTGCTTGTACAATGGTGTCTGATCTATAAAGTTAATTGTTAATAATGGTGGTGTTATGGGTATATGACAATGGCAGTTTCCCCTCTGCTACTTCCTAATTAAGTTAGCAATTAAGTGTGTTGTTGCATATCATTTATTATGTTTGCAAGTGTGTAAAATGATGTATGTTTTGTTGTAAATTGTGTGCCGACTTTTAGCGATTGGAACAGAATTTTTCAAACAAACCCGGCCATCTGCCTCTCACTAACCTACATCTTACTCCCTACGATACTGGATTTTCTATTTCAATGTGGCTCACCTGCTGGGGCGAACTCCAGGATCTGACGTGCCTCGCCTCATCTGCCTCGCCGCTCACCGCCAGGATCGAGCTCTCCGAGACGGGCGTACAGCACCTCCTCCGAGTCAGACAAATCTGTGCTGTTTGTGCCATGGAACTCGCTGCTCTCCTGCGTAACCGATCTTCCCTGGGGTGGGCATGCTTCGCTTCATCTACTTCCGCCATGGCGTTGCTAAGTGCGCCTTAAAATGGCAAATCCCTGGTTCCCCAGTGAGGCTACTGACTCACGTTTGTCCGGCCATGTGGGGCACCCTCTGTTGGAGCTGCAGCCGGATCTCTGGAATCGTGTCTGCGCCCTGCCACCTCACAGCCTGCAGCTTGCTCCGGTTCTCTGGCTGCTACTTCGCCCTGCTGATGAACTTCCGGCTGCACAAACTTCCCGCAGTCTCTGTGCTAAAGCTCTCTGGCCATGCTTGGTGTGATTTCGCCTCCAGGTTGCGGCCACGATCCGGGTGCCGGCATTGCTCTGGCAGCTGCTTCGCTGTTCCGACGTACTTCCTGCTGCACACACTTCCTGCAGCCTCTGTGTTATAGCCCTTGGACCGTGCTCGGTGTGATCCTGCCTCTGGCTTGCGGCCTCGATCCTGGTGCCGTCGTTGTCAGCCGTGACTGCGTTGTCCTGAGCGTCCCTTCGCCTCTGGAGGCTTCAAGAACAGGTAAGTGTTACTGCACAACCAGCATTTCCAACTATGGTGATTCTGACTCGAGAGATCCACGGCCACTATTGCTTCAAATCTGCACTGGGATAGGTCCTCATCATTGAGGTAGGAACAAGTGGGGGCACGCTTTGGTGGGTTTAGTGTGCTTTAGTGCCCCCGCAGCCTCCTGATTGCCGTGTTAATGTCTACTTTGCCTTCCATTTCCTGACTGCCAAATTGGTGCCTACTCAAAACGGCCACTATTGTTGAGCCCCCGATCTTTGATCTATTTCCAAAGCGGGAATGAGGCCCATGCTCTTCCTCTTTGGGCATGTCCACTTCCAATTAATGATTCGTCCATCTCTGCTCCTCCCTATAATTGCAGTACACGGTTCAAAGACTTGCATCTACGCTTTGGCAATGGCAGTGCTGGAGCAGAGTTTTCTGTTGAAAATGTATCGAGTTTTAAGCTCCAGTTTTGTTTATATGTTATGATTAAAATTACTAATTTGTAATCACTAAATATTAGTTTTGTTAAATGTCTAAATTAATCAACATTACTAATGAGAGAAACTACACGTGGGATGCATATATGTTGCTTAATAATAATGTGCAGTTTTATTAAATGAGTGTCGCAAGAGTACTATTTGTTTCGAGTTTATGCTTTTTAATAATGTGTACTAATGCTTCTTTGTGTTGCAGACGGCTAGGTAATTACATACACATAAGGGTATTAGTGGGAATTAACACTGTATAATCATTATGATGTGGTAACGTTGTTTTGTGTTTCTTTTAATTAAGATGGTCCGTTTTGGCCTAAACAAAGATGGCTGCTATTTACAGCCTGCACTCGAGTGACTGAATTTTGACGAGAGGCCTTGCTGAACATGGTTGAAAGTCACCTGACCACAGCCTATGCCTGAATTAAAAGTTTCCGTGAGGACAGCAGCTCTGGGCATGAATCCAATTGTCCTTGGAGAAGAATTAAGCCACAATGAACAATGACAAATCTGCGGTGGCTCTGCTATGGTACCAAGGAAGAGCATTCATAAAAGTAACACTTGCAAACTCGAGTTTCCTTCTTCCGTGTTTTTTATTTTTGTGATTTTTCCTGAGCGGAGGTTTTCTAGATGTTACCAAGTGACATCCTTTCCTGCTCGCTCTGCTCAGCGGCTCAACGGATATTCAAAGTTTGTTTGTAACTTTTATTTTGTCATTTTTGTTATAAATATGCTAGACTAGAGAGGGTCCGTGTTCGTTGCATTCATCGTGTTCTTTGCGGTCATTGCGTTTTGGACTTCTTCCTGAACCTATGCTGAGGACGGCAGCTCGAGAGACTTTACTGAGAGACCTGTCCTGACCCTTTTAGCTAGAATAGGTAACTATGAGAATAATGATTTTGCTATTGATTGACTTTCATTTTGAACTAATTTAGATAAACAACCATTTGTTTGAATTCCAGTGTCGGGTGGTTATTTCTTTGTCATTTATTGAGTTTCTAATGTTTTTCCCTATGTTTAAAATCATGACTCAGGACAATAACTTTATGGTCGCATTGACCTCGTTTAGATGCAGATTGGTTTAGGTTCCTCCCCTATATTCAGTGTGGATAGAGTAATAGTGTGAATTTTAGTGTGTGATGGGCCCTAGCGTATGATGAGTGTATGTGCGTGTGACTGTAGGTTTACTCTGTCCGTGGAAGTAGGGAGAATTTATATGCGCCGATCTGCAGCAGTTTCCTGGTAGCAGTATGATGGTTAGATTATTGTCTTGATCTGATAGATTGCTTGTACATAGGCTTTTGATTCATTGATTTATTGATTGATGTTGGTATATGTACTAATGCTATATGTTGAAGTTGTCGTATTGAGTTTTATGTAGTGTGTACGGCTTCTGGAACTTGGGAGCTGGTGACGGTTCCGTAGTAGGGCAGAGGGAAATGAGTGCTGCTCTCGGGAAAGACGGGATTGTTGGAATTACCTGTACGTATGCAGGAAAAACGTGTGACAATTGAAGTTGCGCGTCACATTGTCTGGGTTCGGAATCAGTGACATCGTCGTGTGTTACTATTAGGGACATTTTTCGGTATAAAAGGAGTGCATATGATAGCGAAAGGTTATCTGTGAAACTCTGGTCCTAAGTCCCAGGGATCCGTAAGGTTTGCCGTTAAAGCTTATCACGGGAGAAGTAACAGGTATTCTCTGAGCTTGTCTGAAGGACTGGGCAGAGGTAAGCGCTGCTTGGTTAACGTGTGTTAAAATTCTGTAGTGGGACAGACTGTTCGCTGTTCTCGGGAAAGGCAGGATTCTGTGTGGTTGTGCTATATTTTTCTGGTGTGAAAGTGTGTGAATGTATGAGCACTTAGTTGATTGTAAGACTCTTTGGAGCAGTCCTAGAGGAAACAGTTAATAGATGCATGTTAGAAGGGCAGAGTAGAGGGATGTGCTACTGTGTCAACGAAAGTAATAATTCTGTGGTAGAGCAGAGGTAAGTGCTGTTCTAGAGGAAAGCGGGATTCTTGTGAAAAAGAATTTCTTTACTATTCTGTGGTTAGTGAAGCAGACAATGGAGATGTTTATATGTTGTAACTAATAGATTTTGTGGAATCTGAACGAAGTCTACTGAGAAGGCTTTGTAAAGGAGGGGTAGACGAGTGGCAGAAGACGGAGTAGAAGCGACTGCAGCGACTGCTGACGTCATACAGACCGCGCTCTGATTGGGTAGTGGATCAGAATAGTGCTCGCGCTAGGATTGGTGCGTTAGTGTGAGCCGCGCAGGGATTGGAAGGAGTACAGGGTGACGTAGGCGCTCCAGGATTGGTGCGTTGGTGTGAGTCGCGCTGTTATTGGACAAAAGATCGTACAGCTGCGGAAGGGACTAGAGAATCTTGGTAAACGTTAAAATGTATTACCAACCTGAGGAAAAGAAGAAAAAATCCTTGTTCGGTAAAATTAAAAGGTGGTTCGACAAGGATAAAAACATAATAACTAGAGAAGGTGAATTGCTACCTCCAACGAGAACTCCTGCATCCTTCATGGTTGCGAAATATGGGTATCATACCTGTATTTGGTTAGATAACTGGGCTAAGTACACTAAGGAGGACGGTGTTTTAGCGTTCCCGGAACATGGTTCATTTAATCTGGCCGTGTTGAGAAATTGATGGGAAAAGATGATGTGTCTAGAGCCTAGACCAAGGCCGACACAGTTTGAGGCGTTGGTGGAATGGGAAGATGAGGTGCATGAGCGAGAAAAGCAGAGGAGTGGAGGCAATTATAGGTACATGTTCGGGAGGAAATATGATCGTGAAACTCATCATGATCGAATGAGGAGATGGCGAGATGCTAGTATGTCAGAGGGATTATATCCTATGAGGACAGTTGACGAGAGGGAAGAGAGGAAGGGTACAGAAAAGGTGCCTGATGCAGAAGTGAGAAGGTATGGGCTAATGATTACGAGGATGAGGTCTTGGATGACATGATTTACAAGAGACCACCTCCATATAGACCAGAACCAGAAGAGAGCACGCCAGTTGCTACTCCAATAAGAGATACTTTGCGAATTATGAAAACTGAGGTTGTGACACCAGATCTGAAAAGTGGTAGCTCTTTCACAGAAAGGGAGAGAGAGAGAGAGCGAGAGAGAGAGAATCGAGTCAGTGACGAGAAAACAAGAGAATTAGCCAGAACCACATCCGAGCTGACTGAGAAAATTAGAGAGCTAACGAAAAATCTTGAAGCTGTTACACTGCCTGTAACCATAGGTCCGGTTGTGCCGATTTTTGATAAGCAAAGAATGGGTGAAAATGGTTTGACAGTTCCCTATGTTGGAAATGGTTTGGTTGGTACTTGCACTTTGGAAGAATCGGGAATAAGAATAGGAGGAAATAATTTGAGACAGTCGAGACATGACACATGTAGTGGAGGATTAGATGTGCAGCCTAATTCAGGATTGAATACTGGTTGTTTGGGAGGAACGATTTTGGAACCACAGAGGATGGCAGAACAAGTGGGTGCAGTAAAAAAGTCTACTGAAATAACAGCTGAGGATTTGAATGATTGGTTGAAAGTTCTTCAAAAGAAGGATAAAGATTCACAGGCAATTGATGTAGCCAGGTTGCGCATAGAATTGGAGGAGCTTATTGCGGGAACAATTCCTACAGATATACTGAAAAACCATCATGATGGAGAGTTGTTATTTATGTGCAAAAGTATCACCTGCAGGGCTAAAAGTACACATGACAGGTTGAGAGCAATAGCGAGTGAACAAGGGGTTGACATGGATAAAGTGAAAGCTTTGCAGAAGTCTTACAGGATGGATTTTACCGATAAAGATATTGAGAATCTAAATGGTGCTGGCAGAACAGGACAGATTAAGGAAATGATTGCCTTATTGCGAAAATGGGGTGATGTGGTAAAGTGGAAGGATAGATGGTACAAGAAAAGGGAAGATTCATAGGACAGGACTTATTCAGCTTTTCCTATGAGAGAAAAAGAAAAAACAGTGGATGCTTATCCTATGAGAGAGATTCCTGGAGGAGGATATGTACATGTCCCATGGACTAGACAGGATATCATTTACGAATGATTTCCCTCGACTGAGAGAAAAGCCCGTCGAGTGGTATAGGCAGGTAGACAGGTTTGTGAAATTGTCAAAAGTGCTGTGGATTGACCTGAATAGTCTGTTTGATATAATTGTTCCAGCAGACTTGTGGGCAGAGTGTAAAATAGTGGTAGATTGGCCTGCAAAGGAATATCCAAGAGATCCGAAAACAGGAGCACCAGATCTAGAGGTAATGAAGAAATACGATCAGGTTATAGTGTTCCTGAAAAATAAAGTACCCCCGAAAGAGACAGACTGGGTTAAGATAGATCGAACACATCAGGAAGCGAAAGAATCAGTTCATGCTTTTTATGAAAGGCTGATACTGGCTTTTAAACAGTTTAGTGGAGATGAACACCTGGGTGACAAGGATTTGAGTCATTTTGTATACAGATTTGTATATGGCCTGAGACCTGAAATCAGTGAAAGAATACGTGAACATACAGTTGATTGGCAGAGTAAAAAGATTGATGAAATCTTGAGACATGCAAAGTACTTTAGTGATGAGATTGAAGCAAAACAGAGAAAGCTGAAAGAAAAGGCAATGTGGGCACAGGTGAAAGTTGCTGAGAGACAAGAAGCACAGTTGGTGGAACAGGCAAATAATCCAGGAAATAGGCCCAGATATGCAGGAAAGGGAAAGGGAAATCTTGAGGAGGCAAAGAAGAAGTTCCCTTGTCACAACTGTGGACAATTGGGGCATTGGAGATCCGAGTGTACCAATCCACCATTAGTGAGTAATGAAAATAAACCCTTAAATCAACAGGTGCAGAACGAGGGGTGTAATCATCAGCAGCAACAGCAGAAGGTTGTCAGACAGCAGAGTCAAGAGCCAAAACCGCCCTTGCCGCAGAATAGAGGGTCCCAAAAGTATAACCAGGACTCGGGATTCTACAATGATGAGCAGGTAAACAAACCGAGACGTTCAAACCCGGTACAGCAGTACTGGTTAAAGAATGAGGGGAGTGAGTCTGAAGGGGACTATTGACGGTGCCGAAGAGAGGAGGAAGAGTGCATACTTGGTGCAACTCTAGAAATAGACCTGGCAGGACCATTTGTAGATGGGAAAATAAATGGGGAGAGTGTTACTTTTTTGGTAGACACAGGAGCGACGAGATCAACTGTCAGGTCAGCAGATATTAGAAATCTTCCTCTCTCGGACGAAGCAATCCAAGTGGTTGGTGTAGCCAATACACAGATTAAGACTCGTCTTACCGAACCAGTAAGGGTAAGAATAGGGAAATTTTCGGACATGCACAGGTTTGTAGTCTGTGACACTAGTCTAGTGAACTTGTTAGGTAGGGACCTATTGTGCAAGATGAATTGTACAATTTTTTGTACTCCGGATGGAATAGTTTTTGAGACACCAGATGAGGATGTTTTGTACCGGATGACTCTAGACAATAGAGAGAGTGAGATTGTTGGTATATATGCAGTGTTTAACCCAGATGATTTGCCTCAGGAGTTGAGACATACAGTGAAAACGGCAGTTTGGGATTTTACTGGAGAAGATGTGGGATTGATGAATAATGTAGATCCAGTGAAGATTTCAGTGAAAGAGGGGATTGTTTATCCTAATATTCCTCAGTATAGATTGACACCAGAGATAATTGAGGGAATAACTCCTATAATCGACAAGATGATTCAACAGGGTGTTTTGAGAGAGATACTGAGTAGCCCGTGTAATTCACCGATAATGGGGCTAAAGAAACCTAATGGAAAGTTCAGGATTGTACAAGATTTGAGAAAAGTTAACAAAATTGTGGTGGCATGTTGTCCCATTGTGCCAAATCCTTCAGTGATTTTGTATCAGATTCCTCATGATGCTGAGTGGTACACAGTGATTGATTTGTGTCATGCTTTCTTTTCAATTCCATTGCATCATGACAGCCAGCCGATTTTTGCATTTCGGTTTGGACAGCGTATTTTAGCATGGTGTCGTATCCCACAGGGGTATACAGAGAGTCCTTCGATATTCAATCAGTTATTGAAGAAATCATTGGAGAGTTTGATCATGCCTGAAAGCTCAGTACTAGTGCAGTACATCGATGACCTACTTGTGGCATCGAAGACACGTGAAGCTTGTGAAGTAGATACCATAGCTTTACTGAATCATCTGGCAGATGGAGGGTTAAAGGTATCTCCAGCCAAATTGCAATTTTGCAAGAAAGAGGTGCATTATCTTGGACACAATATTGAAAAAGGTCTGAGAAAAGTGACCAATGACAGGATCAAAATTATCAGAGGAATGAGAGCCCCAATGACCCAGAGAGAGGTGAGGATGTTTCTGGGGATGGTGGGTTATTGTCGTCAGTGGATAAGTAATTTCTCCCTGATAGCAAAGCCACTGATTAAATTGACCAAAAGTGAGGTGAGAGACCCATTGGAACTGGATGGAGAACAAATGGCAGCATTTGAGGAGTTGAAGAGCAGAATGTGTGAAGCCCCTGCTTTGGGAATGCCAGACTATGAGAAAGAGTTTGAGTTGTATTGCAGTGAGAGAAATGGATGTGCACTTTCAGTGTTAATTCAGAAGCATGGACAACTGAGAAGGCCAATTGCGTACTTCTCATCGACACTTGACCCCGTAGCTGTGGGTTTGCGAGGTTGTCTGAAAGCAGTAGCTGCTACATGCAGAAGCTTGGAACAGAGTGAGGGTATAATAATGGGATATCCTGTAAGGGTATTCGTACCTCATGATGTAGCAATTCTTTTGACAAGAAGCAGGACTCAATATATGTCACATAGTCGGCTGACTAAATATGAGAAAATCATTCTGGGAGCATCAAATGTGACTCTTGAGAGATGTGTAAATGTGAATCCAGCAACGTTGTTACCAGATGCTGAAAATGTGAATGTGGGAGATGATGTTGATCATGATTGTTTGGATGTGCTTGATTACTGCACAAAACCTAGACCAGACATAAGAGATTTGCCGTTACCTGAGAGTGATCATGTGCTGTTTGTGGATGGATCATGTCTAAGGACTGATGATGGTGTGCTGAGTGCAGCATATGCAGTGTGCAAGGTTTCAGAAGTTATGGAAGCTTCGCCTTTGAAAGGAGTAAGATCTGCTCAAGTGGCTGAATTGGTGGCATTGACGAAAGCTTGCAAAATTGGGAAAAATCTGAGAGTGACTGTGATGACTGATAGTCAGTACGGATTTGGAGTCGTTCATGATTTTGGCCAGCTTTGGCTACAGAGAGGTTTCTTGACGTCGAGTGGGACTCCAATAAAGAATGCTGAAGTGATTGGAAAGTTGCTTGAGGCGATACAGCTGCCTAAAGAGTTAGCAGTTGTGAAGTGTGCTGCTCATGGACAAGGAGATGATTTTGTTACTCTTGGTAATCGTTTTGCCAATGACATAGCACAGTATTGTGCAAAGAACAATCATTCGATTAATAAGGCACGAGAAAAGGAAATGTCTTTTTGTTCTGTGATGTTTACTAATGTCCTAGAAACGTGGGATGAAGTGAAACAGTTGCAGGATGAGGCAGGAGATGAGGAAATGAGAGATTGGATCAAGGCAGGTTGTGCCCCAAGAGAGACAGATCATGTTTGGATCTATAGAGATGGTAGACCAGTCATGCCCAATTCCATGCTGTCGACAATGGCAAGAATGTATCATGGCCAGGGACATCTGGGGAGGGATGCAATGATTAGGTCTTTTAAACAAACCTGGTACAATGCAAAGTTCAGGTTAATTGCAGAGAGCATCTGTCAGAGATGTTTGATTTGTCAGCAGTTCAATACTGGGAAAAAGACAGTGGTGAGTCTAGGAACAATAGGCAGAGAAGGAGGTCCTTTTACCAGAATGCAAATAGATTTCATTGAAATGCCCCAAGTGAATAGATTGAGGTATGTTCTAGTGGTAGTCTGTTTGTTCTCAAGATGGGTGGAGGCCTATCCGACTAGGAGAAATGATGGAATAACAGTGGCCAAGTTACTGTTAAGAGAGTTGATTCCTAGGTACGGGTTCCCAGAGACAATTGAGTCTGATAGAGGTGGACACTTCTACAATGAGCTCATGGGTTTAATTTGTGAAGCATTGAGCATACAGCAGAAGCTACATTGTGCATACAGACCAGAGGCTTCTGGCGTCGTTGAACAGATGAATGGCACAATAAAAAAACGAATTGGTAAGATGTGTTTAGCCACTGGAATGAAATGGCCTGATGTCTTGCCTCTAGTGATGATGACTATTAGGTCTACTCCAGATAGAACCACAGGTTTGAGTCCGCACGAAATCTTAATGGGACGTGCGATGAGACATGCTTTCGTGCCTGTCAACAAGTTGATGACAATAACTGATGACATGATTTTGGATTACTGTAAAGGCCTGGCTGACGCAGTTCATTCTGTGTTTCACCAGGTTGGAGAAGACGCTACCACACTTGAGAAGAAGCAGGCCCATGATCCGAGTCCAGGGGACTGGGTGAGGATTAAGGTGCACAGAAGAAGAAATTGCTTGGTTCCAAGGTGGGGAAGGCCAAGACAAGTTATTTTGACTACGACTACTGCAGTAAAGTGTGCTGGTGTGAAAAACTGGGTGCATGCGAGTCATACTCTGAGAGTTCCAAATCCAAAGGATGGGACTGGTAAAGAGTATTTTGAAGAGTCAGATTCCAGTGATGATGAAGAAACTGAGCCAGTGAGAAGGAGAAAGAATCCTGAAAGGGCTGAAGGAGAAAGAGAGTCAGGTGATTCTTTTTTCTTTCCAAGAGAGGCTACAAGAGAAACATTGAGAGTCTCAGAGGAGAGATCGGATTCTGTAAGAGTGCCTGAAGTTCCAACAAGCAGTGGAGAAGAAAGAAGAGAAAATAGAAATTCCACAGAGATTACACCTGAATCAGATGAAGAGGTTGAAAATCCACTTGCGATTACACCTGAAGAAGCAGGGTCAGTAAAAGATAGAGAGGGACAGATTGCGGAAGACCCCCGAGGAGGTGTAGGGAACATTCCTGATAAGTTAGGTGAAGGGACAAGTAGACAGCAAGAAGATTGCGTGTCGGAGACCCGAGGAGGGACAGAAATAGGGGAGTCTCAATCAGTGGTGGAAAAGACTGTGGAGCGAAAGAAAACTGCTGAAGAACAAGAGACAAATGAAACAGAATCGGATGAGAGTGAGAATGAGAAATCAGAGGGTCGAGTTCTGAGAAAAAGAACTTGGATCGGAGAAAGAAATAATAAAGAGGTGAGACCAAAGTGGGTTGTAAGAGGAGATCTTTGGCCTAACAGGATAAAGAGATTGAGGTACAGACTGACACGAGCAAATTCATCAAAAGCTGAACAGGTGAACGAGGTGTCGAGTCAGAATCAAGCAAAAGGTGAAAAACAAAAGATCACAAAAGAACCAGAGGAGATCAAGAGAATAAGAAAACCTAACCAGAAGTATAGGTCACCGGAATGGACGTATGTGGCACTGTCTGAAGGTGAAGAGGCAGAGAGTCAAGGAAATCCAGAGGGGACCGTACGTGAAGTGGTTGAGGAGAAAACTGTTGGAATCCTGAAAGTTATCTTGACTGACATTGGAGAAGAGTCAGATGCTCAGGATGTTGTTGAAGATCTGAGACAATTCGATGTTGCTGAAGAAGAAGTGAAAAGTGATGAAAATCCAAATTGAGTGAACTAAAGGAGTCACTTGGAGAAAAGTGAAAAGAAGAAAATCTGAAATTAGCTGTTTTGAAATAATCTAGAGTTCTAAATTTAAGTGGCGGAGTAGAAGAGGCTAAGTCAAAAGACACTGCCAAAGTAGTAAAATGGCTAACACAGAGAGTAATCAAAGTAGATGTGCCTTCTTAAATGGATGGTGTAGAATGTGCTGCTGCTGTACTGGATTATTAATGCTATTATGGGGTGTACTAGCTTTACTAGTTACTTTTAGAGTTACAATAGACACTTTTGGAATACATACTGAGAATGTGACTAATGTAGAGAAGAGTTCACAGAAAGTAGTTCCAACTAGAATTAGTAACATTTACATACATAAAGATAGGTCAATTAATGATTTTTCTAGAAATGTTTTTTCAAAGTTGTTGTACGAATACGTGAAGACAATGGAAGTTAGGGATTGCTACGTCTGCATGCAATTACCTGCATCCGTTTCAGAGGGTGTTACTTATCACCATTTACCAGCTACGTATGGAATTTCATGTAGTGTGCTAAGTAGTGCTTTTTATTTGTTAGGGAAAATAGATTATGAGATGTCTAACAAAGATAATATTTTTGGGCAATTGCCTATGAATAAAAAGCTGAATCCAGCTAAAGAAGCTAACATTTTTGGTGAGATTTTTATTGAGAAAGAAGAATTAACATTACATTACATTTTTAGAAACAATTTAACTTGCAGTTTGAAAGAAGAGGAGAAGGCTTTCCTAAACATGGTAGAGGAAAGGAGAATGAACATGCATGAAAAGGCCGGGAAATATAAAGTGAGTGAGACAATTTGGGATATTGAGATGGGAAAGGAATTAAAGAATGGGGCTAGTCCAACTTTAGCTTTAGATGCACCACAGAAGGGTAAATTATGCATTACCAGAAGGAAATCCCAATATGATAATTATTTTGTTGGGACTAGTGAGTGTCATGATACATATTTCATTGCAACAGGATGGGGTTTTAAAGGTGGAGAAGATCCAGTTTTCCCAGGAGTGTATTACGTTTGTGAGAACAAGGCTTATTACAAGTTGCCTGACCATTGGTATGGCACGTGTTATGTGGGCCTGGTCTTTCCAAAGATTTTTCATATAGATAGGATAGAAGATGTAGAGCATTTTAATTTACTAACACGTTTTAAGAGAGAAACTTGGTCAGAAATCGTAGGTGATATTTTTGGAGCTTTAATTCCAGCAGTGGGAATTTCTTTAAATGCATATGGGATTAGGAAACTGTCAACAGTGGTGGATCGCTTATCGACAAGTACCGCTGGAGGGTTTCTTTTGGTAAATACGGAGATGATTGCCGTACGTGCCATGTCTATGCAAAATCGACTTGCCCTTGATATTCTATTGGCCAAGGAGGGTGGAGTTTGTGGAATGCTGCAAGTTCAACATTGTTGCACTTACATTCCTGACGAAAGCAGAGATCTAAAGGTCTATATCAAAAATATTACTGATTTACGTGAAGAATTAGTACCACTGGAAGCTGAGAGTATCTGGACTAAATTAGCTAATAAGATAGTTGCTGTTAAGAGTTTTATTACTAAGATAGGTAGTACCATTATTGGTAGAATATTATTTCCATTGACATGCGTAATTGTTGCTTTATTGATACTAAGATTGGGGAGTTTGTGTTGTAAAAACAGGGGAGGGAAAAAGAGAATAATTAGAGGAAATGCTGAAAAGAAACAAAAGAGGTCAAGGAGAGACCCACAAGAAATAGAATTAGAAGAATTTAGGGAGAGTGTTTACTTGGAGTCAAAGAGGGATGATGTGAGGGAGTCTGGTGTTTAATGTTGTGTTATAAAAGACATTTTCAATTTCTCCTAAAAATTGGGACAACATTTTTTTTTTTGGGTTGGTTTTTGTGGTGATAATATATCACCAAAGGGGGGGATTGCTGGAGCAGAGTTTTCTGTTGAAAATGTATCGAGTTTTAAGCTCCAGTTTTGTTTATATGTTATGATTAAAATTACTAATTTGTAATCACTAAATATTAGTTTTGTTAAATGTCTAAATTAATCAACATTACTAATGAGAGAAACTACACGTGGGATGCATATATGTTGCTTAATAATAATGTGCAGTTTTATTAAATGAGTGTCGCAAGAGTACTATTTGTTTCGAGTTTATGCTTTTTAATAATGTGTACTAATGCTTCTTTGTGTTGCAGACGGCTAGGTAATTACATACACATAAGGGTATTAGTGGGAATTAACACTGTATAATCATTATGATGTGGTAACGTTGTTTTGTGTTTCTTTTAATTAAGATGGTCCGTTTTGGCCTAAACAAAGATGGCTGCTATTTACAGCCTGCACTCGAGTGATTGAATTTTGACGAGAGGCCTTGCTGAACATGGTTGAAAGTCACCTGACCACAGCCTATGCCTGAATTAAAAGTTTCCGTGAGGACAGCAGCTCTGGGCATGAATCCAATTGTCCTTGGAGAAGAATTAAGCCCCAATGACCAATGACAAATCTGCGGTGGCTCTGCTATGGTACCAAGGAAGAGCATTCATAAAAGTAACACGTGCAAACTCGAGTTTCCTTCTTCCGTGTTTTTTATTTTTGTGATTTTTCCTGAGCGGAGGTTTTCTAGATGTTACCAAGTGACATCCTTTCCAGCTCGCTCTGCTCAGCGGCTCAACGGATATTCAAAGTTTGTTTGTAACTTTTATTTTGTCATTTTTGTTATAAATATGCTAGACTAGAGAGGGTCCGTGTTCGTTGCATTCATCGTGTTCTTTGCGGTCATTGCGTTTTGGACTTCTTCCTGAACCTATGCTGAGGACGGCAGCTCAAGAGACTTTACTGAGAGACCTGTCCTGACCCTTTTAGCTAGAATAGGTAACTATGAGAATAATGATTTTGCTATTGATTGACTTTCATTTTGAACTAATTTAGATAAACAACCATTTGTTTGAATTCCAGTGTCGGGTGGTTATTTCTTTGTCATTTATTGAGTTTCTAATGTTTTTCCCTATGTTTAAAATCATGACTCAGGACAATAACTTTATGGTCGCATTGACCTCGTTTAGATGCAGATTGGTTTAGGTTCCTCCCCTATATTCAGTGTGGATAGAGTAATAGTGTGAATTTTAGTGTGTGATGGGCCCTAGCGTATGATGAGTGTATGTGCGTGTGACTGTAGGTTTACTCTGTCCGTGGAAGTAGGGAGAATTTATATGCGCCGATCTGCAGCAGCAGTACGCCAATATCTACTGGGTCAGGAAGGTTAAAGTAGTCCAGGAAGTTCTCCAATATCTCTACGGCCTTCTCTCATTTCCACACTCAGCTCTTCCTTTTACTGAGGAAGGGGCCATCCTGTATTATTATGGCCCTTTGCTGATCTATCACTGACTCACTTGATCCATCCCGTGACGTTATTTGCTGCTGTCCACCGGAGTTCGCACTACTTCTAGCACTATTTTGTGACTCTTTTCTATCCACAAATAAAGTATTCCCACTCACTTCCACCCTCATCCCTAGACCTCACCAATTTGGTCCCCCTGCCTCATCCTTAACCATGTCCTCCCGCGCACACAGCAGACTGGACACCAGGCTAGAGCAGCTTGGTAGGAATAGTTACATAATTAATTATCCTCCTAATCTCTCTAAAAATACGGTTAAATCCTGCAAACATAGACTGCTCAATGCTAATCCAGAAACCATTATCTCTGACCCTTATTTCTGCCATAAAAAAGGAGCTATTACTAGTGATCTGATCTTCTATACTAAAAGAAGAACCCAATGGAGGATGGCGTTCCACTCTTTACTCAGGATAGCCTCGGCCAAGAAATTCCCACATGGCCTAAGGCTCTTGGCAGGGCTGTCTCCCACATTCAGAGCTAATGCCACCATATCCATCTACAACAATGGGATTTTCCTCGTCCAAGCCTCTGATCGGAATCTGGGCATCTTTGTCGACTCTTTCGCCATCATTAAAGAATCTTTGGACAAAGGGTCTCTTCCAGCTACACAATTGACTCTAGCCCCACAACCATTCCTCAGGACCTCCAAGGTCTTTCCTTACTGAGCCCCAACCACGAGGTGACTTCCCCCACTACCTTGACTGACGCTCATTTTTCCATAGCTCCATCCCTTCTGGATTGCCCAGACTCACCCAACATCTCCCGACTACCCAGACTTCACCCCTACACTCTAGGTTGTCGGAGTCCAATTATAGCCATAGATTTGATTACCTCTCTAACACTTCCGCCACTCCCTTACTACCGCCTTGCTCTAACCTAATTAAATCTCATAATGCCGCCACAAGGTCACCCGCTCTCCACATTGAATTCGGATTTCCCAAACCTCATCAACAGTAATAGACCTCACTCCTTCGCGAATCATCAACCCTTGAACTTTAATCCCTTGCCACCCAAGCACCTGGTTCACCCCAATTCCTGCTCCCCCTTACTGTTCCCATCTGTCCACAGATGCCTGAAATTCTCCTCAGGGTGGAGCCCCACGCCTGATCTTCCCCTTTCATTGGATTCGCCCTTTCCTTCCCTCACTAATGACATTGCTCCTCCCCTCTCCAAGAGCTTTGCTCTTCAATCCTGTCCCGCCGCTAGACACAAGGAAATAAACCGGGAGCTTCTAAAACTCAAATCTGACATACAAAAATTCATAAACACCCCTTCGGATTTGGCCCTGGACCTAGCATCCGACATGTCTTCGCAGGAGATCCCGCAAACTCCAACTACATCCTCTGTGTTAACTAGTGACCCTAGGCCGAACTCGTCTGTCCAGAACTGGAGTACCACTCCCTACCCTAACGCCCCCTCCAGACCCATCAGATTTGAAAACCACCTATCTGAACCAGACATTCTGTCCCTCCTCAGAGACTACAACTCCTCTCATTCTGTCTCCCAAGTTTCTCCTAGAATCGCACAAACGTCCCCACTAGTCCCTCCTGCTGCCTCTATTCACAATCAGCTCATATCAGAGTCTATCCAAACTATTCCACATAACCCCCACAGAGCTCCCAGACACAACTCCAATGCATTAAACACTGCTAACCTTTTGCAAGTTCCTATTATGGAGACTACTTTCACAGACTACAAGGCACACCTGAAATGCATGTTACTCAACTGTAGATCAGCTGTGAAACATGTCATTGACCCAGCTGAACGCATCCTTGATTGGGAACTTGACCTCCTTATACTCACAGAAACCTGGCTTAATGACTCCTCAGGTCCTCTCCTTGACTTCCTTGTCCCTCCTAGCCACAACATCATCAGACTTGAACGAATTAAGAGAACTGGTGGTGGTATTGCCTGTATCTACCATAACAGTCTCTCAGTAAAGCAGTCCCCCTCTGCTACTCTCTCATCCTGTGAATATCTGGGCATAGACATCATCAGCAAACACAGACACTTATGCAACCTGCACATCTTTTACCATCATCCGGGAGACAACCTCCCTCTGGTCGAACAAACTATGGAAACCACCTCGTCCAACTTAGGCCTCCACTACCACCAGATCTTCCAGGGCGACTTCAACCTACATTGGAATGACCCGAATGATCATGCGGTGAATAGTCTCAAAAACGTCATAACTGACTTCAACATGACTCAATTCTGTGACAACCCGAGCACAATTTAGGCTCAACCCTCGATTTAATAATCTCCAATCCGACCGTCATTCAACTTGAATTTATTGTACCTTGTGACTGGTCGGATCATCATTATATCACCTTCTGAATCCTAGAAAGATGGAACACCAAAAGAGTCCAACCATTGAAACAAAAATACTGGAAAAGATCTTTGCAAAAGGCAAACATAAATAAGCTCATATCACGTTGCAATCTGTCCCTACCTCTTCCTGCAGGCATGTCCGACGTCCACAAACTCACTGATCATTACAACAACTCCATGTTGACAGCCTTGAATGCAATTGCCCCCCTTCAACTTAAAAGAAAGTCAAACAAAGACTCCAAATCATGGTTCAATGACAGTCTAAACTCTGACAGACGCAACCTGACACTAGCGGAACGTTCTTGGAGAGCCTCTCCATCTACCGATCTCCTGATGATTTTAAGGCTGAGAAGGAGTGGCTACAACAAACACATCAGAATGGCGAAAGCGTCCTTCTTCAGAAGCCAACTGGACAAAGCCAAAAATTGCCCCAAAATGCTGTTTGATCTGATGAAGCTACAATCCAATAACACGCCTGTTAGAAGGTGGTTCTGACACTATGAGCCGCCCGGATTTTTCGCTTTTTGAGCACCTAATTGTTGAGCTTTTACTGTGGGGGAGTCTCATAAGTTGGGACTTACCCACAGTGAACTCAGGATGTAAGAGACTGCATGGGGATTTTACTGGTGTCCCCCTGGCTTGACCAGGCCACTGCGCAACAGCTGGAGTAAGGGACACAGGGCTGGTTACATGCAGACACATGTGTACATGCATGTGCACACGTGTACGGGCTGCGCAGGGGAGATTCCTAGCATGCGCAGTCCAGGAGCAGCTACAAAGTGAATGGTGTGGCCGGACTTATGCAGAATTGGGTGGTGACATGGAATAGGCTTTATACACTGGAAAGAAACATGCCAGGGAAAGTCAGTGTGTCTTACTGTTTTTTTACTTCATTATTCCCCTATGGGAATGTGGAGCCCATGGGCTAGATTAACTTCCATTATGCCTACAGATTCCAGACACGCACTTAAATCCACTGTAGCGAATGTGAAAAGAAGTATTCTGCAGAGTCCAAAGTCATATTTGTACTGCTTTTGGGTCATCTTTCTCTGAGCCAGCCATGACCAGACCCAGGCTGAGGACTGACCTCAGCTGGATGGATTGATAACCTTTCTTCCACAAGCTATGGCCTCCTCTCCACGGAGAGAAGATGGGTGGGGCTACAGGCTCATCCATTAGCAGCAGTCACTGGGTGCCAGGCACCAGGCTGCACCAAGGAGGGAAGGCAGCATGGAGGGAAGGGGTTTCAGAGAATTGTGGCCAGAGACTCTGGACGCCGCCATTTTGAACAAGCCCAGAGGCTGGACAAGAAGGAGGGAGCAGGGGCAGGGAAGTGATGTGTCGCTGTTTGATAGGACCAACAGAGACTTCCTGCCAGCGCCCTACTCAACTTTTAAAAAGTGCTTGCACAGGATGAGAAGCTCTCTCTGGGGTGTGGTATGCTGAGGCGGAAGGTGCTGGAGCCTGGCAATGGGCAGTTGGAAGGAGGTACCCCTGACTGCCCCCAAGGGCCCTAACAGCACCAGAAGAAGAGCCCACGACTGGTGCGCAGAAGCAGGGGCCTCTGCGCAGGGAGAAGAGAGGCCCAGGAGGACAGCCAGGCGAAAGGCCAGTGAAGACTGCTCCCTGCAGAATGCACCCTCTTGGAGACCCGGTGGCCGAAGGAGAGTGATCCCAGTGGCGGGGGGATGCCACCAGGAGCAAGAAGACGCGAAAATGGGGCAGATCAGACCCCCAGGGGCTGAGATATGGCCCCTGGAAGGTAGGCGACCTTTGACCCCTAAGAAGACTGACGACGAAGCGTGTGGGGCTCCGCCGCCAGTCTCAGAGATGCCCCCGGGGTGGGTCAGGTCCCGGGGGCTGCCCCCAAGGAGAAGTAAAGACAGGGGGCGCAGTCATGCTCCCCCCGTGAAGGTGACCAGAGGGGGCCCGGGACCCCATCCCCGGGCCCCGAAGCAAAGCCGGGGAGCGCCGTTGCGCTCCCCGTGAAGATTCATCCCTATGGGGTGCCAGGAGCAAATGTAGTCATGTTATTTGTGCAGGCCTCACAGATGCTGCCTCGTTTTCCAACAACGCCCAACCTACCTCCACCCTCCTCCTGCACACAGCCAAACTGTGAGGAGTTTCTTCCTTGATAAGTCTAGCAAGATTGAATCTGAACTGAGGTCTGCCCTGACCGATTTTGCCCTCTTTCCAGACTTCTCCTTACCTTCACAGCCTCTTAGTGTTCCTTGCCTCTACCCTAGAAATAATGCCTCTTGGAGTAATTTTTCACCCTTCAACGATACATCCATTTTCAACATTCTCTTGACCCTTAAACCATCCAATCACTTCAATGATCCACTTCTCCCCAAATTCTTTAAAGAAATGATAAGGTCACTAATCCCACTCTGGACCAAGATTATCAATGCCTCACTTCTTTAAGGTGTGATCCTGGACTGCTTGAAGTCAGGTTCTGCCTATTCTCAAAAAACCTACAGCGGACCCTGAGGATTTGAATAATTTCCGACCAATCACTAACATCCCTACTATAGCAAAACTTCTCAAGAAATGTGTTCATGAACAACTTTGTAATCACATTGAGGAATTCCATCTCCTTGATCAATTCCAATTGGGCTTCCGTCACCGAAACATCCATCACTCATATAGTGGACGACGCTCTCACAATGCTTGACCAGAACCAATCCTGCCTATTAATACTTCTTGACCTGTCTTCTGCCTTCGATACTGTCAAACATGACAATTTACTGAATCTCCTAGGATGGGGCTCTCAGGCTCTGTACTAAAATGGTTTGACTCTTTTCTCAACAACAGATCTCAGAGAGCAAAATTCAATCAGGCACTTTCCAATTCCAGTCCCTGCATCCTGGGGGTTCCCCAAGGGTCCTCTCTATCCCTCACGCTTTTCAACCTATTCATGGAACCTCTTACTGAAATCCTGAAAGCATCTAACATCCAATATCACATGTATGCGGATGACACCAAGCTGTACATGAAAATCTCCTCTCCTGACGATATCAAGACACTCAACGAAACCCTGCACAAAACTCAAAATTGGTTAACCCTCAACCACCTCAAACTGAACGCCCTTAAAACAGAATTCCTTCTTATCTCACCGACCAAGCAAGCCCCCATCGTGGAGACATTTTTGAAAAATCTCTCCGCTCTCAACTGCACACCCCTCATCATAGACTGTACGAAATTGTTGGGAATAATGCTGGATAAGAACTTAAACATACAGGATCACATCAGCGCAGCTACCAAAGGAGCGAACTTCCAACTCAGCATCCTTAGGAAAATTAAACCATTTCTTCCTCATGACGACTTTAAATCTGCAGTGCAAGCTTTAGTCATATCACGACTGGAAAACGGCAGTGTAACCCTCTGCAGCCTTCCGAGATACAGCTTAGTCCCTCTCAGGGCTTCACTGAATGCAGCTGCTAGGCTCATCACAGGTGCCAAGAAATTCGACCACATCTCTCTGGACCTGAAATCTCTAAACTGGCTTCTGTTTGAGGCAAGGATTCAACTAAAACTTGCATGTATGACACACAAAGCACTGCACTTCAACACTCCTCTGTACCTTGCAAACAAACTAGAACTCTCCTGTGGCGCCCGTTCCTCAAGGAGCTCCAGTACCTTGCTGCTCAAACCTAAGAAATTTAAAAAATTGAAAAGGTACAATTGGTCATTCTCAGGTATTGCACCGAGAATTTGGAACTCCCTACCGCCGGAAACCAGACTGATTCCATCAACATTTTCCTTCAAAAAGGAAGTGAAAGCCTTACTTATGACCACATCTTGAGTTAGTAGCTTCTATCTTTCCAAACTGCTCTAGTGACTCCTCTGAGCACATCGCTGAAGTTAGAAGCTTCTGAACCTCCAGTCGGATCGGGAGGCTCCTCTGAGCCCAAGGCTTGCTCCTCCTCATATCTACTTACTTTTGCTTTTGCTGGACAACTATTTGGTTACCTACCTTTATGATGCCACTATGTACCTGTTGTTATTTGTATTTATGTCTACTTTTACTTCCACAATTGTCTAACTTGCGTGTACCGCAACTTGTCTGTAAAGCGCTCTGATATCCTCTTGGGGCCATCAAAAGACACACCATTGATGGACGGAATGCAGAACAAATCAAAACATTCAGCCCCAGTCAAGAGATCTGGGTTAAATCCATCATTATTTTGCTCTAGGGTCATGTTCGCTCTATACAAAACTTTTTAAATAAAAATAAAATAAATAAAACCTATGCACTAATGGGTCAGTACTCAAAATTCCCATTTGGAACAGGTCATTATCCAACCTACCTCATTGCTATTTATGAAGTACATTACAAATTGCGACTTACTCTAATTGGTGACCATCACATGAATAGTGGTGGCCTGTTGGATTCAGCAGACCACCATGTTTGTGATCACTTTTAAATACATATATATATATTGTTCTTTTAAATTCAGACTGTTTTCCTTAAATGAAACAGGACTGCATTTAAAATAAACTTTAAAAAAATGTTTGTGTAAGAGTTGGCAGTAGTCCCCTGAATGACTGGCCACTCCCAAACTTTTCCTTTACCTTCACAAATAGGAAGGCGTCCTTTCCATTTCATTACCTTTGCAAGTGGTTTACCACCTCATTTGAGGAGCTGGTGCTCTAGTAATTCTTTGCAACAGATATTGATACAAAGCATTCTAAATTGCAATTTGAAGGGGCACTCTAAACACGCCCCTTCTATATTGTGATTATCTGTGAATTTCTAAACACATTTTGCAATTAGGTTACTACTTACAGAATCACAAAATGGGTTTAGTAAACACTAAAAGGCCATTTAGTGGTTGCAATTCCTCTGGTGTAGTAAACTGCAAGGTATTCGACAGTTGAAGGGCTTTGTACATCTGGTCTTCAGTTTTCATGGTAAAACCACTGTAAATACTTTCATCAACATTAACTCTCTTAAACTTTAGGTTTATTAAGAAGTTTCTTTTTGAATTAATATTATGTAAATAATAAGTACCCTCACCTTGTGGGACAACTCCTAAGCCAACTATTAACCATCACTCCTGACCTGATATTACTTGTGAAAACTTAAAATTGGGATGTGTTTGATAGATTAATTGATTTTGTTTTGAGTTTGTAAAAGGATGCATGATGGTGTGCAACAGTGCCTAATTAAAAAACACAAAGGTGCCAGGGCTCTCGTGAGGAGGCTACAGTAATTTGGACCCCATATGGCCATTGCCATGCTGCCAATGATAATAACAGCACAACTACTAACCATCACACTATGACAAGCGTGACGATTTAGACTGTTTCAGGCCCCTGAAGCTGTAAGATTGGCTGGGGCAGCAGGTAATAGTAATTTTAATATATATTGAATTAATCGTTTTTGTGCTATTTCATGATTTCATGTCATGCCTTCTTGCAGCTTCAGAGTGGGACGTGTTCTTTCTTCTCAGCAAAAAAGCAAAACAGCCTTGCTGGATCAGAACTTGTGGGATGCGCGTTTGAAAGTGTGGGAGAGGAATGTACTTCACTGTCTCGGAGTCATAACACGAGACAGTTGGTTGGCCAGCTTACGTCTTGAACTCGAAACAGACTGGTACGGTTAGCCTTGGCTTTTCAATAGATGAAGGGAGGGGGACTTTCTAGAAGTCTCTCTCCACGTTAGTAAAAGAACAGGAAGTTTTGGTGCTCATACAGAAGCTCAATCTTGGGGTGGATGCACCGTCACCAGGAAAATCTTTTGCTGTCCCATTGAGACTTATGGATGACTGGAAAGGGCTTCCCAGTCAAGCTGACCAGAATGATGTGTTCTCAACAGTGATGTATGGGCTATACGTTTCATTGCTCTGTGAGGTTTTCATGTTGTGTGAGCCTCCTCTCCAGGTGTTTCTTCCTGCTTTACTGAGTGCCTCATTTGGGAGTGTTGAATTTTATTTTATTTGGGAGTGTAAAGCAGAACACATACCCTGCATGTGTTCATGCCTCTTGATGGCCCCTCTATCTGCTCTCGCCCGATTGCATCCATCGCAGACACTGTGTCCTGCCCTGTACCAAGTCCTTTTTCATTTTTGCACCCCACTGTTCCCCTGATTCACTTCTGTATATCACCCAAACCACATGAAGCCCTACTGTATGTAACGCTGCTTTACCTCTGCAGCCCTCATGTATGGCTTCAGCTTCTCCAGCATCCCTTCTCTGTGCCCCCAGTCCCCTGCAGCCCATCTATTGTGTCTTGCCGCAAACCTGGTGTCCATCTGCACCATTTCAGACTAACCCTTATAACCCTTTCTGTGACTCTACTCACCCTGTAGTCCTTCTGTGTGTCATCAGCCTCCTCTCTATGTTTTCCTTCCTGTGAAGTCCCACTAAGTGCTACTGTACCACTGCAATACCTATGTGCTGCCTTGGCTCACCCTGTTTCCCCTCTGTGTAAATTCACCTCCTTCAGTCCTGTCATGTAATCACATGTAGGCTCGAACAGGAAAACTACCATTTTACTTGCTCAAGTTTAAACTTGACATCTTTTCCTGAATGTTGACATTTTAACACCATTTTTCTTGCCAGCTTATATGGATATTGTTCCAAGAACTAACTTTGCTTAAATTTCTAAATTTTCATAGGCATATAATCAGAAGCCTTGAACATTCTGTATGAAAGCTAAAGTTCACTGCTCAGCTTTGTCATGGTAGAATCAATAATGGCAGCCGGGGGGTCTGCATGGCAACATGGGTGATGTTTATTATATAAATGATATCACTCCCTTGTTTAGTTAAAGGAGCATTTCACTGGCACTGCAAGGTCAACCCATGCCGAAATTCCAGCCCAGCTGATTCCTGTTTACCTCCTGAGATGAATGAAGCCCAGCTCTCCACCAATTCAGGCTTCCTGATGACATGTATCCACAGGTAACAGGGGAATTAGATCACTCTACAGGGATTTCTGGCAGATTCAGCCACCCTAGGCACACTAGGATAGGGGAGCCAGGTAAGACCAAGATATAACAGTATTTATATGCTTCAAAATATTCTCTGTAAACAGCACATTGGTTGAATCATTCATCTAAATTATAAAACAACTATTAAAAAAATTCCCACTTGTCCTGTATTTCTTCGCATGTATTTTGCAAATGCTAATTGTTCTGTTCCCCAAATAAATGTATGCTACATCAACAATATCATTTTACAGACCATATTTGTTGATTTCTCATGTTATTTATCATATTCATTGGTCTTGATAAACACAGTTCATAGAAAATTCTGCATGTACATTTTAACATTTCCTTCAATGTACTGCGACAAGCACATATTTTTTTTAAAAAAAGAATTAAAAAAAAAAATATTTTGCACAAAATTGAGAAACACTCCCACGTATCATTCCATTCATTCATGAACTCATTCTAGATCATTCCCTATCATGCACTACATTCGTACCATGACCCAGCATACTATACATAAAATAAACAAATAACAACGAAAAACAGATAAAATGTTTATCCATTGCAGCGTTGTGTGCTGTGATCACTTCTCCAAAAACGGTCAGAGCATGTTTCAGTGTGGGCATTGTTTTACATCCAACCACCTTCTTCAGGACTATATAATAATACAGATACTTCAACAGGTGGTTATGGGGGGGAGGAAAAATCTTCTCTTTCTCACTTTCTGAGCTGTACACTGAACTGCCGCTAATAGTCAGCAGCACGTTCCACTTCGGTCTGATAGCGTAACATCTTCACAATTCTCCTTCGTAGATTGAATGATCATGATCAACTAATGCCAGTGCTTAGGTCCTTAAATTTTGCACTTCAGGACTGATGCAAAAATGCTGACTGAACCGTTCACAGTGGCGAAATTCACTTCAAGGACTCCTTATTTGAGATGAATCTACCTTTAGAATCTTTTAATCATTGTGCTCGGTCGCGTATAAACTTCTGCTATACTGCTGGAGACACAAGTGACAAAACAACAAATAAAATCCAATCATTATTCATTTATGGATTTTTTTTTTATTCAGAGTTCAAAATAACACCAACATGTGTTAAGCACCAACTGTGGTCATCTGATTGTGCTTGACCGGAACATATCCTAAGTTAAGGCTGACCACAATGGAGCACGGGTTGGATGCATGGACTAGGTTCTGCCCAGTCAAAAGTTTTAACTTCGGACTATAGGATGGTAGTCAAAAATCCTCAGCGGGGCAAAGCAGCAGGCTGTGGCGGAAGATGGATCCATCTTGTCTTATACCCACTGGATGAGGTCTCGGTGAAGGCTTTGACTTTTAGCTGGAAAGTTCCAAGTGAAAGAAATTTAATTACGTTCCCATAGAAAGTCCCTTGCTGTCCTTCGCTTGGTGAAAATTTCTACCTTTGACATTGATCACTTTTTTGGAGCTCTGATTCTTTCAGCGGGGCAAGGCTGCAGGCCGTGGCTAATGAGCGCTACAAGGCAAAACACCTTCTTACGAAGTCCCCTCTGGATCAAATTTGCTGCTGCGGAGAAGAATGTAGCTGGAGCAAGCTGAAACTTTGGCCCAGAGGTGATACACCTTCATCCATGTAGACAGCACTTGCAGGTCAAAATTGAATCCATGAAATACCAGCAGCAGGATCCAGGACTCGTCCAGGTAGAACTGGTCAGCCTGGCAGTTTCAGGAAAGGCCTTTGGAAGTTTGGTGTGTCCCTGTGGCTCAAACAGGAGATGAGCCAAATGACCTTTGAAGTCACTTCATGGGTCCAGGGTTCAAGGCAAGCAGGCCCAGTCTTCCTTCAGATTCTTCAAACAGCAGAGCAGTCTTTCTGGTTCTCCACAGGTCCAAGAGTGTTCTCAGAGAGTTACTGGGGACGCCACCTTTATGTCCAGTGTCAACCTGTGTATGGGGGAAACACATGGCTACTCATTGACCAATGAGGTAAACGTTCCCAGGGTGACTCTATCCATTTTAGTAGCATGTCTTGTGTGTTTTACTGTAAGCTATCCTACAGTGCCCTTCTTTACCTAAATCCAACATGCCTTAACCCTTCTTACACTGGTCAGAGCTTCCTGCCCCCACCCAGAGGTATGAATATGATAATGGGCAAATCTTCTCTTGTGGTCACTCCAATCAGTTCTGGGCAGCTCTTCCCTCCAGTGGGTTTGGAGCTGGGAAAGACTAGTAAGACACAAGGAAGCAGGCCTAGGTGTAAGCTACATCTGACAGTAACAGGGAAGGTACCATTTGACGCTCAGGAGGGGCCTGGCCACAACCCTATAGGCTATTCTGCTTAAGGAAGAAAAATACCTCCCCACTCCCAAGTCTTTTATACACTGTCTGGAAGTAATCCACATCTTACCACAGGGGAACTATTCATGATTCATATGACACTGGGCTCTTCAAGAAAAGTAAATTTGGCTTAGGCAGGAAAATTACAACCTAAAATGACAACTTTCTAAAAGTATGATATTCCAAATAGTGACATAGTGATATAGAATTTGACTTTATCATTAAGTTGTAATTTAAATTGCTATTAAAAGAAGTCAGTGGATCATTTGTATAGCTGCTTCAAAACCACAATCAAACATTTTAATTGTTATAAAGTAATGCAGTGTTTCCCAATTGAATAGCCAGCCTTGCTGCAATAAAAAATGATTTTGAAGGTTTTTCACAGGCAGGACATGTAAAATCTGAAATATACATGTCTTACATTTTAAATACCAAACAACTTGCCCTGTGGACATTTGTGGCCTATCTTAAGGGTGAATTATAAGTATTAAAAAGGCAGGTTTAGGCTTGGGAAAAGATTCATTCTTCAAGGTCAAAATAGCATTTTAAAGCTACCCAAACAGGCTGCATTGCATGCCTGTAGACATGCTTCACAGTACTCCTTTAGTGGGTGTCACAATAAGTGCTGCTGCCCACTGGTAGCATTTCATTTACATGCCTTGGGTACAAATTGTACCATAGAGGGCGGGACTTAGGTGATGAAGCAGGATATGGAAAGCCAGAGGGATTGCAATGTTTTTTGGCATCCAGAACTGAGGAAGAGGGCAAGCGAAGGACAGATGCTGGCAGTGTGGCACACAGAAGGACAGCAGAAGTGAGGCAATATGGCGTGCATATGCTGCAGGGGCGTACATTGGGTCACATGAAGCCAGGTACAAAGAAAGAATGCTGCAGAAGTAGGGGCATTAGGAGAGGCTGCAGGGAAACCATTGAGGGGCTGCAGTGGCTCAGGGACACATAGAGGGGTTGCTGTGGTGAGGCAGACCAGGAAACACAGTGGCTAAACAGGTGAGGCTAACTGCCACAGAAAGGAACTATTTCACATAAAGGGGCATCAGGGACAAAGTAGCACCCATTGTGATAGCAGGGTGGAGAGAGCACTATCGTAGGTTGCTTATGACAATGTAAGCAACATTATACCTACATACACCCAACAGCATAAGTCCATAAAAACATCATCATATGCATACTGACCAATCACCATCCTTCCACATAACCAAAATCATACCACAAACACATCCACCTTCAAACATGCACACATAATATCCGAATACACCCACCATCATAATTAGGGCTCCCGGTTTTATGGTATTTATTTTCTTGACATTTCTGTCTGTATTTATCCATATTTATTTTTTGCTAATTTTATCTGTATTTATCCATTTTTATTTGGGGTTTTGTGAGACAAATGAAGGAAAAATAGTACATTTCCATATTTATTTGTAAAAATCAGTAAAAACGGAAAACAGGGAGCCCTAATCATAATTTAGCACACTCACTGTCCTCCAAAACACAAACAACAACATTCTAGCCATCATATGTTCACACAAACAGCATCCTACACCAACACATCCATCATCATCCATCCTCACAAACAACATCATATGCCAACACAGCCACCATCATAGGTACAAAGAATCAACTTCATATGCTAAACCCTAAGTGCTAGACCTCATTAATGGGATCACAGGACAGACATAGCCTACTGATCCCAAACCAGTGTGGTTAAGGTCATTTGCCACTGTTGTCCTGGGGCTCCTCCTACTATGGCTCTGTAAAGGGGGTCTAATACACCCTTTTGGCTCTTGATCTGAAGGTAGTGAGGGCATCTTAGTGAGGAGGAAGGGATGTAAAAAACCAGTGGCAGCTGGAAAAACGTGCGGTCCAGGGTGAGTCCTCCTCCCAAGAACAAATAGAAAAAGATTGCCACACCGTGCAGTTTAAAGCAAATTAATTTAGTGATAAAGCAAGGCTTATAAAGCAGTGGGAATGTATAGCCTTGAAATATTAAACACATTAAGAACTGCCCCATTTCTTACTGAATTAATATGCCCAACAGTTACTGTAAAGTGCAAATTGTACAGAGCCCCAACTTCAGCCCTTTAAAGTGTGTGCTTGCCCAGTGTCTTGAACTACATGCAACATCAACTTTGGAAGAAAATGCTCTAATCAGGACTTTCGGAAACACCCACAGCGGCTGGCTGCAATCAGTCATTTAGAAAGATATGCAGACAGGTCTTTAAGTGTAATGTAAAAAGTGGTGGCTTTCTAAAAGGGAACATGTAAAATACATTTCTGTCATTCCCATAGTGTGCCACCAAACTGGTATCTTGGTTTCTCTCTGAAATATAATTGCATCCATATATATAACCCAACACCTGGCATACACCTAACAACTGTCAGTACGATTGGCTTCGTCAATGGTTTTTAGCTGTTTAAGATACAAGAGTAACAATGTTTTGTTATAAATAATTAACATTAGAAATGTTTTAATTCTGAAATTGTGAGCCTCTGAATTAAATAGTATTGAGGTCTGTGGAAGGGGTTTTGGTCTTCAGTTATGCAGGTTTTATGTTAAATATTTATGTATTTTTCTCTGCACATCTTGTCCATCTGCACATTTTCAACCGCCTCTCTTTCCTCTTCAGTGTCCTCTTTTCACTCTAACCCACATGCACTTCCTTGCATCTCCTTCTCTTCACCACGTCCAAACATACATTGCATTCACTCACATTTAAGCACTTTATTTTCTCTTATTTTTGCCTTGTAAATATTTTGACATCTGTGTACCCCCTTCACATACATTTCCACAGAATTTCATTTGCAACTGGAATACATGAGCATTGTTCCATGTGATCTGCAGAGAGGAAACCACACTGACAGGCACTCTGCTTTCGCTTCATCCCCAGCGTCAGAGCTCTCAATCAAAGCCCCACATAAACACTTGGCACACCTCAGTGTAGGCACTATGTAAGAGTAATAAGATGCATTGGAAAAAAATGCAGAAACACAACATGATAAAATAGCTAATACTCTTTGGGATTGCAAGATTAAGTAAAACGTAAAATAAGAGAGAAACTAAATTACTGACTTGTATTGCCTTAACTTTTTTAGCATTCATTCTTGGTAAATCAATCGTTGTTTTTGGCATTAATGTTAAGGGCATGGAGATAGGACCAGTTTTATCATCTTAAAGCGGATAATTATCTTTACTATAAGCACATATTTCTCCCTTTGCGCTTGACTCAGATATTTGGATCAACTACTCAAGGGAACAAAAACCGTGCTTGTCTTTTGAATCAATTTCATGGGGGGACAAATAGCAGCTCCACTTCTAATGGGGCCAGTCATGGCCAGGGGTGTCAATGAGGGGAGGTTAGCGTGCCAAGGGGTCTCAGCATAATAAAAATAACACAAGATCAGCATTATAACACTTACAATTACCGATGTCAAGACACCAAATCACACATGCTTTCATCCACACCTACATGTGACGAAAGGAAAAAGGCGGGATCTATGCCTGTGAATGACAGGCGACTGCCCGCATGCAGAAATGGATACTCCGGGCCGAAACCATGTCGCTGAAAGCGGCACAGGCCTACAGTGGATACTGTTATAGACTACAATGGCAATGAAGGGCTTTAGAATGGTAAGCCCAGTGTCATGTGGCATAGTTCAGAAAGTTGATTTCCTGCCTGGCTTCCATCTCCTACTTCAGAGTGAGGTGGGCCAGGCAGTCTGGGACAGACAGCCCAGTCTTGAATACATAAATTTTTTTAGAGATACCATTACATCTCTAAATAAATCTATTTCATATCTGTGCAGAAATATGTGGGAATTTCAGTGGGGCGCAACCCCAGAGCTATAATGGAGAGACTGCCTCTGGTAGAAATTCAGAACTCAGTCACGCAATAGATGGAGTAATGTAATGTCCGGCCTAATGCTTTTAAGAAAAACATAACTATTAAATCACAGCAGAACCTAATACAATACACACAAAGTAAGCAAATCAACAGTGATGCACTATGGGGCATATGGGGTTATATATACAAGAAATATATGGATGCAGTCATGGTTGAAGTGGAGCAGCTTCCGGTGTTCTATAATCCATAGGTCAGTCTGTAACAAATGACTACTCAGTTATTATGCATGAATAGAAAGGTTTTATGAATGAATCTTCCCGTTCAACTCTTAGCCAAACGTTCCCAGTCAATGCCTCCAACAAAGTACCTGATGTGATGCACACTCAGAATTACCACACACGGGTGTGACAGTGAATGGGGTACTGAGCCAGCTGCCACAAGAACTAGGGCTCATTTGGTCAACCCTCCTGCTTCACTCCGTGGTCTGCCAGCTGGCATGGAAGTGGCTCTCTGAAGAGACCCCCATCAGTATGCTTCAGCAGTCGCAATGGAAGGATCTTCCTTCTTTGGTCCGGGATGCTGGTTTAATCACTGACACCCAACATAGGTAGGGCCAACACAGGACATCTGTGTCGTTCCCCACAATGATACCCAAATCAGACATTTCCTTTGCTCCTTCTAGTCCATCCCTTACATCAGGCTCAGCAGCTTGGCTTTCCTCCACAAGTAGGCGGATGTCTGAGGAACAGGGCTCAAATCTCTTTCCTCTCGAGAGGGAGGTAGCAACCAGGGTCACTGTGAGACCGACAGCATCTTCTCGTAATCCTTGCAGAAACCAATCAATGTCTTTTCACCTTAAGGTGAATGGCTATCAGTGATGCCAGTCCTGGATCACAGTGTTTCTTCTATTTGGACAGTGAAAAAAGTCAAACAGAAACTAACGGGGGAAGTTTGAGACCGCTTTGATGTGGTGTTTCCAGCTCATAACCCATTTTCTATCTGCAGCACAGACAGGTTCTTTATGCAAGGTGATGGGTCCTCGCAACAGATGGTAACAATGCTGGCTCCAGGCAGGGGTACCCTTAGCATGGGCACAATAAGTGTGAAGCTCTGCTCCTGGCTCTCATTTGTCTTTGAATATGGCCGCTCAAACGAAAACAAAGGACCCAGGCTATTCCCTAAAACGTCTCTTTCACTAGCCACTGACTGTACTGACTGACCTCATTCCAACCACCATTAATCAAATGGCAAGGCACTGGAAGGACTAAGGAGCAAACCCTTGCTAAAAAGGTCACATATGATGCCCTGTCTCCATCCCTTCAGGAAATGCACGCAAAACACTTCCACTGTCTCAGAGCTGTTTCACAACCTTCACCTTGTGTCATGTTAGGGTAGCGGCAATCCAACATGAATCCCACTGGTATCACCACACATACACATGTGCAACAAATGTTGAGTCCTGCTACCAAACACCACACATGTAGTATGTGCATTTAAAAAAGGCAAGACATCCAAGAGCATTTATGTTTCAACAATCAAGCCAAAAACTAAAGGCTGAGAATTAAGGAAGTTCATCTAAAGACTTCTGGTTAAAAATAGAGGAATCATTGTGTAAAAGTGAGAACTCAGTCATGCGAAAGAGCACAGCAATTGTTTTGATATGTATAGCAAGTGCATGTGTGGTGTGTCGTCCAGTTGCTGTAGAGTGTCATCTTGTAATATTGTACATGATGATCCTGGACTGTTGGCTTTTGAATGTGGGAGCCAGGACCAGTTAGAGCTTGAAGGGGGAGGCTACTGCTTACCACTACCTGCTGTTCCCATTTCTTCTAATTAGCCTATATTTGTTACATTCATCTTGTGAGCCCGCGTCCTTCATTACACAATTATCCAGCTATTTTATGCAGCATGTAAGTTTCTAAAAAGGTAAACTTTTTTAACCAAACAGGTCATCCAAGAGTGCTTTTCAGCTAGTGAGCATGGACTCCGAACTCTCCCTCCCTTCACACTGCAATCCTTGCAGCTAGTGCTTGCTTTGATTTCTGAAATAAACACTCTTTTCAGATATGCAGAAATGTATGGATGTAGATGTACTACGAACTGGTATCAGAGAAGAAGAACATAAAGGACACTCAATGGAGCAATGTGTTTGCAAAAGATGTTTAAGCCACAATGATTATTGGTATTCTGACTTACACCTATAGGTACAGATGTGCTAATGCCTGCATGCAGCCATTGCGCACGCCTGTGTTTCCAGGTATTCAGACATGAAAGCCAGACATTTCATTTTGGCTTCTCGTCCCATAATTGCCCCACATGTTCCTCACCTCCTACTGGGTTGTGTTCACCCCCTACTCATGAAAGATGATTGAAAAAACCTCCTAATTAATAAGAAATGTCTCTTCAACGTTAGTGTGTTCACAGATGTCTGCGTGACTAATACATTTTAACAACTTCACTCTTTATTGCTCCACAGGGTTATTACGTGCATTGGAAAAACTAGCTGGTGGTTTGTACGTATTGAGTCCCTGGCAGGGGTGGCTCCTCCACTAGGGCGGAGGAGCGTCGCACCACTGCTTTCTCGCAGTGCGAGAAGCGGAAACATAAAATGGTAAAACTGCCATTTTATGTTTCTGCTTCTCGCACTGTGAGAAAGCACAAGTGTTTTGTTGGGGGCGGGCGGGTGGGCGGGGCTGCTCTAGGGCAAGGGAGGAGTGGCTTGCCCACTGCTGAGGGCACTGACTGTTTGGTCGGCTGTCTGCAGCCGACCAAGCAGTCATGCGCATTCTGTCTTTTCTTCATGTAGGCTGCATGCAGCCTACATGGAGAAAATGGCCTCCCCACAGGCATCTGGCTGGTCGACGTCCCGACCAATCACAACACTGCCATTGCAGCGATGTGATTGGCTTGGGGAGGCTGCCAGAGGCAAGAGAGCAGGAGAGGGCAGACGGCACTGGACCGGGCCAGTGAAGGTAAGTGAACTATTTTTTATTTAAATTAACGCCCCCGTGTGACCCCGTCCCTGAGCGACTCCCCGCCTCTTCACACACGAGTCATGCCGGCCGCTACAGGTCCCTGGCTCAGTGTAAATGTGCAGATATGTAATTGGCGCGATAAATCTACATACCCGAGTAACACAAATCTATGGTCTTAGGCTTTGGTGCAGCTAACACAGATGCCACATGAACTAGACCCTTCATCTGTCAAAGAACAACATGTTTGCCAATGCATTGGAGCTTTAAAGATGATAAAATCTTATAGATTTGTTTTATAGCTGAAAATGCAAGACTGACCTTTTCCTTCAGATTTTCACTTTCAATACCCAAGTTTGGCTGAACCAGTTTTTTGTTGACATTACTCTTGCTAACCAGTGGTAAAGTGATTGCGCTCTCCCTTCTAAGCATGGTAAAATTGGTATACACCTAATTTGCACATTTAATTTCCTTCTTAATCCCTGGTAAATGATACTACATGTACCTAGGGTTGTAGATTAAATGCTTCAAGTGGGGTGCAGCTCTCCGTGTGCTAAATTAGCACTGGAAAACATGTATCAGGCTTGCTACTGCAGCTTTTAGTGCAGTTCTAAATTGCCATTTAGACATGGCAAAATAAACCTTTACGGAGGCCTAAACCTTCCTTTCTAATAGTTATAAATCATCCCTCACAAGACCCTAAAGGCTGAGGCTGCATGATTTAAAAAAAGTCGGTCATGTTCACTTAGTTTTTACATGTCCTGGCAGTAAAAAACTCCCATCGTCGTTTTTGACTGTAACAAGGCTAGCTCTCCCATAGGCTAACACCTTAATACACTTAATAAGTGATAACATCTGTTTGAGAGTTCTTGAAAATGTCACTTTTAGAAAGTTGGCATTTTTCTGCCTAAACCAAATGTGCCTTTCTTCCGGTGTCCAGGGTTACGACTGTCAATGGCTTTCCCGTGGTGTGATGTGTATTCCTTGAGATAGGGGACAGAAGGGCCTTGGGTAGGGAGAAGGCTCTTCCTCTCCTGAGCAGGATGGCCTCGTGGATTCAACTCAGCCCTTTCCGATCTTTAAAGGGTAGCCTGAGGGCTGTTCCCACCGCATTCCCGACTTCTGAAGTTTCCTATCCTGTCAGTGGTAAATGCAGCTACAAAACATACACCAGACCCACATGCAACTGTACAACAAACACACACGCATCACACACTCCAGCTCCCTCTACCTGTAAAACCCAGTTCTCTCCCACTGCTCCTACCCTTTATCATAGTTCAGTTTTTATTTCTGCCCTGAGCTTCGCCCCTTCCAAATGCAAAACCAACCCTTCCAAACACAAATCCACAACTCCAAAACCCAAAGCCATCCCTCCCACCACTTCTAAACTCAGAGATACTTGCTTCTCTTTCTACCTATTTGTTGAACGTTATTTGTTAAAGAAGTATCTCATGTGGATAATAAAACCACTATTTTATTTTCAACAAGATTGTCCTTACATTTATTTTCATTTGCAATTGTTTGATTTCTATAAATGTTTATGACTAAAATGTGAAGTACATATTATTAAATACCATTATTGAAGAAAATGCAACAGATTTTTTGAAAGTCAACTTTGTGCAGTACATACACTGTTAAAATTGTATGTGATGGCCTTTTGAATTTAGGTGCAAATAATCATCATGATAATGGACAATTGCACCAACAAATAGATGTCTTAAATATTTTGTAAAGTGTTAAAATTGGTGTGTTTATTTCAACTTGATAAGTGGTGATAATAAACAAATATGCATTACACAGTAAAAAATAATGTGGCAATTGAAATTTCATAAAATACAGGAATTGAGGTAGACAAGGGGAAATGTTACATGAATTAATATGCTAACTGATACAAGTTTGTGCCTGACGTTGAGTTTACAGGTATTTATAAAAAGTAAATGTTACACCTTGTCTAGTTCAAATTATACATTATGTTACATTTCACTTATCCCAATGATGTGTAGTGCATATGTTTTTAATTTGATAATTTACACAATTTATTTTGCCACACCTATATGACCAGTTTTAGATTTTTTGATTGATGTCCTTTTTTGTGTAAGTGTCAATTTTTTTGCACCAAACTTCAAAATTCAGTGTAATCATACAGGTGTGTTTCTTTAAATTTCTTAAAAGTCAACATTACACACATATGCATTGAACATTGTATGCTATTGCTTGTGAGAAAGTCCACAGCTATTGGAGACAGACAAGTCAAAAGGGCACAGGTAAAAGGGGAGCTTACCTTCAATTCCGGCCATAAAAGTGTTGATTTTTTTCATCATGAAACAGCAGAGGAAGGACTTGGAAGATCAGGTCCATGGCAGAAAAGAAAAGTGTGAAAGTGAAAAAAGGTGAGTGTCTACCTTATATCCCTTCCAAACTTCCAACTCAAGTGTGGAGTTTTTACGACCACAGTCATGTCGGCGGTAAGGCACATCATGATTTGCCCTGTGGACAAACTGGCTGTCCTCCCTCAGACAGCTGTTTTTTGCCGATAGCACAGTCGACACAGGCAATAATACCTGGCAGAGTTAGTGGCACTCCAGCGGTCACTCGTCCATCAAACCGCCAGTGTCTAAATAGAGCAGGCAGCCCACCTAGTAGGTGGGAAACAAATCTGATGGAAAAGCAATGGTGCAACAATCACCGCCAAGATCTAAATCAGGGCCTTAGTCCTGCCCTGAAGTAAAAAAAGAATAATAATATTAGGGGGCAGGGTAGGAATACCCTGACCCCCTAGGCTCCATGGGCCGACCCTGAGGGACTCCCCCCCTTTGGGGTCCAAAAGAAGAAAATAAATCATCACAAAATGGCAGCTTGGCCCCATTTAATAACATTATGCCCCAGAGAGCACAAAATGGAGAGGGCTGGGGCGTGGCCCCCCTCCTCAAGCCCCCAAATGCCCAAGGGTTCTCACCCCTGGGGCTGACATTTTTTATATGGGGAGGGGAGCTCCCCTCCCTGAGTCTCTAAAGGCCTCAGAGAGCCCGCCCCTGGGGCCAAAACTTTATAAAATGAGAAGGGGGGCTGCGTGGTCCCCCTCCATGAGCCTCAAACGTCCTAAGGGAGCCCACCCCCGGGGCCGGTAATTTTAAGGTAAGGGGGCTGCCCTCTTCCCAGAGCCATTAATGGCTCGCAAGTTATATCCCGAGCAGTCCACCCCCGGATATAGTCGTTTCCCCGCTGGTAATGGCGCAGGCAGGTTAACCTGTGTTTGCGCTTGCTTGGCCAAAACATTTCCCTCCAAGCGGGAGCTCCTGCCCACTGGTAGCAGACTTTTGATCTGTTTCCCTACGTGCACCGAAGGGGGCAAGGAAACAGATCAAAATATTGCTCCCACCCAGAGGGAGCAGCATTAGGGGGTGCTCGGTGTGGAAGGGAGCAATGCTGGCTCCTGCTGTATGCAGGGAGCTGGCTGGGGCTTCTGGGACCTTGGGCCTTCCCTCTTGCGGCTCCCATCAAGAATATGGTAGTACCCTTAGTGGACCACAGGGCACCCAACTTTAACAGTTGAAGGCCCCACTGGATGGAGTCCCCAGAGGAAATATCAGCCTAGGGAGGGGGGGGGGGGGCATGTCCCCTCCCCCTGAAAATCATACCAGGCCCTGGGTAGAGGGGGCCTGTATCATCCTCTCACTAAATATCAAGCCGGGTCCCAGGGATGGGGTCTCCCATCCCAAAATCGGTGCAAATCCCTCCCCTTTATTTAAAAGAGTGGCCCGGAGTTATGGGGTCCCCAGGGCTTAACAAGGCTCAGGGAGGGAGTCCACGCGGACCTCCTCCACTTCATTTAAATAAGTGGCCCAGTGGGTTGGGGTTCTCCAGGGCCTAAAGTGACTCAGGGAGGTGCCCACTTCCCTTTACTGTCATGCAGAGGTAGGTTAAACACCAACCTTTCAGCTGGATACAGCGGGAACAATGGTGATGCTAATTAATCCCTTCCCCTATATGGAGATACCCATGAGTATATATATATATATGACACTGCACGGATAACACCACCATAGGGGAAAGGGAAAAAAGGGACAAAAGAAACAATAAGGTTGCAGCTGCTAGGCACAGACAAGGGATGTTGTCGGATGCTGTGTACCTCACTCTCCTACAATCCACCCGGTATGCCCTGTAAGTGAAACACAGTACACACATGAGATCACCCTTCCCACCTATATAGAACCACCATATACCCCAATTTGTCTTATACTCACGTAATAGACAGCTGTACTTCTCCCAAGGTATAACAGGCACAAAAGAGAAAAATAAATAAAAATAGAACAACCATACACGGCGAGGGGTTGTATTTAAGTATGGTAATTAAATATTGCTTTACGTTAAAAATAAACTAGAAATTTACTGAAAAAAACAAAGGTTAAAGTAACATTATAGATAGGTGAATATGTCAGTGGGAACAGTAACTTTGAAATAAAAAAAACTACAGAAATTCACCAGTCTAACTATAACTTGTGCCCCCGCCATGCACTGCTTATGACCTTACAAATTACATCACTCATGACATGTTCTATGACATTATTTATAACATCACTGATGACATCTAAAATTACATCGTTGATGACATCATTAATGTCATCATCAAAGCTTCTTTTGTAAGTATTGCTCTATAAACAGGTATAGCATTAGAGCTCTGTATGTCAGGACAAATATAGATCAGGAGAATATGAGGCATCATTAATGCCATCACAGAAACACTTACCTTAGGTGTAGAAAGCATATGTTATGTGCTACATTGACTCTATACATACACTTTATGGACAGCGTAGTTCACATTAAAATCAACCACAGACATATGTGAAACCCTCATTGCATATCTTGTTCAATCTTTCTACAACTGTTCAGAGAAAGCTGAGTTCCTTAAAATATAGAATGTCTGTTCCAAATGGAATGCCTTACTACGGACAGCTTTTATTTGTATCAAACCCCTGACAGTCACCAAACATAAATTGAGAAATGAAGTTGTTATAAGTAGTGAAGTGGGTACAGTAAACAGTATTCACTCTATGGAGAGAGATTACCCTGCACCAGACTGTTTCCAGACAGTCAAACTCTCATGACAAAATACGCTGCAGAGTATTAAAAAGTATCTACTAAGAGCAGTGTACACTCTATCCAACACTTGGCAAATAAGACACTATTCGCATAAATTAAGCAACACCTGAAGGTGCTAAAGATTATACTACCTGCAGCCTTCATACTGTGGTGAAACCTTTACAGAGAGCCCATCTTCTGAAGCAAGACAAGCATGCACATAGCTCAATACCTGGCGGACAAAGTCTTCTATGTTAAGTAGAAATTGTCATGCTGAGTAGGGTTGGGCGGTACTCACAGTGTTTCAATCCGCGGAGTTACATGAAAACTCGGCAAGATTCCACGGAATTATGTGAACGGGCCAAAATCTGCATGTTGAGCTGCTCGCCCTGATGTTTAGCACTGGGAGCTTGTTCAGTGCTACAACAACAGCTCCAACAGTACCATGTGGGACACCAGAGGGCACTGCTTCTTTGCTGCCACTCAACTAGATTTTCTATTCAAGTGGCAGCTTATTCACTGCGACCACCCACAACAGCCCTTGGGGAAGAAAAATCTGTTTCTGTACCAAGAAAATTGAAGCCATCAACTCTTCAAGAGAACGTTTTAAAGTAATACAAATACTCTTGGTTCCCACTGTCCCTGCGGACATAGATTGCTCCAAAGAATTCTGCAACAAACTGGCAGAAATCCTTCAATCTAAAATCCTCAATATTTATACAATATTTATACAGAACTTAAATCTTTAAATAGGGAAGTCTATAGTTCGTCACAGCTGAATACTCAGTCTCAGCTCAGCCTCTCAGAGACTACTGGGGACAAGGAGAAACACCCAGTGATGCTCTTGTGCTTTTACAGTAGCGTAGAGTGGATGGTCATAGAGTGGAGAAGAGTGTCATAGATTGGCATAGAGTGTAGTACAATGTTGTGGAGTGGAGTTGTATACAGTGAATTAGAGTGTTAGACAGTGAAGCGGGGTAGAGCGGAGTAAAGTACAGTGGCGTTGAGTGGAATAAAGTTTAATAGAGTGGAGCATAGTGTAGTGAAGTGCACTAGATTGGGGTAGTATGGAGTGGAGTAAAATGACATAGAGCGGAGTGGCGTGTCATAGACTATAGTGGTGTGGAGTGCAGTAGAGTAGTGTGGCATAGCATACAGTAGAGTAAACTGTCATAAATTGGAGTACTGGGTTGTACAGTAGAGTCGTACAGTATTGGAAAGTGGAGTAGAGTGAAGTACTGTGTCAGAGTGGAGAAAAGTGGAGTGCAGTGGATTACAAAGAGCTGCGTACAGTGTTTTATAGAGGACTAGAGTTTCATATTGTAGAGTGAAGCAGAGTGCTGTACAGTGGCATACATTATAGTATTGTGTTGTACAGAGGAGTGAATGGGTATAGACAGAAGTAAAGTGTCGAAGAGTGGTATACAGTGTAGTAAAGTGTTGGAGAGCAAAGAGTGTTGTAGAGTGTGAAACAGTGGAGCTGCGAAAAGTGGATTGTTGTATAGTAGCATAGAGTGAGGTCATGTCTCATACAGGGGACAAGATTCCAGTTGAAGGGTAAAACATAGTAATGTAGTGTGGAGTAAAGTACAATAGAGTGCATGTGTTGTATGGTGGAATGAAGTACTCTACATTGGAGTGTATTGCAAGGCATAGTGTGGAGTACAGAGTTGGACAGTGGGATATATAGGGATAGAGTTGAGTAGAATGTCATACAGGGCCATGAAGTGTGGTAGACTTTTATAGATTGGAGTTATATAGAGTGGAGGAGATTGTCATACAATGGAGTGCCACAGAGTGGAGTGGCATACACTGTATTGGCATTGAGTAGATTTCTGTAAAGTTAAGCAGCATATAGTGGAATAGCATACAGTGAAATACTGTACAGAGGAGTGTAGAAGAGTGAAGTGGCATAGAGTAGAATAGCGTAGAGTCGAGTGGTATACAGTGAAGTGGTGTTGAGTGGAGTAGGGTACAGTGGATTAGGGTAAAGTTAGGTTGCATATATTAAAGTGACGTCGCGTAGAGTTGAGGAAACTGTTATAAATTGGAGTGGCATCTCATAAAGTAAGCTGGAGTGCTGTGCCGTGCAGTGTTAGAAACTGCCGTAGAGTGGAGTAGAGTGTTGTACAAAGGAGTGCCTGCATAGAGTTGAGTACAAATTTGAGCAGTGGAGTGTACAGGGATAGAGTGAAGTAGAGTCTAGAGTATGGTAAAGTGGCAAAGAGTATAGCAGAGTTTTGTAGAGTTGAGTTATATAGAAGGGAGGAAAGTACACTGGAGTGGCATACAGTGGAGTAGCATACACCGGAGTGGCATAAAGTGGAATAGCATAGAGTAGAGTAGGGTAGACTGGAATGGCATACAGTGAAGTGGCGTAGAGTATAATAGCATATAGTTTACAAGCAGACAGTGGAGTGGCGTAAAGTGTAACAGCGTATAGTATATTAGTGTAGAGTGGAGAGGCTTACAATGAAGTGGTTTACACTGGAGTTATGTATTGAGTGCATGGTAGAGTGCAATAGCCTACAGTGGAGTGCTGTACATTGGAGTGAGGTCCAATCAAATAGCATAGAATGAAGTGGCATGGAGTGGGGAGCCATAAATTGGAGTGGTGTAGAGTGGAGTAGCGTACAGTGGAGTGGCACACAGTGAAATAGCAAAGAGTGGAGTGGCATACAGTGGAATGGCATAGAGTGGAATAGCATGTACTGGAGTATCGTTTAGCAGAGTGGCATACAGGGGAGGGATACCCACTGAAGAAGCTTAGACTAGAGTACTATAAACTGGAGTGGTGTAGAGTTGAGTAGTGTATAGTGGAGTGGCATACAATGGAATAACATACAGTGGAGTGTTATAGAATGGAATGGATTACAGTGGAACATAGTAGTGTGGATTGGAGTATAGTAGAATGGTGTAGAGTAGAATAGCATGTAGTAGAGTAGCATCCAGTGGAGTGGCGTACAGTGGACTGATTTAGATTGTAGTGGCATACAGTGGTTTTGCATACAGTGTAACAGAGGAGAGTGGAGTGACGTAGAGTGGAGTCTCATACAGTAGAAAGACATTAAGTGAAGAGGCATAGAGTGCAATAGCATATAGTGGAGTGGCTACAGTGGCGTTGGCATACAGATGCATGTGAGATTTAACCCCTTCCATGCTCATGACGGAACGGTTCCGTCATGAGCCACGGTTGAGCTGTGCTCATGACGGAACCGTTCCGTCATGGCCCCGCCCGCGCTCGAACCCTTCAGCACCGCGGCGGAATTCGCCCAGCGCTGAAGGGGTTAACAGCTATGTAGATTATGGTGTGCAGAGTAATGCAAAACAGTGAATTGCACTACCTTTCTCCAGATTTACCAATCCAAGCAGGGCAACGCATGGTGGCCTTGCATTCCTTTGTAAATCTGACTTAAATATTGCATTGTCCATGTGGCACCATGAGTAACTCAAGGGTGCTGCAATCTAATAATACAGCTAGGCATGGTTTACTGTGATAACTTTGCAGTATACTGTAGTACATGGCAATGACAAGCCAATATATAATTGGATGATGTTTATTTAAAATGAAAAGGCAGCCATATTATTTTTACTACACTTAATTAGGACTTCAAATTGAACAAATAAATAACATAATAAATTAATAAGTACAAAAGTATTAATACATACACCAGTAAAATTATACATAATTACCAATTAGTCAACAGCATATAAAAACAAGTATTGTAAACAGGTTTAGAACTATATTATTGTACATAAATTATGGCTTTTGATATTTAAAAGTATGCATACGTTTTTTAGAAATGATACATGATACATTTGCATTAGAAGATAATACATGTATTTATATATATTTTCTCTCTATGTAGCAATAGTATAGTTTTTTCACATGATTCATTCATTTGTTTATTGAATTAGATGACTTTGTGACTGCTAGGTGGTTACTTGATGATAGGATAATTTGAGCTATATCTGAGGAGTATTTCATATAATTTTGTTTCGTAGCCCTGTCCACTTGGTTTCAAGGGTTTAGTCTTGCTGGTTCATTGTGTCAACTCTGATGTAAATGTCAAAAGACAGAAATCGGATAACTTGAAAGAGTATGCTGGAAATTATACAACTCTGATGACTAAAAGTGGCTTCAAAGGCAGTGTATAATCTACAGAACTTTTATCAAAAATGTAAAAAGGTCCTATTACACACAAAGCATCACTGAAACTGTATGCTCCATCAAAATGTTCTTTTAAATAGTCAATGAATTTCATAACCCTGCAGGGCAAGCAATCCCAGGAACTCTGTGATCACACACCTCAGTAAAAAAACTCCCAACTTTGAATCCTATCTCCACTCATACACAAACAGAGAAAACAAGTCAGCACCCATTCAACCAAACCAAAAAAACTAAATATGTGCTCCTTCAAACTACTAACTGGAAAAAGTCAATTAAATTAATCAAAGATGTGAACCCAGAAGGCTCTCAAAAACATCCATGCCATTCAAATATCTTCAAAACTGTTTTACTGGCATCATCTCCTGCTATTCCAGATTTCCAACAGGTGAATTTCTATGCGGACTTAAAATACCCTTCATTAAACCAAGAAAAAAGAATCAGAGGCTTGACCAGGATGACCCAGGAAATTACACACCAATTTCAAATGGACAATTATCAGGTAAACTAAATGAAAAGTTGTCATCTTCCCAGAACAAATTTTTCCCTGGATAACAAAGCCTCCTCTCAGATAGGCAAAATGATTTTAGGTCAGGAAAAAGTATTGAATCAGCACTATTCTCATTCTCTGACAACCTCAAGAAATCCCAAAACACGAACTAGTGGCTGCTCTACTCGTACCTGACAAATTGTCAGCACTTAACACAAGCAGCCACCAAATATTAGCCCAAAGTCTCAGTCAAATAGGCATTAGGGGCATAGTGCTGAATCCTCAAACATATGTCCTCCTCATCCAGAAATACTCACCTGTAGATCCATTCAAAATCATACCCCAAATTGTCTTGGGCTTTGGAAATGAGTCAAAATTAACAATGTCTGATGGAGACAAACACCTGGGCTCGATCATGGACTCACAGTTCTTGCTTTAATCTAAGATCAATAAAATTACAGGAGACTGTATTACCCTGTGCAGAGGAGCACATTCACAGAATGTGATTATGCTAGCGAGGTTCTAGGATTCTTTGAATTTGAATTTGAATTGTGCATTTCTAAAGCGCACAGCTACTCACAGAGAGTGTCCCAGTGTAATTAGGTATGCCCCAAGGGTAACGATCCAGGGTTAGAAGCTATGATGGACTACTAATATCTGAACAAAAATGTCTTCAATTCCGTTCTGAATTTAGCTTCTTCTGCTATCTGTCTAAGGCGATCAGGGAATTCACTGCTATAACCCTGAAGGAAGCGCCTCCCCTCGGCAGTTTACGAAAGTGTGGTGAGACAATAAAACAAGCTGAACTCGATCACAGCAGTCTCTCTGGGCAATAAGCCTTAATGCGGTCCCTTAAGTACCTGGAACCTATGTTGTGGAGTTCTTGATGTGTTAGGGACAGAGATTTATACCTAATTCGCTGACACACTGGCAACCAGTGCAGTTTGGCTCGGTATGCTGAGATCGATGCACACTTTGCAATTTTATTTTTTAAATGGACAGCCATGTTCTGCATGACTTGTAGGGGCTTACTCAGAAATTCCATGATACCAAGATACAAGACATAAGCATAGTCCAGTCTGGATAGGATTAGTGATCTAACCACTGTGATTTGGGCCTCATGAGGGAGTCGATAAACAAACTTCCACAGCATGCAAAAAATCCAGAAACAGGATTTCACCACTGCTGACCCCTGTGCACTAAAGGCAAGCTGGGTATCAAACAGTACACCCAAATGTTTTGCCACTGCAGTCGGTGGGAATGGCGGGGGAAAACTTTCAGGCCAAGCCCCCATTAATGCAGAAAGGGGATCTCTTCTGAATAATAAGACCTCCGTCTTATCCGGGTTACATTGCAATCTATTTACTCTCAACCAGTCTAGCAGTTCTACCATGCAGTTAACAAAGGCGGTCGTCACCATCTCAGGCTCCCCCTTGAACGTGAGCAGGAGTTGCGTATCATCTGTATAAGAGATGATCTTGATATTATGAGATTCCATCAGATTTGCCAAGGGAGACATATAGATTTTAAAGACAGTAGGACTGAGGGAGGAGCCTTGTGGCACCCCCCTGCCCCCCCCCTATTTCAACTCTTTACCTCCTGAGGCATATGGTTTCATCCAAGCCGTCTGCTCACAACCATTAAGGAAGGAGTCCAGCCAACTCAGCACAGGCCCCACCACTCCCAAATGTCTTAACTTGTACAGCAGAATATGATGGTCCAACATATCGAAATCTGCTCACAAGTCCAACAGCCCCAGGGCCACATTGCAGCCCGAGTCCAAGTTAAACTTGATGGACTCAGAGACCTCCAACAATGTGGACTTGGTGCTGTGGCGGGCTCTATTGCGAGGAGTAAAGCAGGCTGATTTCAGCTAGAAAGAAAGTGAGTTGCTGGTTCACCACCTTCTTCAACAACTTAGAAGCTGCTGACAGCAGCGAGACTGGCCTGAAACTTGATAAGCAGTCAGGGTCAGCATTAGCCTTCTTTAGTAATATAATCACCCTGGCCCTCTTCCAGTTATCCGGCACTACGCCTGAAGCATGGGATTTAGCAAATATTGTCTGGTAAAGATGGGCAATAATATCCGAGAAATGCTTCAGAATGTGGGGTGGGGGGGTATCCAATTCAATGGGGACCCTGATTTACAGTTTGAAAATGCAGCTGTTACCTTCTCCACTGATGGCGCTAAAAAAGTAACCAGTGGGGGATGTTGTAAAGTCTCAACTGGTTCTTCAGTTGCTGGACTAGTCAGAGTATTGTTATTCCCAGTCAAATTTGCCTGGATTTGTAACATTTTCTCCTCAGGCGTAAGCAAAGGGACTGGCTGGGTTCCAGCGGGGAGATGTAGCTTTAGAATCAGTAAAGTTAGATACAATTTTGAAGCTCTCCCTCCCATCATTCTTGACTTCTTTAATACAATATGAATAACAAGAGCCACAAGTTCTCCTGATATCCATTTGGTAGCTTTTTAGGAACCGTTTATAAATGGCTTTATCAGAGTCGGTGTATCTCTGCCGCCACACTCTTTCTAGTTTCTTGCATGCAGCTCTTTCCAGGGCTAGCTCCTTTGTAAACCAACGAGCTGAAAACCCATTTATCTTCTTTATAGAGAATGAAATAGAAGCTACAATATCAGCACCCCCCCACTTAAGCCAGGCACTAACCGTCCTGTCCCCTTCTCCAATAGGATCTTGAATCTTGGGTTTAGAGCCCATCAGAATACTCCTTAACTCATCCAGATTGGCCCTGTTCCAGCATCTACTTTCAAACTGCAGCCACGCAGGGCAAGGCTCATTTAATCCATCCAGTTTCCAAGCAAAAGGCAACAGGAAGTGGTCTGACCAGGGCACTGGTCGAGGGGATTCCCCTTTAATGGTAGTGTTAGAGAATATACAGTTGATCGTATGACCAGCGATATGCGTGGGCCCTATAGTAGTTTTCATTAGTTTGAAAGACACTAGGAACTCCATTAAGCATTTCAATACTGGCTCCTCTACCTCCTCTAAGTGGATATTAAAGTCTCAGAGCAAGGTGAAATTGGAGTATGAGATGCATTTAGGGGCTAGAACTTGGTCCAGGCAAGAGATAAAGTCTCCTGAAGAACCTGGGGGGTGATAGATTAAAATTCCATATAGGCAATGCTGTCCATCAATGGGAAAGCTAAAGCCCATGGACTCAGCTCCAATAATCCCATCATGCTCAAAGCTCTGGTTTTCATATATTATTTTAAAAGCTATCACCAACTCCCCACCTCTACCACCCACTCTGTCAAAGTGCACACATACAGAGACCTCAGGCATGGCCAAATCAGGACAGACATCCTCCTTCTTCTAGGTTTCTGTCATAAAAAGTATGTCCAATGTTTCCTCCCTGAACAAATAATACACCTCTAAGGCATGTTTATGCAGGGAGCGGATATTTATTAATGTTGCCTTAATCTCCCTACCCTACCTACTAGAGAATCCACATTGAGAGACTGACAAGTTTAAGGGGGAGAAGATGAATCCACAGTTTTCACATCTGCCTCACTCCCCTACGTCCCCCGGGAAAGGCTTACAGCTCTGCAGAGCCCCCCCCTTTTCATGCCCAAAAGCTCACTAGCCGTATAGGTCCACTTACACTGTTCCTCCACCGTGTGATCAGAATAGTGGTTGGCGCTGGCCGCAGTCAGGATGCGGATGGGCTCAGACGTGCTTGCCTTTGCCGCGCCTTCAGCACCCCAGTAGCACGTCTGCGGCCATGATTATATAGGTACCATTCTCCTCCCTAAACAGTGCACTACTAGACCGTGACTGCTTTAAAATGGTGGCGCTCGATAGCCCCACCACCTCCTTCTCCTCCTTTTTGCGGCCAGAGTACTGCGATCAGACCCCCGACCAGGTGAGCATGTACTCCTGCCATGAACTCTGTTAGAATTGCCCCCTAAAGAGCCCGCCTCCATTTATACTCAGGGAGAGTCTCCCTTTACTCGTAAATCAGCACTAATGTAGCATGTCAGATATAAATTCTAATTCTCATAAAACAGATAAAAGTAAAACCTAATCACATCGTCCCCTGAGCCATTCTACAAAAACTACCCAATGAATAACACTCCCTGCACTGGTTAAAAGAATCACTCTGTGTATTAAAAAAAGGCAACGACTTCCGGACGTGCCCTCTCGGCTGTACCTAATATAATAATATAATATAAAATATAATAATTATTGGAACCTCCAGTCAGTATTTTTGGTGGTGGAGAGCTGTGAGACAATAATAAGTTTGTTGGAAATAAATGTAATCATTTCAGAGTTACTTTTTTTCTGGTGGATCTTCTTCCTCCCTAACAACAATGATTTACTATCTTTCTACAGACTCCATATATGAGATGAGAACATTTCAATGTAACCTTCCCTGCTAAGTACTCTTACAGAGGATACAGGTCTCTCTGGCCCTAGTGATACTTTGACCATACTACACAAAGAATCTAGAACCTAATGGCGAGACAAGTGCTCAATGGAAACAGAGGCAACCACATTACTTTGGCTATCAAAGTACTTCAGTGGTTACCAGGGTCAAGAAGAATATCCTTCTTTGCATTTTGCATTACACACAGGGCAACTGATGGAAATGGGGCAACCTTCTTACAACATATAATTAGATTGTACAAACAAAAGAGAAGCCTTAGATCGTGGGATCACTTGATAATCCCTCATTTTTATAAAAACTTTTAAAGGTGGGAGTGCCTTCCCATTACAGACATGCGGGTCTAGACTACAACCCTAAAGTGTGTAAGGCCCATCATAAACCATAAAGAATTCAGAAGAGAAACGAAGAACGGACTTTTTATTGCACACTGGACCCAGTTAAATTCCTGCCACATCCCTGGACTGTAGTATATATTCTTGAAATACAATCCACAGGCTCCTTGCTTACAGCAGCGAGCATACGCCATGCACTCATGCCCCTTTTCCAAATCTGTTTCACGCTCTCTGGGCCTCACGAATGTCAACAACCCTAAACACTGACAGATCTGACCACCACCAACAACTTCCTCCCATCTATGCACTATAGATGTAGTAATTACTCACCTCACTGCCTGCAAAATGCTCTAGGGTCTCTGTTAAAAGTAGGAAGGTTCTCAGGAAATGCTGGAATACCATACAGTACAATGCAGTGATACAAACTCTGGATTTGTAGACATCGGAACATTCAACGACTCTCAAAGTAGCAATCAGAAACAATTGTCATATCATTTCAGGGCCTTCACTGCTCTCAGCACCCTCTGCTTCTGCTCCAAGCATTTCTTTTATCTTCAAGGTGCTCACACAGGATGCAACAAGCTCTAATTTGACAAATGTACTCCCTACAAGAAAGCCTAAGAAGGTAACATTGTGTAACAATGCAGTCCTTACAGCAAACTGGCTAGGACCCATCCTTGTTGGACGCAAGCCTCTGAATCTTGTTCTGACAAAAATACAGATACAATCAACTAATGACTTTGACAACACTATTATAGTGCAATAGTTTGTAAAAACATTCACAATAAACTTTTCTTTGCGGACTCTAAGAGTAGAGCCTATTGGATGATCAAAAATATTTATATAATGGCTAAGATTACTTTAATGTCTTTCCTTCTTTATATTTGAAATTAATACATTGTACATTTTTTAGACTCTTTTTACATTCGAACTGGCCTCTGACTAATAATTTATACTGTGTTTTTTGAATACACAGAAATTTCTATATATTTTGTTTTTAATATATCATTGTTTTGTATTATCCATGTTAATCTTAGCAATCACAACAAAAGTATAGACATTGGTAAATTGAACAGTCTTTTGCCCCTCTCCCTTGTCAGTACGAGTTTGTGTGTTGTGTGTTAGCAGGGGTTAGGTTGTAGTGTATAGAAACCTTTACTTTATCTCCCAATTCAATCTGCAGGATACACATTATTGACGTGATAACTGACATCATGCATTTTACATTGAAAAGCATGTAGGTCAACATGCAACTCTTTTGCTCCCGCTCTTTTTCTCCAGCTTCAACCGACTCGTCCACTTGATGCTACCTCCAAAATTAGGGAGGAGTGGGTGTACGAATACCCAGTGGCATCTCGAGGCTGTTCAGAATATAGATATCAATGGATTATGCCTCCATGTACAGCCTATTGCAGTAAATCAGTTTTCCACACTGTATTAATTCTACATGTTTTTTAGGTATTCGAATAAAATGTAAAGAGAAGAAAAGGTATTATATTGAAGAGAAATCGAGGTGCGCTAATAAGCTCTGGAAAGAAATAAAAGTGAAGTGGTCTGTTCAACCAAATGCGGAAAAGTTTTTCGATATTTTACCTCAAAATGAACTCGAAACATTGCTATTATAATTAGTTATGCAATTAATTAGAATTAACACTGATGTCACTTCCACAGCCACTACCTCCGGCAATAAGATGTATTCATTAGTTTAGCTGCATTAGCTAAATTAGGACTGAATATTGCAGAGACACATGTTTGTTCCCATAGCAAAGCAGCAAACTGTTAACAACACAATCTCCAACATTACTATATGCAACTGAACCACTGGCGGTTGATGCTGTTGTTTCCATGCTCTGTTCTAGTAATTTGTGATACATGTGCAGATTCTATCTGAATATTCGAACTTAAAACTCAATAACTTATATCTATTCACAGCCAGAGTTTACCTCTTGACAAACTACATTTTCACTCAAAATAAACCGCTACCTATATGCATAGTCCCTATCTCGTAAATGCCTATGCACCCAAAAACCATCTAGGGGTGATCAACAGCTATTTGTCAGCAATCTGTGTAAGTCAGCTATTAAACCCCATTTCTTGTGGGCCATCAGGCTGACAACTTCAAGCGAGCAGATGGCCTCTCTGGGTACCTTGGCAGACCATTTAGTGAAAGAAGGGAAGGGAGAGAGATTTGCCATGTCTAATACCATGAAACAACCTTGAAAGGCACCAGGAACAAAGTTCTTTGTTCTTGATGATTTTCATGTCACTAGAGTCCATTAGAGCTCAACAGAAGTAAAATGAACGAACATCTCCCAACCGAAAACCTACAAGGTGTTGGCACTGATGTTCAGGGTCATGATTGTGTGCGTGGAGGAGAGACAAGTGAATGTACAGGAGTAAATGTTTCAGGAATCGTCCTGTCTAGTTGAAAGATTCTGCCAGAGATTTTATGAAGCTTTGTTATATTGGTGTGAAGTAGGATCGTCTTTTTCTTGATCTCTCATTTTGCCAAGTTTTGGCTCTGCATTCCATTTTGTTCTACGTTTGTGTTCTGTCTTTCTGGCACTGTCTTGTGTTTCTGATTTGGTGCGTTATTTGTTGTAGGTCTTTGAGGTACATTCGAGTCATCTCTTTGGTATCCCAAATAAAAGAAAGGAAGGTGTCTTGTGTCTTCCTGGTGTCTTTGTAGTTGTGTTCGGCGCTCTGTCTTGAGTCATAGTAACAAACACGCATCAGGGTGTGTGTGTTGGAATTCTGGGGGCTATCTGAGTGAAATGGTCACTGACTCATACCTTGTCAGACAGTGATTGTAGTGCGAAGATTTAGTCGGTCGTTGCTGGAGCTTTGCGTTGATGGTCACTGTGGACTGTCATTGCTGTTGCACAAAGTCTAGATCTTGCATTGCCAGTCATCACTGGCTGTCGCTGTAGCACTAAGAGTTGGGTTCACTGGAGCTTTGCATTGGGGTAGTGGCGGGTGGCAGAGACTCACTGCAAACGGGCCCATTCACAGTCACAAAGGGCCCAAAACATCAGGGTTTTTCCTTTACTTGAAGTGGAGTGCACTCTGATGCCAGCCAAGGAACCAGGACATGGTGAGGCTCCCCTTGGGGATCAGGCACTCACTGTAACAGAGGCCAACATGGCCACTTGCAGGTCCATGCAGGTCTAGTGCAGCAGGTCCGCTGCGCAGTTGCATGGTGGCCTATGGAGCTTGTTGTGTCCCTTTAGCTCAGAACAGAAAGTCACCCAACTGACCCACTCACGCTGCCTGGAATGAAGGGAGCAGGTCCAGTTTTCCTTCTCAGACATGAAGACAGGTTTCAAACAGCAGGACAAACCTCTTGGAGACAAGGTAGGCCTCAATCCGCAGGGTCCTGTGGGAAAGCAGCAATGCAGTCCTCTAAGGAACAAGGCAAGTCTCAAGCTGCTGGGCAATCTTCTGGGGAACAAGGCAGTGAAATGAAAGTGGGGTCGGGTACAGCTATGCCACCAACCATCCAGGTTTAGGCCCATTGGGCCTAAACCTGGACTCCTTTGTCTCACTGTCTGGCAGGAATACACAAACCCCAACACCAGAGCCATTCAGAGTCATGTGACCCACAGCACTGGCAAAAGGCATAAATTGTTAGGACAAATAAAATGCCAACTTACTAAAAGTGCAAAAAAAGGGGGAACCTGGTGTTCTAAATGATTTATGCAATATCCTTACTGCAATAATCACAATGAGCTGCTTCATATGATTAGGTCTACGGATTTTACTAAATTAAAAATGGAAGCCATGGAGTTTTGCCGAAAAATACGACTCAAGGCATTTTTTGCTGGGAAAGACTATAAAGCTAAGGCAGAAGTGTCAGGGCTAGCCAACAAATCCAAGTTCACCCTGCCTACGTGCAATATTCCTAAAGAAATTGTGGCGTATGAGCAGATAGTAATGTCCTCCTAGAACCAGTTTGAAAAAGGAAAGGATTTCTGAGAAGGAACATCTCTTTGAACCAACAAAAAGTCCTTAGTGATTTGAAAAAAGATAACTCAGTAGTTATCAAACAAGCAGATAAAGGGGGAGCCCTAGTTATTTGGCCACGCAAAATGTATCTCAGAGAGGGAAGGAATCAAGTAGGTAACCAGGAGTGGTATCGTTCAGTGAAGGAAGAGCCTACTAGATCCATACAAGAACTGATTAGTGAGATATTTAAAAGTGGCTTAGAGCAAGGATTACTGGGACCCAAGGAATTTGAATTTTTATCTAAAAAGTATCCAGGGATCCCAGTGATCTATTTCTTGCCAAAGATCCATAAAAGACTTAATGACCCTCCTGGACGCCTTTTACAGCCTATATCCAAGTATGTAGATGTGTTTTTAAAACCATTCTTGACTGAAGTTCAGTCATATTTAAGAGATACTACTAACTTTATCACGAAAGTTGAAGGGTTAAGGTTTAATGACCAGGAACAGTGGATGGTGACACTTGATGTCACCTCCTTGTATACTCAGATACCACAGTCTGAGGCCCTTGAGGTTATTTTACTTAGAAAAGAGACCACAACCACATAGGGTACCCACATTATTCATTCTTCAATTGGCAGAGGTAGCCCTCAAAAAGAACTATTTTAAATTTGAAGATGTCTTCTACATTCAAACGAAGGGGACCGCCATGGGTTGTCCTTTTGCCCCAGAAATGGAAGTCCTCTTCATGGTACAATCTGAGGTTAAATTCATTTTTCATAATAATTCTTTCTCGAGTAGTATCACTCAATGGCTCTGTTATATTGATGATGTTTGGTGTCTGTGGTCAGGTTCTGCTGAAGATCTAGAAAATGTCCATGGGTGGTTGAACTCCAGACATGCCGACATAAAATTTAGTTTAACTAAAAGTAAAACTAATTTGTCATTTCTGGATGTGGAGGTTGCCCCTCTAGAAAATGAGCTCACAGTTTCATTACATCGAAAAGACACTGATAAAAACACTATTTTACACAATAGTAGTTCACATCCAAAAGGTTTAAAAGATAATCTCCCCTACGGCCAGCTACTGCGAATCCGTAGGAATTGTTCTATCAAAAGTGATTTTGAGCAACATGCAGTTGACTTCTGTGAACAAATGAAAAAGAGGGGGTACCCTAAGAAAATGCTCAAGCATGCAATGAAGCGTTCTTGGTACACCCCTCGGGAAGTGTTGTTACAGAAGAAGGATAAACCAAAGCTAGAACAATTAGTGTGTGTTTCTACGTTTGGGCCCGATACAAATAAGTTCAGACAAATTTAATTACGTAATTGGCACTTGTTACAAAAATTGCAATGTCCCTTTCTTCGGCCATTTTTATTTGCAATGAAAAAGAACAAAAGCATTGGCCAGGAAATCGTTCAAGCAGACATTTTTCAACCGCAGCAGAAAGGCAACCTGCGAGCACAGTGGAACATGAAACCTTTGGAGGGCCACCATAAATGTGGAAACTGTGCCGCTTACAATTCCACTATTGAGGGCACAGAGTTCATCCATCAAGAGATTAAATGGAGACACTCCATGATTATAAATTGTAAATTCAAAAAATTTGGTTTATGCAGTTATATGTCCCTGTGGAAAGATCTTTATGGGGAAAACCAATCAACAGATTAACCAGAGAATCACACAGCACAGGTCAAGAATAAAAAAGAAAATGCTCACTACACCTATGGTTGACCATTTCGTTACTACTGCACACACAGAAAAAGAGTTTAAGTGGACAGTATTGGTATCGCTTAATATGTCTAAAAGATTGATAGACATTGATTCAGTGCTTTTGAAAAAAGAAGCATATTTGATATTGAAATTCAATAGTGTACACTCAGGTCTCAATGAAGGGGAGAGGTTGTGTCCTACGGCTAGAGCGGTTGACCTCGAAGCTGGGGAACCAGGTTCGAGTCTCGGCAACGACACTCAGCATCCTGCGATTCTGGGCAAATCACGGAATCTCCCCGTGCCAAACAAAAATGAATGTGTCCTTATGTAACAAAACTGGTGCTCATGTAAAGCGCTCTGATACCTGATGTCTTAGTTCTAGCTCGCTCTATATAAAACTCTAAAATAAATTAAAACATTTTTTTTTAAATGTCTGAGCTATCCAGAATATGAGTGCATGAGGTTAAATTCTCCCTTTTGGAATTGATACATTAATGAGGACTAAATGCCCCAGGAGTGTTAGCAATATCTATAAGACAGGTAGCTCAAACAGGAAGTGCCCCTGATGTTCCTGAAGAGGTCGTGTGGTGTGAGCAGAATCCCTGGTGATTAGAAGTAAGTTTGGGTGGTTAAGAACCCGTTGTTTTTGAAACGTGAATGTTTCGAGCGTGATTGATGCTGTGCCTGCCCCTTTTTTCTAAACAGAAAGGTTTGGTGCTGAGAAAACTAGAGAAAAGTCGAGTTGAATTGTTGAAGAAACTAAGTACCGCTAAGGTACGTGGCTTCCCGTAAAGTAAACACGTTTGACATTGCGTTAGCTAGCAAACAAATGCCGGTCTAATGACCAGCTGCTTTCATGTTTGTATTGTAGACGGGTGCATACAATGCAGTGATTCTCAACTATTGTGAGGAGTGGCGATATAACGATTGGATTGAGCCAGGCAGGTATGTAGGCTCACAAGTGCCACTTCGATTAGTTAAAGCCATAACTTGATGTACGGACAGAGTGATTTTTGAAATGCTCCTCTCTTGTCATGGAGATTCAGCCACGCATTGGGCAGATATTCGTGTTCTATGATTGGAAAGCCGCACCGCCCCCACAGTTGAGGTAGGTGGCGTTGCATTCACAATGGTAGCGCAAGTGGGAATTAGGTCCGTTTTTGATGGAAAGCCTAATTAGACTTTTGTTTAAATAGGGCCAGTCCGGTTTGTTTCCCCCACCACCAGACAACAGCAAGCCTGATGGATTAAAAAAATGTCGACCTTCAGGTATAGTGCATTTATTAAATTAAAAGACTGGAGAGTATGGAGTAATGTTGAGGAAGGATACAGAATGAGTGATATATTCGTTTTTGTTTATTAGATCATACCAATGTGTATATAATTCAGAAGCCCTGATGAGAGCCCCTGGAGGTCCCCTGGGACTTGAAAGGCGTCGGCATTTGCAGTAATAGGCACTAAGTTTAATATTGATAGGGTGCTGCATACTGAGGAACATTGAGTGAAGTTGTGTTCCTAGTTTTGTTGATAGGTCTCAGTTTGGAATTCATTTGAATCTATCAGTTGTAAAAGATACATTGGTTGATGAATTACATTGACGTTTTGTTGTATTGTGATAAATGTATGTAATGTGCAGCGTGATAAATGTTGTAAATATATGAAAATGTTTGTAAATATAGGAATCACTTGATATGTGTTTGTTTGGAAGGACTAGAAGTGTTTTGTGTCTACATTCTTCCTAATGTATATAAATCAAAAAGACAAAATAAGCTATTCAAGAAAAAGGTTTAATAAATGACCTAATCATATGAAGCAACTCATTGTGATTATTGCAGTAAGGAAATTGCATAAATCATTTAGAACACAAGATTTCCCCCCTTTTCTTGCACTTATTGGATACGGCCCTTCCTGGTGTTTGTCCTCTTGGGCCTTACCCCTTCTCTTTGTATAACTTACTAAAGTGGCATTTTCAGATTAAATTATGACTTAAAATCTGACTTTACCATTAAAGAGGATTTACAATTGCAATTCATTTGAATCTAAACAGCATAAAAACACCTGCTCGCAAACGCACGTTGTCTCTTATTCAATGTAATAAATTATCCCCACGTTAATCAATGAGAGAAATAACTTTTGAATCTCCCCATCGAAGAGGATGAACCTCCTTATCTTTAGCTTGGAAGTCCAGCTTTTCCCATGCCAAGCTTTTTCTCGCCATCGTCGACGGCTTCACTGAGACCTTATCCGGCAACAACGACTCCTCCTAAGATTTCTCCTAAGCCTTGACTCACTGAAATGTACTGTTTCAGACACTTTTTTTCAGAAAGCTTTATACGTCCAAAAGTAAGTCGAGACTGGGCCCAATCCACCCCTCATACCTGACTTGCGCTTCATTGCGACCAACCTTAACATTTGACTTTGACCCGGTCTCAAGCAACCAGATAGACACGCTAGATGCTTTGATCTTTTAAGCATTGGAATTTTTTGTGTATTGTACTTTCTCTTTATTACTGTTTGTGTGCTGATTAAATATTTTACACTTTGCCTCTAACTTAAGCCTGATTGTTTTGTGCCACGCTACGTGAGAGTTAATCATAGGTTAATTTAGTGACTTTTTCACTCTGACAAGGTTTGTGGGTATTGCTTGAGTGGGCCTTCCACCCCCTAATCAACAATCTATAAATATGATTATATGTAAATGCTAAATTATCCACTACACTTATTACTTTAAAAAGAAAATATCCAAAATAAATACATAATTCATAAATAATAAAAACAAATACTAATACTAAAACATAAATACAAAAAGAATAGTAATGATTTTATTATTGTGTGTGAATGCATGTGCGTTATATTATATAATTTGGATGTTTATGTATGTGTATGTATATTTGTGTACATACACATATATGCATATGTATCCCTTTAATCATACCTTAGACTGATCATAGGTCAATATATAAATAACATATAAATAAATGAGCTTATGCTGACAGATATGTTTTACAAAATGATAACTCATTATAAAGGGAAAATGTGTAAGTGTGTAACTATTCATCTACATATACAATTAAAAAAATCACCTAAATGTAATGTATCAGATTGTGATGCATGTACATTTGGGTTATTATAATGTTCAATTATCTTTAATTAGACATATAATTGCATAAATATAAAGTTTGTGTTGTGGTGTCTAACTATGCATTCATTTTGACTACATATATAGATGTGGGTGCGTATCCATATTGTATTTGATACTTACTAGAGGAACAATAAATAAAATAATACCAAAATAAATAGATAAAATCTCTCTCTATATCTATCTACAAAAAAAATAGGTTGGACTTAAGTTATAGTTAGGAATACTTTATTTGTGTTTGCTATACAAACCCAAATTAAACTCCACAAGCACTACAAATTCTACAGTTACAGTTATCTCTAATTTTATGTACCCCTGGGCGTTACACTACACTTCGCCCACGTAGTGTACGTAGCGCTGCCTGCTTCGCAGTTTTCGAAGTAGGTGAAGCAGGCAGCGCTACGCACACGCCAGGGCGAAGCGTAGCTGCCTGCCGCCCGCCACCCGCCTCCCGCCCGCCCTCCTTTTAAATCATATCTTGCATGTTAAATAATTAAAAGTAAAGAGACTTACCTGAAGCGCGGCGTCTCCGAGGCTCGCTCTTCCTGGTTTTTAACTTCTTGTGACAAATGCGCAAGCGCGGACGCCCGTGCATGCACATTTCTTGCGAGAAATGCGCATGCGCGGGCGTCCGCGCATGCGCATTTGTCACAAGAAGTTGAAAACCAGGAAGAGGGAGCCCCGGAGACGCCGCACTTCAGGTAAGTCTCTTTACTTTTAATTATTTAACATGCAGGGTATTATTTAAAAGGAGGGTGGGTGGGAGGCGAGCGGCACGTAGTGGGGCTACGCGGAGCGCGTGAGTGTACCTAGATTTGGGCACACTATGCGCTGCTTCACGTAGCCCCACTACGCCCACTACGCCCACCCTTGATTTTATGATTTATGCACCACTATTGATTTTATTTGTGCCAAACACACCTTAAACTACACAGCCATAACAAATTCAAAACTTATACTTATCTGTTGAAATTATAAATTACTCACATTTCACATTACTATAAGTCATACTTATAACTCACATTTATACTTATGCACCACCTTTAGCTTAATATCATTCACACTCTCCTGTACACAGTCCTGTCACATCACTAGCCACACTACATTAACTATAATTCACCCCTTATCCACGCATTAGCTATAGCTTTATATATTACCTAAATTATTGTGGTAAATAAAACACTTATGATGTGAGAGATTATATTATTTGTCAGAACACAGTGCATGGTACATGTAATGTTAATGTAGTGGGGCGAGTGAGGTGACAAGACTTGTACAGAATTGTGTGAGTGATATTGTAAAGGTAGTGTGGAGGTGGCCTTACTTTTTTATGTGTAGCACCACCTCCCCTCCATGCTGGCTGCAGGCAGCAGGCCTGAGAGTGGTTCAACCTGAAGGAGCATCAGCTGATGTGGGGGGGGGGAGTGCACCAGTGCATGTGCTAGAACATTGGGGTTTGGTGCACAATGCTGTAGTTGAAGCACCGTTGGGCTGACCTGCTAGACAGAGAACAGGACCTGCTCGACCCTCTGGGTGTAGAGGTTAGAGGGCTCAGTGAGTAATCATTTATTTTTTGTTTTCTAAAATGCTATTTTTTTTTCAAATAGCATGCGGCTCACGCTCACAGGTAAGTTAAATTTATGTTGCGAATAATATGTGATTCAGTTTGAGCTATTGAGGTGCTCAGCGCTACCTAATCTTACTCATTGATGCTCGTTTGGGCTGATTATTTAAGAAGTCATGCAGACTCCTCTGCCCTGTCACTAAGATAGTGGTTGTAAATATCAGTGAGTTAGCGTTCGCTGTGCCTTTCTTTATGTAACTTATACAGTCCCAATCTCCCAGTGTTGCATAGTATGCATCTATGCATTGAAAAACGAGACTGAGTTGACCCATCAAATGGGTTGAGAAGCAAACATCATTTGTTGCAATGCATTAGTAGTTCCAAATGTAGTTTAGGTTTAGGAAATTAGCAATAGGGCTTAGGTTTAGGAAATTAGTCAACTCAATACAGGTACTATAAGCGATCTGATTTATAAAAGTGCAATGCTACTGCATCTGCCTGTCAAAATATTTTGGGGGACATTAACTGTACATTAATCTATTTTTTTTAATCTTCTTTATTTCTCACATCTGCACCCAAGGGCAAGATGGAATCTGAAGGGCCTGCCACCACCAGTGCCACGGACGGGGCTGATGGTTCTGCTGGCCACAGTAAGTCCTGTTATTATAATTATTTCACTAACTTTTATCCCTCCTCACTATTTGAATAATTTTGCCTTGTTTTCTTATACTGTCTCCTTTTTTTAAACTCCTCTATCTAATGTTTGTTAAATTCCTGTTATCCCTGCATTATCCTTTTGTTCTATATTTCATGTTTCTGTAGCTAACTTTCTCATGTCTTTACTATTCTGTAGCTTTCACGCGATTTCCCTCTCTGTCTGTTTAGTTTTTAGGTCAAGCCTAGCGGCAGCACACATGCGCTGCTCGCTCTGTGAGACTGCTGTAGTAGAGTAGGGGAGAGAAGCCAGCGCCCACTCTCCGGCCATATTTTTCTTTGGCTTGTGTCACTGTCTTTTTATAAATGTTACCTTTGGATTCGTTAATAGGCTTGTTAGACCCTTTTTAGTACAGCCTTGTCTTCATTTGTAACCTCCCATGGCTACTTCCCCCTTTACTTCGGTTGTTATATGGGACCTGTTATTTAGTGTGTAAGCACTATTTACTTTATTGAGATTCTCTTACTGCAGGCGGGATATACGCTGCTTCAGCTGCAACCCCTTGTGTTTTTTAAGCAGCACGGCCGCCCCGTAACACGGGCGCCCGCTTTCAATCACTTTAACCCGGCATTTTCATGTGTCTGTTTCAACCCCCCAAATAAAATGGATTTTGAAATGATTAGGGAATTAAGTCATGTGAATTTCAGGTAGCACATAATTGTGTGCTAATGGGCTGAAGCTGACAACAGCACATATGTATGCCATCTGCACTAAAGCCACCTGACAGGGTGGTTTCCAAAAGCCTGTTTTATTAACAACAACACCACCACCACCAATACTATCACCAATACCACCACCACTCCACCAATACCACCACCAATACCACTACCACCACCAATACCACTGCCACCAATACCACCATCAGCTCCACCACCAATACCACCACCACCAATACCACCACCATCTTCAATACTCCCACCATCAATACCACCACCACCAAGACCACCACCACAAAGACCAATACAACCACCACTAATATCACCAATACCACCACCACCACCAATACCACGAATACCATTGCCACCACCGCCATTACCACCAACACCAATATCAATACCGCCAATACCACCACCACCAATACCACCACAACCAATACCACCAGCACCACCAATACCATCACCAATACCACCACCACCACCAATACCACTACTACCAATACCACCACTACCGTCACCAATACCACCATCAATACCAATACCCCCACCAATACAACCCCAATACCACCACCACCACCAATACTGCCACCGCCAATACCACCACCCCCAATACCACCAATAAAATCACCAATACCACCACCACCAATACTACCATCACCAATACCACCATCACCAATACCACCAATACCATCACCAATATCACCACCACCAATACCATCACCAATACCACAACCACAAATACTACCACCACCATTACCACCATCACAATACCATCACCGGCACCAATTCCATCACCACCAATACCACCACCAATACAACCACCACCGCCAATACCACTACCACCACCAATACCACCACCAATCCCACCACCACCAATCCCACCAATACCACACCACCAATACCAATTCCACCACCAATACCAATACCACCACCAATACCACCACCACAACCAATACCACCACAACCATCAATACCTCCACCACCAACAAAACCTCCACCACCAATACCACCACCATCACCAATAACACCAATACCACCTCCACCACCAATACCACCACAACCAGCACCACCACCAATATCCCCACCACCAATACCACCACCACCAATACCATCACCACCAATACCAATACCACCACCACCAATATAAATACCACCACCACTCTCTTCAGGCCCGATTCACAAAAGTAATCTGAGACGAAATCCTAACTTTAGGACTTTCGATATTGACAGAAGGCATTTAGGATTAATAAAGTTAGGATTTTGCCTCAGTTAATCTTAAATTTTGGGCTTAAGTTGCTTTTTACTTGTGATTCAGTTCGTGTATCAATGTATATATTTTATTCTGAGAACTTAAAAACAATGTTTTTGTATTTCTATGTTCTGGTCTATTGATATTTAACGAAGCTGCGGTGTTGTGAACTGCACGCATTCACTTTCATTTCATGTACATCTCTGACATTTGTCACAAATGAGCAGCCTTAAGTCGGAGTTGAAAATAGCCATTGCTTTAATATAATCATGTTTGTGCGACGAAAGAGCACAGTTTTATATGTTGCTCCACCTGGCGGCTCATGAATACAAAGTGGCTTGCACTTTTGACCTGCATTACAATGTCTTTTTTCAGGTTGCCGTGTGCTGGGATTATAGATTTTCAGAAGGCAACTCAGAGCATAAGTTCCACACAAAATAGATCTTTTATGCATGGTGAAAAGGCAGGAATACAGCCTCAAAAAGTCTCCTGCACAACCACTGCAAAGCAATATTCAGGCAGATTAAAGAGTGCCAAAGCAAGGCCCACTGAGGCCTTTCATCAAGTTCGATAATTGATGCCACCTGTTCTAATGCATGCAACAGTCCAGGTTCAGCAAGAGTGTCAAATTGTCCAGCTGTTATCACGGAATTAATGCGCTGTCTGCATATGTGAATAGGAGATTAGTTCGGTAAATAATCAGCATCTGGCTGAACTTCATATTACTAAGCTGGGCAGCACATTTCAAGGAGGTGGACTTTATGAGTCACAAGGTTAACACTTGTGAAAGCATGGGCCAGCTCATGAACTATAGGGACTCATTTTCCACGTTTCATCCGGCTGATGGAAGAAGGTACTGTAATGTGTTGCTGTGACCCACGATGAGGAATGACTCAGGCACTTATGGGTATTTATACATGTTACTTTATTCCCATGTATAAGTATTCAGGAGAGCGCCGGGAGACATGTGAACAGCTTGCCGGCCCGAGCTAATATTACCATTCCCCAAGATGGCCGCTGCGTCCTACGTCATTGCGCACATGCGAAGACTAGAACGCGACACTACATATCTCCCCCCTTTACAGATATACATTTCACAAATAAGATAATGTCTCTCATGCTACTTGCTGTTGGACTCGTTCCCTTCTCCCATCTCAAAGTCTCTGTACTTCAACGGTCTTACTACAGCTCTGCCCATGCGGGTGCGCCTCACCAGAGTCTTTGAAGTGTGCCCAGCTTCTTCTTGGGACTTCTTTGTTCCACTTCTTTCTACACTCCAGGGAACTCTTCTACACGGCGAGCTGACGATGCTTCCCGACAGTTCCTCCACTCCTGGATCACTCCTTCTCTCCACTTCCTCTTCTCTTTCTGTTCCACCGGTTATCACCGTTCCTGCACCCTCCGGATTGACCTCCATTTCTTGTACCCGGGGAGTTGCTGTCTGTCCACTTTCTTTTCCGCTCCATCTCAAGATCTTGTTGCATTTGGACATCCTATCTTGGGACCAAACTTTTCCGTCGCTCAGCAAAGCTGCTCGATTGTAGACTTCCTCCACTTGCATGGGTGCACTGAACTTGCTGTTGCCTTTTCTTCTTAACTGGGCTAGTTTGACTCGAACCCATTCTCCTCTCTCTAACTCCGTCTCCTTGACATTCCTCCTCCTGTTGTAGTGTTCAGTATATATTCTCTGTGCCTTTTCCAGATTATGTTGCACTACAGCTGGAGACCACTTGCTCGTGATCGTACGCTCCTTCCAGACAACATTGTCCTTCGTGAATGGGTCTCGGCCTCTGAGAATCTGGAAGAGACTGTATCCTGTGCTGGTCGGGGTAATCCTGTATGCCCACAACATGCACTTTAGTTCTTTCTCCCAGTCCTTCCCGAATCCTATCTCTGATTTTATCGAGCCCATGATGACTCTATTAAACCACTCGGCTAGTCCGTTCCCTCCTGGATGGTATATGGAAGTATGTTTGACTTTTATCCCATTCCTTCCCATGTACGTATTCCATTTTTCCGACGTGAACTGAGGCCCATTGTCACTTAGGAGAGAGCGTGGAATACCTTCTCTGAGGAAGACTGTTGTTAGAAATGTTAATATTTTGTCTGTGTCCATGTCCTCCTGTATGTCCACTTCGGGCCACTTGGAGTACCGATCTACAAGTACTGCCACGTATTTCTGGGCTCCCTGGTTATCCAATATTGGCCCCAAAATGTCTATCGATAGATCTTCCCAAGGGTTGGTGGGGTTGTCGAATTTCCCTAAGGGAGGACGCATCATGCTTTGGGACCTGTCCGCTCTTTAGCATTGATCACACTCCCGCACATGCCTCTCTATCTGGTTGTCCATTGCGGGCCACCAGTACATCTGTTTCGCTCTGAGCTTCGGTGTCCTTCATGTATGATGGCAAGTAATTATGGCACCAGCGCGTTGGGCGGAACTACTTTTTCGCCTCTCCACAGGAAGATCCCTTGGTCACATACTGATAACTCCTCTCTTACTTCAAAGAATTTTCTGAGCGCTGTCTCCACGTGTCTCTTCTCTGGCCATCCCCCTTGAGTGAACCTTTTGACCACCTCGATGTCCGAGCGGTCTCGTATGCTTCCTTCCACTCTTGTTCACTTATCACCCGTTCGTGATCTTCCATGAACACCACTCTAATGTCTTCCTCCTCGGATTCACTCAGGGCTTCTTCCATGGCTGCAGCACGACTGAGGTAGTCTGCTACTTTGTTCCTGGTTCCTGGGATATGTTCTACATCATACCTGTAATCCAGTAATTTCAAGGTCATTTTCGCAATGCGGGGGGTCGCATTAGCATGTCCAGATGATGTGAGGACTTTGACCAGGGGTTTATGGTTGGTTCTGATCCTGAATCTTGTACCCCATAAGAATTGGCGGAACTTCTCCATGGCCCATACTGCCTCCAACATTTCCTTTTCTATCACGCTGTACTTTTGCTCTGTGGGCGATAAGGATTTGGACACGAAGCTGAGGGTGGCTAGTTTCCCTTCCTTCGTTTCTTGCATTAGGACCGCTCCTAGGCCCCTTTCACCTGTCGTCAATACTGATCTAGCTTGCTGATCATACCCACTCAAGGGAACTGCTGTGCTGATGTCTGTCTTGATCTTCAGGAATTCTTCTTGAGTCTCCTCGGTCCACTTGAAGGTTGTTTTATCCCTCAGGAGCTGGCGTAAGTGGTGTGTCTTAGTAGCGAAGTGCGGTACAAATTTGCTGTAGAATTCAGCCGCGCCTAGAAATGATCTGACTTCTTCCTTGGTCCCCGGGGATGCCGCGTCACATATTGCTTTGACATTGGATTGTTTAGGTGTAATGCCTTGGTCGCTGATCTCATGCCCTAAGTATGTGACTGATGTCATCCCGAACGGCATTTGTCCCACTCTGCTGTGAGTCTATTGCGCTCCAAGACATGTAGGACCTTGGACAACTTGGTGTCATGGTCCGCTTTGTTCTTGCCCATCACCAAGATGTCATCTTGGAAATACTGGACTCCTTCTACTTCTTTGAATAGTTTGTGCATGAGTTTCTGAAATACGGCCGCAGCCGAGGTCAGTCCGAATGGCATCCTGCGAAACTGGTAGCATCCGAACGGGGTTATGAATGACGTAAGTCTTCGACATGTGTGATGTAGGGCTATCTGATGATAGGCTGATGTGAGGTCGATGGTAGTGAACCATTTCACCCCCTTGGTCTTCGCTAGCATTTCGTCGATCCTCGGTAGTGGGAATTTTTCTACTATTATGTTTTTGTTTAATTCTCTCAAGTCTACGCACAGACGCACCTTGCCATTGGGTTTCATTGCTACTACCAATGGGGCCAACTATTCCGCACTGGTGATCGGTTCTATGATACCGTTGTCCTCTAGTATGCGTAATTCTAGTTGTACTTTCTCTCTAATTGCTAGCGGGATATTTCTCACTTTGTGACACACCGGTTTCACCTCCGCTTTGAGATCGATCTTATGTGTGAATTTGGTTAATTTGCCGACCTTGCCTCCAAACACTGTGAGGAATTCTTCTTTTAGTTTTCCTGCGCCTGGTTGTTGTTCTTCGCCGGTCATCAAGACTTGTCTGGTGCCTCCGGGATTCAATTGTATTCCCAGGTCTCCTTGGTCGATTCACCCCAGAACCGACGGGCCTTTCTCCGCCACGTATAGTTTGCATCTCGCGCTCCGTTCCTTGAATTCAAATTTCAATCTTCTTTATCCCACCATAGGGATAGGGTCTCCTGTGAATGTGACTGGGTGAATGTCTGGGGGTTCCATGTGATGCCCTAGGTGCTCTTTGAAGTGTTCATCCCATACCGTTCTTTGTATTATGGTGTACGGGGATCCTGAATCTGCCAACATCTTTATCAGAATACCTCCTATCACCAGGTCGCATTGGGGTTTCTTGGAACGGTTGCAGTTGATCCCCAGTATGTGTTCTTCTATACACAACACGCCGTCTTCTTCTTCTTCTTCACCTTCGCTTTCCACCTCTGTCTCCTGTGCCACGTATTTTACTGCTGCTCTCTTTTGCTTTCGGCGACATACTTTCTCGTAGTACCCTATAATTCCGCAAAACATGCATTTGGCACGAAACGCTGGACATCGTTTGTCGTAGGCTGGATGTGACTGACTGCCGCACCTGCAGCACGTGTTTTTGCCTTCATTACCCGGCTTCTTCACCGGCACTGACTTGGGCATCCATTTTTCTTGTACTTTCATGTCCCCCATAGTTCCCTTGCCTTTTTCCGGCGGTTCTGCTTCGGTGACTTTGTTCACCATGGGTCTAGCTGTTGTCTCTCTTTTCGCCGCCTCCACACATCTCTTTGACAGCTCTGCTTTCTTCACCATGGCTATGACTTCCTTCAAGGACGTGTCTCCATTTACCCACAGCTTGTCCTGGATCATCGCATTTGTGGTGTGCATTACGATCTGATCTTTGATGAATTCGTCGCGCAGCACGCCAAATTTGCACGTGGTCGCTAATTACCTCAACGCTGCCACGTATTCTTCTACAGACTCCCCCACTGCCTGCTTCCTCTGTTGGAAGTTGTATCGGTCTATGGACGTGCACACTGCTGGTCTATAATGTTTATTGAGATCATCAAGGGCATGCTGGAACACGTCATCATCTGCCGCTTGTCGTGGAGTCGGGACTATGTTCTGGAACACTCTAATGCCTTCTGGGCCTAGGTTGTGAAGTAATATCCTCTTCCTTCTCTTGCTGGGAAATGCTTCTCCATTCTCGTCCTCTAGGGCTTCCAGATAGTTCAGAAAGTATTCTCTCCAGTCTTCCCACTTCATCAATGGATCTCCTGGTTTCGGTAGGAATGGAATGGGTGTTGTGAGCGCACATTTCTTCTTCACCCCTGGGGCTGCCTGGCGTGCTTTGCTTCGGTAGGCGCGGAGGGCTCTGTTGCGACGCAGCTCCACCCCCTGGTCTGTGTCCTGCTTGCTCCGCCAGGGCCTCAGGCATTCCGTCTGTTTTCCGCGAACGGGAGAGCTAGCCTCTGCGCTTCTCCGGTCGCTGTCTTGACCCCGCCCCCGACTCTCCTCACTGATGGGCAGTATATGTCCGGTTGCGGTCGGTCCTCTCCGCTGCCCTACATGCCTTGGGGTGCGGCTAAGTGGTTATGCTTCCCCTTGCACGTGGCTGTTGGCACCGGCTGCTGTTGGTCTGTGTATTTCAGTTATACCTTGGACTGTTCTTGCGTTAGTTAGCCTAGCGCTTCCCCTCTGCCGCGCTCTCCTTACTATCTCTGCCTGCGTGGGTCAGTCTCTGCTTCCTCGGTTGGTAGGTGGATTGCCCCTTGTTCCACGTGGGTACTGGGCTGTGCCTGGGTGTTCGTCTTCTTGTTTTTTTCCAGATCCCCAGCCTCGTCGCCAGTTGTAATGTGTTGCTGTGACCCACAACGTGGAATGACTCAGGCACTTATGGGTATTTATACGTGTTACTTTATTCCCATGTATAAGTATTCAGGAGAGCGCCGGGAGACATGTGAACAGCTCGCCGGCCCGCGCTAATATTCCCGTTCCCCAAGATGACCGCCGCGTCCTACGTCATCGCACACACGCGAAGACTAGAACGCGACACTACAGGTACCTGCAGCTAGAGGCACCGTGATTGTTATTTATACATTATACCCCTTCTGAAATTCTCCCTTGATGTTGTTCATGGGGAACAACCTTTACAACGCAACTTTTACAACGCACTACCATTACAACGCATTTTTTACAACGCATAATCCATTACAACGCATGATATTACAACGCAGGATACTACAACGCATTTTTAAAAACTACCTTTACAACGCATTCCATTACAACGCATACTACCATTACAACGCATACCATTACAACGCATAATATTACATTATACTTTCCAACACTTACACTACTGATGCACCCCCTGGAGTTAGAATAGTAATTTTTACCCCTATACTATCCAACACTTACACTACTGATGCACCCCCAGGAGTTAGAATAGTAATTTTTACCCCTATACTATCCAACACTTACACTACTGATGCACCCCCTGGAGTTAGAATAGTAATTTTTACCCCTATACTATCCAACACTTACCCTACTGATGCACCCCCTGGAGTTAGAATAGTAATTTTTACCCCTATACTATCCAACACTTACCCTACTGATGCACCCCCTGGAGTTAGAATAGTAATTTTTACCCCTATACTATCCAACACTTACCCTACTGATGCACCCCCTGGAGTTAGAATAGTAATTTTTACCCCTATACTATCCAACACTTACCCTACTGATGCACCCCCTGGAGTTAGAATAGTTATTTTTACCCCTATACTATCCAACACTTACCCTACTGATGCACCCCCTGGAGTTAGAATAGTAATTTTTACCCCTATACTATCCAACACTTACCCTACTGATGCACCCCCTGGAGTTAGAATAGTAATTTTTACCCCTATACTATCCAACACTTTCCCTACTGTTGCACCCCCTGGAGTTAGAATAGTAATTTTTACCCCTACACTATCCAACACTTACCCTACTGTTGCACCCCCTGGAGTTAGAATAGTAATTTTTACCCCTACACTATCCAACACTTACCCTACTGTTGCACCCCCTGGAGTTAGAATAGTAATTTTTACCCCTACACTATCCAACACTTACCCTACTGTTGCACCCCCTGGAGTTAGAATAGTAATTTTTACCCCTACACTATCCAACACTTACCCTACTGTTGCACCCCCTGGAGTTAGAATAGTAATTTTTACCCCTATACTATCTAATACTTACCTTAAATGTAATTTAATATTATGCGTTGTAATGGTATGCGTTGTAAAGGTAGTATGCGTTGTAATGGTAGTGCGTTGTAAAGGTATTTTTTAAAAATGCGTTGTAGTGTCATGCGTTGTAATGTCATGCGTTGTAATGGATTATGCGTTGTAAAAAATGCGTTGTAAGTGCATGCGTTGTAATAGTGTGCGTTGTAACGTCATACATCCGTTGTTTAAGGACCTTCATTTTCACAGTGACCTGGGATCGTCCAGCATAATATCTGATCAGCCACTGGGATAGCAGACAATAATAAGTTATGTTATGTCATGTGAAGATATTTGCAATGGGGCGTCCCAGCGCTAACTTCAAAGGGGAGGAGCACGCAGAAACAGAGGGTTAGATACAAAAGACCCAGGTCTTCATGGGGCTTCCAAAGGGCCAGTGATTCGGAATACTCCTAATGGTAGTGCGTTCCAGAGGGCAGGGGCTTTTGCACAAAAGGAGCGACCTCCTGCTCTTGCAGGCTCGATGGAGTATAGCTGAGCACAAGGCCCGCAAAGGGACATATGGAGAGGACAGATTGAATACAACTGCAGAGCCTTGAGAAGTAAGAATGTTGTGAGTGATGCATAGCACCTTGCAGAGAATTCTCTTATCCACAGGGAGCCAGTGCAGCCTATGAGAAAGCATGCATCTAATTCATTCCAAAAGTGATTGTTTGCATATTTGCTTGTTCTTCTGACAACCTGAACTGCAAGAGGTAGCAAGGGAGGTAATTTATAATGGGGGGCGTGAATATCCAGTTTTTAGGTCTTGCCACAGATAGCTTTAGGAGTGTGCCTGTCTTTTGCCATGTTCTTTACACTTAAAAATTCATTCTGTACATAGAGTGGGCTTGAGAGGAATGTTTCCATTTCACCATTGCTATTGGTTGTGTGGTCTATTGCTTCAACTCGTAGGAAGTGCCTCTATTGAAAGTCAAGAGGTGCATTTAGTTCAAGTGCTGCAGCGGCTGGTGCAGGGCAACATGCAACATTTTGTAGTCTCCTAGATCGTTTGTCATTCTAAAAAAAAAAGCGATACACACTATGAGTAGAGGCAGTTACAGAGGAGTAGTTCTCTCGCATAACAGGAGAGCCGTTGACTCTTCCCCAGATTAGCTTTAAAGAGGGTGGGTGTCACTGTGCAATTCTGTGTGTCATGAAACATTTAATTTGGTACTTATGGCTCCTTTAACTTTGATAGGAGACTTTAGTCAACAAGACTCTCAATAAAATTGCCTCTTGCAGTCAAAGGAAGGAAAGGAGCGGAGGAGAGGGGAGGGAGAGATGAAGAGAAGGATTCAAAGGGAAAGAATCGATGAATGGAAGGATGCAGAGATGGATGGATGGATGGAGAGGTAGCCAGATGGATGGACACACGGACGGATGGGTAGACGGATGAATAGAAGGGATGGGAAGAATTGAAGTGGGACGGGATGGCATGGAATGGTTAGGAGGATGTAGGGGTGGCTGGCCAGAGAAAGGTAAAGATATTGATGGATGAAGGGATAGATGGAGAGAAGCATAGATAGTGGATGGATGGGGAAAGGATAAATAGAAAGAAGGATGAATGGAGTGAAAGAAAAGATAAACAGAGTAATAGATAGAAAGAAGGAAGTAAGGTAAGGTAAGATGGATGGATGGAGATTGGATATGGTATTTCTATAGTCAAAACCCAGTCAAAAAGCAGTGAAGCACTGTTTATGGTCAAAGGCAAAATTAAAGTCGGTGAGACATAGGGGAAGAAGCTGAGTTGGCCACGGTTAGTGCATTCTGATGTTGTGCTCTTTAAAGAGGTAAGTCTTCAACTCTTTCCTAAATTGCATCAGCCCTGGGGGAGTCTTGATGGATATTGAGATGTTCTTACAGATCCTGGGAAAAAGGGCTGTTTTATTACCCTTCGTAGTCTGCAGTCTGATGGTGCCCAGGTTGAGGCTCTGCCAAGAACCAGCAGAGATGGTGTGCTTGTAAGCGAAATAAGTGGGGGGTGCTGGTTCTGATGACTTTGTTTGGTTTTAAAGATGGTGTGGGCTAGCATCGGGAAGACAATGCATTTTCATCAGGAGTGAGAGTAATGTGATCATATTTCCTCAAGACCAGGAAGAGACATGCTGAAGCAAATAGGATGCTCATAATGGAGGCAAATGTGTGGGATGACATAAAGTACGGCATTACCACCAACCAATTGTGACAGTCCAAGGGACTGATTAGCAGTTCTGTAGTCACATTCTGGAAGAAAAGGTTTGACTTTAGTTAGAAGAGAGAGCTGGTACCAGGCCCTCTTTGTATTCTTTTTGGCAATGTGATCCTTGAATCCATGTGATTTTCCATTTTTTAAGCAACACTATCAAGGTTTATGCCATTGAGCCAGATTTGTACTGTATTTTGATAGTTGTTCTAGGTAAATGATAGGAACTCAGACTTGGGTGGGCTGAGCTTCAAGTAGGCACTGGACATCCAGGTCAGGATAATGTGCAAGCAGTGTTTGAGGTGTTGCATGTCTGAAGCATAGGAGACTTTCACATAGAGGTGAGTATCATCGACATATTGCTGAATCTTGATGCTGTTACCTATGAGTTGCAAAAGAACAAATGATGGCTGGAATGCTGAACAATGTCAAACACTCACCCCTGGTGCAGAGATTTGGGCCTAAATCCATATTGTTTTTGCTCACCACGCCATTCCAGTTTGGACCCATCCATATACAAATCAGACTTGACCATGCTCCCCATGGAAAAAGGCCAGCCCGAACTGCCAGGCCAGGTCCTCGCCGGACTGGAAACAATCATCCTAGGACCGGTTTCGTGGTGTCACCCCTTATCAGTCAGAATAGCTTGACTCCGGTGGCATTGTTAACACGGGTCCCATGTCTGGGCATACCCGTCCCACTTAGGGGGACAAATGCAAAAAGAAGAAATGATGGACAGAATACTGAACAAGGTCAAACCCTTACCCCTAGAACAGAGATCTGGCCCTAAATCCATCGTTTTTTTGCTCACCATACCATTCCAGTAAAGACTGATTTTCATAAGGCTGGGTCCAAACTGGGGTGGCACGGTGAGCAGAAAAACAATGAATTTAGGCCCAGAGCTCTGTACTGGGAGTGAGTGTTTGACAGCATTCCATCCATCAATTGTTCTTTTTGCACTCTTGAGTTGAGCACCAGGCAGCTCCATGTAAAGGTTGAAGATGGCAGGAGACAGTATGGAACCCTGGAGTATGACACCTGATATGGATCTTTTGTGACCAAGAGGTGCCCATGTGAACACACATGCTTGTGCTTCAAACCTGTCATAAAACTAGAACAATACTCAAAGGAGTTCCTTTGTCTTGTTTGCTTGGTTTAGTGAGCATCCATTCAGTAGAGTTTAGGCTATTTACATTACTAAAAGGTTGCAAGTGGGCTTTGAAGGGTTATTCAGTAAGTTTGTCTGAAATAGCACAATTTTCTCCCCTTAAAAATACAAGAGATTTTAGGAAAATTAAAAATAAATTATGTATACATTACTTGAAATGCCCTTGGGAGTATTGTATGAAATCCACCTTTCCTGTGAGGTCACCTCAAATTTTTGTCTTTTGCTGGACCCTAGATTTTTGTTGGCTTTAGAGTTCTCTGTACTATACCCCTCCAGAGCCAAGTAAAGTGCCTGTCCTCTGACTTTAAACATGCTTGAATTGGCTTATTCCTAACTGACATATTTAACTTGTCTATAAGTCCCTAATATATGGTGTAGAAACCTGGAATTAAAAAGTCAACTGTGGACTGTAGCACTCATTGTCCCATCCACTAGGGTCACCAGAAAACACTATGTCAGGTAATGTAGCCTGATTGTTGAAATGTAAGGGCCAGATTACAAGTTTGGCAGATGAAATACTCCATCACAAACATGACAGATATCCCATCCGCTGTATTACAAGTTCCAAAGGATGCAATGGAATTGTAATTTAACGGAGTAACCCTGTCCACCAAACTCTTAACCAAGCCCTAAATTTGCAGCACAACCTGTTAAAACAACCCTTTTTGACAGGTAAAAGCATATTCAAAATATTAGTAAGTCACCCCTTTTATAGGACTAGAAGCCCACAAGGCAGGGTGCATCGCATTTAAAAGTGAAAGATGTAGAAAATTAATTTTACCATCTCCTGGTGCTTAATGTGAGCCAGTAGTGCCAGTGGAGCCTACTGGCACTCATTTTTGGGAACAGGGACTCATTTGTCCTCATCAGACACTTATTGGGAGCAAGAGAGTTAATACATAGAAAGGAGAAAGAAGGAGGAAGAAACAAACGGACATTTCGCTACAAAGGGAGATAGCAGGAACCTCCAAGAGTCATATAAAGAGACAAGGAGTGTCTGGTAGTGGATTAAAGAGGCATGAAATGGAGTCAAGACTACACAGCCTTGGTATTAGGTGCACTAACATTTGTTAGCACAGGCCACAAGCATTTGTGCAAAGCTTTAGGCACTGGCAGTCATTCTTTTTCAAACTAAGCACTGCCATGTCTCTACAGTGACAAGTCCCAAAAAGCTATTTTTACTGTGGCAGAGCTAGCTGTAACCAGGGTGCAAATTAAAATACTAATACTGTATCTCCAGAATTGTACCAGCTAGAAAAATTATAAAACAACTATTAGAAATAGTTATTAAAAATCCAATTTAATAGTTCAGTCGTACGTTTAATAAATATTGATGAAAAGTAACTTTTAGAAAGTTACTGTTCACCTACCTGAACTGTCAGAAGGCTAAATATCATAAGCCTCTGCTAGCTCTCAGCATGTGCTCGACCTTGAATAGGTGTGAAAGAGGAGAATTGCCTCATAGGAGGAAACAATAGGCCTGCATGGGCAGAGATTACTTCTCTGAGGTCCACATAATATGCAAGGTTGGGCTTGCGGGCTTCCATTTTGACACTACAGAATCCTGCTTAACAGTTCTGCTGATTGACTGATTGGTGGACCTTTTGCCCCATTGTTAGGGATTGACTAAAAGTCTTCCCCACCCACTAGTTTGTGCCAGGCATTAATGTGACATCTCTAGCCACCAACTTCAAAACACTTTCTGGACCTGCATAAGATTTGAAGAGGACCTAATTGGAGCCCTGAATGCAGGACCGGACTGGGAACTGAAAGCAGCCCTGGCAAACTTTTCCCGACCAGCCCCTGTGTGGCACATAGGGAGCGAGCGCAGCGAACGCGCCTGACCACTACTAGTGGGGTTTGGGGAGTTCTCTCCCTATGAAAAATTTGGAAAAAGACAGACCAAGATGGTACATCCTACGGCACAGTTTTCATTACATATTTAATTGTAATAACTTTCAAAGCACAGTAAATAGTGGATGATGACCTTAAAGAGCACCAGGTTACCCAGTCATATTTACCCATAGACATTCTTACATAGAGTACCAAAAATAAACACAAATGTAGTGAATCAGAGTCAGAGAGCACAAAGTATAAGTGAGACCTTAGCCCATTCGGTGTGTAGTGAGCAAGGGCAGTTAGGGTCCACTACTGGGGGAGGTTGGGGAGTTCTCTCCCCAAGAAAATGTTTGAGACAGAAAGGCCAAAACAATGTATTTTTCAACACATTTTTCATTACATATTTAATTGTGTTAACCTTTAAAGCATAGCAAATGATGATCTTATGGTGCACCAGGATACCCAGTCAGAACAGTCATAAATCACAGACATTCCTACAGTGAACACCAAAAAATGACATGTCGAGCACAAAACATGAATTTCAAAACATTCATTTAACATTCATTTCAAAACAAGACATTCAAAAATGCACCTAATCTCAAACAATTGTGCAAAGGTTTGACACATGTTTAAATAGGCTACTTAAGTGGGTGGCACAATAAGTGCTGCTGGCCCGTCAGCAGCATTAGAGTTACACACCCTGGCACCCCCAGTGCACTTTACTGGAGACTTACTTGGTAAATCAAATATGCCAATCATAGAAACACCAATACATATCAGAATTTATACAAGAGCACTTGCACTTTAACACTGAACAGCAGTGGGATTGTGCGCAGAGACACTAAACCAGCAAAAACAGTCAAAATCAGGAGGTCAGAAAGCAAAATGACAGGGGAAACACGCCAAAAGATGTCATGTCTAACACACTTATATAAATTCAAGACTTATATGCATTTTCCATATGTCATTTACATGCACTTCATCATGGATTATTCCTAGTTTATGGTTATTTGGCACATTGGTACTCATTTTAAATGTAAATGTAAAGGTACTTATAGAGCGCACTGTCACCAGACGGACACCTTGCGGGGTCGCCTTTGCGGTTTCCTGGCGCTGATACTCATACCGCTGTGGAACCCCTCCTGGCTTTCCCTGTGAAGTGTCCACTCCTGGGCACCCCCAGGGTGAAGCCAGGCATCCTTAGCGCTGTTGGGGCCGGTGTGGAGGCTAAGCAAGCTATTGCCCAGAGTTGCAGCGTGGGGCCCATGATTAGACTAGGCACCGAGGCGAGAATAGACAGGTCCGAGGAAATTGAGCCCGAGCCCCGCCGAGGTGGGAATCGAACCCTGGTCCTTGGCCAGAACTCTGCTTCAGGGTCTGCCGCTCTAACCATTGAGCCACACTCCTCCATTTTATCAATCTCAGAGGATAATAAGCCACATCCTGACTGTCAGGCAAAAACTTGTGACCTAAAAATTACACAAATATTTCAGTAACTAATGGTTGCCCTACTGAGCTACCTTACAGCATGCATTCAGTAAATACATTAAAAACAATGGACAACATTCACCCTCCCGTCTGCCTAAACCCGAGCCACATTTATAACAACAATTTTCTTTAACTCTGAAAATTCTCACTCAGGCCTATCAGTTTCAATTAACACAAAGCTCTCCTCAAACCCACTGACAATATGTGGGCGTGGTAGCGGTCATTAATTTGCGGTTGTGAAAAAGACTTTTAAAATCTGGATATTTCCATTCACATTATTTTCAAGTTCAATAAACATCAAATAGGACACTGAGAGCATTAATGTCCATGAAGTAATAAACTGAACACAGATGTATAACTATAACCTGAAAGATTATTGTGATCAATCTGGTGCAATATATTTTGGTTCCGATTTGTTCAGAATGTTTTTTAACCCCTTCGCCGCGGCGGGAAATACGCCGCGGCGCTGGGGGGGGGGAGGTTTGGGGGCACTGCGGTGGCGCCGTGCTCATGACGGAACCACTCCGTCATGAGTCACGGTTGAGCTGTGCTCATGACGGAGTGGTTCCGTCATGACTCTGCCCACGGCGCTAATCGCCCGCACAGGCGGGGAATTAGCGCCGCGTGGGCAGAGCGGCCGCCAACGGCCGCAGCATGACGGAACCACTCCGTCATGAGCACACGGCACCCGTGGCTCATGACGGAGTGGTTCCGTCATGAGCAGGGAAGGGATTAAACAAGCTCTGTCACAGCATGATTGCCTCGTGAACATACTGAAATTGAAAGATTGTGTTTATTATTAAAAGCAGCAATTTGTTGTTATAGACATGCTGCTAAGAAGAACCTAGGTCGATACCGATGGTCTCTTCTGTTCTGTTCCAATAAACCAATGCTCCTAGAGCGCTTTATCGCCCAAGTATCAAGGCACTTTAATAATGGATGAGCCCATTACGCGAATGCAATGTCAATCATCTTTTCAACCCTGGATGAACCATTAGACAATCCTGCTGGGAGGAAACCTGTGACCTACAGGCCAGACACAGATCTCCACAGAATGTGCATTAACCTAGAGAGCTAGCTTCAGCTGTTCAGCTTACCCCTTGTTGTCCTGCACATCCACGCCCATCCGCGGCAGTCCTGGAGTTGCTGTCACAAAGCAGCGCAAGTCCTGAGCACAGACTGGACAGACAGAAGACTCATGCGGCTGTGTGTCAAAGACCAGAATGCCCAAAATAGGAGCCCTCCCTAAAGTGCCACTCACACTCATGTTTGACTGATAGTGAGGCACTGTTTCACCACGGGAGCACCATTAAATGTGCATGTTACCCAGCCTGCATTTGATAACCCCATTTTACATTGTAGAAGTGCTTAATCGTGTACCCTGGCCCTGTGCATCCATCCCAGACTTCTCTCCCAAAACACCATCTGGTGTGCTGGAGAACCAGTTCCCTGACAAAAATATTTGGCCTTTTAGCCTCATTTGCAGCTGGTTGGATCTCTTGCTGTGGTACCACAGCCAGGTAATTGAGTTAGAAACCCGGATAATGGTGATGATACTGAAAATGCAGCTTTAAATTACAAATAACATTCAGAAACAGTGTTTTATTTTATCCTTCTGCGTTTAAATCTGTCATGTTAGCACACACACCTTGCTTGTGCGAAAGGGAATGTTTTTCGGGTAAACAAAAGCTATTTTACTGCATCTGCACTGTGGCAATATATCCAAAAAGTAGCAAAATCATTTTAAAGGGGCAGTAAGCCTAATATCGCATATTTACTATGTATTTTTCCATTTTAACCTTTAAAACTGCCACCGTGTAAAGAAGGTTGGATCATTTGCTGTAATGCAAGATTACTGCTCAGTGTAAATAGCAAACACACGTTCAATGCATGACTTTTTTTACTTGCCTTAAGTTGCCAATTGCGTATGAAGTGAACCAGCCGGAGGCCCAGGGAACTAACTTCTCTGCAGCGCAGGTGGGCAAACTTGGGGAGGGGGCACAGACCATTGGTCAGATTGGCATGTTGCGCTGCGCGATGCATGAGTCAGACTAGTGAATGATCTGCGCCCCTCCCACGTCACTGCCTACTTTAAGGCAATTCAGGTGCCTAAGTGCCTGGCCACGAGTGGTGGTGGCGGCCTGGTGCCGAAAGTGTACGTGGGCGCAGCCCCCTGTCCCTGCGCAGTGCACTACACAGTGCAGTAGCTGGGCATGGTAACTTGGGTTGCAGTGCATGTGTGACTAAATTCAACCCAACTGCTGCACCTCTGTTTGTGCAGGTAAAAAGCATCACTGCCATTTGTGAGATGAGGTCACCTCACCAATGGCAGTTGTGCTTTTGCTCTGAAGAGCAGAGGTCAGAGTGCACTGTGCAGAGCAGAGACTGACTCTGTCTCACTGTCAGGACGGCCTTCTGATTTAGTTGCTGGGTGCCGATTTTTAAAAATATCGTCCCAAGTAACAAAACCGGCCCCCTGTGAAGAAACCGGCCCCCACCCCTTCCGGCCAGCCGGGGGATTGCCCGGTGCCTGGAATCACCAGTCCGACCCTGCCTGAATGGACGGACCTGCTCCCTCTTGTACCAAGCATGCAAATGTGGACTGAAAGAGTCTGTTGGCTGACCTTCTGCATGGCTACAGAGAGAAAACAAGCAGCAAGAGGCCTTTTCCTGGAAGTACCCAGCTGACCAGTGGAAGTGGACCGGGAGTGGACCCTGGCCTTGACCTCTGCCTGCCTGTTAGTGTATGTGCCTCTCCTGACGTCCTTGGGGCCTTGAAGTACACTCCTGTTGTTGATCGGGACTTAGAAGACTAAGATAGAAGGTAAAATCTTTGACCTCGAAGGACCTGATTGATGTATCTGAATAGCGCTTCATAACCTTCCGCCTGATACTGTGCCTAAGTCCTGTTCCACTGTGACCATAGACTATCTTTGGCGATTTTTGCTCTTTGGAGTTATTTGTCCATAAATCTCTAAAATGTCACATCTACGGTTCCTGCTTTTGGATTTTTTTTTTATTTTGCTGTCAGACTTTTTATTAAATGGTACTCTCCTTTTTACTTTGGTTTTGTGATTTTTTTGTGTGTTTTTTTTAACTTTATTACTGTTTTCATACTGCATACATATTTTACATATTGCCCTAATGTTAACCCTGTCTACTCTGTATCATAGCTACCTGGCAGTTAAACTCAGGTTCATTTAGTCACTTTGAGGATTAACCCAGAAAAGGGCTGTGATTATTTCTTGAGGTTGGTAGTCACCCAGTCCGAATAATATCCAAATTTCTTGCAGGAAGCTAAACTGGAAAATACATGCGAGGGCATAACCTCTCTTAGGATATCAGCAAAGGTACTGGTTATGGGAGAAAAAGTCTCTCACTTCACATTTTCAGCTTGAATCTGTCTCTAGCGAATTGTGCCAATTACATATATTATGCAAGCGTAGTTGAAAAATTTGCATCGGTCTGTGAATCAGGACAGGAGATTTGAGTACTTTGTTTGTTAATTCGAGAATTTTTCATGGGGCTGAATCCTTAAATCCTCCATGGATAAAATATTTGAAAAATAAATAAATAACATTTGAAGAGGGAGCATTTTCCCATTGTCTGTTCCACGGATTCGTAAACTCTTGTAGGATTTGAAGACGGAGCAATCTGAGTGGCTCACAGTAACTTAAAAAATACTCTGCAGTAGCTATTACAGGATTCTATGCAATGAAGTCTGCATCCCAAGAAAAGAAACTGAGGACATAAAAGATGTATTGGGAGACTCACCTGATTTAAAGAGAAGCACTTATCCCTCTTACCACACATTGATTGTGTCTTTCCCTTTAACCCTGTACAATCCCCTTCCTTTCAACTCGATTCCTACCATGTACAAATCACATGGATACATACATAAATGTTAGGGGGGTCAGAGGGAAAGACACTTCCCTTTTTTCTTGAAGGATTCATGGATCCTAATTTAAGTTAATTTTGCTGGTAAATCGGTCAAAAAAATGTAACACAGTGCACATGCACAGTGGCACTGTGAACTCCTGTGCTGGCTCAGGGCCTGGCCATAGACTATAGCAGTGCATGGCAAAATTCTGTGCACGCTAGTCGAATAGGTGCATTGGAAGTTAGAATCTATGGCCATAGACATTCAAAGGCTACAGGTCAGAGGCCATGCACAGTGAGGATTGGGTGCAAAAAAGAGATATGAAGCATGGTTTCATGACTACATGCAACCAACAACAATTGGTAGCATTAAACCTTGTAGGAGTGAGACGGGTATCCAAAAGCCACCTTCCTCTGTCTCCAAAGCCCTGCTATCACTGGAGGAATATACCACTCTTCAAGTCACAACAGCCCTCAGGGGAAAGGTGATTTGGAGAAGAGAAAATACACATATGAAGAATCTGAATCCACACAGGAAGACTGGAATAGGTCCAGGACCTTCTAAGCATCAGTGGGTCTGGAAAACTCAATTGAACACTCTTACTCTTTACAATCTCTCTCTCTCTCTCTCTCTCTGCTCTCAATTGTTGAAATGTTTACAACACAATCATAAGTTCTTACAGAAACTTCCCTCTTTCCCCTCTGAAAAATCCCAGAACACTTGAAAACTGTATATCTGGAACTCTTAAGGGCTGTGATCCTAAAGGAACAAAAGTTAAGTACAGCCTTATTATACATACATTTATAGTAGCTATTCCTTTCTTCACATCCGTCCCTTCCAATACCAATGGTACCTTGTTAGACCTTCACTCAAATAAATTACTTAAGAGCAACAAGGCTAACATAAACTGTTTTAGACAAGCATCAACCCGCTAAATAATCCAAGGGAAAAACAAGGGAAAGAAACAAGATAAGAGTTCATAGTCATAAACTCTGTTTACAGGTGTAAAGTCTCTTTCTTCTTTTGTTTGTATTTTTCAGGTTCCAAAAACTAGTTATACGTAATCCAACGTGGAACCATGAAATGGACGGTAAGTAACTTCTTGTTGGAATTGAAGCATGTGCCTTACCCAAGGTTGGAGCAATGGGTTGCTGTTGGTAAAATGTATTTTTTACTTGTTTTGCAGGAAACAACAGCAGGACAACAGTGACCAAAAAAAGAAGTTGCTGCTGATAGCCACCCAATGTAACAGGAGACAACAGCAGAAAGGGGGTCCCAACCCACAGAGAACAGGAATCTAGAAATGTAGGTAAGTGAAAAAACAAACGGGAAGTTCAGGTACGTTTTTAATTCTGTTCTTCAGAATGCTATATGTAACTTCTATGTCTTTTAATTTCAGGCAAAAAGTGAGCTCTCCAGATTACGTTCTTTATACCAGCACTCAGGAGCCCGTAGCGCATCCAGTGCGCCTTACTGTGGGAGGGACCTAAACAGAAGGAAGAAGAACACTAGACTGTGTCCTCCACTCTGGGGGCCATATTAGCTGTGCTGCAAGCCCACAATCGGGACATGGGGCAGCAGCTGTTACACACAGAATTAAAAAAAATATATATATTAATTTAAAAATCTTTGTTAGTGGTTACTTATGATTTCTTCTGCTCATAAAACATTCATGTATGTTTTAAATGAGCCTTTGAATTTATGTTTACTAAAACCATACGTGAAGTTATCGTTACTAAACAAAACTGATCACTCAAATGTGTGTTGAACCTGACAAAGATTTGGGATATATTACTTGGAAAGGCTCACAAACCACCAACTAATATATTTTATTTTCTAACACACTTTCACTTTTTTCAAATGTTGTTGATGGTTCAAAATTTAGAGACAGTATTCCTCAGTGGTCACCTGTACATTTTCTCATACTAGTTTTCTCACCAATGATCATGAACACCTTTCCCTACATTGGATAGGGGGAGGGTAAAATTTACTATTCCCACTCCAGTGAGTGCAACAGTAGGGAAAGCGTTGGATAGCATAGGGTTAAAATTACTATTCCAACTCCAGAGAGTGCAATAGTAGGGAAAGCGTTGGATAGCGTAAGGGTAAAAATTACTATTCACATTCCAGAGAGTGCAACAGTAGGGAAAGTGTTGGATAGCGTAGGGAAAAAAATTACTATTCCAACTACAGAGAATGCAACAGTAGGGAAACCACTGGATAGCATAGTGGTAAAAATTACTATTCCCACTCCAGTGAGTCCAACAGTAGGGAAAGCGTTGGATAGCGTAGGGGTAAAAATTACTATTCCCACTGCAGAGAGTGCAACAGTAGTGAAAACGCTGGATAGCTTAGGAGTAAAAATTACTATTCCCACTCCAATGAGTGCAACAGTAGGGAAAACATTGCATAGCATAGGGGTAAAAATTACTATTCCCACACCAGAGAGTGCAACAGCAGTGAAAACGCTGAATAGCGTAGGGGTACAAATTACTATTCCCACTCCAATAAGTGAAACACTAGGGAAAGCGCTGGATAGCGTAGGGGTAAAAATTACTATTCCAACTCCAGAGAGTGAAACAGTAGGAAAAGCGCTGGATAGCGTAGGGGTAAAAATTACTATTCCAACTCCAGAGAGTGCAACAGTAGGGAAAGCTTTGGATAGCGTAGGGGTACAAATTACTATTCCCACTCCAGTAAGTGAAACAGTAGGGAAAGCGCAGGATAGCGTAGGGGTAAAAATTACTATTCCAACTCCAAAGAGTGCAACAGTAGGGAAAGCGTTGGATAGCGTAGGGGTAAAAATTACTATTCCAACTCCAGAGAGTGCAATAGTAGGGAAAGCGTTGGATAGCGTAAGGGTAAACATTACTATTCCAACTCCAGAGAGTGCAATAGTAGGGAAAACGTTGGATAGCGTAGGAGTAAAAATTACTATTCCCACTCCAGTGAGTCCAACAGTAGGGAAAGCGTTGGATAGCGTAGGGGTAAAAATTACTATTCCCACTCCAGAGAGTGCAACAGTAGTGAAAACGCTGGATAGCATAGGGGTACAAATTACTATTCCCACTCCAGTAAGTGAAACAGTAGGGAAAGCGCTGGATAGCGTAGGGGTAAAAATTACTATTCCTACTCCAGTAAGTGAAACAGTAGGGAAAGCGCTGGATAGCGTAGGGGTAAAAATTACTATTCCAACTCCAGAGAGTGCAACAGTAGGAAAAGCGCTGGATAGCGTATGGGTAAAAATTACTATTCCAACTCCAGAGAGTGCAACAGTAGGGAAAGCGTTGGATAGCGTAGGTGTACAAATTACTATTCCCACTCGAGTAAGTGAAACAGTAGGGAAAGCACTGGATAGCGTAGGGGTGAAAATTACTATTCCAACTCCAAAGAGTGCAACAGTAGGGAAAGCGTTGGATAGCGTAGGGGTAAAAATTACTATTCCAACTCCAGAGAGTGCAATAGTAGGGAAAGCGTTGGAGTGCAATAGTGGGGACGCGCAGCGTATGGTGAGCGATTTGGCCCGACCTGACCACCGCAGAACTACCTGGACCAGAAGCAGCTGGGGGCAGTGTCACAATCAGCAGCCCCTCCCTTTGCACCGGCGGCGGACTTCAAAAGGACCTCGCGCCTCCCGCTTCGCGGGACGCGCAGCGTATGGTGAGCGATTTGACCCGACCTGACCACCGCAGAACTACCTGGACCGGGGGCAGTGTCACAATCAGCAGCCCCTCCCTTTGCACCGGCGGCGGACTTCAAAAGGACCTCGCGCCTCCCGCTTCGCGGGACGCGCAGCGTATGGTGAGCGATTTGGCCCGACCTGACCACCGCAGAACTACCTGGACCAGAAGCAGCTGGGGGCAGTGTCACAATCAGCAGCCCCTCCCTTTGCACCGGCGGCGGACTTCAAAAGGACCTCGCGCCTCCCGCTTCACGGGACGCGCAGCGTATGGTGAGCGATTTGGCCCACCTGACCACCGAAGAACTACCTGGACCAGAAGCAGCTGGGGGCAGTGTCACAATCAGCAGCCCCTCCCTTTGCACCGGCGGCGGACTTCAAAAGGACCTCGAGCCTCCCGCTTCGCGGGACGCGCAGCGGGACACGCCGGGCTAAGCCCGGGCAAAGGGCGGGCCGTCAACGGCCGTCCAAGGCCGACCGAGGCTGGGCTGGGCCACCCCCCTTTCGTTGCCTACCCAAACGCTACATCTCGCCCCAGACCTGACCACCGCAGAACTACCTGGACCAGAAGCAGCTGGGGGCAGTGTCACAATCAGCAGCCCCTCCCTTTGCACCGGCTGCGGACTTCCAAAGGTACCTCGCGCCTCCCGCTTCGCGGGACGCGCAGCGTATGGTGAGCGATTTGGCCCGACCTGACCACCGCAGAACTACCTGGACCAGAAGCAGCTGGGGCCAGTGTCACAATCAGCAGCCCCTCCCTTTGCACCGGCGGCGGACTTTAAAAGGACCTCGCGCCTCCCGCTTCGCGGGACGCGCAGCGGGACACGTCGGGCTAAGCCCGGGCAAAGGGCGGGCCGTCTACGGCCGTCCAAGGCCGACCGAGGCTGGGCTGGGCCACCCCCCTTTCGTTGCCTACCCAAACGCTACATCTCGCCCCAGAGCCAGGTGACTGCCATCTGTTCTGTCTCTCCTTTGGGTACAAGAGGGCTGTTCTCTACAGCCGTTGACTGTCTTCTGGTTTATGTGTCCTATTCCCTTCACTGCATGTTAGCATTGGCTCCCATTTTTATTCGTGTTTTAATTTAATTAAAAAAAAAAAGTAAATTAACATGGCCACACAATCTACAAAAACAAGGCTTTCCCTGGTAGGGGGCTCAGTTAGGGGGACCCTAGATCATTTTATTACCAGGGCGGCTTCTGTGCTAGAAAAAGAGATCGCCATCACGGAACGCCGTCTATCGTTGGACCCTGTGTTTCAGAAACGTTCCTCTTTGGGCCACATCCAACAGGTTCCCTCACCGTCAATCAGGACTTCGGATCCTGAACTATCCAACGACCCTGGTCCCCCCGCGCAACTCTGCGATCCAACAGATATAGTGCCTATCTTAAACGAAACTGGCTTATCTCCTTCCAACTCCCAATCTTTAACGGGCACTTCCCCCGTGGACTCATCCTCCACTTATATTGCCACGACTTCTAAAAGAAAACCCGCAAAAAATAGGTTTTCTTGCCCGAAGACCGTAGCAAAAAAAATCCTTACTGTTCCAACAAAAAAAAGGAGAAAAGACTGCCATCTGGATGTGCCCAAAACTATGCCCCAATCAATATCAACTCCCTCACGAACCAGGCCTCTAACACCATCGACACAGCCTCCCATTTCTCCTTTTTCTAACCTACTGACCGACATAGAGCATCTGGTAAGATCTCTACTTTCACCCTTAGCAGAGAGAGTTAAGAACATTGCGATACAGCTAACATCTTTGGAAGCATCTCATGCCTCTCTTATTGCATCAAACAACGATCTGAATTTTCACTTACGTAAAAATCCCACTGAGGCTATTATGCCTCTTCCCCTCACTCAAACAACTACTCAGTCTAACATGTCGAATCATACACAGAACATACAAGTTTCCCAGCCCATACCAGAGAAACAATTCACTGTTAAGGGGGATTCAAGAGAAGACCAAACCTCCAACCCCGTAGCGCCCCCGGGCAATAACACCAATAGGCAGCCTCCCTCAGATTACAAACTGGATAAAAGTTCCCATATTGACTTGCCCCCCGAAGCGGCTCCTTACGTAGTGACTCTCATTGGGGTCCCTGTGCTCGTTCAGGGTAAAACGGAGAGTTACCAGGAACTCAAAAATAAAGTAGTGCACTGGCTGACTCAAAATAGACCACTCCCCCCTGCAATTAACGGCGAAATACTACATGTCAGGAGACTGAATTGGTTGGGCCCTAGACCTAAGGACAAACAGGGCGATGTCATTATAATTAACTTTCGAGACCGTAGGGTGCTACCACACATAGCGGACTGGTATACCCCGGGTAGGGGCCCAGGAATCTCAACGGTCGATCTAAGTTACTTTTACCCCCGTTCTCTTTTGATAAATTCCACACTTTCATACCCATCATCGAGGGCTATCATCGAGACATCCCATTTCACCATTCCAACTTCAAACAGATATGCTACTTTCTCAGGCCTGGACGAACAGGATTGACTTCCTAATCCTGGATTCATGATTGACAATCCCCCTATCTTGAGTATTTCACTGCTCATTCCAGTACTACACAACCCTAATCCCAAGAATAACACCTTGCCCATTAACAACATGGGGTGGACGCCAACCTCTGATATTGCTCCTCATTTTTCATCTTTGGAGTCAATGCTTTTGCCCGCTGGTCCGATCACTAATCTTCTTTTCACCTATTCGGCTCACAAAGATATTCCTCCCCCTAAAATCTCCCCGCATCTTTTAGAAACTGTTGAGCCTGTAACAGACCCTATGACTGGTATTATTGGTACGGATGAGTCCCTCCTGGGCGATAGCCTTTTGTCTTGGAACGTGGCAGGTCTCCTCGACAAATTGTCTAATGCCGCATGGATTCAAATCGTTTCACGATACAGTATCATCTGCCTGCAGGAAACCTGGACCACTACAGAGCTTCATCTTCTAGGGTACCAGACTTTTCATACCCCAGCTTCTCCCAGCCTCCATGGCAGAAACAAGGGAGGACTTACGACTTATATTTCTGTAGAATTCCGATTAAAACCAACTTATATCACAGGGTCCTCATACTATCAGTTAATCAGTTTGACTGGCGGCTCCTTTAAAAACGTTGTCCTGGTCAACTTTTATAATAATATCCCAAACTCACATGTTGACTCGGTGCTCAATGGATTAAAATCCGATCTAATCAAAAAAGAGTCTCAAAATAATTCTGACACCTTAATCATCTTGGTAGGTGACTTTAATTGCCCTTTATGTCCCCAGAGTCTTAAAGGCACTTGTGGCCTGACAACTGATATGGACGATTCTCCCAATCATTTTTGCCATACTAAATTGGGAGATCTCTTAAATGGATTAATATCCCACTTTAACTTATCCTTTGTCAATGACCTATGCCTTCCACCCAAGTGCTTTAAACCCACTTACAATGGGAGAGGCTGTCATACCACGATTGATTACTCACTTATATCTTCTAGGTACTCAGGGGCGATACTTACCTGGGAGACCCTTGACACTGTTATTAGCGATCACTATCCTATCGAGGTAACTCTAAAGTTAACCTCGTATACTAATGACATGGTCAGGCAGAATTCCTCCTATTCTCCTCCCCTGCAGTTGGGAACCACTATGGGCCTTTTTCTCAATTGGGACAAAGTGGTCCCCCCTATCTTCCTTAAAACCCTGGTTACCAATGTTTACGACCATATCCAAATCTGTTTGTCACCTACAGAAAACCCGCAGACAATTACAAACTCTTTCTCTGCAATTCTATCAGAAATTAAAACTCTCCTTGCTCGAGCCCCAAAGAAATCAGCCCCACTTACCCACGGCTGGTTCGACAGGGATTGTTCTAAAGCCCTGCGACTTCTGAAACTAGCTTTGAAGTCTAACCCTAGAAATCGTTTAGAGGTCCAGCAAGCCAGGCATAACTACCGTATCAAGCGTCAGGCAAGGAAAAACCAGCTGAAGTCGCTGGCATGGTCAGCCCTTGTGGAAGCCTCTGAGAAGAGGGATAATACTGCCTTTTGGAGGGCAGTTAATGCCCCCTTTTTTCGATCCTCTCAGCCCCCGATTTTGGACTCAGCTATTACCCCCGAAACTTGGGTTAAACATTTCAGTACCTTATACAACCTTACTGATCTGGATAACCGTCCACCTGAGTGGGAAACTGATCCCAACTCTCCTCCTGACCTAACTACTTTCACCTCTTTCCCCCTAAATATCTTTTTGGACCACGCTGAAGTATTGATGGCCTTAAAAGATAGCTCCTCCGGGAAAGCCCCAGGCCCAGATTGCGTCCCAATATACGTTTTTAAGTCACAGCCTGACCCATGGGCCCCATTGCTAACCAATGTATTGAATTCTCTGAACACCACTGGCTTTATTTCCACCTGGCCAGAGGCAATTGTCGTCCCGATTTTTTGAAAAAGGCGCGAGAGATAATCCCGCCAACTATCGCCCAATCTCACTTTTAGACTCCCTTATGAAGATAGCCGGGCGAATTATTTTAAATAGAATACACGATTGGTTAAGCACTCAAGATATTATTTCTGATATGCAATACGGCTTCAGACAAGGCAAGGGTACTATTGAACAGGGCCTAAACCTGACCTTAATAATAGCCAAATACACCCAGGCAAAAATGGAAACCTTTTCATAACCTTTGTAGACCTCAGTTCCACATTTGATTGCGTTGATCACAGGCAGTTATGGGAATCCCTTACAGAGATCGGCTTAGACCCCCTCATCATATCATTTATCAAAGAGCTGTATAGGGATGCATCGGCCCGCGTGAGATATGGTAATAATGGAGAATGTTCTGACAGGTTTTTTATCAGACGAGGTGTCAGACAGGGTTGTATATTAGCTCCTTTACTTTTTACCCTCTATATTAACTCTGTTAGCCACCATCTGACCAGAACTTTCCATGATTACCCCACAATCAATGGTAAACCTATTCCCATTTTGCTCTACGCAGACGATGCGGCAATTATGTCCCAGACTCGCACGGGGCTACAAAGGGCAGTCACTGAATTTACTGACTTCATGTCAAAGAGAGGCTTAAATGTTAACACCTCTAAAACTTACACTATGTCCTGTGGCCTCGGGATTGGAAAAAAGCCATGCACTATTTTTTTGAATGGCAAAAAATTAATCAATATTGATAGTTTTCCTTATTTGGGCATTACTTTTAATAAGAGAGGTACTTGGCGAGCCGCCGCTCAAGCCAAAGGTCTAGCATTGTCTAAAGCCATAGGTGCACTGACCAACTTTTCTAAAAAACTAGGGGGGTCGCCCAATTAGCCCTTTACTTCAGATCTATCGGGCGAAGTGCATTTCAACTGGTACCTATGGATCTGGGATCTGGGGGATTGATCCCGTTGAACAAATCCAGCGACTTGAGAATGCTTTTCTACGTTACCTTCTGGCTGTCCCTTCAGGCACTTCTACCTATATGGTGCATACTGAACTGGGCCTCACTTACATTGCGGATACGATTAATTCTTCCCCCCTTCTCTTATGGCATAAAGTCTGGACCAACGAAGAAACTCCATTTAATAGGGAAATTATCACAGACTGTCTAAAACTGAAAGAGCTCAGGAACATTAAATGGTTGAATTATGTTAAAAGGTTGTCCACTGAAATCGGGCACCCCAAATTTTTTGCTGACCCATCAACCCTAGTTAATATAGCAAAAGTCGAGCTAAAGCGACTTGTCTTAAATCACCTGTGCTCTAAACGATGGTCCCTAGAAAAACAGAAGAGTACAATTGCAGATTACCAAAATACGATTACTGTGAGTGGTATACAGCAATATTTACTCTTAGAACCATCACCGTTTACCCGCATGCTCCTGACCCGCTTTCGTACCAATACTTTTTTTAGACTTCTAACTTTTCCTAGCCCAAATTGCTGGTCCAGTGACTTACAGAAATGCCCCTGTGATGGCCTTTCGATTCAATCTAACATCCATTGCATTCTATTTTGTAGATTTTATCAATTGCCAAGGACCCTTTTCTTAAAACCTTTGCTTAAATCATGGGGATTACGCTCATGTAAATTGGCCTACCAAAAATTAAAAACCCTGGAAACACCCTTAGCCCTGGCAGCCATCTCAACCTATCTGAAAATGACGATGAGGTTTAGGATATCAATGCAGACCTAAGTGGTCTAACATCTTGATGCTTTGACTGTATCTACTTTTCTGTTTTTTGCGATTTTAATTATGTTACAAATTGAATGTAATTTTAACTGTTTTTATTGGATTTTTATATGTATGTACTTTTCTGATATTGTTTTTATACATATCGAATAAAGTTCAATATCTATCTACTATTCCAACTCCCGAGAGTGCAATAGTAGGGAAAGCGTTGGATAGCGTAAGGGTAAAAATTACTATTCCCACTCCAGAGAGTGCAACAGTAGGGAAAGTGTTGGATAGCGTAGGGAAAAAAATTACTATTACAACTCCAGAGAGTGCAATAGTAGGGAAAACGTTGGATAGCGTAGGAGTAAAAATTACTATTCCCACTCCAGTGAGTCCAACAGTAGGGAAAGCGTTGGATAGCGTAGGGGTAAAAATTACTATTCCCACTCCAGAGAGTGCAACAGTAGTGAAAACGCTGGATAGCGTAGGGGTACAAATTACTATTCCCACTCCAGTAAGTGAAACAGTAGGGAAAGCGCTGGATAGTGTAGGGGTAAAAATTACTATTCCAACTCCAGAGAGTGCAACAGTAGGAAAAGCGCTGGATAGCGTAGGGGTAAACATTACTATTCCTACTCCAGATAGTAAAACAGTTGGGAAAGCACTGGATAGCATAGGGATTCTATAAACATAATAACCAATTAAATAATTAGTTATAAAAAAATAGCATATTAATAGTTAATTTACAAAATATTTATTCTTAAATACCAATTATTTAAAATAAATATTTATATAAATAACTTTAAATTACATCCCACACTATTCCCCTTTTAACACACAACACACTACACATACAAAATACACAATACATTTAAATATCAGTTTATCTATTATTTACAATTAATAATACATTCTTTATAATTAATATACTTATTATTTACTAATTTATACATATTAACTACCAAATTACAATTATTCACAAATTAATTATTAATTAACAATACATTAATTAGCAATAACAACAAATAACATGAAATAATAAATTATTTATATTTACTATACTTATCATACTAATACCAATTAATTACCAATTAATAATTAATTAACAATTAATTATTATTAATTACAAGTAAATAAAAATTATCAGTAATTATTTGAATTTAATTACATCCCACCCTATTCCCCTATAAACCCACAACCCACTGCACATAAAAATTCACATAATTAATTTAATCATCAATTAATCACTTAATAAAATTAAATCACCAATTAATTAGTAATTAACAATTAATTAATTAACAATACCAATAAATAAATATTAATATTAAACTAATTATAACTTATATAATTAACCAATTAATAAAATTAATTTACAATTAATAATTAATTAACAATTAATTAATCAATTAATATATTTAATTTACAATTAGTAATTAATTAACAATTAATTAATCATAAATACCAATTAAACAATACATATTAATTAATTAATTATAATTAAATTACTTCCCACCCTATTCCCCTATAAACCCACAACCCGCTCTGATACTAAAACGCTAAATTATATTTTAAATAATTATTAATCTCTAAACATTTATTTTTAAATGTATTAAAATACATTACAATAATCTTTAACATACAAATAAAATACATATTAAAATACATTACACTAATAAAATATCGATATTATTGACATCGAAATTTTTCATTACGATATTACTTACATCTATATTAATGACTTCGATATTATTAACTTCGATAATACTTACCTTGGGGTCGATATTCTGTCCCGCCATTGTCGTGGGTTCAGGCGTCCAACGACGACAATGGCGGGAGTACTCTCCTCTTCCTGATTAGACTTTATTTATACTTTTCTGAAATTTTACTACGAGTCCGATTGAGATATACTTTTATGGAAGTCATCAGAATGTTGAAGAATACGTACAATGTATATGCTTTTTAGACCCATACTATATGGGACCACACACAGGTTTTACCTGGAATGTGGTGAAATTGTTTCCAGTAATTGACCATGTCAAAACCTGCTGATAGATCAAAGAAATTTTGGAGATGGGAGTCGCCGTTATAAAATGAAGAGGAATCACCCACTATTTGATGAACCAGTTTCCTTTTTGCAACCATGTCTAAGGCCTGTTGAAGCCCAAATAGAAGGTCACAATACAAGATGAATTTCTTAATATTATTGATTAAATATTAGTATCATGCGCTGAACTTGTAGAGGTAACTACACAGACAGCAAATGACATCATATTAACAACTGAAGGACTCTAGCACATGCTTCTCCAACGAGTAGATCATGAGCTACTGTTAGTTCTCCAACTACTTTTAAGTAGCTCTCCTCTGTGCATCCCAGGGTACTGAATTGGAACCTTTTGCTTTAAATTACTATATGTTTGCCAAAATAAACTATTCAAGACAAAAATATGTACATTTTTAGAACTCATAAGCTTATGTTTGGAGGAAAAGTGCTGCATTTCCAAAATATATTTAAAGCGGATTTTTGAGAGAGAAATCATCTGGGGATAATTGTTACTAATAATATTACTTTTGTGCCCAGGGCTGAGACTAGCATGTATTTTCTAAGTAGAAGCATTCCAAACAGACAGAGCCTTTTTAAAATTACTGCTGGACACCCTGTCTAATGCTCTGAGGTGCTCACTGCTGGTAATCTTGCATACGGTGTCAATTTATGTAGTCTTGTCTGATGTGGTAATTTTTGCAACACTAATATTAGTAGATTGGGAAGATTTTATTTGAACATAAGTAGCTCTTATTACACAAAAGGTTAGAGGTCCTTGCTCTACCATCTATACAGTACTCAGAATTGGGTTGATGCTCATTTGTGACCAGGGGCGGCTCCTCCGCTGTGGGGGGCGGAGCGTCGCCCCACTGCATGTAAGCAGTGAGAAACATAAAATGACAATAACTTAGAGCTATTGTCATTTTATGTTTCGTGTCCTGCTGCTTTGCTGCGGGTGGACGGGTGGGTGGGTGTTTCTGCTCTGCTCTCCGAGCAGGGCAGGGGAGGAGTGGTTTGCCCACTCCTAAGTGCACAGTGACTGTTTGTCCGGCCCTCCTGGGCCACCCAAACCAGTCATGCACACTTCCCTGTTCTCCATACAGGCTGCATTACAGCCTGCATGGAGAACATGCCCACCCCTCCAACCCCTAGCTAAGCGCCGTGTCACGGCGCTCAGACCAATCCCAAAGCTGTATTGCAGTGTTGTGATTGGCTTAGGGGAGGGAGCCTGGCTGACTGCTTCCTGTTCCTGTAGTCGGCGGCAGGAGAGCAGGAACAGAGAAGACGAGGGATCCGGCCCCGAGGTAAGATTTTTTATTTTCTAATTTCCGATTCCCCTCTGCCCCCTGCACGACACCCAGTCCCCACACCACCCACCCCGCCACCTACGAGCCGTGACTGTTTGTGACAGAAGGAGCAGAGTTAAGATAAATTGGTAAAATCATTTAGTTGCTCTTTCTGCAAACTTCCTTTAAATGCCTTTAACTTTTCAAAGTTGCTGGGTACATCTTATGGTGATTTATTTTTTACATTTATTTCCTTCCATCTCACACCTTTCAACGTTTCTGCACAAATGTGACCACGTGGACTGAATTAATATATGTTGGAGCAAACATTCATGCTTCTGACGGAAAGCACACAGGTGCCGATTACGATCCGTTAAAAACCGCGTACGAACCGTCGGTCGGAGCGAATTCCCCGTCCGACTCGTACCCGGTTGTAAAACTTTACAAACATGGAATTACGATTCGCACGGAAACACCATTTCCGTACGAATCGTAAAAAACACCGACCGACGAAAATATACATACGAATGTGATCCGGGAATGCTGCGACGTGACGTCGGGACGCTTTCAGGCAGCGTTTCACGAACCAGGAATTACGATTCGAACCGACAGCAGTCCGGACGGCAATATTTTCACGGCACCCAAAAAGTGCCGCAAAAGCGAAGTACGGCGCGAATCGACCAGAGTAGGTGGCCCGGTACGCGCCGACCCCCCCCCAGCCCCCGTAGGTACACGCCGACCCCCCCCCAGCCCCCGTAGGTACGCGCCGACCCCCCCCCAGCCCCCGTAGGTATGCGCCGACCCCCCCCAGCCCCCGTAGGTACGCGCCGACCCCCCCCCAGCCCCCGTAGGTATGCGCCGACCCCCCCCCAGCCCCCGTAGGTACGCGCCGACCCCCCCCCAGCCCCCGTAGGTATGCGCCGACCCCCCCCCAGCCCCCGTAGGTACGCGCCGACCCCCCCCCAGCCCCCGTAGGTACGCGCCGACCCCCCCCCAGCCCCCGTAGGTACGCGCTGGGGGTACGCACCGTACATACACGGGTGGGGGTTCGACTCGAGCGTACACGGGGGGTACGCACCGTACATACACGGGTGGGGGTACGACTCGAGCGTACACGGGGGGGTTCGACTCGAGCGTACACGGGGGGTACGCACCGTACATACACGGGTGGGGGTACGACTCGAGCGTACACGGGGGGGTACGCACCGTACATACACGGGTGGGGGTACGACTCGCGCGTACACGGGGGGGTTCGACTCGAGCGTACACGGGGGGTACGCACCGTACATACACGGGTGGGGGTACGACTCGAGCGTACACGGGGGGGTTCGACTCGAGCGTACACGGGGGGTACGCACCGTACATACACGGGTGGGGGTACGACTCGAGCGTACACGGGGGGTACGCACCGTACATACACGGGTGGGGGTACGACTCGCGCGTACACGGGGGGGTTCGACTCGAGCGTACACGGGGGGGTACGCACCGTACACGGGTGTACACACAGGGGGGGTCGGCGCGTACCTACGGGGGCTGGGGGGGGTCGGCGCATACCTACGGGGGCTGGGGGGGGTCGGCGCGTACCTACGGTGGCTGGGGGGGGTCGGCGCGTACCTACGGGGGCTGGGGGGGGGTCGGCGCGTACCTACGGTGGCTGGGGGGGGTCGGCGCGTACCTACGGGGGCTGGGGGGGGGTCGGCGCGTACCTACGGGGGCTGGGGGGGATCGGCGCGTACCTACGGGGGCTGGGGGGGGGTCGGCGCGTACCTACGGGGGCTGGGCGGGGGTCGGCCCGTACCTACGGGGGCTGCGGGGGGTACGGCACGTACCGGGCACCTGTTTGGACGTCTCCATGGTTGTTATGGGAGTTCGGTGCGGACGGCCTTTTCACCATACGGTTGTACATTCGGACGCCCGGGATGGATCGTGATTCCCCGGTCGGAGTTCACCTTTCACGTTTGTACGGTGAATCGTACGAGGACGTGTCGGACACATTTTCCGACCCGAGGACGTGTGGGGAAATATTCCCAGTGCGGTTCGTATGGACTTTTTACCATGCGAATCGTGATTGCCAGTTCGTACGGCACTTGTACGATTCGTACGGTAAAAAGACCCGATACGAGTCGTACGGGGACATTTTTTACCGGATCGTGATCGGCACCACAATCTCTTCAGAATGGCCATAGCTTCTAAAAATGGATGGATGAATGTGCTGATGTTCACCACATTTCCTTTTGAGAAAAATACTATGCCCTCACACTAGAGGGAAAACCTTCCTCTGTGCTTATTACTATTTAGAAAACGTGATGTAAGTGTCTACTTTTGCAGCGCAATAAAACATTCTCTGTTAATTCTCCGCAGCTGGACAGCATTCAACACACACGAGATGTTCACCCCTAAGATGATAGTTAGGAAGCTAACTAGTATAAGCGAAATCAATCCTCACCTATTGCCAGTGTCTAAAAATATAAATGTATAAATAATGATGTAGCTCACCATAGTCTGCATCAGAAAAAACAGCACATTTCAGATCCTGCCACAGTAAAAGCGCCCTTTCGTTAACTTTACCAACTGACTGCTATGTTAAGACAACACCGAAGTTTAATTGTTAGATTTGCTGATGTGAAATTAATGTTTAATCAAAATGACATGTTTTGTGGGTAGATGCTTGTGCGTGCTTACCCATGGACGCTTGCAATGAACTGGAACCTGTGCAAGATTTGCTAGTCTCTCTTCTTGGAAGATCATTGCATTTCTTGTGCAGACTACAGCTCTTTGTAGACGCAAGAGAGGCCCCGAATACCATGTCGAATGCACATACATTGAAGGAGAAAAATCAATTTCCAAGTGATTACATTTGCCAGTACGAAGATGAACACAGTGGCCCTGTTCCTTCCACATCATTACAGGAAAAGGTCACTTTAAAAGCCGAAGGTACAAACATCTGTTCCTGCATTCTAAAAAGATGAACACGCTAAATATAAACATTTTCCAGTGAAGGTACAAGCGGTTGGTTTAATGTTTATTGAGTATCTAACATTGTCTTCAGCATGTCTATTTTTATCTTGGCTTCTAAAAGTCTGCCAAAGTACAATTAAAAAACTCCACAACATGTTTATGTCTGAATTCTAGACTCTGAAGGTCTAATACACTGCTCGACATAGAGGGCATTTACGCGGTGGGTAAAAATCACATACCAAGGGGCCTATTTGCTGTTTTTTAGTGTAAAGCAGCCCAGCAACCCAGGTTTCTGCACCAGCTTGTGCAATGGTCGGAGGACAGCGCAGAGCCATGTTTATTAAAAGATGACCTGCTCCTGCTCACCACCCCTGCAGTGGCAGACCAACAGGCTGCTACGCAACCATAGTGCTGAGTTGTGTGTGTAATGGTGAGAAAATTCCTCTTTTTACATGATCACCCCTATTTTTTGCTGAATGATTTTTGAGCTCCGCAAAATAGGGTTCTGCTGTCCAGTCAGGAATGGCCCGTGCAGGTAAGAGCTGTGGGGCAGTGGGGGGGATTTGACAGAAGACCACGAGGAAAAATAATTAAATAATTAAGTTTCCCTTGTCTTCATCTATCAAAATCCCCCCCCACCCACCCAGCTCCACCACCCCTCTGGACATCAACACCTATTGTGCCAAGAATTAGTCTAGCAAGGACAAATATGGCTTCGGACTTATACGTGTAGCCTGACTACTGCAACATTTAAACCTACAGGCAAACCAATAAAAATAAGCCTTTTTATGACAGGAATGAGCTGTACTTTTACATATTAAATAGGTCACCCCTAAGTAGGCCTTTGCAGCCCACGAGATAAGTGTCTAGTATTTAAAAGCAGAATATTTTATATTGGCATGTTCCTAAAATGACTATCTCTCAAAGGCTATTTTCAATGTAAAACCTTGATTTGAATCACTCCTGCACTAGCGCTTTAGCCAACAACATCGTGTGTGCCTTGCTATTTGTGTTTTATCTAAAACCGATTTTATGCTTGATACCTTGTTGCTGCTATTGTTGTCACTTTTAAATTGAATTTTACTCTGACTCCCCGGTCCACCGCAGCGTTAGGCTGATTGTTGTGGAGGGAGTACAGAGCGCGTTCACTTCCTGGTGGTGCCATTACGGGGCGGCCATCTTAGGGGGTTGACGCTCCAGTCTCCTCTGAGCCTAATCTATTTAATCCACTGTTGTACCGCGCAGCGGCACGCGCAGCGGGAGCGCCGTAGACGCTTACAGGTAAAAAGGATTTTAAATTACAATTCATTTGAGTTTAAACAGCATACCTCTATCTGCTCCCAATCTAAAGTTATCACTTATAATAAGGTAACCCATTGTTTGTCAATGGTAGAGACAGGCCTTACAACATCAAAAACAACTCTAGGAGTTTTTCACTGCCAGGATATGTAAAACTTAACCCCACATGTCATACTTTTTAAATACTATGCACTCTGTCCTCTGGGTGGTAGGAGTCTTCCTTAGTGGTATCCAGAAGTATTAAAAAGGAAGGATTAGGCCTGGCAAAAGGTTTATTTTGCCAGGTCGAAATGGCAGTTTAAACTACACTACAGGCTGCAATGGCAGGCCTGGGGCATGTTTTAGAAGGCTGCTTTAATGGTTGGCGCAATGAGTGCAGCAGGATAGCTAGAATCATTTAATTTACAGGTCCCTGATACATTTAAAGAAGACTTACAATTAAACTAATTGTGCCAATTATGTGTAGGCCAATTTTATCATGTATTAGGGATAAAGCACAAGCACGTTCGCACTGGTTAGCAGTGGTAAAGTGCACAGAGTCTTAAAGCCAACAAAAAGAAATTCACCAAAGCAGGGGTGAAGGCAAAACGCTTGGGGGAAAAGCACTCCGAGGATGTCAGGTCTAACAGGTGGATCTTGGAGTGAGGATGGATGCAGATCTGACCATGGAAGCTCAGATCAGCAAAGTGGCTGGTTGTTTTTTTGGCCTGTTGCGATGCCTCAGAAAGTTTCTTTGGACTTTGCCCATTTCCACTCAGAAAATGGTAGTCCAAGCAACCTTCATGTCCCGCCTAGACTACAGGAATATTTTTATATTTGGGCGCCCCCATGTTCCCAAGAGCTATTTGGGTGAACTCCTGAGGAGCTACATGGACACAACAAACTGAAAGAGGCCTATTTCCTGGAGTGGTCAGCTGACCAGTACCAACTTGACCTGGACTGGACCCTGCTTGTGGCCTCTGCAGTAGTGAGTCATGAATCCTAAGTGCTGTCCCTGAGGTACTGGATGCCTTAGAAGTGACCATGAAGAGCTGATCCATAAGATCTGAAACGTTCAGACTGAACTTCCAAGACCTCCGTAGCTTCATCTAGACCTAGCAGAAAATGTTTCTGACTTGAAGAGGTCTACATCAGTTACAGCTTCTAGGCTTGCAAAGCTAGACAAATGTGAGCTACAAAAAAGAGACTGCTTCTGAAGGTACAAATCTTTAGCACAAAAAGCATTGAAAAGTATTTACTCAATGATTGAGCTTTGGCAGGAGTGAAATTTCTATTACCCCCAAAACTATCGCTTCAGTGGGACCTCGTTCAACGGCTATCCAACTTCAACAGGACTTCGCTAGCTACAGCCTTCAATCTTGCTATGCTGAAGTATTTCGACTTACAAAAAAAGACTGAGTCAGAAGGTAAAAATGTTGCCTGGTATGATGCTCTTGGTGCATTCAACTTCCACTCCATCGTGGTCTGCTTCAAATCCTGCCTAGGCCCCCTATAAACCATGAGCAGTGGCTTCTGATTGGTGCTTTACTTTTTTTTATCACCTTTAGTCTTAAAACCTTAAGAAATTATATCTCTGACTTCCCTTATTGGGTTTTAGTCATTTTCCTTATTGCATGTTCCTCTAGGTTTAGAAATTGGTTTTGGGATTTTTCTTGTGGTGTGATTTGAATTTTTAATTGTTTTGGTACTGCTAAAAACTTTATACTCTTTCCTTAAGGTAGGCCTGGCTACTCTGTGCCACAGCTACCAGGTGCTCAGCTCCTCCCCAACTAATACCCATTTTCTTACAGTGATGTCTGGTATAGGATTTGTTTTGGAAGTATACACTTCCATTCAAATATCCTATGTCTAGACAAACTCTTATGTCAAGAAATCAGGGATGTGGCCAATTTAAAACCTCTGGCGTTGAGGGTTTGCGGTCCTAAATGAACATTAGATACAAAATATCCCAGTTGGTTATGAATGTCTTTTAATTATAAGAAGATAAGCACACAGACTTGGTACAAGTGATTATGTGCATTGTTCAAACAAATGTTTATTACACTTACATTTTAACACAACACAACCTTTAGGAGGCATCCATTACTGACTGAGTTGCTTTGTATAATAGACAAAATCTTAAACATGCCACTATTGTGTGGTGTAGAGTGCAACACATAGGCAATGTGCTCAGTGTTTGGAGAAATTAACACATTTCTCCTCGTTCATAACTGCTGAAAGGAGGCATTATTTTTTGACTCATTGCTCTGTCTGGCTATTTTAAGAGCTTGAGCTTTGCATTAAAAACTATGGCTACTTGTGATGATTCACACAATTTACACACAAGTAATGTCCCCCTTGATGCAAAGTGGTACAAAAAACACAAAGTGCTATGTTTGCTGAGAAAATTGCACCTTTTGAGTGCAAAATAGGTGTGTGGTGGAAAGTAAATACACTTGCAAGGGTTATGTATCACTTTGTATATCTTTGGCCCAGGGCTAACCTTAGTAACTTTAGCTACAACATATTGAAAGCTGGCTAGAATTTGTGATGCTTCTTAAGAACTAATATGATGTATCTTGTTAGAAATGGGGGTCTCTAGTTGACAAGGGTAGGTACCTTTGACCAAGTAGGGACCCTTCTTCCTAGTCAGGCTAAGGGGGATACATTTGCTAAAATAACCCCTGCTCACCCCCTTGGTAGCTTGGCACGAGCAGACAGGCTTATCGCAGAGGCAGTGTGTAAAGCGTTTGTGAACACATACAGTAATACAGTGAAAACACACCAGTTTAGAAAAATAAGTAATCTTTATCTAAACCAAAACAAGACCCAAATCAACAAAAATACACAATACAGTAAAAAGATATGACTTTCAGATGATAGAAATAGTTCAGTTCAAAGCAAATAGTAGATGCAACATTTTTCACACAAAGTACCTGGGATGCGTCACGTAAACAAACAAAATGGGCCGCAGGGAAGGTGATGCTTTGGTTCCTTGCACTCAGTGAAAGTGATACGTTGGTTCCTAGCTCCGGGGGAGGTGAGGCGTTGGTTCCTTACTGCTGCGCAGGGGAGGTGATGCGTCGGTTCCTTACCGGAGAGGAGGTGATGCATCGGTTTCTTACTGCGTGGGAAGGTGACGCGTCGGTTTCTTACTGCGTCCCCCAACGATGCGACAAACTTGGCGCCTCGATGCAATGCTACAATCCGGGCCGATGCGTGGATTCTTTCAGCTCCCAGCGGAAAACAGTCTCTAGAGGTCAAAAACAACCACAGGCACCTCTTTGCAGGTCAGAACTCCCAGCAAGGAAGTTCAGGGGAGCTGGTGGTGAAGTCTTTGTGCCCCTGAGACTTCAGAACAGGAGGCAAGCTCAGTTTCAAGCCCTTGGAGATCTTCCTCAAGCAGGTGACACAGCAAACAGCAAAGTCCTTTTCTCCTTTCCTTGGCAGCAAGTAGTCACTGCAGGCCAACCCCAGACAGCAAACAGCACAGGGGCAGTATTCCTCCTCAGCTTCTCCGGCTCTTCTCCTTGGCAAAGGTTCCTCTTGATTCCCAGAAGTGATCTAAAAGTCTGGGGTCTGGGCCCCTCTTTTTATACCCAAAAACCCTTTGTTTTCTGAAGGCAGTGAGTGTCTGTACCCAGCCAAAACCATTTCTGTGGGGCACTTTGCAAGTGCACAACAACCTCCATTGTCAGTGTGAGCCCTGGCTCCAGACACACCGCAGGGGGGCAGAGCCATCATTGTGGAAGGCAGGCACAGCCCTCTTCAGGTGCAGGTACTCCTCCTCCCACCACTCCAAATGCAGACCAGGCCTATTCAGCCCAGCCCTGACTCATCAGGCTCTCTGGAGCCACTGCTCCTCCCCAGCCCCTGACACTCCAAAGACAGACATGCAATACACAAACCTAGCAGAGGCATTCTGGTTGGCTAAGCAAGAAAATACCTACTTTCTAAAAGTGTTATTTTAAAAAACAGAATGTAAAAATCACCCCCACTAAAAGATGCATTGTAACATTTTGAGTTCAGGAATATCAAATTTTATTTTCATACCTTGTTCCCAGGGGTAGTTATGTTTATAAGATGTTATAAACAAGCTCCCGATTCTATCCTGTGGGAGCGGGTAGCCTTGCAATAGTGAAAAACTAAATTGGTATTATTTCACTATCAGGACATGCCACACACATCACAGCATATCCTACCTTTCACATACAATGCACCCTGCCCACAGGGGTACTTTGGGCCCACCATAGGGATGACTAACTTGTAAGAAAAGGGAAGGTTAGGGACTGGCAAGTGTGTGCACTTGCCAAGTCGTCATACAGTACCAGACTGCACACAGCCTCTGCAATGGCAGGCCAGAGTTTACATTTACAGACTGCTTATGTGGATGGCACAATCAGTGCTCCAGTCCACTAGCAGCATTTGATTTACAGGCCCTGGGCACACACAGTGAACTGTATTAGGGTCTGATTAGTAAATCAAATATGCCAATCATGGAATCACCAATACATAACAACAATTTTAAAAGGGAGCACTTGCACTTTGGCACTGAACAGCAGTGTCAAAGTGCCCAAAGCATCCAGGCCAGCAAAACGAAGTCCAACACACAGCCAAAACACAGGAGGCAAAATGCAAAAATACAGTGGAAACCCACACCAATAGTGCCAAGTCTAACATATCTCAAAACTAACATTTGTAAGAAAATGTCTCTTCTTGCATGATGACACCCATTTTTTGGACTGATGCTGGGGGATGTTGGACTCTTTGCAGTGGGACCCTGCTACCCAAGCCTCAGTGCATGTGTTCTGCCCCTAAAACTTATTGAATTGATTAAAATACTAATTGGCACATTTAACTTTACATATAAGTCTCTAGTATATGCTATCCCACGGCCTTTAAGTTGTATATGCTATCCCACGGCCTTTAAGTTAAATGTAACCTCTGAATTGCAGCACCTATTGTGCCGCTCTTAAAGTGATTTAAAGTGACCATGCTAAACATGACTCTAACTGCCACAGCAGCCTAGATAGGAAGTTTTAACACTGTCATTTAGATCTGTTAAAATCACCTTTTTACAGACCTAAATCTTACCTTAAAATAGTGGTAAGTCACCCCTAAAGTAGGCATTACCAGCCCTAAGGCAGGGTGCATATTGAATAAAAGTGGGACATGTGTATCCATTGTTTTTACACATTCTTACAATAAAGAAGGCCCGAAACATGTGTTTCATTGCAGCAAGGCTGGCTGTGCCATAGAAAACACTGAGCTACTTTATTACCCTTAATGAGCTAAGATTATCACCCTCTAGAAAAATACTTCAAACACTCATTTTCATAGTTAAACATAGTTAATCAAAATCCAGAGTAATGCAAAAGTTGAATTTTGTCTAACTACTGCAGAAATAGTGACTTTAGAAAGACAAAGCTTTTTCTGACTAAAGCCTCTAGTAGCCTTTTCAGAGTTAATCCCTGACTGTCACCTGTCAGACCACTGCAAGAAGGTGTTAATGGCTTGCTAGAAAAGAGAATATAATGTCCTTGGATGGAAGGAGGTGTGATCTCTCCCTGACAAGACGGCCTGGGGTATGTGCCCACCAACTGCTCAAGTTTCAATGGGGCATCCCCTCCCCGGCAGATGTACCTCACACCTAGGCCTGCCCTACCCATTGTTCAGGTAGTCCGGATGGCACCAATCCCAGTGGGAGAAAAACCTGTTTCAGAACTGGTTTGCAGAAGAAGTTTCTCTTTCCCTAGACACAACTGAGGGGTGTATCCTCAGCTCTGTCCAGTAGATGTAAGGTTTTGCTGTGTTGGATTTGGGCAGAGTAATGTACTGTGGGATTGATTAGGGCCATACTCCCAGAAAGGGATCTAAAGGTGGGCAGGGTAACTTCTGGGGACTCCTTCCCCATTGGTCAGGGAGTTTCCCCACCCACAATCTGGTGCCAGGCATAAATGTGACATTTCACACCCATTCAGAGCTTTCCTACAATCAACGACGTCCACACCAAGTTTCCCACCGAGGCTCCCCCTGAGGACCTGCACTTCATCGGGCTGCCGTTGTTGAGCCCTCCTTTCGATCCTGCCTGCAACTCCATGCACCAACTGCCTTTTGATGATGACTTTGCTCCAGAAAATATTCTAAGTCAGTCAGAAGGTAAACTTTCCACTGGGACAAACCTGGTCCCTGTATCCAACCGACAGTAGCGATCAGATAACCACGAGCAGCGCTTTGCACTTTTAGGCGCAATCTTGACTTAAAATGTCTAAAAATCATATCTACAGTTCTCTATATCAGTTTTTGGTCATTTTGGGGGACATTTGTTCACTACATATTACTGTTTTTTTATAAATTTGGAATGGGATTTTTATCTTGCTGTGCTTTCTACTTTTGAATTTATAAATGCTTCACACTTTTCTCCTTAGTTAAGCCTATGTGCTATGTGCTACAGCTGCCAAAGGTTGCTCTCTGGTTTAAATTATCAAGATGTAACTGGATCTGGTATGGAATTGAAACTTTTTTACTTAGTGAGGCCTCACATCCTCCTCAACTAATAATCCACATACTCACAATATTCATAGGTGGTCGCACAGCCTCCTGCTTCAATAACATTAATGATTCAGGACACAATAGGTGACCCTCGAAGAACAGCTGCAAACATAAAGATGGAGACCTGTGAAGAACAACAGAACTCCATCCGCTTCCCTTCACATTCCCTGGTTGTGAAGCTTGTTATTTTCAGCAATCTACTTCCTTTAACCCCTTCGCTGCTGCGGACATTCCGCTGCAGCGCTGGGGGGGGCAGGGGGGCAGCGCGGTGGGCCTGTGCTCATGACGGAGCCGCGCCGTCATGAGCCACAGTTGAGCTGTGCTCATGACGGAACGGTTCCGTCATGACTCCGCCCATTTGCGTTGTCCCCCCGCACAGGCGGGGAAACAGCGCCGCGTAGGCGGAGCGGCCGCCAACGGGCGTGTCATGACGGAACCGTTCCGTCATGAGCACACGGCAACCGTGGCTCATGACGGAACGGTTCCGTCATGAGCAGGGAAGGGACGGTTGTTTTTCCAAAACAAATATTCACAATACAGAAAGACATACTGGGGGGTGTGGTGGTCCCTTGGATGACTGTCTGCTCCGGCAGAGACTGCCTTACATAATGTGCAAGGGGTAAGTTGTTGCACAGGGACAACTTCCTCTTTCTGAACCATCTCCCACCCAATTCAGGTTTCTATAGCTGAAGAATGGTTTCAAATTGCAGCCTCAAACACTTGATACATACCAGTAAGACTTGCAAATTGGAGGGGCTGCCTCTTTCGTGCTCCCTCCTACTTTTCATTTCAGAAGGGTTTCAAAAGTCCTTTCCCAATTTGGATAAGAAGACTGTGACGTGAAAAAGACTTTTGCACATTGTTAAAAGGAATTGTGTGGTCGCAGATCCTGTGTGCTTTTTGAATTACAGGGTTTTGTGAAGTAAAATGCCTTTATATTTGAGGGGCTAAAATCCTTTCCCCATGTCAGCTTGAGCAGCAATCTGATTTATTGTGATATTTTAGAAATATCAACAACAAGGAAGACATTACATTGGAGTCAAAGGATCAGATGAAAAGTACAGTGTTGTGACCCATAGCAGACTCGGTTCTCCTATATTTTTTGAAGATCGATTAAAGCTTCAGAATGATCAAAATTGTGGGGGAAAATAACTTATGAAATAATATACCAAAAAATGAACAAGTTGTCATAAAAGATAAGCATAACATTGTGAGTTGAAGAAATTACAAACGAAAAAAAATATGCACTAAGTTTTTCAATACTGTCGCCCGCGTCCACTTAGAAATGATGCTGCCGCGGCCAGACCTTTAGAAACAGTTCAACTCGGACTCCTGACAACAAACCGCCGCTGTGGCATTGCCAGCTGACCTTAAGAAGCCAAAAAGAAACTTCACAGCGGGAGACTGCCATGCCAGCTGGTCCCGTTCCCACAGTTGCGTGAGAGCGGCTTTGTTGCCCTACTGACTTTGAAACTCAGTCCTTGAGTAGAAAGGGCACATGGCAGGAGGTCAATGCCCGATAAAAGAATCCAAAAGTTTCGAATAAAGCCATTAGAAAGGTAACAAAACAGCAAGGCAGCGGTCCTACCTAAAAAGAGATATTTACAAACAGATGCGGAGTCGTATCAAATAAAGTAAGCACTGAAAATGCCAAATGAAGGCTTTTGGGCTGGGTTTTGGCTGGAAGTAGCAGCGTTCGTTGGCATACCTAAATTAATCAACCAAACATAACACAACATAAATCAATGAAGAAAAAAATGGAATATGCACAAAAAATACTCAACAACTTCCACAGAGCAACACAGCAAAATTAGAGACAAAGTGAAAGTACAACTCTAATCCACATAGCTGCAGTCCTGTTTCCTCACTGGCAGCTCAGTCTAGGCATGAGGCATTATTAGGATATGCAAAACACACAAGATGATGGACGGAATGATGCACATTGGCAAAACATTCACCCCCAGTCACAGATCTGGGTTTAATCCGTTGTTATTTTGCTCACCACGCCACCCCAGTTCAGACATGGCTATATGCAAATCAGCCTTGACCCTGTGCCTCATGGGAATAGTCCAGCCCGAACTGCCAAGCCATGTCTTTCCTGGACCGGAATCAAGCATCCTAGGACCGGTTTCGGGGTTTCACCCCTCTTCACCCCGAGTGGGAAGGGTATGCCCAGACGTGGGTCTCGTGCTCTCCATGCCACTGGAATCAAGCTATTCTGGCTGAAGAGAGGTGAAACCCCGAAACCGGTCCTAGGATGCTTGTTTCCAGTCCAGGGACTACCTGGCTTGGCAGTTCGGGCTGGACTGTACCCATGAGGCACAGGGTTAAGACTGATTTGTATATGGCTAGGTTCAAACTGGAACGGCATGGTGAGCAAAAAAACGATGGATCTAGGCCCAGATCTCTGTACTGGGGTGAATATATGACATTGTTCTGCATTTTGTCCATCAACTGTTGTTTTTGCATTTGTCACCCCGAGTGGGAAGGGTATGCCCAGACGTGGGTCCCGTGCTCTCCATCCCACTGGAATCAAGCTATCCTGGCTGAAGAGGGGTGAAACCCCGAAACCGGTCCTAGGATGCTTGTTTCCAGTCCAGGGAGGACCTTGCTTGGCAGTTCGGGCTGGACTGTACCCATGAGGCACAGGGTCAAGACTGATTTGCATATGGCTGGGTTCAAACTGGAACGGCATGGTGAGCAAAAAAACGATGGATCTAGGCCCAGATCTCTGTACTGGGATGAATGTATGACATTGTTCTGCATTCTGTCCATCAACTGTTGTTTTTGCATTTGTCACGCAGAGTGGGAAGGGTATGCCCAGACGTGGGTCCCGTGCTCTCCATGCCACTGGAATCAAGCTATCCTGGCTGAAGAGGGGTGAAACCACGAAACCGGTCCTAGGATGCTTGTTTCCAGTCCAGGGAGGACCTGGCTTGGTAGTTTGGGCTGGACTGTACCCATGAGGCAAAGGGTCAAGACTGATTTGCATATGGCTGGGTTCAAACTGGAACGGCATGGTGAGCAAAAAAACGATGGATCTAGGCCCAGATCTCTGTACTGGGGTGAATGTATGACATTGTTCTGCATTCTGTCCATCAACTGTTGTTTTTGCATTTGTCACCCCGAGTAGGAAGGGCATGCCCAGACGTGGGTCCCGTGCTCTCCATGCCACTGGAATCAAGCTATCCTGGCTGAAGAGGGGTGAAACCCCGAAACCGGTCCTAGAATACTTGTTTCCAGTCCAGGAAGGACCTGGCTTGGCAGTTCGGGCTGGACTGTACCCATGAGGCACAGGGTCAAGACTGATTTGCATATGGCTGGGTTCAAACTGGAACGGCATGGTGAGCAAAAAAAATGATGGATCTAGGCCCAGATCTCTGTACTGGGGTGAATGTATGACATTGTTCTGCATTCTGTCCATCAACTGTTGTTTTTGCATTTGTCACCCCGAGTAGGAAGAGCATGCCCAGACGTGGGTCCCGTGCTCTCCATGCCACTGGAATCAAGCTATCCTGGCTGAAGAGGGGTGAAACCCCGAAACCGGTCCTAGAATACTTGTTTCCAGTCCAGGAAGGACCTGGCTTGGCAGTTCGGGCTGGACTGTACCCATGAGGCACAGGGTCAAGACTGATTTGCATATGGCTGGGTTCAAACTGGAACGGCATGGTGGGCAAAAAAAATGATGGATCTAGGCCCAGATCTCTGTACTGGGGGGAATGTATGACATTGTTCTGCATTCTGTCCATCAACTGTTGTTTTTGCATTTGTCACCCCGAGTAGGAAGGGCATGCCCAGACGTGGGTCCCGTGCTCTCCATGCCACTGGAATCAAGCTATCCTGGCTGAAGAGGGGTGAAACCCCGAAACCGGTTCTAGGATGCTTGTTTCCAGTCCAGGCAGGACCTGGCTTGGCAGTTCGGGCTGGACTGTACCCATGAGGCACAGGGTCAAGACTGATTTGCATATGGCTGGGTTCAGACTGGAACAGCATGGTGAGCAAAAAAACGATGGATCTAGGCCCAGATCTCTGTACTGGGGTGAATGTATGATATTGTTCTGCATTCTGACCATCAACTGTTGTTTTTGCATTTGTCGCCCCGAGTGGGAAGGGTATGCCCAGACGTGAGTCCCGTGCTCTCCATGCCACTGGAATGAATCTATCCTGGCTGCAGAGGGATGAAACCCCGAAACCGGTCCTAGGATGCTTGTTTCCAGTCCAGGGAGGACCTGGCTTGGCAGTTCGGGCTGGACTGTACCCATGAGGCACAGGGTCAAGACTGATTTGCATATGGCTAGGTTCAAACTGGAACGGCATGGTGAGCAAAAAAACGATGGATCTAGGCCCAGATCTCTGTACTGGGATGAATCTATGACATTGTTCTGCATTCTGTCCATCAACTGTTGTTTTTGCATTTGTCACCCCGAGTGGGAAGGGTATGCCCAGACGAGGGTCCCGTGCTCTCCACGCCACTGGAATCAAGCAATCCTGGCTGAAGAGGGGTGAAACCCTGAAACCGGTCCTAGGATGCTTGTTTCCAGTCCAGGGAGGACCTGGCTTGGCAGTTCGGGCTGGACTGTACCCATGAGGCACAGGGTCAAGACTGATTTGCATATGGCTGGGTTCAAACTGGAACAGCATGGTGAGCAAAAAAACGATGGATCTAGGCCCAGATCTCTGTACTGGGGTGAATGTATGACATTGTTCTGCATTCTGTCCATCAACTGTTGTTTTTGCATTTGTCACCCCGAGTGGGAAGGGTATGCCCAGACGAGGGTCCCGTGCTCTCCACGCCACTGGAATCAAGCAATCCTGGATGAAGAGGGGTGAAACCCTGAAACCGGTCCTAGGATGCTTGTTTCCAGTCCGGGGAGGACCTGGCTTGGCATTTCGGGCTGTACTGTACCCATGAGGCACAGGGTCAAGACTGATTTGCATATGGCTGGGTTCAAACTAGAACGGCATGGTGAGCAAAAAAACAATGGATCTAGGCCCAGATCTCTGTACTGGGGTGAATGTATGATATTGTTCTGCATTCTGACTATTAACTGTTGTTTTTGCATTTGTCGCCCCGAGTGGGAAGGGTATGCCCAGACGTGGGTCCCGTGCTCTCCATCCCACTGGAATCAAGCTATCCTGGCTGAAGAGGGGTGAAACCCCGAAACCGGTCCTAGGATGCTTGTTTCCATTCCAGGGAGGACCTGGCTTGGCAGTTCAGGCTGGACTGTACCCATGAGGCACAGGGTCAAGACTGATTTGCATATGGCTGGGTTCAAACTGGAACGGCATGGTGAGCAAAAAAAACAATGGATCTAGGCTCAGATCTCTGTACTGGGGTGAATGTATGACATTGTTCTGCATTCTGTCCATCAACTGTTGATTTTGCATTTGTCACCCGAGTAGGAAGGGCATGCCCAGACGTGGGTCCCGTGCTCTCCATGCCACTAGAATCAAGCTATCCTGGCTGAAGAGGGGTGAAACCCCGAAACCGGTCCTAGGATGCTTGTTTCCAGTCCAGGGAGGACCTGGCTTGGCAGTTTGGGCTGTACTGTACCCATGAGGCACAGGGTCAAGACTGATTTGCATATGGCTGGGTTCAAACTGGAACGGCATGGTGAGCAAAAAAACTATGGATCTAGGCCCAGATCTCTGTACTGGGGTGAATGTATGACATTGTTCTGCATTCTGTCCATCAACTGTTGTTTTTGCATTTGTCATCCCGAGTGGGAAGGGTATGCCCAGACGTGGGTCCCGTGCCCTCCATGCCACTGGAATCAAGCTATCCTGGCTGAAGAGGGGTGAAACCCCGAAACCGGTCCTAGGATGCTTGTTTCCAGTCCAGGGAGGACCTGGCTTGGCAGTTTGGGCTGTACTGTACCCATGAGGCACAGGGTCAAGACTGATTTGCATATGGCTGGGTTCAAACTGGAACGGCATGGTGAGCAAAAAAACTATGGATCTAGGCCCAGATCTCTGTACTGGGGTGAATGTATGACATTGTTCTGCATTCTGTCCATCAACTGTTGTTTTTGCATTTGTCATCCCGAGTGGGAAGGGTATGCCCAGACGTGGGTCCCGTGCCCTCCATGCCACTGGAATCAAGCTATCCTGGCTGAAGAGGGGTGAAACCCCAAAACCGGTCCTAAGATGCTTGTTTCCAGTCCAGGGAGGACCTGGCTTGGCAATTCGGGCTGGACTGTACCCATGAGGCACAGGGTCAATCTGATTTGAATATGGCTAGGTTCAAACTGGAACGGCATGGTGAGCAAAAAAACAATGGATCTAGGCCCAGATCTCTGTACTGGGGTGAATGTATGACATTGTTCTGCATTCTGTCCATCAACTGTTGTTTTTGCATTTGTCACCCCGAGTAGGAAGGGCATGCCCAGACGTGGGTCCCGTGCTCTCCATGCCACTGGAATCAAGCTATCCTGGCTGAAGAGGGGTGAAACCCCAAAACCAGTCCTAGAATACTTGTTTCCAGTCCAGGAAGGACCTGGCTTGGCAGTTCGGGCTGGACTGTACCCATGAGGCACAGGGTCAAGACTGATTTGCATATGGCTGGGTTCAAACTGGAACGGCATGGTGGGCAAAAAAAATGATGGATCTAGACCCAGATCTCTATACTGGGGTGAATGTATGACATTGTTCTGCATTCTGTCCATCAACTGTTGTTTTTGCATTTGTCACCCCGAGTAGGAAGGGCATGCCCAGACGTGGGTCCCGTGCTCTCCATGCCACTGGAATCAAGCTATCATGGCTGAAGAGGGGTGAAACCCCGAAACCGGTCCTAGGATGCTTGTTTCCAGTCCAGGGAGGACCTGGCTTGGCAGTTCGGGCTGGACTGTACCCATGAGGCACAGGGTCAAGACTGATTTGCATATGGCTGGGTTCAAACTGGAACGGCATGGTGAGCAAAAAAACGATGGATCTAGGCCCAGATCTCTGTACTGGGGTGAATGTATGATATTGTTCTGCATTCTGACCATCAACTGTTGTTTTTGCATTTGTCGCCCCGAGTGGGAAGGGTATGCCCAGACGTGGGTCCCGTGCTCTCCATGCCACTGGAATGAATCTATCCTGGCTGCAGAGGGGTGAAACCCCGAAACCGGTCCTAGGATGCTTGTTTCCAGTCCAGGGAGGACCTGGCTTGGCAGTTCGGGCTGGACTGTACCCATGAGGCACAGGGTCAAGACTGATTTGCATCTGGCTAGGTTCAAACTGGAACGGCATGGTGAGCAAAAAAACGATGGATCTAGGCCCAGATCTCTGTACTGGGATGAATGTATGACATTGTTCTGCATTCTGTCCATCAACTGTTGTTTTTGCATTTGTCACCCCGAGTGGGAAGGGTATGCCCAGACGAGGGTCCCGTGCTCTCCACGCCACTGGAATCAAGCAATCCTGGCTGAAGAGGGGTGAAACCCTGAAACCGATCCTAGGATGCTTGTTTCCAGTCAAGGGAGGACCTGGCTTGGCAGTTCGGGCTGGACTGTACCCATGAGGCACAGGGTCAAGACTGATTTGCATGGCTGGGTTCAAACTGGAACGGCATGGTGAGCAAAAAAACGATGGATCTAGGCCCAGATCTCTGTACTGGGGTGAATGTATGATATTGTTCTGCATTCTGACCATCAACTGTTGTTTTTGCATTTGTCGCCCCGAGTGGGAAGGGTATGCCCAGACGTGGGTCCCGTGCTCTCCATCCCACTGGAATCAAGCTATCCTGGCTGAAGAGGGGTGAAACCCCGAAACCGGTCCTAGGATGCTTGTTTCCATTCCAGGGAGGACCTGGCTTGGCAGTTCAGGCTGGACTGTACCCATGAGGCACAGGGTCAAGACTGATTTGCATATGGCTGGGTTCAAACTGGAACGGCATGGTGAGCAAAAAAAACAATGGATCTAGGCTCAGATCTCTGTACTGGGGTGAATGTATGACATTGTTCTGCATTCTGTCCATCAACTGTTGATTTTGCATTTGTCACCCGAGTAGGAAGGGCATGCCCAGACGTGGGTCCCGTGCTCTCCATGCCACTGGAATCAAACTATCCTGGCTGAAGAGGGGTGAAACCCCGAAACCGGTCCTAGGATGCTTGTTTCCAGTCCAGGGAGGACCTGGCTTGGCAGTTTGGGCTGTACTGTACCCATGAGGCACAGGGTCAAGACTGATTTGCATATGGCTGGGTTCAAACTGGAACGGCATGGTGAGCAAAAAAACGATGGATCTAGGCCCAGATCTCTGTACTGGGGTGAATGTATGACATTGTTCTGCATTCTGTCCATCAACTGTTGTTTTTGCATTTGTCATCCCGAGTGGGAAGGGTATGCCCAGACGTGGGTCCCGTGCCCTCCATGCCACTGGAATCAAGCTATCCTGACTGAAGAGGGGTGAAACCCCAAAACCGGTCCTAAGATGCTTGTTTCCAGTCCAGGGAGGACCTGGCTTGGCAATTCGGGCTGGACTGTACGCATGAGGCACAGGGTCAATCTGATTTGAATATGGCTAGGTTCAAACTGGAACGGCATGGTGAGCAAAAAAACAATGGATCTAGGCCCAGATCTCTGTACTGGGGTGAATGTATGACATTGTTCTGCATTCTGTCCTTCAACTGTTGTTTTTGCATTTGTCATCCCGAGTGGGAAGGGTATGCCCAGACGTGGGTCCCGTGCCCTCCATGCCACTGGAATCAAGCTATCCTGGCTGAAGAGGGGTGAAACCCCAAAACCGGTCCTAGGATGCTTGTTTCCAGTCCAGGGAGGACCTGGCTTGGCAGTTCGGGCTGGGCTGTACCCCTGAGGCACAGGGTCAATCTGATTTGAATATGGCTAGGTTCAAACTGGAACGGCATGGTGAGCAAAAAAACGATGGATCTAGGCCCAGATCTCTGTGCTGGGGTGAATGTATGACATTGTTCTGCATTCTGTCCATCAACTGTTGTTTTTGAATTTGTCACCCCGAGTGGGAAGGGTATGCCCAGATGTGGGTCCCGTGCTCTCCATCCCACTGGAATCAAGCTATCCTGGCTGAAGAGGGGTGAAACCCCGAAACCAGTCCTAGGATGCTTGTTTCCAGTCCAGGGAGGACCTGGCTTGGCAGTTCGGGCTGGACTGTACCCATGAGGCACAGGGTCAAGACTGATTTGCATATGGCTAGGTTCAAACTGGAACGGCATGGTGAGCAAAAAAACGATGGATCTAGGCCCAGATCTCTGTACTGGGATGAATGTATGACATTGTTCTGCATTCTGTCCATCAACTGTTGTTTTTGCATTTGTCACCCCGAGTGGGAAGGGTATGCCCAGACGAGGGTCCCGTGCTCTCCACGCCACTGGAATCAAGCAATCCTGGCTGAAGAGGGGTGAAACCCTGAAACCGGTCCTAGGATGCTTGTTTCCAGTCCAGGGAGGACCTGGCTTGGCAGTTCGGGCTGGACTGTACCCATGAGGCACAGGGTCAAGACTGAATTGCATATGGCTGGGTTCAAACTGGAACGGCATGGTGAGCAAAAAAACGATGGATCTAGGCCCAGATCTCTGTACTGGGGTGAATGTATGACATTGTTCTGCATTCTGTCCATCAACTGTTGTTTTTGCATTTGTCACCCTGAGTGGGAAGGGTATGCCCAGACGAGGGTCCCGTGCTCTCCACGCCACTGGAATCAAGCAATCCTGGATGAAGAGGGGTGAAACCCTGAAACCGGTCCTAGGATGCTTGTTTCCAGTCTGGGGAGGACCTGGTTTGGCATTTCGGGCTGTACTGTACCCATGAGGCACAGGGTCAAGACTGATTTGCATATGGCTGGGTTCAAACTAGAACGGCATGGTGAGCAAAAAATTGATGGATCTAGGCCCAGATCTCTGTACTGGGGTGAATGTATGATATTGTTCTGCATTCTGACCATCAACTGTTGTTTTTGCATTTGTCGCCCCGAGTGGGAAGGGTATGCCCAGACGTGGGTCCCGTGCTCTCCATCCCACTGGATTCAAGCTATCCTCGCTGAAGAGGGGTGAAACCCCGAAACCGGTCCTAGGATGCTTGTTTCCATTCCAGGGAGGACCTGGCTTGGCATTTCAGGCTGGACTGTACCCATGAGGCACAGGGTCAAGACTGAATTGCATATGGCTGGGTTCAAACTGGAACGGCATGGTGAGCAAAAAAAACAATGGATCTAGGCCTAGATCTCTGTACTGGGGTGAATGTATGACATTGTTCTGCATTCTGTCCATCAACTGTTGTTTTTGCATTTGTCACCCCGAGTGGGAAGGGTATGCCCAGACGAGGGTCCCGTGCTCTCCACGCCACTGGAATCAAGCTATCCTGGCTGAAGAGGGGTGAAACCCCAAAACCGGTCCTAAGATGCTTGTTTCCAGTCCAGGGAGGACCTGGCTTGGCAATTCGGGCTGGACTGTACCCATGAGGCACAGGGTCAATCTGATTTGAATATGGCTAGGTTCAAACTGGAACGGCATGGTGAGCAAAAAAACAATGGATCTAGGCCCAGATCTCTGTACTGGGGTGAATGTATGACATTGTTCTGCATTCTGTCCATCAACTGTTGTTTTTGCATTTGTCATCCCGAGTGGGAAGGGTATGCCCAGACGTGGGTCCCGTGCCCTCCATGCCACTGGAATCAAGATATCCTGGCTGAAGAGGGGTGAAACCCCAAAACCGGTCCTAGGATGCTTGTTTCCAGTCCAGCGAGGACCTGGCTTGGCAGTTCGGGCTGGACTGTACCCATGAGGCAGAGGGTCAATCTGATTTGAATATGGCTAGGTTCAAACTGGAACGGCATGGTGAGCAAAAAAACGATGGATCTATGCCCAGATCTCTGTGATGGGGTGAATGTATGACATTGTTCTGCATTCTGTCGATCAACTGTTGTTTTTGCATTTGTCACCCCGAGTGGGAAGGGTATGCCCAGACGTGGGTCCCGTGCTCTCCATCCCACTGGAATCAAGCTATCCTGGCTGAAGAGGGGTGAAACCCCGAAACCAGTCCTAGGATGCTTGTTTCCAGTCCAGGGAGGACCTGGCTTGGCAGTTTGGGCTGGACTGTACCCATGAGGCACAGGGTCAAGGCTGATTTGCATATGGCTGGGTTCAAACTGGAATGGCATCGTGAGCAAAAAAACGATGGATCTAGGCCCAGATCTCTGTACTGGGATGAATGTATGACATTGTTCTGCATTCTGTCCATCAACTGTTGTTTTTGTATTTGTCACCCCGAGTGGGAAGGGTATGCCCAGACGTGGATCCCGTGCTCTCCATGCCACTGGAATCAACCTATCCTGGCTGAAGAGGGGTGAAACCCCGAAACCGGTCCTAGGATGCTTGTTTCCAGTCCAGGGAGGACCTGGCTTGGCAGTTCGCCCTGGACTGTACCCATGAGGCACAGGGTCAAGACTGATTTGCATATGGCTGGGTTCAAACTGGAACGGCATGGTGAGCAAAAAAACGATGGATCTAGGCCCAGATCTCTGTACTAAGGTGAATGTATGACATTGTTCTGCATTCTGTCCATCAACTGTTGTTTTTGCATTTGTCACCCCGAGTGGGAAGGGTATGTCCAGACGAGGGTCCCGTGCTCTCCACGCCACTGGAATCAAGCTATTCTGGCTGAAGAGGGGTGAAACCCTGAAACCGGTCCTAGGATGCTTGTTTCCAGTCCAGGGAGGACCTGGCTTGGCAGTTCGGGCTGTACTGTACCCATGAGGCACAGGGTCAAGACTGATTTGCATATGGCTGGGTTCAAACTGGAATGGCATGGTGAGCAAAAAAACAATGGATCTAGGCCCAGATCTCTGTACTGGGGTGAATGTATGACATTGTTCTGCATTCTGTCCATCAACTGTTGTTTTTGCATTTGTCACCCCGAGTGGGAAGGGTATGCCCAGAGGTGGGTCCCGTGCCCTCCATGCCACTGGAATCAAGCTATCCTGGCTGAAGATGGGTGAAACCCCAAAACCGGTCCTAGGATGCTTGTTTCCAGTCCAGGGAGGACCTGGCTTGGCAGTTCGGGCTGTACTGTACCCATGAGGCACAAGGTCAAGACTGATTTGCATATGGCTGGGTTCAAACTGGAACGGCCTGGTGACTAAAAAAACGATGGATCTAGGCCCAGATCTCTGTACTGGGGTGAATGTATGACATTGTTCTGCATTCTGCCCATCAACTGTCGTTTTTGCATTTGTCACCCCGAGTGGGAATGGTATGCCCAGACGAGGGTCCCGTGCTCTCCATGCCACTGGAATCAAGCTATCCTGGCTGAAGAGGGGTGAAACCCCGAAACCGGTCCTAGGATGCTTGTTTCCAGTCCAGGGAGGACCTGGCTTGGCAGTTCGGGCTGGACTGTACCCATGAGGCACAAGATCAAGACTGATTTGCATATGGCTGGGTTCAAACTGGAACGGCATGGTGAGCAAAAAAACTATGGATCTAGGCCCAGATCTCCGTACTGGGTGAATGTATGACACTGTTCTGCATTCTGTCCATCAACTGTTGTTTTTGCATTTGTCACGCCGAGTGGAAAGGGTATGCCCAGACGTGGGTCCCGTGCTCTCCATGCCACTGGAATCAAGCTATCCAGGCTGAAGAGGGGTGAAACCCTGAAACCGGTCCTAGGATGCTTGTTTCCAGTCCAGGGAGGACCTGGCTTAGCAGTTCGGGCTGGACTGTACCCATGAGGCACAGGGTCAAGACTGATTTGCATATGGCTGGGTTCAAACTGGAACGGCATGGTGAGCAAAAAAACGATGGATCTAGGCCCAGATCTCTGTACTGGGGTGAATGTATGACATTGTTCTGCATTCTGTCCATCAACTGTTGTTTTTGCATTTGTCACCCCGAGTGGGAAGGGTATGCCCAGACGTGGGTCCCGTGCCCTCCATGCACTGGAATCAAGCTATCCTGGCTGAAGAGGGGTGAAACCCCGAAACCGGTCCTAGGATGCTTGTTTCCAGACCAGGGAGGACCTGGCTTGGCAGTTCGGGCTGGACTGTACCCATGAGACACAGGGTCAAGACTGATTTGCATATGGCTGGGTTCAAACTGGAACGGCATGGTGAGCAAAAAAACGATGGATCTAGGCCCAGATCTCTGTATTGGGGTGAATGTATGACATTGTTCTGCATTCTGTCCATCAACTGTTGTTTTTGCATTTGTCACCCCGAGTGGGAAGGGTATGCCCAGACGTGGGTCCCGTGCTCTCCATGCCACTGGAATCAAGCTATCCTGGCTGAAGAGGGGTGAAACCCCGAAACCGGTCCTAGGATGCTTGTTTCCAGTCCAGGGAGGACCTGGTTTAGCAGTTCAGGCTGGACTGTACCCATGAGGCACAGGGTCAAGACTGATTTGCATATGGCTGGGTTCACACTGGAACTGCATGGTGAGCAAAAAAACGGTGCATCTAGGCCCAGATCTCTGTACTGGGGTGAATGTATGACATTGTTCTGCATTCTGTCCATCCACTGTTGTTTTTGCATTATTAGTATATGCCCTCATGTGCATATAATACCGTCATTATCCCTAGCAAAAATCTATATTGAGCTAGAAATAACAGAGACTCTCACTGGCCATAAACTCTATGCTTACGAGTTGCCAGTTTTAGGAGGCAGGTGGATACAGCATGGGGATGTTTCATGTTGAGATATAGTGCAAACAGACACAGACATGCAGCAGATGGTACTGGGTACATACCAGGAAGAGACCAAGGGCCAGATTAAGTGTTTGACAGAAGGAGTAACCTCCATCAGCATGGTGAAGAATAATACCTCCTCCATCCAGAGGGACCTCTGTCTGCCACATTTACGCCTGTGCACTGACCCTCCTGTCAATGGTAGCTCCTGTCAATGCAGGTAAAATTTGACAGACAATACCACCAGCCATAAGGCCAAGTGGGAGTTTGTTTTTGAAAAGAACACAATAATGCACCTAGTCTCTGGAAGTTTTCTCCAAGGGTAGGGGAGATCATTTTGGTTTTTCCCTGTCCTTTAGTGCCACAGATATTCTTTCCCCCATGGCTCCTACTCCATCAGCCCATCGGAGAGAGTATTCTGTCAATGAACTCAAGGTGGACTCTATGAATGCAATGATTATGGTCTTCACAACTCTAGATGAGGCCAGCGCACAGCCAGTTTGTTTTTTGCCACAGATTACTCTATATGCCAAATTCTAAATCAGACCCTAAGGCCTTTCCCACCCCATAATTACTGTTAATCTATTAATGGGGCCTGTATTAGCAGTAATTCCTGGGTGATTATAATGTTTTGGGTAAAAACATGCAGGATTCCATGTTTCTGTAAACATTCCCCACATGTTTTCCCGCAGTGTTTAGCAGCTTTCAACAGCTGAATCTCCATGTAAAAACAAAACTTGTAATTCCCATGGACCCAGTAACTTTGGTGACTGGCCTCATAAGAATTAACGGAAGCAGCAACATGTCACTTATGGGGTTATGGTATGAGTACACAGGTATTATATACCATGCCCTCTAATCTTTTAGTAAAGAGGATTATAAGAAGGCAACCACAGTACTGATGCAGGGAAGTGGGTACATATATTTCTATTTACATTTTCACAGAGGGATAAAATAAATATTCTGTATGTTTAGAGATATGTGCTTGTACCTAAGCCCCTTATTTCCCTTAGCCACAGTTCAGATTATTTTCATTCTTCATATTTTTTTGCGTATATCTATTATTTTCACATGCATATAAACCGATATTAAAAATAACCCAAGCATTCCAAAGTGCAATGAGGACCAACAAAAGAAAACATACCTCCCTAAAAAAAAATGAATATTGAATGTATTCCTCCTTGGGAAAAAAAGAAAAATGACCTAAAATACATTTGTCAATGAGGAACACGTTGTAAAATGTCACAGAAGCCCTAGTGGCTGCGGTTAACCAATATCCCAGTCGGAAACATTAACCAATCTCCATTAGAGGAGCACATCTCATATGTACGTAGAATGATTTATGCCAACCACGTCTTTTTAGGTTTCGCCTGCTAAAATCTCTTGTATTAAATATATCTTAAAACGGGGCTCTTATCAGTTCCCATGGGCGAATTACTGTGTTCATTCGCTTTTGTGTGTAACTTTTTTTGTTGTTAACTTCCTCTGGTTGCACACATTTACCACACTTCTACTAAAGGTGTTCACACTGTTTAAGCCTCATTCACTGTCAAGATAAGATTTCTCCCCACAGAAAAGGCAGAAAGTTTCAAACAGTTTGCTGGAATGCTTGCTTTTATTACCTAGTTGTGTAAAGCAGATGCTTTAGCCTTAGACTTTTTGTGCCATTTCCTATTCATGCCTCAGTACCTTTCTTTGCACTTTGTAGGCATTATCAGGTTGATTTTTTCAACTTAATCTATTTGATCATATTCTAAATGCTGTAATAAGCATTGCATGTTAAAAATAAAGTTATACTATATATTACTACTAAACAGGCTGCCACAAGTGTAGTTACCTTGCAGACAGAAGGGTCATGATTTGAATGGTGTAGCAGGTACAGCAGGTGCAGTAGCACCGGGTCCAAAACCTATAGGGACCATACTAAACACAGATTATTGCAAAAATGTACAACTAAACAGGCAGTCACAAGTGCATTTCTCTTGATGACAACAGGGTCATTATATGAATGATGCAGCAGGTGCAGTGGCACCGGGCCCAAAACTTGCCAGAACTCCTATCAACACTCAACAGACAGTCATAAGTGCAGTTATCTGGCAAGCACTAGGGTCATGATTTCAATAGTGCAGCTGAGGCAGTGGCACCGGGAACAAAAGCTCCAGGCACCCCACTAAACACCTAATATTGCTATATTTTATTCCTACACAGGCAACCACAAGTGCAGTTACCCTGCAGACAACAGGGTCATGATTTGAATGGTGCAGTAGGTGCAGTAGCACCGGGCCCCAAACTTGTCAGAACTTCTCTAAACACATAATATTGCTATACTTGAATACTAAACAGGCAGTCACAATTACAGTTACCTTGCAGTTAAAAGGGACTTGATTTAAATTGTGCAGAAGGTGCAGTGGCACTGGGGACAAAAGCTCCAGGGACCCCACTAAACCCAGATTATTGCAAACATTTACTACTAAACAAGACAGCCACAAGTGCATTTATCTAGCAGGCAATATAGTCATGATTTGAATGGTGCAGCAGATGCAGTAGCAACAGAACCGAAACCTATAGGCATCCCACTAAACACCTAAAATTACTGTATTTTACCAGTAAACAGGCAGTCACCAGTGCAGTTACCTTGCAGACAACAGGGTCATGATTTGAATGGTGCATCAGGTGCAGTGCTCACAGTCCCAACATTTCTCATGACCTCCTCGAGCCACCTAATATTGCTATATTTGACTACTGTACAGGCAGACACAATTGCAGTTATCTTGCAGTTAAAAGGGGCTTGATTTGAATGGTGCAGCAGGTGCAGTGGCATTGGGGCCATAAGCTCTAGGGACCCCCAAAGTCGTTGAATATCGCTAAACTTTAATACTAAACAGGCAGTCACAAGTGCATTTATCTAGCAGGCACTAGGGCCATGGTTTCAATGCTGCTGTGGGTGCAGTGGCATTGGGGCCAAAAGTTGTCAGAACTCCTCTAAACACCAAATATTGCTATATATAGCTACTAAATAAACAGTCACAAGAGTAGTTACCTTGCAGGAATTAGGGTCATGGTTTCAATGATGTAGCAGGTACAGTGACACTGGGACCCAAAGCTCTAGAAACCCCTCTAAACACCAAATATTGCAATATTTTACTACTAAACAGGCAGCCACAAGTGCAGTTACCTTACAGGTATTAGGGTCATGATTTGAATGGTGCAGCAGGTGCACTGGCACCGGGCCCAACAGTTGCCAGAACTCTTTCATTTCATTTTTTAAACATTTTGCTATTACTTACCCGCACAATACCACTAGTAACAGCACAATATATTGCCTTTATGTATACAAACAAGTCATAATACTTTAACAGGCTTTCTGTAGCTTATATTTTACAACTACTCAGCAAGCTACCACAAAAAATGGCTTATTTTTCATCACATGGGTCAAAACCTAATACATTTACCAATGCTTGTTTCAGTTCGGTGCCTGCAGCAAGCATTGAGGGAATGCTCTTCCACTTCTAATCAAAGTTCAATGGTTGGTTGGGAAGTTGAATGAGTGGTGAGAAATGTTTGTCTAGCACAGCAACATGATTTTTCTCTTAGTGCTTTAATGAGAAGAGAACAGGGTTTCTCTAAAACATCAAATGTCCTTGAGCCATGCACCAACTTGATCCTAGAATGATGACAAGTGTCAAAAATAAACTAGTTGTATCCTGAGATGCTGAAGCCTCATCAAGTCCACATACAATAAAAAAGAAAAGAAGATATATTTGATGAGCCCTGCAACCATGGGGATGCCCCATGTCGTCTACTCTTCCACATCCCAGCCATCAGCTGTCTTTCCCCAATGTCGGGAAGTAGCTTTGTCTTCAAAGGGCCAGGGCTCCAGGGGCTAAGGGATTAGGGAGTGGTAGAAACTGTCCGCTATCAGGTGACCGTGCTCCAGCCCCTAAGCCATGAAGGAATCCTATAGCCAAACTTGTAAGTACTCTTTGTGAACCCTAAATATGTTGCTCCTACTTGTCTCCATTAACGTCTCCACTGAGGACCAAGGTATGCACTGTTGTCTCCTGTACCTATTTTGGTATGAGCCATCCGTTCGCCCAGGTGGAATTTCACAGATAAACTTAAAATGTACCAGTAATATGAGCGTTTTTTTTTTTAACAAACATGAATAATGGACTGTACAATTTGCTAACTGTTTTTACTAAAAGTACACTTCAGAAGACGATTCTCTGTACTTAGGAACACATGACATGCTAATTGTCCTCCATGTCCTTTATTTCTCGTTGTACAAGGCCCTGTCAACACATGCATCAATTCATGCCTGTTAGCTTTGCATCTGAAAAACGTATGGATAAGTATTAAGTAGGATCTGTGACGTCACTCCGCCAAAGCACTCATGTTGGTGGAAGTGACATCACATGCCCTTTGACCCTCCACCCAGATGACATTACAGGTAATTAACTCTGAGCCTATGAAATCACAGAAAAGATGTTGCATAAACATTCACCTTAAATCCATATATTGATTATGGTGCTAATATGATATGCCTGTGGGACTGCTATGAAATGCTGGGGAAGTAACTATAATGTAACAAAAGCATAGCCATGATTTATTAGATACAGTCTGTATGAGCTTAACTAAATGTGAAGTGCCCAGTTCCAAGCATGAATGCTCATGCAGTGCTCCAAATGTCCAGGAACAGGGATGCAAGAAGAGGAACAGCTCCAGATGCCAGAGCTTCAAGTGAGTGTCCAAAGGAACAGGTAGAGCCAACCAGAGCCATAAATGCACAGTAACTACCTCAAGTAACCAGTCAGAGATTTAAAAGCCAAGGCATAGCCGTCAATGTCAACGTTCCTCGCACACATACCATGGGCAGCCGCGGTGTACGATTTCCCAACGCATACATTGATAAATGCAACACAGTAGAGGGGGCACTTTGCAGCGGCTTATGATGGTGTTAGGCTATCCTGAGGTCAACCTGCTTTTCACCTTCGCAAGGCCAGAAACAATATCAGACAATAGCCACACATGTGAGATGAAAACAGAGTGTAAATCCAGCAAGACATCAGTAACCTTGTTCATTTCGAAATGTGTAACAGTTCCATTTATGATGACCCATAATTGTGGTCAGCCAGTTCAGTGACTGTCACAATTCAGTTTTTTGATTATGAGACGTTATTTTGAGGGGCTAGAAATCACTGAAGTTGGAGGAAGTGCTGGATCAATGTCTCACTGGCAATCCACAGGTTTACAGGAAAAGGGTATAGGTTCCAACTTGCAAACCAGACTTGCAACAGATGAAATGGTTGTGTTATACGTTATGATGAATGCATTGCTGTGAAATCTTACCAGTCTCCTATGGCAGTGCTCAAAGGCTTGTGTCCCGGCCAAAGCAGCAAGACTGTTACCACCAATCCATAGAGGACATCTGCCAGGCCTAGAGACTAGCAGCGCTCTCATGAATTTTCACTTAACATGGACTCCTGAGCTTTCCTACAGATTGGAGGGTGGGCAGCAAACTATTGTTGTGTCGTAGCTGTGTGCTTTGAGATCTTTTAGTATTGCTGAGTAAATAAGGGGTGTGGATCCGAAATATGTTTTGTGTGCAGTCCTCATTTGGATGAGAGTCCCATCGGTTTAATAGAGAGTTATTCAAAAAGTGTCTAGTTATGTCTTGCCTAGCTGAAATGGACCACTGTACCGCACCACCTTTAAGTTCCACTAAGGGCCTGATTACTAGTTTGGGGGTGAGGCGCCAAGTCCACCCCACCCCCACATGGCCAAACCCATAGTGAAGCTGCCAACTGGCAGGCTTTTTTTGGCATTCTCATGGTGGTGCCTTTAAAAACAGGCACCGTAAAAGAAATGGCAAAAACAGTTCCTGCATGGCATTGACTCGAAAGTGCCTTGCAGGAACTAGTGCACATGCACACAGGGGCCTGGGAACATGTTGTGCCCCCCTGTGTGCATACACAGGGTGTGAGGCACAAGGGGGTCCTGTAGGCCTCCTTTTGTTTCCTCTCTGCCAGGGATTTCATGGTGGTGGAACCGCCATGAAAACCCTGGCAGAGAGGAAACTCGTAATATGCTTGGCGGGACCGCCATATATTGCGGCCTCTGGACTGCCACACCACCTCCAGCGTACTGCGGTTTCCTGGCGGTGGGTTCCGTTGTGGTCTGATGGCCCGGGTTGTAATCAGGCGGTTAGGAGACACCGCATCCCCTCAAGTCTTGGGGTCTGTGGACCGCCAAACTCGTAATTGACTACTAAGTATGCTCATTTGCGGCCCACCTCTAGAGGTTAGCTACCAAATACCTCAACATTAAGGCAATTTTTATACATTAGAGAGGCAACACACACAGTAATGTACACAAGTTATCAGATTTACGTTGATCAAGAGATTTCCTATTGTTTAGATTCTTTATTAATCTTCATGCGCAAAGAAGAGTGCAGCCAACGCGTTTCAGCCAAAATAGAGCTTTATAGGGCTGCAACATATAAAAATACAACAACTTCTTTAAAGTCCCTTAAAAATGCTGCAAAATGCTGTAACAAACTGACAAACATAAAACACAAATTGATCTATAATAAAAATTGTTACACAACCAACAGAAATACATTAAAAATACAAGCAAAGATCATAGAATGTATAGCGAAACCCAAGAATCAGGGTTCACTAGACACTGTAAACATGTAAACCTGTAATCACAGATAAGTTTCATGATATCCACCACCTAAGTATCCAACAAGTTGGCAAAAGAAAACAAGCATTGGCATAGCCAATAGGTCTCACTTTTGGGACCTGTGCCATGCTGCTGTTCAACATGCGAGAAGAGGAAGCAGTGAGGATCTTTCATGGTGGTGGTGAACAATTGCAAGTCCTTGTCTGCCTGCAAACCACGGTTCACACTGCCCAAGGACCCGTCGACATCCAGGGACCTTTAAAGATCAAAGAAAGGACGACACGAAACCAGGGTGTGTGATGATGATAGTGCGTTCCACTCTGGCGATGCTCGCAGTGCATCCTGGTAGCGGCTGCTGATCAACCTTCACTGCCTTCGGAATTACAAATTCCAATTACCAAAGATGCAGGAGGGCAGCAGCTGTGACAGACGGTCCTCCCCCCAACCACACCCCACCCGCTCGACACCACCTCACCCCCAGGGTCTACAGCGAGGCACCCCACCCCACTCCTCCGTGCCAGCGCCCTCCGTCTTCCACACTTCATTAGGAGCAAAAAACACAGGGACCTGACAGAAAGAGGCAGTGAGAGCTCGGGGAAGGGGGTGCAGGTGGGCAGACGTTAAAGACGAGTAACATAAGGTGGGAGAAGAGAAGAGGAACACAGATCAAGACAGACGCCTGAAGAGGAGTAGACAGAGGACGAGAGAGGCACAGAGAGAGAGGAAGGTGGTGCGAGAGAGAGACCAAGACGAGTATCTTAACGAGTGAGAGGCCAGGGGTGAGAGGAAGAGATGTATGGGGCCACCGTCAAGATACGACAAGAATTGTTGATGGAAACACGTAAAACATATTATTTTCATTTCCTTGAATCACTTATAGAAAGAAAGCAGCATAAAGATAGCGCCCGCCGCGAAAGTGAAAGCAAATTCGTGACGTGGCGAAGCGTGGCGCACGCGCTTGGTGGGGGCGGGGGAGCGCATTCCAGGCGGGGGAGCGGACCCTTTGAAGTATGATGCCGAGGGCGCCAGTGGGCTGAAGCGCTTCCCCAAACAGATTGCATGGAGGCACGATGCATGTGATTGTGCGCGTGCTCGCCATGCAATCCACTTCTGGGAGCACTTTTGGGAGCCCCTCTTACTAGAGTCTCGCATTGCGATTGCGTAAACGCAATAGCTAGGCGAGACCTAAAAACTAGGGGCTCATTAGGATGGCATAACGATCGCCACCGCAGGGCCGGCGGTGGCATTTGTTACGCCATCCTAATGTGAAATACCCCCTGCCATATTATGATGGCGGTGGGTATCGCGGCGGAGGCAAAGTCCATCTGTGCAGCCTTTCTGCCGGTTAACAATCGTTACGATAGCCGGCCGGGTGGAGCAGGTCAGTCATATGGTGGCGGTACCTAGCAGGCACCCTCAGCCATATTATGATGTGGGTGGTTAAAGGCCTTTCCATGAAAGGCTGGCAGTGATTGGCTTTGGGGGCCCATTGTGAGCCCCTGGGGGGGTGGGGGGTTGGAGGGGCAATTGGGGGGTACCAATAGTACCCCCTGCAGTTCCCTGCACCAAGCGGCAGGCACCACGTGGTGCCTGCCACATGGTGCAGGGAACTGTTGTGCATGCCCTTTTACCATTGCAGACGGGGCTGCAGCCAGCAGCACCGTCCGCAATGGTAAAAAACCAGGATGTGCCCGCCAGTATAGCGGGTGCATCCTAATTGGCCCGGTGGGACCGCCGCAAGTCTGGCGGTCGGTCTCATCACCGTTATGGTGGCGACATCATAATGAGCCCCTAAGACAGAAATGATATACAAGTATGAAATGAAACTCATATCCCAATATTGATGTCTTGCACTCAAATCCCCAGGATGATCTAAATAGATACAATAACAGCCCAAGCATAACAATATTCAATACAAGTTGGTACATATCAATGTTTACAATAACAAAAGAAACTGCTTTTGATCAATAGGACAGAGTGTGTATCTGGGTACATTGAATTTACTAAGAAGAGGCTAATAAATGCAGTTCAGAGCCTGTGTAGAATGGAAATATGAAAAGATGAAGATGAAGAAAATAAAAAATGCACAAAAAAGGTAAACAAAGAGGAGAAGGAAGGAAATTAAGAAAAGCATCTAACCAGACCAATGTGTCTCAAAATCTCCTGTATATAAACACCAATGGCAATCATCCACACATTCTTAAATATTATCTTACAATAGATCCTAAGAATGATATAACAACACAAGAAACTCCCACACCAATTTAGAAGGATAGAGTACAATGTAATACATTGTTTGATACTAAAATGACAAAAATCCAATGAGTAGAACCTGAGATATGCAATTTTAAAGATTTAGATAAAATAGTGCTTAAAAGCACAGAGACAACTGTGGTTATCTGATCGCATTATACTGGGACAAAGTCACAAGTTCAGCCCGACTGAATAGGAGTGCGGACCAGGTACAAGGACCAAGTTAGACCCACTAAACAAAGTACCTTAAATCCTGGTTGCAGAGCATTGCAAGGTCCCATGTTGAGGCTGCGTTGCACAGCCTAAATTCAGGGCTGCGTTGTGAGGTCCTGCATCAAGGATGCGTCTCAAAGCAGCAGTTCCAAAGAGCTGTTGTGCAGGGTCCAGCATCCAGGATGCATCGCACAGCAGCAGTCCCGGAAATACGTGGGGTTGTGATGTGAGGTCCTCCGTCAAGGATGCGTTGCACAGCAGCAAATCTGAGGAGCTGCAAGTTTCTTCATCGGGATGCAGCATGCAACGGTGGTTCTGATGGTAGCTGAAAGGTGATGCATTGGTCTGTGGCGGTTCTGCTTGGACCACAGCTGGGCTGGCAGAGCACCTTCGGGCCCAGTTCCAAGGATCCAGAACTGGGTTGGCAAGTCTTATTGCAGACAGAGTCCAAGTGCTGGGTTCAAGGTGGTTGGAGCCTTTTCTGTCCTGAGGCTCTGATCAGGAGGTCAACCAACTAGCCCTTGGAGTCACTCTGGTGTCCTGGGATCAAGATGCCAGTTCTACATGACCCCCTTCTAGCCATAATCTAGGGTAGACTAATCAATTCCATGATGGGCGTCCCTGGTTAGGTGCTAGATTGTGGTCAATGGGCCTCTTCTGCAGTGGCACCTGTCAGTTCACTGCCCCTTTGAACTCTGTTGAATCCCTCTGTCTACACTCTCCTGAGCCATTGGACTGACCCATGGATAACCCTTCCCCTCATCCGTGGACCCCATCTGTGCAGCTCATAGCTTTATCTTGCTCACAGATACATCCCAGTAGGCGGGCAGCACCACCATGGCCAACAAGGTGATGTGGCCCATTCCGCCCCTTGGATCAGACTTCTGTCCCCAACCCAAGGGGACAGCTGTCAGTATCAGGAGCCAGTCCCCAGACTGCTAGGTGTAAACTCCAACCGGGGACATTGGGTAGGCCTCTCTTCCAGCCCTGTTGCTGAGAATGAGATCTCTATCGGCTCCTGAGGGTTCTTTGACCTCTGAGGTTTCTCAGGATGGGGGGCAAGATCCCTGGGTATTAGGCACCTTACTTGCACACTACCTCCCACCAGTCCCAGGTTGGTGCCCTGAGGCTCAGCAGGGGACAGGTGTAGGTCCTTCCTGGGCTCCCATACCCTCTGCTACTGAGTGGTACCCTCAGAAAACTGAACTGTCAAGCCGTCGCTTCCATCTCTGCTGACGACTTCCAACTTCAGGTATCACAAGTTCACCTTCTGAGTCTATCTCCTAGCTAAGGGAGATCATGGGATGGTCTATGGCCTGCCCTGGGGGCTCCTTCCCCCTAAGTCTAGATTGACCACTCCTGTAGAATTCCCACCAGTTGGGGGGGGGGGGGAGTTCTTAGGACAGACAAAGTCCCCTTGCTTGTGCTCTAACTAGGAATACTTAAAGCAGCAGAGTTGGACATGGGGTGTCCTGGGCCACCGACCATCAGAACATCACCCTGTTTTTCATGAGGGGCTTGGGAACCCTTTCCCCCATTTTACTCTGGAACTTGACTGCGTCACCTTTGACCTCCCCCTCACTCTGCTGGTGGAACCTGAATCACCCTTCTTGGGTCACTCCCTGTTACCTCTTTAGTCTACTAATCAAGAGGTCTGCCTCCTTTGCAAGCTCTCTGGGGTCAGTGAACTTCATCATCATCATCATCATACTTTATTCGGCAAATATAGCCATAAAAGGTGCCTCAGTAAAAACTTGCATTTATAAATACAGATAAAACAAAAAGTGCAACTATAAAACCATACAAAACAAGGTAATAGCCTAATAAAACGTACAGTGGGAGTAGTGCCACTCTATAGCAAACAGTTCTCAATTCATGACCAATTATGCGAAGAATTACATGCCTTTTTGGTCATAATAGCCCATGGCTCCTGTATAGGAATCTGCTGCTCTAGTTTCTATTGTTTGGTTCTATTGATAGTTTAATGCAAATCTTACCTAGTGTATGTCTAACTTGGGATTCCCAGTTCTGTTCACTTTCCTCTATTCCTCTTTTACAAAGGTGTGATATTTTGGGGGTCCCTTTTCTACTCAGTCTCTGCCAAAAATGCAATATAGCTTGCAATTCCTGATAATACCAGGCTGTAAATTGTCATTCTACTCTCACAGCCTGGATCATAGTTGATGCTGGGAGAGCAAGTAGCTGTTTCCCACAAACTAACCCCTCAAGATTCCAATCCAGTTTACAGCCTAGAGCTAGAACCTCCACTCCATGTTGGAATTGTGGGCGGACCATTGCATTGAAAGATGATAGAATTGGTCGCAGAGATGGGCCTCCATTTTTTCGCTTGAACTGTTTTAGGCCCCATACTGAAGAGAGAGCCTTTGCTTTAAGTGAATCTATATGGTCCCTCCAATTTAGTTTGGTATCGAACCACATGCCCAAATATTTATATGTGTCCACCACCTCAACTTTGACCTCTCCCAATTTCCAGTTAAATGATCCCTTTTCTTTCCCCATCTCCATTATTTTAGTCTTTTCTAAATTGATCATGAGGCATTTCTTTAAACAGTAACCATAAAAAAATGTCCAGTTTTTTTGCAACCCCAATTCTGTCATGTCCACTATCACTAAATCATTACTGTAAAGCAGATGTGGTATGTGGCACCTCCCCAACTTAGGGCTTAACCCACCAGCATTATGTAATATAGACGGTAGGTCAGACAGGAACAAAGAGAAAAGTAGTGGGGCCAAAACACAGCCCTGGCGTAATCCCTTCTTTATCTGTATTTTCTTTAATAGCGTCCCTAGGGTGTCTAGGATTACCCTAACCCAGTTCTGCGAGTGAATTTCCTGTATTAGTGAGTGTATCGCTTTATTGATTCCAAGCTGTTCCAACATATTCCACAATATCTTGCGATCAAGCAAATCAAAGGCAGGTCGGAAATCAATAAAACAGCAGAACACTCTGCCTCGTAATTCGATTGCTTTTTTTGCCATTGCCTATAAGCTAAGACAATGCTCGATTGTTGAGTGGCCCTCTTTAAAGCCACCTTGCTCTATCGGGATCAAGTCATTCTGCTCTACCCAGGCCTTCATTATCCCTAGCAATATCTTAGAGCATACTTTCTCCCCCACATCCAACAAGCTGATAAGGCGATAATTCTGGGGCTGTGTGGCATCTTCTTTTTTTATATATTGGTCTAACTATTGCCCCTTTCCAACTATCAGGAAAAAACGCAGAAGTTAAGGCATTTCGAAAGGTGACCTTTAAAAGACTAGCCCACAAATCCACATTATATTTCAATATGATTGCTGGTAAGTTATCTGGCCCTCCTGCTTTAGTTAATTTTAGGGATTGGATGGTTTCCTTTATTTTTTGGAAAGAGAAATACAAACTCTAGTGCTTCCCCAGCCTTAATCGTTTTTCCAGATTCTCGTCTAACCTCTTGCTATCATACAGATTGCTAAAATGATTAACCCAATCATGTTCTCCCACCAAGCACCGCATTTCCCCTTGCATATTTCCCTCCCGTACCAATCGCCAGAATAATCTTATGTTATATGTGCCTATCACTTCAATCATTTTACCAATTTTTTATTATATATATTCCAATTTCTTTTCCTTCAACATATTTTTACACTAAAGTTTTTCCAAGCGGAAATACTCCATTGTTACTTATCCTGTCTTTTTCTAAGCAGTATTTTCTATTTAAGTACCCTCAATTTTAGTCTCTTTATTAAACCAAAGATTTATTTTCCCCCTTCCCATGACCTTTTAAGAGTAGCCTTAAACAGTTTACCACTTGCTCAATCACCTGTTCATACGGTGTTAGAACACACCCTCTTTTCTCTGAATAACCGAGAAAAGTATAGTCAATCATCAGCTCATTAACCAATTTTAAACTATACTCGGTCATATGGGTAGTTAAGCGTCAGGGTGTTCTATCTGAAAAGGCACCACTCTATCTCTTTCCGATCCTTGGTCTATGCTGAGTAATAATCGTAAGGGCCAATTGTTGCTGCACTTTAAACCCTTATACTTCAGTAAAGTGGCAAGCATTTATGAAGGCATAGTCACCTGGGCAGTTCGGATTACCTATGCAAAAAGTCTTTCTCGATGGGTGGTCAGTATCTACACGTCCATTGGCACAGAATAACCCAATAGATCCCAGGAGCTTAACTAAAGATTTATCTTGTGTCGAACCGCCTACTCCTTTAAAGAGATCCTGGGGCAACCGTGCCATTGTGACTAGGTCTTTAAACAATATAGCAATTAAAGAGGGATTCAATTTATGTTTAAAAATCCCCTAGGGTCATTATTAACTGTGAAGCATTTGCTGTAGGGATGAGTTCCAGATCTTCCTCTAACAGTCCCAACTGCACTTCCTTATCAGTTGTAGCCCCTGGTTGAATGTATATATTGATCACAGTTATTTGCCTTCTTGCCTGGGGGCACTATAGGGTTCTATCTGGTTAGCTAATAGCCACCTACTTTTCACTTTTAATCTGGTTACTTTTTTGGCTATTTTTGATGATACTAAAGCAATCACCCCCCCTAAAGGGCATCCTGGGTTCATGTGCACTGCCTCTTTAGTGAGCATAAAAAAGCCATTTATTGGTTCAGGTGCCTCGCACAGCCAAGACTCCTGGAAGCACATAATTTCATAGTTTCCCAAAATCTCTCTGAAGGTATCTTGAGTTAGCTGTCTCTTATATCCCCCCTATATTCTACGTCAATATCTGTAGGCTGTGCGAGTACACCATTTCCTAATCCAGATCACACAACCCTCCAATTATGACTTACTATTGTGTCAGATAGGGATTCTAATTGGTTGGTCAATGATGGGCCTTTTACAGCATTTTCTATAGTTACTTGTAGACCTCCCTTTCTTCTTTCAGTGTATAATATGCCATACTGTATTTGCTCTGGGTGTAATACTGCATGGTAGGTCAGTACCCCAATGTTCCCAGGATGCTCTCCTCTGTACCCAATTCGTCAACTTGCACAAGTCTTATCCCCTCCTTTTCCAGTACTTACTCTGCCCTTACCACCATCTGTCTTATACATTCATAGTAGAAGAGGACCTTTGTCACCTCCTTTCCTTCCAATTTTGATATAAAGTCTATTTGCCTTAAATCGCCAGATGTAACCTCCCCCAGGGTAGGGCATTTAACCAGTATTTGTAACAGGTATGAGCGGTTCAGAGGTTTTAGCTTCCTCAGACGTTTTTTCCCTATCCTTCTCCCACATGGTTCTATAAATACCCATAGACTATCTCTGTTAATATACTATCCCCTTTACTCCTCCCATCTGTAGGTCCTTTATCCAACCTTAGGCATTCTCTTTTCCTAGGTTGATCAGATGAGGTCTCTCCCCTTTTTATTATACCAGGCAGCCCACCATTCACTCTCCTACCCATTTGTTTTGTGCCCGCTCTCTCCTTTTTCCTCTCTTCTATGGGTTTCAGGGTTGCTTACTTCCAAGCAGGGTGGTGTTCTCCTCATGGCTTATTACGTCTATTCTAATCGAATTCACCCTGTATCCCTTTTTATTCCCTGTACCATTTAGCTGACGTATCTCAAGTTCTGGGGCCATCAACACTGCCCTTTCCCCCAACTTTGTTTTATACCCCCTTTCTTTTTCCGCATCTTCTGTATTTCCCCTCTTATCTTGTAATGGGGTGTATATCTCATTGTTCTCCAGTGCTGTCCCGCCTTTATTACTATTATTTTACACTTTGAAATATATACCCTAGGGGGATTTTCGAGCTGTGCATGTTATCCCTCATCAATAAGGGATGATGGGTATACCTCCTGATCTCTCTTCTCTATTACTGGACATACTAGAGTAGACATACAATTATTAATTTGTTTTAGCTCCTCCACGATCTTCTGTAGAATTTTATGGGTTTTTCCCTGGCCATTATTCTCAACTAGGGCTTTCAATATTGCCTGAATGTTTTTTTGCATTAAAAAAATCACCTCTAGTGATGATGAGGCTGAGGTTGCTCTTATATCTAGTGCCAAGAACGACTATGGGGTATCAGGGGGATAAGGCCTCGCTGGGGAGTGCCCATTTCCTTCCTCCCTTGCCTTGCCTCTGCTTGTTGCCGCACTTCTCTCTCTTCTGTGGGGCTATCAATTCCACTAAGGGAAAGGCAGGTTGACAATCATAGCCTAGGTTCAGCTAGAAACAACCCCCCTCCATTGGTACCCCCTTCATCCCCCAGAACTTGCTCCAAATCAGGTAGTATTTCAAGATTAATAAAGTCACTAGTTACACTTATTACATTCTTTTTCACCCTCTTTCCTTAAAGACTTCCCGGTAAAGAAGGGTATTCGCGAACCTCAGGTTTCCTTTCAAAATATTTCCCCACAAATTCTTTTATATATTGTCCCAGGGGTGTTACACTTGCTTCTTCCACAGGGTGTACCAGGGTATCTATCATACTTGGCGTTGATTTCTCTTCTAGGGGGTCAGTGGTGATACTTTCTACTAACTTACAGTGCTGGTCCTCGTGCACTTTCTTTGTAGGGCATCTTTCTGTCCCTTGTTAGCCCCTCGTGTTTTCCCTTTTGACAGCATTTCCCTTTATAGCCTCTGGGTCTGTCCCTTGGGATATTCCGCTCCCTCCTTGAATCTCAATCCAGAGAGGACCCGGGGAGGCACATTGCAGCGACTTTCCTATTCTATTTGTGCCACTGTTGCAGCCAAGTCTTATCTCTGCCATGCCTTGTGCTCAGCCACAGGTTTTACAATCTTCAAGGCTCGAGTGGGTGCATCAACCTACCCTCTAGCTGGGTCGCATCTGCCGGAGAGCGGGGAGCCTGCTTTGGGGCAGCTGACTACAAGAGCTGCAGTGAACCAAAGGTATTAAGGTAATAAAGGCTAAATTATCCTAATGATGGAAAGGCTTTATGTCGCGAAAACCTATGAAGAACAAACTTTATAACTCAAGGTTGTAACTTTTCAGTATATAAGGCAAAAATGGTCAATGCAGCAAAACATCCTCATGTTGGATTTCATATTCTTTAGGGGGACCTCCAGTGACCTCAATGCAAAAATCATGTACACTTGACGAGGCAGTGCAGGACAAATATTTCCTTAGATGAACAAATTGGCTTGAGCTCCAGGGGAGGTAGCTGCAAAACTCTCAGGCTAGAACACAGCCAGTGAACTTATCTGTACCCCTCTGCCTGCAGCTGTAATATTCACGCCCACCCCTAACATTGGGCCCGATTCACAGAATTAACTTAAGACAAAATCCTAAACTTACTACTTTTGGTATTCACAGAATGCACTTACTACTTTGGATTTACGAGTACTAACTTTACGTCTGCACTCGGGCCGGAAATTCCGGCCCGAGGCGGATATTCCGGCCCGGAGGTGGAGCTTCAAGCCCGGAGGTGGAGCTTCCGGCCCGGAGTCGGAGTTTCTGGCCCGGAGGTGGGGATTCCGGATGGTGGCAGAGATTTATCCATGGCCGAAATCTCCACCTCCGGGCCGGAATCTCCGCCTCTGGGCTGGAAGCTCCGCCTCCGGGCCGGAAGCTCCGCCTCCAGGCTGGAATTTCCAGCCCGAGTGCGGAAGTAAAGTTAGTAGTCGTAAATCCATTCTGTGAATACCAAAAGTAGTAAGTGCAATCTGTGAATACTAAAAGTAGTAAGTTTAGGATTTTGTCTTAAGTTAATTCTGTGAATCGGGCCCATTGAGCTTGGGGCACAGGGGCAAGCGGGGCACAGAGGGCGGCAATGCAGGCTGCACCCAACCTAGCTGGGCGGCTTCCGCGATTCCGAGGGCTCACACTCCGCGGCCATCAACTAATTACGGCTGCGCTTGCTAATCCTCACTTTCCACGATTCACCCCAATGGTAAAGGTGGTGCCGTATCTTCCCTGGGCTGGACTGCGTAGCAAGGGGGCCACTATTTGTGGGCAAGTCACTGCTTCACTCCCTCAATGCCACTCCCTCAATCTGCCACGCGCAGCGCCAAACTCTGTGTCTCCTCTCCCCTCTGCTTACCACTGTCCCCTGTTAGCTGAGGTGGTGCTCGACTGGTCGAGTTAGGTAGAGCGGGAGAGCACACACTGCATCCTCGGCAGCCTCTTCTGTCTCAGTCTCCATAGGCTCACAGGACACACAGCTAGCCCCGCACAGCAACTTTGCTCTACGTCGCTCTGCTCTGACAGAAACCAGAACTCTCCTCACCAGGAAACTGAATCACACTTCTTGAGGTCACTCCCTGGTACCTCTTTAGACAATCTGATACTAATCAAGAGGTCTGCCTCCTTTGCAAGCTCTATTGGGTCAGCGAACATGTTGTCAACCAGGTGTTGGTGCAGCTCCATAAAAATGTACTAAGCATGTGCTCTCTCAAAACAAGATTGTACAACTCTGTAAAATCATTCACTTTGCTGCCAAGCACCAAACAATTTAGTATCCTTGCTGGTGTAATCATGGAAATTCACCCAAGACTGGTTCTGCAACTGTTGTCAATGCCTGAACCTAATGTGGTACTTCCCTGGGGTGAGCCCAAACTTGATAACAAGGATGGTTTTCATTGGAGGATATTTCAGATGGTTCCCCACCTCCATTGTAAGCAATATATCCCTCCCCACTGTTGACATGTATTTCCAGAGTGATGCCCCCCTACTATTCATCTGGGTCCCTGTGCATCTTGAGAGCTTGTCATTATCATCCTATACCACATAGCTGGGCACCAGATCTTTAGGTATGTGGAATTTCCTGTTCCCCTCAGACACTGCGGTTATGCTGCCACCATTGTGGCTGGACTCTGCCTGCCTGACTCTAATATCCAGCTCTGTGAGGCTCCTTTCATGAGCCAGTTGCTCTAAAACCAGTTTCTCCTCCATGGGCAGTTTATGTTTCTCCATCTTGAGTTTGGACTTCTGCAGCCTAAACTTTCTTTCAGACTTCAATCCCACCCGCTCCTCTGGGGACAGACCTAATGTATAAACACTGCTTTCTGCTCTGGGAGGGATTTATAATTCAGGAGACAAGTTATCCCCCTGCCCTGCATGCTGCATCTCCGGACCTGCACCCAGGCCCCCCTCTTGCTGCTGCATAACATCTTACTCATCCAGGTCTTCTGTTGCTGTCAGCAATGGTGAGCTTCTGTTTAGGCCCTCAGAGATCTCTGAAGCTCCAACTTCTTGGTGCCCTTTTTGGTGAGAAATCTGCTTTCCTTTACAGAACTCCTCGAGCTCTGCCATTGTAGCTCTCTAGGTTGATGAGCTCAAATTCCATTTCTGCCAGCATGTTCACTGACAGTCAGGTAGAATGAGGTTGAATATTTAAAAAAAGGAAAAGAGCCAGTCAAGGAGAATTTAAAAGAAACTCGAATTGGTATCAAATTATTGATCTGGGATTTTAGTGTTACACAAAATCGCTGCATGGCACTGCACAAACACAAGTACTGAATCTCACTGCCAAACACCAATGTAGGCAATTGGGTACTGGTTGAGGGGGTTAACCCCTACTCAAGCTGCAAAACGAATTCCTTTCAGGGTGAAACACAGGCAAACTAGTAGATTGGCAGAACGCAGTCTGGCTCAGCTAAGAGGCAAGGTGTAAAGTATTTATGCAGCAGTTCAAACAGTAATAACTTGAAAACACAACACAAGAAAAATCCCACACCAAATTAGAAAAACAGATAAAACCAAATATTTGACACCAAAATGTCAAAAGACCAAACCATAGAACTGTAGACAAAATGTTAATGATTCTAATCAGAATAGGGCTTAAAAGTACAAAGCGCCAACTGTGGTTATCTGACTGTGTTGAACCAGAACAAAGTCACAAGTTCAGGCCAACCATGTGGGCTGGGTACAGGGACCAAGTTAGGCCTGCTGACCACTTAAGTCCTGGTTGCAAAGCGTTGCAATGTCTTGTATAAAGGATAGATCACTAAGCAGTGATTCGGGTCTGTGATGCAAAGTCTTGCATTGAAGATGCTTCTCACAGAGGCAGTTCCGAAGAACTGCAGGGGTGCAATGCGAGGTTCAGCATCAAGAATGGGTCATGCAGCTGCGGTACCAAGGTGCTACAGGGCTATGCTGTGAGGTCCTACATCAAGATTACGTTGTGCAACAGTGATTCAGGTCTGTGATGCGAGGTCCTGCATTGAGGATGTGTTGTGCAGTGGCGGTTCCCAGGAGGTGCAGGGCTGTAATGCAAGGTCATGCATCAAGAATGTGTCACACAGCGGCAGTTTCAAGGAGCTGCAGAGTTGTGATACATAGTTCTGTGTCAAGGATGTGTCACGCAGTGGCGGTTCTGAGGAGCTACAGGGCTCTAATTTGAGGTGCTGCATCAAAGATGCATCAAGCAGTGGAGGCTCCGAGGACCTGCAGGGCTGTGATGTCAAGTCCTGCATCGAGGATGTGTCATGCAGCAATGGTTCAGAGGAGCTGCAAGGTCCTGAATTGCACAGTGGCAATTCCGACGTGAGACTACGAGGTGATGCATTGCGCTGTTTCAGTTCTAGTTGGACCACAGTTGGATTGGCAGAGCAATATCAGCTCCACTTCCAAAGATTCTCAACTGGAGTGCCACCACTTGGGGGGGCAAGACTCACCGCATACATAGTCCAGGTGCTAAGCTCAAGGTGGGTGAAGCCTTTTCTATCCCTTAGGCTCTGATCAGGAGGCCAGCCAACTACCCCTTGGAGTCACTTTGGTGATTCTGGGTTTGAAATACCAGTCCTGTCCTTCTCACTCAGGCAGCAGGGCAGCAGAGTACCAGGGCAGCCGAGCAGAAGTTTTTTATGCAGCATCTGAGTCTTCCACAAGTTAAAAGGTGTACTAAAGAGTTGGATCTGAGGGTCCAATATTCATACTTGGTGCCAGCTTTGAAGTAAGAGAAGGTTCTGGGGGTCTCCATCTCCAAAGGTGGTGCCCTGACCCCAGAATGTCTGGGAGCACAAAAGACTATTGTGAAACCCTGTGTGAGTTTGCTGAGGCAGAGCCTTTCTGATGTGTAAGTGTGGTAGGTGACAGATTCTCCCCTCTATCAAGTCAGAGACGGCCTATCCTACCAACACCGATTCACCCTTTGTCTCACTGTCTCGGAGTAATACACAAAGACCAACTGCCAGCTACATCTAGTCATGTGACCCAGAATACAGTCTGCAGGCACCAATTAGTTGGGACAAGAACATGTCAACTTTCGAAAAGTAAAGTTAGAAATGTCAAAGTCCCTACAAGAGATTCATTTAGAAGACATAGTTTTGAGTATCTTTATATTATATATAAAGTGACATCTAATGACACTTATGGAATAACTAAAATCAACTTCAACAAAGTCAGAAAGTAAATTAATAACAGCCGGGTGTATAACAAAGAAAATTAGTTTTACATTTCAAAAAACATAAAAGTAAGGGTACAGAAACAACAGCAAAAGATTCAAACATACATTGACAACAGAGAACATATAGGTTAGACATATATGTAGAGCACCCTTACTTGAGATCAGAGACAAACCCACTGTTTTCAGGCCAGGTCGCCACCCCACCACGCTAGCACACCCTGCTAGTGCTGTGTCCTTGTGCCCCTGTGCCTCGCTGCTGCTGCCGCCGGCTCGATCCCTGGTGCTTCAGTGATCGTAAGCTTTGCCTCCTTCTATCTCTTTACTGTATCTACTGCTGATTGTACTGATTTATTGTATTTCCTTTTGCATTCTGTGCCCTGCTGCGTCTGTTGTATTTATTGTATTTCCCTTTCGCGTCCTGTGCCCGTCCCACTGTAGTTTTCCCCCTGCCGTTGCTCCTTCGTTCCCGCCGCTGCGTCCCCTGCGGCCCCGCCCCCTGACCCCCGATTGGTCCCCGCTCCCACTCCCAGCTGCTCCTCCCTCCCTCGACCCCTACATAATGCAGGCCGCAAGGCGCTAAGGGAGCGACCCTTGACCCTGTTTTCAGGCCAGGTCGCCCCCCCACCGCGCTAGCACACCCTGCTAGTGCTGTGTCCTTGTGCCCCTGTGCCTCGCTGCTGCTGCCGCCGGCTCTATCCCTGGTGGTCCAGTGATCGTAAGCTTTGCCTCCTTCTATCTCTTTACTGTATCTACTGCTGATTGTACTGATTTATTGTATTTCCTTTTGCGTTCTGTGCCCTGCTGCGTCTGTTGTATTTATTGTATTTCCCTTTTGCGTCCTGTGCCCGTCCCACTGTAGTTTTCCCCCCGCCGTTGCTCCTTCGTTCCCGCCGCTGCGTCCCCTGCGGCCCCGCCCCCTGACCCCCGATTGGTACCCGCTCCCCCTCCCAGCTGCTCCTCCCTCCCTCGACCCCTACATAATGCAGGCCGCTGTGCGCTAAGGGAGCGACCCTTGACCCTGTTTTCTGGCCAGGTCGCCCCCCCACCACGCTAGCACACCCTGCTAGTGCTGTGTCCTTGTGCCCCTGTGCCTCGCTGCTGCTGCCGCCGGCTCGATCCCTGGTGGTCCAGTGATCGTAAGCTTTGCCTCCTTCTATCTCTTTACTGTATCTACTGCTGATTGTACTGATTTATTGTATTTCCTTTTGCGTTCTGTGCCCTGCTGCGTCTGTTGTATTTATTGTATTTCCCTTTCGCGTCCTGTGCCCGTCCCACTGTAGTTTTCCCCCCGCCGTTGCTCCTTCGTTCCCGCTGCTGCATCCCCTGCGGCCCCGCCCCTGACCCCTGATTTGTCCCCGCTCCCCCTCCCAGCTGCTCCCCCCTCCCTCGACCCCTACATAATGCAGGCAGCTGCGCGGCCGAAGGCGTGCCTAAGGCAAGCCCGCCTGCGCCCGTCCACGCCTGGACCGCGCCCAGGGCCAGAACCCCTGGCCCCCGCCGGAACCAAGAAACCCGACTGAAATACGACACCGCCGCCCTCAACGCACTCAACACCGGATGACCACTGGCCTGCTACCGAGCCACCCCGAAGCGCACACACGGACCCTTCACCTGCCTCACCTGCAGATTCACCTGCCTCCGAACCTGCACACCGCCCGCCAGACCAAACATCAGCAACAACAACCTCAAGTGCATCCTCCTCAACACACGCTCCGTCCACAAGCACGCCGTCGAACTCTGGGACCTCCTCGACTCAACGGCACCAGACGTCGCCTTTCTCACAGAGACCTTGATGAACGCATCCTCAGCCCCAGATATCGCCATAGCCATCCCGGACGGCTACAAGATCACCCGAAAGGACCGCACCAACCAAACCAGAGGAGGAATCGCCATCATCTACAAAAACACCATCAACATCACGACCAACGCCGAAGACACACTCTCCGCCGCCAAACACCTACATTTCCAAATTCACACCGACCCCAAGACCACCCTAAGAGGAACACATATCTACAGACCCCCAGGCCCACGCACTCAATTCAGCGAAACCATCGCCGACTTCATCAGCCCGCATGCCCTAGCCTCACCAGAATACATCCTCCTAGGGGACCTGAACTTCCACCTGGAGAAAAACAACGACAACAACACCACCACTCTGCTCGACAACCTGGCCAACCTCGGACTCAGGCAACTGGTGGACACACCCACCCACCTCGCCGGCCACAGGCTCGACCCCATCTTCTCCGCCAGCAACCACGTCGCCTTCAGCCACTCCACAGAACTACACTGGACCGACCACAGATGCATCCACTTCACCTTCAAAAAGAATACACCGCTGCACACAACAAATCCCCCGCAGATGCTGGAGCAAAATCACCACAGACCAGCTCCTCTCATCACTGAGCCAGAACCCGTCAGCCGACACCTCTGACCCCAACGACGCAGCCAACAACCTCGCTCAATGGATCACTAACTGGGCCGATGACCTCGCTCCACTGAAGAACCCCTCAGGCAAGACCGACAACAGAAAAACCTCATGGTTCACAGATGCCCTCAAAGAATCAAAGAAATCCTGCCGGACCCTCGAAAAAACCTGGCGCCACGATCGGACCACAGGAAACATGACAGCCCTCAAAAACGCCACCCGCAAACACCACCAGCTGATCCGCATCACCAAAAGGACATCATTCAAAGAGCGACTAGACAACAACAACCACAACAGCAAGGAACTCTTCAGCATCGTCAAAGAGCTCCCCAACCCCAGCGCCAGCAACAACGACATCACACCGTCACAAGACCTCTGCAACTCCCTCGCCACATTCTTCCACCGTAAGATCGTAGATATACACGACAGCTTCGGACCCCATTCTCCGCCTCCAGCCACCGAACCAACGACCCCCACCACCACCATCAGCGCTTGTACCCCCATCAGTACTGAAGACACCACGCACGTCATGAACACCATCCACTCCGGATCCCCCTCAGAACCATGCCCCCATCACATCTTCAACAAAGCCGACAACATCATCGCACCCCACCTCCGGAACATCATAAACAACTCCTTCACGTCAGCCACCTTCCCTGAAAGCTGGAAGCACGCCGAAATCAACGCCCTTCTGAAAAAACCCACAGCGGACCCCAAAGACCTCAAGAACTTCCGCCCCATCTCTCTTCTTCCCTTCCCGGCTAAAGTCATCGAGAAAACCGTCAATAAACAGCTGACTGCTTTCCTCGAGACAAACAACTCACTCGACCCATCACAGTCCGGATTTCGAGCCAACCACAACACCAAGACCGCCCTCATTGCAGCCACCGACGACATCAGGACCCTGATGGACAACGGAGAAACAACCGCCCTCATTCACCTAGACCTCTCGGCAGCTTTTGACACCGTCTGCCAACGCACCCTGATAACCCGCCTCTTCCGCACCGGGATCCAAGGAAAGGCCCTGGAATGGATCACCTCCTTCCTCTCCGACAGAATCCAGAGAGTCCGCCTCCCTCCCTTCCGCTCAACGGCCACCAAGATCATCTGCGGCATACCCCAAGGCTCCTCGCTCAGCCCAACACTCTTCAATATCTACATGAGCCCCCTCGCCGCCATCGCACGCAAACACAACATCAACATCATCTCCTACGCCGACGACACCCAACTGATACTCTCCCTCACCAAGGACCCAGCCACCTCCAAAACCAACCTCCAGGAAGGAATGAAAGATGTCGCAGAATGGATGAAGCTCAGTCGCCTGAAACTGAACTCAGACAAGACAGAGATCCTCATCCTCGGATATTCCCCCTCCGCCTGGGATGACTCCTGGTGGCCCACAGCACTGGGCTCCGCACCTACTCCCACTGACCACGCACGTAACCTGGGTTTCGTCCTGGACTCCTCCCTCTCGATGACCAAGCAAGTCAACGCCGTCTCATCATCTTGCTTCAACACCCTACGCATGCTCTGAAAAATCTTCCGATGGATCCCCACCGAAACCAGAAAAACCGTAACCCAGGCCCTCGTCACCAACTGACTGGACTACGGGAACGCCCTCTACGCAGGAACCACAGCCAAACTTCAGGAACGACTCCAGCGCATAAAGAACGCTTCCGCCCGACTCATCCTCGACATCCCCCGCCACAGCCACATATCCGCCCACCTGAGAAACCTGCACTGGCTCCTCGTCAGCAAGAGGATCACATTCAGGCTCCTCACCCACGCACACAAAGCGCTCCACGACAAAGGACCCGAATACCTCAACAACCGCCTCTCGTTCTAAACTCCCCCCCGCCAGCTCTGATCAGCCGGCCTCGCCCTCGCCGCCGTCCCACGGATCCACAGAACCACCGCCGAAGGAAGATCGTTCTCCTACCTGGCCACGAAGACATGGAACTCACTCCCCACACACCTACGAATGACCCAGGACCACCTCACCCTCAGGAAACACCTCAAGACCTGGCTATTCGAGCAGTGACAGCACCCCTCCCCTTAGCGCCTTGAGACCCTTACGGGTGAGTAGCGTGCTCTATAAATGTTTTGATTGATTGATTGATTCACGTTTAGCCTGTGCCACAACATGTGGTCCTCTGTTAAATAAAATCAAGAAAACAGTTTGCAAACAATGGAGTCTTTTACGGAATACTGCAGAATTCAAAGAAAGACCACTGTTTGTCTTCTAAAGAAAATCCAACTTAAAAAATAGTCTAGTTAGAGCTTACAAAAAAGCTAAAAAAATCTACAATCCAACAAATGCTCCAATTGACCCCAGTGGTGGGTCATTATAAATGTAATAACTGTGTTGCATGTAGCACAACTGGTACAATAAAAAATTCTGAGATCAACAATAGACATTTCCAGACCAAAACGTTTTCAACTGCAACACAAGCAATGTTATTTTCTTCATTAAGTGCCCATGTGGATTACCTTATATTGGTAAGACAACTCAACCAATACGAAAACAGATACTACAACATCAATGAAGAATTTACTGTAAAACAGAACATACTCCATGTTGACCATTACAAACAAAAATGTAATTCTGAAAAAGAAATGTTATGGTGGGTGATAAATGTGGTGACGCCGTCAATAAGATCATCTAACATTGAATGTTTACTGACTATCAAAGAAAATCGTTGGATTTGTAATACAGCTAGTGTACAAAGGGGGTTAAATGTGGCGGTTGAATGGCTAACACTTGTACATATGCGTTAAATACTGTACTGATAATTAGCTCTTGAATTGTTTATGTCTCCCCTGTATGAGAACTATGGTCTGAGAATTATGATTTTCAGTTCCATAGTCTTGAATCTGACTAATAGATCTAAGATGTTGTTTTCATGATCTTAAAATATATGTTGCTGTATATATAGCATGGTTTGTCCTCAAAAGCATGTATGTTAGAGTATTCTTGATACTCTTACTTCTTCTCGTTATTAACCATATCACTTACAACCCTCCTCATTTTTCCTCTTTGAACATGCTTCTGTCCAATTTCTATATTCATGATTAAGGGTGGGCGTAGTTCACGAAGTAGCACTTCGCGAAGCTACGCAAAGTGAAGTTCGCACTACGCGAGCTACGCGTAGCACTTTGCGAACTGCGTAGTAACATGTTCGCACTGTGCAAGATGTTGTTTTCAATGATTGCACAGTGCGGACAAGCAACCGGCACTGTGCAATCATTGAAAATGGCATCTTGCACAGTGCGAGCTGTAGTTTTCTGCTGTTCGAGTAGATTTTTACTCGAGCGGTAGCTTTCTCAACGCGAACTGGTAGTTTCTCATCGCGAGCGGTCGCGAGCATACGCGACCCATCGCAATGAGAAACCTGACCTCCTCGCGTTGGGAATCTCGCCGCGAGGTTTATTTTCCATGCTCGCGATCGCAAACAAGGAAAAAGTCTCGCCGGGATGTCATTTTGCTTGCTCGCGGTCGCCAACTTGACGTTGAGGACCGCGAGCAAGCAAAAAATGACCGCAGCACTACGCAACACTACGCTACGCGTGTTCGCACTGTGCTACGTGCAGTTCGCGTAGTGCGAAGTAGCGCGAACTTCGCAAACTACGCGAGCGTAGCGTAGTGCTTCGCCCAGGCCTATTCATGATACCTATTCAAGTAATTCTTCAAATATCTTTGCATATTTCCTTTTACATTATAAAATGACAGGATCCCAATTCTTGAACTATAAACTGGAATGATCCTCAATATAATCCAATCACAGAATGTAGCTAGCTCTGAAAAATTGCCAATGTATTTAATTTATTTGATATTCAAGGTTATTTTCGATGAACAACCTATATAATCATTTCATAGTTTTGATGATTTAAAAGTATTTACCTTTTAACAGGTGGCTTGCAAAATGGAACCGCCCCCTTAACAGTTTTGGATAATTTAAGATGATCAAAACTACTCTATTGAAAATGTGATCTAGATCAATATTAATCAATCGGATGGATTCCACATCATATTAGCTATATTTTTAATAATTAATTAATTCATATCTAGCTCCCGCCCTGCCATACCAAACTCTGCTTTTCTTCATTGAAGCGAGAGCAGGAAACATGCTCTCGCTTCAACAAAGCAAAGCAGGATTGCTTTTGAGCAAGGAGAGCTGCATGTTAGCAGCTCCCCTTGCTCAAAAGCAATGCCGGCTCCTGCAGGAGGCGGGGAGCCGGCAGGGACAGTGGGTGCATCAGGGCTCCCCCCACAGTCCCCAATGCTAAGGGCCGGCCTCGGGGGAAGGGGGTCCCCGGCCCAGAAGTGGCCCGGGAGTGGGGCCACGCGGCCCCCCTCCCGCTACTTAAAAAAAAAAATGGCCGGGCCCAGGGGGATGGGGCCCTCGGGCTGACATTGGCCTGGGGAGGGGGGCAGTGCAGCCCCCTCCTCAAATAAAAATATTTAAAAGAATGGCCAAGCCCCGGGGGAAGGGGTCCCCAGGGCCAATAGTGGCCCAGGGAAGGGGGGCTGCGAGGCACCACTTCCCTGTAAATATATTTATAAAAAGGAGGCCATGCCCTGGGGGATAGGGTCCCCTTCTACAAATATATAAAAATAAAAAGCCAACATCTCGCCGGAGGCCCCGCCCCCTTCCTGCAGCACTCTGAAAACGTGCCCCCTGGCGCAATCTCAGTTGGGGAAATAAGGCCCTTGAATACTGAGGGTCCCTGGGGGCCAACTAGCCCACCAGGTACCTTTGGTAAGCGCCACACAGCTGGATTGCAGAGAGGTTGTCTGAGGCCACACCCCTTTTTACATCACTCTGCAAACGTCCCTCTTGGCCCACTGCTGGTGGGGCGAGAGGTCCTCTTATGTCCTGAGGACGTCAGGTCACAAAAGGACCTCATCCCCCAAGCAGCAGTGTGCCAGGGGCCACGATGACATCCTCCACATGATAATCTGAAACACCTCCTCACACCCTAATATAACCTTTGATACACCCACTCTAAAATAGAGACTACCATTTTCGAAACCATAAACACACCAATACCAGTTACTACAAACCTACTCACTGATTCCTAGGTCTGCACACACATTCACTCATTCACACATACAGCAACTCATACATGCAATCACTGATCAATACAGCCACTATCATATGCACTCATACACCTATACAGACACTCACATACTGCCACTCATCCATAGAGTTACTCACACAACTCAGTTATGCAAAGAATTAATCACACTCCCATTTACTCACCTATACAGTTATACACACACCACCTCACTTAATTCTTTGGGTGACTGACTAGGTTTTTGAGTAACTCTTTGGGTGAGTGGCAGTGTGTGAGTGTCTATATGGGTATATGAGTGGATATTTCAGTGGCTGTATTGATGAATGGCTGCATGTATGAGTGACTGTATGGGTTAGTGGGTGGATATGTGTGTAGACGTATGAATCACTGAGCGGGTATGTACTAACTGCTATTGGTCTGTCTATGGTAGTCAGTCTATATTGGTAGTCTGTATTTTAGAGTGGGTGTATCAAAGGTTTTATTAGAGTGTGAGGAGGTGTATCAGATGATCACATGGATGATGTCATAAGTGATGTCATCAGTGATGTCGTTTGAGATGTCATCAGTGATGTAACTGGCCATGTCATGGATTATGTAATGTGTGACGTCATCAGCATTGAGCATTGCGGGGGCGCAAGTTATAGTTAGCTGAATTAACTATAATGTCCGAATTTCTCTGGTTTTGTACGAGTGAAATTTCCAACTAACTATAACGTCCCTGAAACCTGTGTTTATTTCCAGCGAATATATATATATATAGCGGGCACTGAGGAAAGCCGCAAGGCTGAAACGCGTCTGCCCAGCGTTTCACCATTTTAACAGGACTTTGAACTGGGAAACCTTTGCAATAAATCCATCTTCTCCACTGAGCATGTGTCGGACCCGTTTCTTTGAAGTGGGATTGGACTCGATGTTGTACCGGTAGCAGGCACCGTTTACCGACACGCCTTCTCGGTCAGGAGCACGCGCTCGGCTTGCATCAGTTTGGTTAGGTGTTTGGAAGACACAAGCGCGTGCCCCCCCAGCTGGTTTCAGATACTCACCTGAGCAAGGGACCATACGGGGAGAGAAGAAGTAGCAGTATGCTGCTTTAAGGTGGTTGAAAATGGAGATGACATCATTGCACCCTGCCTTGACTGCCGGAGGATGATTGCAACACGCAGCCAGCATTGGGACACCACTTGGTGTTTGAAAAAGCAGATCACTGTATCTGCAATCACAGCGTGGGACATGAAAACCCGAGACGGATCACAGCAGGAGTGGCGGAGTCAAAGGCTGAGAGAGGCGGGGTCAAGAGCATTATGCTCCAATGAGGGAAGTACTATCTACCTTCAAATACAAGCCCCCAGGCAGAACACTATCAAAGTGAAGCGGGCACTGAGGAAAGCCGCAAGGCTGAAACGCGTCTGCCCAGCGTTTCACCCTTTTAACAGGACTTTGAACTGGGAAACCTTTGCAATAAATCCATCTTCTCCACTGAGCATGTGTCGGACCTGTTTCTTTGAAGTGGGATTGGACTCGATGTTGTACCGGTAGCAGGCACCGTTTACCGACACGCCTTCTCGGTCAGGAGCACGCGCTCGGCTTGCATCAGTTTGGTTAGGTGTTTGGAAGACACAAGCTCGTGCCCCCCCAGCTGGTTTCAGATACTCACCTGAGCAAGGGACCATACGGGGAGAGAAGAAGTAGCAGTATGCTGCTTTAAGGTGGTTGAAAATGGAGATGACATCATTGCACCCTGCCTTGACTGCCGGAGGATGATTGCAACACGCAGCCAGCATTGGGACACCACTTGGTGTTTGAAAAAGCAGATCACTGTATCTGCAATCACAGCGTGGGACATGAAAACCCGAGACGGATCACAGCAGGAGTGGCGGAGTCAAAGGCTGAGAGAGGCGGGGTCAAGAGCATTATGCTCCAATGAGGGAAGTACGATCTACCTTCAAATACAAGCCCCCAGGCAGAACACTATCAAAGTGAAGCGGGCACTGAGGAAAGCCGCAAGGCTGAAACGCGTCTGCCCAGCGTTTCACCATTTTAACAGGACTTTGAACTGGGAAACCTTTGCAATAAATCCATCTTCTCCACTGAGCATGTGTCAGACCCGTTTCTTTGAAGTGGGATTGGACTCGATATATATTTATATATATATATATATATATATATATATATATATATATATATATATATATATATATATATATATATATATATATATATTATCTACTGGCGGTCGCCAGTAGATAGTTATAGTTAGGACCGTGTTTCCATAGGAAATCTGAAAATTCTATTTTGAATAACTTTGGCGCCGGTTGACGAATCCTCGCGAAATTGTCAAAACTAATGGGGCGCTCCGCTCAGCTCCTACCCTGAAAGTCTCGGGGTGATTCGTCAAGCGGGGGCCGAGAAAAAAGGAGGGTCCCAAAACACGTTTTCTCCATGCATTTTCCCATAGGACCTTAAGTCGAAGGTACAGCCCGAACGGCTGAACAGAATTACTTGAAATTTGGCAGAGAGGTAGTCCTCAGGTCAGGCATGTGCCTTTTGCATATATGGAGTCAATCTGTCCAGTAGTTCCTGAGAAAATTGCAGTTAAAAGTACATAAATATCTATAGCCGCGCACCGTGCGCGCACCCTTACGTGCGCGAGCGTAATTCTGATTGGTGGTTACATGTCAGTCAACGTTCGAATCAACCGTCCGCAATCCTCTGCTGATGCTAATACTGTATTTAGACACTTATTTACCCATGTCTTCTTCCATAAATTTTTAGCTATACATATATTACAAATATTTTTTTTTTCAGAAAGACACATATGTAATCAGTGATGTAATATCTTACATCATCAGCAGAGGATTGCGGTCGCGTGAGTTATAGTTGCCTGCACTAACTATAACGGGGGAATTTCAATGGTTTTTTACGAGTAAAATGTCCAGCTAACTATAACATGTGTGAAACCTATGGTTTTTTAAGTGAATTTGCAAGGTTTTTTAAATGCTAATTCCTAACTATAACGTGTGTGAAACCTATGGTTTTTTCAGTGAATTTGTACGGTTTTTTGAAATGCTAAGTTATGTATTTATTTTTAATTTTTGCGCGCGGAGCGCGCTTACAGATATATATATTGATTTAAATGCTATTTTCTCAGGAACTACTGAACAGATTTACACCAGTAATTCTGTTCAGCCGTTCGGGCTGTAGCTGTGTCTAAAGGTCCTATAGGAAAATGCATGGGGAAAACGCGTTTTGGGACCCCCCTTTTTTCTCAGCCCCCGCTTGACGAATCACCCCGAGACTTTCAGGGTAGGAGCGGAGCGTAGCGCCATATTAGTTTTGAAAATTTCGCGAGGATTCGTAAACCGGTGCCAAAGTTATTCCAAATAGAATGTTGCGGATTTCCTATGGAAACAGGGTCCTAACTATAACTATCTACTGGCGACCGCCAGTAGATAATATATATATATATATATATATATATATATATATATATATATATATATATATATATATATATATATATATATATATATATATATATATATATATTTGCACGATTCAAACACAGATGCCATGATGCAGATATATATATATATATATATATATATATCTTCACTGAAAAAACCATGGGTTTCAGGGTCGCTATAGTTAGCTGGACTTTTCACTCATACAAAATCATTGAAATTCCCCCGTTATAGTTAGTTCAGCTAACTATAACTTGCGCGCCCGCAATGCACTGCTGATGACGTAACAGTTTACATCACTCATGACATGGTCAGTGACATCACTCATGACATCACTGATGACATCTCAAATGACATCACTGATGACATCATCCAGTGAATGTGTGTTTTTCTGAAAATACATATGTTTTATATATGAATATCTCAAGGTCGATGGAAGAATAAATGGGTATATAAGTGTCTAAATGGATGATTTGTTTTTGAAAAATTGATTGTATAACTGACTGATTAAGTGTATCTTAGTGAATACATGGCTTAGTGAGTAATGTTTAAATATGTAAATATCTGTATCAGTCTCTCACTTTGTGTATAAGTGGCTGCATGGGTTGGTGAGTAGCTACATGAGTGTCTATATAGGTTATTAGTTGGTTTTTTGAGTATCAGTATGAGTGTTTGAGTGTCTGTATGGTTCGGTGGGGGGTATTACGTAGTGCTTAGGTGCATGAATGAGTGACTCACTGTTTGTATGTTTTGAAGACAGCATATGTGCAGGACTGTATGGGTCGATGAGTGTGTGCATGGGTGTGTTAGTGAGTGAATGACTGTCTCAATAGTGTCTTTATGAGTAAGTACATATGTTTTAAACTAGTATATGTGACTATTGGTGTATATAAGTGAGTATATGTGAGATTGAGAGATTGAAAGAGTTCCTGTATGAATAAGTATGTGTTTCTATAAGTGATTGTAGAGAGGTGTAAAAAGGGGCACGGCCTGCACCACCTCTCTGCAACGCAGAGCAGTGGCGCTTACTGGAAGCACCTGGTGGGCTAGTTGGCCCCCAGGGTCCCTGAGGATTGAAGGGGAATTATTTCCCCAACTTAAAACGCGCCACAGGGCTTGTTTGCACACGTTAACTCAGGCCCCGTCCCCTCACTTCCCCACTGTGTAAACACGCCCTGTGGCCGTTTTAAGTTGGGAGATTAAGTCCCCTTGAATCCTGAGGGTCCCTAGGGTCCAACTAGACCACTAGGTACCTCCAGTAAGCGCCACAGAGCTGCGTTGCAGAGAGATGTAAAAAGGGGCACGGCCTAGACCACGTCTCTGCAACGCATCGCAGTGGCGCTTACTGGAAGCACCTGGTGGGCTAGTTGGCCCCCAGGGTCCCTCAGGATTGAAGGGGAACTATTTCCCCAACTTAAAACGCGCCACAGGGCTTGTTTGCACTCGTTAACTCAGGCCCCGTCCCCTCACTTTCCCACTGTGTAAACACGCCCTGTGGCCGTTTTAAGTTGGGAGATTAAGTCCCCTTGAATCCTGAGGGTCCCTAGGGTCCAACTAGCCCACTAGGTACCTCCAGTTAGCGCCACAGAGCTGCGTTGCAGAGAGGTGTAAAAAGTGGCACGGCCTGGACCACTTCTCTGCAACGCAGCTCAGTGGCGCTTACTGGAAGCACTTGGTGGGCTAGTTAGCCCCCAGGGTCCCTCAGGATTGAAGGGGAATTATTTCCCCAACTTAACACGCGCCATAGGGCGTATTTGCACACGTCACCCCAGGCCCCGTCCCCTCCCTTCCCCACTGTGTAAACACGCCCTGTGGCGTTTTTAAAGTTGGGAGATTAAGTCCCCTTGAATCCTGAGGATCCCTAGGGGCAAAATAGCCCACTAGGTATGTCCAGTAAGCGCCATTGCAGAGAGGTGTAAAAAGGGGCACGGCCTGCACCACCTCTCTGCAACGCAGAGCAGTGGCGCTTACTGGAAGCACCTGCTGGGCTAGTTGGCCCCCAGGGTCCCTCAGGATTGAAAGGGAATTATTTCCCAAACTTAAAACGCGCCACAGGGCGTGTTTGCACACGTCACCTCAGGCCCTGTCCCCTCCCTTCACCACTGTGTAAACGCGCCCTGTGGCCGTTCTAAGTTGAAAGATTAAGTCCCCTTGAATCCTAAGGGTCCCTAGGGTCAAACTATCCCACTAGTTACCTCCAGTAAGCGCCACAGAGCTGCGTTGCATAGAGGTGTGAAAAGGGGCGTGGCCTCAGAACACCTGTCTGCAACGTAGCTCCCTGGCGCATGCTGGAGATACCTGTTGGGCTAGTTGGCCCTCAAGGACCCTCAGTATTGAAGGGGAATTAATTCCCCAACTTACAACTGGCCAGGAGGCGCGTTTGCAGAGTGCTGCAAGGAGGGGGCGTGGCCTCCAGCGCGATGCCGGTCTTTTATTTATTTTATTTTTTTAAGAAGGAGGGCTTTGTGGCCCCCCTTCTTTTTCTAATTTACTGGAAAAAAATACATTTGGCACTCCCAATGCCATAATCGGCCCCGGGGACCCCAACCGCCGGGTCATGGCCTTTTTTTTTTTTATTCTTTAGGAGGGGGCTGCATTGCCCCCCTCCTCAGGCCACGTATGGCCCCGGGGACCCCATCCCCCGGGGCCGGCCTTTGTTTTTTATTATTTTTTAAAAATATATATTTATAGAAACACCTAGGACATGCTGGACAAACCGTATGTACCTATCACCATGACGATTTGCGTGATATTCATTAAAAGGCGACTATGCATAGAATGAATCCACATGGAATGTATTTACACTGCTAGTGAAGCTCTGACGTGTCTGACGCCCTACCGTGCCTAATCCCGGCGCCCCCGCCGGTGGGTACTCTCCAAGTAGACACCCTTGTTGTTTATTTATACAAACATGGGTAGCTATTGATGCACACCAAGCCATTCAAAGGGGATTCGACAAAAATTCGACCAAACTATGCAAGGAACCCCCCTCACGGTTAATAAAACACACATCCACCGCCGGATGTGTAATACTTTTTATTTTACTCTCTGGAAAGGAGACGAACCTCACTTGAGAGTCACAGCGTGCTCCTGGCTGAGCCCAATGCTGTGTTACACCCACCAGTGCCCGCCGAGTGCCTCACACCTCTGTGTTGTATTCCACCAGCTAGTGCGTATGCTATGACACTCTCTAGCCCATATGCACTGTAACACCACCCCGTGAATATGTCATGGCACACTTGCCTTCGCACGGGTTATATTGCCCCATCTAACGTGCCTTCCTCGATGCCTATGGTATAACGCACAGCGCTATGCCATACATATTACAATCTGGGATCCATATCTTTGTCACATTGCATATGCAACGTTACACTCCCCAGCACATATTTTATATTACAACTTTAGAGACTAGTTAGGTTACACCACACTGCCCTGTGCATATTACACTCCAAGGCGCATATCGCATAGCATGCGCTAGTGCCTGTGCTATGTCGCGCTCTCCAATGAATCTGTCATTGCGCACAATGTATTGCATATTATATTTCACGCCCCGGTTTATCTTATATCACACTTTTTGGTGCATAGTTTATACCATATACTATATCTAGTTTTCATTTTCAATCGTGCTCTCAGGACTATGTTCTATATAACACTGCGTCCACCTACCCTTTTCACGGGCATTACATTTTGCGATGGGGGGTGGCGGGTCAGGGGGTGTTTCTGCCAAGTGAGCCCGGAGTCACAGTCACAAACGTCCTCTTCTTCCTGAATAAAAGTGAGATTATGCTGCATACTTGTTCATATTTTAAGTAGTTCGCACAGACACACATTTAAAAAACAATAAAGTTCCTAATACCCACCTTCTCTGAACAGCTAGCTTGCTGCCCCATCCACCTTATCCCTATCCTCTGTTGTCTGAATCCATGGACTAGCCTCCTCCCTCCTGCCATGCATGGTCTGATGTGCTGCCACGGCCCTCCATTTAGCATGATGTACCAGTCCACTCCTCCTGCCCTCCATTGCCCAATTCTATGGCCCATCATTGACCTCCTGCTTAGCCTCTGTGCTTAGCTTGCTGCCCCTATTTTCCTTCCCCCTGCCCTCCGATGTCTTTGTGCATGCCCCTGCTCCATCCTTTTTGCCCACCATGTTCCATGGACCTGCCACTCCTATCTACTCGGAGTGTTCTGTTGAGCTGCCACTCCCCTCCCACCTGCCTAGCATTGTCAGATGACTGTAACCTGTCCCTGCCACCTCCACCCTGCCTGTCCACATGCCATGCCCCTATCCCCTTCCTCCTGTCCTCCATGATCCATTTTACTGCCACACCCTTCTGCCCTCCATGGTCTGTTGTGCTGCAACTGCTCCTCCTGCCTGCCCCGCGCGGTCTGTTGTGAGGCTCCTTCCCCTGAACTCTCTTGTCTGTGCCCAGGTCCTGACCCTCCCTTCTATCCTCCATGGTCCTTTGTGCATACCCCTCCCTCCTGGCTTGTCTGTTCCATTGTGATTCCCCTGATCCGTCCCTCCTGCCCTTTATGGTCTGTTATGCTGCAGCTTGCTCTCCTGTCTGTCCATTATGGTCAGCTAGCTACCATTGCCTCTTTTCCCTCTGTTCTCTGTTGTCCATGTGCATGGTCCTGTCCCCTCCGTATTGCTTTCTATGGATTGTTGTGCTGCACTCCCGTCCCGCATGCGCTGTGTGGTGTATTGTGCTGCTGCAAACCCTGATGCCTGCCCTGTAGGGTCAGTTTGGTGCACCTCTCCATGTCCCTCCTGTCCTCTGTTATCCGAGTCCATGTCCCTACCCCAATTCCATCTGCCTACCATGATCCAATGTACCATACTTGCGAACATTTTGAACTTGTTAAGAGGGAGATTTTGAAAAAAAACTGGGGTATTGATTTTCCCCTTTGAGTTACATTGAAAAAGAGGAGATTGTAGACAGGACACAGATCAAATAAAGCCCATTTGAGCTTAAAAACATTGGACGTTTCCTGGCTGAAACGGGTCTGTTGGCATGTATGGTTGTACTACCACTGCCTCTTCCTTCTGCCCACAATGGTCTATTATATTGCCACAGCCTCTCTTGCCAGTCCTGTATTGTTGGTTTGTTGCCCCTGCCCCTGCCCCCCTTTCCACTGCCCTCCATAGTCTGTTGTGCTGCCACTGCCCTTCCTATCTGCCCAGTGTGGTCAAATTGTTGCCTCTGCACTCTCCTAGCTGCCTTCAATTTTCAGAGTCCGTGCCCCTGGCCTCTGCCTCTCAACAGTATCCCAATGAACAACTAGATTGCTAACATTCTATATTTATTACAAAAGTGTGGAACGCCTGACGTCATCTTGATGTAATCAAAATTGTAATACCTAGAGTATTTCCTTTAGAAATTACATATATGAGAGGGTCTTATTTGCATCAAAATTATGGTTAGTGCTCTAAAAAACTAAAATGAGGACATATTTTCTGAGTTTTCAAATAGCGACAAAGAACTTTTAAATTATTTGTAATCTTTATGTTTTTTATCCAGTTGACCACTTGATTAAATGTTGCACCTAGGGGAAAGGATGTGGTGTTACTTCCAGAGATGCAGACTTTGCAACTGGGGAACCAGGTTGGAGTTACTGCTTCAGCTCAACATTCTGTGATTCTGGTCAAATCACTTAGGGGCATATTTACAATAACTGGCGCATCCCTGCATATCAGCAGGGATGCGCCAGTTATTGTGCGCCACAGCTCCGCCGCCATGGATGCGCCGCATTTACAATGCGGCGCACCATGGGGCAAAAACGGCACAGATGAGTGACGCATCTGTGCCATAAAAGTGGCGCATTGCTGGAGTTGCGTCGCAAGCGCGACGAAGCTCCAGCAATGCCATGGGGGGTTCTATCTTGTTAATGCTGCGTCAATCCTTACGCCTGCTTCAGGCAGGCGCAGGGTTTTGACGCAGCATGGGCCTAAAAGTGACTGAGTGAAATCTGGTAGATTTCACTCAGCCACTTTTAGGAGGCGTTCCTGTGCTGGAACGCCCCCCCTGCGCAGGAATGCCTACATGTGGCGCAGGGCTTTACAACGTGACGCATCTCCCAGATGCGTCACGTTGTAAGTACCCCGCACCATGGCGCAGGATTTGCGCCGCCGCTGCGTCGCAAAAGTGACGCAACGGCGGCGTAAATGAGGCGCAAGGGACTTGTAAATCTGCCCCTTAATCTCCCCATGTCTAAAACCAAAATGAATTTGATCTTGTGTGATGTAACCAATGGTCATGTAAAGCACTCCAATACCTGACAAGTCTGCACTATATAAAACTGCAAATACACAAAAAATAAGTGTTTTGCACACTTCTGTCATTGGGCTACATATGGGCTACATCTGGGTGATATTTGTGCTGCATTTGGGCTCTTTTGTCTCTGGTGGCCATCTTGGGAGATTTATTTGTTATGAAGTTTCCTAATTTCCTCATTTACTGCAGTCTCCTCAGTAGGAAATACTTTCAGTTTTTTACTTTGATTCCATCAAGAAGGTATTCAGATATGTCACACATTTGCCATAAATTCTGAATGTTAGCACTCTAGTTGCTCATTAGATCACTGTAGTAAAGCTACTGCTCACCACGGAAGTCTGCTGCTGGTATTAAAAGTGGATGTTTCAGTCTGCATATCAGAATTTTTTTCATGAAATAGAAGAGGATTTGAGAAGCCACTCAAAATGTGCCCTAATTTTTCTTTCTTCAGCACTAATCATAATTTCTATGGCAAAATGAACCCCCTCATCGTGTTCCTTTTTAAATTAAATTTTTTAAGTGATACCAGTTTATTCCAATCAAGATGGCTTCAGGTGTGCCATACTTTTGTCATAAGTAAGACAGTAAGCGCTCTAGTTGTTCTTAAGAACACTCTGGGACATTCTGTCATTAGGCTATACTTGGGCAACATCTGGGTGATATTTGGGCTACATTTGGGCTCTTTTGTCTCTGGTGGCCATCTTGGGAGATTTATTTGTTATGAAGTTTCCTAATTTCCTCATTTACTGCAGTCTACTCAGTGGGAATACTTTCAGTTTTTTATTTTGGTTCCATCAAGAAGGCATTCAGATGTGTCACATATTTTCCATAAATTCTCAATGTTAGCACTCTAGTTGCTCATTAGATCACTGTAGTAAAACTACTGCTCACCAGGGAAGTCTGCTGCTGGAATTTAAAGTGCATGTTTCAGTCTGCATGTCAGAATTTGTTTATGAAATAGAAGAGGATTTCAGAAGTCAAAATGTGCCCTACTTTTTGTTTCTGCAGAACTAATCATAATTGCTATGGCAAAATGAACCCCCTCATTTTGTTCCTTTGTAAATTAAATGTTTTAAGTGTTACCACTTTATTCCAATCAAGAAGGCTTCAGGTGTGCCATACTTTTGTCATAAGTAAGACTGTTAGCACTCTAGTTGTTCGTTAGAACACTCTGGGACATTCTGTCATTGGGCTATACTTGGGCTACATCTGGGTGATATTTGGGCTACATTTGGGCTCTTTTGTCTCTGGTGGCCATCGTAGTAGATTTATTTGTTATGAAGTTTCCTAATTTCCTCATTTACTGCAGTCTCCTCAGTAGGAAATACTTTCAGTTTGTTACTTTGGTTCCATCAAGAAGGCATTCAGATGTGTCACACATTTACCATAAATTCTGAATGTTAGCTCTCTAGTTGCTCATTAGATCACTGTAGTAAAGCTACTGCTCACCAGGGAAGTCTGCTGCTGGTATTCAAAGTACATGTTTCAGTCTGCATGTCAGAATTTTTTTATGAAATAGAAGAGAATTTGAGAAGTCAAAATGTGCCCTAATTTTTCTTTCTGCAGCACTAATCATAATTTCTATGGCAATATGAACCCCCTCATTTTGTTCCTTTGTAAATTAAATGTTTTAAGTGTTACCACTTTATTCCATTCAAGATGGCTTCAGGTGTGCCATACTTTTGTCATAAGTAAGACTGTTAGCGCTCTAGTTGTTCGTTAGAACACTCTGAGACATTCTGTCATTGGGCGACATCGGGGTGATATTTGGGCTACATTTGGGCTCCTTTGTCTCTGGTGGCCATTTTGGGATACTTATTTGTTATGATGTTTCCTAATTTCCTCATTTACTACAGTCTCCCCAGTAGGAAATACTTTCAGTTTTTTACTTTGATTCCATCAAGAAGGCATTCAGATGTGTCACAAATTTGCCATAAATTCAGAATGTTACCACTCTAGTTGCTTATTAGATCACTGTAGTAAAGCTACTGCTCACCAGGGAAGTCTGCTGCTGGTATTGAAAGTGCATGTTTCAGTCTGCATGTCAAATTTTTTAATGAAATAGAAGAGGATTTGAGAAGTCACTCAAAATGTGCCCTAATTTTTCTTTCTGCAGCACTAATCATACTTTCTATGGCAAAATGAACCCCCTCATTTTGTTCCTTTTTAAATTAAATGTTTTAAGTGTTACCAGTTTATTCCAATCAAGATGGCTTCAGGTGTGCCATACTTTTGTCATAAGTAAGACAGTAAGCGCTCTAGTTGTTCCTAAGAACACTCTGGGACATTCTGTCATTGGGCTATACTTGGGCTACATCTGGGTGATATTTGGGCTACATTTGGGCTCTTTTGTCTCTGGTGGCCATTTTGGGATACTTATTTGTTATGATGTTTCCTAATTTCCTCATTTACTACAGTCTCCCCAGTAGGAAATACTTTCAGTTTTTTACTTTGATTCCATCAAGAAGGCATAAAGATGTGTCACAAATTTGCCATAAATTCAGAATGTTAGCACTCTAGTTGCTCATTAGATCACTGTAGTAAAGCTACTGCTCACCACGGAAGTCTGCTGCTGGTATTAAAAGTGCATGTTTCAGTCTGCATATCAGAATTTTTTTCATGAAATAGAAGAGGATTTGAGAAGCCACTCAAAATGTGCCCTAATTTTTCTTTCTTCAGCACTAATCATAATTTCTATGGCAAAATGAACCCCCTCATTGTGTTCCTTTTTAAATTACATTTTTTAAGTGATACCAGTTTATTCCAATCAAGATGGCTTCAGGTGTGCCATACTTTTGTCATAAGTAAGACAGTAAGCGCTCTAGTTGTTCTTAAGAACACTCTGGGACATTCTGTCATTGGGCTATACTTGGGCTACATCTGGGTGATATTTGGGCTACATTTGGGCTCTTTTGTCTCTGGTGGCCATCGTAGTAGATTTATTTGTTATGAAGTTTCCTAATTTCCTCATTTACTGCAGTCTCCTCAGTAGGAAATACTTTCAGTTTGTTACTTTGGTTCCATCAAGAAGGCATTCAGATGTGTCACACATTTACCATAAATTCTGAATGTTAGCACTCTAGTTGCTCATTAGATCACTGTAGTAAAGCTACTGCTCACCAGGGAAGTTTGCTGCTGGTATTCAAAGTACATGTTTCAGTCTGCATGTCAGAATATTTTTATGAAATAGAAGAGAATTTGAGAAGTCAAAATGTGCCCTAATTTTTCTTTCTGCAGCACTAATCATAATTTCTATGGCAATATGAACCCCCTCATTTTGTTCCTTTGTAAATTAAATGTTTTAAGTGTTACCACTTTATTCCATTCAAGATGGCTTCAGGTGTGCCATACTTTTGTCATAAGTAAGACTGTTAGCGCTCTAGTTGTTTGTTAGAACACTCTGAGACATTCTGTCATTGGGCGACATCTGGGTGATATTTGGGCTACATTTGCGCTCTTTTGTCTCTGGTGGCCATTTTGGGATACTTATTTGTTATGATGTTTCCTAATTTCCTCATTTACTACAGTCTCCCCAGTAGGAAATACTTTCAGTTTTTTACTTTGATTCCATCAAGAAGGCATTCAGATGTGTCACAAATTTGCCATACATTCAGAATGTTAGCACTCTAGTTGCTTATTAGATCACTGTAGTAAAGCTACTGCTCACCAGGGAAGTCTGCTGCTGGTATTGAAAGTGCATGTTTCAGTCTGCATGTCAAATTTTTTTAATGAAATAGAAGAGGATTTGAGAAGTCACTCAAAATGTGCCCTAATTTTTCTTTCTGCAGCACTAATCATACTTTCTATGGCAAAATGAACCCCCTCATTTTGTTCCTTTTTAAATTAAATGTTTTAAGTGTTACCAGTTTATTCCAATCAAGATGGCTTCAGGTTTGCCATACTTTTGTCATAAGGAAGACAGTAAGCGCTCTAGTTGTTCTTAAGAACACTCTGGGACATTCTGTCATTGGGCTATACTTGGGCTACATCTGGGTGATATTTGGGCTACATTTGGGCTCTTTTGTCTCTGGTGGCCATCTTGGGAGATTTATTTGTTAGGAAGTTTCCTAACTTCCTCATTTACTACAGTCTCCTCAGTAGGAAATGCTTTCAGTTTTTTACTTTGATTCCATCAAGAAGACATTCAGATGTGTCACACATTTTCCATAAATTCTGAATGTTAGCACTCTAGTTGCTCATTAGAATACTGTAGTAAAGCTACTGCTCACCAGGCAAGTCTGCTGCTGGTATTCAAAGTGCATGTTTCAGTCTGCATGTCAGAATTTTTTTATGAAATAAAAGAGGATTTCAGAAGTCAAAATGTGCCCTAGTTTTTCTTTCTGCAGCACTAATCATAATTTATATGGCAAAATGAACCCCTCATTTTGTTCCTTTGTAAATTAAATGTTTTAAGTGTTACCACTTTATTCCAATCAAGATGGCTTCAGGTGTGCTATACTTTTGTCATAAGGAAGACTGTTAGCGCTCTAGTTGTTCTTTAGAGCACTCTGGGAAGCTGCAGTAGAACACAAAGGAATCAACTGACAGTCTCTGCCCTTGTTGGATGTACATGTTTTACTGAGAATGTCAGACTTCATTCTTACATGACTGAGAAAGATAATGTGAATTTACAGAAAATATGCTCTCAGTTTAGCTTATAGATCACCTTCCAAACCTCTGTGGGAAAAGCATGAGAAAATAGTTTTCTGTCAAACATGGTTCATGATATCACAGCAGAAGGCTTTTTCACATGGTAAAATCACCTTAGAACACACCACAATTCCTAAAATGAGTATGGTACCATCAACAAATGATTTATAATGTAACTAAAGTCTTAAAACCTTCTATTAACTGCAATGCTTTTTAATGAGGTGCTATCATGTATATTGGTCCCAAGATGGCTGCCAACACTTCTTGGATGAAGTACTGACAGCCAATCAGATCTCACGATGAGATGTGTCGTTAGGCTCCGCCCAGATATGTATGTGATTTTACTTTTGATTTTCTCAGGAACTACTGAACAGATTGATACCATATATGCAAAAGGCACATCCCTGAGCTGAGGACTTCTTCTCTGCCAAATTTCAAGTAATTCTGTTCAGCCGTTCGGGCTGTACCTTGGACTAAAGGTCCCTATGGAAAATTGCATGGGAAAACGAGTTTTGGGACCCCCCTTTTTTCTCAGCCCCCGCTTGGCGAATCCCCCCGAGCCTTTCAGGGTAGGAGCGGAGCGGAGTGCCCCACCTATTTTGAAAATTTTGCGAGGATTCGTCAACCGGCGCCAAAGTTATTCCAAATAGAATGTTGCGGATTTCCTATGGAAACACGGTCCTAACTATAACTATCTACTGGCGACCGCCAGTAGATAATATATATATATATATATATATATATATATATATATCACCTAAAGATTCTCTGTGATGGCGGAATAATGCACTCTCAGGACACAAACCCAAATTGCAGATTTAATCCGCTTCTACAGTTCGCGTTTCAGCTGAGACCAGCCTTGCTCACACGTAAGAAGCAAAGAACCACACATTGCATATATCAGTGTCCACGCCACAACAAACAATACAAATGGTAGTTTGTACAGCGGCCATCTTGTAATATCTGACCATGCATATGTTTATACGTAAATTCACTCCTGCACATTTCAAACTCGAAAATATGCATATATACATAGTGTTGCAATTTCCGCAATCATGGGGAAAACAAATGCTTTAACACATAAGACTTAAAACGTAGGATTTAGTTTAGATAAGTGTCTACGAGTCATTTGTCCTCCGTGCAAGAGCAGGAAGTATTCTAGTAAAGGCAGCCATCTTGGTTGGACAGATATCTAATGTAATCAAAGTGGACAATAGTACCACAGAGCCAGCTCTAATAAAGGGTAAACATGAACTAGATCTACACTAGTGTGTAGGGACAAGTTTACTGCCAGTAAAAACATCGTAATAGAGAAATTGCTCTCATGGTATGTGTGTTATTAATAAACAATGCGCCCCGCTAAAAGAATGACATGGATTGCGGTTATTTGTACATAGATTACCATGTGTTCCCTGTATATATGACTAGAAAGAGTGAATAAAGAGCACAGAACAAAATTGTTGAAACCTTCCTCCTATTCTGTGCCCAAGTAGTTGTAGCTACCCAGGTACTGGATATTACCAAATGCACTAATACACCTGACATAATAAAGACCTACGACGGAAAATACATGTTGCATCATAAAGGGCCAGTGCCCACTGACCGTGCTATGTTATTGAAGTCTACACAGTGCTACAGTGGGCCTCAAGTTCTGCTACAAATTGTACAACAAGTAGGGACAATGCCCCAATTCTGTCACTGGGTCATACATCAATAAAAACAGGAAAGAAGGCAAAACCAAAATCAAAATCAAACCACACGGTGCATGTTCTTGACTGGAGCGACTTGTCGACGCCATGTGCCTCTGAAGAAAAGGATAGGGTACCCGTGAGAGTGAACTACCAAGGTAGCATGGGTCCCTTCCTTTCCCCTTGCAATGAGAAAAGGGAAAGAATAAAACTAAATTAAAAACAAAATGTGAGTGGTGTCATATGAAATACATACATGATTAAAAACAAGATATTCAACAGTACTACATTTCCTAAAAGCATAGGAAAATTAGAAAGGAGCTTGGTCCATTTATGCTTCATACAAATAGATCCCTAAATCTTTGTCAATGTTCAGACCTCCTGGGCTTTTTGTCTGGAAATCAATAATGTATTTCGATTCATGTTGTCTCAGTTTAAGTGTCTTACCACCACCTCTGGGTGGTCTCGGGATGTGTTCAATCGCATAGTAACTCAGTAGGGCACTATTGTAATAATGGTATTGCTGGAAATGGTGCGCTACCGGCAAGGCCAGACTGGTCAGCCAGGTAAGCGGGCAGTTCCCCAGGAGGCTGGAGCCCCAGGAGGCCGGTATTGGCACTTGGAGGCCAGTTTCAGCCTCTAGGAATGATCGTGCTCATTACCGATCGTGGCCGCAACTTGAAAGAGTTGCTTTTGTTCTAGCGCACATTAGCACATCTGCCCATGCAGGCTAAAATGTTAATTTTTGCCAGGACTGTTTTAAGTTTCCAGTCCGGCCCTGGCTACCGGGTAGTGCTGATCAACATTACTGATGGCTCTCATGTGTTCTAGTACCCGTTTTTTGACTGGCTGGATGGTACTACCAATATATTTCAGTTTACACGGACATTCCAATGCGTATACAACAAAAAGGGTACTGCATATGAGGAATTGAGTGATCTTTTTGTTGGGACCTCTGTCTATTGTGAGATTTTTTCTCATGAAGCTGGTTTTACAGGACGTACAATGCCCACAAGGAAAGAATCCAATCAACCCCTGATCTTATCTGGTGCTGTAGAGCTTGACAACACGGTGTACCAGTTTGTCCCTCAAACTATACCCTTTTCTGTAGGTAATTCTGGGCCTCTCCTTAATTAAGTGTCCGATGTTAGGATCACTGGAGAGAATATCCCAGTGCTTGGCACTTCTGTTGTACGTAAGGATGATTCTAGTGTTAGTCTCCTGGTCACTCCTATCGTTCTCGCTGTCTGGGCGTGAACACAGAGTATCCTTTCTCTGTACCTGGATAACCTTTCTGATTGCTTTATTAAGTACCCACTGGGGATACCTTTTCTCCCTCAACCTTGCGGTCATGGTTTGCATTTCTTCCTGAAAGGCCGTGTCAGTGCTGCAATTACGTTTTGCCCTCAACAGTTCCCCGTAAGGTATACGCCATTTAAGGGGTTCCGGGTGGCTGCTGAGGGCATGCAGTAAGGTGTTACCTGCTGTGTCCTTAAAAACAGTTTGGTCTGGACGGTGTCTCCCTCAACTTCGACTTTGACATCTAAAAACTCCACTGAGTTTTTGCTAACAGTTCTTTTGAGGATGATGTTACGTGTGTTGTTATTGAGGTTATCAATAAAACAATTTACCTCCTCTTTCTTCCCTTTCCAGACCATAAAGATGTCATCAATATAGCGGCACCAAAGAATGACCTGCTAGACTTCGGAAAAGTCAGGATTGTCCGTGAAAATTTCTTTTTCCCATTGGCCCAAGAACAGATTTGCAAAGCTCGACGCAAAGCATGTTTCCATCGCGGTCCCCAAGATCTGCTTGCAAAGGGTCCCATCAAATAAAAAGATATTGGTGAAGCAAAATCTAATCATCTCTAAGATCATGGATGTGTGGGATTTAAACCTTATGTGTCTGGTTTGCAGAAATTGTTTACACGCATCTATGCCTTGGTCATGCTCTATAATGGTGTAAAGTGAGTTTACATCCAAGGTAACCAGAAAAAAGTCTTCTTCCCAGTGTAAGCCTTCTAATTTGCTAAGGATATCTTTTGTGTCTTTAACGTGGGATGGGATATTACTCACAAAATCCCATAAAAAGTGATCCACGTATTTAGAGATATTCTGGGTGGTACTACCTCTGGAGGTAACGATGGGTCTACCAGGGGTATTGGTCTTGTCAATATGTAGCTTAGGTGAAAGGTATAGTACTGGAAGAATGGGATGATCCTTTTTAAGGTACAGTATTCCTAACACTTTAAAATCCTCATGTCCCTCTAGTTCTTGAGTTTGTCCCATATTTCTTCAACACTTTGAGAATATGCCTCCTTGCTGATGATGACATAGAATCTTTCATCCATCAGTTGGCGTAAAGCTCCTGCGATGTACTTCTCCCTATTCAAAATCACTATATTCCCTCTCTTGTCAGCTAAACGAATCACTATACTATTGTCCTCAGCTAGGGAAATGAGAGCTTGTCTCTGTGGGATAGTGAGATTGTGGGCTTGTTTATCTTTAAACCACTTCTTGTGTCTAAATTTGATGAGATTGGTGGTGACAATGTCGTGAAAGGTATCTTTATTGTCATGTGTGAGTGAGGGGAAACACGTGGAACATGGTCTAAATTGTGTTTACCAGTGTCATCATAGGTTATATTAGATCATCAAGTACGTTTTCAATGGTGGTGTTATTCTCACCTCCTTCTGTCTCTAGCTGATGAAGGGTAACTAGAGTATCAATATCACTGATATTTAGGTCTAGGTCCCTGTCTTTATTGGGAGTGTCATGTCTGCCTTGGGTCCCACTGGACCTAAGTAAGTGATTTTGTTTTAATTTTAGCTTACAGAAACATTTGTAGAGGTCAATGTGGGTCTCTGGATAATTAAACGATAGAGAAGGGAAAAACTATAGTCCTAAGCATATTGTTCTTTTCTCTACTTCATTCATATGTCTTTCAGATCAATTAATTATTGTTTTGTTTACTATTTCCGTGTCCATTATAATGTTGTTGCAGAGCCTTTCGTTTGTTGTCCCATGCGCCCCTTTCCTCTGCCTCTTTTTCCACCTTTGTCTGATTCTTTTTCTTCTCTCTTGATTCCGTCTCTTCCTCTGCCCCTTTGTCCTTTGGGCTTCGTTGTTGAAGTCCCTCTTGGCGTTTGGCGGCCCCGTCGAAGGAGCCTGTATTCATCTAAAAAAAGTCATTGGTTTATTCCCTTGTTCCTTGTCAGATGAGATGTTGCTGCATGTGGCTGAGTTATCAGTTTCATTGACACTGATTATGGCCTCCTCGGATACAGAACTTTCTGAAGTTCTTGACGAGAGGCCTGTGCTCGGCATCAGTGTTTTGTATATGAGATTATATTGTCTGCTGAATGTCAATATCCGTCCGTGCTCGTAATCCTTGCAGTCCGTGTGAAGCTTCCATTGTTTGCGTTCTTTGATCTCGTCCTCATGTTTCATAAGTCTTATCTTCATGTCTTCCATTTCTTTGTTGAACACTACTGTTTCCAAAGATTTTTCCAGAACATCTTTAAGTGTCTTAGGGGTATATTCACAAGAACGTATGCTAAACATCACCAAAAAATGTTAACGCGACTTCGACATCGCAGCCTATCACGGGGAAAAACACCCAAACACAAACTGACCAACACCCAAGCACCATGGCAGCAGCCGGAGCAGGCGCAGAGGATGAGCGCAACCCCACAACCACCCCAGACGACCAGCCCGGGACCTCGGGGACAGGGAAGGGCAAGGACAAGAAGAAGAGGAAGACGAAGTTCAGTTCACAGGCGAACAGGATCATAGTCACGGAGGTGATGGAACACCATCAACAACTGTTCGTCACCTCCAACGTGTCATTGGGCCCCAAAACTGGAATATGGCGGGACATCATGGACAAGGTGAATGCCGTCAGAGAGCACGAGAGGACAATGGACGAGGTCAAGAGGCAATAGAATGACATCAAGCGAAAGACCAAGGAGAAACTCGCAGCCAACCAAAAGGCAGCAATGCAGACTGGAGGTGGGGGCCCAGCGCCACAGCTCGTGCTGGATGACATGGAGGAGCTGGTGTCGACAGTCATCAGTGTGGATACTGTGGCCGGAGTCGAGGGACCAGACACTGCTCAACAGGACACAACACAACCGCAACAGGGTGAGTGACCTCCAGGTACTGGGGGGATGGGTGGAGATGGCCATGTTGGCACACATGCACAATCAAGCAGAGCACAGTGCACACACTCAATGACTCTGGGTCATCGCCCAGTTCTATAGACTACCACAATGTACAATGCCATGCTGTCTGAATGTCAACATGTACCATGCGGCTACATACATGTGGACACATTGCAAAACACCATCTCCCCTTCATATTGCAGGGCCACCGTCAACACCCCCTGCAGAGCAGTCCCAGCCACTCTTCACTGATAATGAGGAGGACAACCCCAGCATCGACGCACAACCCCTCCTAGACATAATTGACATCATCCGCGACTCCAGAATCAGGGCTACCCAGCTGCATCGAGGAGACCCCACCCACCACCCAAATACCCAGCAGGAGGCACCCACGGCCCTGGCAGTCTCCCAAGGCCCCCAAGAACAACATACGGCCTTCCAACGCCGTGTGCTGGAGGCCCAAATGGAGACGGCTGAGCAGGTGCGGGTGGGGTTCGACCTCATGGCTACTAAACTGGACGCCATCCATGGGTGTCTAGGCCCACTCCATGGTCTCCAACGAGCCCTGACTGACATCGCTGGAGTCCTAATGCAGAGAGAAGAACACCTGTCTGCTCAGAGGGGCACCAGTGATACCAGCCGTGAGCTGGCATACGTGCAGAGGTTCATGTAGGACATGGTGCGAATGGAGGCGGAAAGGATGGCAGTCACCGCTGCACACCAGGGATGAATGCTGCTGCCCCCACACCATCCACATCTCCACCCCCTGGTGTGCCATTGCCTCACAGTGCGGCAGACGTATCCACTCCGGCACCTGATGTGTCAGTGGCACACAGTGCCTCAGCCGGTACTGCAACACCCACAGGTGGGGCAGAGCACACATCCGGGGACGAGGCAGTGGATGGGTTTCTGATCAGGAGGCACTAGCATTCATTTACGCCACCTGGCCTGTTTCTGCTTGGTGCCGCACATGGCCCCATGACCTCCCATTGACCCCCTATACACTCCAATGCACTCACTTTGGACAGCGACATGGACTGCCATATCCTGTTTGATGACCAATGACACGGCGACCAGATTGCGGACTGCACCCTTCCTTTTCCGCAGTACTTGTCATCCCCGGATGGACTCTGGCTGGCCCTTCACAGGCCCATATTGTGTAGCGTGGTCGGCATTGCCCCGTACCGCTCCAGCTCCAGAACTGCACTGGATGTGCAATAAACATCCAGTGACACACTGCTGTGTTATGTCTTACATCATTCATGTATGAATGAATATGTGGATGAATGTAGGGACAGTGATTTCCCTTGCATCAATGATGCTTATCCTGTGGGATGCCAGTCAGGGAGTGATACATTGCATATTGTGTACCGGGTGCCGTGGACACTACAACAGGTACACACGCATCAGTCACTAACTGAACCACGCCCAGAGCCCACGGGCCATTTTTGCAAGCCCTGTGCTTTTCCGGCGTATGCCAGACCACGCCACTTACGCTCCGAGGGGGGGCCCACATAGCTACCTGTCGCAGGCGTACTCACTGGTGGTCTGCAGGTCACTGGTCTAGTTGTCAGCATGTCACAGCCACTCCCTGAGGGCAGGTTTGCGCACACACCACACCCATCTGGCACAGGGGTGACAGGCCATGTGACTCCGCCAACATAAGGGGCAGAGGATGTCACATTCCCCTCTGCCGGTGGTGACTCGATGACGGATGCTCCACGGTTCTCAATCATAAAGGGCCCATGAATTGTTGTGCACGGGGTTAGTGGCACCCGAGGCCTTGCGGCCGTCACGGGCCTACCACTACATGGCGCTGACTGGGGTTGCACAGGGTTAGTGGCACCCGGAGGATTGCGGCCGGCACAGGCACCCCGCCACAGGACGGTGACTTTGAGTGCACTGAGTTAGTGGCACCTAAAGCTGCTGAGCGGGTGTGCAGCCTGCGATGATGCCCCATCCTGGCAGTCCAGACAGCTCAGGTTTTGTGTGCCCTGCTGGACTGCAGTGTAGGCCAGAGCCAGCGGGCAGCAAGGGCCTACCGCCATGTGGCATCGCTTCTGGGATCCCAGAGTTAGTGGCACCCATTGGGCTGAGCGGGTGTGCAGCCAGCGATGATGCCAGGTGCACTGGTATGTCCTATGCCATTTAGTAATCAAGACCCAGCACCAAACGTGGGACCTGGTGGCCTGCAGAGCAGGGCTGCATGGTGTAGCGGTTTCCATGTCTGCGGACCCCGGGCTTGTGGCTTGCAGCGGCACGTGGTGGAACCTCCTGTCTGCACGCCGGTGGTGGAAGGGGAGCAGTGAGGCCTGGGTGTGCATGGGCGGGCATGCTCCGATGGGTGGCGGGAGGAGCTAGGGTGCCTCTGCCTGGGTGTGCATCGGCGGGCCGGCGATGTTGTCTTGTGAAATTGTGTGTACTGTGCCAATCATGTATCTGGACTCTGTTTCAGATGACGGGTCTGTCTGAGATGTGTGACCTGATGTACTGCAATACATACCGGCAAGTGGTTAGAGACACACCGGTGGCAGCAGGTGAGCAGTGTGGCCTGGGTGCACAGGGGCGGTACTCTCTCTCTCTCCCTCTCTTCTTCTCTCTCTCCCCTTCTCTTCTTCTCTCTCTCTCCCCCCCCTCTCTTCTTATCTCTCTCTCTCTCCCTCTCTTCCTCTCTCTCTCCTTCACTCTCTCTCTGTCCTTTGATGTGCGCAGGACACACCTTCTCATCATTATTGCCTTGCAGGCTGTGACCTACGGATTGTCCAGAGGGGAGCTGCCATGTTTCTTCATTTCATTTCAGTGTTCATTTTCATAAAGTTTCATTTGTTGCTTCGAAAGTGAATGTGTGATGTTCATTTTTGTGATGACACATGCATGTCACCAGTTGTGATTGTGCGACATCATGCAGAATATTTTGTACATGTTTAGGTGTAGCTGATGTGGCATGTCTTTGGTAGGGGGGTGCCAAGGAGGGGTGATCCTGGGGGTGGTGGCGGCAGGTGTTGTTGCCCTTTCAGCCCTTCAGGCTGCATGTTCAGTTGCCCGGGTGCATCTGTTGTTCTTCAGGTGTGGCTCTGGGTTGTGCCCCCTTTTGTGGTGCAGGCTGTGATCCGACTTTGCACCAGGTCAGAGCAGGTGTTATTTTCCTGCTGCTAACGCGCCTTATCGCATGTTTTGTGTTCTTATCGCAGTTCTGGCTGGTCGTTGTGAATGTTTTGGAGTGGTGTTGTCACGGCTTTTGGCATGAAAACGCCTCCTCTGCATCTCATTAGCGATAGTTGCGGGGGTCATCTGTGGCGATGTTCTTTGCGGCTGCTATTGTGGGTATACTGGTGCTGTGGACAGTTAACACCAGCTTGTGATTGGGGCGATAAGTTTATCGCAACTTTGGCTGCAATAAAGTACCGTTAACTCGGCGATAGATCCTTGTGAATATCCCCCCTTAATGTCTTGTAAAAGTGTCTCTCTATCTAGCCAAGTGTATTTGACTAGAATTTCTAGCATTCTTCTTGAACTTGTTGCTGAGTTTTCTGCCCATTCTTCGAGCATTTTCGGGTTTGGTTTCTCATACGATGGAATAGTGTAAATGTGGAAGCCTCTGGGAACCATAACCTTGTCAATATAATCTTGCAAGGATATGGCTTCTCACCACTTAGAGACTTCTGATTTGCGCAATTTTTCCAGCTTTTTTATTTTCGCTTCATTGCTATTGTCTTTACTGATAACAACTGGAGTTTTGGTATTGACCCCAGGTGCCCTTGCAAACAGCGACTGTGCTGCCCTCCTTTCTGTGTCCTCTTACATGTTGGTGTGATAAAATCACTGTAGGTATTATCGGGTTCCTCTTGCTGCTGTGAGGAACGAATGTTGCCCCTAAACAAATTCAGGTGGGGTTATCTTAAGGACTCCCGCACCCAGAGACGTAAACAACACAGTGCCACACTGAAACAAAAATCGAAAAAGACGCATGGTCTACACCACACGCCCTACCCTCTTCCCACTCTATATATGCATAAGTGTGTTACCCATGTTAATTACCATAGGAGCTTTAGACACGACTGCTGGACGGAATTACACAGAATTTCGCTGAAAGGTAAATTTTGTTGGCAGATCATACTTTCTTTTATCCAGTGTAAATCTGTTCAGAAGTTGTTATCAAATTTATGGAAATCCAAATGTGTTTATCTGTCATCATGGCTAATTTGAGTCTTAGAAAAAATACACCTTGGCTAGGTGAATTAAGTAAAACAGAGGCACATTTATCACAATAAGTTTCTTGGTCACAATCATGTCTTACATATACAGACAACCTTATATCAAATAAAGCTATTTTCTTTTTCTTTTTTTAAATTATATAATTATATGTTTTATTTAATAGCAATTATCAGTTTTTTATATATATAGAAGGATTTATATCAAAAAATGTCTATTTACAAATGTATCTTTAAAACAACCAGATTATTGTGACACACAAACATTTAGGGGCAGATTTATGTTTCCTGGCGCATCCCTGCAAATCAGCAGGGATGCGCCAGGAAAGATGCGTCACGCAAGTTTACCCTTGCGCCACCACAGATGCGCCGCATTTACAATGCAGCGCATCATGGCGCAAGGATAAACAGATGCGTGACGCATCTGATGGCATAAGGGCGGCGCATAGCTGGAGTCGTGTCGCAAGCACGACGCAACTCCAGCAATGTTTAGGGGCTGCCCATACCTTACATGCTGCGTCATGCCTTACGCCTGCTTCAAGCAGGCGCAAGGTTTTGACGCAGCAGCGTCGGAAAAGTGACTGAGTGAAATCTTGTGGATTTCACTGCGTCACTTTTCCGAGGCTTTTTCCGCTGGAACGCCCACCCTGCATACATTTAACCTGACGCAGGTTTAATGTGGCGCAGGGCTTTACACCGTGACGAATCTCCATAGATGCGTCACGATGTAAATAGGGCGCAACGTGGCGCAGAGTTTACGCCGCCGCTGCGTCACAAAAGTGACGCAACGGCGGCGTAAAAGTGGCGCAAGTCCAACATAAATCTGCCCCTTAGTATTCAATAATACTCTCACAATTTTGTCTATGCAATTTTCAATTTCCTATATTTATTTAATTTCTTCCTGCAATCCCATCATTGATTACGATATATATTCAACATTTTTCTTGAATAGAGGAGACTGGCGGTTTTGTGTTCTAGCTACGCGAGTTTCGGCTTTTGCCTTCGTCAGGACTCCGTCTCAGTTTCTCATAATAGGGACTCTGGATGGGTTAGCTCTGCTTCTCTTGGATTTTAGAGTAGTCTTCCTAGGTCACTCAATATCTAATGGTGGCTTGTAGTCAACTAAACGATCTAGAAGCGCGGAGAAACCGCCGCGTATGGGGGCTGGATGAGGATTCTAAATAGGGATGGAGTTCCAAAGGGCATGTGACAAGCTACGTGCAGACAGCAAGACCGCATCCATCTGCTTGCTGAAGTTCATGGCTAATTTGTGCATAAAAATGCAGGGAAATGCAGAGCTCTGATTGACTCCCAACACTTCAACAAAGAAGTGTTGGCAGTCATTTTGGGGCTCGGCTTCAGCCAAGTCCCACAAAAACATTTGGAAAAAAGCAAAGGGGCAGGGTAGGAATACCCTTACTTCCAAGCCTTGGTCTTGGGGTCTCCCTGAGACCCCACCATAGCATAAAAGCTATTATTTTATCCACAGTGGTTTTTGTGAAATATGAGCAAATATTGCAGTGAATTAAGAAAGAAAACAAGCGTGGACCCCTGCACTTCTTCTAATTATAGCTCTCGGGTGGGCCAGGTCCTGGGGGCATGCAGGGTTTAATAAAAAATGGAGAGGGGAAAATGGGACCCCCCTCCAAGAACTTAAAAATGCCCTGGGGAGGACCACGTCACCTGGGCTAATTTTAATAGTAAGTGGGGGGCCTCGTGTACCACATGGACCTTGGCGACCACCACTTCCCTGGGGCTATGACGTAAAAATGATATGAGGGGGCCATGTGGACCCCGCCAAGCCCCAGGGACCAGCACGTCCCCGGTTTACAAATAAAATGCTTACAAGGGGCCGTACCATTTCCTAACGGTAACCTTTAAAAATGAGTGTGTGAGTGAGTGCACAGACCCACTCAGACTCACCCACCCACTCACACACCCAGTGATAAACTTATGCAGGTACTCCTGGATACACTTAGCCACTCACACACCCACTCACACACCCACTAGTTCAATGGTTTTGTACAAGTGAAATCTGAGTCTTACTATAACTTCCCTGTAACCTTTGGTTTTTCAAGTGAATTTCTAAGGTATTTCACATTTTATTTCCTAACTATAATGTACCTGTAACCTTTGTTTTTTTAAGTGAATTTCTATGATTTTTTAATTAGTAATCATATCAAGACTCATGACATGGTCAGTGACATCACTTATGACATCACTGATGACATCTCAATTGGAATACCAGATTATATCACTGATGACATTATCCACAGAACCACTCACATAGCTACTCACACCCCTATACGACCTCTCATAGACCCATTCAAACACCCACACAACTACTCACATACCCATTCACAGACCCATACATGTATTCACACAATGGCTCACTCTTCCATAGAGTCACTCACACACCCATTCACTCACTCATACAGCCACTTATATAACCAATCACTCACCCATACAGCCACTCACACAGCCACACATTCACCCATATATCTACTCACAAAGAGACTTATTCTTCTATACAGCTACTCACACACCCACTCCCTCACCCATATAGCCTCTCAACACAGCCACACACTAAGCCATACAAGCTCTCACAGACTCACCCACATACCCACACACACATTCATACAAACACTCCCAGATCCGCGCACTCACCCATACAGCCATTCACACACTAATTCACTTAACCAAACAGCCACTCAAACAGCTACTCACTTACCCATACACCCACTTATAAATCCAGTCACTCAAAACCCAAACTGCGCACAAGGAACAAGCTGGGCACCCTTCCTCAACCATACAGAGTGAAAATTAAAGAAACAAAATACTTAATCTCTAAGTTAAGGAGAACAGCACAGCAGGACTACAACAACAAAAGGATGCTGTATCAACTCTCTGAACTAAAAGCCTCATTAAAAAAACTTAAGTGGGAAGCAAATAGAACCTTAGAGGAACAACTCTGGGCAACCCTTCATGAGGACATAAAAAAGAATGATGGTGCAAGGTTTTGGAAAACAATAAATTCATTAACGCACCCTGCAAAAATGGAGATAACATCAAACATCACAGAGGCAACTTGGGCAGCATATCTCGAAAACCATTTTAACCGAGATCTGTTGGCCAATCAGAACATGAGCAAACCTTTTCCTGTGCGAGCCCAGGACGTCGGCAATAGGTTACAATGGTGCCCAATCGACCAGGACACGGTGGGGGACACAGATCATATATCATTGGTACCCATAATAAAGCGGCAAATAAAGAAAGGAAGAAGGGAAGGCGCGCCGGGTCCAAACGGGATCCCGCCCGTCCTCTTCAAACAAGATATGGATTACTGGGCAGCGGCACTTGAACCTCTCTTTCGGGAGATCAGACATACAAACATCTTGCCAGATACTTGGAAGGGCTCCATCATTGCTGCCATATATAAAGCAGGGGATAGGGGCCTTCCTCAAAATTATCGGTTAGTTGCTCTAATCGATAACGATGCGAAGTATTTTGCAGGTCTAATCTTGGAAGAACTAAAGGAATGGGCCATGAGGAAATCTCTCATACCTGTCAATCAAACAGGCTTTGTTAAAGCAGTGGGGACTACAACAAACATACTGACGATGGGTATGCTTATTGATAAGGCAGAGATGAAAAAATTGCCTCTGCACCTCTGCTATATTGACTACAAAGCAGCATTCGATAACATTAATCGCAACCTACTATGGACAAAACTCAATGATTGGGGTATCCCAAAAGGTTTGTTGGAGCTGTTAATTAATTTACATACAGACACTTGGATTCAGATAAAGGTGGGGGACGGCTCAATGTTGTCAAGGCGGATACAAACTAATAACGGCCTTAAGCAGGGCTGCGTGTTGGCCCCCACATTGTTCAACCTGTTCCTGGGGGACTTGGTGCCCCTACTAAACAACTGCAACTCACACTCGCCAAAATTAGGAGGCCTCAATTTACCATGCCTCTTATATGCAGACGACCTGGTGTTAATAAGCCATACAAGAGTTGGGCTTCAAAATCTTATGAATACGACCCAGAGATATTCTGAGTTAAATGACTTAACAGTGAACCTCGAGAAAACGCAAACAATGACAATCAGCAACAACAAAAAGAAGAAAGTTTTCTCGTGGTTCTGGAAAAACACCCGCATCAAAGACACCTCGTCGTATAAATATCTAGGCGTGAAGATAGACAGATGTGGCCAATTTAGCGAACAAAGGGCTAGCATAAGAGGCAAAGGCATCGTTCTGGCAATCGCCTTAAAAACACTAAACAACAACCTCTCCGGCCCTTCTCTGACCCCCTTACTACATGTCATACGTGCCAAACTGTTACCAACACTAACATATGGGAGTGAGGCCCACCGAGGCAGAGATGCCGTTACACTTGACAGCACAATCGTGTCGGCATATAGAATCATCTTCAACCTCCCAAAGCGATCCTCCCCAGCACAGATCAGACTGGAGTTTGGAATTCGGTCACAGCTTTTGGCATGACAGGGGGCATATATCTGCTCTTGGGATAAAGTAAGAAAAACGACCGAAGGGACGCTGAACGAATATCTATGGAAAGAGCTAGAGCAGACCCAAAACTCACCAGCTGCAAAATACCTGGAAAAAAGCATAGTGAACACCGGGCTGGCGGAGCTCTGGGCGTCCCCTGTAGATCATAAAACACTCAACAAATTGGTGAAAAAATCGATCAAGCTACAGTCATGGGTTCAGGATAAAGCCATCCTATCAAAAAGATCTCACGCTTGGATGGTATTAAATACATACCTGACACAAGCCTCCCAGCCTTACCTTGCCCTATGTTACACAAAAAAAATCAAACTGTGCTTTTTAAGATTTAGATTGGGCCTGCTACCATGCATCCCACATCTTCCTCACTGGCTGAGATTGAAAGCAGGAACATTATGCAGGTTATGCGGCATTGGGGCAGAAGACATGTTGCACCTGCTATGCTCGTGTGAGGAACTGCAAGAAGAAAGGAAGCTCCTGCTGAAACGCCATTTCATTCTACAGGGGGTATGCACACGAAGGAATGCAGTGTTAACCTGCTTCTCAGCACAGGACCCTCAGCTGAGCTGCAGATTTGTGAAATTTTTAAAAGCAGTAGAAAAAAAACTACCAAAAATTGACTCATGATTAATTCAGCAAACAGGACATATGATTTAACTTACATAGATGAACTATCTATGCTGAAGATTTTAATGAACTTTATTACGTGTTATTGTATCGCATTGGTTTTAATTAACTGTGCAATAAATTATAAACTGAACTGAACTGACAGTCACTCACTAATACAGTCAGTCAGACATCCACTCAATCACCCATACAGCCACTCACACAGCCACTCACTCACCCATACAACCACTGACACACCCAATTACACACATAAAAAGCCACTCACACACCCATACAGCCACTCACACAGCTACTTGCTCACCCACACAGCTACTCACACACCAACTTATAAACCCATACAGCTATCCACAATCCCACTCAAACACCCCTACAGCCACTCACAAACTCATAAAACTACGTACCCACCCACCCATCCAAACACCCATACAACTACTGAAACATCTACTCACACACCCATTCAACCACTCACACAACCACTCACACACCCACAGGGCTAGTCAGAAAACCACTCACTCAGCCGAACAGCCACTCATACATGCACTCACACACCAATACAGCCACTCAGAGCACCACCATTGTTCTGAAGGAACTTATAGAAGGAATTGTTATTGTAAGACACTTATTACAAAATAATCTTGGTGCAAGAGCTCCAGCTAATTATCATCTGATCACTCTTCTCCAAATAGTTGCCAAGGTTTAAAAAAACATTTGCTAAACTGACTAACTATTTGGAATCAAGCCACTTTGTAGATGAGGCCTTGGTTGGCTGCTGGCTCTGCCATTGTACAGAGTCAATTTTCTTCAGAGTGCAGTATGCCCTTTAAAGGGCTGTTGATGGGAATTGCCCAAATGTTTTAATTCTGCATGACCTGTGGACCATAACTTTCTCTTTTGCTGCTTAACTGAATGTAGTATCAAAAAGTTGCTTTCGAATGGCTTAGACCTTTACTTATGAAGAAATCTCCTATAGCCCCCCAAGGGGAAGTGGCCCTCATCACCGACTACTGTGAACATTGGTGTTCCTCAGGGTTTCTCGCTTTCCCCACTGCTCTTTCACATATATATCAGACCTTTTGTGTTTATTTTTTGAGTGCTCCGGCTGTTCATTGTATTTCTATGCTGATAAGAATCATCTTACCTTTCAGGTATCTAAAGCTAAGTTATCTCTGAATGTATCAGCAATATCAAGAGATGGATGCTTTCTAGTCAACTCAAGATCAACCTGGAGAAGAAGGAGGTGCTAGTAGTGAGCAATGTCAGTTCCTTGGCATTCAACCTTGGGCCACACCTTGACTCCAAGCTGATGTTCAAAAATCTTGGGGTTTAATTTGATGTCAACTTAAAATTTAACTCCCAAGTCTCTACAGTTGTATCAGCCTCCCACATGAATTTGCATAGCCTTCGGCCTATCCTTCCCCTTCTTTTGATGGACACTCAGAGAAACTTAAGGTCTATGGATGATAGTCCATCTGAGTGCTGTTGTCTCTGTCAGATTTTTCCACCCGTGTTGAATGCACTACAGGCAAAAGTGGCTGTCGGAGGGAGTCCGGCTAAGATTTCAGCCAGGCCATCACACGATATACCTTCCCACTGGTGTAAGTATGACGGGCAAACCTCCACACCTGAGTTGACGGTCTCGAAGGTACATAAGGTAGAAACATACCTTTTTTTCTTTTTACACTTCCGTTTCTGACACGAACTTGGTCATCCAAGTCCTTCCTTTGCTGCTGCTGCTTGACCACAAAGCTAATCAACCCAGTTGTCGCCAGAATTGGAGATAAGGTTCTTTTTTACTGGTTTCTGTTTGTATTTGCTCTGGACTCATGCATTTTGAAATCTCTCTTACAAGCAATATTTTACTAATGTGTAATGCATATGTGTGTAATGTTGTTGAATAATAAATTTAAAGAAACACACCTGTATAATTGTATTTTAATTTCAAATTTGGTGCAAGCTGCCTTCATGATAATGGACACTTAGAAACGTTTACATGAATCAAAGAATCAAAATGTGTCCATACAGGTGGGCTCAATTCTCTTTCTTAAACTATCAAATTATTATCATATGCATGACACATTAATGAGATAATTTAAATTTAATATAATGTAGAAATTGCATGAGACAAGGTCAAATGTTTTGTTTTTAAAATAAATGGAAAATCAATCTTATTTCTAAACTTAAATCATTTCACCTGCATTAACACTTACAATAACATTGAAACATATAGTTTTTTTGGGTGTAAGGGTCCATTGACATGATGAATGCTTGCACCAAAATGTTAATGTCCATTACAAACATTTTACCACTAATATTTGGACTGTACAAATATGTAATTTAAAAAGTTCTATAGTACTGTCAGTTATAAATTTAAGTAAGATTATGTATTTTACATTTCCATCATTAACATTTTAAAATAATCAACGACTAATAAATGAATAATATTGTTGGGACAAACTTAGTAAAATTAAAATCTTTTTATCATAAATGAGATACTTCTCTCAAAGATTTATTAATAAAAATAACATAAAAGAACTAAATGGTTTTCAAGTCCAACAGGCTATTGTTTTATAGCCCATAAGTTGCATCCTAAACCTAAACATACTGCCAAAAGGTAACCTTCTCAGGAAGGGGCATCTATTGAACACAGAGCAGGCATCTCAAGGATCTTCCTAGGGAGGGGTGGGTTTGGGTTTGACTGGGAGTAAGGACAGGTAAGACGTGAATTTGGGAGGTTGAGAAAGGGTAGGAGGGGTAGGAGAGGATTCGATTTTGGAGGTAGAGGGAGCTGGAGTGTGTGATGTGCTTGTGTCTGTATGTTTTGCAGTTGCATGTGGGTCTGGTATATGTTGTGTATGTTTCAATGTGTGACTTTTTGGTGGTGTTTGGTATTCGGGGAAGTGTGTGCATTTGGGTTTGGTTGGTGTTTTTTGAGTGTAGGAGTGCTTTTGTGTGTGGTTGGTGTGGTTGTGGTCGTGCTTATGGGTGTTTTGGCAGTGCTTATGGGTGTGCTGGTGGTTGTAGGTGTGTAGTGCTTGTGGTGCTTGTGGGTGTGCTCATGGTTGTGGTGCTAGTGGGTTTGGTGGTGGTTGTGGGTTTGGTGTTGGTTGTGGTGTGGTGGATGCTATAGTAGTTGTAGGTGTGGTGGTGGTTGTGGTGCTTGTGTGTGTGGTAGTGTTTGTGGGTGTGGTGGAGGTTGTGGTAGTTTTGGTGTAGTGTCAATAGTGTGTGTATGTTGTTTGTGTTTCTTTGTGTGTTTGTGTTTGTCTGTGTATCTTGGAGTGGGTGCCTGCAAAAAGGTGAGTGTGCTTGGACTTGGGGTGGGAGTTGTTATTTGGGTTGAGAAAGGGACCTGAGTTGGGGCACAATGTTGGCCCACTTGTGGGGATGGGATGAGTAAGGAGACTACTTTTGCTAGCGATATATGCATTCCAGACATTGAACTGTGAATGGCATCCAGAAATGCAACCATTTGTTGCATTTGGCAGCTAAGGCCCTGGATGCCTTTCACTATCAAAGTCTGGCCTACAAAGATGATGCATAAAAAGTCAATATCCTCCTCAATCAGTGCAGCCTTGGTGACAGGGCAGGGGGTGAGGGGCCTGTGTCAAGGAGACCTAGCCAATTTAGGGGGCTGGGTGTTTGGCCAACTGTGGGGGAGCAAAGGGGGTGTCGAGATGGGTCTCTGTGTGGAGCCAAGGATGAAGTTGGTACAGTTCCTTTAGGGTCCACAACCACTAGGGACTGGTCACCTATAGAGGCCAGCAAAGATGATGATGTGCTGTGGCCTCCATTCCAGTCCCCTCACCCTCCATTCAACTGTGTTAATCGGTGTCAGATGTTTCACCACCAGAAACACAGTGTGTATCTGTGAAAATATAACTGATCATGAATTAAAATCTCAAAACGTTTTTCAAATTTTAAGATTTCACCTGCTTCAAGACTTTTAAACTTTGCTTTGTTTTTATAATTATCTCCTACCTGGAGGGAACTTCTTCAGAAACCATTTGGTCACAGTTTTGTTATTTCCCATTATTGCTCATATATTACTTTTAATAATTTCTCTTAACCATTTTCAATTCTCTACAGGAACTGTTTAACTCCACTGAATGGTTCTGATTTGTTGCTCTGAATAGTTAACTTATGCCACAAAAATTTATATAAAGCAAAAATCCCTTTGTACATTGTGTCTACAAGGCAAAACTCTCATTGTTTTTATTTTTTAAAATAAAACTGTGAATCAATGTGTGTTAATATTTACTGCAATGGTGTACCAATATTTTAATAAACTGAAAGCCTGTTTTTTTTGTTTGTGCAATGGTGAAAAGTACTTCAGGCAACCTATTAAAAATAATGTTATGGATTCAGTACTAAATTTGCTCATTAATGTTTCACGCCCTATGTATTTACTTATATTTACTTGATTCCTCATGGGAACAGTCTAGCTCAAACTACTAAGCCTGGTCCTCCCTGGACAGGAAACAAGCATCCTGGCACAGGTTTTGGGGTAACACCCCACATCAGCCAGGCTATCTTGAATCCAGTCATAACCTGCCAACTTAAGGTGAACAAAGCAAACACAATAAGATGATGGATGGTGTGCTAAAACCTTTCAGACATGGACTGTTCCCATGAGGAGCAGGGTCAAGAATAATTTGCATATGGCTGGGTCTGAACTGATGTTGAATTTAACCCAGATCTAATAGTGACTTATCCAGTGCCTTTGACACTGTGTGTAGAGGAAAGTTGTGGCAAATGATGGAGACCAAGGGGGTTTGAAGAACCCTTGGTCACCTTGCTTTGCAGGCTGCATGCTGCCACAACAGTGAGGATTCGATTCGGACCAGGTGGTGAGAAGACAAAATCTATTCCATCTACTGAAGGTGTACGCCAGGGATGTATTTTGGCTCCTTTTTTATTCCTGGTGTACACCAATGGTCTAGAAAGTTTTCTGTTGGACAGCGGTGCAGATTTCCCCCAGGTAAATGGCAAACGGATACCGATGTTATCTTATGCAGATGACACGGTGCTAATGACCCTCACTGCCAATAGCATGCAAATTTGTTTGAATGCCTTTGATACTTTTATGGAAGGATTAGATCTTAGGGTCAACTTCACAAAGTCTTTTGCCATGACCTGTGGTCCCAAAGGGGTAAAATCTCGCAGGTTCATGGTGAAAGACTCAATTATTGCGAAAGTAGACTATTTTAATTATTTGGGGAATTGATTCAATAAAACGTTGAGTTGGGACTTTTTAATAGCAGCTCGCGCCCAAAAGGCTACACAATCTATAGAGGCCCTTTTTCGTTTTTCTAGCAAATTGGGTCAAAAGCCGATTGTAGAACTAAAAACTCTATATAAAGCAAAATGCCTCCCTGTTGCCACATATGGTGCAGGAGTGTGGGGGACACAAAACTGTGACAAGATCCAAGTTATGGAAAATAAATTTATAAAGCGCCTTCTATCTGTCCCATCTGGTACTTCAAATAGATTCTGCCATACTGAGGTGGGTATTGATTTTGTGAGTGATATTATCCATGTCTCTCCTCTGCTGCTATGGAGCAAGGTTTGGCGGTCTGAAGAATTGAAACACACAAAGGAAATTTTACAAGACTGCCTTAAGCTTGATTATTCTATGGAGATCCCATGGCTGTTGTATGTAAGGGAAACCTTTTATAAGATTGGGATGGGACATATATTCGAAAATCCCGAAATGGTTGGCAAGGAATCTAAGCTAATGATTAAAAACGCTTACTGTACCAGGTTAGGCATGTTAAGAAATAGTGAGCATGCACTATATAATAGGGGTAAGCTGCAGCAGCAGTTTTACCTATCGAATATCATGCATACCCAATGGCGTTTCTATTTGACAAGGTTCCGTCTCAGCTCTTTGCACTTTCTTTTTGCTTTCCCAAAACAAGGGGGGTGGTGTGAGAGACTACCCTCTTGCCCTTGTAATGATAAGGCCTCACAAAGCACAGTGCATCTCATCCTCTTTTGTGCTTTGTACAAAGATCCAAGAAACCGGTTTATTAAGCCTGTTTTGTTAACCCTTGGATCCCGTTACTATAAAGAGGGTTATGAGTATTTACTGTCCTTGTCATCTCCAGCTATATGCAGTGCTGTGCTTAGTTTTATTAGACTGGCACTCAATATTAGAAATCGATATTGAACAGTATTATTATTGGAAACCTATTGCAATAGATTACTTTGTGGATTTGTATTTTAATGGAATGCACAAGCACTTTACAATATGTTTATATATGTGACCCCTTTAGCCTAAATGTATTGCAAACTTAATATGGATATATAACATGTTTTCTTTTTAAAATAATTTTATGTAATCTTTTTAAATCTATGTATACTTTTATGATTCTATTTATGAATCGAAATAAAGTTTATTGAATCGATTGAATCGACTGGGGGTGAGTGTATGAAAAGTTAAGGTAAATCCAGGGCAAATATGTTTGCTCATCTAAGTTTCGATACATTGGCCACTGTGGTTATTTAGAAATGTTTATCTTTGATTGTTTTTAGAACACGTGTTCTCAAAATTTGTAATTTTTAATAATGTCTATTTTGTAATGTCAAAAATTGATTAAATCTATCTGTTTTAGGTTCCTTCACAATGTCATCTTCATTTGGACATTTCAACATTGTGACATTTGCAGTTATATGCTGCTGTTGCGGAGTACAAAGGGAACATTGTTTGATCCTGTGAAAAACATACACATTTAGGATGTACAGATCTTGGCCAATGACAACTTGCACATTGATTGAATTGTATTTATTAAGATTGCATTATATTTGCTTTCTGTTGATTGTTGCCACCAATGCAATGTGTGCTGTTTAAATTGTTCTAACCACATGTGGTAGGCCACCGAAAGCCTACAAATTCCCCTTCACATAGGCAAAATTCACATTTTGTATTAACTGTATGTAGCTGTTGATGTGTTTCAACATTCAAGGAAGAACTTCTTGTAGCACACCACTTAAAGTTGGTTGTTTGTGACCAGATAGTGCAAAAGTGTACTGGAATGATCATGTGGTCACAAAGGGAGTACTGTCATTATTTTCACTATTGATGTTGTTGATGTGGGTTTCCTATTGTGAGGCAGAAGATCTTTCTCCAGCTGATGACATCCATCAATAAGAGTTTTCCTATTTAATTGGATTTTTTTACTATGTCCCATTCTTCCATTGTAGCAAGGTCTGGAACTGTTAATGTAAATATTGAATGAATTGTTTTTAATATGCATGGGTTATAATGTATTAGGAAAATACGAGAGACTTTTTTATTCCAATTAAATTGTTTTTGATTTGTGTTTTTGTTCTTTTTGTCATCTTTTAAAAAACATTGAAAAACATTGCTTCCATGGAATTTATTTATGAATCAACAATTTTTATTTTATTTTAACTATTTCAAATGTTTGATGAAACTATAACAAGTGAACTTATTGAGAAAAGATATACACCAGTGCATATTTATTCAACAAAACCAAATAAACTTAAACAGGATATAAACAAAAAACATGATGAGTCAATCATGGTGAATAGAACTAATATTAAAGAGCCAAATTTGTTTGAAATCTCATATCCAAAACACAACAGGTGTCAAAAAGTTAAATGTGTCCAGAAAATATTCCACAGAGTGAATGGTAGTCAAACACTGGAAAAAAATTGTTTCTGCGTCTCTTGCTGGTGGTAGTGGATGTCTTGCCATCCACTCCTGGTGGTTGAGATAAAAGTTCCCTTCTGAGAGGTACTGCTAGATATAAAGTTGCAGGGACTGAGGTGGGTGCAGGTGTTTTCTCTTATGGCAGGGCCTCACCTTCTGTGGCCAAGGCAGATGTAGTAGGCCCAGATGTTATTGGACCACAGAAAGGGGAAGATGTTGCTGGAAAAGACCTGCAAATGTGGGTCAGAAAATCCTTCAGCACCCCTGTCAGGGAGCCCAAAATTGAGTTTAGGCCTATCCCACTGGTTCTTGTCTGAACTAGAAGTAGTTGTAGTGGTGTTGGATCAACAGTAGCCAGGACTGGGGGGCACAAGATTGGAATAATGGTCCTTTGGGCACAGGAAGTGGAGGTACCCAGAGGCTAAGTTGTGGTTAGAACTGGGGTGGGAGGCGTAGGTGTGTGTCGAGTGAGATTCACTGTTGCTGCGTGCCCAGGCAAACCAAGTGGACTAGCCTGCTCCTAATCATCCAGACTGGCAGGAGTGGGTATCTGACTGAAGGCGTGTTCCTGGTCTGGAGTGGAGGTATACTCAGTAGCAGTGGCAGATGGTTGGCCACATACTCTGGGCGATGAACCTATCATAAATAACAATAACAAAGATGTAGAAAATCTGGATTATACATCAAATGATTTAGAAGCTAAAAATGAAGCTACCTACAAAGAAAAAGTGAATTCATATAATGACTATACCTTGCAGTAGTATTGTATTAAATTACAAAAACAGTCTACATTACACACAAAACTACTTTTAAGTAGCAGGTAAAATGATGTCCTGAAATGGAAGAAAAAATAGGAAGTATACATAAAATTTTGCAAACATTCAACACAACACAGTAGAGAGGTAAAATGCCAAATAACCCATTCCAATGCTTAGTAGGGTAAAATTCTGATTCTTAAACAACTTAGAAGGATAAATAGCATTAGTCACCATCTATACATTGCCAAGTACAATTATCTATTATCATCAAAACAACTTATATACAGCATACGACAACATACATTTACATTTGCCCCCCTATGTGCATGCACATAGGTTCCTGCATGGCATAGACTTACGAGTCCATGCTGTGCAGGAACCTTGTGAGGTGTTCCCATTGTGGTGCCTTTTTAAAAGGCAGCACCGTCTTTTAAAGGGCAGCACAATGGAGACCGCCATGCCGCCCGCCTGCCAGACTAGGAATAATTCATAATCTGACAGACGGGCAGCGCGAGCTTTGGCGGAGTGGTGGCGAGGCGGTTTGCACCGCCACACCACCGCTATGCCAAATTCTCGTAATTTGGCCCTTAGAGTCCACTTCTTTATCCATGGTACAAGAGAGAGCAGGCCCAGTCCTCCAGATTTCTTCTCAGGTTGCAGGCAGGTGGGTAAGTCCTTTTCCGATCTTCTACAGTTTCAGGAGTGTTCTGAAGTGGGAGCCTGAAGGTGCCACTTTTATGCCTGGTACAAGCCGGTGGGTCAGAATGACCCCAGAGGGCATTTAAGCCATTTGGGTAAAGGTTCCTGGGACTAAACCCTACTAACTATTGGAATCATCGAGATAGCCAAAGGTTTTAGTCACCTTAAATATGGGCTTTGAGGGCTTGGTGTGAGTGTGGGGAGTTTACTATTGTAATCCTGGTGCTCTCCCACGCCTAACACTAAAATTCAGTTTTAGGCAGTCCCTGTATTCCAACACACTCAGAGACAGAAGTCTAGTAAAATCAAAGCTCATCTTTCAAGAAAAGACAGTGGCTACACACAAAGAGGCACGTTTACTATTTTTTCAAGCAACGCAGCGCAGCAAATGATTCTGCAGTGCTGGGTTGCGTGAAAAGGAGAGAGTAGAAATGCTGCGCATTTACATAGATGTGAAGCATTTCTGCTCTCTCCTTTCGCCGGTGTGTTGTGTGCTGCCTAGCTTTAATACAGGCACCCTTGCACCATGGTGCAAGGGGGCCTGCGTTACAGGCAGGATTGTTTTTGTGCAGGAAAGGACACCTTCCAGTACAAAAACAATCCTTAGAGGCGTTTTTCTCTTCTTGTGTGTGCTGAGTAACCAGGACAAATAAAGATATTTCTCCTCTTTACACCTCTATTGGGTAGACGCACCATTTTGGGGCAAATCCAGTTTACAAGTCTTTGTAAATCTTAGTTAGCAACAAAATACAAGGGTTGATACATGGGAATGCCCATGCTCCACCCATGCGACGCCTACCCATTGCAAAGTAACGCAAGGCAGCATGAGTCAAAACAAGGGTGATGCCCTCCAAAATCTAAATCCAAATGACCAAAGCAAAAGGAGGATCCTTCAGTAAAGGAAGAGGAATTTGATACTGTAGGTATGGTGGCCTCACTCTCTAAGGCACTGCCTCAGTAAACACAGAAATGAAGAACCAAAAGATGCATTTCACAGTAAATAATTTCCCAAACTATCACCTCATGTAAAAAACGTAACCTGAAATAAATTTTTAATGTGTAATGTGCTGTAATATTTTATTTAATTAGTTGTAAGTTAAAATTAAAAATGTATATTTAATGTATATTTCACATTAACTATGGTTATTATTTTTTGAAGAATAATAAACTTTAAAACATTTCCTATACTTTCCCAAAAAGAGATCTCTGCCTAGGTCCCGGTCAACTAAGAACTGTTATTTTTGATTGCCACTTTACTTTTTCAAAGCACTTTTGCCTTAAAACTATACAATTCACATCTCGTGTTCCTCTTATCCAATTTTGGTGATTGTGGTGTCTTTTTGATACTTACATTTTTCCCTGTCTTTCTAAATTGTCTTGGGAATTTAATTGTGTTTTCTTGACTTGATATTGTTTGTACTGCTTAAATCAACATGCATGTTCCTGTGGATTTCCTGCTGCTTGTGCCATAGCTACCAGGAGTAAGTAGAGATTTTCTCAGACCTGTATTTTGCCCTCACCAGATTGTGTTCATTAAGTTGGTGGTAGGGCTTATCATTTCCAACTTAATAACAATTCTCTGACCGCCAGTGAGTTTGGAACTTTTGTAGATTCTCCTATAGCTTCCATTGTAGCAATATTGGTTTAAATAGGTCTTTAATTATCGGATGCCTGATTGCCTTGGTTAAAGTTACTATGTCATATAATCTGTGGTAGATTACAAAGATGTATGTTACATAACCACTGTTTCTCATCAAACCAAGAGGCATTTTTGAATGCATGTTTATACATTAGCTGTTGAGTGGCTGATTCGGTCCCTGGCAGTTCCAGCCTGTAATAGAATTTATCAATAGTGTTCACACCATCTGCAAGGATTGTCTTTTTGGCACAGTAGATATTAGGGGTGTACAAAATTCGCAAAATCTGCTTTTCGGCACAGTTATGTGAAATTACAGGTAAGCACATGACATTTAAATCCATCATTGTGTGTTTAATTTTAGCACAAAATGTGTCCTTGTGTTCTTTTTTATGCGAGAACACATTTTGCGATAAACAAATGTCCAAAAACAAAAAGCACTGCAAACAATAGCTGCTCACATTTTGTGTTTCCCTGCATTTCCGATAAACTTTAACTGCAAATGGCATGTTCTTCTTAACTTTTTACCAGGAATGGTGCATAATCATAAAATGTAGCATAATGGTATTATTTCATGTAATTCATATAACAAGCATAATACACATACATTATGCAGCTTTATTTAAATTTCACTGAGGCCTAGCAGATATGTCTCTGCATGACGGTCGCCGGATCCCCTTCATGGCACAAAGTCCAGGTTTTGATTACTATGTTCTTTAGAACTCATTATATCTTCTGCAGATCCTAAAGAAGGGTTCGATAAATCTAGATTCTAAACAGTTGTTAGAAATGGATTCCCGGTTGGATGAGGTATAAACCCAGGTCTGGCAGGAGCCACCACTCTAGTGAGGGCAAGCCAGATACACACTAAAAGATAACCTGTGCTCACCCTCTGGTAGCTTGGCACAGATCATCCAGGCTTACCTAAAGAGGGAATGTGTAAAGTATTTGTGAAACACACACATATATACACACACACAGTAACACAATGAATACGCCACAAAAAGATTCCAGACAGCTTTATAAAATTAGATTATTACTTTATAAACAAAACAAGACCAAAACAACAAAATACCAGTGTATAGAAGTTGAGATATTGCATTTTAAACGAATAAATGCAGTAAAGCGCTTAGAAGTAAGTAGCGCTAAAAAGGTTGCTTTATGTCACACTGTACAAGGGCAAAGTCAAAGTTTGGGCTGACCGCGTGGAAGGGCAACCTGTTACTGGACCCACAAAGGCCTCGATGAACAAGGTACCTTTCCTGGTCGCGAGCAATGAAATGCGTCCATCTTCTCCATGCTGAGAAGGCAATGCATTGGTTCCATTTCACGCAGTCTGGTCTAAGCGTTTAAGTTGAGCGTCATGATTAGATCGTCACTGGGTCATCATCATCAAGCTGCTCAGTGCTGTCTCCGGATCTGTACTGCGTCGAAGGGCACTGTATCGGTTCTGATCGGTGCAGTGGTGACAATGTGCTGGTTAACAGCTGCAGAACCCTCATCTGAGGCACAGAACTGGAGCAAGCACCTCAGGTAAGGGTAGGACTCACTGATGGCAGAGTCCAGAAGGACCAGCAGAATTGCAAAAAGTGTTTTGTGTCCTTGAGACTTCAGAAAACAGGAGGCCAGCCCTTGGAGATCACATGGAGGGAAGACAGAGCCCAGCTTTTTGTCAGCAGAGTCAGGGAGCAGGCAGCAGGGTAACAAGCAAAAAAGCAGTCCTTCCAGAAAAGCAGTACAGTTGCATTCTTTCAGCTGCACAACAGTCCTTCTGACAGAGGATCCATTCCAGATCCAGAAATGTCTGATTTTAGGGAGTCATAGACCTATTAATTATACCCAAAAGCACCTTTGATTTAGGGGGTGACTTCAAAGGAGCTCTCCGGAGTACAGAAGGATCCGTTTCAACCCAGTCCTGTCTTGCAGGCTATTTGTGTGGGGTAAATCAGTGCTTTGTGTGTGGACAGGACACTACCTATTGAAGTGTAAGTGTCAGCCTCTCCCATTCCTCCCTGCCCAGGAAGGCCCATCAGAATGCAGATGAATGCTGGTGAGTGCTCAGAATGCAGATGAGCCTCATCTTACTGTGTTTGTCTACAGGGAATGCACAAAGTGTTGCTGTCACCCACCCCAGACATGAGAAATGTCCACTTTCTAAAGTGGCATTTCTAAAACAGTAATGTTAAATCCAACGTCACCAGTAAGGAGGATTTATCATTACCATTTCAAAGATATGAAACATGACAAAAATACTCCTTTCTTATCAGGGATTACAGCTTAAAAGTGTATTAAGGAATTCCCAGTGCTTTGCTATGAGAGGGGAATGCATCACAGTAGTGAAAAACAAAATAGGCTGTTTGTCACTATCAGGATGTGTAAAACATAAAAGAAAAGTACATGTTCTACCTTTTACTTAAATAACACCCTGCCCTTAGGGTCACTTGGGGCCTACCTTAAGGGTGACTTATATGTAATAAAAGGGGAGTGTGAGGCTTGGCAAGTAGTTTTAAATGCCACATCGAAGTGGCAACTAACTGCACACACAGGCAAAGCAGTGGCAGGCCTAAGACAGTAGGGGCTGCCACTGGACATTCCGCAAGGTCTAGGGTAGTTGGATGAGTTATTATGGGTTTGACCTGTTGGAGGATGGCCTGAGCTCACGCTGTTGTGGATACAGGCCCTGACACATCCCTTGGGCATGGGGGTCAACTAGCATGAATATAACTCACTGTTGATGTTGCTTTGTTGGTGTATTGAGATGTGATGCAATGTTTCTCCTTATTTGTACTGCCTGTCTAATATGGAATCACTGCTGCCTATATAACAATGTACTCTGTAGCTGTAGTCCACACAACTGTTGTTGATGTTGCAATGACTCTGTGTTTGTTATGATACCCAAAAACAATAAAAATATATTTTAAACAAAGAAAAGCCAGCTGAAGTGAATAATTGATAAAGCCCAGCCTTCTGTATATAATGCATATAAGAGATACAGCTTTGTAGGTGATAGAAAGTGTGATGTTTGAGTGTATTTTTCACATGTAAAACAGTTCCCCATGCATGGCAATTATAGCACTCCTAACTGGTGAAATTATCCACTAAACACTCAATGGCTGAATGGCAAAATAAATATGTGATTGACACTGCCTCAAACTAATTGCTGAATAGGGCTGACCCTAAATCATGCCACTGGTTGAAGGGGGCTGACACAAAGGAGCAAATTTAGAAGCCCCTGTCACCACAGGAAAGTTACTCTTAGTGACGTTCCTGTGGATATATGTGCTTCGCCTTATTTACAAGGCAGCGTTAAGCCACTTAACGTGGCTTAATGCTGCCTTGTAAATAAGGCACCCTTTTACACTATACTTAGCGTGAAAGAGAGGGCAATGGGTGCATCGGTGGGGGATCCACCGCAACACCCATTGATTTTGACGCTGCCCCCTATTTACAAGGGCAGCGTAAATAGGAGGCAGCGGCAAAATTAAGACCAGGGAAAACCTGGTCTTAAACAGGCGAAACGAGGAGAAATGCTTTATTTCTCCTCATTATTGCTGCTTCCATGTGTGCTACGGGTGCAGCACACATAAAAACAGACAAAGACCATTGATTGTTAAGGTAAAGGAAGGTGTCCCTTCCTGCACATAAACATAGCCAATAGGTCTCGCTTTTGGGACCTTATAAGTATTTAGTTATGCAGCACAATATCCTTGGTGCAACAACATCAACTGTTGCATAGCTAAGCACTTATAAGGTCCCAAAGGCGAGACCTATTGGCTATGCCAATGCTTGTTAAACTTGGTAACACTGCCTGGACATTGGCTGCACCTCGTTAGTAGTTTCAAGTTAAAGTTTATTTATGTATGATCTTGGAACTCCAAAGAGATCCACATAATCTGAAAGGCCAACAACATATGTAAGAAAAATATTTGTGCAGCATAATTTCTACAATCATAAGCAAAAGCTGACAATAAAAAATCTCCAAATACAAAACATTAGAATATTTTATTGAATAGGAAATAGTTAAAATAGGGGAACAACCTTTACAACGCAACTTTTACAACGCACTACCATTACAACGAAACTGTTACAACGCAAATGCATTGACAACGCATGCCATTACAACGCAAGTCTTTACATCGACTTGCACTAGATGGCGTGCTAACATTAAAAATAGTGTAGTTTACTATCCAAACACCTTCCCTACTGTTACGTGGACTGGAGTTAGAATAGTAAATTACACTTTTTTAATGTTAGCACGCCATCTAGTGCAAGTCGATGTAAAGACTTGCGTTGTAAAGACTTGCGTTGTCACTGCATTTGCGTTGTAAAAATGTCGTTGTAACAGCATGCGTTGTAAAAGCATGCGTTGTAACATCATACATCCGTTAGAATATCCTTTATGCCCTTAATACTGTATAACAACAGGCTACCTTATTAGTACCAGTGTAACAATCAAATACAGCAATAAGCAACAGAAAGGTGACCTGTCCAGCTTTGCAAACGCCTTTCACTGAGCCGCAAGATGTGTTGCTGCATTTTTTGTAACTTTTGTAACTTTTGGAGCTGGAATTTACTTTTGTTGTTGTTAATATCTGCCAATTATGCGGAAGATGATGGATTATGTGGCAAATGTGACAAATCTATAATTATGCGAAAATTGCTGCAGGCGCATAATTTCAGTGGCCCTGGCCTGATTATAAGATACCGCAATAATCATGGTTCAGTGTGCATCTCAGGCCTCTGGGCCTCGGTGCCACTGCACCTCCTGCACAAATGGAAGCAGCGTCCCTGCCTCCTTTGAGAGAAACGGGATTTGTATGGCATTCTGCCCTGGCCGCTTTGGTATCAGAAAGTAATTGACCTTTAGGGTTTTAAATGACATTACTATAGGCCAGAAGTCTTTGCCTGGCGCCCTGGTCACCACAGCTGGTCAGTCAGTCGTTACAAAAGACACACCAATAGTATTCATTGACACCGAAATATAATACCAGTTTGACGATATTGGAGACCCCTGAAGGGTTTGGTTCTTAGAGCTAAGCCTTCCTTCCGACTCGACTGTGACTAGTGTCTCTCTTTGAATTTGTTGTCTGACCGCCTGACAAAAATCGACTCAGTTTGCATGGGTGGCAAGTTTCCTAGGCCTATGAGTGACTAGTTAGGCCATTCCTCAGTTTTCTTAGAATTCTGAGAGCATTGTTTAACCCAGTACTAAACTGGGACTACAAGTCCCAGAATTCTATGGAAAAAATAGGTCAACCCTAACTAGTCACTGACGTACCTTGGAATCTTGGCAACTATGGCCTTATTTATGAAGGCCATGCGCCAGCGATGCGTCACTTTTAAAATGGGAAAAAGTGGCGCACCGGGGGCGCAACGCCTTCATAAATAAGGCATTATAAGTTTGAAGTGTATGGTATTTAGAAGGTGAGATCCAGTGACAGCACACGTGTTACCTGCCGACGCGCACAATAAATGGCCCACGTCATCGTTGATCTTTTCTCGAAAAATTCACTACGCTTTTGTTTTTTCGAAAACTATGTTGACAGTAAGGAGCCTTCACTTCGCTTGAAAAGCTTGCACTGCAGCAGTCATTCGCTTGAAAAGCTTGCACTGCAGCAGTCACACGATTGTCAAACTACGTTCGTGGCAGGGGTAGAAAGCGCTATATAAGTATCATAATTATAATTTTCAGTACGTTTTTATTTTCGCGCTCCATGACAGTTTGGGCATTGGCAGAATGTCGGAGTTTCAAAGGCCATATTAAACAAGCGGCCCCGCGGCCGCGAAATTGATCACGATCAAACATCAAAGCGGCAGGCCGTGGGGCCGCGAAAGTGAAAGTAATCGCGGGTCAAGCGCGGCGCACGCGCCCGCGCACATGCACTGTAGCTCTAGGCTGGCCTGGTAGCACTTTTTAGAGCCCTCTCAATAAGTCTCGCCAGACCAGCGCATGCGCTGGGTCAGGCGAGACCTAAAAAGAATGACATTTTGTAACGTCTATGTGTGCTGCATCAAGAGCACACATAGAAATGACAGAACGTCATTTAAAGCTTGTTCATGTGCAGGATGAAAGACCTTCCTGCACATGAACAATCTTCCCCTCAAGTCAGACAAGCTTGCACTATGGTGCATGGGTGCCTGCCTTGGCGCTAGGCTGCTAAATTTAGCACCAGCGCTGGGGTAAACGCAGGACTGCACCATATTGTTGTAAATATGATGCAGCCCTACGTTTCAGAAGTGGTAGAGTGTGGCGTTAACCCAAGGAGGCTAACACCACGCTCCGCCACTTCTCTAGTAAATATGCCCCATATTCTAGTCGGAATCTATTTTAAACAATGTCTGCTCCCAGTTGCCCTGTTACGCCATATCTAACAAGCATTGGCATAGCCAATAGGTCTCGCCTTTGGGACCTTATAAGTGTTTAGCCATGCACCAGTTGCATAACTAAATACTTATAAGGTCCCAAAAGCGAGACCTATTGGCTATGCAAAGCGGCCGAGTGGCCGCGAAAGTGAAAGTAATCGCGGTAAAACGCAGCGCGCGCCCGCACACATGCACTGTAGCTCTAGGCTGGCCCGGTAGCACTTTTTGGAGCCATCTCAATAAGTCTCGTCAGACCAGCGCATGCGCTGGGTCAGGCGAGACCTAAAAATGGCTATCCCTGGATGCCTGATTTTCCTTGCAATGCAGCACCTTGCTGTCAGATACAAAACTAAAGCTCTTCTTTTGCTCAAGCCAATCAGTTTTGATTTCATAAAATAACATTAATGTGGCTTAGATATGGATCATGACAGGGAAGGAACAAGCTGATAAAACCCAAGAAGCAGAGAAGATTTAAAAGCACAGAAATGTTGAAATAAACATACATGGCAATGGCTTAGCACAGAGCTTTGAAGGAACCTACTTCAGCGCGAAATCAATGGATAGGAGCACGTTTTAAAAATGCAGTTTTAAATGGCTAATTTTGCAGTTCTTTTTAGTTTTCTCAGTGAAAGATTTGCCTAGCGCTGCATAACCTGGTGTCCATATAAGTAAAATTATTTGTACTTGGTGTATTTTTAGTCCAAAAAAATACCAGTTTTCACTTAAATGTACAGTAAACATTGTGTGGTTGCACGCACGACTGCAGAGAGATAGTCATTTTCTGGAAAATGCAGATGCCACAGTGGCTGTTTAGTGGAAGAACCGCTGAGCTCTTGAAACTCCTGCACTGCTGTTCTGTTAATCAAGAGTTGTGGTCTGAGGTGTCAGCAACCTGCCTGCCTCATTAGTGTGAATTTCTGTCAGCATCTTTTTCTAGGAACGAACGTGCAGGGGCTTCTTTCAGAATCCTACAGACTGGTCGTCGTCTGTGCAGCGTTGTCTCGGTTCACGCTTTTCTCCCCCAGCAACTGAATCGTCGGGAGCTCTTTGAGCAGGAGAGAAGCGCCCGTGTGCATGTTAAAACAGATAAGACGAATCAGCCATCTGGCAAACCAAACAAGTAGTTCAATAATGCTTTCCATGTGTCAGAATAACATATTTTTTAACAAAGTTTAAAAATAAATCAGCGCGTGTATTTTAAAAGAACATTTGTGCAATTAGAGAAGCTTAGCCATCAAACTAAGCAAGACGAATGTATCTGGAAGTTAGTGAAGAGAAACAGAAATGATATGTTGCTGCAGGATATATATATACTTTTTCTGTATTTTTCTGCTGTTAAAGAATGGCAGCGGCCAAGAACTTTCGTCAGTATGGAATAAAGCACAAACTGCTTAGCTGCATTGTTGTTGGAAAGTGGGCTATTAGTAATGGTAAATATATGTTTACCACTGACAATAAGACCACTAACATATTATAGGGTTCCGTATAGGTCTTAGAAAAGTATTCCCATGCTCAACCATTGGTACCTCGGCTGCGAGCAGGCAGGCTTAACTTCAAAGATAGGTATGTAAAGCATTTAAAAACACCAGCTTAGGAAATAATTAAGACAGAACACACAATAAACAAGCATTGGAAATGCAATAGGTCTCGTATTTGTTAGAGTTGGAGCTATTGGCATTGTCAATGGCAATGTTTTTTTCTTATGTGTTATGGAGTGTATGTATGTGGTGTGTTGTGGAAGTATGTAGGTTGGATTGGATTAGTTAGTTGTCAATTGTGTGGTATGGAGTGGATTTGTGAATTGGAATTATGTTGCACGATGTGCTGTGGAATTATGTGGATAGTAATTATGTGGTATTGAGGTAACTGGAATTATGTGGAGTGGGATTGTGTTTTTTTGGAGTGTAATTATGTGGAATGGTATTTTGTGTTGTGGAGTGGTATGTAGTGGAGTTTAATGATGTCATGTGCTGTTGATGGCTGCCTCCCATAGCACACAAACTTAGACACTTGGTAGATGGTGGGAGTGAAGGGTGGGACGGCAATCTTTATTCACAAGAGTGAGAAGGGTCTTTTAGGTGAGCGCAGCCTTTTGTTTCTTTTCCTGATCACTATCTGTGTCACTGTTGGCACCCAAGTGTGGAAAGTTCACACCTCTTTGGGCCTCTGTTATGGGAACTCCAGGATGGAGACTACCCTGCTGAGAGGAGTGTCACTCTACACAGAGGCCAAGTCTGCAGAACAGCCTGGGGAGGCAACTGAAAAAGAAAATAGAAAAAAGTGGCACTAAAGACTACACCGCTGGTAAAATTCCATCCTTTTCTCCGCAAAAACAAAATTGTAATAAATATGAGCCACTCTAAAGCTTCTGTGGGGCCTCGCTATTACCGGAAAACTAGAAGTTTTTGGCAAACCAACCTTGCCTATTTGCTGTTTACAGATGCCCCAACACTGAGATGCGGGCACCTGCTGCTGTGCGGTTTGCCTTCCAAAAACTAGATGCAGAAAGGAGCACCCAACACTTTCTTAACAAATTGATGTCACTTAAAAGTCCATGTTTTATTGAAGACAGTGAGGATCAGCACATGGATCGGAGGTGGGGGTTGCAGTGATACTAGACTTTTTTTGAGAGGGGTTAAGAAATACATGATAATTACGAGGTGCTCTCAGTCACGTATACTCATATGTATTTCAAAACCCGTAGTTAAAACTATTAAAATATATAAATTGTTAGAAAGGCTCCGAAGGGTTCATGAATAGACATTGAATTCTACTAAAATGTTCAAAATATTTACAACCCTCCACTCCCATTGGCAGGTATAACCCTTTTTTTCCGGTTGGATGGCTGGGTGGGTTAATGTGCATGCTGTAGTTATCTTCATGCAACCTGTTGGCACTAACTACAAATCCCCGCATCCACCCATGCAGGCCAGGGATTACCAACCATGATAACATCAGCTGCTGGGGGTGGTAAATGCAATGAAAAAACATCACTTTCATAGTGCACTACAACACACTTAAAGCTTGTAAGCGAAACAGCGCTTGGTTGTTTGTTATCCTATTGAAGTAAAGGTTTAGTTTGAAAATTCGACTTTTTGTTACACGTAGGTCCGAAGTTATCTACAGTGGTAATAGGCATTTTACAAAGCGCCTGACTCGATAAATCAATGTGTGTGCCTCACGTGGTGGTGAACATGCCTCTGGGGTTGAACATGTTTTTCTAGTTTAGAACATAGGTGCTTGATAAAACACTTCCCATGGGCAAGGGGTCGTGCAGCTGGGATACTCTTCATGAGGCATAGCTTTATGTGTGCCACCAACCTCTGAAACGCTCTGGTTCAAAGGAGCATCATTCCTGGCTGATACTCAACATGATTTTGGTGCCGCGACTTGGAAACTTAAATCTTATTCTGCTGTTCAGAAAGCACACAGCCCGCACACTGCTGTCCACTAAACCGGAGTCCTGCCAGATATCAGGAAATGTCCCTTCAGATGTCTCCCAGGCCTGGCTGTGGATGTCTCCAGCTTACAGATGTGCTTAAGAGACCTACAGCTCAGAAGAACATATAAGCCATTCATACTTCAGAGCTCAATAAAATCAATACCGTTAAATTAGGTAATATTGCCAGAGGTTTACAGCGCTTAGAAAGGTAAGACTGTGATAGCTAGAGCTGTTTGTATTATAGCGTGTGCATTTTGACAGAGGTTTTGAAACCAGTGTATGAGACATCTTGTATCCAAATTCATATCCTACTTACTGTTCTAAAAAACGTGCTTTCAACTAGTCGCGCAGTTTCAAAACAATGTGAGCGCTTCTAATTATTATTTATAGCCATGTTTATGCAGGGAATCCTGGCTCCACCGCTTGGGCATGTTCTGTGATACCAGAAGTCACTTCCCTTATCTGCCTGCAGGCATTGGAATGGGAGCGCCTGAAGTTTCCAGACTCCTCTGATCGCTGGGAGGAGGAATGCTGCCCTGATGTCAGCCAAGAATGTTTTGCATTCCTCTTCTATGGCGTGCCGATTTGGGGGCTCCCGAAGTGGCCGCTTAATGGCACAAGTAACATGGTGGGAGGGGTGAAGGATGGGAGCACCAGGCAGAAGGAGGAGTGGGAGGGGTTGCAATGCCTCAGACTACCTACGGCACTGGACTCTGAAGCTGAATTAATCAGGACACATTAATTTGGCAGATATGGTGTTTTGCTACAAACTGAGTGTGTGTCACCACTGCTCACACAAAACAAGGCTGGTAAGGTGACTGAGGCTAGGAAGGTTTGGGGGCGGGGCCCAGCAGCACAGAGAGCAGAGCCGAGCACAGCAATCGGCCTGAGGAAGTAATAACAAGCAACAAAGAACTAAAGAGTTCCAAGACAAACCCTTAATTCCACTAGCAGCATGTTTACAGTAGTTAGGCGGTGCTGCATAGGCGTTCCCAAACAAATAAAGGAGGAACTACAAACTGCATTAGCCTGTGAAAACTAAGAGATTGAAACAGACAAGCACACAAACCAATAAAAAGCCACTAGTTGGAGTAGGTGGAGTTTCACCACATATACTAATTACTTGATGTCTCGGAGAGACAGCACATGCGCTGCATAGGCGAGACCTAAAAAACAAAACACCAATTTATGGAAATAGAAAAATATTTGTCATCTTTAAAATGGCACCAAAACAAAAAAAACTCCAATGTAGGGAACCGGAGATATGATTTGTTAAAGATTTAGCACAATATAGCACATATATCACCTATTGGGACATCTGGTTATGCTAGACCGGGACAAAGTCAAAGTTCCAGGCCGACCGCGATGGAGCCCAGTATGGCTACTCCTCGCTGTAGGTCTCGGTCAAAGTTTTTACCTTCTGACTTTGAAACGTTTTTGGAACTTTTCTTCCTGGGATCCCCCAAAGTAATCAGCCTGACCAGATTTGGTGAGGGTTCGCCGTCTTGCCTTGCTACGAGCTCCCGGTCAAACTTGTGGAAGTCCGACCTCAGGAGCTTTCCAGCAGGACGAACCAGAGATCCAGGCAGGCTTGCGATTGAAGGTGGGTGGCTTGACTCTCACAGTTGGTCCTGGTCACCTTTTCTACGTTTGGACTTCAAAACATTTGCAGAGCTTTTTCTTGTGAGGTCGCTCGATGCTCTTCACCAGGCCGGATTCGGTGAGTGCTCGTCAGCTTGGGTTTCAGTCAACTCCTGATCAAACTCTGGAAGTCGGACCTCCGAAGCCAGTGGCACAAACCTAGATGGCAGGCCATCTTGCGATTGAGGGTCGCCATCTTGGCTGGCACTGTTGAGTCAGTCCTCTTATTCAGCTTTTTTTCAAAGTTGTTCCAAACTTCAAACTTCTGGAACTTTTTCCTGAAGTTCCTTTGGGTGTCTCAAAGTGTCCAAAACGTACTCAAAGGGACTGGAAGCTCCAAGATGGTCCTTGAAAGTTTGGGACTTCAATTACTTCAATCCACTTGGACAAAACCCTTCCAAATCCACTGGTAGTACTCCAGGATGGGGGTTCTTGGTGGTGATGGTCCAGGTGAGCTCTGACTCCCTGTAGTTGACAGGGAGTTCACACTTTAGTCCTTTTGAAGCAGGTTTGATCCACAGGGTTGTAGTTCCAGATTGTGCAGCAGGTGCAGTCAAGCATAATGCAGGGTCTGGTTGGTGCAAATCAAACGTCCAGCATCGACCCTTCTTCTTCCTCAAGTTTCAAGCAGCAGATCTGAGAGGCTCAACCCCTCTCAGATATTAATTCCAAGTTCTCTGGGTCAACCAGGAGAGCACTCCTGTCCAATGAGGTGCAGGACAACACCCAAGGGTATGGCTACATTCTCCAAAGTGTGGCACTCTATTCTCCCAGAGAGCACCATTTCTCCAAAATTCAATATGGGTGATTTTCCAGCAGAAAGAGAAGAGCTAACTAAACAAGCCTATCTACAGGATGACTCATCTACATAGTCTACCTCTCTTTTTCATGCCATCTGGCTGGAGGCAGAGATAAGAGATGTAAGTGAAACTGGTTTCTCAAGCCTGTACTCTCCTTCCTTTGAAGAACATTATTTACTACCCCCCCCCCCCCTCACCGGCTCTGGCCCAGCACCTCCCAGAAGGGCTCCCTAACCACAGAGCTCATTTATCACTTTTTCTTACAGACAAGAAAGTCTTATAACGTCCTGTCTATATCTTTTAGGATAAATTGAACAATAGCATATTGTTGGATTTATCAATACCATTCTACTTAGTCCTTGAATGATATTTGTATGCCATCCTTATCTTTAGTTATTAATATTGATAACTTCTTACCATGTTAACCTATGTGGCTGGGGATCTGCTATGGGGAAAATAAACTGGACAATTTCTCCACAACCAGGGCTTATAAAACTCCCCTGCCTATATCTACAGGACCCCCCACCCCTATAACACCTAGGGGAGTCTTTGGGGGTTCTGAATATGTACGAATATTGCAGATCCTCACTCCACAGTGTTTCTAGCACAAAAATCAATTTTGGGAAGCACTTTACTACAACGTGGGGAGTAAAAGGTGCAATTCCACTAAACCCAGGGCATATAAAACTCATTTTATAACAGTCCTCCTAATACGTACCTGACCCCTCACCCCTGGGACGCCTAGGGGAGAACCCTGGGGGTATCTAATATGCCCAGACATTGTAGTTTATTAATTTTTACGTGCCTCATACACCAAAACCTGGGGGTATCTAATATGCCCAGACATTGTAGTTTATTAATTTTTACGTGCCTCATACACCAAAGTCGAGTGTGGGAGCAGGGCTGCTTTTAAACTGGCCTCAGCAGAGCACACATGCAAGAACAGAAAAGCTGCTGGCCTTTAAAGTGCCATGCCCTATTATATGCAAGGGTCGTAAAGGTGGTTTTAGTCCCCCTGTCCTATTATGTACTATGGCCTTATAGGGAAGGTCATGACAATCATAGTGATACCCTAGTGTATGTAGGTGTCTTCACTGTATTCTAAGTGTGTTTTCAGCATAGCACTAACCCGGGGCCCAGGGACAGTCAGAGTCAGTAACCACCAGTAAGTCAGCAAAAAATTGGGGTTTGCCCAGGGCACAAGGATGACTTTTCAACAAATGTGAATTAGCTAAAATTGTTTGCTGCTATCCAGTAAGAAATAGTCGATTATTTTCTGCATGTCACCTGTACAGGACTCTCCCCTGTTAGACTTTTACACAGAAAGAAGAGCCAAGTTAAGAGGAAGGCAGAAATGCAGGCTTAAGGAAATATAGGCACAACTATGCAGATAGATGAATGCATGGATTTGGACAAGAAAGATACATAGATAGGTAATAAAAACATACCCAAGTGCAATAACAGATAGGTAGACAAATAACACGCAGATTTGCTAAGAGGTACTGCTGTTGATAAAGGCAGTCGAACACAATCAAACACACTCTCTCTCCTGTCAGTATTGTAAAAAAACAATGAGACAGATAGATAGATGAATGAGAATAACATATTTGCAGTTCATATTTATATACACTTAAAAAACATGAAAAATCAATACATTGTTTGAATCGGGTACACCTCATTAAGTTGTGAAGAGAGCTAGATAGACAAACAGATAGGTGGATAGACAGGTGAAGAATAAAAGCTGGTCTGGGTACATTTCAGACATTTTATATTTAGTGAGCAATCTCAAGTGTTTAAGAAACTACTTCTGTATTCCAGAACGGCACCTAGTAGTATGAAATAACTGGGAGAAATGCTGAGGTGTGTGAGAAAAATGTGGAGTCCTGTGTTTGTCATAATTTGAAACTCAGAGATGTAATGCCCCTGCTGTGTTCTGGGAGCTGGTCCCAGCCGCATGTGCTCTGTATATTCAGTATTTCTTTAACTCCTTAATGCAACTTCTGCTACTGTGAGGGGGTTCCCTTGACACTGTCCGGGTACAAACCAGTCACCAAGACCTGTCAAAAGTAGAGCTGACCACACTGCTGGAGTTAGCCCAGTGAAGAACAAAATGAAGAAGAATCAATCAATCAATCAATCAATCAATCAATCAATCAATCAATCAATCATTTGTAGAGCGCACTATATACCCGCGAGGGTCTCAAGGCGCTGGGAGGGGGGGCGCTACTGGTCAAACAGCCAGGTCTTGAGTAGCCTCCTCAAGGTCAGCAGGTCTTGGGTCTATCATAGGCTCAGATGGAGGGTGTTCCAGGTCTTGGCGGTGAGGTGGGAGAAGGATCTTCCACCGGTGGTTGTTCTACGGATGCGAGGGACGGTGGCGAGTGCGAGGTCGGCGGAGAGGAGCTGGGGGTTGGGAATGTAGAAGCAAAATCGTCTGTTGAGGTAGGCTGGGCCGGTCATGTGGAGTGCCTTGTGTGCGTGGATGAGGAGCTTGAAGTATATCCTCTTGTTGACGGGGAGCCAATGCAGGTTTCTCAGGTGGGGGGTGATGTGGCTGTGGCGCGGTACGTCGAGGATCAGTAGTGCAGAGGCGTTTTTGGATGCGTTGCAGTCGTTTGATGAGCTTGGTCGGGGCTCCCGCGTAGAGGGCGTTTCCGTAGTCGAGTCTGCTGCTGACGAGGGCCTGGGTGACTGTTCTTCTTGTGTCTGTCGGGATCCACCTGTAGATCTTGCAGAGCATGAGGAGGATGTTGAAGCAGGAGGAGAAGACGGCGTTGATTTGCTTGGTTATGGAGAGCGTTGAGTCGAGGATGATTCCCAGGTTGCTTGCGTGGTCGGTGGGTGTCGGGGCTGTCCCCAGTGCCGTCGGCCACCAGGAGTCGTCCCAGGCTGAAGTGTTGGAGCTGAGGATGAGGACCTCCGTCTTGTCCGTGTTCAGCTTCAGTCGGCTGATCTTCATCCAGTCGGCGACGGCCTTCATTCCTTCATGAAGGTTGGATTTGGGGGTGATGGGGTCCTTGGTGAGGATCAGTTGAGTGTCGTCGGCATAGGAGATTATGTTGAGGTCGTGGTGTCGGGCGACGTGTGCGAGCGGGGACATGTAGATGTTGAACAGTGTCGGGCTGATGGAAGATCCCTGGGGTACGCAGCAGATGATCTCAGAGGCTTCGGATCGGAATGGGGAAGGCGGACGCTCTGGGTTCTGCCAGAGAGGAAAGAGTTGGTCTATTTCAGAGCCTTGTCTCGGATCCCTACGGTGTGGAGGCATGCGCGTAGTGTGCAGTGGCAGACGGTGTCGAAGGCGGCGGAGAGGTCCAGGAGGATGAGGGCCACGGTCTCACCGTTGTTTAGCAGGGTCCTGATTTCATCGGTGGCAGCGATGAGGGCAGTCTCGGTGCTGTGGTTGCTGCGGAACCCTGACTTCGGCCGGGAACGGAAGCAGAGAGATGGGCCGGAAGTTCTTGAGGTCTCTTGGGTCCCCCTTTGGGTTTTTTGAGTAGGGCATTGATCTCGGCGTGTTTCCAGCTCTCTGGGAAGCTTGCGGTCTCGAGGGAGAGATTGATGACGTTGCACTGATAAGGTGTGATGGAGCTGCTGGCTTTGTTGAAGATGTGGTGCGGGAATGGGTCTGAGGGGGAGCCGGAATGGATTGTGCTCATGGTCTTGATGGTGTCATCGAGGCTCACATTGGCCCAGGCTAGCAGGGGGTCGTGGTCTATGGTGTGCGGAGAGTCTGTTGTGTTGATGTCTGTTGGGTGTTGAAGCTGTCGTGGATGTCTGCTATCTTGCGTTGGAAAAAAGTGGCGAGGGAGTCGCACAGGGCTTGCGACTGCGGGATGTCGTTGGTGTTGGAGCTGGGGTTGGAAAGTTCCTTCACGATGTTGAAGAGCTCCTTGCTATTGTGTGCATTGTTGTCGAGGCGGTCTTTGAAGGAGGTCCTCTTGGCAGTCGTGATGAGGTGATGGTGGTTGCGGATGGCGTCCTTGTGGGCCGTGTGGCTGTCCGGAATCTGCTCACTGTACAATTTCTTGTTTAGTTTCCGGCAGGCTTGCTTGGAGGCTAGGAGTTCTGGGGTGAACCAGCTGGCCCTCTTGCTGGTGTCTCTGTAGGAGGGTTTCTTCAGCAGGGCGAGGGTGTTGGCGCAGTCGGCGATCCAGCGTCTGAGGCTGTGGGCAGTGTCGTCAGTGTTGGAGGGTTCGGTGGGTGGGCTGAGAGTGAGGTTTGCGTGTTGTTGGTCTTCGGTGATTTTGCTCCAGCAGTAGCGGGGGATCTGTTGGGTGCGGTGGTGTGTGGTGGGTTTCCTGTTACCCAGGAGAGACGCTTCCAACAAGGCCCTGGTTTCCCTTCACTGGCTCCCGGTAAGGGAACAAATTCTTTTTAAAACTATGTGTGTGAGTCATCACATTTTACAGAGAAAAGGACCCACCTATCTGCATGACTTTATGACCCCATACTCCCCGACCCGCTGTCTGAGATCTAGCGGGACAGGGCAGGTTAGCATTCCGACCATTAGGAGAGCTAGGATGGGTGGCCGTTCCTTTCGTTTCCTAGCTGCCAAACAATGAAATAAACTCCCCCCGGATCTCCGGCTAGAGTCGGTGGAGACAGTCTTTCGGAAAAAGCTAAAGACCTGGCTCTTTCCATATTTGAGTTCTCTTGTTTAATCTTTTCTTCTTTCCTCTGCCCGGAACCTGATCTGTGCCGCAGCGCAGGGACACACTAGTAAGTGTAACCAAGCGCTTTATAAGCTTGTTATTATTATTATTATTATTATTATTATTATTATTATTATTATTATTATAAGTGGATGCAGCGGTGGTCGGTCCAGGGGAGTTTGGTGGTGTGGCTGAAGGAGACGTGGGAGCTTGAGGAGAAGACGGGGTTAAGCATGTGGCCGGCGGAGTGGGTAGGCGTTGTGACGAGTTGCTTCAGTCCGAGGTTGGCGAGATACCACTCCCTACTTTTCCATGTCAATTTATATGCACTGAAGAGGTGACAGTTTTTGATGAACACCTCATGCCCCCTTTCAACAAAATGTTACTTTGCCATCTATTCAGGTGTGAGCCTTCGAAAATTAAACTAACACAGAGGATATTGCATAACTAACCACCCAACAGTGGCCTCCTGAAATGCACACTTGGGTTGAGGGGCTGTGATACCTATTTCCCCTTTTACTCTGCGAAGCAGTTTACCTCTTCATTATTCATCATATTTCTGGAAGATATTTATACACAAAGGTTCATAGAGCAAATACAAAATAATCAGGAAGAGTTTAAGAGCTAATTCAAACTTTCTGTGTGTTTGGGACAAAACTGGGCAGGTTAAATTGGTTCCGATCAAAATAAGGTGATTCCCAAAATAAGAGAGTCTGCTGCATAGCAAGTCTTGTCAAGCCAGGTCAACTTTATTGATTAAGTCCCCTTCGGGAGATTACAGTACATTGATATAACATAAATCCAATAAAACAAGTTATTGTGCAAATACGGAAAAGCGTGACGGTCCAATAAAATTCGAACTTAAAAAAATCTTTTAGACAATGTACATTTACTGTAACACAATCTTTCATTTATGAGAGTTAGAATCAAGGATGGAATGTCACTCCCAGTGTTGGTACTGGTTTGGGACACGCTGCAATTCAGAATCAAGGATATAAACATAAGTGTTGTTTTTTCGGCATGCCGCTTCAAGCTCATGCTATTGCCATAATTGGAAATCTGTCTGCTCTCAATAAATACATAATTCTTTAATACGAATAGGCCATCAATACTTATGGTTGCATCTTCCCCGTTATGGCCTTACCTAAAATAGTGTTACATCTTTTTAAAGTAGTGAATGTAATTTGTCCAAATTACAACTAATAGTGGAAAGTAGTCTTTTTAGCTCTAGCTTCAACTGGCTATATTTCTAACTTTTAAAATAATCAAGTGACATTCACAAAGTGGATAGTGCTTCGTCAAATTATCTTTAAAACAATTACATTGTTATCTTTAAAACAATTACATAATATCCCCAAACAATGTATCCTTTAAAATCCATTTTAGGGAACCTGCTCTAAAATACGAGTTGCCAAACCCTCCCTGAACCATTGCAGCAGAACACAAGACATAAACACCCAGAATCCCACGTTCTAACCTCAAAACTTGAACTGATGGATTGGATGCAACATTAAAAAATAAAAGAAAACTTTTTTTCCTCCATTTTCTGTCCTAAGTGCCAAAAATTATGAGGAACGTATTCTACTCCATAGGATAGAATTGCATGTATTTTGGTCATGGAATATTTATCAGATGTCTGAAAGGCCTTTACCAACTGATTTATAAAACATATCATATTTATGACTCTACTATGTGCAAGGACTTTCAAACCACTATAAGCAATATCATTTCATATCTAGATTCTGTGATGTAATTCTGCCAAGATAAGGATAGATTTTCTCACGAGACAAGCAGTTTACTCCTCATTTCTAAAGACAACTAGTGATTTCTTTCTTTCAGTGAAAAATATACCTTTACTTCTATGTGCATTAATTTTTAGATAGAGTTTCTTCGAATGTTTGTGAAGTGAAGTGAAGTTTTTTTGTAAACCAATGATGGTCACATCTAATATAATTAAATCATCAGCACACAATGAATGGCAGCGAAAACCTTTTAACTTAGGAGAGAAATTAGTAATGGAGCAGAAAAGGTTTGGTAAGTCACCTAAATACAAAGAAAAACATTAAGGGCCTCATGTAGGTAGCATACCAGTTACCACTTCTAAAATACCGAACGTTACCGAATCGGTATTTAAGAAGTGGTAACTCGTATGTAGGTAATGAGTCGGTATTTTTTACCGATTCGTTACAATTCGGTAATTACCGAATCGGTATTTACCGATTCGGTAATGAGGCATACCTTCCCATTGAGGGGAAGGTATGCCTCATTACCGAATCGGTAAATACCGATTCAGTAATGGTGGAGAACATGCAAGGGTGGCAGGGTGTCACATTGACACCCTGTTGCACCCCTGATTCGGCCATGTGTGCACATGTGGCACACATACATGCCCTAAGGGCATGTATGTCTGCCACATTGCACACTGCTAAGCGCTTCAAAATGCATACACACATACATTAATTATTTACCACCAACTATAAGTTGGTGGTAAATACCGACTCCTAAACACACCCACACACTCCCCCTACATATCATTTCTGGAATCGGAATTTACCGATTCGGTAAAATTACCGAATCGGTAAAATTACCACATCGGTAACGTTACCGATTCGGTAATTTTACCGATTCGGTAGTTTTACCGAATCGGTAAATTCCGATTCCAGAAATTGACCCCCTACATACCAATAGCCAAAATACCGGTCGGTAACGGTATAATTACCGAAAATCGGCCGTTACCGACCGGTATTTGGCTACCTACATGAGGCCCAAAGGGAGCTAAAATGCAACCATTATATATGTTTTTGTTCAGATGAAATTGGTTCAGAAAGCCCCTTGTCTCCCCTAACAGCATTTTACACCAGGTAGATGAGTGCAAGGCAGCAATTAATTTTAGGAGTGTACCAGGAAAATTAATTGGTGCAAGAATTTTTCCCCAAAAAAATGGACGAACGACCAAATGAAAGGGCATGGAGGAGTCAATAAAAGTGAGATAGATTGGTTGGTTTTTCAATTTTACATATTTATCTAAAATTGTTTGAAGAATCACTATGTTGTCCAGTGTTGAGCGATTATTTTTAAAGGCTGATTGTTCACCTGCAGACACTTTTTTCCTGTCCATTCTGCAGGATGTCCCTGGATGCTTTTGGCAAAAAATCTTACTTATAACATTCTAGTCCATGATGCTGGAATATTACCTGAGCAATAGCAATATTGGTTCTAGCATGTTTACCCAATCACTCACATTAGATTTCATGATAGATATGGGAATTTAAAATCAGGCCCTTCGCCCCAGAATACCATGCAGAAGAGATGTACTTTTCAATCTGAGATGCATAGGGATCAAATTCTGAAGGAAACAATGGGGCTTAATCACCCGCTGACCATAAATTAATTGAAAATTTCCAGTGTGAAGAGTTGCTCTTCTGTATTTTACAGAGTCACTGCATCCAGTATTCTTGAGGGATGGAAATAACTGAGGGGTTTGATTTCAGTTGGCACTGATTTGCTCTAATTTCCCCAAAATGTCATTGAATTGACTACATTGACATTCTATGTTCTAGAGTATCCTAGACCTTTTTTGGCCCACCAGCATAATCACCACCCACCCATATAATCGATTTTCTTGACCTGGATGCAGCCAAACTTATCATTCGCATCCAACACTTGAAGGTTTCAATCATGTATTCTCCGTTGATAGTGCCATCTCACTACAAAACCTGGAAAGATAATTTGCAACGTGTGTAATGGCATTGACATTCCAAAATAACTGTCTGATATTTTCCACTTCCACCAAACTGCCATCAAGATCCCAGATGTTATTCTTTAATGAAGGCCAATGCTACTTCACTGTGAGTATGGCATAACCGCCTAATGTATTTTGGATTACCTTCCCGTCTGAAAATAAATTGAACAGGGCATAGTTGCAGACTGTTAGAAATGGGAGTCTTTAGTTGGCAGAGGTAGGTACCTTTGTCCAAATAGGGACCCTTGCTTCTAGTCAGGGTAAGGGGGATACACACTCTAGATAACCCCTGCTCACCCTCTTGCTAGCTTGGCACAAGCAGACAGGCTTATCCCAAAGGCAATGTGTAAAGTATTTGTACCAACACTCACAATAACACAGTGAAAACACCATAAATGTACACCACACCAGTTTAGAAAAATAAAATATCTTTATCTAAACTAAACAAGACCAAAACGTCAAAAATCCAAAATGCACAGTTAAAAATATGGCTTTCAAAACGTTTCAAGAAATTGTGTACCGTAGAAAACTATGGATGTGTGTCTTTTCACCAAAGTATCTATAGAACCGTCAAAGTTCCAAAAGCCAAAAAGCCGCAGAGTCGGAAACAAAGAGATGCGACACTCCTGAGACCTTGGAGAGACGATGCGACAGTCCCACTGCACGTAGAGGAAGGGTTGCGTTGAATCCGGTCTGTATGGGAAGTGATGCGTCGATTCTTCGTGATGGTTCCGATCCGCAGGTGATGCGTCGGTAAAACATGCCGCACAGGTATGATGCGTGGAAATCCGGGATACATCGCTGATCGATGTGTCGAATGGCACTGTGTCGGTCCTCTTCAGCCACGACTCCTTGATGCGTTGCTTCTTGCAGCGGCAACAGGCACTGCGTCGGTTTTCGCAGCGGCTCAGCGATGCATGGAAATTCTTCTCGCACTGTGAAGATGCATCGGGAAACCAGCCGCAAGAAGAGCGATGCATCAATTTCTGTAGTTCTTTGAGTTTCTTCTTTCTTCCAGCTCCCAAACAGCAGCAACAACCTCCAGAGGCCCAATGCTGGCACAGGCACCTCTTGGCAGGTCAGAACGCACAGCAGCAGAGTTCAGGGGAGCTGGGCGTAAAGGCTTTGTGTCCCTGAGACCTCAGAACAGGAGGCAAGCTCTACTCAAGCCCTTGGAGGCTTCCTCAAGCAGGGGACACCGCACACAGCAAAGTCCTTCTCCTTTCCTTGGCAGAAACAGCAACTGCAGGCAAACCCCAGACAGCAAGGGCAGTACGTCTCCTCAGTTTCTCCAGCTCTTCTCCTTGGCAAAGGTTCCTTTTGATTCCAGAAATAGTCTAAAGTCTGGGGTTTTGGGTCTGATACTTATACCCTAAAATGTCTGTGTTCTATTTGTACAAGGGGCTCTGAGCCCAGTTCAAACCAGTTCTGCCTTCACTGGTGCAGCATGACCACAGGAGGTGGAGACAACATTGTGACAACATTGTGCAAGGAAGATTGGCTCCAATAGGTGCAAGGTGAATCTCCTCCCACCACTCTATATGCAGCCAGGGTCTATTCAGCTCAGGGATGAGTCATCCAGGAAGGGCCAGGCACACCTCAACCCCCCAAAGGCTGTCTACAGGGACTGAAACCAGACAGTCAATCCACAAACAGGCAGAGGCACACAGTATGGTTGAACATGAAAATAGCCACTTTATAAAGTGGTATTTTCAAACACACAATTTAAAAAACATCTTTACTAAAAGATGTGTTATTCAATTCTGAGTTCATGGATACCAAACTCCATTGTTCTATCTTATCCCTATGGGAACTTATGCTTGTAAAATGTTACAAAGTATTCCCCATTCTGTGGCAAGATAGCCTTTCAATAGTGAAAAACGAAATTGGCAGTATTTCACTATCAGGACATGTTACTCACACCTTTCACATACACTGCACCCTGCCCAGAAGGGTACCTTGGGCCTACCATAGGGGTGTCTGATGTGTAAGAAAGGCAAATGGTAGGACCTGGCAAGTGGGTGCACTTGCCAAGTCGACATGGCAGTTAACAAACTGCGCACAGGCACCGCTCATGTGGGTGGCACAATCAGTGCTGGCGGCCAACTAGTAGCATTTGATTTACCAGCCCTGGCACAATCATTGCACTTTCCTAGGGACCTACTGGTAAATCAAATTTGCCAATCATGGATAACCAATCACAATAACAATTTACACAGAGAGCATATGCACGTTAGCACTGATCGGCAGTGGTAGAGTGCCCAGAGTCCTATAGCCAGCAACAGCAGGTCAGGAAAAACTAGGAGGAAGAAGCAAAATGTTTGGGGATAACCCTGCAAAAAGACCATATAATCAATTATGAAAGAACAGGTTGGACCATATCTGGTTTGTTTTGCTGTATAATCTTTGTCATTATGGAAGACCAAGCTGGACCATATCTGGTTTGTTTTTCTGTAAAATCTTCACGTCAACGGGCAGTAATAAATATGCAACATAGTTCCCTTAGCTTTTTTGGGGGGAGTTTTATATAGCACAAACTCGACCTGAAGGTGTAAGAAGGCTTTACAGGAGCACCAGTTATGTTACAGACAAACCCATTCATTTTCGGTAAGCACAGGAGATTAAGTGATTTGTCTATGTCCATGCTTGGTTTGATTTTTAACTCTGGCATTGATCTGAGCCTGTCTTCCTGCTTACATTGTTGAATAAGATCTTAATTTTCAGCGTTTTCAGCTTCTTCAATTACATTTTCCATTGTTGGTGTTATTTCCTCTTTTGTGAGAACTTGCTCACCCAATAACTTTAAATTAGCAAAAAAATGTGAGAAGAGTTGGATTGAGCAAAGATGCAATTGAAAATGGATGTGTGCATTTCAGCAGATGACAGTAGTGGCTCGCAGAGGTAACGCTGTGGGGTGGTGAGGTGGGGCGGGACTGGGTGGGGGGAGGGGAGTCCGACATACAACGGTAGAAATGTATTTATTTACATTCACCTTTGCCTTCATATGTCAGACACCACTACCCCCCCCCCCACCCAGCCCCGCCCCTACCCCGCCGCACCGCCTCACAGCGTTACCTCTGCAAGCCGCCACTGGAAGATGATTTGTTGGATGAGATAGATGACTTTTCTTCATTTTTTTGTCCCATTAGGCAGTTTATTAATGGTCATTTTCATGACTAGAATATTAATTCAATACACTGTTTTAAGGAGAAAGGAGGAATACTTGTTTGCTAAATCTATAGTAGTTTTGCTCCCATATCAAGCAATAAGAATACAGGCTAGACCAGTACTAGTCCAATCAATTTGTATAGAATGGTTGCTTCAACCATGAGGGTCTTGAGGCGCTGTGGGGTCCTGCTACAGGATCACGTTGCCTGTTCCGATTTGTCCAGTCCACAAAGAATAAGCTCCAAAAAAGGGTGCACTTTCAAAAAAATCCCAGAATGGAAGGTTGCACCAGTGTTTATGGAATACTAGACAAATCACGTGCAATATAAAGAAAATTATGATTGAGGTCAAAAAATAATAAAACAGGCTAAATAATAAAATTCAAGAGGGGCTCAACTTGACTCACCTGTGCTGGAGCTGCTATAGCGTGTGAAATGTATGATCCTCAGAACTAGCCATTGTCAGACAAAGCCATGACAGATAGAAGTAAAATAAGTAACTAACATATGACTGCAAAGTTCAGTTTTACAGACCAGGTTATCTATAGAGTTTTCTTTTATAATGATCACAGCCTCAAAACTCTAAATGCAAATTGAGTTAAATTGCGGGATCTGAAGCAGGGCTGTCAGTGGTCAGGGCAGACTTTTGAAGGTGCTCCACTGCCATTTGCTTATATCAACACTATTTAACCCGTTAAGTGCGCCCCTCCGTTAGCTGACTCGGCCCCGCCCACTTAATGGAATGCCCCGCACTGCGGCGGAATTTGCACCGCGGTAAAGGGGTTAAGCACTACATACATACATAGGTTTGAACAGTGATGGTAAATATCCATTCACATTGGAAACACAGCAAAGCATGGTGGCTTGTTTGTCTATCTTTTCCTATAATGGGGCCATTGTTATTTTGACATTCTCCACTGTCGGATTGGGGCCTTGTCATGAAGTGGAGCTACACCTCCAAAAATAGCTGCATCCTCACAGATGTGATCCAACAAGGGTGCAAACTGCTTGTGGGCCCATTCAGTGGCTACAGAGCCTCACAGTACAGGCTGGAGTGTTGGTTATAGGGGACCATGGCTGAGTCAGTCTGCCGCGGCATAGTGCGCAAACAAATGATTTATAGAAGGGAAACCAATAGCATTGACTAGCAGGAATATGAATTCAAGGATTCTGCCCATCACTGTTTCCTATTTCTGCAGCACCAGAGATTGCACTGGAAAAAGAAGGGAACAGAGTCTATTTGGTTAAAGCATGTTAACTGGCCACAGGAGAGGCCAAAACCCAGACATTCAACATAAAGAAACAAAATGTTGGCAAACCAAATGTTTCCCCAAAATTCAAACATTTCAATGTTTGCTTGAGCCATTCTGACTCAGGTCTATCCATGAAGGTGCCTGTAGAGTTCAATACACAATTTAATAGCCTCTCTCAATTGAGCGCAGATCTAATGACCTCATATCTGACTGATAGCAAGCATTGTACATAACAATGTGGTGAGGAAGGAGCTCTGAAATGAATGAAATCAATTTGCCATCAAAGAAATTGCTGAGATTTGTGGCTGATTTACAAAATAATTTGTTAAAATGGAAAGTAGTATTACTGGGCCGTATTTATGTAAGGACACACTGTCCCTGTTTGCGTCTGCTTGTGTCATGTGCACCAGGTACAAACAAGGACAGTGTGCCCTATTATTAATAATGTGCAGCCCCCAGGGCAGCTGTGAATGCGCGCCTGGCCTAGGGGCAGTGCATACGTCAAAGGCAGCCTGCGTTTTCAGAAGGGACAGATAGCTCCCTGCAGGCGGGTGCAATGAGTGACTGCACTTGCCTACAGGGGCATGTCAGGGTGGCAATTAGGACCCCCCTTCACTCCTCCAAAGGGGTGACCTTGGGGGTGCACTGACTGTGCGTCTCCTCCTTGTGGAGCAGACAGTGCACCTCCTGACGCCCTCTTTTCCTAGGTGCCTGCATCCATTGTATGATGCAGGTGCAGAAGCAAAGTGTTTCCCTCAATTCCTTGGGGCTGTGCCCCCTTATAAATGAGGGGGCGCACTCATAAGAGTGAGCCGGGGCTACATGTAGCACACATGCTATTAGTATTACAGAAGATGCAGGACAAGTTTCAGTGACTCCTTCTGTAATACAACAGTGGCCCAGGGGCGCAGAGCACATGCATGATACATTTAGCTACTGGTTGGTACAGTTTATAAAATGATTATCTTCCAGTGAAATATTAGTATGATCCCAGTAAAATCTGTGCAGCCATTTTTTTGTATGAGAAAAATAGATATACAACATCTTAAATGGCCACATTTCAATTATTCAAGTACCACATAGGTCACTTCTAACACAACTATGGTCAATTAAATAATGTATTAGAATTGAACATTCGTTCCCCTAATAGAATTTCTCGTACGAGAGAAATAAAGCGCAAATTGTTTTACAATGGTATATAATTATATTTAAAACTGTGTGCCAATTCCATCTCGTGCAGAGGAGAGCAGTTCCAGTTGTCAGGGTTAAATTACCTTTCTATTTTTATATAGAAGGCTGAGGTGTACTTTATATACAATAGTGCCGTGGAGCAGCAGTCTTCTTTTCTTTAGCCTGGAAAATGCAGCTGTTATCATAGAAACCACTGGACCGAATTTTGGAGAACACGGTCACGTTGTACATGCAAACCAACAGAGGCACCTAACTGTCCTTCTCTCGTGTTATCTTGACTCTTTCAAGCCTGTTCTTAGTTCTGCCTCCACTTACACTAAGAAGTTATGCAATCTACATTTTCTCAAGCAGTGCTTAATTTTAGCCAGTGTTTTCCGGTGATGGCACTGGTACTAAATTGTCAACATCGTCTCATACAGCATGCCACAAGGTGGTGCTGTTCATATGATTTGGAGATCAGCACCACAGCAGTTGTTTATTAATTCAATATACATAAAAAATGGCGAACACATGTCGCCCATTCAATTCTTATATCGTTTGGAGCCTGGAACAGTCTAAAATTGTTACACTTGGTAATGTCATTGGCAGTGGGAATGGGTGGTGCAAGCTGCAGTGACGAGGGCCCTGGCACTTATTTATTTACAAATTAAGCACTGCTCTAATGTGGCCCGATGTTATGTTTGACAAATTCAGGCAACCTCCTTTGGCTTGTGCGCCAAAAACACTTCACATGCTGGGAGTTTTTTCTCCTACCTAACAATGGAAAAAGTGGAACAACAATGCAACACGCAGTTGTCTACAAAGACGGGAGTCAGTCAGGTGTCACACACGGACGATTGTACATTCAGAAAGGGCATAAAACGGTGTCACAAATGAATGATTCTACATGTAGAAAGGGTATAACTGGAATGTGTCACGCAGATTGATACACCGACAATAGTACATCAAATGCGGTTTAGAAGACGGACTGCACCGATTTGTCGAGGGCACACCAAGATCTCTTCATATTCGCTGAAAAGTAGGGCGTCAGGTTTCAGGTTGCCGCGGACACAAAAACTCATCCGATGTGTAGCACTGATATTCTTTAACAGTGTGTTCTGTACAGTGTGTGTACCGCATGGACACGTCACCCTGCTGTACAGTATTATTTTACAGAGTCTGCACTAAAGGACGTGGGTGGTCTGGAAAAAAACGTGTTCATGAATTCTCTCACTTCTGCTTCATTGGTTGATTGAATCGGACAGTATGTACTCGTGTATTTCCTGACAGTATCAGTTCCATGCCACATGCCTGTCTAAGCATGCCTGTCTCCCTGGATCTCTGTCTCTCTCATCTCACATCTTCCTTCATCCTCTTCAGTAGTGATTGCAGACAAGACCGTAGTTTGCACTTGTTCGTACCTCATGCAGAAGAAGCAGATACGTTGACAAGCTTCTCTGTACCAAACATTATGCAGGACTCAGGTTTTAAGCTTCTGCGTCTGAAAGTTGCTCGGGAGCTCTGCAAACTGCACGAGTAATGGACGTCTGGCTTTGTCCTCGTCAGACCCCTTTCGCTCGCCGTAAACTGGCAGCACAGTATTCACTGCTGCGGGTGTCCTCCAGCCTCAGTAATCCCCGCAGATTCCGATCAGTCTGTTTATGTTTTTTTTTGGCACATGCTGTTCCAAGACTCACAGCTAACTTCTCTCTGCTGACAAAAAAAACGGATGGAAAATTTGATAGTCGGTGGGACTGCCAAAAAAGAGCCGCATTGGCAAGTATGGGGCAGATTTACAATAACTGGCGCAGCCCTGCAGATCGGCAGGGATGCGGCAGTTATTTTGCATGACGTTAGGAACCCCTTGCACCACCATGGATGCGCCGCATTTGTAAAGGGGGGGCCGCTCGGCCCTCCCGCCCACATGGTGGTGCGGAGCCCCCCCCCCTCCCCCGGCCTCTTGGTGGTGGGGGTGCGTCACGGGTCGATGACGCGCGCGGCGCGCCCCCACCACCAATAGGCTGATGCCTCCCCCGTGACCCGGAACCAGCTGTACAGCTTCCGGGGCAGGGGGGCGGGTCGGGTGGGCCGGCTGGGCCGGCGACCCCCTGGTGGAACAGCGCCTTAAAAGGCCCGGGGAGCGAGCTGGGTGCCCTCTTGCCAATGGCTCGCTCCCTGCATACCTCGTGTGCCCCACGCTCGGGGCGTGTAATTTTCCCCACCCACCAGCCCTAAAAACAAGCTACTAAACAATGCTAGTCGGAGGTACTATGTAAGTTTGGCTTAGGCCTTTTTTCCCGTTACATGTGTAAGAGGTTGACGTGATTGTATGGTTGTACATAGGCCCCCCTTTTTCTCCTTGGTCATAGCTGAACTTAGGCCTTTTTCCCGTTTTGAGCTAGGATTGGTTGTGATCAAATATGGATGTTGTGTGTACTTAGGCCTTTTTCCCGTTAGAGCTGTGATTATGTTGTCATTAAAAGAGTAATATTGTGTGTACTTAGGCCTTTTTTCCCATTAGTACAGCATGCTTTGTATTACTATGGTCTGGTTTTAGTTTAGTGTAGTTGTCCTTTAGCGAGTTCTTTTCCCCTTTTTTTTTCTCCCTAGGTTCATTGTCATATTTATTAGGGTTGGTCAGGCGGTAAGGTCATGATCGGTGAGCAGCAATTTAAGGTTCTAGGGGGGGCGTCACCATCCACGGAGGGGGCGGCCCAGGGGGAGGGGCCACTGGTCCATCCTAGAACTTCAGGGGCAGGAATATCCGTTAGCTGCTAAAGATGCGGGGGAGGGAGTCACGCTTTCCTTAGGCTGGTAGCCACCCCGCACATACATCATGACGTCAGCAAATGACGCAGAGTGTAAGGGCCCTCCTTGTTGGTTAAATGGAGTTCACGATGCCGACGGGGTAGGTGGTCCCCTGTCGCGCATGTGCACCTGTAAGTAAGGGCGTGGTTAGTAGGACTTGACACCGGTTAGCGACCTTGCCGTCGGGCCAGAAATGTTAGAATGCAAAATTCAGGCAGGATGTTAGATTCGGATAGGAAACACGCTGTATTAGACTCTTGTTAAGGTTAGCCTTTGATATCTGTCTTCAATACTGTAGATCTAATGTCATGAATTTTGCGTTTCTTAACATAATTGATGTAATGTTGATATTCATCCTTTATTGTTTTGTATAATAAATACGGCCGGGGGGTCCCTGACCCCCCGCCTTCCAAAGACAACTTGCCTATGTCAATCCTTCAAGGTGGTGTGGGAAGCTGGGAGAGGAGGGTAGCCAGTCACGGACCATGTATAATGCGGCGCACGGTGACGCAAGGAGAGACAGATGCGTGACACATCTGTCAGCGTATGGGTGACGCAGTGCTAGAGTCGTGTCGCAAGCGCGACGCAACTCCAGCACTGCTCAGGGGCGGCCCATACCCATAGTGCTGCGCCACTCCTTACACCTGCTGCAAGCAGGCGTAAGGTTTTGAGACAGCATGGACGTATAAGTGACTCACTGAAATCTTGTAGATTTCACTGCGTCACTTTTACGGGGCTTCCTTGCGAAGGAACACCCACCCTGCATACATTATACCTGACGCAGGTATAATGTAGCGCAGGGCTTTACAATGTGAAGCATCTCACTAGATGCGTCACGTTGTAAATCTGTCGCATATTGGCGCATGGTTTACGACCCCGCTGTGTCACAGAAGTGACGCAACGGTGTCGTAAAGATGACACAAGGGGCTTGTAAGTCTGCCCCTATGTCTTCTACTGCCTTCACAAAAAATCATGTGAGAGATTTCTCTCCTTGTTCTGAAATCAAGTTATACAATATGCTAGAATTTAGCTAACAGTGAGCTGAGGTGAAATCTGAAATCTGCTGGTTGGTAGCTTTTGGACTTGGCCCTCTCTGCGGGGTCACCCCCAAAACTGTTGCCTTCCGCCTCCTATTTGCTGAATTCGTTTTTGTTGGCAATAGAAGTCTGTGCATTTTACCAGTGCTAACCAGTGCTAAAGTGCTTGCTCTCACCTCCTAAAACATTGTAAAAGTGACTTACATCTCATTGGCACATTTAATTGACCTAAAAGTCCCTAGTAAATGGTGCTACATGTATCCAGGGGCCAGGAAATTTAAGGCTACCAGTGGGCCTGCAGCACTCATTGTGCCACCCATTAAAATGGCCTTTAAAAACATGTCTCAGGTCTACCACTGAAGACTGTGTGTGCAATTTTAAACTGCCATTTAGACCTGTCAAATTGTACCTCCTGCCAGGCTTAAACCTTCCTAATTAATACATGTAAGACATCCCTAAGGTAGGCTCGAAACAGCCCGTTGGTTAGATTGCATTGTATTTAAAAAGTAGGACATATGTACTTAAGTTTTACATGTCCTGGTACTGACAACACCCTCAATTAGTTTCTCCCTTTTTTACTCCTGTAAAGCCTATCTTGTGTTGCTTTATTACACTTAATAGGTGCCAACATTTTCATTGGGAGTGGATAGGGATGTCAAGTTTGAACTCAAATGAATTGTAATCTAAAATCCTCTTCAATGATAAGGTCAGATTTTAGATTAACATTTTGAAAATGCCACTTTTAGAAAGTTGGCATTTTCTTGCTCAAATGCTTCTAATGGCTTCTAGGAGTTTCCAGCTGCCTGGGCCTGTTAATGGCTCACCCATTAAGAATGCATATTGGGTCAGTGAACAATAGGAGACTAGATGTGGGCACAATGGGCCATCCTGCCAGAATAATTAAGGGCAGAGCTGTACCTTGCCCCAATTACATTTCTTTGTTTTGATTTCTTTTTTTATTTTTAAGGATTTTTATTCAATCCGTGAGCAATACAATCAAGATCATATAGATAAATACATAAACTATCAATACGCCATACCGTGTGCAAACATCAATAACACAGTAAATAGTACAAAATCAAAAAACAGACATAAGCGTACATGATATATCCCTCACAGAGCCTACTTATTTCATATGTTCTATCATCGACCCCCATATCTGAATACCCAATTTTAGTTTTTTCATTGATTTCAAAGAATATAGACTATAATCCAAATTAAAAATGTTATAGAATTTAGCCCGCAACATTTCAAAAGAGGGAGCTTCCTGTTGGAGCCACAGTGACGCTACACATATCCTAGCTACCGCCACTGCTATGAATATCAAGTATCTAAATGGATGACACCTTTTCCCAACTTTAAGGGATTCCCCTATTCCTGTCAACATTATGTCCATTGTTATCTGTACTTTAAACCCCGTAATCTCTGTTAAAAAATGTTCAATATAACTCTTCCATAAATTTAACTGCACACACCCAAAAAAGATATGTGTAATGTCTGCCCTCTCCGTAGCACATCGAAAACATCTGCCATCATTTGTGCCTCTCCATATCATCAACTTCAACGGTGTGTGATACAAATTAAATAATGTTTTAAAGTGTTGTGCTCTTAGATTAGCTGAGAGGAGTATTTTCCCCGCAACATCTGAGTCCTGCACATACACCTCATCTTGATGTAGCCGAGCGCCCCAATTCCTATCTTGCATCTCAATATCATCTTGCTGTGTATCAATCAACATTGGATACAATACTCCTATTTTAGCTCCCCTCTTAACTGCATCAACAAGGGGGTAGATTTTCATCCCCTTGAGTCCCTTTTGTTTAAAAAAATAATCACGAATTTGCAGATACTTAAAAAACTCATTCTTATGCAATCCAAATCTGTCTGACAGCTTTTGAAAAGAGGCAACTCCTTCCTTCTCAAAAAAATCACCTAGTTGCCTAATCCCATTTACTCGCCATCTCTCCATTCTAAAATCCCCCAAAATAGGCAGCAAAATTGAAGTAGAATTTATAGGAGTATATTAACAAATCCCTGTTAAGCCAATTCTTTTTCTAAGCAGCTTCCAAACTTTGAATGCTGCAATTACCACCTTAAAATGAGTTTTTTTATGATAACTAAACTCCAATAATTTAAATAGACAATTTCCCGCCTCTGATCCCAGCAGTAGCTGATAAATTGATGGTGCTTCTGCTAATACGCCCACATCCTCCCCTGATAACATAACCCTTATATTTTGAAGGAGACAGACATAATAATAAAAGGCAAAGTTAGGAACAGCCCATCCCACGATCCTTTGGCAGCATCATGTATTTAAAAGCCCTCCTAGCTTTCCTTTGTCCCCACAGAAACATATCCCCAATAGCTTGCATTTTTTGGAGTTGCAAGCGAGTTAACTCTAAGGGCACTGCCCTAAAATAAAACATAAGTTTAGGCAATACACACATCTTAAGAACATTGCATCTTCGCACTAATGTCAAATGCAGAGACTCCATTCGATCAAGCAATTGCTGAATACCAACAACTATATTCCTCTAATTCATTTCTATTAACTGTTGCAAATCCATTCTAATTTTGATACCCAACTATGTAGCCTCTACTACTACCCTAGGGTGCCCAGGACACTCCCCCTCTGTAGACACTATCTGAGTTTTTGCCCGGTTTAATTTATATCCAGACACTTCCCCAAATCCTTGGGCAAGGCTCTCTATCTTCTCAACCGTTTGCCATGGATCTGATGTCGCCACCGCAATATCATCGGCATAAGTTAATACTCGAACTGAATATTGACCACAAGTCATAGAAATAATCTTATTACTACTTTCCAACATACTTAAGAACGGATTAATATATAATGCAAATAATAGCGGGGAACATCCCTGCCTAGTTCTCCTTGTTATAGACACCGGATCAGATTCCTTACCCATTACACATATTCTCGCTCTTGGTGACATGTACATAGTTTGATTAGTTCAAATATATTGCGGCCAAACCCCATTTTATATAAAACCCCCCACAAGAAAGGCCAGGAGACACAGTCAAACGCCTTCTCAGCATCAAAAAAAATCAACCCTAACTTAGCTCGATGTACCTGCGCATATTCTATCAAGGTGACTACTCTATTTATATGGTTGACCGTGCTCCTGGCGGGTATAAACCCATGCTGATGTATAGAAACCAATGGGGAAATCACCCTTGCAAACCTTGTTGCTGATATTTTGGCATATATCTTGCCATCCGAATTTAACAGAGATATGGGCCTGTAAGACCCTGGTAACTCTGGTGGTTTATCCTTTTTTCAAAATACTACTTTGTTGGCCTCATTCCATGAGGGCGGTGACTTCCCAATCCATGCATCTTGCATGACAGCCAACATATCCTTCTTTAATTCTTGAAATAACATTTGATATATCTCTAGTGGTAATTTGTCTGGCCCTGCTGCTTTCCCTCGGGCCAATGATCCCACTGCCTCCTCCAGCTCTACCATTGTTATCATGGTGTCAAGTGCTTTCTGCTCCTCTTGACCTAGTTTAACTAAGCCAGCTTTTTGCAGATAGCTTGCTCGCTACTTTCCTCCTGACAATATAGCTCTTTATTAAATACATGAAAAATTCCCAATATGCCCTCCATACTCTCTACCATATTTCCCGCCGAGTCCTTCAATGCATTTATTTTCTGTGAAGAGTATTTAACACGTAGTCTCTGTGCCAAACATCACCTTGTGGCTTCACCAAATTCATATCTTTCTTCTTTATAAGTCTTATACTGGGAAGCAATCTCTTTGCTCCACACCTGAGTCATTTTAGCCTTGGAGCAAGCAATCTTAGTTTGTACTCCCTTATCTATATCCCCCTTCCTTATTTCCTGAATAAGGTCCTGTTCCACCTTTCTTTTTTTTATTTTTTTTAAAGAAACCTTTATTTGACTTCAAAGAGTTACAGACATGGGCCTACAACCACTTGGGCCGGCCGCTAATTAGTATGAGAAGAGTTAGATCACCGTCATACAGACATGTCAATCAAAAGATCCCGTTAGTCCATCCGCACTCTGAGTGAAGGCAGCGGTTGTATTCGAATAACAGTATTAAGACGGTTTCATCTTTCAATTTAAAACTTATAAACATTTCACACAAACAAGGCAATAAGAATTATAAGTATCAGTACGTGCTCCCCGGGGTAGGAAAGTCCACTTTATATAGTAATCATGAATGGTCTGTGACAGAGGAGGGGGTGGGGGCCCGGGAGTAGAGAAAAAGTCAAATTGTAACATACTCATAACTTAGCAAATTAGGAATGTTCAGCTAGGGGGACAAAGGAACATCCAATACTATTGCCAGAGGAGGGGCGCAGATGTCTCCGCGATAAGAATTCCACGGACCCCACACCTTAGTCCATTTCCTAGGCTTGCCTCTCGCCACATATACCGTCTTTTCTCTAAACATGCACCAGTCCATATTCTCCTTCCATACCGAGACCATGGGTGACCTCTGAGAACCCCATAACTGTGCGCTGTCGCGTTTAGCCACCATATTCCCCAAAGTCACCCACTGCGTCTGTGCCACATCATAATCATTTGGCTCCCACACGTTCAGCAGACACCTTCTAGCTTCTGGTAACAGAGCGACATGTGTGACCTCTTCCAATACCGCATGCACCCGATTCCAAAAGCGAGCCACCTCAGGACATTCCCATATGACGTGAAGGAAAGTACCCAGCGAACCACAGCCACGCTTACACAGTCCATCCACGAAAAAAACCCATGCGCATCAGGCGGGGTCCAGTGACATACACTCTATGGAGTATCTTCAATTGTACGAACCGAAGGCGGGCCGGAATTACCACCTCCCTCGGGGAGGCCACCGTCGATACCCAGTCCTCATCGTCTAATTCCAAACCGTCAGCTACCCAGACCTCCCTCAGGTGGGTCAACAGGTCCACCCGTTCGTTTATAAGCTTTTTATAAATCAAGGAGATTGTGTTGTCAGGCACGTAACCATCCACCACCCTGTCCTCCAATGGGGAATATTCCGGGATAGCAGTAATATCAGGGAAAACCGAACACAACGCATGGCGGACCTGAGCATACCGGAAGTACTCCCTATCATTCAGCTTATATTCCACTTTCAGCATTTCAAACGTTTTAAACTTCCCTTTCACCCAAAAATCACTCACCTTACATATGCCAATCATATCCCATTTCTCAAATCCTTTTGTTGTCCACAAACAGCCCAGCCTTTCTGAAGCATACATCGGAGTCGCTTGTTCCACCTTTCTTAAGTCATCCAAGAGTCCCACATCCAATCCTGCTGTTGCTTCCTCTTCCCCAACCATCACTAATTATCTATCCTTGCAATCCAGCTTTCAATGCATCCCATATCATAGCTGTTGAGACTGATCCTCTATTAATTTCTAAAAAATTGTGAACACCAGACTTCTATGTGGTCGATATAGAGACTATCCAACAAAAGCTTCCTATCAAACGTAAAGGGTCTACTCACCGACCTTTGAGCACCCAAATTGAAATCTAATAACAGTGGGCAGTGATCCTGGGCCATATCTGTATTTTTGCCCCAAACAAGTAAAATTTTGACATAAAGACATAGTCCAATCTTACTAGCTTATGGTGCGAATAAAAAGTGTACCCCGGATCTTCACCATTTATAGTTGGCCACACATCCACAAGCCCATGATCTAAAATAAGCTACCGCAACTTTTTAAACACCTTAGGTTTCCGTCCTGCATATTTCTTCTTATTAGGATCCCATTCCTGCCCTTCCACATTTATATAAAAATCCCCACATAGATCAATGTAGTGTCCCACATTGCTAACTCAACATTCATTTCTCCTAATGCTTCTATTTTATCATCATTTGATTTCTAAACTGTACATATGACAACCTTCTTTCCATTTATTACATTTTCTGCTAAGCCCATCTCCCACAATTATCAGCCTTAATCTTCCCAGGCACCTCTAGTCCAAATCTAGTCATTATAGCAACACCCCTATTCATAGCAGATTGCTGGGATGCCACTACAAGACTAAATCCCAATTCTTTCATCACCATTCGTCTAGCCCAGGGTATATGTGTTTCCTGTATACATAGTATATCCAGTTTCATTAACCGCAGATCAGCTGCAACCCGCTGTATTTTACTATTATTTTTCAGTCCACAGACATTAAATGAGCGAACACGTAGTACATATTCCCTTATTTTATCTGCCATGCCTTACACGTAACCAACTAATATATTCAACATATACATCATACACTTCATAAATTCCTAATTACATTCTAAGGACTTTCCTCCAGCACATACAAAGAAACCTGACACTAGTCTTTTGTCACCCACCCCAGACTTCTTGTTGCCTTGTCTGGGAAAGGAAAGACCTTTATGGAGCCAGATGAGGGGGTAGTCTAGAAAATTCGCCCACTTCAAAGGCTGTCACTGGGTATATATATATTGGCCACTCTTCAGTACAAATCTGGACCTGCAGACATTGCAGAAGAAGAACATCCTTGTTCCCCAAAGGACTGCCATGCTTCATGTGGCTTGCCTCGTCCCTCAGAGGACTGCCCTGCTGCTTGAGGCCTGTCTTTGTCTCCAGAGAGCTGCCATGCTGCTTGAAGCTTGCATTTTTTCAGATAACTGGCCAGCTGATTGAGGCTTACCTTGTTCCTCGGAGGACTACCCTGCTGACTGGAAGACAGTCCTGCTGTCTGCGAAGGAAGACTGGACCTGCACCCTTCATCCCAGGCCACATGAGTGACTCCAGCATTCAGTTAGCTGACCTCCTGTTCTAAATTAAAGGGACACAACAAATCCAGAGGCCTCCCTGCAATTGCCCTACTGATCTGCTGCAGTTGGCCCTGACTGGACCTGCAACTGGACCTACCAGACTTGCAACTGGAACTGCTTGAGCCTTGCTGGCCTCTCCTGTAGTGACTTCCTAATCCCCAATTGGTTTCTCACCAAGTCCTTGAACCTTGGCTGGCTTTAGTTGAACTGCTCCTGTGAAATTCTGTAGCTTTGAACATTTAGCGCCAAACTTTGAGCAGGTAATTTTTTCAGAGAGATTAACTTAGTCCCTGTGTCCAGACAGCACTTCATCGTGATTGGTCTGAACTTGTGATTTTCCCCCTATCTAGCTTCACCAGATGACAATGGGTGACTCTTTGTGGTTCTAGGTGCTATACCTACCTAAAATGAAATATGTCAGGTTTTACTGATTGATGTTTTGTGTCTTTCTGGTCTAATTTTATTTCTTAAAATTTACTTTATTTTTTCTAAATAGATGTGGAATTTTTCTTGTGTTGTGCTTTTGCTATAATACTGCTTGAGTGCTGCATAAATACTTAGCTCAGTGTCTCTAAGTTAACCATGAATGTTTTTGTGCCAAGCTACCAGAGGGTTAAGCACACGTTAAATTAATGGCTTTATTGGTTCACTTGGGCAAGGATTGTAGTTGTTGCTTGAGCAGGGTTTCCACTCCTCATCAGCCAGCCTAGCTTGAATCCAGTGGCACAGTGACCCCAAAACCTGTGTCTGGGCATACCTGGCGGACTTAGGGTGAGAAAGCAAAGACACACAAATGATGGAAGGAATGCAACAAATCAAACATTCACCCCCAGTCAAGTTAAATCCACCGTTCTTTTGCTCACCATGCCACTCCAGTTTAGATCCAGCCATATGCAAATCAGTCTTGATCCGATTCCTCATGGGAACAGTCCAGCCCGAATTGCCAAGCCAGGTCATTCCTGGACCAGATACAAGCATCTTGGCACCAGTTTTGGGGCTTCCCCCTCATCAGCCAGGCATATGGCTGGGTCTAAACTGGAATGGTGTGGCATGCAAAAAATATGAATGTAACCCAGATCTGTGATTGGGGGTGAATGTTTGATTAATTCAGCATTCTGTTCATCATCTGTTCTTTTTAAATTAGATTTTACAACTTAAACAGCAGTCTTCCAACAGAGACATTCTGGAACCCATATTATTGTTGGTACTGCATCAACTATCAACTCCAAGCTGTCGCCTGACCTTAACATCACGGTCAAAATAGGGTCACTACAAAAATGTTGTTGATCAAAATATAGAAGGTAAGTATATTTGTATTTTACTTTTTATGATAATAAAAAACTTTTAAATAACATTTACTATAATATTGCTTTTATTGTGTTATTTGTTGTACTGTATTATGTTTGTATTTTATTTTTTATGGTATTTTGAATATTTTTAAAAATAATATAGCAACATTTTGTTTTGGATTGTTGGTTTTTTAAATGATATATTTTCAAATGATATATTAATTTGAACTGATTAATATTTAATATTTAATGTTATCATTGTTATTTGTTCATATATTTAATCATTTTTTCATAATCTAATAAATATGTATTTACATAATTAATTAAAAATGTAGGTTGTAGGCTTTTGGAGGATTTGGTGGGTAGTGTTTTTAATAAAATCTATGTACATTGATATTAATTGATGAATGTCTAAATGAGGTATATTTTTAACTCAGAATTGTTTTTATATGCTTATTTTTAAATAATATTTCTGCATATTTTCCTATAGATAATTGTTGTTGAGTGTATTGAGTTTGAGTGGTATCTTATAATTTTAAAGTATAGATCAACTATTTTTAAAATGTTTGGTATTTTACATTTATATTGTTTGATACTGTAATTTATTTGTTTGCAAGTTATAATTTTTCTGCAGCACTTTTTTTGGGGGGATGGGTTTGTTGGGGTTAGTGAATAGTTGTCTAATAATAATATATTTTAATCTTTATTAATTGCAGTTAGAATACTAAATCTGACCCCTCCAATATATCCATTTTCTCTGATATTTGACTGGAATTTGAAAAGTAGATTTGCTCCTACCCTTCAAAAAATATGCAGTTTCCACAATATTTGTCAGCTTGGAGTTAGAAGATAGTAACAGGTTCAGGCGGTCCAGAACAGGTGGCAGATCCTTCTCTGACGTTGCTTCTCGGCTATGGAACACTCTCCCTTTGGATCTACGTCAAGTCCAAAGTCTTATGGATTTCAGGAAAAAGTTGAAAACGTTTTAATTCCCCAGGCTGGAGTAATTTTTCCCTCTGATATTATCTCTCTTTTCCTCCCTTCCTCCCTTCCTGTGTCACACCTCGGCTGCCCCTATTAACTTCTGGTGGGGACTCTCCTTTTTAAGCGCCAGGATACCCGTCGAGTGATAGAGCGCTATATAAGCACCTCATTACATTACATTACATTACAAATCGTACACATTTCCCAACGACCGATTACGATGCCCGGAAACCGTTCGGGCTGTCCGATTCGGTTCCGAAAGGCATTTGGACAGGCTGAGTCTTTCGGAGCCGAATCGTATAGCTTTGTGGACACGGTTTCTGAACAAGCGATTATGATGACCAATTTGGACAGTCGTTCCGATTCGATTTGCCCGACACGAAACGGCTGTCAGAATGTGACTTTGGGGGCCCGTAGCATGCCCCCCTTCACCCCGGGCCTTCCGAATCGGTCCCGTGGGGTTACTCATGGGATTCCTCTTCACAACCATACACAGTGTGGTAGGCCCCATAGGGTGCCTGCCACAGGGTGCAAGGTTTTCCCCGACCACCCTTTTTTTCAATGGGAGCCTGTGTTCTCGTTCGGAACACAGGCTCTCATTGAAGTCAATGGGAGTCCGACCGAACGATGTGGGGAGGCATCGCAATCAGTCGTTCAGACTTGCAGGACCCGATTCGTTCAGAAACGATTCCAACACTGATAAAGTTCGGAACAGTTTCCGAACGACATTGGAATCGGCCCCTTATTATCTTAATACTCTTAACATATGTTTTATAATTTTTTTAACCATTGGTAAATATTTATGTTTATATTGTGTTTTACTATTTTGTATAAATTAATTTTAAATGTTTTAATTTGCATATTATTTTATATAATTAATAAATGAATTTTTGTTTATAGATAACTGCATTTTTTAATTAATTGATAACGTTATTTACAGTTATAGGTGTTTTTAAGAGTATATAGGGATTTTTAAGAGTATAGAGGCCAAGTTAATAAATTCTCTTAACTTAAGAAAATCTTAAGAAATGTTTAAGGGCATTCTTAGCTTAAAACTGATATTGCAATTCACAAAAATGGTAAAGTACTTGAAAGTAATCTTAAGATTTGCTCTTTTCCTCATGCAATGCACAAAAATTAGTAACTTTTGTTAATGGGCCAAAGTAGCAAGCAGCATAATTTATGCCAGCGGCGTAATTTAGTTGAGCTGTTTAAATATCAGGGACGGGTCCTCCACATGGGCGGAGTGTCACCCCACTGCTTTCTCGCAACACGAGAAGCAGAAATATAAAACAGCATTTTAATACCATTTTATGTTTCTGCTTCTCGCACTGCGAGAAAGCAGAAGGCAGGGCTTGGTTGGTGGCGGGCGGGTGGGCCTCCCTGCTTCAGGCAGGGGAGGAGTGGCTTGTCCACTATTGTGGGTGCTGACTGTTTGGTCAGCCCCAGGGCCGACCAAACCAGTCATGTACACTCTGCATTTTCTCTATGTAGGCCGCATGTAGCCTACATAGTAAAAATGGCCTCCCCATAGACGCCTGTGGGGTAGGCGTCCCAGCCAATCCCAATGCTGCCATTGCAGACTTGTGATTATCTTAGGGGAGGAGAGAGAGGCTGCCTGCTTCCCGTAAGGCGCAGCGAGAGGAGGCGCAACGCGGGCCCGGAGACGAAGGTAGGTTCATTTTTTTTTTTTTAATTAACCCCCCTCCCTGTGCAAACCTTGAACCCCCGCCCCCCCACCTGCAAGTCATGCCAGCCGCGACTGTTAAATATTGTTTTTGATGATAAAAAAATATATATACTTTTTTCTAACAAACAAAAATATTTTTCCGACTCGTCTATGTTTACATCAAAAACAGAAGGGTGAATGGGAGGGTGTTGGTGGCCCACCATATATTATCTCTAAAGTTAATTGCTTACAGAAAAAAATTGACATTCCATTGTCTTTTTTCCATTGAGGATAAAAAAAGACAAGAGGAAAATAATTCCTATTTATTTTAGTTTTACACATATCACCAGGAGCATCCTGTGCAGTATACACAGATCCTTAAGGATCTAGGTAGCATGCTTGATTATCAGTTCTGCTCCTCGCTGGGTGGATAGTGCAATTTCCAGTGGGCCCCTCAAACAAGATGGCTCTTTCGTGGAGATATTTTCTGACCCTTGTCCCACTAGGTTATTAGGTGGTGATAGTTAGCAGATAGAGTAGAGAGAACACTATAATTGGCAATAGATACCCAGTATCTACTGCTTTATTCTCTGAAGGTAATCCATGGCAAGTCTAAAACCTAGTGTGGATCGAATGAACATCCATTCTTCTTTACCCCTTTTTGTGGTCGACATGTTTCAAGCCTTGCTGCCTAGCTGGGTCAAGGGGCATTTCTTCCAGACCTTTATATATGACCCTAATATCTTCTTATATATCCCTATCTCTAGTGTTAATGCCTATGTAATTTTTTTTATTTTGTATGTGTGGGTGTGCAAGTGCTTCCCGAATTTTGGGAACTCACATGCTCCTAAATTGGTGAACCTGAATAACGAATAAATAGGATTTTTTAAAATCCTCAATGGAAAAAAACAACCGAATGTCACATTTTTCCATAATCACTTCTATTTTTACTCCATCTACCCTATGAAATTTGCGGTCATTAGAATTTCTTCACATATGGTCCACCACAGTTACTTCATCTTTTGCACACCAACTGACTAAGAAAGGAGGAATGAGCTCAAGTCATTTTGTGAATCTGATCAATTTTAGGCAAGACAGATTGTTACCTAAAATATGAATTCCCTTTTCTGTATTTTTCTGCCCAGTATCACTCATGAATAATGGGTGTTTTGTTTGGACAACCCTTGTAATGCCTAATTTTTTAAAAATTTCAAGATGTCAATAAAGTTTTTGGGGTATAATTTATGCATGCATGAGTAACTTCCATGCCGTGTCTTATTTATGCATAACTTACTCACCTGCTTAGCTTACTCTTTCATGCATATTATATTATATGTACTTATGAGTCCATAAGATATGCATTAGTGAGCAAAATGTTCCAAAATTAATTATATCATTTTATACATTTTTTAAAATTTTATTTTGAAGGTTTTATAGCGCGCGAACCAGACCCTTGCGGGTATCATAGCTCTCTACAGGGGTAGAAATAAGAAATAAAAGAATATTGAGAGTTAAATTCGAGTCTTGATAAATAAACATCCGTAGTGGGAATTAGATAAAATGTTCATATGAATTTCCTTAGGCGTAGAGACTTTACTTCTTTCTTAAAGGAGGTAGAAGAGGGATTCCATGTGGTTTCAAGGGACAGTGCGTTCCAAATCCTGGGAGCGATTCCAGAGAAGGCACGGTTGTATGATTTCTTTTTGGCAAAACGTTGTGGTTTCAAAATAAGATTGCTGGAACTTCTAGAGGATTTTTTGCCACCAGAGAGCAGAAGTTTCTGGGCCAGGTAGCTCGGAGTATTGTGATGTAAGGCTTTGTGGGTCATGCAGGCGATTCTTAGTTGAATTCTAGCTTCAAATGGAAGCCAGTTAAGGTCGGGGTTAATGTGATGGTTTGTTTTTGAGTGCCATAATAAGCCTGGCCAATGAATTGAGTGAGGCTCTTAGAGGGGCCGTTGTCGATCTGGGAAGACCGCAGAGCGTTGCACTCCCATAGTCAAGTCTTGGGATTACTAGTGCTTGAACTGCCAGTTTGAAGTCACTTACAGGAAGGAAGGGTTTTAATTTTCTCAGGGTGCTCATCTGAATGTTTGCTCCTTTTGTTGCGGCACTGATATGTTTCTGGATGTTTAGATTTCTGTTGAGTGTTAATTCCAGCGACTTCGCTGAGTCAATGATAAGGGGGATGGCAGTTGAGTGCTGTTAGTTGTTGAAGTCATTCTTCAATGATGGATGTTTGGTTGGGTGGAGCGATTTTCGATAAATTAACTACAATGTTGTGTATATCATCCATCCTGCCTTCACATTACATATGGGCTGTTACATAAATATAAAAATATAAATGATAACTATATTATACGTCAAGGATCCTTTTCTTTCTTTTCTAGGGGGGGAGGAGCCTAGCGCGCAACCAAGATGGACGCGTAGGCACGGGGCTCCCGGGACCCTCGCGGCCTCCCACGTCTATCCTGGCTATAATCCTGTTATTCTGAAAGAATATTACTGGTGAACCGAAGCGGAGGTGAATCCCGTTCTCGGGACTTAAATCGGACTTTGGGAACTCGACTTATCCTGTGCTCCAGAACGAGGCCTGCTCCGTGGCGCCACCCCGGACTTGGGTTGGCACTGTCCCCGAGCTCCAATTGAACAACAACGGCATTAGGGTCTGGGGCTGGCCTCCCCCCCCTGGTTTCACTTTCGTTTTTGACTTTCCTCTACGAGTCTGGTGGCAGGCGCTCACAGTCGCTCGGAGTTTGGACCGAGCTGTAGCGGTCGAGTGACATTGACAAGGGGTCTGCCCATCAGTCAGGTGGACTCCCCGGGTGCGTGCTGCGTCTAACAAGTGTACTGGACCTGCCCTCCCTGCTGAGTGATGACGACGGCGACAAGCACAAGTCTAGAGCTCCCCGGAGGGGTAGCTACGTGCAAGCGAACAACATGGACCGCTATGCCCAGCAGAAGGGATCTCCCGGATCGAGTGGACTTTCAGATACATCCAAGGAGGGCCCGTCACCCTCAACGGAATTGACACTACAAGACGTCATGGGTGCCATCGACGCCATGAAGGCCTCGGTCGGCCAGCAATTCGACTCGCTGGCCCACAAGCTGGACACCGTGTTGATCGATATCAACTTACTTAAGGCTGATCTGTCGAAAACTAATGAGAAGGTCAAATCACTCGATCTTACGTCATCTGGCCTCAAGACGGATGTCTCGGAACTGCAGATGGAGATCCGTAGTTTGCGGGCCCTCAGCGACCTCTCTGCCAAGAGACTGGAGGATTTTGAAAGCAGGGCCCGGCGGAATAACGTACGCATTATCGGTGTGCCGGAGCGGTCGGAGGACGGGCCGGTCGATCTCTTTGTGGAAGATCTGATCCTGACCAAATTAGCGCCGAAAGGCCTCAGCAAATTCTTCATGGTGGAGCGGGCACACAGAGTCCCGGGGGGCCGGCCGAGGCCTGGGGCCCCACCGTGACCTATCATTGCCAGGATATTCAACTTCAGGGACCGTGACGCAATCCTGCAGGCCTCCCGTGTGCATGGCCCGACGAAATATGACAATGCGGATATCAGTTTCTATCCTGACTTTACACAATCGGTGCAAAAACAGCGAATGGGCTTCATGACTGTCAAGCGGCGGCTGAGGGACATGGGCTTGAAGTACTCTATGCTTTTCCCGGCCAAGTTACGCATTGAATTGGAAGAACGGACTCATTTTTTCGACCGGCCCGAGGCGGTTGAGGACTGGCTTGACACCTTGCACCGTCGGCACGGCGGGGAGGAACGAGCTGCGGATGTGGGTGGTGGATCAGCAGACCAAGAGTGAACGAATGACTTGTGGTTCCTTGGCAATTTTGGGCTCACCCCCGACTTGGGTTTGATGTACTGGTTTTTCTTTTCTAGGACTGCATTACCCTTCCTTCATCATTGGGAGGCTGCGGGGTATCTGGTGAGACTCTTCCTCCTCGGGAGGGGTTTTCTTCTTTCTTTCCGTAGAGTAGGTTCATGGGGGGGCGACAGGCACACTGCGAGTTGGGGTGGCTTAATGGTCTTGTGCAGGGGTGCAGGGTGGGGGGGTTTGTAGCGGGAGTTGGGGGGGTGGTGGTAGGGGTGTTGTTTTTGTGTGGTGTTCGTTTTGTACCAGGCAATCAGTATGCTTCTTTTAGCTCTCATCGTGGGTGGGGTGTTCGTTGCTGTGGGGATGGGGGGTAGGGGATTGCGCATTTTAACATGGAATGTAAATGGTTTGGGGGACCGATTGAAGCGAGGGGTGGTGCTACAATATTTGAAACGTCACTCTCCTGATGTGGTTCTGTTGCAGGAGACGCATTTGGTGGGACACTCATGCCATGCTATGAATAGAAAGGGCTACCGTTTGGTGGCCCACTCTGGTTTTACAACCGGCTCCAGAGGGGTGGGCATTTTGGTTCGATCCTCTCTCCCACTGGAAATTGATGAGGTAATACATGATGACCTGGGGCGCTACGTGGTGTTGGTGGGCCGGGGGGAAGGACGGACTTGGTGTCTGGTTTCGGTTTATGTTCCCCCGGGGTTGCAAACCACTACCTTTGCGGACTTGGGAGGGTTGCTGCTTGGGCTCCCGGAGGGCCTCTTGCTGGTGGGTGGTGACTTCAATTCTGTGGTGTTGGGTAGAGAGGATCGGCATCCTCCCAGAGACCTCCCCGGGGCACCCTCTTGGCTGGGTGGCTTTATCGACACTATGGGGCTTGTGGACTGTTGGAGATCAATGCATCCAGGGCTCGCCCAATTTACGTTTCACTCTGGCGTCCACGGCTCCTTATCTAGATTGGATTATGTGCTGATGCCGGCCGCCCAAGCTCAAATGATCGGGGAGGTCAGACATTTGGCCCGGGGCATCTCTGACCATTCCCCGGTCCTGCTCCACTTAGATGTGGCCATGGGGGCAGAGGGGAGGGTGGCCCCGATTAATCCCTGGTATTTGCATGACCCCACGACTCGTGCTCTTCTGGTTAAGTCTCTGGACCGCTATTTCGAGGAAAATCAGGGTTCAGTCTCCTCGGCCGTAACGTTGTGGGAGGCTTTCAAGGTGGTCATCCGTGGGCAGGCCCTATCTTTGATCTCCCATGCTAAGAGGCGTAAAACTGAGGAGGTGGTCCGCCTGGAGTCGGACATAACTGACTTGGAAGGGGATCTCAGGCGGGGGGTCACATGGGACAAACTCCATGCCCTTGGCCTGAAGCAAGCGGATTACAGGGCGTTGGTTACGGATGCTGCTAAGCTCGCTAGTAGGGAGCAACAGGGGCGCTTGTATGATGTTGGTGACAAGGCTGGAAGGTTGATTGCATGGTTGGAGAGGAGAGAACGAGCGAGTCGTGTGGTCCCGGTGATTGTGCGTGCTGATGGTGTGAGTGTTACGGATCCGAGGGAGATTGTGGGCTGCTTTGCAGACCATTTGCAGGACGTCTACTCCCCGGTCTCGGAGAGGCCAGAAGAGGACTCTTGCCAATTGTTGCGAGATATTGCTTTGCCGTGCCTTTCGGTCGATGATAAAGAGCTGCTGGACGCGGCGCTTACAAACGATGAGATAGCATCAGCGATTCGCTCGGTCCGTTCAGGAAAGGCTCTCGGCCCTAACGGCCTCCCGATCGAGCTTTGCAAGCTTCGTCCAGATAAGTTGGCGCCCCATCTCCGCGAGATGTTTCTTGCATCCCAAGAGGCCGGCGCCCTGCCGCGTGATCAACGTCTAGCGACCATTGTGGTGCTCCATAAAGAGGGCAAGCCGCGTGATTGCTGCGCGTCTTATAGGCCCATCTCACTCCTAAACGCTGAACCTAAGATTCTCGCTAAAGTGCTCGCTAATCGTCTGATTAAAGTCATCGGGGACCTGGTACATCCGGACCAGTCTGGTTTTATTCCGCATCGCAACACTGCGCTGAACCTGCGGCGCCTCCATGGAGTCCTCGCGAGAGTTGACTCTATTCGGGAGCCGGCCATTTTGGCGTCACTGGACGCCACGATGGCGTTTGACACACTGGAATGGCCGTATCTCTGGGCGGCACTGGCTAGGTTTGGTTTTGGACCTGGGTTCATTGGATGGGTGAAGTTGCTATACGTGGAACCACTGGCGCAGGTGGTGGTGAATGGCAGAGTCTCTGCCCCCTTTTTGCTTGGCAGGGGCACGCGGCAGGGTTGCCCCCTGTCCCCGCTTCTCTTTGCTCTTGCGTTGGAGCCCCTGGCGGCGTGGCTCCGGTGGGAACCCTCCATGACGGGTATTCGGTGGACACCGACGTTTGAAGATCGCGTATCACACTACGCAGATGATATCTTGCTCTATCTCACATCCCCGCGGAAATCGTTGATAGTGCTATTTGATGTACTGAACTCCTTCGGTCGCAATTCGGGGCTTGTCATTAATTGGGTGAAATCCTGTGTTTATGTGCTGGTTGGCGACCCCCCTCCTCTCCCGCGTGGCTGTCCGATTCAGATTTCACATTCTGGATTTAAATATCTGGGTATCCACGTGTCCCTCGATCCGGCGGTCCGTTATGCTCTGAATCTGTTGCCTCCGCTCCAGCGGCTGCGGGCCGATGTAGCTCGTTGGCGTAGGCTCCCGCTATCGCCGCTTGGCCGGGCAGCCTTATTCAAAATGATGTCTCTTCCACGCTTTTTGTATGCATTGCAGAATACGCTGGACGTGTAGCCCGCCCGATACTTTAGTGAGGTAGAGAGCTTACAGAGGCAGCTAGTTTGGGATGGGAGGCCGCGCATTGCTCTCGCTAGACTGACCCTACCGTGGTATGATGGTGGCATAGCCCTCCCTGATATTAGACGATATTATTGGGCGTCCCAGTTGGTGGCGGTGAATCATGGGACATACGGCCCGGCGGTGAACCCCGCGTACGAGATGGATAAGCTATTGTTGCCGGGCAGAGATTTCACTAGGGCGCTTTACTCTACGAAGGGAAGTGCTAAATTGACCGGTCCTACGAAAAATGCGGTGCGCGCCTGGCATTGCGCCACCGCTGCTACGGGATGGACGGGCCGTCTGTCTCGTGCGACTCCACTATATGCGCCGGATGCGTTGGGAGGTCTATGGCGTTCGAAAGGCTTTGAGAAGTGGGATTTGATCGGAATTAGTCGTGTGGGGGATCTTTGGACGAAGGGCACTTTTAAATCGTTTGAAGCTCTTCAGACGGAATATAAGCTGAGCGAGAGGGAGTTCTTTCGTTACGCGCAAATGCGCCATGCGCTACTTTCCGCTTTCCCGAATCCTGCAACTGTCCCCGAAGCCTCCCCGTTGGAAGATCGCTTGCTTGATGGTTACCTGCCAGATAGTACTATCTCCCTGATCTACAAAAAACTGATTAATACTTGAGCGGACCTCCTCACGCATTTGCGAGAGGTCTGGGTCGCTGATGGCCTAGAGTTGGATGATGAGGATTGGGTCGCGGCCATAGCCTTACCGAGGGAGGTGGCTATACCGGCTCGCCTTCGATTTGTGCAGTTGAAGATACTACATAGGGTCTATGTCACCGGGCCCCGCTTGCTTCACATGGGTTACACAGATGATGGTTTATGTCGGCGTGGTTGTGGCTTGCTTGGTACTTTTCTTCATATTCTGTGAGAGTGCCCGAAGGTGATACGTTTCTGGACTGGTGTACATGCAGTGATGGAGGAGGTTACGGGTGTGGCGCTGCTCCCTGAGGCTCGTCGATGTGTGTTGAATGTATGGGAACCGACTGACTGCGATGCGGCACAAGAACGCTGGGTGACTTTGGGCAACATGATCGCTAAAAGGGACATTGCGCAGCTCTGGGGTCCGGCCGGCCCCCCACAGTTGCGAAATGGAAAGAAAACATGGATTGGTGCATGTTCCGAGAGAAGACGGTTTACGTGGCCAGGGGAAAGCCTAGGGCATGGAGTAAGATGTGGGGTCCCTGGAATTCCTATCGGGGGAATATTTGCGCCCCCCCCTTGGTGGTTGCACCAGACGTGACGATGTCCCCTTGACTTTGATGTTCCTGGTCGCTTTGCGGGATTGATGACCGCTCCTCTTCCGGCCCCCCCCGCCCCCTTTTTCACACGAATATCTGTGTAATTGGCTGAGTTGTCACTGTTGTCCCCCGCCCATGAGAGAGCAAGTCCCTATTCATGGAGTTCTTTTGCCTGGTATAAGTTTTTTTTTTTTTGTTGTTTTCTTTATAAAATAGTTAATAAGAAACCTTTCTGTAGTACACTGTTCAGTTGTGGGCGGCTGCGGCCGTTATGCGTGCGGCTCGCTCCGACTCCTGTGACTACTGTATTATTGTCTTACATTAGCGGCCGGCCCATGCGGTTGTAGGCCCATGACTGTGAATATTCGATGTGTAAATAAAGGTTTTAAAAAAAAAAAAAAAGAATGGAAAACTGAGATGTTATTTTATCCTGTATATGTAGGCCGGCCAGTCTTGGGTTCTGGACCAAGGCAGTTTGCATGTTGAAGTTTTGAGCCTATACTTTCATTGTAAAAAGGAAAACTGCATGTCCCAGAATGCAACATATTGCAAATTAAACATCATTTTCTGAAAGGAAATAAAGAGTGTAAAAGCTCAAAAAAAAAAAAAAAAAAAAAAGGGATCCTTTTCTATATTGAGAGCTACTTCTGAGCAATGAATATCATGCTGAGTTTCTAGTGAATACTGTCACGGGTACAATATGACAATCTCCAACAGGATATCACATCTGACCTCTCCATATTGGATTATTGATAATGACCACTCCTGCAGTCTGGCACTCCAGTGACTCTACTGCTCCTTCTGCCAGGCTTTCATGGGGAGTGTTCATTCACACAGTGTGATTGATAGAGCAGACTTGCAACTCTGCTAAACTGTGAGCAGATAAAGATGATCATGATGCAGGCTGTCCCACTGCCTTGAGTTGTCATAGTATGTATGTGCTAGTGTGGATATGGGCCACTGGTTTGGCTGCCTACAACTCCAATGGTCTAAAAATGAGCATCACCTCCTCCTTCAATGAGCCTATATACTCTGGGCTGGGTCCCTTCCACAAGTAACATCCAGGCAGCTAATGAGCTACCAGTAGCTCCCAAGCTACTGGTTATATATTTTATTGTATATTTGTAGATTTATATAGCGTGGCTTATCACCCATGAGGTTATCCAGGGGCTGCCCACGGGCACGGGGAGATTAAGTGAATTTCCCAGAATCACAGGTTGTTGAGCCAAAGATGAGACTCGGACCCAGATCACGAGCTCCCGAGGCGGCTGCTCTAGCCACTGCGCCACATCTTCTCCCATAACAGGTGTCGGGGAAAACTGTTACACATAAAAATGTAGCTAAAAGATTTTGCTACAAATACATTGCAATATAAATATATCATGTATGATATTAAAGATTGTTTTTATATATCAACTTATTTTTAATTTATTTTACCAATTTAAAGATGGAGTGAGTTATGCTATAATGCATAGCACATAATTCCACACAACTATTCACAAAACTTTGAGAAGACACTTACAGGGCTTTGTGAAAAACAAACCTTGTAAAAAACATAACTTTTACCCATTTAAGAAACTCTTAAGTATGTTTTTATGTTTAGTGAATCAGTCCCATAGTTTTTTTAAAGTTAAGATCTAATGGTTATATGTTATATTCTGTTGGATCTTGTTAAAATATATTAATTAAAAAGAATGTAAATTTTATTTCAAATTACAATAATGCTAATTACTACTAATTACATATTCTTAAAATTAATGTTGTTGTGGTGGACCATAATATTTTAGTAGTCGATATTTTTGCACTTTTCATTATATTATGTAAAGTCGATATTTTGATTCTCAATATTTTTATAACAATATGATTATAACACAATATTATTGTGATTGATGTTATGCCGAGGGGTAGGAACTGGTTTATAGATATGAGTAAGCAGCTGACAAGCTGACGATGTGGTACTGGAAGCCAGTGGTGTAAGAATTATGTTTTACCACATTAATGGTTGGTTTTTAATACCATAGGAGGGGCCTGGGAAGCCCATTTCCTTTGCTTACATTCTGGTCAATGATACACTTGCTACTTCTGTGGAAAGAGCTGGAACGGCATGGACCATTGTCCCCACCCTTTACTGTGTACATAGCAATCCCATTCAGATCATTATATGCACAACGTTACACAGACACTTTGATGAATTGGTTTGTTTGGTGAGGGTGGTAGAAACTGTGCTCATGAAGCAACCACACTCCCTATCAGTGTGAACCATTTAAGTTACCAAATGAAACTGTGCTTAATCATTTGGTACCTTGGCACAAAAGCAGTCAGGCTTAACTTAGGGGAAATGTGTGAAGTATTTATGGAGTACACACCCAGCAAAAATAGAGTACATTTTAATAAATTATTCAACACCAGAATAACAAAAATCCATTCAGTAGAAACTGAATTATTAATTTTTTAACGTTTAAGGTAAAAACAAGCTAATAAAAACATCAAAGCACCAACTACAGACACCCAGTCTCATGGACCAGGTCAAAGTTGAAAACTATGAGCGACTGTTGATGGAGCACGAGTAAGATACACAAAATTGACTGGGTCCAGTTGGCGCTTATCTTCAGACTTAGAAGAAATTTCAGCAAAAGTCTCTTGGGGAAGTAGAAGTTCAGCGGGGCAAGGCTAAAGGCGGTGTCCAAGGTGGAGGCATTATTGTTTTGGAGCTGCTGGATGAAGTTGCGGTGATGATGTTCACGTTCAGACTTACGGCCCGATTTCGATGTCAGATGGACCTGAGTCTGTCCGACTTTGATTAGGTACTGGGACCAACTGACCTCCTGTCGGAGGTCCCAACCCAGCAATTAGGATGCGACCAAACACAGTTCGTTCGCACTCCTATTCTTTACAATGGGAGCATGCATTTCGACTGGAATGCATGCTCTCATTGTAAAGAGAAGAGCTGCAGTTCAATCCTGCACCCCTTGGCAGGCACCTCAAGGTGCCAGCCACGGGGTGCAGGGATCAACAGAGGGACACGGAGTCCGTGCTCCCATGGGGGCTCTGGTGGGCGCCCCTTAAATTTAACTTCCGTCAGCCTTTCCACGTCAGAAAGGCCGTCACAGAAAGGTTGTTGGAATCCAACATTGTAATCCCTCGGGGAGAAAGAGCCGCCCTTGGGATTACTGGAGGCATTCCGTATGGTGGACGGGCTCTCCGAGCCTGTCAGAAGCCATTTGGGAATCCAGTCCGGATTCTTTTACGACTGACTCCATCCAAATGGGTCGGTCGGAAATTAATCCGAACTGCTGATTACGATGCCGTAGGAATGGCTCTGAATGAGGGTTGGAGTTGTTTACTACTGCATCGTAATCAGCCCGTTGTCTCTTTTTTGGAAGTTGAAAATCTTCAGCGGGATGTGGTTGGAGGCTGTGGGCGACGAGGGCTCCACAAGGCCGAATACGGTTGAATATGAGGCCAAATACCCCTAATCTGAAGTACCACAAGTTCCAAGTTTTAGATTTTGGCTATCTGGGCACCTTTAACATCACTCACAAGGATCCAGTAGTGGGAAGGCACCACCTGGAGGTTTGGGACTCACTCAGGTTTGGCCCATGTGCGGTTTCAAGATGGTTGAAGCCTTTTCTGTCCCTGAGGCTCTGATCAGGAGGCCAGCCAACTAACCATTTTCTCCAAGTTTTATATAGCAAAAACTTGACCCGAAGGTATCAGGTATCAGAGTGCTTTACATGAGCACCAGTTGCTTTACACAAGGACACATGCATTTTTGATAGGCACAGGGAGATTAAGTGTTTAGCCCAGAATCACAGGATGTTGAGCGTCATTGCTGAGACCCAAAATGGTTCCCCAGATTTGAGATCAACTGCCCTATTCATAAGCCCACATCCTCTCCTTCGAGTCATTCTGGAAGTCCTTGGTTCTGGAAGTGGAACTGGGCTCAAGCAACAGGTCAGGCCTCTGAGGTGACTTCAAAGGTAAGTTGGCTTACCTCCTGTTCTGAACTACAAGGACCCAAGAAACTCCAGAGGGATCCCTTCAACTGCCCATCTGCACCTGCTGCAACTGGACATGCCTGGACATGCAACGGGACCTTCCTGAGTCCTGCTGGCCTCTGCTAGAGTGAGTACCTGATCCCCAAGAGGTGCCTCCCCAGGTCCTTAGACGGCACTTCCCTGTAAAGAAGGGTAAAATCCTTACGTATTTGGCTCTTTTCAACCGCGAACGGGCTCGTTCCTGTTAAGAGTCTGCCACACTCGATGACCGATGTGAAGCTTTAGTGAACCCACCTCTTTGCATTACAGCAACTGGTAGCAATGCAAGATCTGCACTTTGTGCTTCAATGGTGACTATTTACAACTCCAGGTCTGCTCTTGATGCTAGAGTGACAACCACCCACGGCGCTCTCCCTGCTATTCACATCCTCCTCCACCTCAAACTGGACTCCTCACTCTGGCTTTGAGATGTTAACTTCTTCATCCGGACTAACCTGGTCCCTATGTCCAGTCAGCACTCCATTGTGGTCAGCCTGAACTTGTGACTTTGCTCCGATTTGGCATACCCAGATGACCACAAGTGGCATTTTGGGCTTTTATGAGCTATACTTACCTGAAGTTATGGAGAATCACCATTGCTGTGATTTAGTGGTTCCACAAGTCCACAATACAGAAGGACAGCAGAACTGGTGCCAGAATAGATCCTTCTCTTAGAACCATTTCAGTGTTTCACATCCACTCACTGTATGCATAGTACCTGTCCTTCACTAACCCCACAGATCTTTTTCTATCCTCAGTAGCACTCAATGTCTCAGTGGCTTTAATTCATTTACTGCATTATGTTGTGAAGCTGAATATTCTCCACTCACCTCACTTACTGGCTACCCAGTATTGGGTAACCACTCTACAAGCATTGGTATTCACATATACGTTCTGCATAGAGCATCCCCTTAACACTGTTTTTTCTGCACTGTTCACTCAGTTCACCTTAACTCGCTTTCGGCACAGTGATTTTTCCCCAACTCACTTTTTGCACTGTCCTTTTCAACTCACTGCCTGCACGCTACCACTCTCACCTCTTTCAAAGCCTACGTATTACTCCTGACAAGTCCATTGTCTCATGGCAGATCAGCCTATTACACTGCACAGACCTTTGCACTCGCTTGCTGTCTACCACTATCCCACTGTCTTCAAAGGGACTTTCTCCTGTTCACTGTTTATTTCCCAAGCACAGTGCTTTTCTCTCACTTCCTTTTTGCATACCAGTTCACTGGATCATACTCACTGCCTTAATAGTGCTTACCCTCATCCAATGCGTATCCAGTTTACCTTTATCATACACTGCTTAGTGCTTTATGTCAACAAAATAACACTAGCTCACTAAGCAAAGATTTCCCTTAGTCATTGGTGACACGCTGATTCACCCCAATCACTATCTAAGAAGTATGTCGCATTCACTCAGTATTTAACTAGCGCTGATCCTCCACTGATTGTAAAACTATTTACTCACTGTATGCACAGTGCTTTTCTCACACTCATTATATACAAAGTACTCCTCCCCCACTCAGCCGGCAATGCTTCACCATCACTCATTCTCTAGTGAGAGCTTCTACCCTCTCATTATCTGCTCAGTGCATCTTCATCATTCCTGCCCAATACTTCACACCCATTCATTGTAATGCGCATCTTCACCCATGTCTGCACTGTGCCATTTCCCCCCACATACCACTCATTATTTAGAGAGTTGTTCCCCCCATTATATATACAGTGCTACCCTCCTCACTCACTGTCTGCCCAGTCCTTCTCCTCCCACACTGTCTAATATCCCTCACTCACTCATTGCCTGCTTAGTCCCACTCTGCCTACTGTCTACCCAATGCTCATTCTCAGTCACAATCTGGCCTGAGCAAAACCAGGCATGTCTAAAGTCACATCTCTGAAGGCTACTATTCCGTTTAACACAAGTAATGGCACAGGCAGGGAAGTGAAATAATGGATAGATGGCAACTGTGAACTTTGCTGTGATTTTCTGCTACCACCCAAATTCATCACCTAGCTTTTCCTTATTGCACGTTATGTTTATGCAGAAGTTAATTGTTCTTTACAACTTTCAAGACTTCTTTGAAATAAGAACCATATTTGTAATCAGAAGTAAGAGACTTTTAGTATTCAAAATTACTCTAATATTGTTCACTCCTCGAAATTACATAGCTTGGAAAATGCTCCCAGAGACAGAAAAGAGAGCCAACGTGGAGCAAAAAGGAGTGATATCCCACAAAGGACAAAAAGCTGGTCCACCCAGAACACGGGCCTGGGACATTATCGAAACACAAAAAAAAAATCCTCATTGCAAAAAAGCAAGCAGTGAGAATTGCTCAATCTTCTTTTTCAGCAGTTCTGATTGGCTACAGTACAAGAATTCGTAGGGAACCCAACCACTCACGATATTCTCTAGTCTCTCACAGAACGTATTTAAGTGGTTTACCAAAGTTAGGGCCATATGTACAACCGTTTTTGCCGGTCGCAAATAGCCTGATTCGCAGGGTTTTTGGGATGTAGAAATCCCTATTTGCGATTCCGTAACCTATTACCGAATCACAAATTGGGTTTGCGATTCAATATTCGGAAGGGGCATGCTTGGAGCATCCCTTCCTAATACTGAATCGCTGTGGTAATGTTTTGAGACCGATATGCAGTCACAAAACATTCACAATATACTGCCAAATTCAAATTGTTGGTAACCCATTCTCAAATGGGAATGGTTGCCTAATGGACCCCTTCCCCTTTGTGAATGTTTGTAAAAGCATTTTTTTTTTTTTTTTTTTTATAAAAGAAATTTTATTGTTTTCACAACAAATACAACTAACAGATATAGAATCAGACCGTATATATAATACATTAGAAAAATCACCATGCACAGTCGTAATTATTTCAGATAGGCCCAGGTCGGATACCTGGCAATCACCAGCGTCGCCTACCCTCCCCTCCACCCCTCCAGCCTTCCTAGCCATCCGAGTCAGAGGATTCCCCATCAGAAAGAGGTGGTGGATCACATATGTTACCCCTATACTTGGTCCATGCTCCCCACACTCTGACCCATTTTCGAGGACAGCCCCGCCTGACAAAATCGGAGCGCTCAGCAAACATAGCCCTATCCATCTCGCTCTTCCATGTTGATAGCAGCGGCGTCTCCACCGCTCCCCATTTTTGGGCTATGTTCCGTTTGGCCGTCATGTTCCCAAGCGTCACCCAGCCCTGCGCCTGACAATTGAGATCCGTGGGCTCCCACACATTCAAGAGACAACGCCTGGGCTCTGGCAGCAGCGACACCCCGCACACCTGTGGCATCGTGCGCAGCACTCGCTTACAGAATAGCTGGAGAACAGGACAGTCCCAGATCAGGTGATAGAAGGTTCCCTCCTCCCCGCAACCCCGCAGGCAGAAGGGATGCGGCGCTCTACCCAGTTTATGTAGCAAGCACCTGGTGAAATATGAGCGATGCAAAATAAGAAGCTGCACCAGCCGCAGCCTCGAGGGTATACCCGCCTCACGAGGCGAGGCCAGCGCCTCCCGCCAGTCTGGGTCATCAAAATCGCCGACCTCGCCGGCCCACCTCTCCCGCAATAGCCCCATAGAGTCCGGCAAATTGTTGATCAATTTACGGTACGTGAAGGACGTGGCCCTCTTAGGCATGTATTCGGTCAACAACCTGTCCTCCAGTGGGGATGCCTCCGGAACCTGCACACCTGGGGTTAACTGTGTCGTCAGGGCATGTTTCATCTGTAGATAACGGAACCATTCTGAGGGAGCTAGCTCATATTGTTGTTGTAAGCGAGCGAATTGGACCACCTCCCCTTTATGTACCACGTCGCCTATCACCGAGATCCCGATGGCGTAAGCGTCGAAGCCCTTGCTGTCCCTCAGACGCCCCAGGCGTTTTGTATCCCAGAGAGGCGTAAGCTGCGTCAGGACACCCCGCCAACCCAGCCTGGCCTGCGCCGCATGCCAGATAGACACAGTCTGTCGCAGAGGGCCGATCAGCTTCGGGGCCAACCGGGCATCATATAGTGGAGTTAGCAGACCCCTTTCACCCAGTATATCCCTATCTGCCTTAAACGCGGGATCCGACTGGGGCGCATGGAGCCACTGGTTGATCACCTTAAGCTGCGCCGCCCAATAATAGAGCTGGATATCTGGGAGCGCAATGCCCCCGTCGTACCACCCACAGACTAGTTTTGCTTGGGCAATGCGTGCTGGTTTGTTGCCCCAGAGGAGGTTGGAGACCTGCGCCGCTACCGCGCGGAAGTAGGTCGGGGGCACCGGGTATGAAGTATTTTCCAGCACATAAATAAACCGCGGCAGGGCCATCATTTTAAAGAGCGCCGCTCTCCCCACCAGGGTCAAGGGCAACGTTCCCCAGTGCTGCACATCCTGCCTGAGGCGGTCCAGTTGAGGGCTTAAGTTGAGCCTGTAAAAGTCCTGCTGCTCCTGTGTAATGTGCACCCCTAGGTATTTAAACGACCCCTCCGCCACCTGTATCTGGCAGCCCTCCGACAGCCGAGGGGGGGGCCCCGCAGCACCAGGAGGACCGACTTCGACCAGTTTATCGTGTAGCCGGATGCCCGGCCGAACACCTCGCAGATGTTAAGCAACGTTAGGATAGAGCGCCTAGGGGAAGCTAAGTAGAGCAGTATGTCATCCGCGTAGAGGGAGACGTAGTCTTCCCAGCTCGGCGACCAGCGGAGGCCCCGCATCATAGGCTCCCACCGTATCCAAGTCGCGAGAGGCTCGAGCACGAGGGCGAAAAGCAGCGGCGAGAGCGGGCAGCCCTGACGCGTACCCCGCCCCAGGGGGAAATCCTCCGACATATGCCCATTGGCCGCGACATGGGCCAGCGGCTTAGTGTAGAGAAGTCGGATCCAGGCACAAAATTTCGGCCCAAACCCCAGATGTGACAAGACCGCGAAGAGAAAGGGCCACTTCACCATATCGAATGCCATGCGGGCATCAAGGGATAGAATGACAGCTGGTTCCTGCAGCCGGTCCACTCGGGCCAGCACACCATATAAGCGTCTTAGATTGTGTGAGGTACTTCTCCCAGGCATAAAGCCCGCCTGGTCCGGGTGCACTATGTCAGGCAAATGAGGCGTGAGTCGGAGGGCCAACAGTTTCGCCAGGATCTTGGCCTCTGCATTGAGCAGAGATATGGGGCGATAGGAGGCACATTGATCCGCCGGCTTACCCGGCTTCGGTATTGCCACGATGGTGGCCGTTCGTTGATCTGCAGGGAGCTCCCCCGCCTCCAGGCTGTGTTTGTACATATTCAGCAAGTGTGGGGCCAACATCTCAGGTAGTCGTTGATATAGCTCAACCGGGACGCCGTTGGGACCCAGCGCTTTACCGGGTTGCAACGCGGCAATGGCCATCTGTAGCTCCTCGACCGTGAGTTCGGCCTCCAGGGACTCTCTAGCCTCAGGGGAGAGCGTGGGCATCCGTAGGTCCTTGATGTACGTCAGCGCTACCTCCACCGACATGGAGGAATTGAAGGAATATATGTCACGAAAATGCCCCGCTAAGGTGTGCACTATGTCTCGCGGGTCTGACGTTTTCGACCCCTCGGCAGTGACTAGCTGCGCGATCCATCGGGCTCCGCTGTCGTGCCTGTCCAGCCACGCTAGTAGTCTGCCGGTTTTATCGCCTATATCGTAGACTGTGTGCCGGGAGGCCTCAAGTCGTTGTCTAACACGGTCTGTCAGGTGCTCCCTGTGCTTCACCTGAGCCAAGCGCAGGTCATGTGAGGTTTCGCGGGAGGGGGTTTCGGCCTGGCGAGCCTCCGCAGTCCGGAGCGCAAGCTCCAGCGACTGCAGCTCTGCTGTCTGCATACGCTTATATCCTGTGATGGCAGCCATTGCCTGGCCCCGCAGCACCGTCTTGTACGCCTCCCAAAGAATCGTAGGGGAGTCGACCGAAGCAGCGTTTTCGTGAAAGTAGAGTTTAGACGCCCGTGCGATGGTTTTACCAATCTTCGGGAGTCGCAGGTAGCTGGGGCGTATCGGGTATACGCGGCGGCGCATTAGGTGAGGACTATTGTAATGCAAGAGGATCGGGGAGTGATCAGAGATGCCCCTGGGTCTAATGTCAATACTGGCAATGTTGTGAAGGCAACCGGGGGAGCCCAGAAAGTGATCAATACGGGTGAGACTGTCGTGCACCCCGGAGTGGAACGTGTACGAGCGCATCTCTGGGTGGTACCATCGCCAAAGATCTGTGAACCCTAGCGCCGTCGTGAAGCCCGCAAGTCGCGTCGCGCCACTGCCACGCGCTCGAGGCGGAGATCGGTCAACGTGATCATTCATCACTGCATTAAAGTCACCCCCAAGTAATACCTCCCCCTCTGGTAGGGTGAGGAGAAATTCACTCAGCGCTGGGAGCGCCGCGGCATGTAACCCGGGAGGGATATAGACCGACACTACGTTGTAGAGATGTCCTTCCCATTGTATGCGGGCAGCGGCGAAACGCCCGGCCCCGTCCGTATATGCACCAAGCACGATTAAGCGGGACTGTTTGCGCACCAAGATGCCAACCCCCCGGGACCCAGAGGTGAACTCGGAGTGCACCACCATCTTATATCCCCATCGGTCCAGCGCTTTAGTAGCAGTGCCTGTGAGATGGGTTTCTTGAAGTAAGACCAGTGCCGGGGCACATCGTTTGATACTATGCAGGACCAGGCCTCGCTTGATTTTATCTCCTAAACCCCGAACATTCCAGGTAAGTAATGAGAGGGGCTGCACCGGGGTCCCGTCAGTGTCAGGGGCTACCTCACTAAACAAGTCCGACTTCACGGTGGGTGGGTGAAGCGACAGAGCAGGAGTCGGATAGTGCAGAAGGCGACCCGGGTCGTGTGTTGAGCATGTGCGTGGTGTAAGTCTGAAGGCCGTGTCCTATATAACCAGAACAAAAGAACAAAACTAAAGAACGTACCCCATCCCCCCGCCCCCCTCCCTGCCTCCCTGCCACACTGACTCAGAACTGCCTGCCACCCCAACTCAGCAGAGTGCTCGATCCCATGAACCCCAAACAGTACTTGCGCTTTAAGGAGCGTGGAGTTCGAGGGAGACCAGGACGTCCCCTATCCCCAGGTCCCATCGTTCATGTCCCAAAACAAATAATGTGTGGACCATACAGCAGCAGCGGTCCCCGGAGGACAGCCCCGAACCACATTTTGGGAATGATATAAGCCATCACGTCAACCGGTGGGATCCTCCTCGACCTCTTCAAGGCGCCGATCTTGTCCTTTAGGATCGTCCGCACTCCCGGGACGCCGTGTCCCCCGGCTAGAGCGCCGTGCACCACCAGCCTGGCGCCACCCCTCCAACCAGTCATGAGCCTCCTCTGGTGTGTCAAAGAAAAGAGTCTTGCCCTCCGCCGCCACACGAAGATGTGCCGGTAAGAGCATTGCATATGGAAGTTCACTGGCCCTCAGTTTCTTCTTGACTTCCACGAAACTCCGCCGCTGCGCCGCCACCACAGCCGTATAGTCAGGGAAGAAGGACACCGTGGAATTCTGTAGTTTGATAGGTGGTGCCACCCGTGCCGCCTGCAGAATGGCGTCCCTGTCTCAGAAATTAAACAGGCGGGCCAGGACGGGCCTCGGAGGCGCTCCCACCTTCGGACGCCCTCCCGGTACCCTATGTGCTCGCTCCACCGAGAAAAACGCTGAGAGGCCCCCGGGGTTGCAACTTGGATTTGATCAGTTCTTCGACATATAGGTCCATGGCTGGGTGCCCCTCACTTTCGGGAATCCCAATAATGCGCACATTATTGCGGCGAGAGCGCCCTTCCTGGTCATCCAACCGGGCCGCCATACGTTTGTTCTCTGACTCCAACTGCGACACCCTCTGCAGAAGGCCTCTCGAGTCCTTTACCAGAGTCTCCGTTACCTGCTCCACCTCCGCAACCCTGGCGGACATTTTCTGGAAGTCCGCGCGGAGCAGGGACACGTCCGTAGAAATCGTCCCCACCGTCGATTGTACCTGTGTTAAGGCCGCCATAATGTCCTCCAGTGTCACCTTCGGTGCGTCGGTGGTCGTCGCCATCTTCTCCTCGCGGCCGCCGCGGTCGGACACCGCGGGGTCGTTGGCATAGGCGAATTTATCGAGCTTGCCTTGATGGTGCCCCTTGGTTCCCTTCCCGCTCATGGCGCGGATAGATGATGCCTCTCAAAGGGCACTCCTGCAGATCAGCGGGGAGTCGATACACCAGGGCTCTTCAGGCAGGGCACTAACCCCTCAGGCAGCCCAGGGATCGTGCTTCGTCTCAGGTCGTCCCCCAAGGGGTGTTGCGGATCAGCAGGGCCGGCTGCACGCCTCAGCGGGGCCCGGCACAGGGCAGGGTCACAGTCCTCGGTTCGCCCCACCGGTCCCCACTAGCAGCGCAGGCTCGAGGAAGCCCCCTCGGCGTCCGGTAGCAGCCCTCCGATTGCGGGCTAGACCCCCCGGAGAAGTAGCGGAGCTCGCGCCTCAGCCCCGGCGCCCCGGGCAGGTTCTTCGTTGCAGGCCGATCGAAGTCAGCAGACCCGATTACGCCTCCCTCACTGGAGCACTCGCCTCATCTCTGCCCCGGCTGCCTCCGGTAGCGCCGCCGTCAGTAGTTGCTGGCAGGTGCCAGGCCTCCATCTCCGCCTCCGGGTCAGGCCGGTCCGGTCACGCCGCGCCCGGGGTCACCCCGGCACTCGAGGCCCCGGTCGCACACGCCGAGCCGAGCCGCAAAGTTGCGGATCCTGCCGATTCCGTCCCAGACGTCTGAGGGGCCCGGGAGTTGGATCCGGTAGCGCCGTTGTGTGTCCGCCTTCGTTTCTGGACCTGTGGGATCGGATCAGTGCTCGGATGAATGACGGATGAGCGGGGAGTCGATCTCTTCCCCGGAGCCCAACTAGGCTGCGGCCATCTCGCTTGGCTGCAAGCCACGCCCCCCGTAAAAGCATTTTTAAGAACGGACTGTGGACTGCTGCCTACTCTTAAAAAATGAAAAGAAAACGTTTTTTGTTGATGCATCCTGTTTCCTTTTACGGAAAATAGGCAGCATTCTAAAAAAATAGCTTTACTTAAAAGTAATCACAGATATGGTGGCCTGCTGACCCCAGCAGGGCACCATCCCTGTGATTGTAGCGATTCCCAATGGGTCGCAAACCGAGACCTACCTCATTAATATTCATGAGGTAGGTCTATTTCCAACCCACTGGAAATCACAAATGAAACTAAAAAGATTGTCATATATTTGAAAAATGCAATTAGGAACTCGCTATTTCAATGTTTCATACATGTGGCCCCTAGTTTTATACACAGACAAAAGAAAGCGTAGATTCCTCTAAATTTGCATTTTGATGAAAATGACCTCAACTCAATAATATCATTATTTTGTGTTAGTTATTTAGTTAATATTCTTCTGTTATAGAATCTTTGTTTATTAATTCTGCTTGTTAAGATCTGCGTGTAACACCTTGTAACACCTTATATTAGTGTGCACTATAGAAATTAATCAACAGATTGAAACAAAAACATTAATGGTTCTATTTACAAAGGTAACTTACACTTGGTAGTATTTACACGTGCAATTTAATCTTACACTTTTGAGTAACTTTACTGCTTTTGGCTAGTCACACATTCCGAGGAAAAAGTTAGTCAAAATTGTAGACTTGCACGTCTCCACCCCCTCAAAAAGGAATTGATACAAAATGTATGAGTCTTATTACTGCCAAAAAGAAACAGCAGTAAGTCCAGCACCACATATGGTCAACTATTGATTTGGCCACACTCCACCATACAGAGACAGGGACTTAAAATAAAACCCAGTAGAAAATAAAGTTAAAAATGACATTTTTTTAAATAGCATAAAAAATAAAGAAATATAATTTAATGTGAAAAAATATATAAATATAAACCCTATGCATTATTTAATTATAAAACATTTTAACAACCTTTTTGAATTTCTAAGAACCTTTTTGAATTTATAAATATAAATATTGATTTTACTTTATGTAGGAATTTATTTTCTTAATTTAGACTTTGGGAAAATAATTTTGCTTTAATTTAATATGTTTAAATTAATTAATTGTTTAATTAAAAATTAAGTTAATAATGCCATAGCATTTTGTCTTTTCTTCTCCATTTAAAATCCATATATAAAATAATTTACAATAATATTTAAGATAACAATATGTTTATGAATTTATCAAAACGTATATGCTAGCTATTAAGGTAAATACATTTTATATAGTTATATTAAATGTAGAAAAAAGAAAATAAATGCTCCAGAACTATTAACTGAAAACTGAATTTTGAATTACATTTCTTATAAATTTAATTGAAAAATAATTTTTTGAAGTTTAAACACAAAATATATTCCCATGTAAAGTAAAGGAAAAAAATACATTTTTATTATGCATCAATAAATATTATTTGCGGTGTATAGAATTACTTTTATTTTTAGGGGCCTTATTACAGACTACAATAGTCCGTTGGACCGCTGTAGTCATGGTGGCTGTCCGTGGACTAAAAGACTGGTGGTCCACCCGCCAAATTCTGACTATGGCAGTCGGACCATCACAGAATCACTGCTACCACCAGGGATCACGATCCCTAGCAGTCTTTCAGCAGTGTGAGGCTGTGAATATGCCAGCGGTGCAACTGCTGCACTGCCAAGCATATTACTAGTTTACTAACTGCCACAGTTTTTATAGTTGACAGCCATGAAAGTGTGGCAGTGAGTAAACAAAGGGGGCCCAACTGTTGCCTCCGCACCAGGGGATGCATGCAGGGGGGCACATGGTGTGCACCTCTGTAAGGTTGCACCCCAGCTCCTGCAGGGCATGGATTTGGCAGTCCATGCCCTGCAGGGACATGCAATGACGTTCCGATTGCGGTACCTTGCTAAGGCTCACATCTGAGCCTTAGCACAGCACTGCCGTGGGCCAGGTGCCGCTGCACCGCCCGACCTGGATTCCAGTTGGAGACCGAGAGGTGGTCTCATTATGGGTTTGGCAGTCTTGGAGGGAGGCGCTGGCATGGCAACCCGCTCCTAGACCACCAAGCTCCTGATAAGGCCCTTACACTAGTAGGTGATTGAATAGCATTTTGTAATACCATAGTAGCACTTTTGCAAAATGCAGTTTGTGAAAAGGCACCTAAATATTTAACATACATACCCCCATTTATACTTAACTGAAACTGTGTTATTTTCTTCTCAGTATTACTTTTGCTCAAACTACTGTAAGATCAAAAATGGCCTTAGGGCGATGACTTTTGCTGGCTTTGTTATGTATTCAAGTTGTTTCTTAAAATAAACAGGGATAATGATACACCGTTAAACCTTCACTTAATTTTTTTTAAACATAATCTGCGTGATCCATTCACCGTTACAATATATATTTTAAAATATTTCATTTGAGTTGCCAATAATTCAGAGTCCAAGGGGTATTTTTGTTGTTCCTTTGTGGTTTGTATTTTCCCCGGCTTCTTGTGCTATTTAATAGGTACACCTTGTGCCAATTTGTTCAAAGAGAAAGTAAAAGTGAGTTTTTACTATCAATGGAATTCTCTGTATAACCAAGACATAGTGGTGGTCATTTTTATCCACAATTTCATGCCAGAGCTTACTAGAGGAAATGCCTCTACCATATCGATTAATTCTGCAGCACTGCCACATTAGAACGTCCCTGCTGAGCAGCATGCCACTTCTGGATTCTAACATGAGATGCAATGGGGTGTGGAAAGTGAAAGATTGAAAGCAATGGATGTCAGAGTAGCTGTTTAATAAAAAATAAAAAAAACAGGATTGCAAAAATAACCAGCAATGCCACATCAAATAAGTCTCACCTTTGCTGTTGGGCATAACATATTTGCTGTGCTTGTTCTTGTTCATGTAATGTGATTTAATAAAGCATCCATTGCCAGCTGACTGCTGTACAAATGAGCGCAATATTGGTGGCCATCTTGGAATGTTTCTTTTTACATTACAGAAGAGCAGGTGGAGACATTCACTTAGCCTGTGCTTGTGACATAATTCAAACATTGGCAAAGCCAAACGACAGAGTGTTGGGGGCCACCACGGCTAGCAGAGAGAGTGGCTCGTGGCTGGGCAATGTCTTGCACAAGGAGGTAAAGTGGCAGCTGGGGGGGGAGGGGCACAGAAATCAAAGAAGGGCTTACTAGGTAGGATTACTTAAATTAACACCCTAACTTAACAACCAATGCAAAAGGTAATGGCAAGGTCTTGTAACATTTCACACAACGCGTTGGCTTTAAGGCCCTCATACATAACTACTGGCAACTCTTACAAATGCCAACAGTCAATGGCTGAACGCAGGCTGATCAAAAGACCCCCCTTTCTCTGTATTGTAAGTGTATGTTGCATTTATGCAGTAGCGTATTGGTAATATGAGGTCTCCGACAGCTGTCTGTGGGCGAACTTTAAAAAACTGGTCCTCTTTACAATGAAGGTGGTAGGGCTTAACATTCCCTGATCTCGCCTCTATTTTTTGTGTGGTAAAAGCACTATTACGAGAACAGCACTTTGAAACCCTTAGTTACTGTTTGAAAATACTTCCCTACTCTGTGACGTACTGCAAGTTGTATGTATACACACCGACGAGCTAATACGAATGCCAGTGTGCTCATAAACTCCTGAGTGCCCTGAACCTTTTCTGCTGTTAGGACAGAAAAGGGAAGGCACAAGCGATTCAAAACAAGATAAAAGGAAGAAAGTCAGAGTTTCCATTGTAAAATGCATCTCTTGCGTCATCTTTTGGCAGCTTTTTGGGTTTGAATGGCCAGATCATAACTTAATAATAGATCCGCGTGATAGAACAGTAAGAGGCTAGACGAGTCAAGTATTTTTTTTAAATGTTTTTGTAACAAGACTTTTAAAACAAAAATATTCTGTCTGGGCAATCATTAGATAACACCGAGTTCGACAATTCATTTAGCTATCATTTGGAATGATTTCAGCACTTTAAATCTTGAAATGAAGAAATGTAATTGGATGGGTTGTATATATATGAGCTAATACACAGGTTAGTAATATATACACACATGGGCGCAGGTAATTAAAGACTGACATTTCTAGGAATAATAGATAATGTGGATTTTCCAAACTGGTAGTGTCAGGAAAGTTTTGATTTTATTAAAGACACGGTAGGCCAGAGTTATGGTTCTGTGCTCGCACTTTATTACAAACTACACATCCTAGTAGCCCCTGGGAAGAATTTCATCTAATGGACATAAAGAGCTCAGCACAAATCCACAGACCGTACAGTCATAGGTGTTTTCTCTGCAGGTTTCACTTCCACCTTTTTTTACTGATGCATAACAAATAAAGACACTTGAAAATAAACCATCAGCCAAGACGTCCTAGGAGGTAAAAACTCCTTGGTCCAATCACTATGAGGGACCTATTTTTCATGCTTCCTAATGATTTACATTTCAAAATAAAATATGTTGGAAGTAACATTCATAAGAGTTCAATTATCATAGACTCTTTAAATATTCTATATCAAAGGACATGAACATAACCTCCACGGTAAAGCCTCTGGACGGCGCTTCAGTTTTACGTAGTTTTCTAAGACTATGTGGCTAAATGAATAATTCCTCCATGAAGGAGTAAAGAATAGTCTTATGCAGAAGCAACTTTTGAGTCCTCAGGCAGTAATGATCACCAGCATTCAACTGAGCGCACATGAAAAGGGACCAAAGTAGTAATTTAAAAACGTTTAAATGCTGTACCATATCAAACTGGACTCCTCTTAAGAACCCCTCAACTCGAGAAAACTCGCTTCTAAAATTGCTGCACCAATAACTGACGGGCCAAATCTTGACCCATCGGTTATCATGTAGTTGGTTATGTAATGGTAAGTGTCCCTTGCTCTTTTATGTATTTTATTATTCACAATTACTACTAACCAGTCCAAGAAAGCGGTAGTTGTACCCCATATGTAGATTAATTAATTTTAGACGAATTACGGATGTGGTCAGTTTATGTTTTAAATGTTTGTTCTTGCTTTTATTTTTCTGTCATTATATTTCTTAGTTCATCATGGACATTTCGCCCTATAAGCAATGTAGCCAGTAGTAATAAGCCCACATTTCTACTTGTTTGTTTTACCTGTTCATATTGTAAACATTTTGCAATTGAATTAACTTGCACCAGAACATGAGGTTTAAAATCTTTGTAATCACTTTGAATGATCTTATGAAATGTGGAAATTGCTGGTTTACCATTTGTTCTTAACCTTTTGCTTTCTGTATGCATACTGTACTTCCTTTAGAAATTAAATTCAATAAGGGCCTAATTACATCAGCAGTCCGATGCCACGGGTCAGGTGAGCACTGCAATGCCTGGGCCTTTAAACTACCCTGCCCTATTATATACTAGGGACTTACAGGGTCTTTCAGTGCCAATTGTAATTAGACCATATACTTTTACATCAGAGCACTGGCCATGGGTCTGTACCACCAGTACCAAGTGGAAGATGGGGGTGATAAGGGAAAAAAGTATGACTTTCTCACACGCCTACTTACACACTCACACAGACAACCCCACACCCACAAGCCAGTCACACCCACACTCACAACCCACCACACGCTTGCACACCCAGTACACACCCTCACAACCACTCACATACCCACTCACACACCCCCTCACACACCCAGGTTGCAAGACGTTATAGTTAGGAAAAAGCATTAAAAATCATAGAAATTCACTGAAAATAAAAAAAGGTTACATGGACATTTTTTTTTTTTTTTTTTTTTTAAATTTTTATTAAACAATAAATCAGTTACAAGCATGGGCCTACAACCACCAGGGCCGGCCGCTAGATTCAGAGAGGATCGTACATTAGTTAAGGCCGTAGGCGACACCTGGGGCCCAGCCCCGTAAATGGCTCAGGATAGCTCGAAAAAAAAACAGGAGACATACATTTAACATAAATAACAACAAAAAACAAAAGGCGAGGCATAAGGGCAAAAAGCGTGGGTCAGGCTACATCCGAGGGACTTAACTCCAAACCTTCAATTAGCTATCAACAGGAGGGAGTACTGAAAGATCGGGGGGGGGTAACGGGAGAGGAACATCTATATTCGATTATTACAATCAGTTGCAAGGAACCATCAAGGGTCAGGGGGACAAGGCAATATCGGTGTCCACTAGGGGGGGCGTACAGATACCCCCACGATACACGTTCCATTGCCCCCAAATTCTACCCCATGCCCCGGGTTTACCGCGGGCCACATATACAGTCTTCTCCCTGAACATACACCAGTCCATGTTCTCCTTCCATACTGACACGGTGGGCGGCCGCTGGGAGCCCCAAAGCTGCGCTATATCCCTCTTGGCAATCATGTAGCCCAGGGCCGCCCACCGCGTCTGCGCCGCGTTATAGTCATTGGGCTCCCACACATTCAAGACACATCGACGCACCTCCGGCAGCAGCGCCACCCCGGTGACTTGTCCCATGACCCCATGAACCCGACGCCAGTATTCCGCCACCTCCCGGCACTCCCAAAGGATATGGAGAAAGGTGGCACTAAGCCCACACCCCCGCTTGCAGAGCCCATCTTCCGAGAATCCCATCGCGACCAAACGGGGGCCCGTCACATACACCCGGTGGAGAATCTTTAGCTGGACCAGACGGAGACGGGCTGGAATGGCAACTTCCTTGGGGGACGATAGTGCGGACTGCCAGTCCTCGTCGTCTAATTCCACCCCGTCCCCCGTCCACGCCTCCCGAAGGCGCACCAATAGGTCCGCCCGATTATTAATGAGTTTTTTATAAATTAAGGAGATAGTACTGTCGGGGACATGACCATCAAGTATGCGGTCCTCGAGGGGCGAAGAGGCAGGGATCTTGGTCCCCTCCCCAAAGACAGAGAGCAGGGCGTGCCGAACCTGGGCGTATCGGAAGAACTCCTTTTCCGTGAGTTCGTATTCGCTCTGGAGCGCCGCGAAGGTCTTAACCGCGCCCTTCATCCATAAGTCTCCCACTCTACTGATGCCAATCGTGTCCCAACGGTCAAACCCCTTCGTTGTCCAGAGGCTTCCCAGTCGGTCGGAGGCAAATAAAGGAGTAGCGCATGTTAGTCGCTCACTCCAGCCCATGGCTACATTGGCCGCCTTCCAAATCCGTACCGCGATCTTAGTGGGGCCCGTCAGGGTCCGTCCAGCCGAGCGGGAGTAAAGCGCCCTGTTATAGTTACCGCCGGGAAGCAGGAATTTATCCATCTCGTACGCCGGGTTCAAGCCAGGCGCGTACGTGGCATGGTTAATGGCTGATAGCTGTGAGGCCCAATAATACCTGCGAATGTCGGGAAGCGCGATGCCCCCGTCGTACCAGGGGAGAGTGAGTTTGGCCAGGGCGATACGTGCCCGTCCGTCCCACACCAGTCTCCTCTGCAGGCTCTCCACTTCCCGAAAGTAGGCCACTGGAATGGTGTCGAAGGAGTTCTGAAGTGCATATAGGAACCTGGGAAGGGACATCATTTTAAACAATGCGGCCCGACCCAGTGGGGACAGGGGCAGCCTACACCACCGAGCCGTGTCTTCCCTCAAACGCCGAAGTGGAAGCAGGAGATTATGCTCATAGCGAGCCACCGGGTCCAGCGAGATGTGTATCCCCAGGTATTTAAAGCCGGACAGAGATATTTGGATCGGAAGCCGAGGCGGCAGGAGAGGGGGGCCACCGGAGATAGGATAGACACAGGATTTAGACCAATTAATCGTGAGACCCGAATTTCTCCCGTAGGAAGTCAGAACATCGAAGAGAACGGTAAGCGACTGCCGCGGCGAGGTAAGATACAGGAGGATATCGTCAGCGTATAACGAGACCCGATCCTCAAAGCCCGGGGCCCACCGGATCCCCCTGATCGAGGGCTCCCAGCGGAGCCAGGCGGCGAGTGGCTCCAGGGCAAGAGCAAAGAGCAGAGGGGACAACGGGCACCCCTGCCTCGTACCCCTACCGAGAGCGAAGGGCCGAGAGACCCGCCCATTAACCACCACCTGAGCCATGGGTCCCGTGTAGAGAAGCTTCACCCAGCCAAGAAATCCCTCCCCAAAGCCGAATTTGGTCAAGACAGCCCAGAGGAATGGCCACTCGATGGTGTCAAAGGCCATCGTGGCATCTAAAGAAACCAGCACGGCCGGTTCGGAGAGGTACTCTGCCCTGGCGAGGGCGCCATGGAGACGCCGCAAGTTGAGGGCGGTGTTGCGATGTGGGATGAAGCCGCATTGATCAGGATGAATCAGATCGCAGATGACGCTCAACAAACGATTGGCAAGGACTTTAGCCAGGATTTTAGGCTCTGCATTTAGCAGTGAGATAGGCCTGTAAGAGGCACAGCGGTCCCGTGGCTTACCTTCCTTGGGGATCACGACTATCGTGGCCAGTCGCTGGTCGACCGGAAGGGAACCGGCCTCAAGGGACTCCTGAAACATACGACGGAGGAAGGGCGCTAGTTTATCAGGGCGCAACTTATATAATTCGATAGGTAGACCGTTGGGGCCCATGGCCTTGCCCGAGCGAAGGGACCGAATCGCAGTCGCGATTTCATCTACCGACAAGGGAGCGTCCAGCTGCTCACGGTCCTCGGCAGAAAGGCCAGGCAAAGCAATGTCCCTCAGTAGAAGGCGAGAATCTTCCTCATCCCTATCAGTCACCGGGGAGTACACGGTCCGGAGGTGGTCGGCAAAACATTCCACTATCTCACCAGGCTCAGTCACACACACTCCATCCGAGACACGCAACTCCGGGACCACACGATTCACTCTCTCCTTCTTGTCCAGCCACGCAATCAGCTTTCCCGCCTTGTCCCCGGCATCATACAACCGACCCTGCTGCTCCCTATACATAGTTTTGGCAGCGTCAGTGACAAGAGATCTGTATTCAAACTGTTTCAGGTTGAGGGCATGGAGCCCGTCCGGAGTGACACCCACCTCCAAGGCCGACTCCAGCCCCGAGATGTCAGTCTCCAGCTTCACCACCGCCTCACTCCTAAGCTTCTTAGCCACCACTATCTGGGAGAGGGCGTGTCCGCGGATTACGGTTTTAAAGGCTTCCCACAGGGACATTGCAGACAACACCGACCCCTCGTTTTCAAGAAAGTATTGGTCCATAGCCTTAACCAGACTCTCGCGAGTCGTAGGGTCTCGCAGGTACATGGACATTTTAGTTAAGAAATAAAATGTAAAAAACCTTAGAAATTAACTGAATAAATCAGAGGTTACAGGGACGTTATAGTTAGGTTAAGATTTTAGACACACAAAGCCATAGAAATTCAGCACATATAGTTATAGTTATCTCAAGTAACTGTAACTCTTGCCCTAACGTAACTATAACTCATGCCCTTGCCATGCACTGCTAATTACCCCACATATTGCATCACTCATGACATCTTCCAGGACATCATTGATAACATCACTGCAACATCTGCAGTGAGAATATTGATGACAAAATTGTGCATAGCAGGGGCGCGGGTTATAGTTACTTGTCTGAACTATTATTATAACTGCTGAATTTCTATGTTTTTTCAGTGTATATATATATATATATATATATATATATATATGCAATGTGACCAAGAGCTGTTTAGCTCGAAACGTGTTGTTTGTGCCCGAAAATAAATCTACTTTTCGAAACTTGGATCGGAGTGGCTCATGCTTACTGAAGTGTGTAAGCTTGGTGGTGGATATATATGTATACATATATATACATCACAAAGGAAGCTTTCTGGCGCTGCTGGTCACTTTCACCAGTCGGGGTTGATGCGAGGTATGGGTGCCAGAACCCGTAGAACATGAGAAAGAAACTCCATATTCTGATTCAGATACAAAGGGACTCGCACACGAGGGTCAGTTTCAAGATTCAGTGCATTAGGTCAAATGGCGACACGTTTCGATCACAAGGATCTTCTTCACAAGCCAGATAGTACAAATAAACATCCATCATTTAAAGTGCTCAAGAAATAATAAAAATAGAAGATGGACCAACAGTGCAGGTTGCCAGCATAAACATGAACAAAAGACTATCCAGTCGGATATTGTATGACTCATTGTCAAATGTTAAATTCACATTTTTCAATAAATTGCCACGTCTTAAAAATAAACAAATAAAAATACATATTTTAAATTCATGATTATTTGCTTCTCGTCAGAACCCTATTTCAGATACATGTTAAAGTTGGCGCCTTAGAGACCACCCACAATATATACCTCTGAGAGTCTTTATTTAATAGGATAGCCGGTCTTTAACAGCTAAGACTTCTGATTGAAGGTATGCATCTTTCCACACATGAACTCCTTATAACACTACATTTGGGTAATACCATTTATAAATTCATGGATTTAATTCAATTATGAGACTGCACATAACATATAACATTGTGTTTTTTGAGCCTCCACATGCATAAAAAGTGACAGTGTATCATTTATCTTTATTTCAGAAAGAATTTCCCCTGAGGAAGGTTCCGAAATGCATTGGGCATGACCACTCATCTATGTATATTACAGTACATGCATAGATTTGTTTGAAACTAGCATCCATGAGTAATAGATGCACGATGTAAAAATTTCGTTTTTAATGTAAAAACTTCTTTTTGGAAAATGTTTTGTGAAACTGCACAGGAGCACATGTATTATTTGAATTGAAAATTAATCTCTAAAGAATAAAACAAACATTTTTGAATTTATGTTTATTTAGCGGTGTATACACACCTGGTGAACAGTGCGCAGCACATACAAGCCCTCAAACATGTAATTAACTCAGTAGAATCACTTCTGGCATTGGACCCTGCAGGTTACTTCCGGTAATATACAGACTATCTCAATGAGATGGCGCAAAGGCGTCTCATGGATGACCACAGTTACTTTTCATCGTGACCAACCCTGTGAACCGATAGTGACTCCACTCCAACCAACCTAGAGGTATTGCCAGTGATTTTTACTTGCCATCACATTACTTTGGCACCTCTCCCGCATCCACCTGACTGAGACCTTCTTTCTTTCGTACCAGACTTGGATTCCTGGTGGTCTGTAGCAGGTCCCGCAGTCCAATAGGATCACGCTGTCCCGTTTTCAAGTAAATAGTTTCCCGGCAATCATGGGGCTACACACTTGTTTAGGGATAGTATCACCCTGGCAGAAAGCTAAACAGCCCTCAAATATATTTTGACTTGCAGGGGTTTAATACGTATTGACCTAAGGACCTTACAATACTTGTGTCACAAGTTCCCTACGGTAAAACTGGTGATGGCTTGGATTGACTCCTCGTCTCTGGTCCTGTTGCATGATTGGGCACACAATATGACCTAATCAGTTCACGAATAACATGGTTGATATCGGCAACATGCCATCACGCATGAGTTTGGGGCACTACATTTACTGTCTTTAGATCGCTGACCTGGAATCATAGAATATACTCTCACCCAATAGGCTCCCTTAAATACCTGAAAGTGCAGCATACATACGAGTAGATAATGTTGTGCCACAGGGAACATTGTAGAAGTTTATTCAAAATTCTACAATAAGTTCTCTAACATACTTGATCCTCACATTCATTCACACATGACATGGTGTTATAATTTCTAGGACTCAGATGTACGAACCAATTTAGGAAAATATATTTTTATCTACTTTCTATCTTCATTACCCTTTTGCTGTGGATGGTGTGGTGCCCTTTATGAATTCCTTTTGGACTCCAACGCCTTATGTACAATTTATATTATTTTTCTACCTATGAATGCTTTTCTATCTTATCATCGGGATTTTTGTGTGATAATGATTAACCTCTTCATGTTAATGAACAACATGGATCATTTGTGATTTGTATTTTAATTCACCACAAGCTCTTTCTTTGGACATGAAAATATGATATTATGATATTGTGTATACAATAATGGTTCTATATGCTCCCCTTTTGAAAATGATCCTTTGATGTTGGCTGACCAAAATTTTCGATTGTTCTCTCATTTGATTTTGGGGACTGTGATATCTTCCGAATGACTGATGGAATTTTAAATTTAATATTTGCCTATTTACAAACAAACTGATAACGAAATTCTTTGTTGAAGTATAGCTGTTTTCCATTTGGTTTGTGCTTTCAGGATTCCACCTTGAATTTCTGATCCTTTCCTCTTCTTCGTTTCCTGTTTCCTTGCCCTCTATGCCAATGACATGATAATTTGCAGGGTCCTCTTCTTCTATCCAGTTTCACAATTATAATTTACATTACCAGCCTTGAGAAAGCCCCAGGCCTGCGCGCAAAGAGGGGGCGATACACGTGTTGGCTGTTTTCCTTGTTTTGCTCTAGAAGAACTACTTTGAACTGTTGAAAAATATTGAAAAAATCTTTAAGTTACTTTGAGTTCATTTTTCCATATTGGAAACATTATAAGTAAGATTATCCAGCCACCCAGCTCTGTCCTTCATAATACTCATGTACTTTGCTACATTAGGTTAGGGGTTTCACATTTTGGACATTTGGGTCTCAATTGATAGAACCCGCTAAACTAGGAGAGACCAATCCTGGGACAGTTTAATCCTTCTAATACTCAAGTCTACAAAATTGGTAATCTTGTTATGGTTGGGTTCTTTTCAAAGTTTATCTCCACGGTGGACACCAACAACTAACCCTAATGAGATGCAGAGTAGGCATTCTTGTGTAAAAACACACGAAAAAACCACAACACCACATTCACAATGAACTGCCAGATTTGCAATGCGAACCAGAAACAGGCGATAAGCCGTGGTAGCAGCAAGGAATTAACACCTGCCTTTTGCTGGTGTTAAGCAGGACAACTACCTGCAGCATAAAAGGGAGCCCAGCCAAGAGCCACACCGGATGACCCACAGATGCCATGGAGACAATGATCATGCAACGCGGATATCCATGAGGGCCACAACACGCACTGCAACCACCCCAAGCCCGCCACCACCCCCAGGACCCGTCCCCCCCTGGAAACACCACAGAGGCAGCGTACACAAAGACAGCGGAGCCACCTGAAACACACCTGCCGCCCAGAACCAACGCCAGAGGAGGACATTGCCCACTACAGGTCCAAAAGGACAACCATCCCCCACATGCTGACCCACATCCCCCACCTGCTGACGGTACCAACCCAGCAGACAACCAACATCCCTCCGCAGACAAAGCTGCCAGCTGCGCAGCACATGCCGGCCTCTGGTACCATCCAACCCACAACTGCCAGTGTCAGATAAGTGACACAGCCAGCCCCATCCAAGGTCATCACACCTGTTCTGGCTGCCAACATCAGTCTGGTACCCCAGCACCCCCACTACACCCACACTGCGCAGGAGCAGCTGGAGACCAAGCAAGGCCCCTACACCATAGCTGGATTCCCTCACGTGTCAGGGACAATCAACTGCACACATGAACCCCTCGTGCCCCCTTCCCACACTGCACACAACTACCACAACAGAAAGCACCCGCATACCATGAATGTGCAGGCAATAGTGGACCGGCCGGGACTCCTCAACAATGTTGTGGCCAACTCCCCAGGCAGAGTGCATGAAACTCACATCTTACCACAGTCCATCATCACCCAGCGCTCCCAGGATGGCACACATGGAAATACAGTGCCTGTTGGTAAGTCCAAAATAAACACACCCCACACCTCCAGCCCACAGTCATGCAACTCATGACACTGCAAATGGGCACGCAGCACAACTACATTCAACATGACACACAATATGCAAACTGACCAGACACGACAACACGAATCCATTGGGAATCCGGGCTTGCCATGAACACAACCCAGCCAAGGCATGACACCACAGACACACAATAGCAGGATGTGAGGAGAGGCATGGAGCAGGCATGTGCGAGAGCGGCAAGTGACTAAGGAATCTGAACCTACCCAATGCCAGGTGTGACGTGGAGGTGCCGGACAGACCACAGAGTGCAAACCACGGAAATGCCCATGTGGAGATCAACTGCTGGTGTATGGAGTGTAGTGGCCAGTGGACGCTACCATGTCCACACAGGCTATGAGGCAGAAGACGCAAATGTCTCATGTTACATCCGCCCCTGCATGCTCGTGCGTAGTGGGTTGGACCTGCGTACGCCAGGCCTGTGTAGGGGTGTGAACAAAAAGCCCGTCGCACTGGTGGTGGTTCTCATTCAGAATGGACAACGCGTCTGCCAGGGCGGCACCTCTCAGCCCGCCACGAGTCCTGCGCCGAGCGCGGCGGGGCCTGCGTTCCTGTGCGCCTGCTGCACCCCGGGCTGCTTGTCCACAGACCTGTCATGCCTGCCCCAGTGCACCAACGAGGCTCCGCTCACCTGCCTACACCAGCGTTTGTCAAAGAGGGCCTACCACATGCCGGTGCGAGCTCCAAGCACCAGTCCCACGACCTCTGCAGCCTCCGCAGACCATCGCGGGCCCCCCCAACACTGGCCCACATTACTCCTTTCTTATTGACATGCTCCACTGGCATCCCCTTTAGCCCAGTAGGTCCCACATGTGGAACTGTGTCCTAAGTCCTGAATGGCAGTGACCCCAAGTCCATGGCAGCGGCCACAGCACCAGACTCCCTTTGATCTGAGAGGCATAATTCCATATCGCAGGCCTGCGACACATGGTGCCACTAACCCTGTTCAACGCAAGCCGGTGACATGTGGCACCACTAACCCTGTTCAACGCAAGCCGGCAACACGTGGATGAGGGCTCAGGCCTACCCTGCAGACCAGTAGGTCCCACATCCAACACATAGTCGCGAATCATGAATGGCACAGTCCACACCAGTGAACCCACAGAGAGGAGTAAGAGAAAGATGCGGCTCAGTCCGCTCACGGAGGTGATCGAACACTATCAACAACTGACCTGGTGCCATCAACCCTGATCACCGCAAGTCTGTGTCCCGTGGTGCCACTGAACCTGAACTATGAAGGCCGGTGGGGCCATCCAACCTAAACCCTCGACACTTGGTGAATGGCCCCTGCTGACCGCTGCCTCAGGCCTGCACTGCGGTCCAGTAGGTCAAACACGTGGAACTGTGTCTTGAGTAAGATGTGGAGGAGTCTGCACCATTGGACAAGCCTCATCGCAGGCGGCATCCCCTAACAGCACTGGTGCCACTAACTCTGTGCGCAATGAGTCATGGGCACCATCTGGTTGGACCTTGGTGGCATCTGAGTCCATGGCCTGGTGGCTTTCTACATCTTCATCTGGCTGGACCGGACTTGGTGTCAGACATGTGTCTGTTCCATTCATCTCCACCATAGTGACTGTTTCAGCTCGGTCCTGCCTTCTGCATCTTGCCCTGGGGGTACACCTTCCAATGTCCACCAAGACACTCCGCGACAAGCCCCTTTGTCATCTACGGAAACCTGCTCTTCACTCATGACCCTGCCCCAGTGCCCTGCAAGTCAGCGGCCCGTGGTGGTAGGCCCGTGCAGGATGCTGTGCATCCGGGGACACTAACTCTGTGCAGCACAAGTCATGGGGCCTTTATGGTTGAATGGTTGTGTCCTTTACGATGTACACTGTTGTTGATTTCTGACTGCACCAGGCAGCCCTTGCCGGCCGGTGTGCACACACCCCACACACATCCAACACAGGTGTCACTCGGTATGTGTGCCTGCTAATAAATGTGGCCGTGCGCATGTGCCCGTAGCCATTCACACCATCTGAGTAAGTGTGTCTGTGTGGTCATTGTGTCAGCTTGATGGGCACGGGCCATGCAACATCAAAGTGTGCTTTCTTCAGTGGACATTACCATGTCACCTCAGCATTGGCAGTGACCCTGGACATGTAGCCCCGCACGCAACCCCCTGCATGCATAAGCGGTGTGTGCTGGTCCAGCGTATGTCAGGTCAGTGCAGTGGTATGCTGATTCGGCAGGGGAGCTGGGTGTGGCTCGGACCTGGCCTTGGGCAGGAAGGGCAGCAAGTCAGCAAGTGTGTCTCTGTGTTGGGGTGTTGTCGCCACCAGGGCCACAGTAGTCGATTTTGCAATGTGGCATGCACCAGAAGGGCGGGCCCGCACGTACGGTGACAAGTATGAGCTCAAGACCGCTCGGGGTTTTGGCACATGCATGCCAAGTGTTATGTGTATCAGTCCTGCGGATGCATGAGTCAGTTGCCTGGCCTCATTCGCAGCACAATCACAGCCAGCCATGGGCTGTACACCTGTTTCCGCCCTCTCCGGACCATTGGCCTACAGTCACATGGCCGCACACCTTCAAAGGCCAGTGTCACGGTGTTGTTGGCATGCTGCTGGACATGCGTGGACAGGCATTACAATGGTGTGCCGTAGGAGTGCATGTGATGCAACCGCGCAGCACACACAAGTGTGGGGACTCATGGGAGGGAGGAGGAGCTATGTGACAACGTAACACACAGTGAGGCCGCTCATTTGCCACGTGCTGGGCATATCGTCCATGATTCTCAGGGTTTCAGACATCCCACCACACCCACAACAGGCCTCTGTACATCTCATGTACGCATGCAGATGGTGAAGTTACTGTAGGGATGAAAGGTTCTTTGTTCGGACTATCAGGTGGTAGCACATCTGCAGCTCGAGCAGGAACTTGCATGTGGCCAGCACCCCCTGACAGATACGATAGCATTTGCTTGCGACTCCCACACTATGCACTGGCCGATGTGAGACCAACGTATTCACATCCCACACGCAAAAGTCCTTGGTCGTAGTTAGAATGCGTGAAATGGCCATCACACGTACTCCCACCCCACCCCAGGCCTGCACCCGTTGCACACAAACACTGCTCATTGCACTGAGCTGTGCCATTTCATCCACAGGACTGGCGCAGGGCAAGCCAGTGCCTCTTCAAGCATAGCCATTGATGCAATGGCAGACCATCCTGGACACATGCTCGACTCCAGTCACATGGACCTGTACCGTGCACGTCTGCAGCATGTACTGAGGCCACTGCCGTTGGCAGTGCTGCAGATCAGTTACCGGCTGAGCTTCCGCCTTGCGGACATCACTTGCGTTCAGCCTGTGTTGCATTGTCACTCGTGCATATTCGAGTGGTCCATGGATGTCTGTTTCTCCAACATAAAGGTAGATGACCTGGATTACGACACATATGTGCACCCCCTGTTGGCCCACGAACAGGAGTGTCACCGTGATGCCCGTTCATGGCATGCATGGATGTTTGGCATGCTGGAAGCTGGACCTGGGAGATTGCACGAGTCGTCGTGTGCAGTGAGCACATTGAGCCACTACCAGATTGGGCTTTGGTGCACATTGGGTCCATTGGTTGGAGTCAGCAAATCTGTCTGGGTCAGCTGATGGATTACGTCGATGACATGTCAGATGTGGTGGACAACGATCGCTCATTGGAGATGTTGGCCTACGCAGCTGCACTCGGGTTCATGGACGAGTGACAAGGTACCTGCAGCCACAACTAGATGTGACCCATTGCATGTGTCCCGATGCCTGGTTGCATGTTGGGAATTTGGTCACATGTCCCAAGACGACAGTGGACATTGCTGCATTGGCCTGGACCTATGATCCAGGCGCGGACAACCAACGCGGGTTGGCACTGACTTGTTTTGGTGATGGACTCCCCCGAGGTGGACATGGGCGCTTTCCTACGTTCCTCATTCAGATATGCTGCTGCATTGGTCTGCATATCGTGGCACTTCTCTTGGCCACACTGACACGCACTTGTTGATAAAGATTCCCCACTTTTACTTGCCTCCAACTGTGTTGTGTCTTGATTTGTATGCCAATGTGTGTGTCACAGACTCTCTGGCTCCCTGCCATACGTGCATTGCTACCCCATCAGGACTGTGGGTTTGTACTTGTGCATTATCATGTCCCTGTTTCGTGCTTAGTTAGATGCGTATGGCCGTTTACCGGCCACAGATGGGTGCACTTGTGTCCTGTGTTCGGTCGGGCAAATGTTGGTGTTTGTACCACATTGTGTTCGATGTTGCGGTGCTCTGCTTCCTATGTGTGTGTGCTGCATTGTGTGTGAGATGTCCCTTCAGCTCTGATTTGGCTCACCCTTCTCCCTTTCAGGCAGTGTGGTTTTCACTTATGTGCTTGTTCAGTGGTGTGATATTGCCGGGTTGTGTGACTTGTGCTCCTGGTTGGTGTTGTTACTCTTGGGCATGGTTTGTCTGCAGTTGTGCTGTGCTTAATTGTGCATATGTGCCATTGTACCCATCTCCACCAGTCCCTGCTGGTTTCTCTCCCTGTTGCTGTTGTGTCTGTTGTTTTGGGCAGTTTCCGGTCCCCGAGTCCTGCCACCATCTCCAGACTAATGTGGTGGACACCATTTCCTCAATGTCATCCAGCTCCTGGTGTTGCGCGAGACTCCCACCTCCAGTGTGCATTGCTGCATTCTTGTTGTTGGCGTGTTGCTGCTTGTTTGTGCCTTTCACATCATTCCGGATGTTCTGATTTTCTTTCATTATCCTCCTCCGCTCTCAGGCTGCATTCACCTTGTCCAAGATGGCCTGCCATGTACAGTGTTTTGTTACCAATGGGACTTGTAGGGTTGTCTGCTGGCTCGGGTTGCCTCCATTGTGCTTGGCTGTTGTTTTCTGTTTGGTTTGTATTTCCTTTTCAGACTTTTGTTGTGCTTTTTCCCGCCTGCCGTGTGTGTCGCGGGCCTGGCAATGCTTATCCCTGCTTTCCTCTTCGTGAATGGGCTCATCGCACGTTTTTTTATGTTGTGGTTCGTGTTTTTATCTCCGTCGAGGTGGCTGTATTGCGGACATTGGTTGCGGTTTCAGCAGACTATCGCATGTTACCGCCTTGTTGTGAATTCTGCGTTGACACAGGTTTTTTTTGCCGCGATAGGCTGCAATGTGTAAAGTTGCATTAGCATTTTTTAGTGAATGTCCCCCTAATTCCTAAGGTAAAAACTCTTACCAGGACAATCCATTTGGCATATCCAACCTTTGCTCTATCATGCTCAGCTTGAAATTGCAGTAAGTCCCGGTCAACCTAAACATTTTGGTTTTTAACTGTGCTTGAATGTTACTTGTTGCTTTTTGCCTTAATACTTTGAAAATTCATATCCAGTTCCCTTTAACCAACTGTAATGTTTTTAGTCTCTTTCTGCTCCTTAATTTTTCACTGTTTCTAAATTAACTTGGGAATTTAATTGTTTTTTTGTTTTTTTCTTACTTTAAATTTTGGAGTACTGCTTGACATTTACACACATTTCTCTGGGAGTTGCCTGCTGTGTGTGCCATAGCTACCAGAGGTAGAGCAGAGAGTCTCTAGGAACTGTGCTTCAATCCAATCCGATTGTGTTTTTTAAGTTGATATGAGTCACCCCTTCTTAATAAAATACCACATTTCTTACATCTACAGAGTGTTCCAGAGAGATACTGGATCTTCACACAGCTAATGCAGTGCCCCTAAGCACTCGAATAAGCATTCTATGGCAGTGAAAGTGGCAAACACCACAGAAGGACACCAGGGCCCACGCAGCCAAGAAGAAACCCATCCTTAGCAGTTCAAAGAGGCACATAGAGTGGATCAATCTAGAGATCTATGTGGGTAGTTCTGACCTCAGTCAAGTGTCTGTGTTCTCAAAGGCACCACCTGCCCCAACCCAGAAATGACTAGCTCACCCAATCTAGAGCTTTTTCTAAAAGTGCTGCTGCAAAAAGGGTAGAAGCACTTTTGTCAGAAAACGAGATGAAAAGCCAGTCCAGTGTGGTGGGAAGGCTTTTTGTGGGGTACGTTTAGTAATTTTCATGCTCAGGGCATCCATGATGAGTATGGCAGTAGGGAATTAAAAAATCTAAAGGAAATTATGTTGTGGTGCAGGCCCCTCTGACACATGCTCAACAGTGAATGGAAGTGCCTTAGGTGGTAGAGAGGGTTAAGCTTTTGCCGTCAAAAATGACCCATTATCATCCAACTCTAAATGAGGCCTTTAGCCTTAGATGGATCGTTTGCTCAAGGAAACAATGTGACCCTCAGCATTTCTTTTGTTATTATCTCCTGTCCCCTGCTTCTACTGAGAGACATGTTCAATTATTTTTGTTTTACAGTACATATAGCATATTAATTAGCATATCTATGGAGCGTTTCCCATAACATAAAGAAAATATTGCCACGTGGATAATAGCATCAGGTTCCAAAAAGGATAAGGAGCAGTGGCGGCCGCCACTAACGGGTGGTGGGGTAGGTGGGGGGGAGAGGGTGCGGGGGGTGGGTTAATAGGAAAAATAATAAAACAGTTACCTAACGCTGCTGGCTGCCTCCCATGTCGCATCGCTCCTGCTGGCCTCTTTCTGGTCCCAGCAGCCCCTGGGACAGACTCCCATCCAATCCCCGTTCTGCAGAGCACCGCGGGGATTGGCCTGAGCAGGCAGGAAAGACGCTCTGCTCAGGTCATTAAGTTTGTGGGGTTTCTCCCACCTGCCTGCTGAATGCAGCCGGGCGGGAGAAACCTAAGAGCGCATGTGTGTTTTGGTCGGCCAGGTCGGCCTGAGACTCAGCCGGCAAACGCAAAGAAAAACGATGCTAGAGCATCGTTTTATTTTTCGTTTTCTGGCTCTGCGCCAGGCAGTGGGGTGATACTCCTTCGCCATTGCAGAGGAGCCGCCACTGATAAGGAGCAAAGAAAATAGAACTGATTTAATCTAAAGAGTTCATTGGAGCTTTAAACACGTCTCAGAGAGTGTAGGGTTCTATAGGATTGTTACAAAACGTTCCTGAACACCGAATAGGGTTCTCCTCCATGTTTGTTTTCCCCATGTGTCAGTGTGACTATAGGTTATAGTGAAAAGCACAGCTTTCTTTTGTCACCTATTTTAATTTTTACCTACTTACTTTCACTATTTTTAATTTCAACTAACAGTTTTTTGGGAAACTCATATACAATCTATACCGTTGTTGAATTAAGAATTGTGTCTACTTTTCAGAAATATATGCACTTTCCTCATTCACCAAAGCATTTAAGACCCCTTTTTTCCACAAACTGCATGTGCAAAAATATGGAATATTGGTCTCCAATTTTGGGAAATGCAAAAACTGTTAAATAGTGTTTTTAACAGGTTTGCCTATTTATGAAAGCTGGGAAGAGGGTGATCTATGCACAGCAAAACATTTGTTGTTGATTCCAAGCATTCCCATTTTGTGAAAAACAAATCTTTTGCCACATTTTGTCAATTTGTTCTGTTCCATCTTTAGGAAGCTACAAACTCTGGATACCTTTAGAATTCCTTGCATATGTAAATCAACCATGGCTAAAGTTATGAAAGATTAAGCTGGACCTTCTACAAAGAGTGTCAAACGCTTAGCAGTCAAGAGGTTAACATATAAGTGGTATGAAATGTCACCTACGTACTAACAGACATAGCAGCATGAGACCTCTGGGGCACATATGTCTGTATAACAAGAGGGCACCAGGGAAATGGGTTGTTTCTTGGCTAATCAATACAACATGACACCTTGTAGAAACATATGCATGGACATCGCAGAGCCACAAGTTCAGTTATATCCATGGCTGTGAGACATATTCCTCTCATGTCCCTCAGTCATGGTTTTCTTTGCTGATTCACCCTCCTTTTGAGCTCATATATGGCAATGTGCTGTTTAGGTTATATCAATAACACAGAGGGGCATATTTACAAGGGCATTGCACCACCGTGGAATCACTTTTTATGACTCTCTGGTGGTGCAATGCCCTGCTCCATATTTACAATGCGGAGCTAAGCCACTTTATGTGGCTTAACATTGCATTGTAAATATTTTTCCCTTCCACGCAGTTTTCTTCATCAAAGGGGCGTGCAATGGGTATTGCTCTGGGCGTACCCACACAACACCCATTGCTTTTTGACCCTGACTCAGTTTTACAAGGATGCGTAAATCTGAGGCAACACCATTCAAAAGGAGGCATTACAGTGGGGTAACGAGGAGAAATAATTTTATTTCTCCAAATTTTTGGCTCTTTCTATGTGTGTTGCATGCAGCACACATCAAAGGAGCAATTGTCATTAACGATTGTTTATGAGCAAGAAGATGTCCCTTTCTGCACATAAACAACCATCACTGCAACGCAGGCACCCTTGCACCATGGTGCAATGGTACCTGCTTTAGCACTAGGCAGCTTTTTTAGCGCCAGCACAGGAGTGAGCACAGGAATACGTTGTAATCTTGTTAAAATGGCGAATCCCTGCATTTTTTGAATGACTCGGCTGGGTACAGCAGATTTGCTTTTGACGCCGTGCGGCATCAGTTCATTGTAAATATACCCCCAAATTTACTAAGTTATGACGTTGAGATCAGTTTGGGTGCATACTGCTACCCTTGAAACCAACTGACTGGCCTCTTGTCCATAAAACCTGCCCTGTCTGTGCGCTGATAGTTGATTAGCACATAATTTGCTGTATGCTCAACAAAATGAAGGGTTGCAGCAAGCATTGCTGTGGTTGCAGGTCTTGTGGCTAAGGTGTGATGTGTCAGCACTGACTGTTGTGATGAGATGTGTTCAGCACATGTATTGGTGTCTGATCCACTTTTCACTGCTGGGAGTGTATCAAATACATGTGTCTCAGTCTGATCCTGTGCCCCTAGGCAGGTGTCTCTGTGAGGGGACACAGAATTTGTTCACGTGAGGGTGCACGTTTCAATACAGAGTATGCATTATGCCTCCACTTGACATGTGGCATTGTTAGAAAATTGACAGCCAATACCCGGATGCCATCTCTTCTGACCATTAAAATCAAGGATTTTTACTCAACATTTGGGTCAATATATTTGAAAAATGTGGGCATGCTGGGTCAGGCACAAAGGACATGGAATACATTACTCAAACCGATTTGTGTTTGGTGTGCCTGTCACCCAGCATGCATTACACTACCCTTGACTATTGCTGATGTGCTATGTTTGTGGAATGATCTGGGGTCTTTTGAGTGGTAGTCAGATTCTGCATCCCCATGCCTATGCTTCACTTGTGCCAATAGGCCCACAACATATGTTAAATGAGGGTTTTGGGTTTCGAGGGAGCTTACCTGTAATGGAGGGTTCACTTAAAACCTAAAAAGTTCACATGTCTTTGTTTGATTTTTCCATTGGTGTTAGAGGTGGCTTTTTTCTGGGTCCTCCATGAGTTGAACCTGTCTTCTGCAAATTGGTTGCAACTTTCTTTTGTCCTAGGCTTATGGTCTTATCAGTGCATCCTTATTTCTTCCACACTTCTTTTGGTCACTGCCACAACATTGACACGGTCTTGTATCTGTCATCAAATCTGACTTTAGTGGCCTTGGGAATGGTAAGTGAGGCCTTCCTAAATATGTGTCATTATCTGCCATATACTATGTAACCAGGATCTTAAATTCCTCGTCACTGCATTTTCTGTTTTTGTGAATTCTGTAAGTATGAGTTCCTATTGTGTGGTATTTCTTAATACTGCATTCATGTGTTGTAAAACAGGTATTAGATTTCAAAAGGCGTATCCCTCCCGAAGGGTCGTGGAAAATATGTTATATTAGAGATTTCAGATTTTACTTTTGGAAACATATACCCGTTTTTGTATATATGGAGGTTTTTAAATCTGGTGAGTCATTGAATGCTCCAGCCTTCCATTATAGCTATTATCCTATCCTCACTGTTCTTCAAAGGACAACCCATGGAGCAGGAACAAATGTACAGAAATGTGCAATTCTACATGCACGTTTAAAAAAATACACAAAATAACAAAAAGTCTTGCAATTCAGTAGTTTTCAAATAACAGATATAAATGCATTGAAAAGTTTGAAGGAATAGCGAATGTTATTACAAATTTGGTACTCTTCGTCGACTTCATGGAGCAGTGTCGCACACAAACAGAATGCTATGGAAACAACTCCATAATTCACATTGCACACATGTGCCTTTGTTTGTAGAGGAGCATGTAGCCTGCATATAGAGAGAGCCTGTCTGCAGTACCTCCCTCCAACCAGATGCTCCACACCTGAGCATCCTGTCTAATCGAATCTGCATGTGGGTGAATTATGAGAGCAAACAATATAGACGGTACGAGCCCAGGCAGCCATGATGGTTGTGCAACTCCATAGGAAAAGAGAAGGACAGAGTGCGATTTATTTGACCTTGCTAAAGTATACAAAACAGTGATGGATGGAATGCTTGAATTAGTCTCAGCCACTGGTAATTACTTGGGCCACACCCCAGTCCATTATTATTTTGCACACCATGCCACCTCAGTTTGGACCCCGCCATATAAAAATCAGTCTTGACCCAGCTCCAATGGCAACATTCCAGTTGAATTGAGATGCGGTCCTGTGTAATTAAAAGTGGCTGAGATTAATTCAAACATTCCATCCATCACTTTTTTGTATACTTTATTGTGTTGCCCTAAATGGGAAGGGTAGGCGTGGTTCCCGTGCACACTGTGTCACTGGAACCAAGATATACCTGGATGAAGAGCCCTAACTATGGCAAAACCAGTCCTAGGTTGCTTGTGCATCGGTTCAGGGAGGGTTTGAATGGCAGTTCATGCTGGACTGTTCCCATTGGAGCAGGGTCAAGACTGATTTGTATATCGCTGGGCACAAACAGAGGTGGCATGGTGTGCAAAATACAGATGGACCGAGATGTAACCATGAGTAATTACCAGTGGCTGAGATTAATCAAGCATTCCATCGGTTACTTTTTTGTATACTTTTTTGTATACTTGAGCATAAGCAGATGTGTATAGCATATCAATGTATGTGAGGACCTGGGGCCAAAAAATTATATTTGTTTAACTTGGCGGAGAAAGGACTAACTAACAGAATCAAAGGCCATTTCAAATTCCAAATGGCTGAGAGCACTTGAGGATGATAGTTCATGTGCATGTGGTAGCACCAAGTGTAGACATCATAGTCAGTGGTACATACTGTGTCCTGGCATGAAGCTTAATAATCTCTGCACACAAGAATGGTCACTATCGTGCCCAATCCATAACAGGTATTTTATCTAGAAACTTAGCTTCGGTGCTAATGTGTGATATCGGGCGCAAGTCAAAGGGTCTTCCAAGTTTTGGCAGGACCCACCTTTGTTTTGGTTTAAGTCTATTGCCTCTATTTGGCAGAACTTTGTCCCTATGCTCGTGACCCTGAATTTCTGTTCTAGGGCAGGAAGTGCTTCCTCTAAGAAACCATATGTTTTTTAGAAGTAAAAAAAAAAGATTAATGTGCCTAGTTGAACAGATAATTATTATTTGCCTATTTGCATAATAACACTTTGTGGCATATATGCATACACGTACAAGGAAGTAGCCCAAAAAATTAAAATAACCCCCACTTTGAACCACCAAAGCTCTTATGACACCAAGCAAGAGAAGCAAGTCATCACTGACCATGTGATGAGTGATGTAATGTGTGAAGTTGTAAGCAGTGCATTGGGGGCATACTTTGTGGTTAGCTCAGCTAACTATAGCTGCTGAATTTCACTGGCTATGTATGAGTGAAATCTGAGCCTATCTATAACGTCCCTTTAACCTTTGATTGTTCAGTGAATTTCTAAGGTTTATTTAATTTTATTCTCAAACTATAACGTCCCTGTAACCATTGTTTTCTTCAGTGCATTTATAAGGTTTTTAATGTTGTTTCCTAACTATAATGTCCCTTTTACCTTAGGATTTTTTAAGTGAATTTCTAAGGTTTTTTAAATTTTATTTCCTAAATGTAACCACTAACCTTTGACAGTGTGTGTGTGAGTGGGTGCATAAATGTCTCAATAAGTGTGTGAGTGGGTGCTAAAGTATCTGAGAGGGCCTGTCAGTGGACGTGTAAATGTCTGAGTAGGTCTGTGAGTGGGTGTGTGAGTCTCTAAGTGGTTCTGTGAGTTGGTGCTTGAGTGGGTCTGTGAGTATGTACATTAGTCTGTGAATGGGTCTGTGAGTGAGTGCATGAGTCTCTGAGTGGGTCTGTGAGTAAGTGCATGAGTCTCTGAGTGGTTGTGTGACTGGATGCATGAGTGTCTGAGTGGGTCTGTGAGTGGGTGCATGAGTGTCTGAGTGGGTCTGTAAGTCAGTGCATGAGTCTCTGACTGGGTCTGTGAGTGGGTGCATGAGTGTTTTTGAAGCTCTGTGAATGGATGACAGAGTCTCTGAGTGGGTGAGTGAGTGGGTGCATGAGTGTCCCCCTGTGATGGTCCTTCTGTCCAGCTTGCATGCAGTCTGCTGCCTCTGCTAATTTTCTGCACATTATTCTGCCTCTTCTCTTCGTGCTCCTGCCCTCTACTTTGCCTCTTTCTGCTCACTAGTAACCTTTACTTTGCCTCTTTCTGCTCGTCTCTGACCTTTATTCTGCCTCTTGCTGCTGGTCTTTTACCTCAATTTTACCTCTTTTCGCTCCCTTCTGACATTTATTCTGCCTCTTTCTGCTTTCGTCTGACCAATATTCTGCCTTTTTCTGCTCGTTTCTGACCACTATTCTGCCTCTTTCTGCTTGTTTCTGACTTTTATTCTGCCTCTTGCTGCTCATTTCTGACTTCTATTTTGCCTCTTTCTGCTCTTTTCAGACCTTTATTCTAACTCTTTCTGCTTGTTTCTCACCTTTATTTTGTCTCTGTCTGTCATTGCTGCCCTTATTCTGTGTCTTTCTGCTTGTTCCTCACCTTTATTTTGCCTCTTTCTGCTCATTGCTGACCTTTATTTGGCCTCAAATCTGCTAGTTGCTGACCTTTATTCTGCTGCTTTCTGATTGTGTCTCACCTTTATTCAGACTCTTTCTGCTAATTTCTGACCTTTAGTTTGCCTCTTTCTGCTCTTTTCCCCGGGGGTGTGGAATGAGGGTGAATGCCCCACGGACCTAGCTGGCTCTCTGCCTCCTGCAGGGGCCAGCATTGCTGCCTCATGGAGGCAACTGTTGGAAAGGCAGCTCCCTCTGTGCAGTAGCAATCATTTCATCTCCTTCCTTGTCCGCATGTCTGCAGGCAGTGAAAGAGATGAAACCTCTGCTTCCAGTGAGCAGGAGAACCTAAAGAGCTCCCGCCCAATGGAACCAGAATGTTTGCTGTAGATTGTTGGGTACTTTCACAGCTCCCGCCAAGCTGAAGCAAACAGCTATGTCCTGGGGGTGGGCACCCTAGGATATAGGAGGAGCTAGCCCTGGGGGTGGCAGTCCCTGGGGCTATGTATGACTGCCGGAGGGGGGCCACATGGCTCTCCTTCTTCTGTTTGCAGGGGTCGCCATGGGGAGGTGGTTGTCCCCAGGGCCAATAACGGCCCTGGAGGGGAGGGGGGGGCGCTCGGCCCCCTCATTCTTTAAAAAAAGAAAGCCCTGGGAAGGTGGTGGATACTGGGGCATGGGGGGTGTGTGTGGCCCATATGCCCCACAGGGTAGGTGGTGGTCAAATGGGCATAATTAAGCCTGCATGCCCCTGGGACCTGACCCACCCGGGACTATAATGTAAACAACTAAAGAGACCTTTCTTTTTTATTTATTTTGCCACTGATTCACAGCTCAATCACGTTCCTGCATTAAAATGTTTTTTAAAAGGTGCTTTTTGGCCCTGTCAGGGTCACAGGGTGACCACAGGACCACAGTTAGGGGGACAGGGTACTCCTACCCTGCCCCTGTTTCTTTAAAAAAAATCTTTTTTGTGGGACTCAGCTGAAGCCGAACCCCAAGATGACTACCAACACTTCCCCATTGAAATGATGGTAGCCAATCAGATCTCAGCTCAAGATCAGGAGGGTTTGCAGAGCTTTTGTGTCCCTAGATGTCCACATTTGATTTTTCTTTAATATCTTCCAAACCACTGAACAGAATTGCACCAATTTACAAAAATGTCACTTTCTTGATTAACCTTTCTGCCAAAGTTAGTGCAATTCCATTGAGCCGTTCAGGCTTTAGTCGTGTCTATAATCCCTGCAGGAATTACCATGGGAAACTTACTTTATTTGATCCCCCCCCTTTTTCTCAGCCCCTGCTTGACGGATCAACCCAAAACTTTCCATGCACAACAGGACTTACTGGTACCCTTATTTTGCAAACGTTCGTGAAGATTCGTCAAAGGGCACAAAAGATATAGCCTAGTCTAAATACGCTTTTCTATGCAAACTAGGTCCTAACTATAATTACCTACTGGCAACTGCCAGTAGGTAATATATATAAGCACACATATATATATTCACTTAAAAAAACAAAAGGTTACATGGTCGTCATAGTTAGGTAATAGAATTAAGAAACCTTCAGCAGTTCTAGTTACCTGAGTTAACTATAACTTACGCTCCTACAATGCACTGCTTATGACCTCACATATTACATTACTAATGATATGGTCAGTGACATCATTGACGACATCCCTGATGACATCTCAAATGTCATCATTAATGACATCACTGATGACATCACCAAGTGAGCGTGTTTTTAAGAGTTTATGGGTGTTAAACATATATACTAACCTACTGCAAAAGTTAAATTGGTATACTAGGTGCACTACTAATGAGTGATACTGCTTCTAACATATATTAAGCGAATAGCCGTATGACTGCATGTATCCTTGTGTGTATGGGTGTATAAGGGCCTGTATGGGTATATAAGTTGGTGTGTGAGTAGCTCTGTGAATGAGGGTGATACTGTGTGAGGGGCGGTATTGGTAAGTGAGTGAGTATGTCAGTGGCTGTATGGGTGAGTGAGTGGTAGTATGAGTGGCTCTGTGGGTGGGTAAGTGGGTGTGTAGTCACTGTATGTGTGGGTGAGTGAGTGAGTATCTGAATGGCTGTATGAGTGAGTGACTCTGTGTAAGTGGCTGTATCAGTGAATGAGTGGCTGTTTGAGGGGGTGTTTGGTTAAGTGAGTTGGTGTGTGAGTGGCTGTATTGGGGAGTAAGTGTCTGTGTGAATGGCTGTATGGGTGAGTGAGCAGATATGTGAGTGCTTCTAAGGATGTGTGAATGGGTATGCCAGTGGTTGTGTGAGTGTGTGAGTGAGAATGTGAATGATTGTATGGGTGAGTGAGAGGCTGTGTTGAGATGCTGTATCGGGGTGAGTGAGTGGATGTGTGAGTGACTATGTAGGTAAATAAGTGAGTGTGTTAGTAGCTGTATGGTGAATGTGTGGCTATGTGAGTGGCTGTATGGGTGAGTGAATGGATATGTGAGTGGCTGTATGGAGGTCTAAGTGGGTGTGTGATTACTGGTATAGGTTTGTGAATGGGCACGTGAGTGGTTGTGTGGGAGTAACCGTACAAGAGATTGTATGGGAGTGTGAGTAGGTGTGTGAGTGGTTCTGTGGATTATGTAATCAGTGATGTCATTTGAGATGTCATCAGTGATGTCACTGACCATGTCATGAGTGATGTAATATGTGAGGTCATAAGCATTGCTGGGCGTAGGTTATAGTTAACTCATGTAAGTATAACTGCTGAATTTCACTGGTTTTGATTAAGTGAAATCCGAGCCTAACTATAACATCCCTGTAACCTTTGGTTTTTTAAATTGTATTCCCTAACTATAACGGCCCTGTAACCTCTGATTTGTTTACGTGAATTTCTATGTTTTTTAACTAGCAGTCGCATTTGCAGAGAGGTGAAGAAAGGGAGTGGGGCTTTTGGCCAGCTCTCAGGAATCTTGCTGTAACAGACTTACTGGAGGTAACAGGAGGGCTTCTTGGCCCCCAAGAACCCTCAGCATCAAAGCAGACTTCATGTTCCAACCAGTAGTGTGCCAGGAGGTGCGTTTGCAGAGTGGTGGAGAAAGGGGGTGTAGCCTCCAAAGTCCTCTCAGTAATTTCACTGTGTGGGTCTTACTGCAGGTAACAGGAGGGCTTGTTGGCCCACAAGAACAACACTCTAGAGCCAAGGAGACTTCATCACCCAGCCAGCAGTGTGCCCCTTTTTTCATTTTTTTAAATTAAAAAACAGGAGGTGGCTACACGACTCCCCCTCCCAGGTCTATTTCGGCCCTGGGGAGCCCATCCCCCAGTGCCAGGCCTTTATATATATATATTTTTAAAGGGGAGGCGGGCCACGCAGACCCCCTCCCCAAGCCGATTTTAGACCTGGAGACCCCATCCCCGAAGCCCAGTCATTTCTGTTTTTCTTTTTTTTTAAACTTGAGAGGTGCCCCCCTCTCGGGTCGTTTGGGTCCTGGGGACCCAATCTCCCGGGGCCTGGCTTCCCTTCTGAGTGCCCTGGAGCCACCCAGAGCACCCGCTTTCTGCACTAGAGGCTGTGGGGGGAGCCTGCGGCCCCTGCAGTCCCTGTATGCTCTCACTTATTGAAAGCAAGCACAGTTTGCTATGGTTTGGTGGCAGCAGTGAAGCTGCCCTCAAACCATAGCAAACAGCAATGTCCTGGGGGTAGGCACCTCAGGACATTGCAGGAGCCGGCCCTTGGGGGGTGGTGGTTGCAGGCCCATCTAGGGCTCCTGGAGGGGGACTGCAGTGCCGCTCCTCCTTTGATAACATTTGCCCTGGGGAGATGTCGGTCCTCAAGGCCTGGGGGTCTGCGAGACCCCCCACATAAATGTATTTAGCCCAGGGAGGTGGTGTCCCCAGGGCTGGGGGGTCTGCAAGGCACCCCCACATAATTTTATTTAGCCCCACGGAGGTGGCGGTCCCTAGGGCAGGAGGGGTCCATGAGGCTCCCACATATTGATTTAATGAGCCCTAGGGAGATAGCAGACACTGGGGCAAGGGGGCCCCCATAATTAGAAATAGCCCCGGGGAGGTGCATTCATTATCAAAAGTACCCCAGGGAGGTGGCAGTCCCCGGGGCTTTTATAAGCCTTAGGAGGGGGGGCACCGTGCGCCCCCCTCCTATAATTAGTATATGCCCCAGTGTTATATTAAATTTATCGACGGAGCCCGCGCTTGTTTTTTTTCCTTTTCGGTCACAAATTCTTATATTAAACCACATATAAGATTAGCATTCTTTGTATATACATTATTTGGATATGTTATGATGGCCGCCACCTATGAGATAATGGTGGAATTGAAAAGCATTTATTTGTTTAGAATTTAATTTTTATTTTCATGCACATTACTACTGAGCAAAGGAATTACCTTGTTATTTACATATGAAATGGTGTCTGGATGTGCTCGCATTGAGAAAGGCGTAGCGCTGACACGCGTCTGTCAGTGCTGCTGCTTTCTGGTTTTTGAATAATCTTTGAATATCCTCAAGTTCCCATATGTGCACTCAGTTGGGCAATGGATAAACGGTTGCCGATAGTGATATATATCACTGAAAAACCATGGGTTTCAGGCACATTATAGTTAGAAATTAGCATTTAAAAAACCTTAGATATTCACTGAAAAAACCATAGGTTTTAGAGAAAGTTATAGTTAGTTGGACATTTCCCTCGTACAAAACCATAGAAATTCCCAAGTTATAGTTAGCTCAGCTTACTATAACTCGCGCCCCCGCAATGCACTGCTGATGACATCACATATTACATCACTCATGACATGGTCAGTGACATCACTGATGACAGACATTATATTAAAAAAAGAAGCCCCGGGGGGTGGCAGTCCCAGGGGCTGCGGGGGGGCTGTGTACCCCCACAAATATTTAAAGAAAGCCAGTCCTTGGGGCTGCAAGGGTCCCCCTGGGCCCCCGCAATTCTTTTTTATGCAGTGCCCCCGGGACTTGGCCCACCCGGGGGCTAATTAATAACGAAGCACAGGAGCCCGCGCTTCGTTTTAAAAAAAATTTCAGCTGGATCCGCGCATCCAGCAATTTAAAAAAATTGGGAGGGCCCTGTGGGTCCTTGTGGGACCCCCTGAGCAGGCCTAGGGGGTCAGGGTGTTTCTACCCTGCCCCTTTTGCCTGTTTTACGCATTTGTTTTTCTGTTTTCTTGTGCCTCGGTTCTACCGAGGCACAAGATGGCTGCCAATACTTCCTGGTTTGGAGTGTTGACAGCCAATTAGCATGAAGCTCGTGATCGGGAGGGTGCGCGGATCCACCACGGCCATAGATATCACTACCTTTATTTCTCAAAAACTACTGAACGGATTTAAAGGTCGCTTTCTGACCCAAGCAGTACATTTTTGCCAAATTTGGTGTAATTCCGTTCAGCAGTTTTTGCTATAACCTTGTCTAAACTTTCCTATGGGAAATTGACTTTTTGACCTCTATTTTTTGATTTTCTCAGGAACTACTGAACGGATTTACACCCTTTTTTTAAAAAAAGGTCTCTTTCTGAGCCAAGGGCAACCTTTTTGCAACATGTTGTGTAATTCCATTCAGCAGTTCGGGCTGTAGCCTGTTCCAAAATTTCCTATGGGAAATACCATGGAGAAAACATGTTTTGGGACTCCCCTTTTTTCTCGGCCCCCGCTTGACGAATCACCCCCAAACTTTCAGGATAGGAGCTGACCGGAGCACCCCTCCAGTTTTGAAAATTTCGCGAAGATTTGTCATCCGGCACCAAAGTTATTTGGAAAAGAATGTTACGAATTTCCTATGAATAATAGGTCCTAACTATAACTACCTACTGCTCTTTATGGAGCAAGTTCTCTGATGATCTGATATATAAAATATTCTCATTAAATTCATACAAAATACTTCATTGACTAAAACAATTTTATAAAAATTGTACAACTCCTCCCCTGTGTTCAGGCCATTCGGCTTCCAACATATTTCAGTTGACATGTACACTCCAATACATATACCGCAAACTCTGTTCGACATGTAAAATTACCCTGGATCTTAATAGGCCTTTCCTCAAATGCAGTGGTATACTCAGTGATATTTTTCCCAAATTTGCAGGCTCTACACGATGTACATTTATAAAAACTTGACCTTGGGGACAACCAGGTGTTAGAGACAACCTCATCTGGGCTGTTACTAACCAGTGCATTCCTCATCGAGGGAGCCCGTCTGAATGTGAGTGTTGGAAGACTAGGTACGATCTGAGATAATGTTATATCTGATAAAATGATCAGCCAGTGTTTGTAAAAAATCTTCCTTATCTGTTTGCCCTGACAGCTGTACGTAGTTATTAATCTCACTGAATCCGTAGTACTCGATGACACCCCACAGGCTGCAATAGTGACTCTAGTGGCAGCCGTTTGGCCCTGTAGAATTCCTCCCTGTTAAAGTTGTCGGCTCTGACTCGAGATTGTTCTAAATCTTTTGCTTTATAACCTCTTGCCAAAAATCTCTGAAAGGCATCCATCTGAAAGAGATTGAGGTCAACCTCAGAGCTGCAAATTCTCCTAATTCGCAGAAACTCCCGATAAGGGATGCTGCGATTAAGGTGGCGGGTTGAGCACTGCTGGCATGCAAAATAGAGTTGCCTGCAGTGGTTTTTCTGTAAAGTTTAGTTTCGATCCTTTTATTATTGGCATATAATTCCACATCCAGGAATTGAACAACACTAGTGCTGATATTCGCAGTAAATGTTCGATTGTAATCATTATCATAGATGTCACAGATAAATTTTCAAGCAGATTCTTCAGACCCCTTCCAGATGGCATACACGTCATCAATGAATCTCCACCAATGGAGAACGTGTGAGTCATAGATGGCTTTGTGAACGACTTTGAGGACCTGTTTCTCCCACCAGCCAACGTGAATACATGCATAGATGGGGGAGAAACAGGCCCCCATTGCCACTCCGAGCAATTGTTGATAAGTCAACTTGTTGAATAAGAAAAAATAATTTGTGAGACATATCTCAACCATCTTGCAAATCATCACATTATGATCATAAAATTCGATGTTACGTTTGCCCAGGTAGTAATTAACTGCTGAATGGTTAATACTAGTATAGAGAGCACTGATAGCCATTAAAATAAAATGATAGTCATCATTCCACACAACATTTTGCAATTTAGATGGAAAATGTCCCGTATCCTTGATAAAAGAAGGAGAACCCTCAACAAATTCATGGAGAAAGTAGTTTACGTATTTTGATATTGGTTCCAAAAGACTAAGTTGGGCTGAAATTATCAGTCTTCCAGGTATTGGGACAGTGTTCTTGTGTACTTTTGGGATAAAGTACAGAACTGGGGTTGTGGGATGTTCATGTTTCAAACAACTGTGCTCTTGTTTACGTATCAAACCCATGCGCTTTCACTGGGCCAATTCTTTGAAGACCTTGTCCTTTACTTTTATCAGTTCCATAGGGGAGGCTTTTCTGTAGCACAGGGCATCACCTAGATGATGTTCGGCTTCTTGCATGTAGAGGTCCCTCGGCCACAAAACAATGTTGCACCCTTTATCGGCCTGATTGATTATCAGGTCTTTGTTGGTTTTGAGTTTCTGCATAAGCCTGGAGTATTGCACATCCTGGTAACTCCTGCAAAACCTTTTACATAAAACTTTTCTATTTAGATTTTTCAGGTCTTCAGTGACGCAGTCATTAAAAACGTCAAATATATATCTTCCAAAATTGTCCCAAGACAAAAGACACACTCCTCATTCAGGTTAAACTTTTTAATTAAGGCTACAAATATGATATTTGCATTGAAATAAAATCCTCTACCTTTCGCTTTTCGGACTTCCCGGTCCTTGTAAACAGGCTGATGTGAGGCTTTGCAAGAATGCTCTCCCAGAACCCTAATTGATATGATAATTAATCATTGCTGCTCTCCGTTGGGCCTCCCAAGTGCGTTTTTCAATTGAATTGCATGTTGGGATCTGTGGTTCTGTGGTGTATTGTATTTCCCCTACGGTGGGTTTGCCTTGCAAACATTATCATTTTGCATTATCCACATCTCTCCAGTGGGACTTGCAAAGACGTGCCCAGATTTATTCAATTTCATAGTCCATTTCCAAACCTGACATTCCATTTTGTGGCAATTAATAGTTCAACACGACAACTGACCCACATTCACATACCTGTGATGGTGCCGTTGTGACCGCAGGACAGCTATCATACTATCTCGTCCAACATTGTTCCAAGACAAAAGACGAGCTCCTCATCCAGGTTAAACATTTTAATGAACACTACAAATCTGGTTCTTGCATTGAAATAAAATCCTTTGCCTCCCGCGTTTCAGACTTCCCAATCCTTGTTCACAAGCTGCTGTGAGGCTTTGCTGCCAAAACCAAGTGGGTTTATTTAGTGCGGCTGCAAGCTTTGGCAGCATACTAGAGTGTACAACTTTCTCTACCAGAAGAAACGAGTGGATGAATGTGCATAAGGTTTAATGTGTGTTTGTGATGTCCTAAATGATGTCATAGAACATGTCATTAGTGATGTAATGTGTGAGGTCATAAGCAGTGCCTGGAGGAGGTGCACGAGTTCTAGTTAGCTCTGCTAATTATATCTGGTGAATTTCTGTGTTTCTTTAGTTCAAACTTTAATGTTGTCACTGACATATTCACCTATCTACAATGTTACTTTAACCTTTGTTTTTTTCAATGAATTTCAAGCCTTTTTTTAAAAAACAAAATAGATCTTTCTATCACGCCTAACTATAGCGTTACTTTAACCTCTGTTTTCTTTAGTGGATTTCTAGATTTTTTAATGTAAAGTAATATTTTATAAGCAACCCCCAGCCGCCCAAGGCCTTCGGCCGTGTGTGGCGAGGGGTTGGCCGCAGGACCTAGCCTGTGACCAGGCCCTGAGACAAACCCCTCACAGGCTGCCAATCCTACTCTACACATGGCCTTCGGCTGTGCACAGCTGGGAGTTACCAACAGGGCCTGGCTTGAAGCCAGGCCCTTTGGCTCTACCCACTCGGAGGCAGCCAACTCTACCCCACAGACAGCCAATCCCAGGCTGCATAAGGCCTGTCATCGTGCTGGGCAATGGGTTTTCTGCAGGCAGCCAGCCGGAGGCGGCCAGCTCCATGCCATGCACAGTCTCTTGTCATGCATTGCTTGGGGTGAGTCTTGCAGCCATTTCCTACTTCCAACGCGCCGCAGGCAGCCAACTCAGTGGTGTACACAGCCTTTGGCAGTGCACAGCAGGGGTTGGCCATAAGGCTTGGACTGCCACCAGGTCCTCTGGTCAAACCCCCAGCAGACTGCCAGCCCCATACTGTGCACGGCCTAGGGATTGCACAGGGTATGGTTAACCTTTGGGCCCCGGAGACCCCATCATCTGGGGCCAAAACATATATATTATGGGGAGGCAGTGTGGGGCCCCCTCCCTGACCCTTATTTGACCCTATTACCCTGCTTTTACCCTTGCATATTAAATCACTCATGACATACTCATTGACTACATTTATAACATCACTGATCACATTTGAAATGCCATCATTGTTGACAACACTGTGCATAGGGGGTTGCAAGTTATTGTTACCTAAGGGCACATGTTATAGTTATTTGAGTTAACTATAACTGGTGAATTTAAGTGGTTTTGCTAGTTTCAAATGGTATGTTTTACATAATATTTTAATCTATCTATAACATCCCTCTAACCTTTGTTTTTTTCAGTGAATTTATAGGGTTTCTTTTAAATGTAAAGCTAGATATTTTTACAATTCTTAATTATAATGTTTCTTTAAACTTTAGGTTTTTTATAGTGAATTTCTATTTTTTTTAACATTAAGTAAGATGTCTATCACAATACAATGCGGTGGGGTGGATTCAGGGCCTGGTCTTACATTGTCCGTTGTGCTGTCCCCATCAAAGCTTTCTGCCTCTGTTCCCCCCTTGCGCTCCATTGTCCAAGTTGAGCCCTGTTTTGCTCTTATTCTACCACTACACTTCCAGCCCTTCCCTACACGGTTAGCTTACTGTCTGTACTCACCTCCTTCCTGTTCTCTGTTTTCCGAATCCATGCATCTGCCCCCACCACACTGCCCTACATCATTTGATGTGCTGCCACTGCCTTCCTGTTAGCTTGCTGTTCTTGTCTCTCCTCCTACCCTCTGTTGTCAGAGTCTATACACTGTCACTACCCTCCTGCTTAGCCTCTGAGCTCAGCCTGCTGCCCTTACTCTGCTTTCCCTGCCCTCCGATGCCTGTGTGCATGCCCCTGCTCCCTCACTTTGGCCACCATGTACCATGGAGCTGCAACTGCCCCTTTAGTCCTCTCTGAGCATTTAATTGAGCTGTCCCTGCCCCTCCTACCTGCCCAGTATGGTCAAATGGCTGTTGCTAGTCCCTGCTCCCTCCACCCTGTCTTCCACTGTCCGAGTTCCAGGTCCCTACACCCTATCTCCTGCCCTACATGTTCCATTTTGCTGCCACTTCTTTCTGCCCTCCATGCTCGCTTGTGTTGCAACTGCTCTTCCTGCCCGCCCTGTCTTGTTTGTTATGAAGCCCCTTCCCCTGCTTTCTGCTGTCTGTGTCCAGCCCCTCCCTCTCACGTCTGCCCTCCATGGTTCTTTGTGCATACCCCTGCCCCCTCCCTCTTGCCCACCATGGCTGTAGTGCCACACTCCTGCCTGCCATGCATGGTCTTTTGTGCTGCCACTGCTCCTCCCAACTGCCCTGTCTGGTCAGCTTAATGCCCCTGACCTCTCCCACCTTCCCTCCGTTGTCCATATGTATGCAATTAAAGGCTCCCTGTTGTCCTCCATGGTGTGTTGTGCTTCAAGTACCCATCCTGCCTGTCCTACAAAGTCAGCTTGTTGCTCCCTCCACGCCCTCTTGCCTCCTGCCCTCTTTTGTCCATGTGCCGGCCCCTACCTTCTCCCTCCTGCCTTCCATTGTCCCTTGCCATGCCCCTGCCCCTTTCCTCCTGCCCTCCATGGTCAATTGTGCTGCAACGACCCCTCTTGCCATCCCTGTATGGTCTGCTTGATTCCCTTGCCTCTTTACCCCTTTGTTGTCCTTATGAATAGCCCTCTCCCCTCCCTATTGCTTTCCATAGTCCATTGTGCCCCACTGCCCTCATGCTTGCCCTGTGTGGTTTATTGTGCTGCTACAACCCTGGTGCTTGCCCTGTAAAGTGAGTTAGGTTTCCCACTGCCATCTTCCTCCTGCCCTCCAATGTCCCAAACCATGTCCCCAACCCATTCATCTTGACCTTCCATGGTCCATTGTTTTATGCATGACAACATTTCAAACTTGGTGAGAGGGAGATTTTGTAAAGAAAATCATGGGAATTGATTTTCCCTATTGACTTACATTGAAAAAAAGGAGATTGTAAGTGGGAGACAGCTTAAATATTGCCTTTTGGGCTTACAAATATTAGGAGTCTCCTGCCTGAATAAGGTCAGTTGGCATGTATGCTTGTACTGCCACTGCCTTTCCTTTCTGCCCTCAATGGTTCATGGTGTTGCCACATCCTCTCTTGCCTGTCCTGCATGGTTTGGGTTGCTATGACTGCCTGTCTTTCCCCTGCCCTCAATGGTCTGTTGGGCTTCCACTGCCCCTCCTGCCTGCCCAACGTGGTCAACTTGCTGCCTCTGCCCCTTCTACCTGCTCTCGGTTGTCCAAGTCCATGCCTCTAACCTCTGTCTCCCAATAGTGTTCTATTTTTTGTGTCATCATGTTTTATTGAGACAAAATTTTACAACATAGGAGTAATGTAGCAAAAGCTGTAGTAAGCAACAAAAAGCATTACAGTAATAGGGGGGGAGGGGAGGTAGGGAGGGGAGCGGAGGCTCGTGCAGGAGCAGGGGAAAGGCGGGGGTAGCATTGGCGGGTACAGATTGCCAGAAGGGTCTCTGTTACCAGCCATTCGCCAGACGCTGGGCGCTGGGCCCCGGGCGGCGGTCACTGGGTAGTGAACAACAAGCAATCATCCAGTTAACAGTGATGGTAGGGCCCATGGGCCATGACTTCTCTGAATGGGTGAGAGGGGGGTTAAGAGTCTGTGTAGGCCGCCATGCGGAGGGAGGGATAAACAGGAGGAGGCCATCGCCCAGGCCGTGGGGTGGAGTAGGCCGCAAGACCTGTATCATGATTTAATGGAGAAGCGAGGTGCAGCGGTGGTGCGGGGGGTCCCTTGGGTCGGACCGGGGGAAGGTCATGACCCGCTGGCTTGGCAGGATGCATGATGTGGGATATCCCGGGTGGTGAGTTGTGCGATGGGTAATGAGTGTGTGCTGGTGGCTCCCCATGCTCTCCCCCGCATGCCTATGTGTCTGGCGGGGGAGAGGAGAGGGAGAGGTGGGTGGGGAGGCGGGGAACATAGGGAGGAGAGAGAGGGCTGTGGACTAGGAGGGGAGGTGGAGCACCACAAGGAAGGGTAGTTGGGATCGGTGGGAGGTTTAAAAAGGGGGATGTTGGAGGGGAAGGGGGAAGAGGGGGACGAAAAAGTGTGAGGTGGTGGGGCAAAAAGGGAGAGAGAGACAGGGGTGGGTGAAGGGTATCCTGGTTACTGCTTGAGGGGGCCATAACAGCACGTGGGTGCCACAACCAGGGCAACCAAGCCTAGGGCCACTAAATGAGGTGCTAGTGGCAATCAGCCCCCTAGACGTGACGTCTTATATGTATAGAAGAGAGAGGGGGCAGTGGGGATGATGCCTACTTTAGGGGGGGCATCATGTAGGAAGGGGGCCCATGTCTGTGTGAACATATCAGCCTGATCCTGCATACAGTAGATAAAGCACTTATGGGAAGCTGTCTGGATCACCGCCACTGTCCAGTCCTCCTGAGAGGGCGTATGGGCGATCGCCACTGGCGAAGAATGCAGAGCTTTACAGTGGACAGCGCAGTGTGTAGGAGGCGGTGTTGCAGACGGAAGAGGTCCGGAGAGTCTCTAAGATCATGCAAGAGGATGATGGGAGGTGAGTGGCAGCTGGACGCTCCCATCCTGGGACCAGAAAAGCCAGATTGAGGGACAGTTGCACAGAATGTGAGTGAGATCACAGTGGGTAGCCGGACATCTCCAACAATTCAAGTGGGGCCCGAGGCTGGCCTTTCGCAGCCTTGTCGGGGTCCTGTACCACTCTTGGAACATCTTCAGTAGGCAGTATTTCAACTGGGCTTCCCGGGCACCTTTGCCCAGGGCTTACAAGAGGTCAGCCCAGTCCTCTTACTAAATGGGGATCTGCCCATAGTGTTCTAATGAACAACAAGATCGCTAACATTCTATATTTAATTCAAAAGAGAGGCACACCTGCAGTCATCTTGATGGAATCAAAACTGTAAAACCTAAAGTATTTGCTTTAGAAATTATAAAAATGAGGGGGTATTTTCCCATAGAAAATATGGTTATTGATCTTCAAAACTAAAATGAGGACACATTTTCTGGGTTCTCAAATATCGACTAAGCACTTTTAAATTATCGGCTATTTGCTATCTCTATGTTTTTTATTTAGTAAATCACTTGATTATTTCTTGCACTTGGGAGGGAAGGATGTGGTGTTACAGCCAGAGCTTCTTACTTTATAACTGCATCAGCTCAAGATCCTGTGATTCTGGGCACATCACTTAATCTCCTCATGCCTAAAACCAAATTGAATGTGCTCTCATATAAAGCACTCCCATACCTTTGGGTCATGTTCACACTATATACAACTGCAAACAAAAAAATAAAATTGAGCGTTTTGCACATTTCTGTCATTGGTTTATACCTGGGCTAGGGTTTGGGTGGTATTTGAGCTACATTTGGGCCCTTTGTACTCCAGTGGTTATTTTGGGAGACTTTTTTGTTATAAAGTTCCCTAATTTCCTCATTCACTGCAGTATCCACAATAGGATATGCTTCCAGTTTTCCACTTTGATTCCGTCAAAATGGAATTCAGATGTGCCACACTTTTGCCGTAAATTCATAATGTTGGCACTTTAGTTGCTCATTAGAACTCTCTGTTAAACCTGCACCAGGCAGTTAACTGGCAGTCTGCTGCTGGTGTTGAAAGTTAATGTTTTAGTCTGCATGTCGGAGTGTTTTAATTAAATAGATGAGGAAAATATTTGAAAACTCATTTAAAATGTGTCCTAATATTGCTTTCTACAGCAGTAAGCATACTTTATATTATTAAGTGAACACCCATGCCGTTCTTTTCTAAATAAAATGTTTTGCATTTTAGCAATTTGGTTCAGTCAAAATGGCTTCAGGACTGCCACACCTTTGTCATAAGTAAGACTGTTAGTGCTCTAGTTGTTCTTTAGAACACTCTGGGAGGCTGAGGTAGAACACAGGGGAATCAAATGGCAGGCTGCTGCTGTTGGAAGTACATGTTTTACTGAGAATGTAATACTTTACTCCTCTCACATGGCTGAGAAAAATAGAAAGAATTTACAGAAAATGTGCTCTCATTTTTGCTTCTTGACCACCTTCCATTACCTCTATGAGAAAATCTTCAGGTGGAACCCAGTTTTCTCTCTGGCATGATTCATGAAATCCCAGCAGAGAGCCAGCATTTCTCACAGAGTAAAATCACCTTAGAACACACCAGAAATCCTAAAATTAATATGGTACCATCAACGAATGATTTGTATTGTAACTCAAATCTGTTATCAACCTTTTTTTGTGACACTTGAATCCAAACATACACTGCTATGCATTTCAATAGGGACTATGTCTCAGAGTCATGTAAGTGCTGCCACTGCATGTTGTGGTCAGCCAATAAAGAGGGGCCCTTTAGGAGACCTCCACATGCCATTTGGGGTCTGGATGTATTCACACTGCCCCCTTCCATATTATTTGTATTCATTTTTAGGACACAGAGACCTAGGGCCATATGTATCAAAATCCTCATTAGCGATCCTCAAATAGGGATTTTTTGCGACTCGCTATTTGAGAATCGCAAAATTCTATGTATGTAGGATTTGCAATACATTTTGCGAATCCTACAATATTCCTTAATTGCGAATCTCAAATTGCGATTTGCAATTAAGGAATACCTACCCATTCATTCCTATGGGCCTAGAGGCCCATAGGAATGAATGGAAAGACATTCTCAATTTGCAATTAGCAATTAGAGAATCGCAAATTGAGAATGCAATTTCAAGGGTGCAAGGGTGTCAAAAAGACACCCTGTTGCACCCCTGAAATAAGCATGGGTGCACATGTGGCGCACATACATGCCCTAAGGGCATGTATGTGCTTCACATTGCACTTTGAAAAATGCTAAAAAGTGAATTTTTCAAAGAAATCGCAAATTACCACCAACTTGAAGTTGGTGGTAATTTGCGATTCCTTAAGGCCAAATTGCACCTTTTTTGGTGCTTCTTACATTGCATTTAAGGAATCGCAAAATTTGCGATTCCTTAAATGCAATCGCAAAATAAAGAATCGCAAATTTTGCGATTCCTTATTTTGCTCGCAGATTTGCCTCATACATACCACTAAGCTAAATTGCGATCGCAATTTTGCTTGATACATATGGCCCCAAGTCTATGAGTCTTGTAATAGCTGCCAAAGCATATTGTTCAGGTTGTCATCAATCAATCAGGTTAGACTAGTCTCCTTCAAATTGACCAATCAGAGCATATCTGAACACCAACTATCCAGATACAATTCTTTTTAAATGTTAATATATTAAAAAAAATGCTAAACAGATTACACCAAACCACACAAACCACAATCTGAGGACCAACATCTAGCTTCCTGCCAAATTTGGTGAAATTCTATTCAGCAGTTTTTGCGGTAGTGCTTTTTAAAAAAGTATATGGAAAATGCATGGGGATTTCCCGTTTTTGGACACCTCCTTTTCCTAGGCCCCTGTTTAATGGATCACCCCGAAACTTTCCATGCACAAACTGGTAAATTAGGCAAATAAGAGCCCTTTTTGGAAGGTTTCATGAAGATTCACAAAACGGTGTAAATGTTATTAGCATAACAAAAAAAGTCACTTGCAATGACCACTGTGTCAAAGCTAAGAGTGAAAGATCATCACTGTACTTTTGTGGACGCATATCACCTTTCTTTATTTCAGTCATGCATATAGCTCTATTTTCTCAATAATTTCAATACACGATGAAGTGGAAAAATGACAGTTCTTGATTCTCAATTTGTTGACTTCATCCAGTAACGTAGTGATACTGATATACCACCATGCATCCAAAGACAATAAATGAGTGCACAATTATGGAAATTATATAATCATAAAACCTGATATGAATTAAAAAACGAGTCTCATTTTCTTGCAGCAGAAAGCTTAATACATTCAAGTCTAGATTACTTTCTTCAAAATATTTTATTCATTTCCATAAGCTTACCGCTCTGTGTGTTTGATAGCGTATCATAACTCAATTTCAGACAAAACATTGCATGATATCAGAGCAACAGTCTATGATAAACATAGGACATTATTTATAGTCACAATGTAGGCACCTGGTGGTCCCATAGAGGTCCAGAAAATCAAGACCTGTGCTAATTGGAATTTCAGCATTAACAGAGCAAACATGTATTTATGGTAGGCTGTACACATGTATTCTACCTCTGAAAATGCACCGCCATTATTATGTGTCGCAGGTACTGCAACAGAATTGGAATGGCGAAGCGGATGCTGTCTTGGCATGAGTGCATTGAGAGATGAGCAACAACAGCTTCCAAATCAGATGAATTACACACTTGAGAAACATGGATTAGTCAGTGCTACATTTGGAAAGCGTTTTATTTCAGCAAAACATATGTAAAACTAACAGGAAAAAATTATATGGTATTGCTCTGAAGATACAGCTCTAGCGATTAAATTTAAAAAATCGTATTGTCTTTTTTGCACCATACTTCTTCATTGAACATACTGATAAAAACAGAATATGGCATAAGTAATTATGTGCTCCACTATGTGCCTCTTCCTCAACACATCCTCTTGTACGATTTTGGGTGTGATGATCGAGGGCTATGAGTGTTTGAATGGTCCCAAATGTGCACAAGACCATGTCTAGGTTAATAGGCGACACATAGAGATACATTATGGGCTTATTGTAAATTACATTGCATTCATTTTGCATGTATAACGTGTGCTTCATTAGTGGTTATGAATACATGTAATATGCAGGGCTTCTGCTTAATGATAAGTGGTACGGTCAGCTGTGACAGTAGTGGAAGAGGCAAGGATGTGTGGGAGATGGCTTTATAAATGGTTCGTACACCATTAGGTTAGATCATCTGGCTCCTCGATGAGAATAAGGAACTCCAGCGCACTATTTGAGCTTGCTGGCTTTGGGATTGGTTGTTCAAGAGAGGAATGCAAGCTCCATGTGACGGATATCCAGTTCGCCGTGTTACAAGTTCCATTACATCCAATGGAACATAATGGAGCTCGTAATATCGCTGGCGGGATATCCGCCAAGTTTGTGATGGAGAAACTCGTCCGCCAAACTCGTAATCAGGCCCTGAGTCTTCAATAGCATCATTTAAGTCAGGCAATGTATTGACTGATGGTAAGAGGTTTCAATCAGTCTCTTATTCTTGGTTTATGTGATGTATTCCACGACAGCTTGGCGACTTCCGGTGCTCTGTGGATGAACAGCACATGGCTTATATGAGGCATATCCCACAGGGCTCCACTCATTGTATATCTGCAGGACCTCCCTTCAGGTGCAGCACCCAGTGCGCCCCTGATGGGCAATCTTGCTTTTAGATGCTTGCGTATCGCCTAGTGCTCCCAGGTCACGTCACCCGTGTGCTCGCAGATGCATATCTTATTGTGCGGCATGCTGTAAACCACACCACTGTGTACCCTTTGCTGCACATCGTCCTGTGCCTATTGCCGCACACCATCCTGTGTTCCACGCTTGTACATCACTGAGTACCGCCCTCCTGCACATGAATAGGTGTGCCTTCTGGCTTATGTTCATTGATAACCATTTGTTAGTAGTTCTATATGCATCGCTGTTGAACCTTATAAAAATGGGAGCCTGAGGATTTGTGTGCATGGGATCCTGCATGCTGGTAAACTTTGATAAAGTAGGTGTCTAAAGGTTTGTTGGATGGTGTTCATTTTGCCTGCATGTTTTGGGCTTAGAAGTGCTTGCACAGTACAGATGTCAAGTGCTTGCACTATATGGCAGTCATATCTCTTAGCACTAGCAATGCTTGTTCTGTTTTTTTGAGGTAAGTTTGATGTCAGATCTTTACATTTCAGGTATGTGTGGTATTGAAGGGATTGCTTATATATGATACACTTGAGCAAATGGTTGGCCAAAATTCTGTCTTGTAAATTAAGGTGTTTCGTTGTATTTTACAACTAAATGATTATACCCCATACATAGAAATGCCTTTGTAGCAGTGTATCTTTTGTATATACCTGGTGGCTCATTCTATGTCACTTGTGGCAGGTTGGTTACTGGTTGGGGATTTACTGGACTGTTGAGGGAGAAATGAGAAAACTGTGCAAGATAGCATGACATGTAGAAAATGATTCACTCAGGTCTGGTTGATTGGTAAAGGCAATGAGGTTTAAAATCTTCAGCCATTCCCCACACCGCTCGTCTTAAGGAGGGTTTACGAAATAAGGCTCCAAGTATAATAAATATTTGCATTTTACAATCTCTCCAAGCACTGTCCTGCTATATATTGTAAGAGTTGTTTACTCTATGTTTTGAGAAATATTACCGCAGTGGAGCGTGAGCATTAAGATGTACTAAATTATTTGAACCCAAATAAAAAGGAATAAATACAATTTCAGTCATTTTTGCAGCTCACGCGACTGCATTGTCATTCATACTGCAGGGAAGCGTCTTGTCTTCGTCATTCTGGCCTGCATGTGTAGGCTCTGATAGCCAAAGTCAAGCAGGCATCCTTGAAGATGATTTCAAGGAAGAGGGACAAGTAACATGATAATACATTGCTCATGCGAAAATAAAACATACAAAAACATATGATGGCTATGCAGTGTGTCTTCAGACTATAAGGCACTGGAAAACGTTTCTTAGGCAAAAGGCTGCATCAGACGTTTCTTCCATTTACAACAATGGTTCTGTCAGTAGAGGTCCGTCTTCTAGGCTCAGTTAGTACCTGAAAGATTAAGGAATGATCTCTCAAAGTTATATCATCAGCATTGCCAAGGGTAATGCATATCTTTGTTATTCCTATGGCACGTTAGGCAAGAGAGACACTCCCGACACAATGAAGTCATTGAATATTGTGCAATTCCGTATTCATCGACAACTCATGCCCAATATATCTTGAAGTGACTGATCAATTCGATGCTAACTCCATGTCCCAAGTTTTGTGGTTTTCTTTAAATTGAGCTCATGCACATATTCATAATGGAAATAGCACTGGTTATACGAGAAAAGAAATCAAACAGTTGGCCAGTCAAAGTCTTGGTGTCAAAGAAGCAGGGATCCAAAAAGGGTCTCTACTTCATGTTTTCAATGATTGCAATCTCCTCGCTCGCACAGTGCGGAGTCAGGCCATTCAGGTAAATACTATCACTCTTGACGAGAGCTGGGAGCATCTCCTTTTCATTCGTGAGGTGGTTCACTGATAGGGTCCGCTTGCCCTGCGTGAGTTCTTGAGTTGGGCTCATGCCCAGTTCCGCAGAGAGCTTCCTTTTGATAGAGGTGGCCCGCTGAAACTTGTCGTAAATTTCCACACTCAGCCGCCTGCGGGTTTCTTTGAATTCTGCTGAGACGTTGGCTGTCCACTCAGCGGCATGGGCTCTGAACTCTCCCACCTGCACAGCACAAGTACACAAAAACAGTCAGCATCAGTTACCACTTGCAAGAAATTAGATTTTCAGCTCACACAGACAATAGATGGCAACATTGTTGTGTTTATAGGTATAAGTATGCTAAGGGGTGGAAAGTCATTAATGGAATGTGGGTATGGGGTTTTCTTATTGCAGCATTCCATGGAAGCCAGTTGGTGACTGACTCCAGGAGCTGTTGGTGGGGATTGTCGCTGTGCTGTCCGGCATCTACAGAATACATCTATTGGCCAATATATTCACCTCTGCTTTGTATCTGTTGTAAATAAAAATAGTGCATTCATCAAGGTTCTTCACATTCTCTCACACAGACACCCAGACTGAGCAGCAGTATAACAGTATCCCTGCCCACAAACCAGGTATCTGCAAATCTTCTGTTCGCTTAGGTCCTTGTGTACCGGTGATCACAAGCCGCAAGGTTCCCAGCACCAGAAATGCTTACATTTCTGGCCTCTGCCTCGTCCTTTCCCTCACCCACGACTTCTGCCTCTCGGGCTTTGAAACTTCCGTCCAGGGGGCCATTGGTCTCCAGGACTTGTTTCTTAAAAAACTGGCTGTGCAGAGGTAGAATTTCTAGAGGGCGAATGAGGAGTACCGGTGCTGGGTTCAGAGTTGCAAGCCTCCGAGTTAGAAACGCCTAATAATGTGAAGCAATGTTTTTGGTAATGGTGTCCTCTGTTCACAAATCTTCCCTGGTTCTAGCTGTAATATTCGTCAAAGATATATGGGTAAGTCTTGTTTTTGCTGTCATTTCTGATGTCCCTAACTAATTATATAGTTTTTTCTCTTGTGTAAATATTCTGAATCCGGAAACAGTTTATTTCTAGTGCAGCCAAAGCTTCCTTAGCATTAATCAATGATTGGAAAGCGAGGATTTCTTTCACTAAATCCACTATTTCTTTTACCAGACCCTTCACGTGTTCTAAGGCGGTATCAATAGCTAGAACCCTCCAGTGACATGAGCAATTATTGCTGATAAAACTGAAACCCTTGCGGTACTTGGGCTCATCAGCAGAAATTGGAAGTTCATTCCTAACCTGCAATCCCATAGGAATCGTGTAGGACTGTAAATGATGGATCATAAGATGACCATGCAACTGGGTACAAATTAGTATTTTGTTAAATTTTTCAAGCTTCTCAATCATCTGATAGAGAGTGTTATCAATTGGAATAGGCGTGGACCCTAAAAAAGAGGACCCCTTTAATCATTTTTGTATATATATTCTTCAGTATAGGTTTATTTGAGGTGCGCGTTGTACTTTTGCATGGTGACAGTGCCACTCCCAAGTTTTCCCACGAGCTTTAGGTTGCTTCTGTGGCTTATTACTATGGCTTCCACATAACATATTATGCAGAGGTCACTTTGAATTTTGTACAGACTATTCTTCTGCCAGTTGAGTGTTTGTCTCCTGTTCTATTTTGCTTTTTTAATTAAGCTCTTTTCTTTGATGGTCATGTGTGTCATTTGTAGGACATCGGTCGCCCTGTTCCTTTTTCTAAACAATGTACTGACACATGTTCCTCTTTCAGTAAGGTGAGCAATATGTTGGTATCATTCACCTTGACTACTCCTTTCTGTAATATTCTGGCAATTCCTATATCTCTTTATAGGTTGCTACAATTCTGTCCTGAGGAGGACCTTGGGTCAAAACGTCAACTTCTCAGTCTTCACTATACTTGCGTAGATTGCTGGACTTTGAGAAACCTACCCAATGTATTTTTCGTGGGTTCTACTTTGTAATTGATGGCCTGATGTTAAGGCATTTCTTGATTCTGCGCCCTCTATGGTTGTTGTTTTTTTCACACATTGTTCCCATAGTTTCGCTCTTACTGCGCCTTCACCTGTAGCACCTTTCCACGTATTGGAATTGCCTTTCCACTCATGTAATGTCCAGAACAAATACATGCAAAAAATGTTTAAAGATCTGCAGTATGGTTACTATGACAGCAAGGTCATTCGATGGGATAATCCCTGCAAAAGTATTAAATGTTTTTGGCTGATTCCCTTTGGAACAGTGTTGTATATATGACTTTCATTAACCTAGTTCCATTGGAATACAAAGTGCCATGTGTTTTTTCGCCCTGATTTTCCATGAAGGCAGCAGCAAGAACAGAAAATAAACATGTCTCTTAAAACCATGTTTAGTATCCATAGCTCTTGTTTATTAACCTTCCATTAGCATCGCAGCAGTAAATACGTTGCTTCTGAGGGAGTATCAGTCCGTGGAAGAAAGGGCCAATGGGTGAGTGATGTGATGTCACTTCCGCTACCATTGGCGTTTCTGTGTATGGACTTCCACGAGGGGAACTGTTAAGTGTTCGAACATTTTGTTCCACAGCTTTTCCGCACAGTTTAATAAGTGCCTGCTTTGCTGATGCGGAATGCAGCCCTTTGTCAGCATTTGTGATAAGAACAGCCGTTTCGAGGATCAGAATGTCCTCGATATCAAGTGATCTTGGTAAAAGTATTTTACATAAAATGAGAGATGAAATTATTCCAACACTTGGATTCAGCGTGAACAATGTTCATGACTGCAGGTTCCTTAGAAATGTAATTAATTTTTTTTCAGAATAAATCATTAAAGCCACATCTGTGTTAATTTTTTTTATTGTGTTATGTCTATTCTTTCCCAATAAATAAAGACTACATAAGGAAAAAAAGTTTAATAGGGACCTATTTTACTGCATTTTAAACCACAAGGCCGATGGCTGAGTGTTTAGGTCTCGCCTACGCAGCGCGCATGCGCTGCATAGGAGAGAGACCTAATGCCATCGGCACAACTTTGGGGGCAAAAACGTGCACGCGTTGCATTGCTTGCAATTGCAACGCGTGCACGTCTGGCGATTTCCTTGGGGGAGAGCGCGGCGCCATATGGTGGCGCCATATGGTCGCACGCTCCCGCAAGGGAATCTCGCAGGCCCCCTCCCCAGCGCGATTATAGCAAAAGTAAACAAGCATTGGCATAGCCAATAGGTCTCGCTTTTGGGACCTTATAAGTATGTTTACTTTTGCTATAATCGCGGCACGTAAAGCGCGGGTGCCGTGATTATAGCAAAAGTAAAGAAATAGAAAAAAACATCTATTTCTTTACTTTTGCTATAATCGCGGCACCCGCGCTTTACCTGCCGCGATTATAGCAAAAGTAAACATACTTATAAGGTCCCAAAAGCGAGACCTATTGGCTATGCCAATACTTGTTTAAATTTCACAAGGACCCCGAAGTGGCAAAATAGGACCATATTACACATATAAACTGTTGTGCATTTTTTTTATATTACATGTTTAGGCAGGCAGCATGAAAGTGCTGTTTCTTTAAAGGCAGCTAACAATGGGCAATGACTTGAATTAGTATATTTAAGGTTTGTTAACCTTACATTAATTTATTTTTGATGAACCAATGGACAATGGTGAGGGTCAGTGGATTTGTGTGATTCTGTGGCTACAGCATTTGCCACATAATTATGGATGTATTGCAACTGCCACATAATTTGGCAGATATTTTGCAGATTTCACAAAAATGTTGTTTTCTAGCTCAAACAGATTAAAATGCTGCCAGAGAATGTGGCACATCATTTGCATTTTTATCACATTTTTAGACAACCTTGCTGCATAAAGGTCTTCCATGCAACATAATCCTAGTAGCCTTGACAATGGTAAAGCTCTGCAGAGTGGTTTGGGTGCTGTTATCATGAAGATTAATCCAGCATTTGACATGGAATTTTAAAATATTTTCCATATTGCCCAGGTCTCTCTGAAATTCATATGTTTATACCACGGCAGTTTGTGCAGTTAAAGCACCAAAACATGCAATATTATTCGGTATGCTTCTGCTAAGACCCCGTGTGCATTTGTAATGTTTTCTGTAGATGGCTAACATTGCATTTACCCTGTTCTTAGAGAAAAATGACACACTCTTGAGGAAGTAGGCCATAGAACAAGCCTATATGCTTCTTTATTGATTGACACATTTGTGGTTGTGCGAATGAATGAAAGTGTGAAGGAGGCAATAGGTGAAGGGATCACAGGATGAATGGGTGAGACCACAGATGGATCAATATATGCATCAATGCATGAATGGAAGACTGAGTGAATGAACTGCTTCATGACTAGGTGAGTGTGTGCATGGGTGAATGTATGAACAGATGGGTGAATAGATAGATGATTGTGCTATTGTGGTTCCCTCCCACCATCACTCAGAAATTTTGCTAGTGCACACAGATTTTCCCCTTCACTCAGTAAATCCTTGGGGGATAATACTCACAAGCGAAGCATTACTCAATAGTTCCAAATGTATGATCAGATCTGCACCTTCACTCAAATATCCTGAGTGAATGTTCCGATCTGCCTCATTATTCCTCACTAGCTTCAGGGGAGTGCCACCGTCTGTAGTGCCATAGCAGTCAGAGAGCTCCACTAGCCACCATTGCACAGGAAAAGGTACTGTAGCTCTTGGAAGCTGTACAATCATACTTGCCTGCGTTGGAAGCAGAGTGGGAGATGGTGCTGCACTGCCTGCAGAATTATTGCTGTCATGCTTAGAATAGATGTATGCCTTTTGCCACCTAACTTGTGCTACACTTCACATTCTTCTTAAATATCTGAGCATTTGCTGCCAGCTGACCGGGGGGGGGGCTGAGGCATCAGAGTTCTGGAAGAGATAGCAAGGTCATGAGTGTGAAAGTGTGCATCACTCAAGCTCTGCTGCTCCAGTTGCCTTCCAATCAATGCCTGCTGCAGTAAAGCACTGTGCAGGGTAGCAGCATGCCAGTGGGAACAGAGCATCACAGCGGCTGCTGCAAAGGATTTTAGCACTCTGCATGCTGGGTGAGGTGCCCAGCAGGCTGCCGAGAAGTCATCTGGCACTCTGAATGGAAGGCGAGAAGCGGCAGTCTCCGCTTTAGGGCTCTGAAATTCCCACATCTTTTCTGTGATTGAGAGCTCTGGTGTTGAGACTGGAGGCACTGCGAGTTTTTCACAGTGCCTGTCAATGGGTTGGCCTCTCTGCAGAGCACACTGAGAAATGGTCACGTATTCCAGTTGCAATTAAAATTCTGTGTAAATGTGTGTGAAGGGGATACACAAATATAAAAATATTGACAAGGCGGACATAAAATAAAATAAAACGCTTGCACGTGAGGGAATGTAGTGTTTGTTTGGGGGCTGTGAAGTAAAGGAGATGGGAGGAAGTGCATTCAGTAGACAGAGAGAGGAAAGAAAAGAGGTTTAAGATATGCAGATGGACGAGATTTGAAGAGAAAAAGACATACATGTCTAACAGAAAGTGCACATAACCGAAGCCCAATACTCCTTCCACAGGTCTCAATATTATTTAATTTGAAGTTGCATATTTTTAGATTAGAAAATCTTATAACATCAATTATTTACAACAAAGTCATTGTTGTTACTCATTTGACTTAAACAGCTAACAACCATTGACAAAGCAAATAGTCCTGGCAGGTTTTAAGTGCATCTCAGTTGTTGTTTTATTTATCTGGATGCAATAACAGAAGGCTCAGTGAGAAACCAAAATACCAGTCGGGTGGCACACAATTTGAATCAAAGAAATGTAGTTTACATGCGTAAGCCTCGCCCCTATTAGGAGACCCACACTGTTTCATCCCACTTATAGCCTTGTTTGCACATATGTCTATATGACTGACTGCAGCCAGTAGCTGTGGGTGCTTCCCCAAGCCTGGTTAGAGCATTTACTTCCTAAGTCAAAGCCGCATGCAGTGCAAGACACTGGGCAAGCACACACTACAGTAACTGTTGTACATATCAATGCAGTAAGATATGGGGAAGTCTTTAATGTGTTTTAATATTTCTAGACTACACATTCACAATTGCTGTATAAACCTTCGTGCTTTCTCACTAAATTCTTTATTAAAATTTTCTTTGAAATGCACCATTTGTCGTTCTTAAAAAAAAACAATCTTGGGATGGTGGATCTCCAAACCCCTTGTTTGTCCATCAAGCTAGGTCGCTACATAAAAATCATATCCAAGTTTTACACCCTCACCACTTTCAAATGTCACCAGCCGCCACTGAAGTAGAAGACAGACCAGATGGAGGCTTGCCCAGTAGCAAGGTGGGAACTGATTGTTCAGGCAGCAGACTCAAGAAACACTGAGAACTATATATGTAAAATGAACTGCCCAAGAAACAGCGGAGAAGACAACAGGTGCTCTGAATGGAGGGGGGTCTGGTTCTGGGACGAAGCTGCCCACGTAGTGAGGCAGAAACTGACCACCCTGATGGTAGGTGCAAGCGATGCCATGTGATCTACATTTTAAATGAGTAAACCAACAGGTAGTCTCATGGAGAGACTGACCCAAGAATTGAACAGCTGCTGCAAGAAATGCTGGGTGTTCTGCATTTTAAATAAGCAGCCCCGCAAGTAGCAGAGAAGACTTCAGGCGCTCAGAATAAAGTTGCAGGCAGGCTAAGGAGTGACGTAGGAGCGGGGTAACCCAGCTACAGCTGAAACAGATGACTGATCCTATGCATATTAATTAGCAACTAGGTGAGCAGCAAAGAAATCACTGACTGCTCTGGAGGAAAGGAGAGGCTGGCCCAGGAGTGAGAGGCACACCAGTAGCAGAGGCGGTTGGCACTGATTGGTGGTGGAGGGGTGGAGAAATAAAAAAAATTATGAAACTTACCTGCTTGCCGCGTCCTCTTTGATGCTCCTCCTCCTGGTCACATCTCTCCTCCTCCCGCCAGCAGGAACAGAAAGCAGCCTGGAAGCACCCAGGCTCCCCTGAGCCAATCACAACGCCGCAATGCAGTGTTGTGATTGTCTGAGTGCCGTGGCTCGATGCTCAGGTTGGGCATGGGGGCCTGGGCATGTTCTCCATCCAGGTTGCAATGCAGCATGGGTGGAGAAAAGGGAAAATTTGTATGACTGTTTTGGGTGGCCTGACAGAACCCAGCCAAACAGTCATGTTGCCTTAGGAGTGGGAGCAAACCACTCCTCGGCTGCTCCGTCTGCCCTACCCCGCCTTCCTCGCAAAGCTTAGCTGCCATTCTCGAAAAAGGAAAAAATAAAATGGTAATAATTGGTTATTATCATTTTATTTTTTCTTAAACTGCTGAAAACAGTGTGGCGACGCTCCTCCTCCTTAGCGGAGAAGCCGCCACTGACCAATAAGTTATATGAATGTAAAAAAAAGAAACAGAGCTCACTCTATTAGAAAGCATATATCCTCGACTAAGATTTCTGAAATCATAACATTCTCATGGTGGTCATTTTAGAAGAGGGGATTTCCCATTTAATCCAGTGAGAGCACTGCACGCCTGTTCAATGAGAAACAGTATAACTTTATCCTATGCCTTGCACTTGAAGATTTGAAGTCGTCAGCTTCAAAGATCAATAACAATACTGTTTCACCTCCAAATACATGCTGCCAGCACCAAAAGCAGCATACACAGAAAGTACTACAAAACAAATGTTTGCTCAGAGAAAACATTAAAATACTCATACGATGACTACTTGTACTGCAGAACCAATTTAAGCTAGAAAGAACCACAGAAAATGTACACATTTGCAAATGCCTTAGGCTGATCCAAGATGTGATACACAACCAATCAACCCATCGATCCAGTTCCTGAAGCAGAATAACCAAAATGACTGAAAAATGTTGACTTAAAGCCCCATTCTGTATATTACATGTTGTGTGTTTTGTGTTGTGTGTTCCAAAGACATTAGATCTTACCAGACAGTGAAAGCCGTTTCTAGCCAGACTTAACACTAAGGCACCCCAAAGAACCACGCCTTAAAGCAAAGCAAAACAAACTGTAGAACAAGCCCATAGAGGAAAATATAGGACTGAAGAGCCATTCAATAGAGGAAAAGAAACAATACAGCCCATACAGAAAAAAGTACTCTAAAGAACATCACGTGGTACTAAAACTGAAATTGAGTTGTTTGGTTCTATAGCTTAAAGCCCATGGCAAGACTCCAGGTTAGGTGAAAGGACAAAAGGAATATGAGAAACTGGATACAAATAAGAAGTGCATCAATTGATGTATTTGAAACTATTTGCACACTTTCCAGCAAGAGGGAAGAAGGAACAAGGAGGCAAGCAGGCTTCTCTAGGACGGCCTAAACCCCCTTAACTCCATGGGTCATCAGGGCAGTGGCAATAGCAGTCAGGTAGTGACTTGCTGGAGCAGGAGTTCAAACTGACTTGGCAGCAATGCTCATCACTACTCAGTAATAGAAGAATTATTGTGTGAGGCTTGCAAGAAATCTAATATCTTGTTTGTTGAGGGAAGCAAGATGGCGGTCAGCTAAGGCGATCGCTTGCAGCACTATGACCATCTGAGATCCTGACAACCCCCAGCACCGATAAAAGATGTTGCCTGACATATTAATTAGCCTACAGATGATGCTCAGCAAGGGAGGACAGCAGGAGTTGTTACTTGCCTGCAGGAGACCCTGCCACGCCTTGGGTCACTTCGATTGCTGCCACTCCGGGCTCCATTCACCCACAGCAATGAAACTGAAGACTGCTCCCGGTAGAGCGAGAGAAAGGGCGAGCATGGCTCCTATCACCAGAGAGACCAGTACCGTGGATGCAGCCCCATTGGCGAACAGCTCGGAGAGACTGCTTCGCGTCAGCCTAGACGCCAATTGCAGACAGCGACCCGGATTGAGAACACCTCGAAGAGGAAGGGGAAGGGCGGGGCAGTGCCCCAGCAGCACCTGCCCGGTCCACAGTAGCAGAGCTGCTCAGAGCGGTTAAACTGTCTTCTGGACCTACGATCACGGCAGAGCCCAAAGCTGCAGGAGGGAATGAAGGTGTAGCCAGTAATAAACTTGCCGCAAAGGACTATGAAGATGAGGATAAAGATAAAGACGCTCAGAAGGTAGCTCTTGGTTTAATGAACTGCTCAGGGGCTGAGGCCCAGGTAAACAGTCCCCCTACAGCAGAAAACCAGGCAAAGCCTAAGCTTACACAGACTGCTAGTAATAGTGAAGCTGGTAGAGAAGGGGCAATAAGTAAGGCTACCACAGGTGGGGGGCAAAGATGGCAATGCTCATCCCGAGACCCCCCAAAAAGACCCTACCACAAGAGTAGGTGAGGAGGAGCTCGGGAAAGGGCTTAAAAATCTCCAAGAAGCACCCAATGACTCCACTGTGAAAGGGGGAAAACCACGGCGGCACGCACCAACGGGTATCAGGGAAATGGGGAAGGATACTAATGAGATTGATATAGAGGCAACTGACTTATTTTTCTCATTATCTGTAGAGACTTGGTCTGCGGACGATTCAGTGTCACTGTCTGAGACAAGTGAGAGCAAAAGCTTACCTGACAGCAGCAGGATGGACTTTGCTGCTACCCTGCACAAAGTAAATAGGAAGTTAGGGCGATTAAGTAAAACTAAAGAAAAGGACCTGAACTGGGATTACTCACCATCTAGCCAGATTGTTGGGATCGCAAGAGATACAGCTTAAGACCCTCAGGGCAGTGCTACTTCAACTCTAGATACTATCCTTCAGTGCATTATATCACACCGCGAGGAAACAAGGCAAAATAGCTGCCACTCCCAATCAGCAATTCGCAAGGTACAAGGCGCTGTAAGGAAAGATGCCAAGGTATGCAGTGATATTAGTGAGCGGTTATCAGATCTGGAGACCAGAACCAGAGCCCTGAAGGTAGATCTTGCGGGCACGCAGGGCCGGACGGAGTCGCACAAGTCTAGACTGGTTGACTTTCAATGAAAACTGAAAGACCAGGAAAATCACCAACGTCGGAACAACCTGCATTTTTTGGGCATTCCTGAGAACACGGAGGGCACAGATATGCGTCTCCTTATGGTTAACTTACTGAGAAGGTCATTTCCCTATTTGGAAGGATGGGACTGGAATCAGGAGATTCAGCGCGCCCATCGGTGTCCTGTTATCTCAAAGCAGTCAGTTGGACCTGACACGAAGCCTAGGACTGTTATAGTCTATTTTAAAGACTACCTTCTTAGGCAGAACATTTTTGAGAAGGCAAGACCGGACGCAGGGGGGTGACATTACATTTTTTAGCCCGACCCGACTTTTGCCACGTAATAGTCGAGAGACACTGGCGACTATGTCAGATGATTAATCCATTCCAGGCAAAGAGGGTGCAGGCTTTTTTGATTAACCCAGCAAAGCTGAAAGTGATATCCGGTGATCAGATTTGTTTTTTTACATCGGAGATTAAAGCACAGGAATTTTTGTTTGAACTCAGGGGTTAGGAGGAACTGCAACCTGAATAGGGCAATAGTCTAACAGGCTAAGATTTAAGGATTAGTAATTAAATTGTTATTTGAGATAGCGTAATGAAGGGGCTCACCAATATGTAGATTTTCTTTTTCTTTTTTTCTTTTCGAACAGACCGGTTGAAGGGGGGGTTTTGGTATAGTTTAAATTGGGTTTACATGAATGGGGTCTCACTGGTCTAGATGAAGTGCTGCTTCATCTCTCAAACAGACCAAGTGGTCTTTTAGCTTTCATGGGTGAGGGGGAGATGCAGGGAGGGGAGGAGAAGTCCAGGGTTGGGGGGAGATGAGGGGCAGAGGGGGGCAGAAGGGCGGGATGGGGGTGCAGAATAAAAGGAAAATATAACAGAAAGGAAAAGTAAAAGTAGATGCCCGAGTAAGGAATGTCAGAGTGCCATGGTTAAGGAAGCTGACTTTCTTATACCACCATGGCTAAAATGAGGATCTCCCCGGTGAATGTGGGAGGGCTGAATGACAAGTCTAAAAGAGCAAAAGTACACAAGATATTAAACGCTATTAACCCAGACATAATTTGCAAGCAAGAGACACACATTCCATGGAGCAATAAGGACTCCCTTCCGATTAGGAGGGATATGAGTTGGTAACTTGTTCAACTCAGACTTCCATGATAAGAGGGGTAGCTATACATATGAAATATAATACAGGAGTAGTAAAGTGCAAACTAGGGGATAAGTGGGGGCGCTGGGCACTAGTCTCATTATCTACCATATTGACAATAGGGACACAAAATATGGGAAGATCTAGAGCTGGAGCTAGCCTCTTGGCCAGACCCTCTGATTATTTGTGGGAACTTAAATATATATTTGGAATCCACAAACGCTGTATCCCAAAGGTATAGTGGGAGGAAAACCCCCATTTTTAGAGCACTGACCTTCCTTATGGTTAGCCATGGCTTAGCTGATTTCTGGGTAGCTAAGAACTTTCCCGATCCTGGTTATATTTATTCCTCCCACCCCACAAAAAGTATGCTCACTTGGCTTATTTCTTGGCTTCTATTAAGTGCTAATTAAGATCAAGATTGGAAAGGTTCTCAAACTATTCTCAGATCATAATCCGCTACTCCTGGAAATAACAGGGCAGGGAGTAGATGTGAGGCAGAGCAACTGGTCTTTTGACAGAAAGCTTTAAACCATTGAAGAGTTTATTGCATATATTGAGCAATGGATAACTATGTGAATCGATACAGTGCCTCACACAGGTAGTTTGGGATGCTTTTAAAGCAGGGTTAAGGGGGGAGGTCATCAGCAATGTGTGCCAGAGATGAAAGCAGCAGAAGGCTGAGTTTAATTTACAGATAGAAAGGCTGGCACATCTAGAGATAGAACATCTGAACTTGATCAGTAAGGGGGTGGGAGGATGAACAAAGGAAGTACACACTGAAATTAGCTATAATAAAGACTGAGATTAATAGCTATTTTATGTAAAAAGTGGCCCAAACCTTTCAAGTGCATAAAAAGAGATATATGAGTACAGTGAATCAGCTGGAAGGTTGATGGCCCTATGCAGAAGACAGAAAGCCATCAGAAATAATATTATTAAAATTAAAAATAGTGAGGGCCAATGTTAGACTAGGCCTGTTGAGATTATGGATGTTTTTGAGCAATTTTATAAAAATCTCTACCAGGCTGACCCTCCTAGCTCTAGAACAATGGCTGAGGATGTGAGATGGCAGAAACTAAAAGTCATTGACAAAGCAGTATTCCAAGAGATGGAGGAAGAGCTCGCATCAAAAGATATTACGGATGCTCTAGGCTCCTTACATTCGTGAAAGGCGGCCGTCCCAGATAAAATTCCCCTTGAGCTATATAAACTACTCCAACATGAACTACCTCCAGTAATATAAAATCTTTTTCTCGATGTACAGTATGATGGGCTTCCACCTTCCTTGCGGCAGGGCACGGATATAATTATATTTTTCGAAAAGGGGAAGCCACTAGAACTACCTGCCTCATACCGCCCTATCTCTTTGATTAATTTCGATGCAAAATTATACTCAAAAGTCTTAGCCAATCGGCTAGGGAGGATTATAGCCACACTGGTCTCACCGTGGCAGCATGGCTTTATAACGGGTAGGGGACCACAGACCATATCAGGCGAGTTATCTCATTGTTGGAAATAGCTGAAATTACGGGGGTGAAATGGCTGTGATCCTCCTAAATGCCCAAAAAGATTCAACCAGATCTCATGGCATTATCTCTGGGGGCTTTGACAGAGAGAGGGCTTGGCCACTGACTTATCACCGCTATCCGTGCAATGTATTTTAAGCCCTTTGCTCGGCTACAAATAATGGGTAATGCATATGGAAAAATAGAGGTAGCTAGAGGGAGGAGGCAGGGTTGCCCTTGCTCCCCAATTCTCTTTGCTATGTATATAGACCCATTTATCAATCAGATCTTAAAAAACAGAGCAATGAAAGCAGTAACAACCAACGGATAGGATCCCAAGATCTTGGCTTATGTGGATGATATTGCTATTACTACAGTAGAACCCGAGAAGACAATCAAGGAGGTAAGCTGTACCATGGATGTGATTTGGCCCCCTAATTTAGATCCAGTACTTGATAACATAAGCACAGAATTAAGACACTTAGATAAGCTGCATTTAACTTTTATAGAGACATCCAATGTATTGAAAATTATAGCCTTCCCTAAACTGCTGTATGTATTTCGCTCTATCCCCCTTGAGATAGCAGATGTAACCATAAAAAAGCTGAATGCTATGTTTACAAATTTTATATGGAATGATCAGAAAACCCGCCAGGCGCTAAAAGCTCTGCCACTCCCTCAGGAAAGGGGTGGATGGGCCATATAAAATGTGCTTTTGTATTATTGGGTTGCTGCACTACAACAGATGGGTATCTTGCTTACACCTAGCTATTGGAAAAGAGGCACACAGGGTTCTCCTCAGACAACTTGAACCTAGTTATGATAAGAAGACACGCTTCCAGTGTATAAAGGCGGCTTGGAAGATCTGGAAGAGGACTGGTAGATTGCTGAAATTCTCAAGATACAATAGGTATACGATTTTGTGGCATTTGCTGCTCTTTCCGGCTGCACATTATGACGCAATGGGCAGAAACTGGGAACAAGCTGGGATTGTCAGGAGAGCAGACGTGTATAATAACGCAGAGATCTCTTCATTTGTAGACTTAGTACAATGCTACGGGATGGATAATAGAACACAATTTAAGAATATACAGATTAAGGAATCTCTCATGCGTCTGCTTACTGGGTCCGTCAATTTGGACAAAATCCCAATTCTGGAAATAATCAGCCAAGGGGACTGTAGGATTAGGGGCATTTACAAAATCTTAATTGAAACTGTTCCAGATGATTTAAAAAAAAACTGAAGCAAGATTGGCCGGGAAGGTAGGGATTGGTGATGCTGACCTATATATTTCAATTTCACAATGGGGATGAAGATCTTTTTATCAACCAACCTGGAAGCACAGCACTACAAAACAATTTTTAATCTATACTAAACACCTGCAAAGCTATGTGATTGGGGGAAGAGGGAAAATGATAACTGCCCTAGATGCCAAGCAGAGCCTGCTGAAAGTATAGAAATGTTCTTCTCATGTAGCAAACTGCTACATTCAAGAACCGGCATAGAGGACTTCTGGCAACAAACAATTAACAAGACAATTCCTATTAGACCACTCCTGATGCTATTGGGATATGATGGCCAGGTTAATTTAGATATGACACAAAGGAATTGTATATTTATATCAGTTGCCATGGCCCCCTTTTCAATTGTTAATGCATGGAAAGATGCTGATCCCCCATCATATCAGGCTTGGTTTAATCGCCTACTGATCATTTATGCATAAGAAACAACATTGTATAAATGCAAGGCCTACGGGCTAGGGATAGTGGCTGAAAGATCTAGGCATCACTGACGACATGGCTTAACAATAGGACAAGATAAAAGGGGTAGCTCGAAGCCAGGATTTCTGAGGAACTAGCATCTGGGCATATGGTCCGCCTCTGGGATAGAACTCTGATCTTACATACATATGCCTATGAGATATCCCTGAATCTGCAATACGATAGGCCCCAACCAATATGGTTATGCAGTGATCCAGCTAGTAGGATATGGAAGTTTTTAAGCAGAGGGAGAGGGATCCTGGGGATACCGCAATAGTTAACTGGCCGTATGCTTCCATAGGCTTCCCCACCCCCTATACTTGGCACTTTTTATTAACTTGGTGGATTAAGGAAGCCATGTAGAGATATATGTATTTATGTAATATTGTATGAATTACGTCATTTATGTACTTATGAAATCACTATTTAAGTCATTTATCCTTTATATGTATCTTTATGGGTCAAAAAAACAAAATCTACTATCTTTATTTCAATAAAGATATGCTCATTAGAGTGGGCCAGGCAAGGTATTAAAAAGCATCAAAGAGTCAGAAATGTGTGATGAGGCTTGTCCAATCCAAATAAAATAACCATGATTCCTACTTCCAGTTCTGCAGCAAAGGGATGTAATTTCTGTCTTGGGTTTATGTTTTGTAGCGACAACACTATTGCAGGGTGAAATGCAACTATAACCTTAAATGATGAAACCATATTTTAGCTGTAAGCACACTTCTACTCTTAGCCTTTCCATCTCAGTCCACTGAACTTAAAATATCCCCTTACCCGAACTACCATTCGGTCCAAGCGACCATTAGACAATTGATTTGCACTGTCTCCTGGGTTCCTTCTGGTTGGGAAAGATGCTTTTTAAATATTTTCAGGCACAGATGTCACTTTTTGCTGTCCCCTCTGTCTCCTGTCCAGAGTGTAATAAGTCCATTGTTTTAAAGCAAGGGCAGAGAGGAAGACACCAACGAAGGCGAGCATGGGGTGTGATCAAGGAGAAAAACATGTGATCCTTTGGGATGCACTTCAGCTAAGCTCAGACAGAATTTATTTTAGATTCCCAAACTGCAATAAAGAAAATAGGACTTTAACTTCAACATTGGTCATTTCATTTTTACACTATGCATTTGGTTCTGACAGCGATGTCCTCAAACTCTTTAAATGTAAATGTTATTGCATATCATAAATTGGAATATGTCTTCAAGTAAGGCTTCTAATGCAAAGTTATAATTTAAAATCACAATCTAAGCTTAAGGAGTGGATGGAGAAACACATCCTCATTTTACTCTCCCTACCTGTGCAGCTGCTCAGTCATCCTGCTCACAGAAAGTTACCTTACCAGAGTAACAGATCTGGTACCAAAATGGGACCCCCAAAAATCCCAGTGTGTGTGTTCTTAAGTTAGTATCTTCTCCTTCACCTTTCTTGTTTCCTTTTTCTCCATCATACATCACTATCTTACTGTTAGAGCCAGGTTGATACATGCATGTCTCTTCACCATGATAATGTGGTTAGTTGGTCGCAATTGCATAATGAAACCTCAGGGCCCCCCACTAGCAATAACTATTGCACCTGACATGTTCAAGTACCTCACTCACACACCCAGGAAATAAGCAGGAGTTTTAGTGTCACATGATTATGAATTCTTGCAGAACACTCCTTCGGGAAATACAGGAATCAAAGGAGACACATTCTATGCACAGGAGCCCTGTGGAATTAATTGCAGCCATTTGGACAACAGCCTTCTCCAGCCACTCAACTCACTTCCTCCCTTTCCTGCCTTCCAACACAGGGGAAGTAGAACCAATAAATGGCTGCACAGGGGGAAAAGTGCTCCTGAAGCCACATCAGTCAGACTGACGTCATTGCCAGTCTCAACCAGACAATCAAATTTCCCACTCCTTTTCCTGACTTCCCACTTACTGCACATTGGACACACACCAGTAGCCACCACGGTCAGTCTCTCAAAGTCAGATGTATCCACTAATCTAATAATTTCACCCCTTTCCCATCTTTTAAAAAGGTCACTGTCCTGGCTACTTTTGCCCGAACATCATCAGCAACGGGAGTCTGAGGTCAATGGTGCCTCTAGTTTGGGCATGTTGGGGCCAGAAATAGGGCCAAAAAGGCCTGTCCCCAGGGGATGGGGTTCCCAGGACAGAAATCGGCTGAGGGAAGGAGGGCTAAACGTTCCCCCTCCACAAATAAAACAAACATTAAAAAAAGTCGGATGGCCAAATTGCTCGAGGCCCCACCCCTTTTCATCACCACTCTGCAGACGCACCTCTTGGCACACTACATGTTGAGGGATGAAAACCCCTTGGATGCTGAGGGTCCTCTGGGCCAAACAAGCCCTCATGTTAAGTGCAGTAAGCCCCACACAGTGGAATTGCTGAGAGGTCATCGGAGGCCACACACCCTTTCTGGTCTAGAGTTAATGTGGAAAATATCAGCTGGACTCCTCCTTCATCCTGCCCTCTTCCTGATGAGCAAGTTGTTGCCACCCACTCCTACAACCCTTCTGAAGGCCTGTCCATCCCTAGGTGATTTAAATGAATGGAGTTGAGTTAACTCCACCCTGGGCCATTCAATTGATGCCCAAAATGCAACCATATGGACTCAGAGAAAATATAAAGCGCTCTCCATTATGACGTGATAAAGGTCGCACGGCCCAGCACATGAGCAGCCAGCCACATTCAAACCCCTCACAATCCCCAAGAAAAAAAAATGATTTGGTCCATTTTAACAACGAGCAGCAATCTCGCGAGTGTTCGGGGCTGAAGGTGGTTGCGGCTAAATTTGCACATTGCACTTTGGAGATTGCACTGCTTTTAAAAATGTTAATTGTTAAAATTGTTTTTTATATTGTGTCCTTTTTAAAATACTGTGACATACTCCTAACAGCGCTCTCGACCCTGCGGTGTTCGCCTGTTAGAGCGAGCCCGCTGTGCTTTGGGTCAGCGCTCTAGTCTTTTTTCCATCGGGGGCATTAAAACACACGTTGGCGCGACCGCGCGCAGTGGGCGTGCTGACTGCGCGCCAAAGGCAAGCCCGTCTGCGCCAATCCGCACTCCGACTGCGCACAGCGCCAGCCATGCTGCCCATTTTGGTATTTCACACGGAGGATAAACGGGCTATCATTATACGAGTGGGGAGCTGCAAGATATTGGTGAGTCAGGAGTGGGGATGGAGGGGGTTACTTCCCCCAGGTCGCGAGTAAAGCTAGGGAAAGAGGATAAGCTCGCGTGTGGCCTACTTAATGTCAGATACCTACATAAACATGGCGTGGAGGTCCAATTATTATTAGATACTCATAATATGGATGTCCTTTTTATGACTGAGACATGGACACACCCGGGGTCAGACCTGGAGCTGGGGTTAAGTTGCCCACCGGGCTACAAGGCACTACACAAACCCCGGCAGATTGGGAAATGAGGAGGGGTTGGAATTATTTTTAAAGAAAAATGGGATTTTATATCAGTAGACATTGACGAGGTGAGCGGCTCTGACCTACTGGGATTTGCGTTACAGGACCTCAAGGGACATGTAATGACTGGTATAGTCTGCTATAGACCACCTGGAGTAGCCAGCTCTCAACAGCAGGGTGTGCTGGCAGACATCCTCAGTAATATGGCGTTAACGCATTCAAGATTACTAATTTAGGAGACTTTAATTTGTGGCCTAATGGGAGCTTAGATTCAGGATATAAAAGTCTTCTTCAGACATGTGAAGACATGAATCTGACACAGTGGGTCTTAGAGCCCACGCATAGGGGTGGGCATGTATTGGACCTAATTTTTGCAAATAAGGACCTGATAGAGAGTCTTGTCAGTAGGCTGATCCCACCACCATTTAGTCCAATTCGGGATTGTCAGCCCGAGATTGAAAATAGTTAACCCTAAGGAAAATAAGAATCTCAAAGGTAGGGATTGGAGAGGACTTGTAGGAAAGGCAACGCCACAGCCGGAGTTTTTGTGAATAGGACTTTTGATGCAGGCAAACAGGTGGACGAAAATTACTTGAACTTTTGTAATTAAATAAGTACGAGGCTTGACCAGTTAGCACCCTTAAAAGACATAAAAAAAGGGGTAGACCTTCTGCTCCCTGCTATACTGATAACTTGAGACTTTTGAAAATGAAATGTAAACAGGCAGAGCGGAAATGGAGAAGAGCATATAGAGACGAGGACAAAAATGCTTGGAGAGAAACAATAACTAGCTATAAAAAGAAATAACTATGGCAAAAGCTGAGTTCTTTGCTGACTCTATTCCGAAATCTCCTAATAGCGTTAGGAGTATTTTTAAAATAGTGAATGATATCACTAAGCCTGCTTACACAAAAAAGGAGATTCCCCCCACACAAGATCTCTGTGGTGGTTTGGCCCCCTTTTTTGAGGAACAAATTAGCAAAATCATTAAGGGGTTACACGTGGGAATTATGCCCACAAACGAGGATTAAAATGGAAAGTCTCAGGGGTATCTAGCCATCCAGAAACAAGAGCAGGAAATGGCAGACACCTCTAATAGCCTCGATCATTTTGGTATACCATCAGAGGAAGACTTCACCAAATTAGCCCTTAGTGTCTCCTCGGGCTCTCTGTTGGATCTGCTACCTCACAAAATATGGAAAGCCTTAGGAACAGAGCTCTTTCCGGTGCTCAGGTGGATCTGCAAGCAATCTCTGGAAAGTGGAATAGTGCCAACATGCAGGAAAAAAGTGATAATTACATCTCTTTTGAAAAAAGCTATGCATGTCCAAAGAACTATAGGCCTATCCAGCGGAGATCACAGAGCGACTGGTCAGTAGAGCACTCTCCCAGTTTCTTGAAGCCAACTGAAAACTGGAGGATGAGCAATTTGGCTTTCGCCCAGGACATGGGACAGAGACTACCTTAGTGACCATATTGGACGATCTTTGAATGCAGGCGGACAGGGGACAATCAGCAATTTTGATTTTGCTGGACCTGTCCGCCGCATTTGATACGGTCAATCACGAGGTACTACTGGCCAGGCTCGCAGGAGCAGGAGTAGGAGGGCTAGCATTGGAGTGGCTTCAATCTTACCTTTCTGATAGGCAACAGGCGGTTGCTCTTCCCCCGTACCAATCACAGTTCATGAATGTCCAGCATGGTGTGCCACAGGGGTCTGTCATCAGTCCAATTCTATTTAATATCTATATGAGGCCTCTGGTTGCTGTCATCAAATCACATAACATCAGTCTTGTGAATTATGCTGATGACAATTGATTTTGTCACTAGAAGGCCACCAGTCACTTTCGCTGGAAAAATGTCATGACTGTCTGCAAGATACCGCACTATGGTTTCGAAATAACTATTTACAATTTAACGGGGAAAAACGAGATTCTGTGTTGTTCAGCTGGGAAGGTTCCCCTCCCACTACCTACTAGGTTCTGGCCACTCCTGGTGACAGCTCCACTGATTACCGCCAAGGCAGTACGCAATTTAGGAGTCAGCTTTGATTGTAATCTGAGTCTAGAGTCTCAAGTAAATAAAACAGCTGGTAGCTGTTTTGCTCTGATTAGAGTGCTCTGAAGGATCCTCCCACTGCTCCCCACACAGACCAGATCATTGGTAGTAGGGAGTATCATTCTGAGTCGACTGGATTACTGCAATGCATTGTTGCTGGAGTCTCCTAAGCATCTGATAGGGAGACTCCAGAGAATCCAGTCGATGGAGGCCAAGCTAGCTCTAATAAGACCACGTCAATCATCGGCATCTCAGGCTCTCTCTGAACTCCATTGGCTCGCAGTTATGCAGAGGGTACAGTTCAAGTCACTATGTATAGTTTTTAAGGCTCTGCATGGCCTTGGGCCCAAGCCATTACAGAGCAGATTTGAATGGTATGTCCCCTCGCGTAACCTTCATTCCTCCTCAGCTAAACTGGTGAGAGTGCCCAGATTTAGAAGAGTCAGATCAGGAGGAAGGGCCTTCAGCATTGCAGCAGCTTTGGCTTGGAAGAAAATCCCAGCCGAACTCAGGCAGATGGAAAACCAGCTGCCGTTTAGAAAGAAGTTGAAGACTTGGCTCTTTCCTAGGGCATACGTTTTTGGTCATGTTTTTTTAGCTCTACTGACCCTGTGCCCTCCAATATACTCAGAGTCTAGCTGGTCTCACGTTTTCAAGTGCCAGGATACCCGCAGGGTCACAGTGCGCTCTATAAATGCTGATTACATTACATTACATTACGCATTTCTTCCCAGCTGGTCTGTGTTTTATCTTTTCTTTCCTTTCCGACAGACTAGTAGGTCAACGCCCATTACAACAATTAATACCAGCTTCCCCTGCAAAGTATCTTTAACCTGGTTAGCAGAGCGTTGCGAGATCCTGCATCAAGAATGCATCACACAAGATGGCCACTTGCTAGGCACGCTCTACCGGCCGAGATGTAATCCTGAAAAAATCTTCACAACAGGAGGGCCATCGAGGAGTGGGAAGAGACTCTGGGCAATGCCTGTGTGGCAGCGAGTCATGTGTGCTGACCGCGTGGCTGAAACCCACTCCTATGGCATTTGCCGAGCCCCGACATTTGGAGACCTACCTGGGTTAGCCGAGTCCCTCTGCATGTGGAGCGATAGCACCACCGCCTGTGACCTGTGAGCCCCTGCAGCCTGTCCCTTAGGAGGTATCATGGGACTGGGGGGCCGAGTTGGTCCCTCCCTTGCGGCTGGAGCCGGTGCCCGGTGTGGAGGATAATAGGGCTGCCGTAGCTGCTGAGTGCGCATCTGAGCTGGAGCCCTGGGACAGCAGAGAAATGATCCGTCCCCGCCGGGCGACTTCTCCGGGGGTTCTGCGGCGCAATCGCGCTCACTGCTGGGTGTGGGCCAGACTCCTTCTGTGGCTCACCGGCTGTTAGGGAGGGGCAGGAGTTCTGCTGACCAAAGTGCGAGCCGACATCTTGAAATCAGGCGCCCCGGGGCCTGTGGATTGGAAGGCCCGGACGTCGGATCAGCGGTGCAGCGGAGTCCCCCTGGGCCTGGAGGTACGTGCGGGACCACTGGCTGCTGCTGAGCTTTGCAGATTCCCTTTGAGGTGCAGTGTGGGCCGCCTCAGCAGGACACGTGGTGGCGGTCCAGTCCGGGCGGCTGTCTGACCTGATGCAGTGGCTCCTTGGGGGGCTGTTCCTGCCTTGTGGTGCGAGGACCAGGGGGTAAACTGTCTTGGGTCACAAGTTATCATTGCCACCTGGCAGTCACAGTGTGAGATCCGTGGAGAGCTTTGACAGACTAACAGATTGCCTGGGTCTCTCGCCCCCTTCGCATCATACGTGAGGCACTGAACCATTTCAGTCCAGTTGTAGCTGTGGGCGTATCGGAGCAGTGTGTGTGGTTTGCCGCCCAGGAGTGCTACTATAAACCGCCAACGCAGTGCCTCAGTACTAAACTCAGGTATGCTGCCATGGGCAAGCAGGACGCAAAACAGCTGACCTTCGACAACAGGAGAACTACCAGGCTGACAGAGTCGGACCCGGAGGGCAGTTCTGACGTCCGCCCAAGTCACAGGCAGAGGACCGTGGAGATGACCTGCACACCTTAATGCTGGAATTGCGGGCAAGCCTTCCCACCATAGACACTAAATTGAATGTGCTCACCACCCAGCTTGATGCAGTTAAAAAACAGGTGGGAACACACGAAACGAGGCTTGATGTGCTCGAAAATCGCAACTCAGACTACCCCAAGTTCCAAGTTGAAACCAAGGAGCAGCTCTTGCACATGGACAAAGTTCTAGGGCTGATCAGGGCAAAGAACGAGGACTTGGAGGCCAGATCCCGCCACAACAACCTGAGGATCATGGGGATTCCGGAGATGACCGCGATATCTAAAATGGAGGTATATATCACCGACATGCTGCACGAACTCTTTGACCCTGACCCTGTGTTCACAGTCGAGCATGCACACAGAGCCCTGGGTCCCAAGCCTCCAGTTGGAGCCACACCCAGGCCCATCCTGGCCCGTATCTTGAATTACCAGGATCGCAATCTCATCCTACGACTTGCAAGAGAGTGAGGGACTATAACAAACAACGGTAACACCATCTCATTTTATCCAGATTTCACTCCAGCGGTGCAGGCGGCACGCCGGGAGTTTCTGCCCGCGAAACGTTTTCTGCTTCAAGCCAAGATTCCCTACTCTCTATTGTATCCTGCTAAGCTGAAATTGACAAGAGGGCACAGCTCAGTTTTTCACAGATACAAAATCCACACTAAACATGTTGGGGGGAAGAAGCATACGCAAGGCTTGCATTCGAGGTACACACAAGCCGATAGACTGGGTGATAATGATTAATTGCTATTCGGCAATTGAGTGTTTGCAATTGTGTTAATGTTTATTCGGCATCTGGTTGGGCCATGTCGGGGTTCCAATGTCGAGATTCAATCAGCCTCCGTGCATTGTGGTTGCAGCAGGCTTGTCTTTCATACGACCCATATTATATAGCCTTGGCCCTCTGCCATATTCTTGGCCACCCTGCTTTCAGCGGGGGTGTATGCCGGTGTCATCGCGCCTCCCAGGGAGAGCTCCCAACTGTTGTTTTCTGCTCTAACGAGTTCAACTCGCTGTTGTAAATGTTGAGGAGGGTGGGTACAACACAACCTGATAAGGGTTTGGAGTGGGTGGAGGAGAGTGTTTAATGTTTTGTTCTTAGCCAACTTACTGACACACAACATAGGCGACTATGCACGGAATTTACGATCTACAACCGCATTGTCTACAAACTACAACGGGGTGGGATGTCGGTCGGTCCAACACGCGTGGTCACATGGGAGATTGAGGTTGGGCGGGTCTACACCAACATAATATATCTAGCGACATCAGACAAGGTATGTCAAGTATATGTTTTTTTACCTGGAACATCTGCGGTCTGAACGACCATAGAAAGACCAGATTAGTTCATCGCTACCTACTCAGGCATAATATTGATGTGTGCCTCTTACAAGAGAGGCATCTGAATAGCTCACCCTTCACTAGGCTACAGCACAGGCGCTGGGGTCACGTTTACTCTTCCATATACTCAAATTACTCACTACGTGTGGCGTGGCTAGTGAGGCGGGGACTGGATTGGAGGGAGCGTGAACTTCACCTCGATGCCGGGGGCAGATACATTATAGTTCTTGGGGACCTGGGTGGGGTCCGAGTCGTGTTGGCGGCAGTTTATGGGCCCAACACAGAAAACCCCGCTTTCTTTCAAAATGTATGGGCCAAGATAAGAGCAACTGGATGCGATACTATTATATGGGAGGGGAATTAATGCAATTTTAGATGATGCGATGGACAGGAGGGGGAAGTCCCGCTCCCTTCATCCTAACGCAAGTGCTGCATTAAATGCTGTTCTATCAGATGGCAATCTGATTGACATATGGAGACACCGACACCAATACGTGAAGGAGGGCACATGCATCTCTAAGCATCAGAAGGCCTGGTCTAGGCTAGATTATTGGTTTATTTCACGGGATGTGGCAACTTGGACATGTGAAATTACTCTTGTCCCCAGATCTTTGTCTGACCATGCTCCCAGCTTGTTACGTCTTACTCTGCCCAATTTGCCTAGTAAAATGTACAGCTGGATACTTCCCCCTACGCCCTATTGGATGAGGCCTTTAAGGAGGAAATAAGGGGGTATACAGTTGTTTACTTTACTCTAAGTGTTGGCTCGGCCTCAACCCGGCCTCATTGTGGGAGGCCTTCAAGGTGGTAATAAGGGGTAAGTGTATAGCGCGCCAGGCTGGGGTACTGAAGGAGATAAGGGGCACTCTGGCATCCTTAGAGTAAAACATCAAGGAGCTTGAAACACAATTTTACACCACTGACAACCCCACCCTCATAGCCCAGTTAAAAGAAAGACTACTGGAGTTTGAGGAGGAAGCCCAGCGTGAAGTGAAATTCATAGGCAAGTATGCACAAGCCAGAAGGTATGGGGAGGGGATAGGCCTGGAAGGACACTTGCAACAATGCTTCGTGCCCCTCGCTCCACTGCATACATCACTGAGGTTCAGGGAGATAGCTCACAAGTGATTAGAGGCCCACAAGAAATCCTGGACCAATTTAAACAGTTTTATGCCAAATTATATACGGCAACACATCATTCACAACATAAGGGCCTTCTGCCATTCTTGGATCCCTTGGAACTGCTTTGGTTAGGGCGGGGGCACAGGAAATATTTGGACGTCCCATTTTCATTGGAGGACATTACCCAGGTTATTAAGGGTCTCCCATTGCAGAAGGCACTGGGATCCAACGGTTTAACAACCGCATTCTACAAAACATATGCAGAGGAATTGGCCTCACATCTGTTAGCGCTCTATGAGGAGACACAAACCACAGGGATTTTGCCTCCCTCCATGCGTGAGGCTATTATTATTACCCTGCTGAAGCCTGGAAAACCCAATCACGAAATCGACTCTTACAGGCCACTTTCTCTCATAAATGTGGATGTCCAAATATTGGCTAAGTTGGTTGCCACCCAACTGCAGCCTTTGCTCCCACTGATAGCATGCCCTGACCAGACGGGGTTCATCCCCGGGAGATCCATGTCTCATAATCTTTGGACCTTTTTTACTGTAGTACACTACCTACACCCCAATAGACAAGCAATTGCAGTGTTTTTAGACGCCACAAAAGCGTTTGATTTGCTTGAGTGGACATATCTTTTCGCAATCATGGAAAGAATGGGTTTTAGACCCCTTTTCCTGAGCCTCATACGTCTCCTGTACACGAAGCCATCTGCAAGGATACGAGTGAATGGCCTGTTGTCGGAACCGTTTGCCATTTTGATGCCCTCTTTCCCCCCTGCTATTTGCAACAGCGATGGGGCCACTGGGGGCACGCATCAGGCAACATCACGCTGCCAGGGGACTGGGGTTCAGTACAAGGAGCCTTCTCATTTCACTATACGCGGATGATATTACCCTGTATATCAATGACCCGGTGTCAAACACCACCCCTATCCTCCGTGAACTGATAAAATTTGGTGGTCTATCCGGTATTTCGATAAACTGGGCTAAGTCAACTATATTTGCCCTAACGGATGCTACCACACCATTCCCCATAGATTATCCACTGAAATGAGCTGACGTTCTGGTGAAATACTTGAGCATTTGGCTTAGTAGGAACATGTAGGACATCTGGTACATGAACTATGGGTGCGCTGTCTCGTGGCTAGAGGAGAAAGTTAAGGCCTGTGCAGGTCTCCCATTATTCCTGGCTGGGAGAATTGCAGTGGCAAAAATTGTGGTGCTGCCAAAACTATTGTATTTATTCATTAACATCCAGATTCCTCTCACACAGGCTTTCTTTCACTTAATTAGCTCTTTACTAATAATTTTGATATGGGCCGGTCAACAAGCTCGGATCTCGTGGGAACTCCTAACCCTACCATTGTCTCAGGGCGGCTTAGGTGCTCCTGACGTCCAACTGTACGCATTTTGTGCACAGGCCCAGCTCCTGCACTTCTGGGTGCATCCCACCCCCTTCCAGCCACACACAGCTGTGGAGCTTTGTTTCCAGTCCAGGGAGGACCTGACCTGGCAGTTCGGGCTGAACTGTTCCAATGAGGCACAGGGTCAAGACTGATTTGCATATGGCTGTGTTCAAACTGGAATGGCATGGTGAGCAAAAAAACAATGGTTTAGGCCCAGATATCTGTACTGGGGTGAATGTATGACATTGTTCTGCATACTGTTCATCAATTGTTCTGTTTGTATTTGTCACCCCGAGTGGGACGGGTATGCCCAGACGTATGTCCCGTGCTCTCTATGTCACTGGAGTCAAGCTATCTTGGCTGATGAGGGGTGAAACCCCAAAACTGGTCCTAGGATGCTTGTTTCCAATCCAGGGAGGACCTGGCCTGACAGTTCGGGCTGGACTGTTCCCATGAGGCACAGGGTCAAGACTGATTTGCATATGACTGGGTTAAAACTGGAATGCCATGATGAGCAAAAAAACTATGGATTTAGGCCCAGATCTCTGTACTAGTGTGAATGTATGACATTGTTCTGCATTCTGTCCATAAATTGTTCTTTTTGAAAACCCACAAGTAGCAATTATTCTACAGACACTGGGTACATGTAATACCACTAGTGCCCAGGCATCTCTCTTTTGCTTCAATGTGACCTTGAGCTCGCCTTGCCCTTCAAACTAGTGTTGGTGTCTGTCTCTTGATGTTTTTCATGTTACCTGCTCATTCTGCCCCCGTATTGGTAACTGCTCTTTCTTGTTTGGGCCGTCAGTTCTATCTGCTCACAGTCTCTGTTTAACTGCTCATTTTTGCATGCTTTGTTTCTCTTAACTGGCCTCTTCTGTCAGTTTTTTCTCCCTGACTTGATCCGCCGATCGTGTTTTCCTGCCTTGCTGCTCCTGCAGGATTTTACCCCTCCCCCACTGGACCTTCCTGCTTTTTCTGGGCACCGACCCTGTACCCCCATGCTCTCCCAACTCTCTACTTAATGGCGAATTCATGCCTCGACCGTGCTTAGCGTCAGGAACCCTAGTCCAAACTCCTACCACAGCTACACTGCCAACAAACTCCACCTGCTCAACCTTGGACATCACCACAAATGCTGCTGCCAAACCACACCTCAGTCCACGGTGGGCTCCTTTGCCTACTTTCATTGCCACTTCACCTGCCTCCACATACCCACTACCATCACCCACACACGCACCTCACCCCGTACCAAGCCAGAACTCAAGACCCACACTCACACGGCTCCCACACCCACCCTGCACAACAAAACTCACTTGCTTGCATTCTCCTCAACATGCTCACTCAGCAAGCACTTCATCGAGATTTGGGACTTCATTGACTCCAATGCACCTGACCTCCTCTCACTCACCGAAAGCTGGTTCAACTCCACATTGGCACCGGACATCACCGCAGCCATTCCCACTGGATACAAAATCATGTATCAGGACTGACTCCATAAACCAGGGGAAGGACTTCCAATCATCCACAGAGACACCATGAAGTGAACCTCTTACACTGACCCTGAAGCCACTTTTATGGAACACCTTTACTTCAAGCTTCAGATGGACAGTAAACTCACTAATAAAAGACACCCTTGCCTACCAGCCCCAAGGACCTCTCACCTACATGAGTGAGCTTCTCACCGACCTCAATGCACCTATAGCCATGAGCACCAAACACTTCTTACTTCTAAGCGATCTCAACTTTCATCTTGATGACCCCTTGGACTCCAACTCCACAGACTTGCTCAAAGGTCTATACAACATCGGCCTAACCTAGCTAATACAAGGTCCAACCCACATGGCCACACACCTTGAACTCCATCCTATCATCCAGCAACAAGGATGAAGTCAGCCACATCATTCAGCTCATAAGAACAGATGACTCCATTGTCCACTTCCACATAATAGGGCCACCAACCAGCCCTACGGACTCTATCAACACCCCAACCCGCGGCTGGAAGAGAGTTACAGAAATTATATGGCTCAACATCCTCCATTTAAACTACCCAGACCGCTCAAACGACTTTATCAACAACACAAACAACTGCCACAAATGGATCACCACCTGCACCAATACCCTGGAGCCCCTGCAAAACAAACACAAAAGATCCAATAAACAAGCTAGCTGGTACAACACTGACCTAAGAAAATCCAACAGAGTTTGGAAACAGCTCGATATGAAATGGAGAACCACCTGAGGAACCATTGCAAAAAAATACCTACAAGGCAGCACTTAGAGACTATCACCTTCAAGTAAAAGAGACAAAGGAAAAGGCTCTGACCTTGAGAATCAAATCTAGCTCCAACAACTGCCCAGAACCATAAGCTGTTGTCAAGGAATTCATCAACCAAACATCTGCAACCCAAACCATCACCCTACAAAAGAATTCTGCGACACCCTCGCCAAATTTTTTCCACAAAAAATCACCAGGATCTACAGCAATTTCGAACCCCAGCCACCTCCCATTGACTGTTCCAGCCCGCTAACCTCATCAACCAAAAGATACAAAGCCATAAGAGGAACATCAACTACTAAGTAATATTTCTGAACATCAGGAATAACATTCTACTCTTCAACACTAAAGGAGGGACAGTGGGAATACTAATTGGGGTGGTCAGAATGTCCCTCAATGCACAGGTTGCCGCCTCTGATGTTTGACACAGCCACCCAGCAGCAAGTAACAGTTCTTGCAAACCATTATTCAGTCAAACAATGAATGAGAAGGTGCACAGTTTCCAAAGTCAGTATGACCATAGTGAGTCATACGTTTATCTTCGCCACAAGTGTTTTATTTGGCAGGAAGCTTTTACTTAGACCACCAGTGGCCACACAGACGTTTCACACCCTGTTCCCTTTCCGACTTTACATGTTGAATGCTGAATCAAGTTTGTATAGGTCACATTGTGGAAGTTTCTCCACTGATTGTCAATTGGAGAGTGACATTTTGAGTGGATTGAGCTGAAGATGATGGTTGCTGGACTGACTTACTCCCACAAAGTCACCTGAAGCATTCCAAGGGTAACAACACTGGGACCAATGCTCTGCAAAAACCTCAGTGTAGGCATACTGCTAGTGTACCATCTTATGATCTTGAAGACATGCCTACTATATTTATGGAGGAAAACTTCACCAGAGAATGTAGTGTCAGGCATAATGGATTTCTCCCCATGGCAAGAATTGCTCAGTTGAGACATACATGCATGAACAAGCCAGAGTTGTGTCAACCCCTACAGGAAACGTACTTCAAATCCATGGTTTTTCTGATAAGAAAATGTCTGGGTGATGACATTCATTTTTGGAGGCATTCTAGTGTACAAGGAACCTACCACAGTTAAACATGTTCCAGTTGAAGCTCGGAAATCACTCACTGCCAAAGAAATGCATTGATGCAAGTGACACACAAGGTTCTCTTTGCGGGACATCTGAGGTTGCAAATGAATAACTATAATTTATTCCGTTATGTTTGCTAGCCCATTTTAGAAATGTATACTCAGACTTTGTTCTAAACCTACCTGACTTGATAGATTTCTAGGTACTGCCTGACTACCAACGGTACTACTGGCACTTCTAAAAAGTGTGAAGCTATTGCTAAAAAGTATGGAATGAACAATCTTCCAATTTCAGGCATCAAGTGCCTTCTTCTTATAGTAATCCATTCCACCAGGATTTCTTTCCCTCACAGTGGGACTGCCCCAGACATAGATGAGCAATTGCAAGATTGCTTTTCCAAATTTGTTTCCCTTAAGAAATCAAGAAAAATCCTCACATTTATACATACATAGGTGATGTGGGTTGAATGTAGATTTACGTACAATTACTTCAGGTCTTACTGCTCATGAAAATCACATTTAACACTTTCATAGGACACCCAAAAACCTAATAGTCATGTTGGAAGATGGATGTCCTTCTCCCATATTTGCCTTTCACATATAAAGATGCATAATTTGCTAGAGCCTCTCCTTATTGGTTGATACTCTCCTCTGTGTATGTTCTTACAGCCCTTCCTCCCAGAGTCTCACTCTATTGGCAAGTGCAGGGTCTAAAACTACCCTTCTAGGATCGCCATTTACTTGATCATTGCTGGAGTATCCACCTCCCAAAGCCTCCCCTAGTGTCACAATCCCACTGTATATGTTTTGATGTCAACCCTTCCCTGAGCCTCACTCTATTTGTGAGTGAAGGGAGAATCCAATTACAATTTCTTTTCTGTACTCTCACTATCTTGAGAACAAAAAGCTACATGATTTTTCCACACTATAAAAAAGGGTAGTGGCTCAACCCCTTCTCAGAATTACCTATTATCAAAAGGGACTGGGGATCTTAATCTAAGGCGCCTATACAACGTGACGGCTCATAGGAAATACATTGAGGAGGATGCCGCGTTGCTGTCTCTCGACGCTTCAATGGCCTTTGATTCCATATAATGGCCATATGTGTTCGAAGTTTTGGAAAGGGTGGGTCTGGGTCCCAAGTATATAGCCTGGGTTCGGCTGCTATACACGGATGTCTTGGGCCAAGTGAGAGTAAACAGTTATACGTCCCGGACATTTGGGTTAAGAAGGTTCACTAGACAGGGATGCCCTCTGTCCCCGTTGATATTTTCCCTTTTACTGGAGCCCCTTGCGGCTTGGGAACGCCGAGATGTTATGATCCGAGGGTTGAGGTGGGCGGAAGACGTAGAGGACCGAATATCCCTATATGCGGATGACATTCTGCTGTACCTGGCTTCCCCATACAAATCTATTATGGTGGTGCTTGACATCTTCACCAATTTCGGCAAGTACTCCGGATATGCGATCAATTGGCATAAGCCTGTATTGTTTATGTTGCGGGGTCAGGTCCCCAGGCTTCCGGCAGGCTGCGCCATAGTGGTTTCGGTACTTGGGGGTTTTCGTCACGTCAGATCTAAATCTCTTTTACAGCTCCAACTTAGCCCCCCCGTTGGCTAGACTTAGAGCGGATATGAAACACTGGAGGTCCCTTCCACTTTCACTACTGGGACGGGCTGCACTCTTTAAGATGCTGGCCCTCCCTTGCTTCCTGTATATCCTTCACAACAGTCCACACAGAGTTTCGGACTCATATTTTAAAGCGGTGGAGGGTGAGGTCCGCACATTGTTGTGGGATGGGAAGGCCCCAAGGGTGGCGCTGAAGAAGCTGACTAAAAGTTGCGCTTCCCGACCTGCAACTTTACTACTGGGCGGCACAGTTAGTAACTGTCAATCATTGGATATACCATCCCCCGGATGACCCTGCATATGCTCTTGTCCGATACCAAACTGACCGATCCGGCTACTTGGGGGCACTGTATACTAGCGATAGAAAAATTAAGAGGAGATTGTTTGGGCCCAACTTACACATGTTAGAGATCTGGCATACGGTACATTCTCGTCTGGGATGGGCTGGCATCCTCACAAAGGTAGCGCCACTTTGGTATACACAGAAACTGGGCATGCTGTGCTACCAGCCCGGGTTTGACAAGTGGGACCTCATAGGTATCTCAGCAGTAAAAGATCTGGTCAGAAAAGGGGGCTATACTTACATTTGAGGACCTCCAGAAACGGTACCACCTGGCTCAGAGAGAAACATATAGATATCTGAAAATTCGGCACGCACTTATGGCGGCCTTTCTGTCCCTCACAGACATACCGGAATCTTCACCACTTGAGGATAGGCTGTTAGACGGTCCCTTAAGTTCGAAAGCAATATCTCTCACATATAAGAAATTATGCAATAACCTCCCGGATACTTTTTCGAGACTCAGAGAGCGGTGGCAGAGTGATTTGGGATTGATTAGCGACGAGGACTGGCAGGAGGCCCTCATGTCCCCTAGAGAGGCGGACCTAAATCCAGGTTGATCCAACTCAGGATACTGCACCGTTCTTATATGACAGGACAGACCCTAGCGAAAATAGGTTCCAGACCTGACGACCTCTGCCTGCGGGGATGTGGTCAACAGGCTACATTTTACCACACTTTGTGGAGCTGCCCAAAGATACGTATCCTCTAGGAGGGGGCCTCGGAGCATATGCAGACAGCCATACGTAAGGAGATTGTGTTAATGCCACAACTGGAATTGTTGAATATTTGGGAGGCAACCGACCTCACGAAAGTAAAAAAGCAATTCACAACGCTAGGATACACGTTAGTTAAGAGGGAGATAGCGAGAGGGTGGTGGGGAGTACACACACCACGCGTCTCCATGTGGGCAAAATAACTTGACAGATGCATGCTGGCGGAAACTGAAGTCTTCCTAGCTAGGGTGTGCACCAAAAAATGGGACTAGAAATGGTCACATTGGAATAAGTATCGGGGTGATCCTGTTGTGTCCCCAATGGTAGAATTGGAAATGCATAGACGTACAGAGAGTGCAGATTTTGGGTAATGTGTAATTCTGTCTACTGATTGGCCAGGTACTGTATTTGTATAAGTCGGAAAAATATCGTCCTCTTTTGTGTATATGGCTGCGATGTTAACCAATAAACATATTTAAATAAAAAAAAATTAAAAAAGGGACTGGGGATACAGCTCACTCCCTGGATTTCTCCTCCAGTAAACTGAACCAGGAATGTTTCTCCCGTACAGGAACTAACTCTAGGTAAGGGGTTATGGTATTTCCCTCTGCATAAGCCCACAATGCACACCTAACCTTCTTAAAGAGCTTACTTACCTCTGCTGGGCTCTGAGAAAATAATTTCACCTACAGTAATTGCCCTCTGTCGAGCCCTCATAAGATGATAGCACAATCAAAACTCTCCTCTGTATTCAAAATAGATTCTCCCACTTGTGTGTCCTGGTTTACTGTTAAGCAGGGTGGTGTTCGCTCCCTACCCCAGGAGCAGATGGTTTTTACACTGATTTTATTTAACCATCTCAAAACACGTTACCATATTTGAATAATGAGTTATGCCACTGATTCAGAAGGTGTGTAATTTTCCTTTAAATCTACATAAAGTTTGAAACATGCATTTTCTTTTTCATAGATTTTCTAATGTAAAAACATTACATTTCAACTAGTATGACATAATCCCTCTAGCCTACTGTTGTTTTTTGCAGATTTAATGCATCTTTGGATTTATCTCCTCTTACATCAATTCTCTCTGCTTTATGTGCGAACAAACCAGTTGGTATTATTCCCACACACAAACACTGCATGCATTTACCAGTGGCTGCTAACTCATTCAAATAGCATTCACAAGATTTGTATCTGAGCAGAGAGTCTTTCATGCTCTTAAAACTTAATTGTATATCTTTGTTTTTAATATTTCACTGTGTATTTCAATTTCTTGAAGCCTATACGACCAGCAGCCCTGCCAAGTACCACACATCAGGCATTAGACTAACTCATTTCAGTTTGGTGGTCCACATCACTGCACTAAAATGCATAAGTCATGCATTTATAGGGCCTCTTGACACCAGTCGCACTGAGGCAAGACAAAAGCAAGACGGGAGAATTGGCCTTAGAAGTACTCAAACAAGGCGAATGGACACCATGCTGCTCTGGCAGAGTGCACTCCACTGACTGCACACTGTGAAGAGCTCCCTGGTACAGTTGAAGTTCACTCATGGCAGTGGGTCGCGCCTGGCTCAACTGTGCCGGCTGCACTCATGAACTTTTGAAAGCTGCTCGATGCTGAGACTCACTCAGTCCGGGCCGACTGTGGGGGCATTACGTGACATGGCATCACTTAAGTACAATCACAACAGTGTTTCCATTTGCTGACAAGGAAGGAATGAGTGAGTGAGGAGGCAGTTAAGTTTCTTTGCCACACCGCTGCCTGTGCCACCAGTTTAGTGCATGTCATGCCTCATCATACCCGACCAGACCTTGGAGGTCTCAAGTTATCGCTGCAGAGGCATGGATCATGTTTGCAAAAGATCTGACTCAGACTGCGTAAGTTACGGCGCAATGCTACAAAACAAGTTGGCCGCTCAGGTCTGTGTTATTCATAAATGACGTTGATAATTTCTATAAAGAAAATTAGAAAATATATCATTTTATTTTAGCACCCTGAGCCTTCAAGTAATGACGCAGGAGATGATTAGCCCAGCTGAGGTAGTGAACATGGAGGCATAGCAGAGAAGGTTTCAGATTGCTTATGTATGACATTTTCATAATTTCAGTGTAGTTAAGAGTGACATTCAACGACTACGAGTGACCCTTTCTCGCAAGCAAATTCAAGCAATGAAGACAAGGCAAACATATAAATATAATAAATTACACCCATTTGAGCAACAAGAAACTCCAAGAGAATCTTAAACCTGCTGCATGGCACCAGAAATGGAAGGGCATCTCGGAGCCCGCTATATCTGGCCATGAGATACTGTAGAACACAGTGAGGCAAGCGTTTTCCCAGAAAATAACAACAGTATGATGCCGCCATCAGGATCCACATGAGGGCACTTCATAGCTGCCAAGTTCACCAATTACTATTTTTTCAGGGTACATATGAGTGTCATTCTATGGCCAAATGTGTGACACTTAGAGTGACACTTTTACACGAGTAAAACAAAGTAATGAAGTTAGTGTGAAGAAAAAAATATTAGAAAGTACCCCTACAACCAATAGAATAGGAAGCTCTAAACAAATCTTAAATGTGCAGAAACCCCCCTGAAATGTCACTTACTGCATGCTGGAAAATGTTTGTATCCTATCTCCCACACATTAATAAGCTTGTGTTTGTTCTAAGATGAGAAGCGTCACATGACATCAGGCCATGGACCTATCTGTGCCAAGTGCTTACTGAGTGCTAAGCAGTATTCCAGTTAGTCTAACTGTGGTGCACATCATTACTGCTCTTTTTAGGCATGGTACAGAGCTAGCAATCCAGAGGGATTATGTACCGTCCCCAGGCCCCAATCTCACATCTTGGCAGCCCTTGCCAGTAGGTGCCCTAGAGATTATCATGATCCTCGATACGAGTCATAAATAATAATGTCTGCTTGTAGTGAAGTGGTTTTTTTGACATGGTCACCCCCTTTTCTGCATGGGACATTTCGACTGAAAGCACACTGGGGTCCTGCTGACCAGGTCCCCAGTGCCAGAGCACTTTCCCAAAACTGTACAATTGCACCCCCCTATTGGCAAAACCTTGAGCACCCTCTGTAAGTACCTATTAACTGGTACCCTGGTACGCAGGGCCTGAGGTGCTAAAGAGGATCCCTAAGATCTGCAGCACAAATTCTCACCCAATGGGACCCCTCACCAAGCACATGCATGACTGCCAGTGCAAGCTGCTTGTCTTGGTGCAGACAAAAGTGTAAACATGACATGTCACAAATCCCTGTGTGCCATGTCCTGTTCCACTGCATATGGCTGTAAGCCACCCCTAAAGCAAGCCTGACAGCCCTAAGGTGGGGTGATTAATAATATATGTGAGGGCATACCTGCATAAGCAGATATGCCCCTGTGATTGCCATTTCGATTAATACTAATCTAAATAAGGAGGGAAGCCATTTTAAAACATGTGCTGGCCAATGGTGAAAACGAGTTGTCCCACTAACATGATGGCTTCACTTAAAACAGGAATGTTTGATATCAAACATCTCGTATTGATGATCCCACACTGATTTCAGTGTTGGATTTATCAACACGGGCACCCAAAGTTAACCTCAGAATGCCCTCTGAAACCGTACCATCTGCGGGTGTGCTGACTGACTGTTTTAGCCAGCCTAACACCAGAGATGAATTCCTGACCTCCAAGGGTGAGGGCCTTCGCTCTCAGTGGGCCAGAAACCAGGCCAGCTCTGGCAGGAAATGTCTTCCACCCCTCCCACGAGATGACTTGCCAATTAGCCTGTCAAGTCAGGGACACTTCAAAGCAGCCCCTCCACATTTGGTATGAGACTATGGTTTCTCGCATAGGAGGGGATGCCAACCCCCACCTGTCCAAGGTGTCCTGTTTTAGGAATTTGGACACTGAATCTGTTGTTTCCTTTGCATTTCGGTAATTATAAACCTGGACAGTGGGCTCTTGCATGAATGACTCCAGTAATTAATTTTTTTAGGCACATTGTGTCGTTAGATTTGAAGTTTTGTTATACATTTTGTAACGGGCGATCAAAATCCGTGCTGGCATTATAATTTATGACTCGTCTTGAGGATCATGATAATCTTGGGGGCACATGCTGGCAGGTACCACCAAGATGTGAGTGGGGTCGCAGTTAGGCTGATTGGAAAACTGCTCAGCACTCAGTAGGCACTTGGCACAGATAGGACCATGGCCTTATGTCATGTTACACTTCTCATCTTAGAACAAACACAAGCTTATTAATGTGTGGGAGATAGGACACAAACATCAGTGGGAATGCAGCAGCTGACATTTCAGGGAGTTTTCTTCATATTTAAGGTTTTTTTTAGAGCTTCTTATTTAATGCTTGTAGGGGGTACTTACTGAGATTTATTTCTTCACATTAAATTCATTACGTTGTATTACTCCTGAGAAAGTGTCACTCTTAGTGTCACACATTTGGCCTTAGAATGATAATTACCCTGAAATCATGGAAATATCACACATAGCAATCTGTGAACTTTGCAACTATGGAGTGCCCTCAAAAGTGTATCCTGATAGCAGCACCTTACTGTTGTTATTTTCCGGGAAATCGCTTGCCTCATTGTGTTCTGCAGTATCTCATGGCCCGACAGAGCGGGCACTGAGGTGCCCATCCATTTCTCATGCTATGCAGCAGTCTTAAGATTTTTCTTAGAGTTTCTTGCTGCTCAAATGGGTGTAATTTCTAATATTTATATTTTTCACTTGTCTTCATTGCTCGATTTTGCTTGCGAGAAAGTGTCACTCATAGTCGTTGAATGACACTCATAATTACACTTAAATTATGAAAATGCCACACATAAGCAATCTGAAACCTTGGCAGCTATGGAGCAGTGCTTCATTTGTAAAAAAAAAAAAAAAAAAACTGCCGGTGAAAAGTTGTGCTCATAAAGACGCGGCAGGCACTATCGGAGGTTGTGTTGCCTTGTCTAGAATCCAGCTACTGCCTCTTTAATCGACCATCAGCCACTCCCTACCTCTTTAGCCCTTTATTGCAGGTTGTTTTTCATCCCTGCTTTCTCTCTGGCAATGTTTTTCTATCTTTTTCATCATCTTTCTTTCGCCAGTTTTTATTTTTCTCGCTCTTGCTCTGGATCAACTTTTCCTGATGAAAAATCACTGTTGTGCCCCAAAAATGAGTTTCAGAGGGCCCTACCTGCAAGCTCCTGCTCACATTCAGCACTGCATACCATGCAAAATGAATTGATCAAATGAATATATGCATGGAGCCTAAACTGCAGCTATAAATGGGCAAACAATAGAGCGTTTAATAATAACTGATGGTTTCGTTCCTGCCCCTAGATGTTATCAACACACAGATACATGCATTCGTGTTACATTAAAGTAGTCTATGTCGGTTAAGGTATTCCTATGTATACAGTATAAGTATTTTCCAGAGTCGGTATCAGAAATCTACAATTCACATTCAGAAAGTGTTCAAAGTCTAGAACATTACCTCTTCTTTAGTTTTCTTTGACAGGACCCGCAGCCAGTCTCCAATCATGCTCAGGACTGCAGCAAAGTATGCAAGGCCCACCAAAATCCAAAACCACGCCACCGGCTTGTATAACTCCAGGTACTCAATGTCCGAGTCCTCCCCTGCAACAAAAGTCTTAATTAGGAGGGTTATTTTTTGACACTTTAACAAATAGCTTCAGTTTACTTTTATGACAAAATGGCTTCGTGATTATGTTAAAAAAAATGCACCATTTTATTTACATGCACTTATGATTCCCACATGTTTTAGTTTTTCAGTAGTTCAGTATTGTAATGCTAGGAAAATGGTCACAGTGAGGGAAGATTATGAAGGAGAAAGCAACATGTCTAATTGAGCATCATTTGAATGCATTTTTAATATTTTAACCAGCCCATGGTTTAGTGGTAATCTTAGGTTTGCTAAACCGATACAAACCCATTTCTAAGTGCCCCGTTGCATATGCGGGCTCATGTGCACTTGTGGGTGATCATCTTGAAAAGGGTAAAAAACTTTTTTAAATGGATGCCTTTTGATAACACGACAGGAGCCAAAAAATGTATACATATGTTAAATAAGGCTCGAAGGTGCGGTGGAAATGGGACACCAAGCAGGGTGGGCTGGACAACAACGGAAGAGCTGAGGGGAGAGGGGGAAGCAACGGGGAGAGTGAGAGAGCGGAGGAACTCAAGAGGGAAGTACTGCATGGGGAGAGATCAAGAAACCACAATCGCTCTCTGTGGAGTGCTTAAAGTAAAAATTTTAAAAATAGTTCTATGAATTCAAGGTATATCAGCACTGAAAGAATACAAATCAACCAATCAGACCACTGTGAGACTGAAATGCTCCTACGCAGAATAGAGAAGACATCCATTGATTCAAGAGGGGATAACTGAGGTCAACAACTACACCATCTTATAATCAGCAAGGGGTTGTTCCAAAGCCCTCTCTATGTATATTGGAAAGTCTGGTTAGCGGACAGGCAAAGATTTCTGTAGCCAAAACCTTAAAAGGGGAGAGAAGCTAAACACAGGGATAGCAGTGCTATGTATGTAAGTTCCAGTTCCATTGTTCTTAAGAAAATTTTGACCAGAAAAAGTCAAGGTGTGATATGTGCATAAGCAGCTCCCATCATAGTTGCAGTTAAGAATGTATGCAGCAGGTTTAGTGGGATTGCATGCTTTGCTGGCTCATACATAAGAAATCAATGAAAAGATTGAATCGCACATCGACAAGAGATGAAGAGAATGATCTGTTGCAGGTGGAAGATAGGTGTTTGAAGACTTCAGACTTTAGGAAAGCTATGAATGGCCGCCAAGTGAAAGTAGAGATGATCTGTGTTTCCTGTCGTATCCCTTGTCATCTCCAAAGTGATTTGGAGTGGATTCAGTTTATGGAACCACAAAGATGACAACAGAAGACAGAAGGCATGAAAGAGCAAACAAGGACCATTTCATCAAGATCTAAACGTTTGTGAAAGTACTGATGAATTAAAAGTCTACAAGGACAGAGATGCTGGAAGGAAATTCAATGCAACAAAAAAAACTACTTTCACACTGGGAAAAGTAAAATAACAACAGAAGCAAAAACCAGCTGTTAATAGAGATCGTGTGCCACGAAGCTCGTAGAACTATATTCCCGAAGTATCCAGCAATAAAACAAAGAGGTTAAAAATATTTCTTTAAAAGATTTATCTACATACAGCAATTGTTCCCAAGGTGCACTGGGTGCTGTTTATAAAGTTGTATCAAACGAATCATGGAAGCAAAAGAGACATCTGCTTGGCGCAAACCCTTGATAGTGGTGTCTAGGAGGAAATGGAACATACTTTTATGCACTGACCTTCACAATTTCCATAAAAATATGTGGGACTATACTCTCATATCACTGAGTGGTTGCCTACTATCAGATCCCATTCACCTTACTCCTATCTCATAGTAAAACTGTTAGCCAACAAAGAAAGGAGACCATGTGGTTCCAGAACACTACGAATATCAATATCAACGTACTAGCAATTACAGATAGGCTGAATCTCCCATCATTGCTTCTCAACATGACATCAATGTCACCACATCAATTTACAACAATTGCGTGAAAGACCTGCTTAATTACTTTGTCCCATTGAAATTTAAGAAGCAAAGCCCTGTGTCCCTTTGTTTTCCAGAGACTTATTCAAGGAAAGAAAAATCTCTGAGAAAACTTGAGAATATATAGCGACAATCTCCCTCTTTCTGCAAGTTGATTGAGCTGAGAGTGTCTACCATTGCTACAAAGATCACATTTTCTCAGCAAAGTCTTCTCACAAGAAACTTTTTTGATTGCTCCAAGAATCATCCTACATTTTTGCTTGAGGTAGTTCAACAATGCAGCATCTGGTAAAGTCCCAGATTCTAAGCGGAAGGATTCTGTCCAGTTCTTCTCCAGTAAGGTAAAGTCCATTCCTCCTTCATCAGACCTTCCAGCAGATTGTGAATTGAACCTCAAAATTCAGACTCCATTGCCTCAGTTCAGTGAAATCATAAGGTGTGAAAGAAAACCTCTGTGGATTATAATTAACTCAACAATTTCCATCCTGTGTCAGGACTCCACTTCCTTGAGAAGGTAATTAAAAACTATGTAGCCTCCCAATTTTCTCACTACATACAGTCCAACAATTTCTTCATAATCTTCAATCTGGTTTGCAACAGGACTGCAGCACAGTGAAAGCCTTTTACAAACTGTTGACAATGCACTCCGCCTCTTAAATTCTGCCTCTTAGATCTGTTACTTGTCTTCACCACTAATCATCAGATCCCGCTGATTAAGATTTTAAATGAATGTATCAATATCAAAGAAGATGTGCTAAATTGGGTTTCTTCCTATCAATCCAAACTCAAGTTTTAAAACAGAGAATTCCCTAGCTAGCAATAAGGGGTTGCTTGAACGTCCATTCTTTCGCCAGCATTATTTAATATCTATTTATGACCCCTTAGAGCCATCCTTAAAAATTCTAGGTTATTTTACCATCAATATGCTGTTGACATGGCTAACGGCCTAAACCAGCGACATTTCTCTGCTCTCCAAAATTCTGAACAGTCGTCCACTTATTGACTTCAACTGAATCCTTCTAAAACAGAGTGTTCACCTCCCCTACGAGTTCAATTCCATATTGATCCTTACACCCCTCTGGGTGTTAACGGACTTTTGAAGACAAATGCCAAAACAACATCAGACTAAATCTACAAGGCCAAATATTTTCTACACCCAAAAACAAATGTTTCCAACTCACATGTTCCTAGGGAATCCTGCAGTTTATGCCAGGCCATGGCCTGAAGTCCCTTGCACAACTTGTGCTTTCTCTATCCTCAGTTATGGGAATTTGTTTCTTACTGGCCTTCTAAAAGCCTTCACTTCAACCTCTGAGTGGTGCTGCATGACACCACTCATTAATATTATTATTGAATTGAATTTGTAGGGCACACAGCTACCCCAAGGGGTTTTCCAGCGCCGTCCCGGTAGGAAAGAGGAGATAATGAACAAAAGAAAGGAATTAGAGATTGAAGAACCAAGTCTTCAAACGTTTGCGGAATACACCATACACGGTTTCCTCACATAGTGAGACAGGTAGAGAATTCCATGGGGCTGTCCTAAATAGGAAAAGGACTGACCACGCATGTGAGAGAGTTTGATTTTTGGGACAACAAACCTAGTCTGCTGGGCAGAGCACAGAAGGCGCAAGGGTCGATAGCGCTAAACTAGATCTTGCAAATATTTCAGGGCCACTCCAGTTTTAATTTCAAACATATAGCACAGGGCTTTGAATTTGACTCAGTTCTTCACCGTCAGCCAGTGTAGGTCGTGAAGGAGCCTGATACCGAGGAAGACTTAGGCAGATGACACAGCAGCCATTCAGCTGCATTCTGCACCACCTGAAGTCTTTGGATCGTTGCTTTAACTGTAAAACAGATAGAGGACACCTTGGTGACTTGTTGTTTCATCGATAGATGTTCGTCCACGATGAAGCCCAAATTGCGAACATGATGTACCGGCAAGGGTAAGGCACCCAATTCGGAGGGACAGAGTTGAGGTCCGCAAAGGTCATGTTTTTTCCATAAGATCATGACTTCGTTCTTGTTCCCATTTAATTTAAGCAGGTTGTTTTGCAACCAGAACGAGACTTTATTCAGACCTGAATGAAGAACAGAGGGTTCCAACCCCTTAGAAGAGGAAAGGTAAAAAATTATCTGGGTGTCATCAGCATAGGAAAAAAGGGACAGACCAGTCTCTTCAGCATTAACCGCCAAAGGAAGGACGTACACAATAAATAGTAGTGGGCTCAGCACAGAGCCCTGTGGGACTCCGTAAGGGGACGGATAAGAGTTGGAGCTAGCCGGCGCAGAGATAACCTGGAAAGCACAGTCTGTTGAAAAAAAAGAACCACACCATAGCAAAGCTGTACCCACCAGGCCCAAAGACTGCAAGGCTCTCAGTAAGACAGAATGAGACACCGTGTCAAATGTAGTGCGTAGGTCCAGCAAGATGAGTGCCACCATTTCACCCTCATCTAACCGGTGCCGTAACATATCAGTGACACCTAGGAGAGTTGATTCAGTGGAGAAACCGTCTCTAAACCCTGATTGTGAGGGATGAAGAAAATTCTGAGACTCAACAAAGGAGGTCAACCTACCATTAACATGCTTTTCCAGAATTTCAGAAAAAACTGGAAAAAGCGAGATGGGACGGAAGTTCGACGGCATAGCAGGGTCAGCATTGGCTTTCTTTAGAAAAGGGAGCATCATAGCATGTTTACATACCAGCCGAACTGAACCCTCCTATAAGGAGACATTTAAAACTTCAATAAATATCAGAAGTATAGAGGCATCAAGCTATTTAAGCACATGGATAGGGAGTAAGTCACGGGGGAACCAGATTTAATGTTTGCCAAGAGATGGTTAAAGGAGCTAGGTTCCAAGAGGGACCACGTTTCTAATTTCCAGGAGGATGGAGTATTATTGTTGGGCCCTATCAACACAGGATCCTGAGTATTATTAGGAGTAGTCTCGGTCTCAGATGGAGTATTTTAAGAGTTTTTACTTAGCAGCGCATAGTGTATCTTTTCCATTTTATCCGTGAAGTAGAGAGCGAGTTCTTCACATTGAGTGCCGGTAAGAGCAAGGGGAGTAGTCTGGGTTTCTGACCCGTCTAGTTCTTTAACCACCTTGAAAAGCATTTTGCAGCAGTTTTGTGCTTGAGAGATTTTATGTCAGAAGGACTCAGCGTGGGCTACTTTACAGAGAATATGGTATTCACTTAGGGCTTTTTTATTTGCCACTTTGGCCTCTTCATTGTAGTGTTTCCTCCAGCATCTTTCTGGGGTTTTACATTTAGAGTTTTCATTCTTAAGCTTCTCAGTGAATCAGGGGGCTGGTGGTAGATGTCTGTTAGAGCGCTTGTTGGACAGAGAAAGGCAAGTGTCTACCGCTTGTAAAATCCAGTTTTGGATAACACCAAGATCTGTAGTTGAAATATGTTCAACAGCTGGTCTACTGTCAATTAGAAGTTTATTACCAGCCAGGATATCGAGCTTTGCCCCTCTTCTAGTTTTTCGTTCAGGCACCAGGCAGATCGATGGAGGAAAGGACATTACTTTCAGCATGAAGGCTACAGCAAAATGAGCAGGAACACAACTAAGGTCAGGCAGATTGGAAAAAATAGGATCTAACAGATGGCCCACTATACGGGTAGGACCTGAATTACATAGTCGAACGATCATTGCTTCTAAGTCAGCTATGAGCGATGAACTTTTGGTACATTTTGGATCATCTAAATGGAGATTCAGACCTCCCAATATATTAAAAGTGGCAGCCTTCAAAATGTGAGGGGCTGCTTGATTGTGGAAGGAGAGCGCCCATGCCCAGCTGGGCACAGAGGGCGGTACAACAGTATACCAGAGAATGTGAAATTAGGCGTAAGCGCATATTTTAAATAATAAAGCTTCACAATCAGTCGCAATAAAATCTTCTGTTTTACATTCGAGGGAACTTTTATAAACAATTGCAATGCCGCCCCCATCTTCATCTTCCTGTCCTTTTATATAATGGAGTAGTTAGGTGGAAGAGCCGCTGCCACGTCAGGGCCCGAGCTTTCCTGTAGCCAGGTCTCTGTTAAAAAGACAGCATCCGGTTGATCACTTATCAGGAGATCGAAAATGTTGACTTGGTGTTTAGGGAGTGATCGGCAATTAATGTTATAGAATGTAAATTCTTTGTTGGCTGAAAGTGTACATTTAGGCGTAGACCTGTTCAGTGGCCCTGTATAATTAAAACATTTTAATTCACTTAGTTTATGTTGAACCCTTCCATTGAAATCATTGCTTTGAATGGAACAAGTGAGGGAAAATATACAATGCTGGCAGTCAGAGAGGGCGTCATCTAACTTTACAATATTGCAATTGGCAGAGAAGGCCTGTCGCAGCTCCGTCAGTTGTTTTTCTGAATAAACTAGCCTCACTGCAATAGTTGGACATGGGGTTGTGGCCCATGGTCCCGGCCCGGCCGGGCAGGGACAGGCGCAAACAGGCTTGCCTTTGGCGCCCCATCGGCGCGTTCACAGCGCTTCTGCTCCCGGGCCATAAAGTAGGGTGCCGAGGTATAATGCAGGCTAGAGCACTAACAGGTAATGGCGTGAGGCACAACAAAATGGCTTCCCCAGGAACAAAGCTCCGTAATATTGCATCATAAGTGCATCAGAGTAACAGATTCGGTATTTAAAAGTAAAATGAAACAGTCAAATTCAAGTGCAACTTAATAACACAACAAAATATCGGCAATGCGTAAGGTTTAAAAAGTACTAAAAGCAATTCAGACAGTAGAGAGCCTATCAGGCGCTGCGCGTCTGCTCCCGGGTTAATAAGTAGGGTCCAAGGCGTAACACAGCGTGAAAGGCTAGAGCGCTAACAGGTAATGGCATGAGGCACAACAAAATGGTCTCCCAGGGGACCGAGTCTTGTAATAGTAAAGTGCATCAGAGTAACAGATTCGGTATTTAAAAGTAAAATAAAACACACTCATTTTGTTTCTCAATGCAAGAAATTTGGCTTCCTCACTACCATCACGATCATACTAGGATGGCTCCCTATTGGAGCATGAGCACAATACAAGATGGCCTGCATCAGTTACAAAACCCTCCACACTTCTACTCCCAGCCACGTAACTAAGAAAATCAAACTCTTTAGCGGTCAAAAAGGGCTGAAGAAGCCCTTCTCCAGCAGTCACCTTCATTAAAAAAAAGAGTTTCGCACAATTACTCTTTCTTGGGAAGGGTCACCAAAATGTGGAATTCACTTCCACCAATACTTCATATTATGCACTCTTCTGAAACTTATAAAGAGGAATTTAAATGCCTCCAGTTCCAAAGACAATTTGTTTGTGTATGCGAACCCTGAATCCCCACCTTCATCTAAATGGCACTAGTTTGCTGATAGCATTTTAGCTGCATTGTCATCATTGTTTCTGTCTGCATTGTTGTTAGTTAACATTGCTGGTTGATGTACTAAGTGTGCATATTTATTAATATATGGAAACTTCTTTTTGCTGTGCTTTGATGCTGTCTATTAGATCCTCTCGAATTATTTCTTGGATGTTTACTAGTTTCTATTTTGAATTCTCGCCTCCTTTGTGTTCTCATGGATGCTTCACTGTATTTTCTGATCATGATTTTGTAAAGCGCTCTAATACCTTCAGATCTTGCAAGCGCTATATAAAACTTATCAAATAAAATAAAAAAATAAAAAGAAAAGAAAATGCTCTGATGCCTGGGGCCTACTTTGCGCTATGTGAAGCTGTATAAATAAATACAGAATTAAATAAACAAATTAGGCCAACATGTTCAGAACTATTGATGTGTGAAATGTCTATGTCCAGATTCCTGATAAACTGATTCATGGTCCTGACATAATTTATTTCTCTGCTGGAGGCTTTCCAGAACACACACAAGCCATTTGAGTTGGTCTGAATAGTGCAGTAATCCAAATGTAAATTTAGAGGTAAATTTGTAACACAGTTGGAGCATAACATTACAGTACAGGACATCAGGCTCAGAGATACAGATGTAAGAGTTGTTAGGTAAGCTCCAAATTCCATTTCAAAGAATACGCTGATATGTTTTAATGAGTACGGAAACAAAATATTGAGTTTTAATTATTATGCTACATAAATATTGAAGTAAAAATATTGACAACCAAATTTTTTTCAAGTTAAGTATGCATTAAGTAAGCATTGAGAATTACACGTTATCTATACTAAATTCCATATAAATCAATCAATCAATATAAACTTTATTTGGTTCGTTAATAAACCATAAAAGCGTACACAATCATAAAAATACATAAAAGCCAACAATACACAATCTTAGCATACATAAAAGCCAGGGATACAGTGCCGCCAAATACATTTGAAGGTACACAAATAATTATATAAAACATATTTCACTCACACAATACTAAAACCAGATGCTGAGATCAAAATAGTAAAAAGCAACATGACGGACTCAGTTACTCAAAGTGCATCTCGTGATCGCACAGCTGAGTGGAGGAATAAGCTTACACAGGAATTGGTCTCTTCATCTGAAAGTTGTTGAAGATAATGGTAGGTCTAAACACAATACCGAAAAATCTTACTTTTTAGAAAAGGAAGTGTAGCATTGTTTGGCGAGAAGCATTATTACATGTAACCTTGGGTGGTGAACTCTGCTCCCCTCGCAGAGTTTGTGGAGATTTCTGCACTCTGCGTTAAACTGAGCATGCAGAGTTCTGAAAAACAGAGTAACAGAGTTTTTTTCATTTCTCGCGCTCATCAACATCAAGTTGGCGAGCACAAGCGAGGAAAATCCATCTCCAGACAAGATTTCTCAACGCTGGTGGTCCGCTTTCTCATTGCGACTGGCTGCATGTGCTCGCGACCGCTCACGTTGAGAAACCGTCTGTTTCTGGCAGAAAGGAAGCAGTGCCCGCTTGCGCTGTGCATGGTACCGTTCGCGATGATTGCACAGTGCGGGCAAACACCCAGCACTGAAAATCACTGTGAACGGCATTAATTTAATGCACTCCGCCGCTTGGGAGCTCCGCGTAGCACGGCAAAGTTGTTTTTGCACTTTGCAGTGTTACGCATAGCGGAACTCCGCGAACTCCACCCAGGCTTAATTACATGGGCATACTTTGCTTTCTAATTTTTGTTGATATTCAAGTGGAAAGCAAAGCAAATATTTACTCATGTCGGCTCTAAAGCGGATCAATAATGACCGCACCCAATATCCTCTAGTATTCCATAAGTAACTAGCAGGGGAAAGTTAAAGGTTTAGGTGCAAATTAATTTACAATGGATGTTTTCAAACATTCAGCATTTTCCTATCCACTTGTAACTGAGCTAGCAGTAACGCCTGTACGTGCTTTCTTTCATTAACAGCACAGGATGCCCTATCAGTAAAAATCTGAGCTAAGCCAATTTCATCAAATTATTTTTTGACATACGCCAGCCATGGAATTTAGAAACTCATATCACATGCCAGTCATTTATTATATCCCTAGTTAATGCTGCCTCCTCTTTTTTCTAAACAGAAAGGCACAATGGGTTATGCGGTATGGGTTAGTGCAAACGTAATCACTAAGATAGTTTACACCCAAATCCTTGTGGCAAACATAGTGAGGGGTAGAAGGAGGGACAGCCAGAGTTTTTCTATGAAAGCAATTTTCTTCCCTCTGGAGAGTTTCATGATCTTTTAAACCCCACATTTTTACCTCATATGATGTTATTGGGATGCACTGTAATTCTGCAACAGTGTGGCAAGTGACCTGCCTCAAATGGGCAGGGGAGACTGAGAAGGGATCCTACAGCTCTGGCCAATTTAGCACTGCACATTGATACATGTGCAGCCCAGAAGCCTGATGAGCGAAAAGACACACCTAGGTAGGAAAAAGTACCAAGTGGTGGCTGCCTACTTAAATACTCGTGTGTTTAGTGCACTTGGGGTCACAGTTCATGATGAAACATTTGGCATCATTTGTTGATAATTCAAGAGCAGCCATATAATGTATGAATGATTGCACTAACAGACGCAGTGCTTTGGGAATGCGAGCGATACGTATGGCATCATCGACATACCATGTGACAGGTAATGGAGCGACGTTTATTTTGGGGGCATTGGGAGTGCTTAAGATTAGCTATGGGGCAAGTTTGTTTATGTAAAGAATGAACAACAATGGGGCAAGCATGCACCCTTGGCGGACTCCGCAACCAATGCTAATTTCATTTGATACCTCACCATTTTGACCGAGCCAAACCTTGGCATTGGTCTAGGTGTGTAGCGATACCAGTAAGTACCAGTAATATAGCATTCAGCCCCATCTCAAAAAGCAATTGCTGCATCTTTGACCAGCTGACACAGTCAAATGCCATTGACAAATCCACAGAAGTGAGGTAAATAGAAAACTACTTGGCCACTGTGTATTTTCCAGACATACTGACATATGTTTAAAATGTTATTCTCTTGAATCCATTCCAATATCCTGTTGTACAGAACTCTGTCAAGAACTATGGCCGGAATATCTATCAATGAAATGGGGTGGTAGCAATATGGATTAGAACGATCGCCTATGAAAATTGTAATGATCACTGAGCTCCCTCATGAAGTAGGTATGGTCTGGTAGCTTAAGTTATTAAAACGTTTGTCAACAGGGGTGCCTATAGTTCTAGCTTACATTTGATTAAATAAATCAGAACGCCATCTGGCCCTGCAGCTTTCGCCCTTTACTCTGTTATATGGCAATAGTTTCTTCTTGCAATGAAACCTCTATTGGTTGGGAAGAATCTGACATCAAGGGAGATTCCATATATTTGTTCTTGATGTATGTATTTCATTAAAGTGCATAGATGTGGAATTAAGAATAATAATCCATACCTCTAATATATGTAATAACTCTATAACATTTCGGTTCTCAGTATTTTGCTACTCTATTCTTTTAGTACAGTATCTCTGAAGTTGATAATGTGACATGCAACTTGTCTCCTGGCCAGCAATATTTTATGGAAATGTATCACACCTTTCCTTTCAAACCAGTGAGGAAGATAAATGAACGTACATGAAATCGTAAGCAGTACTTGATGCTACGAGGAGAGCTATATTTCTGCCTCTGACTCTCAAGAGCTTCGAAACTTTTGAAAAATACCTAAGTGAAAGAAATGTGAATAAAAGTCTGACCTAATGGAAATATACAAAATAAACAGTTGATGGACGGAATTCTGGGCAATGCAAACATTCACCCCCAGTCACAAGGATCTGGGTTTATTCCATCATTCTTTTGCTCACCACATCACCCCAGGTTGGACCCAGCCAATTGCAAATCAGTCTTGACCCTGTTCCTTGTGGGAACAGTCCAGCCCAAACTGCCAAGTCAGGTCCTCCCTGGACCGGAAACAAGCATCCTGGGACCGGTTTCAGGGCATCACCCTTCATCAGCCAGGCTAGCTTGAATCCAGTGGTATAGTGAGCACGGGACCCATGTCTAGGCATACCCTTCTCACTTAGGGTGACATATGCAAAAGAAACAGTTGATGGACGGAATGCTGGGCAATGCAGACATTCACTCCCAGTCACAAGGATCTGGGTTTAATCCATCATTCTTTTGCTCACCACACCACTCCAGTTTGGGCCCAGCTTGTTGTTTTTGCAATTGTAACCCCGAGTGGGATGGGTATGGACCCTCCACCCCTACAGACCACACCCGAAACCTAGGTATTGTACTCGACTCCTCCCTCTCTATGACCCAACAGGTCAACGCCGTTACATCCAGCTGCTTCAGCACCCTCTGCATCCTCCGAAAGACCTTCAAATGGATCCCCCCCGAATCAAGGGAGACCGTCACCCACGTACTCATAACCAGCAGACGGGACTATGGAAATGCCCTCTACGCCGTGATCAACAAGTCTTTGCTCCAAAAACTCAAGACCATACAGAAGACTGCAGCCAGAATCGTCCTCGGCATCCCTCGACACAAACACATCACCCAGCACCTGCGCGACCTCCACTGGCTCACCGTCAAGAAAAGAGTAACTTTCAAGATGCTCACCCACACCTACAAATGCCTCCACAACACTGGACCCCAATACCTCAACGACAGAATCTACTTCCACGTACCCAAGAGAAACCTCCGATCTGCCGACCTTGCCCTCACGGAACCCCAGCGCATCCACAGAGCAGGAACAGGTGGAAGTGCTAGAGCAGAGTTTTCTGTTTGAAAATTCACTGGTTTTTGAAGCTCTGGCTTGTCTATTTGTCATATTAATTATTAACTGTTAATTATTAATCATTTGTTTTGTGTGAGTGTTTTTATACTAATCAACCTGTATGTTTTAACCTGAGAGAAATACACGTGGGAACGCATAAGTGTGCTGTTTAATAATAACGTGCATGTTTTCATGTTTAAACGTTGCTGAGTGCTGTTTATTTTTAAAGCACGAAACGCTTTCGAATTAATGCTTTTCTATGTTGCAAAGGCTAGATAATTACATACACATAAGGGTATTAGTGGGGTTAACACTGTTTAATCACTATGCTGTGGTAACGTTGTTTTTGTCTCTTTTAATTAAGATGGTCTATTGTGGCCTATTGAGGCCTAGTAAAAGATGGTCGACATCTAAAGCCTGGTGTCGAGTGTATGGTTGAAATGAAAAGGCCTTGCTGAAAATGGATGAGAGTCATCTGTCCACAGTCCTTGCCTGGTTAAAACTTTCCGTGAGGACAGCAGCAGTTCTGGGCTTGTCTCCAAATGCTCTGGGACGATAGCTTGGTAGCCTTGGAAAACAAAGGAGCTTTAAAGAAAGACTCTGAGCTCTGAGCTCATCGGAGGGAAACGTGTGGAAGTTAAAAGATACTTTGAGATGTTTAGTTCCTGTTCTGTCTTTTTATTTTTGTGATTTTTCTGAGCGGAGATTTTTCCAAATGTAACGAAGCTACATCCTTTCCTTCTCGCTTTTGCTCGGAGACTCAGCGGATGAGATGAACAATTTTGTTTCTTTCCTTTGTTCGAATCCCTATAAAAATTGTTAGCCTAGAGAGGGTCTTTGCCACTTGCCATTTGCCTTTCCTTCCCGAATCTGCGTTGATGAGGATCGTTGCTGAGAGGACTGCGTCTTGAGAGACTACCGAGAGACTTGTCCTGACCCGTTCTGACATTTAGCTAGAATAGGTAACTATGAGGAAAATGATTTATTCTGATTTATTTTCTTTGACTAATTTTAGATAAAGCATTATAATTTGAATACGGTGTTTGTTATTATTTCTTGTCAATTATTGAGTACTATGTTTTGATTATTATGGTATAGATTGTTTAGATTATGTTTCAGGGCAGTTACAATAACCAGGTCTTATCGACCTCGATATAGATGCAGGGTGTTTAGGAGTTTTCTTTCCACAGGTTCAGTGCTGGTAGAGTATTTGAGCGTATGTTAGTGAAATGGGCCCTAGTGTGTGATGAGTGTATGTGCGTGTAACTGTGAAATTACTCTATCCGTGGAAGTAAGGATAATATATTCACCCTGATCTCTATCAATTTCCTGGTAGCAGAGTTGTGATGGTTATTGATGATTGTCTTGATCTGATAAGATTGCTTGTATATTAGCTTATTGATTATTGATTATTGATTGATGTTGGTATATGTACTAATACTATATGTTGGAGTCGTCATGTTGAGTTATATGTAGTGCTTCTGGAATTTGGGAGCTAGTAGCAGTTCCGTAGTAGGGCAGAGGGAAGTATATATGCTGCTCTCGGGAAAGACGGGATTGTAAGGAAAAAAACGTGTGACAATTGAAGTTGCGCGTCACATTGTCTGGGTTCGGAAATAGTGACATTGTCGTATGTTACTGTTAGATATTTCTGGTATATAAGGAGTGCGTATGGTAGTGAAGGTTATCTGTGAAACTCTGGTCTTAAGTCCCAGGGATCCGTAAGGTTCGCCGTTAAAGCTTATCGCGGGAGGAGTAATAGGTATTCTCTGAGCTTGTTTGAGGAACTGGGCAGAAGTAAGCTGCTTGGTTTTGTTGATGTGTGTTATAATTCTGTAGTGGGACAGATTGTTCGCTGTTCTCGGGAAGCAGGATTCTGTGTGCATGTACTATATTTTCTTGTATGAATGTGCGTGAATGCTTATACATTTAATTGATTGTAAGACTCTTTGGATAAGTCCTAGAGGAAACAGTTAAGGGATGTGTGAAAGTTGTTGACTCTTGAGAAATAGATTTTCTTTACTATTCTGTGGTTAGCGAAGCAGACAATGGAGATGTTTTTATGTTGTAACTAATAGATTTTGTAAAATTTTGACACGAAGTCTACTGAGAGATTTTGTAAAGGAGGGGTAGACGAGTGACAGGAGACAGGAGACAGGCGACTGCAGCGACTGCTGACGTCAAACAGACCGCGCTCTGATTGGATAGTGGATCAGAATAGAGTTCGCGCTGGGATTGGTGCGTTGGTGTGAGCCGCGCAAGGATTGGAAGAGCTATTCTAGTGACGTAGACGTTCCAGGATTGGTGCGTTAGTGTGAGTCGCGCTGTTATTGGTTGAAAATTCGTATTGTATATTTATAATACGGAAGGGATTAGAAAGTTTAGTAAGCGCTAAAATGTATTACCAAGAAGAGAAAAAGAAGAAGACATTCTTTGGAAAAATTAAAAAATGGTTTGATAAGGATAAAAATGTTAAGACGAGAGAGGGTGAATTAATGCCTCCAGCGAAAACACCTGCATCCTTTATGGCTGCGAAATATGGGTATCATACCTGTATATGGTTGGAGAATTGGGTTAGGTATACCAAAGAGGATGGTGTTCTAGCATTTCCAGAACATGGTTCATTTAATCTGGCCGTGTTGAGAAATTTACGGGAAAAAATGTTATGTCTTGACCCAAAACCAAGGCCGACACAGTTTGAGGCTTTAGTGGAATGGGAAGAGGAAGTACATGAACGAGAAAAGCAGAGGTCTGGAGGACATTATAGGTATATATTTGGGAGAAGACATGATCGTGAAACTCATCATGATCGAATGAAAAGATGGCGAGATGCTAGTATGACAGAGGGATTATATCCGATGAGAACAGTTGAAGGGGGAGCAGAAAGGGTTCCTGAGTTAGAAGTGAGAAGATATGGAGTTAATGAATATGAGGATGAGGTCTTGAATGACATGATTTACAAGAGACCACCTCCATATAGACCAGAACCAGACGAGAGTACACCAATTGTTTCTCCGATAAGAGATATAGTGAGTAACATTGAAAATGTGACACCTGAGTTAAGAAGTGGTAATCTTTTCAGGGAGAGAGAGAGTCACCGTGCTGACGGAAATACAAGAGAACTAGCCAGAACTACAACAGAGCTGACTGAAAAGATTAGGGAGTTAACAAAGAATCTGGAAGCTGTTACGGTGCCTGTAACTATAGGTCCGGTTATACCTGTGTTTGATAAGCAGAGGACAGGTGAAAATGGTTTGGTGATTCCATGTGTTGGGAATAAGTTAACAAGTTCAGCTGGTCCCTCAGGAGATTCAGGAAGAAGGACAGAAAGTAGTGATCTGAGACAATCCAGACATGACACATGTAGTGAAGGACTGGATGCTAGTGAAGCTAGTTGTTCAGGGATGCCGATTTTAGAGGCACAAAAGAAAGTGGTTCCAGTGAGAAAAACTACAGAAATCACAGCTGAAGATTTGAATGAATGGATGAAGGTTCTTCAGAAAAAGGATAAAGATACACAGGTGGTTGATGTGGCTAGGTTACGTGTGGAATTAGAAGAGCTTGTAGTAGGGACAGTTCCAACAGAGATTCTTAAAAATCGTCCTGAAGATGAGTTGTTATTCATGTGCAAGAATATTACCTGGAGAGCGAGAAATACACATGACAGGTTAAGAGCAATAGCGAATGATCAGGGAGTTGACATTGACAAAGTGAAGGCTTTGCAGAAAACTTATAGGATGGACTTCACGGACAAGGACATAGAGAATATGAATGGCACTGGTAGAACAGGACAGATTAAGGAAATGGTCGCATTATTGCGAAGATGGGGAGACGTAGAAAAGTGGAAGGATAGGTGGTACAAGAAAAGAGAAGAATCTGGAGATAAGACTTATTCAGCATTTCCAGTGAGAGAAAAGGAGAAACCAGTGGATAATTATCCTATGAGAGAAATACCTGGAGGAGGATATGTACATGTTCCATGGACCAGACAGGATATTTTATCATTTACGAATGATTTCCCTCGATTGAGAGAAAAGCCCGTCGAGTGGTATAGGCAGGTAGATAGGTTTGTGAAATTGTCAAAAGTGCTGTGGGTTGATCTGAATAGTCTGTTTGATATAATTGTTCCAGCAGACTTGTGGACTGAGTGTAAAATAGTTGTGAGTTGGCCTACTGAGGAATATCCAAGAGATCCAAGAACAGGAGCACCAGATCCAGAAGTAATGAGAAAGTATGATCAGGTGATGGTTTACCTGAAGAGTAAGGTACCTGCAAAAGAGACAGACTGGGTTAAAATAGATCGGACACAACAAGAAGCAAAGGAATCAGTTCATGCTTTTTACGAGAGGCTGATACTGGCATTTAAACAATTCAGTGGAGATGAGCACCTGGGTGACAAAGATTTGAGTCATTTTGTATACAGATTTGTATATGGCCTGAGACCTGAGATTAGTGAGAGAATTCGTGAGCATACAGTGGATTGGCAGAGTAAGAAAATAGATGAGATTCTGAGACATGCAAAATACTTCAGTGATGAAATTGAAGCAAAACAAAGAAAGCTGAAAGAGAAAGCAATGTGGGCACAAGTGAAAGTTGCAGAAAGACAGGAAGCACAGTTGGTGGAACAAGCGAATAATGCAGAAAATAATGCAGGGAATAGACCTAGATATGCAGGAAAAGGAAAGGGGAATCTTGAAGAAGCAAAGAAGAAGTTCCCATGTCACAACTGTGGCCAACTGGGACATTGGAGGTCTGAATGCACTAATCCACCATTAGTGAATAACGAGGGTAAACCCTTAAATCAACAGGTGCAGAACGAAGGAAATAATCAACAGCAGCAACAGCAGAAAGTTGTGAGACAGCAGAGTCAAGAGCCAAAACCGCCCTTGCCGCAGAATAGAGGGTCACAAAAGTATAATCAGGATTCAGGATTCTACAATGATGAACAGGTAAACAAACCAAGGCGTTCTAACCAGGTACAACAGTACTTGTTAAAGAATGAAGGGAGTGAGTCTGAGGGTGATTATTGACGGTGCCGAAGAGAGGAGGAAGAGTGCATACTTGGTGCAACTCTAGAAATAGACCAGGCAGGACCATTTGTAGATGGGAAAATAAATGAGGAAAGTGTTACTTTTTTAGTAGACACAGGTGCGACAAGATCAACTGTCAGGTCAACAGATATTAGAAATCTTCCTCTCTCGGATGAAGCAATCCAAGTAGTTGGTGTAGCCAATACACAAATCAGGACACGTCTTACTGAACCAGTAAGGGTGCAGATAGGGAAATTTTCAGACATGCACAGGTTTATTGTTTGTGACACTAGTCCAGTGAACCTGTTAGGTAGGGACCTATTGTGCAAGATGAATTGTACAATTTTTTGTACACCGGATGGAATAGCCTTTGAGACACCAGATGAGGATGTTTTGTACCGAGTGACTCTAGAAAATAGAGAAAGTGAGTTAATTGGTGCATTTGCAGTGTTTGATCCGGAGGATTTGCCTCGAGAACTGAGAGACACAGTGAAAAGGACAGTTTGGGATTTTACTGGAGAGGATGTGGGATTGATGAATAATGTAGATCCTGTGAAAATTTCAGTGAAAGAGGGAATTACGTATCCTAACATTCCTCAGTACAAAATGACACCAGAAATAATTGAAGGAATAACTCCTATAATTGAGAAAATGATTCAGCAGGGAGTTCTGAGAGAACTACTGAGTAGTCCGTGTAACTCACCGATAATGGGGTTGAAAAAGCCAAATGGGAAATTTAGGATCGTACAGGATTTGAGAAAAATTAATCAAATTGTGGTGGCATGTTGTCCTATTGTGCCAAATCCATCAGTGATTTTGTATCAGATTCCACATGATGCTGAGTGGTATACAGTGATTGATTTGTGTCATGCGTTCTTTTCAATTCCATTGCATCATGACAGCCAGCCGATTTTTGCATTTAGATTTGGCCAGCGTATTTTAGCATGGTGTCGTATCCCACAGGGGTATACAGAGAGTCCTTCGATATTCAATCAGTTATTGAAAAGATCATTAGAGAGCTTGATCATGCCTGAAAACTCAGTACTAGTGCAGTATATTGATGACCTACTTGTGGCATCAAAGACACGTGAAGCTTGTGAAGTAGATACTATAGCTTTACTGAATCATCTGGCAGATGGAGGGTTAAAGGTATCTCCAGCCAAATTGCAATTCTGCAAGAAAGAGGTGCATTATCTTGGACACAATATTGAAAAAGGTCTGAGAAAGGTGACTGATGACAGGATCAAAATCATCAGGGGAATGAAAGCCCCGAAAACCCAGAGGGAAGTGAGAATGTTCCTAGGTATGGTGGGTTATTGTCGTCAGTGGATAATTAATTTTTCGCTGATAGCAAAGCCACTGATTAAACTGACAAAAAGTGAGATGACAGACCCATTGGAACTAGATGCAGAACAAATGGCAGCATTTGAGGAGCTGAAAAGTAAAATGTGTGAAGCCCCAGCTTTGGGTATGCCAGATTACGAAAAGGAGTTTGAATTGTATTGCAGTGAGAGAAATGGATGTGCACTTTCAGTGTTAATTCAGAAACACGGATTACTGAGAAGGCCTATTGCGTACTTCTCATCGACACTTGACCCTGTAGCTGTAGGTTTACCAGGTTGTTTGAAATCTGTGGCTGCAACATGCAGAAGCCTGGAACAGAGTGAGGGAATCATAATGGGATATCCTGTAAGGGTATTCGTACCTCACAATGTGGCAATTCTTTTGACAAGAAGCAGAACCCAGTACATGTCACATAGTCGGCTGACTAAATATGAGAAAGTGATTCTGGGAGCATCAAATGTGACTCTTGAGAGATGTGTGAATGTGAATCCAGCGACATTGTTGCCGGATATTGAAAATGTGGGTGTGAAAACAGAAGATGATCATAATTGTTTGGATGTGCTTGAGTACTGTACAAAACCGAGACCAGACATAAGGGATCTTCCCTTACATGAGAGTGATCATGTGTTGTTTGTGGATGGATCATGCCTGAGGAATGATGAGGGTGTGCTATGTGCAGCATATGCAGTGTGCAAGGTTTCAGAGGTTATGGAAGCATCACCATTGAAAGGAGTGAAATCTGCGCAAGTTGCTGAATTGGTGACGTTGACAAAAGCTTGTGAAATTGGAAAAGATTTGAGAACGACTGTGATGACTGATAGTCAGTATGGATTTGGAGTTGTACATGATTTTGGCCAACTTTGGCTACAAAGAGGTTTCTTGACGTCGAGTGGGACTCCAATAAAGAATGCTGAAATGATTGGGAACTTACTTGAGGCAATACAGTTACCTAAAGAGTTAGCAGTTGTAAAGTGTGCTGCTCATGGTCAAGGAACGGATTTTGTGACAGTTGGCAATAGGTATGCCAATGACATTGCGCAATACTGTGCAAAAACAAACCAGTCCATTAATCGGGAATGAGAGGGTGAAATGTCTTTTTGTTCTGTGATGTTTACTAATGTCTTAGAGACATGGGATGAAGTGAAACAGTTGCAGGATGAGGCAGGAGAGGAAGAGAAGAAAGACTGGATTAAGGCAGGATGTGCCCCAAGAGAAACAGACCATGTTTGGGTCTATAGAGATGGCAGACCAGTAATGCCGAACTCCATTTTGTCGTCAATGGCAAGAATGTATCATGGCCAGGGACATTTGGGGAGGGACGCGATGATCAGGTCGTTCAAGCAGACCTGGTACAATGCAAAGGTCAGGACAATTGCAGAGAGCATCTGTCAAAGATGTTTAATTTGCCAACAGTTTAACACTGGGAAAAAGACAGTGGTGAGTCTGGGAACAATAGGCAGAGAAGGAGGTCCTTTTACAAGAATGCAGATTGATTTCATTGAAATGCCCCAAGTGAACAGACTAAGGTATGTTCTAGTGGTAGTCTGTTTGTTTTCAAGATGGGTGGAGGCCTATCCGACTAGGAGAAATGATGGAATAACAGTGGCAAAGTTACTGTTAAGAGAGTTGATTCCTAGGTACGGGTTTCCAGTAACGATTGAGTCTGATAGAGGTGGACACTTCCATAATGAACTCATAAGTTTGATTTGTGAAGCATTAAGCATACAGCAGAAGCTACATTGTGCATACCGACCAGAGGCTTCTGGTGTGGTTGAACAGATTAATGGCACAATCAAGAATAGGATTGGTAAGATGTGTTTAGCCACTGGTATGAAATGGCCCGATGTTTTGCCTCTAGTGCTGATGACTATCAGATCTACTCCTGATAGAACTACTGGTTTAAGTCCGCACAAGATAATCATGGGACGTGCAATGCGACATGCATTTGTACCTGTCAATAAGTTGATGACAATAACTGATGACATGATTTTGGATTACTGTAAAGGCCTGGCTGACGCAGTTCATTCTGTGTTTCACCAGGTTGGAGAAGAAGCTACCACACTTGAGAAGAAGCAAGCTCATGATCTGAGGCCAGGGGACTGGGTGAGGATTAAGGTGCACAGAAGAAGAAATTGCTTGGTTCCAAGGTGGGGAAGGCCAAGACAAGTCATTCTGACTACGACAACTGCAGTAAAGTGTGCTGGAGTGAAAAACTGGGTACATGCGAGTCATACTCTGAGAGTTCCAAATCCAAAGAATGGGACTGGTAAGGAGTATTTTGATGAGTCAGATTCCAGTGATGATGAAGATACAGAACCAGTGAGGAAAGAAGCAGAAAAAGCTTCAAGTGAACCACTGAGAGTATCAGAGAAGAGATCAGATTCTGTGAAAAAGCCTGAAGTTCTGAAAAGCAGTGAAGGAAAAAGAAAAGAAAAGAGTAATTCCACAAAGACTACTCCTGAATCAGAAGAGGAGCAGATTGAAGAACCACTTGAGATTACACTTGAAGAAGTAGGGTCAGAAGAAGATAGAGAGGGACAGATTGCGGAAGACCCCCGAGGAGGTGTAGGGAACATTCTTGACAAGCTAGGTGAAGGGACAAGTAGACAGCAAGAAGATTGCGTGTCGGAGACCCGAGGAGGGACAGAAGTAGGGAAGTCTCAAACAGTGGTGAAAAAGACTGTGGAGCAAAAGAAAACTGCTGAAGAATCAGAGGCATTTGAAACAGAATCGGATGAAAATGAAAATGAGAAATCAGAGGGTCGAGTTCTGAGAAAAAGAACTTGGATTGGAGAAAGAAACAATACAGGAACAAGACCGAAAAAGGTTGTGAAAGGAGATCTTTGGCCTAACAACAGAATAAAGAGGCTGAGATATAGAGTGATAAGAGCAAAAGACTCGAAAGCTGAACAAGTGAATACGGTGACGAGTCAAAATCAAGCAAGAGGTGAAAAGAGAAAAGTGTCAAAAGAACCAGAAGAGATCAAGAGAATAAGAAAACCTAACCAGAAGTATAGGTCGCCGGAATGGACGTACGTGGCACTGTCTGAAGGTGAAGAGACAGAAAGTCAAGGAAATCCAGAGGAGACCGTACGAGAAGTGGTTGAGGAAGATACTGGTGAAATCCTGAAAGTAATCTTGACTGATATTGATGAAAAGTCGGATACTGAGGATATCGTTGGAGATCTAATACAGTTTGATGTTGATGAGAATGAAGTGAAAAGTGATGAATATCCAAATTGAGTGAACAGAAGAAATCACTTGGAGAAGGTGAAAGAAGAAGAAAGCTGAAATTGATTGTCTGAAGTAATCCAGAATTTAAAAGTCTCAAGTAGTGGAGTAGTAGAGGCTAAGTCAAAAGACACGGTCAAAGTAGTAAAATGGCTAACATAGAGAATAACCAAAATAGATGTGCCTTCTTAAAAAGATGGTGTAGAATGTGCTGCTGCTGTACTGGATTATTAGTGCTACTATGGGGTGTTTTAGCTTTATTAGTTACTTTTAGTACATTTGGGATACATACAGAGAGTTCACAAAATAGAATTAGTAATACTTACGTACATAAAGATAGGTCAATTAATAATTTTTCTAGTAATGTTTTTTCAAAACTGTTATACGAATATGTGAAAACAATGGAAGTCAGGGATTGCTACGTCTGTATGCAATTACCTGCATCCGTTTCAGAGGGTGTTACTTATCACCATTTACCAGCTACGTATGGAATTTCTTGTAGTGTTTTAAGTAGTGTTTTTTATTTGTTAGGGAAAATAGATTATAAGATGTCTAACAGAGATAGTATTTTTGGGCATTTGCCAATGAACAAAGAGCTGAATCCAGCTAAAGAAGCTAACATGTTTGGTGAGATTTTTATTGAGAAAGAAGGATTAACATTAGATTACATTTTTAAGAATAATTTAACTTGCAGTCTGAAAGAAGAGGAGAAAGCTTTTCTAGATATGGTAGAGGAAAGGAGATTGAGCATGCATGAGAAAGCAGGGAAATATGAAGTGAGTGAGACAATTTGGGACATTGAGATGGGAAAAGAGTTGAGAAATGGGGCTAGTCCAACTTTAGCTCTAGATGCACCACAGAAGGGTAAGCTGTGCATTACAAGGAGGAAATCCCAATATGATACATACTTTGTTGGGACTAGTGAGTGTCATGATACATACTTCATTGCAACAGGATGGGGTTTCAGAGGTGGAGAAGATACAGTTTTTCCAGGAGTGTACTATGTTTGTGGGAACAAGGCTTTATACAAGTTGCCTGACCATTGGTATGGCACGTGTTATGTGGGCCTGGTTTTTCCAAAGATCTTTCATATAGATAAAATAGAAGATGTAGAACATATTAATTTACTAACGCGTTTCAAGAGAGAAACTTGGGCAGAGATTGTAGGTGACATTTTTGGTGCTTTAATTCCAGCAGTGGGAATTTCTTTAAATGCTTATGGAATTCGGAAACTGTCAACAGTGGTTGATCGCTTATCGACAAATACCGCTGGAGGGTTTCATTTGGTGAATACGGAATTGATTGCCGTACGTGCCATGTCTATGCAAAATCGACTTGCCCTTGATATTCTATTGGCCAAGGAGGGTGGAGTCTGTGGAATGCTGAAAGTTCAACATTGTTGCACTTACATTCCTGACGAAAGCAAAGACCTGAAGGTCTATATCAAAAATATTACTGATTTGCATGAAGAATTAGTACCACTTGAAGCTGAAAGTGTCTGGACTAAATTAGCTAATAAGGTGATAGCTGTTAAGAGTTTTATTGCAAAAATAGGTAGTACTATTATAGGTAGGATATTGTTTCCTTTAACTTGTATAATTGTTGCTCTATTGATACTTAGATTGGTGTGTTTGTGTTGTAAAAACAGGGGAGGGAAAAAGAAATTTAAAGGAGAACCTGAAAAGAGAAATCAAATTTTCAAAAGAGAACCACAAGAGATTGAATTAGAAGAATTGAGGGAGAGTGTCTACTTAGAAACAAAGAGGGATGATGAAAGAGTGACTGGTGTGTAGTGTTGTGTAAGGAGAAAAAGACATTTCTGACTTCTCCTAAAATGGGATTAAATTTTCACTAATTTTTTTTTTTTGGGTTATTTGGTGATAAAATCACCAAAGGGGGGATTGCTAGAGCAGAGTTTTCTGTTTGAAAATTCACTGGTTTTTGAAGCTCTGGCTTGTCTATTTGTCATATTAATTATTAACTGTTAATTATTAATCATTTGTTTTGTGTGAGTGTTTTTATACTAATCAACCTGTATGTTTTAACCTGAGAGAATTACACGTGGGAACGCATAAGTGTGCTGTTTAATAATAACGTGCATGTTTTCATGTTTAAACGTTGCTGAGTGCTGTTTATTTTTAAAGCACGAAACGCTTTCGAATTAATGCTTTTCTATGTTGCAAAGGCTAGATAATTACATACACATAAGGGTATTAGTGGGGTTAACACTGTTTAATCACTATGCTGTGGTAACGTTGTTTTTGTCTCTTTTAATTAAGATGGTCTATTGTGGCCTATTGAGGCCTAGTAAAAGATGGTCGACATCTAAAGCCTGGTGTTGAGTGTATGGTTGAAATGAAAAGGCCTTGCTGAAAATGGATGAGAGTCATCTGTCCACAGTCCTTGCCTGGTTAAAACTTTCCGTGAGGTCAGCAGCAGTTCTGGGCTTGTCTCCAAATGCTCTGGGACGATAGCTTGGTAGCCTTGGAAAACAAAGGAGCTTTAAAGAAAGACTCTGAGCTCTGAGCTCATCGGAGGGAAACGTGTGGAAGTTAAAAGATACTTTGAGATGTTTAGTTCCTGTTCTGTCTTTTTATTTTTGTGATTTTTCTGAGCGGAGATTTTTCCAAATGTAACGAAGCTACATCCTTTCCTTCTCGCTTTTGCTCGGAGACTCAGCGGATGAGATGAACAATTTTGTTTCTTTCCTTTGTTCGAATCCCTATAAAAATTGTTAGCCTAGAGAGGGTCTTTGCCACTTGCCATTTGCCTTTCCTTCCCGAATCTGCGTTGATGAGGATCGTTGCTGAGAGGACTGCGTCTTGAGAGACTTTACCGAGAGACTTGTCCTGACCCGTTCTGACATTTAGCTAGAATAGGTAACTATGAGGAAAATGATTTATTCTGATTTATTTTCTTTGACTAATTTTAGATAAAGCATTATAATTTGAATACGGTGTTTGTTATTATTTCTTGTCAATTATTGAGTACTATGTTTTGATTATTATGGTATAGATTGTTTAGATTATGTTTCAGGGCAGTTACAATAACCAGGTCTTATCGACCTCGATATAGATGCAGGGTGTTTAGGAGTTTTCTTTCCACAGGTTCAGTGCTGGTAGAGTATTTGAGCGTATGTTAGTGAAATGGGCCCTAGTGTGTGATGAGTGTATGTGCGTGTAACTGTGAAATTACTCTATCCGTGGAAGTAAGGATAATATATTCACCCTGATCTCTATCAGAAGAACCTTCTCCTACATCGCAGTAAAGACCAGGAACAAGCTGCTGATCCGCATCAGATGTGCACCCACCCTGCACACCTTCAGGAAGACCCTCAAGGCCTGGCTCTTCGGCTGACTGGAGCTGCTCCCTCCCCCCCAGCGCCTTGAGCCCCTCGCGGGTGAGTAGCGCGCTTACCACTCCCTGACTGATTGTTCAATAAGGAAAATGGATCTAGTATTGCTTGTTTGGCCTCGAAGCTCCGGCAAACAACTGACACCAATCTCTGCATGTCTATCTTCTCCTACTGCACCCATTGCAATTTTAATTTAGTAGATGAGGTAAGCAAAGGTACATAATATATGGTCAATAAATATCTACTAATAACCAGGAGAACAAAACCCACATTGTCTTTCTCACATTTGGAGGTGCTTTTAAAGCTACTTTCAGAAATGTATGCATGTCCATTGTAATGCAAGAATTCACCCATAGTGTAACATTGTTTCCGTGGTTGAAACATTATTGCAGACTTCCTTTCAAAGCTATCCTTGCCCACTGAAAAAGTGTAGAAGGGCATACTGTGACTAGTGTTGAAATGGATTGCAGTTTTGAGGATCTAACAAAGAATTAAGTATAGCCAATGAAGGAGCTTTGGGGGCCCAATTCACAAAGGTTTCTAAAACTGTAAACCTGCAATTATGGCCAATGTCTGTTAAATATCCCCAAAAGGGCACCCTGCAGATGTTACAACTGAACAATTGTCCACCATGACCGAGTATAATTATGCAGTAGTAAGCAATGGGTAAGTGTTGGGAAGTGGGACGATCACTGCATGGTGTGCCTTGATAGTTTGTGAATGCCCACAAAGTTGTGAATTTGGAGGTATTCATAAACTTCTCTCCAACTTCATCTTGGAAACAGTCAAATACTTATTCCAGAAAATGGCTAGACTAACACCCAGGTTGGGAAGGGGAAGAAAATGCAAAAAACCCCACACTTAACATGTTTGTAGGGGAATGTGCTTATCCGTGTGGAAATATCTTTTCCTAAAAGTGAAGCAATTGACTTTTGTTGAATAGGATGCCATTCCCAATACAGAGTTTTCCCTGAGTATATAGTAAAACTTCACACGTGATGAATTCTATTGTGAAAGTATTTTTCATGAAGATGGCCAAAGTATTAGTACCCGAGAATATCAGGTAAAGTACAATAAACATCAAACTTGAAAAACATGTGGGTGTAGACTTCACCAAAACAAGTGGGAGAGAGAATCTTTTCCAGCCTGTGAACATTTCTGTAAATGGATTCAGTTAGGAGTTGTGGACATCTATCATGGCAAAATCCATCATCATTTATATTGGCAACAAAGGACAATGTAAGAGTCCATTAAAAAGCTATAAAAGAAAGGCCACCATCTTGTTGTGAGCTGTGGCTGAGCTCCAATATAGCCTAAACAGACTGTTTGATAGAGGCTTACAAGTTTCAGGAAGGATATATTTGGTTTATTTTGGGTAGCATGGCCAGAGAAGAAGGCAAACATCAGAGAAGGTGTGACAAGGTCGCCTGCAACAAGTCCGGCAAAAACAACACAGTTGACTAAAAAACTGTCTTATATTAGTCAAATTTTCGAGCCCATTCAAAAACTCATTTTTTTGCCCCTTATTCCCACTGCAACCCTGATTAGGCATATGTGTCAGCCACCTTGGATGATAAATCAATGACTAATTATGCACAATACCATCCCATAATGGATGTCGGTAAGCACAGCACTAGATGACCATCTTGGAATGGCATTATGTATACAGTGCCAATGGATCGCGGACACATTACTTCTAAACCATATGTGCATTTGGAACTAGTAAACAATGATAAAGCACACAGTACCATTCAAAGATGTGACTGCTTGGTTTTAAAACAGTATCCACTCTTGATGCAGCACAATACAAATACATTAAGGAACAGCCTAATACACCCCATTAAAACTATGACGCAAAACTAAGGAAATACATTTTATTTCAGATTTTGTTTATTTCGTGAGGCTGGCAATCAATGGTCTTAAAAAATGGTAAAAAGGAATTATATTTTAAAGGTCAAACAAAAAATGTATTCTGTTCAAAATGTATTTGCTTCAAAATATGCAATTGAATCAAATCACATCAAAAATTATTAACAATGAACAATCTTTCAG